>NC_064630.1:526458520-527785129 GCF_023864275.1 Schistocerca cancellata
GCCTCACGTGTTCCAACATTTCTGCGGAATCCAAACTGATCTTCCCCGAGATCGGCTTCTACCAGTTTTTCCATTCGTCTGTAAAGAATTCGTGTTAGTATTTTGCAGCCGTGGCTTATTAAACTGATAGTTCGGTAATTTTCACATCTGTCAACACCTGCTTCCTTTGGGATTGGAATTATTATGTTCTTCTTGAAGTCTGAGGGTATTTCACCTGTCTCATACATCTTGCTCACCAGATGGTAGAGTATTGTCACGACTGGCTCTCCCAAGGCCGTTAGTAATTCCAATGGAATGTTGTCTACTCCCGGGGCCTTGTTTCGACTCTGGTCTTTCAGTGCTCTGTCAAACTCTTCACGCAGTATCGTGTCTCCCATTTCATCTTCATCTACATCCTCTTATTGTTGCATAAGTCGTTGAAAACATTGTTGGAAAAATTCAGCGATTACAAAAGAAAATTTGAAATTAATTATAAAACTTATTAGATCACAAGGCACCTTTATTAAAAGGTGACTGACATCGATCATTATATTATCATCCTAAGACGTTAAACTGCAATATAATACAGGATATAAAGAAGAGGGATACGTAAGAAGTACTTAATATTCGCTATAAAATTACAAAACATAGGTTACTCACACTGAACTATGACTGGAGATGGAATCTGTGTTCCTACACCTGGCACTGCCATTGTCCATCAATATGGGTAAAGCAGAGTTCTAATTTTATAGATAATTTTAAGTTCTTTCTACGTAATCCTCTTTGATATCATCTGTTATTACACTCAAACGTCTGAGGGTGATAATTTAATGATCAAAACCGGCCAACTTTTTATAAACGTGCCTTGCGATCTAGACTGTTTTATAATTAATTTAAAGTGAACTACATGAAACTTGCTAAATTGTTGAGGCTTTAGTGGCCACTTACTGACAAACTGCCTATTAGCTTCTATCTAGGGTTCTGATGTTCGCCAGCATGAGTGACCAACATTGTCAAAGCTTCACCCTCGTCTGCTAGTGGTGGACTGGAGTCGAGCCCGCAGTTACAGATTATATGCACCTGGCTTGCCAACATCGAAGGGCCTCGTATTGTGTATGTATTGAACCAGGGACATAGAAACAACGGAGAGGCGTCGTCCCTGCTGTAGCCCTCAGTGGTTCACAACCCAACAGGTTACAGCAGTCCACCCACCCCACCGCCGCCCCACACTGAACCCAGGGTTATTGTGCGGTTCGGCCCGCAGTGGACCCCCAGGAACGTCTCATACCAGACTAGTGTAAACCCAAATATTTGCGTGGTAGGGTAATTATGGTGTACGCGTACATGGAGATAGTGTTTGCACAGCAATCGCCGACATAGTGTAACTGAGGCGGAAGAAGGAGAACCAGCTCGCTTTCGCCGAAGCATATGGAAAACTGCCTTAAAAAAGAATCCACAAGCTGTCTGGCACATCGGACCTCGATACTAATCTCCACCCTCCCACGCCCCCCCCCCCCCCCCTTTGTAGGCGGATTCGTCCCTGGCTCGGAGGGCCTTACTCTGGACATCATTGGTCTGGTTTTTCCCCTTGCTACACGCAATGGTCGTTCGGTGCAGCACAGGATCCGTTCACCTTGAGCTTAAAGCTAGTTTCCTCTTTGTGTTTGTGTATAGCTTCCGCAAACAAGTGTATGTGGTACCTCTACTCGTAGCTGTGTGGGAAACGTACCAGAGCTTAAGGCGCTGATAGAAAGCACTGAAGCTGAAATCGTTACAGGAACAGAAAGCTGGCTAAAGCTGGAGATAAATTCTGCCGAAGTTTTTACAGATGCGCAAACCGTGTTCTGAAATGATAGATTAACTGAAGTAGGTGGTTTACTGTGGGTACAGGTTATAATCAACAGCTGTACCAAAATAATAACTGGCTCCTTCTACCGACCCCGCGACTCAGATCATACAGTAACTGAACGGTTAAAAGAAAACTGGAATCCCGTTACAAATAAGTACCCAACTCATACAGTTATAATTTGTAGAGACTTCAATCTACCCTCGATTTGTCGGCGAAAATACATGTTCAAAGCCGGTGGCAGACAGTGAACATCTTCCGAAAATGTACTAAACGTTTTCTGTGAGAATTTATTTGAACAATCAGTTCATGAGCCCACACGAATTGTAAATGGTTGTGAAAACACACTTGACCTCTTAACCACAAATAATACTGATCTAATTGAGAGCGTCATGACGGATACAGGGACTAGTGAACAAACGGTCATTGTAGCGAGACTCAAAACCATATCAACCAAAACCACTAAAAATAAACGCAAAATATATCTATTTCAAACAGCGGATAAAAATTCGCTTGATGCCTTCCTAATAAAGTGTCTCCATTCCTTCCAAGCTAATTATGTAAGTGTAGATCAGATATGGGTCAAATTCAAAGATAAAGCGATAGATAGATTCATACCACACAAGTTAATAAGAGACGGGACTGATCCACCATGGTACACAGAACACTGTTGCAGAAGCAACGAAAAAACCATGCCAATTTCAGAAGAACGCAAAATACCCAAGACTGGCTAAATTTCACGGAAGCTCGAAAATTAGGGCGGACGTCAATGGCAGATGCTTTTAATGGTTTCCACAATGAAACTTTGTCTCAAAATATGGTAGAAAACCCAAAGAGATTCTGGTCGTATGTAAAGTACACTACTGGCAAAAAACAATCCTTACCATCACTGCTCGATATTGACGGAAATGTTACCGATGTTGGTGCCACTAAAGCGGAGTTAATAAACAGTTTTCCGTAATTCCTTCACGAAAGAAGACGAAGTAAATATTCCAGAATTCGAAACCAGAACAGCTGTTAGCATGAGTGACATAAAAGTAGATATCTTACGTGTTGCGAAACAAATCACTTAAGGCAAGTCTTCCGGTCCAGATGGTATACCAATCAGGTTCCTTTCAGAATATGCAGACACAGTAGCGCCTTTCTTAGCAATCATATACAACCGCTCACTTGACGAAAGGTTTGTTCCTATAGACGAAAGTAGCACAGGCCACATCAATATTGAAGAAAGGAAATAGGAGTAACCCATTGAATTACAGACCCATATCACTGACCTCAATTTGCAGTAGGATTTTGGAGCATATACTGTACTAGAACATTATGAATCACCTTGAAGAAAATGACTTATTGATAGATAAACAGCATGGATTAAGAAAATATCGCTCTTATGCAACGCAGCTACTTCAGTATTCCCATGAAGTAATGAGTGCTGTCGACAAGGGATCTCAGATCGATTTCATATTCCTAGATTTCCAGAAGGCTTCGGATACCGTACCTCATAAGCGACTATTAATCAAATTGCGTACATATAGAGTATCGTTTCAGTCGAGTGACTGGATTCGTGATTTCCTCTCAGAGAGGTCACAGTTCGTAGTGATAGACGGAAAATCATCGAGTAGAATAGAAGTGATATCTGGCGTTCCGCAAGGTAGTGACATAATCCCTCTGCTGTTCCTGATTACATAAATGATCTACGTGATAATCTGAGCAGCTCCCTTAGATTGTTTGTAGATGACGCTGTAATTTACCGTCTAGTAAATTCACCAGTCAATCAATTTCAATTACAAAATGATCTAGAGTGGATTTCTGTATGGTGCAAAAAGTGGCAATTTGCACCAAACAAAGAAAAGTCTGAGGTCATGCGAATGGATGCTAAAAGAAATCCGTTATACGATAAATCGCACAGATCTAAAGGCTGTCAATTCGACTATATACCTGGGAATTTCAGTCACGAGCAACTTAAATTGGAAACACCACATAGATAACATTGTGGGGAAGGCGAAAAAAAGACTGTACTTTGTTGGCAGAACACTTAGAGGTTGCGACACACCCACTAAAGAGGCAGCCTACCTTACACTTGTCCGTCCTCTGCTGGAATATTGGTGGGCGGTGTGGGACCCTTACTAGGTTGGATTGACGGAGGACATCAAAAAAGTGCAAAGAAGGGCAGCTTGCTTCGTGTTACCACACAATAGGGGGGGGGGGGGGGTGTCACTGACAGGATACGCGAGTTGAGGTGGCAGTCACTGAAACAAAGGCGGTTTCCTTTGCGGCGAGATCTATTTACGAAATTTCAATCACCAACTTATCTATATTTTGTTGACACTCGCCTACATAGGGAGAAATGATCATCATAATAAAATAAGAGAAATCAGAGCTCGAACGGGAAGATTTAGGTGTTCCTTTTTCCCCATGCGCCATTCGATCGTGGAATGGTAGAGTAGTAGTATGAAAAGGGTACGATGAACCCTCTGCCAGGCACTTAAGTGTAAATTGCAGAGTATGCATGTATACATGTAGACGTCCACGAAAAGAACTTTCGTGTCGGCGAATTTTGTGATGTCGTCTTTAACACTCGGTGAATGCTCCTACACGGTCGATTTCTCCAGCTGTACAAAATTTTCTCTAAAAAAGTTCGGTTTATTTTTTCTGTAGGACTAGTCCCTGACGTGTTTCGGGGGATGGAAAAATCGCTTATTATTAAAAATAGTGTTTTACAGGTATAAAATTCTCACAAGAGTTGTTTTCAGCACAACAGAATCGTGTTAAGTTACGAATTGTTGTGTGGTTGTGATGTGCTTGAGGGGAGTAAGTGGAGCAAGATCGATGGGTCATGGGGAAGGTAGTTAAGCGAGCTGCCGAATCCCAGCTATCTCTATCCCAATGTGTTACAAGCTGTAATTACAGAGTGATTTACAATGTTAAGCCCTTCTGCAGTTCACCTTACGAATAACTTGTGGTGCAGTTTGGATACACGCAGGGGGTGGTTTTCACAAAGTGCTACTACACTACATAGAAAACAGATGAGTCACTACTAACGCAAGGAACGCATATGAACAGATTACACAGGGTGTTTCCGTAAGTGCGTGAAAAAATGTAACAGGACTTACAGAGTATTCCAGTGAACAATTTGAGGTAGGGAACCTGGGGTCAGTGAAGCCAGGTTAAGGAGATACGGAAAAAAATTTTCTGCTGCTTTGTCTAGCATTACTGTTTTCCAGCTTATTTACAAGTAACATGCCTACAACTTAACACGTACTGTGTTGTTCAGATTCTTTGTTTCAAGCAAGGAAACCAGGACGACGCGCCTGATTACTAGGAATCATGATGCATGTTCTGTTTACTAGTCCATAAGGTTGCTCTGTTGTATCGTATTTACATTGTACCATGACAGAATGTGCTACATCTACATACATACTCCGCAGTCCACCATACGGTACGTGGCGGAGGATATCTCGTACCACAACTAGCATCTTCTCTCCCTGTTCCACTCCCAAACAGAACGAGGGAAAAATGACTGCCTATATGCCTCTGTACGAGCCCTAATCTCTCTTATGTTATCTTTGTGGCCTTTGCGCGAAATACACTCCTGGAAATGGAAAAAAGAACACATTGACACCGGTGTGTCAGACCCACCATACTTGCTCCGGACACTGCGAGAGGGCTGTACAAGCAATGATCACACGCACGGCACAGCGGACACACCAGGAACCGCGGTGTTGGCCGTCGAATGGCGCTAGCTGCGCAGCATTTGTGCACCGCCGCCGTCAGTGTCAGCCAGTTTGCCGTGGCATACGGAGCTCCATCGCAGTCTTTAACACTGATAGCATGCCGCGACAGCGTGGACGTGAACCGTATGTGCAGTTGACGGACTTTGAGCGAGGGCGTATAGTGGGCATGCGGGAGGCCGGGTGGACGTACCGCCGAATTGCTCAACACGTGGGGCGTGAGGTTTCCACAGTACATCGATGTTGTCGCCAGTGGTCGGCGGAAGGTGCACGTGCCCGTCGACCTGGGACCGGACCGCAGCGACGCACGGATGCACGCCAAGACCGTAGGATCCTACGCAGTGCCGTAGGGGACCGCACTGCCACTTCCCAGCAAATTAGGGACACTGTTGCTCCTGGGGTATTGGCGAGGACCATTCGCAACCGTCTCCATGAAGCTGGGCTACGGTCCCGCACACCGTTAGGCCGTCTTCCGCTCACGCCCCAACATCGTGCAGCCCGCCTCCAGTGGTGTCGCGACAGGCGTGAATGGAGGGACGAATGGAGACGTGTCGTCTTCAGCGATGAGAGTCGCTTCTGCCTTGGTGCCAATGATGGTCGTATGCGTGTTTGGCGCCGTGCAGGTGAGCGCCACAATCAGGACTGCATACGACCGAGGCACACAGGGCCAACACCCGGCATCATGGTGTGGGGATCGATCTCATACACTGGCCGTACACCACTGGTGATCGTCGAGGGGACACTGAATAGTGCACGGTACATCCAAACCGTCATCGAACCCATCGTTCTACCATTCCTAGACCGGCAAGGGAACTTGCTGTTCCAACAGGACAATGCACGTCTGCATGTATCCCGTGCCACCCAACGTGCTCTAGAAGGTGTAAGTCAACTACCCTGGCCAGCAAGATCTCCGGATCTGTCCCCCATTGAGCATGTTTGGGACTGGATGAAGCGTCGTCTCACGCGGTCTGCACGTCCAGCACGAACGCTGGTCCAACTGAGGCGCCAGGTGGAAATGGCATGGCAAGCCGTTCCACAGGACTACATCCAGCATCTCTACGATCGTCTCCATGGGAGAATAGCAGCCTGCATTGCTGCGAAAGGTGGATATACACTGTACTAGTGCCGACATTGTGCATGCTCTGTTGCCTGTGTCTATGTGCCTGTGGTTCTGTCAGTGTGATCATGTGATGTATCTGACCCCAGGAATGTGTCAATAAAGTTTCCCCTTCCTGGGACAATGAATTCACGGTGTTCTTATTTCAATTTCCAGGAGTGTATAAGTTGGCGGCAGTAAAACGCCGGTTCTCTAAATTTCCTCAGTAGTGATTCACGAAAAGAGTGCCTCCTTTCCTCTAGAGACTCCCACCCGAGTTCCTGAAGCATTTCCGTAACACTCACGTGATGATCAAACCTACCAGTAACAAATCTAGCAGCTCGCCTGTGAATTGCTTCTACGTCCTCCCTCAATCCGAACCGATAGGGATCCCAAACGCTCGAGCTCTGTATCGATACACCCGTTCATTACCCACTGCTGTTCAGAAACATACAGTATAACACAATGGAGCAGTACCGGTACAGTTCCTCACTGACATGCATCTTGTGTACGGGCAGGTACGTTATAATGCTCTCGCTGCTGAAAGGCCCCTACATGGAACGATTTCCTAACAGGCATCATCCGTCCCGACGAGTGTTTCTCTCGATCGACGAATGCGGGAGACTGGTTAATTGGAAATAAGGAACGAGGGACTGGCAAAATGAGGACCACTCGCACACCCTATTTTGAAGAGGAGGTGCTGGAACGTGTTGCAGCGGTCCCACTATAGGTACTCATCGTATTTCATGTGAAAGGGGCGCTGCACATATTAGCCTGTGGCGAGCACTCCACTAAAAACAGTTACACCCTTACCACCCAAAACGAATCCATGCAATACGTGTGAATGATTTTTCGCTAAGGGTAGCATTGTGTCAGTGGTTGCTCTAACAATGGATTGATCGACCAGAGTCCCTCCAAATCAGGCCGTTTACTGACGAGGCCTCATTTGATTGTGATGGTATTTCCAACAGCAGGAATAGGCATGCGAGGGAGGAGGTAAACCTCCACGCTGTAGTACTCACACCATCAAGTACGTTTAGCAGTGAATACCCTGGCTTCCAATGTGGATGACAATCTCATTGGACCATATCTTCTACGTGTCCATCTGAATGGCCACTTGTACTAGAGGTTCGTGGAAAGCGTTCAGAGTTCATGGAGAACGTAAACTTGGCTGTTTGTGAGAAGATGTGTACTGCCTCACTTCAGTGCGTGTGTGTCCTAAACCATCTCAATGGTGCAGTTCCTGGTCTGCTGGCTTACGGTTATTGGGAGAGGAGTGAGGTTCAGAAGCTGATCAGCAGCATAGGAGGGAGAGATGGAAGCCACACTGGGTAACAGGATTCAGATGGTGGTGCCGATGGTGGTGGATGCGTTGGGAGAGGATCTATTCAAATAATTTCGAAAACACTGTGGTGAGGCAAAAGGAGCAGTTAAAGGAGGTATTGGTAAGAGTTCGATGGTTTGAGAAAAAGAGTCTCTGTAGGTTTTTCACAGGTTGAATAGTAGCTTGTGGAAAGGATAGTGTTAAACAGGGTTTCAAGGGTGATGAAAAAGAAGATACGGCATTCTTTGAAGTGGTGACAGGTACTACAGACGTTACCAGGTGGTGTTTTCTGTGTAAGACTTGTTTCATGAGATTGGGGTGTTTAATTCTGTGTCTTGTATTTTGGTCAAGTATCAGAAGCTGGGATCCAAAGGTGGACTACGGTATCTGTGCGTTTATGAACAGTAGGGAACAGGGACTTGTCAAAGTGAGGGTTATCAGAGGTGGAGAATATATCGGAAAGGATGCAAAGTGTTTGGCTTCGATCAGGTCTTCAGGTAAGGGAAGGTTGTTGTGAAGGATCAGGTAATGAGGGATGGGATGGGATGGATGCCAGTAAGTGGATGGAATGATTTCCAGTACTTGGGAGAGTTAACTGGGAGTGTAGCATTGAGTCTGGTACGAGTCTGGCGCCAGTACCAGCGTTTTTCAGCATGGAGCAAAGTTCTCATGTGTTGACGTAGTTGATGGTAGGATGCGAGAGTGTTCCAGTCATGAGTCCGGACGAAGAAGCGATATAAGCGACAGGATTCACGAAGGGGGAGTACAGCTTGTGATGATACAGTGGGGCCATAAGAACATACGGCTTTAGTAGGGATATAGCTTCTGACAAGGTTTGCTGCAGAAATGCTGTGGCATGATCGTGTTGCTGGAAGGTTATGGGGTTGCTTCCCATCTACAGGTTCCCTGTAGGCATTACAGTTGGCACAGGAGTAGTTGTGGACTATTTCCGGAAGGAGAAGGGGATGGGGCGCATGAGGACGAGTCCGTGTCTAAGATACGGCGAGTACAGGTAGTTGGTCACTTCCAACTACAGCGACGACTTCTGTGGGAGGTTATCAGATGTGAGAATGGCATCTAGGGTGGTGGTGCTGTCAGGACAAGTGTTCTGTGGGATGGGGACAACGACACGTTGGAGAAGCTCTGTAAATTGACGTCACCACCAGAGTTGTGCTGGGGATCTGCTATGGATGTTAAGATCACCAACAAAAACATGGGAGGAAAAGAAATGGGCGATGTGGGTGATGTGGGTGAGGAAATCATAGGAGATAGAAGGATTAGGTCGAATATATAATCACAGGTGACAGTTAAGGTTTTGAGGAAGAGGCTAAGGATAAGGTGTTTGGTGGGATTATTGATAGAGTTGAGGCCGAACAGATGTTTTCATTATGGTCAATTAAACTCCACATCTGGCCAGGGGAGGAGATTATCTGTACATTGGAGGATACAGGGAGGAACTGGGATGGTGTGATATGGGTGGAGGAATACTTCATTAAGGATGAAGGTATCATCGTCTTGGGAGAGGGTGTGCATGGAAAAGGGCTTGTGTGTGTGTGTGTGTGTAGGGAGCAGATGTTACGATATAGGATACTGTATTGCTGTTGCAGCAGGATGGGAACTTAGGTGCATGTTGTGTGTGTAATGTGTCGACACAGTGTTATTTTGAGGGGGCCGTTATGCACGCTATAAGCTCACCCAGAATATCGTGAAGTCTGAAACAGGATGCTCAATGAATGCTAATAAGAAAAGTATGCAGCTCCTTGAATACTTAACTTCAATCCATCCTTTTGGTATACATCGTTTATGGTGAATACAAGTAAGACTCTCTCCAGATATGATTAACTGCGCCTTGCTAGGTCGTAGCTATGGACTTAGCTGAAGGCTATTCTAACTGTCTCTCGGCAAATGAGAGGAAGGCTTCGTACGTCTAGTCGCTAGCAATATCGTCCGTACAACTGGGGCGAGTGCTAGTACGCCTTTCTAGACCTGCCATGTGGTGGCGCTAGGTCTGCAAGTACTGACAGTGGCGACACGCGGGTCCAACATGTACTAATGGACCGCGGCCGATTTAAGCTACCACCTAGCAAGTGTGGTGTCTGGCGGTGACACCACAGTGTGGATGTAGGGATGGAGAGCTATATACAAGGGTGCTGACACTTGCAGGTCCGGGGGTTAGAATGGGTCCGAGGTATTCCTGCTTGTCACTAGAGGCGACTAAAACGGGTTTCACACGTTTCAGCCTTTGTGATGGTCCCCTGTAGGGTTTGACCTCCATTCTTCAAAATTTTCCCAAAGCACGAGGCAATTGGGGAAGGGCGCCTTACATGGTGCATTGTGTCCATTATGCATTGAGATCTTTAGCCCACTTTCTCGTCATTGCATTGTAGTCTCGCCCATTCTCCATCTCTTTGTCGAGGACACCTTCCTGGGTGCGTTTCCCACCATGCACTATGCAGTGTCGCGTTCTGCATCGACGATGACCATGGACTTCTTAGCACCTGATATCTTGCGTGTTAGCCAGTCTGTTGTGTGGGGCCGCCATGTACCCTGTTGGTTGTGGACCACTGACCACACAGGGATCGCTCTGCTGATGCCTGCGCCATTAACGCCCCATGTATGCCAAGGGGTAGATGCCCATCCCCCTGGGGCATTGGGACTTGTGACAATGGCCATCCTGCCAGGTGGCCTTTGCTGTGGCTGGATGGCGCCCATGGGGAGGGCCCCTGGTTGGAGTGGGTGGCATCAGGGCAGATGATATGTGATGAAATGTAGTCCATCATACCTGGCTGGTGGTGAAACATTAGCAGTCTCTAAGCATTCATGACCTCAATTCAACACACGGAAGCATGACCCTGAATCGCTCCCCTCCCTGGCCACAGCATGGGAGGAATATCAGCTAAGGATGGCAGCAGATCTTACTCATCCCGGTACCTTGTATGTTCGAGAGCTCATAGGGAATCTTTCAAGGTGATGAAGCCTGTTTTTTGTTGAGCATTCAGAGGACAAGTTTGGGGAGGTGGAGGGCTTGTCCAAAATGAGATCTAGGTCAGTCTTGATCAAAACAGCATCCTCTGCCCAGTTTCAGATGTTACTCGCTTGTGACAAGATGGGGGATGTTCTGTAACCATCACGTCCAATAAGAGCTTAAATATGATCCAGGGTATCATTTTCACAGGGACCTTCTTTTGAAGTCCGACGATGAGCTGCGTGCCAATTTAGAGTGGCGAGGTGTATATTTCATTCAGCGTGTGCACCAGAGTCTGAAGCATAATCAGGTTGCCACCGGTGCCTTCATCTTGGCCTTTGAGGGTGATACATTGCCCGAGAGTCTATCAACCTGATGTAAAACCTTATATCCCTCCCCTGACGAGGTGCTTTAAGTGTTGGAAGTTCGGCTATATGTCTTCCCACTGTACTTCCAGCGTCACACGTCGAGATAGCGGACGCCCATCACATCCCAATACTCCATGTACCCCACCTCCCATGTGTGTCAACTGCAGAGAGCACCATGTTCATTGCTTGCCAAACCGCACGATTCTCCAGAAAGAAAGTAAAATCATGGAGTGCAAGATCCTGGACAGACTGACCTACAGTGAGGCTGAGAGAAAAGTTCAAAATCTGCATCCTGTGCCTATGACATCGTCTTACGACGCCGCTTCAACAGTTATGGCACCATCAGCTCCACCAACCCAAGTCACCTCTCAGAGCTGGAAGACTACACCTGCCCCGTTGATGGTGGGGGCATTTCCCTCACTGTTGTCCCTGCACCACCTACTTTGGGAGCACCACACCTCCCTGCCCCCCAACCATCGGGGACGTCCATCCCCCACTTCTAAAGCAAGCGGAAGTCTTACTTGGCTTCTCTCGCTAGGAAGGGGTCCCATGGGTCACTCTCTTCCCAGGCTTCTGTTAGTGGGAAAGACGACATCTGCCAGTGGCTGAAGATACCAAAAGCAGCTGGTCTTAAGGCTTCACATTCATCCTCCATCCCGGAGACTGAGCAAGTGAAGTCCTCCCAGCCAGGGAACCCAAGAAACAGCGAGAGAAATCCAAAAAGAAAATCTCTAAGACAAAGGAAATTACGGTGGCACCCACACCACTGCTACCTACAAGCTTTGCATCTGAGGGTGGGGTGGAGATTTTGGCATCCAGTGTGGATCTAGATCTCACCAGACCCCCAGACACATTGGATAGAGACTGCTGAGGCAATAAGTCAGTGGCAGCAGGTGACTCTGAGGCGTAAACCAGCTCACTGAATGTTCCATGGCTTCCCAGTCTCACAATGTCATCCTCCAGTGGAATTAGGGTGGTTTTTTCCACCACCTGGCAACTGTTCAGCTTTACACCTGCTATCTGCATTGCCCTTCGGGAAACCTGGTTCCTGGCAATGCGGACCCCTGCCCTCAGTGACTATAAGGGATATTACAGGAAATATAGCGACTATAATAGTGTGTCAGGTGGAATTTGCGTTTATGTCGTAAACGCAATCTGTAATGAACCTGTGCTCCTTCAAACCCCTCTTCAAGCTGTGGCTGTCAGAATAAGGACGACACAGGAAATAACTGTCCGCAATGTATATCTTCCTCCCGATGGTGCAGTACCTGTGGTTGCTGCACTGATTGATCAACTACCTAAACCTTTCCTACATTCGGAAGATTTTAATGCCCATAATCCCTTATGGGGTGGCACCATGCTACCTGGTCAAGGGAGAGATGTCGAAACTTTATGTTGTCAGTTCGACCTCGTGTGGCTCATGGTAGTTACATGGTAGCCCAGGACTTCTCCCATCTATCCACTGGAGAGCACATGATGATCTGTGTGCTATTGACCACTTTCCCATCTTCCTGTCATTGCCCTAACGTCAGGACCACGGACACTTGCCCAGATGGGTTTTAAACAAGGCGGACTGGGAAACTTTCACCTCTGCTGTCACTGTTGAATCTTCCCCACACATAACAGCGATGTGATGGTTGAGCAGGTGACTACAAAAATTGTTTCTGCGGCAGAAAACGTGATCCCTCACCCTTTAGGGTGCTCGAGGCGTAAGACAGTCCCTTGGTGGTCATGGAAGTCGCTGAAGCAAATCAGGAGCGTCGGCGAGCTCTACAGTGGCATAAGCAGCACCCTTCCCTAGAGTACCTCCTAGCCTTTAAACAGTTCTGTGCCCACGTTCGCCAACTTACCAAACGACGGAAGCAGGAGTGTTGGGAGAGAGAAGTCTCGACCATTGGGTGCCATACGTCACCTTCCCAACTCTGGGTGCAGATCAAATGGCTTTTCGGGCACCAGGCCCCAACAGGTGTCCCCAATGTTAACATAAATGGCGTGTTATCTACCGACGCAAACGTGATTGTGCCAAGCACTTTACTGCAGCCTCGGTGTCTGAGAATTCCACCCCCCCCCCCCCGAAGCCTTTCACCCACACAAACGGCGGATGGAAGGGGACGTCCTCTGATTCACTACACGCTGCAGTGAAGCTTTTAACGCCCCATTTACAGGGTTGGAGCTCCTCAGTGCCCTTGCATATTGCCCCGACACAGGTCCTGGGCCTGATCGGATACACAGCCAGATGATTAAACATCTCTCATCTCTCACTCCCTCATCTTCGTCAGTTTAAGCAGAAGTGCTGGCAGCACCTCTGTGCCCTCTGTTGCCTGAGCAACACCAGTTGGGGTGCAGATCGCTCTATGCTGGTGTGGCTCTACAGAGCCCTTGTCCAATGCCGAACTGACTATGGGATTGCAGTTTATGGTTCGGCAGCGCCTTCAGGTTTGCGTTTACTCGTCCCTGTGCACCACTGCGGAGTTAGACTAGCGACAGTAAATTGTAGGATGAGTCCCATGACCAGTGTACTGGTGGAGGCTGTGTCCCTCCATTGCAGATCAGACGTACGCAACTACTCGCCAGTTATGCAGCACACATTCGTAGTTCCCATGAGCTCCCGCCTGCGTCAGTCCATCTCCCGCATTGGCGACCCAGTTCAGGGCTAACGATTGTGGTTCCCGTGCGATCCCTTCTCTCTGAACTGGAGTCCTTCCCTTTACCACCTGTACTTGCGGTCCGTTCTCGTAATCCTCCATGGTGTACACCTTGGCCGAAGCTTTGTCTGGACCTTTCAAGTGGCCCTGAGGACTTTATTAACCCTGCAGCTCTCCACTGTCACTTCCTCAGTATTCTTGACGTGTTCTGGGGCTCTGAAGCAGTTTACATGGATGGCACGATAGCACGATGGTCACGTTGGCTTTGCCTACGTTCACGGTGGCCATATTGGACAGCATTCCTTACCCAAAGGCTGCAGTGTATTCACTGCCATTTCGCATGCACTTCAGTATCTCCGTTCATGCCATGGGAGTCTTTTCTTTTATGTACCAACTCCTTGAGCAGCCTGAAAACTATTGACCAGTGCTACCCTCGTCATTCTTTGCAAGCGTCTATCCAGGAGTCCATCTATGCCCTGGAACGGTCCAGTCGTTCAGTAGTGTTCGTCTGGACGCCTGGCCACGTCGGATTCCCAGGAAATAAACTTGCTGACAGGCTGGTCAAACAGGCTACACGGAAACCATTTCTGGAAATTGGCATCCCCACAACTGATCTGCGTTCATTGTTATGCCACAAGGTTTTTCAGCTTTGGGTGACAGAATGGCAAAATCCCAGTATTCACAACAAACTGCGAGCCATTAAGGGAACCACAAATGTGTGGAAGTCCTTGATGAGGGCGTCTCACAGGGACTCTGTACTCTACAGGCTCCGCATTGGCCATGCACGGGCAACCCACAGCACAGCTACCTCCTGCGCCGTGAAAACCCACCTCAGTGTCGGTGCGGCGCCCGGTTGACAGTGGCCCATATTCTTCTGCTGTGTCCTTCTTTGGCTGCCCTGCGGCTTCATCTTCGATTGCCGGACTCGTTATCTTTGATTTTAGCAGACAACGCCTCATCTGCTGATTTGGTTTTACGTTTCATCGGTGAGGGTGAGTTTTATCATTCGATCTGAGTTTTAGCACTTGTCCTTTGTCCCTCTGTGTCCTCCACCGTAGCACTTTTAGGGTGAAGGTTTTAATGCATTGCAGGGTGGCTGACTTTTCCATTTCATTTTCTTGGTCGGTCAGCCACTGTAATCTGCTTCCTTGTTTTACTCTTCTGTTTCTTGCATCTCTGTTTTCTTGTCTTCTTTAATTCGTTTAGTGTTCGTTGCCTTTCCTTTGTTCCTATGGTCTTTCCTTTCTTTCCGTTTTATATTATATGTCTCATCTATTTTATTCTCACACTTGTGGCATTGTGTTATTAGGAACAAGGGCACGGTGATCTCGTAGTTTGGTCCCTTTCCCCCTCTTGTAAACCAACCTAACCATCCGAGAGTGCTGAGATGGGTCAAAAGAAAACGAATTTGGTTTTGGGAGTAAGTGGTCTGGATGTTGATGGTAAACAGAGCATGTGGGAAGAGAAATTTGGTGTAAGGTACGCAGTTATGAGTGGATATTTTGGAGGGCAGTGGTGAAGTATCTGTTGATGTCTTTTGATTGGGAATTGGGCAGAGTGAATTATTGGTATGAGCAGTTTGGGGCTGTTAATTCTGATTTGACAGGTGGGGGTTTAGCCCTGCACTTCTGAGAGTAGTTAGGATGGGTATTATTGCAGTTTGGAGGGGTGATGAGATTGAGACAGTGTTTGAAGAAGTGGGTCTCCAAAGTGAGGACAGATCGAGGGACTTGAGAGTGAGATGGTCATTATAAACAAGGTATTTTTGGTAATGGTGCGACTGGGGGGGGGGGGGAGGGGGTTGGTGGGTTCGACTTTATGTTGGCAGTTGTAAATCAGGCTCCCTCTTTGAGCAGGTGATCGATGGAGGGGGCAGACTACATGAAGACTTGGAAGATATGATGGGCTGTACGGAGGTCTAAAGCAGGATTACAACTGTTTGGTAACCATTACCTCTTATGTGATCCGAGGGCCTTTATCACGCAGTGGAGGTGGGGGATGGTGAGGATGCTGGTGTTTATCAGCTGTGGAAATGATGCTGAAAAGAGTTAGAGAGGCATGAGGGCCAATAGTAATACGTGGGATTTTGAGGTGGTCAGAGTGGAAGATGGGATTTGTTGAGGACGGAGCCTTTGCCAGGTATGACTGTTCTCCACAATACTGTCAGCGGTAGTATCTGTCCGTCGTGATTGGGCACACACAAATCGTGGAATTCATAATTAAATTATTTCGTTATGTTGTTGTTTGCCATCATTTCTTTGTGAGATATGATACGACGTCATTAATTTATACACACCACACTTGGGTTTCACGTAATGTTCTCCTGATACTGTGATACAAACCTGCGTTAACAGGACCTGCTTGCTTCGGTAGTTCTACAAAGTTACTCAGGCGGAATGCTATGTTCTCTTGGAGGCGACGTCTCGCATATTCGATGACACCAAGATTTATATCCTGTGATAAGACAGCTAGGGGTTGACTGGTTAACATGGATGACCTCTAATTGTAGAGCAAAACTTATGTAATATATTTATACTCTATGTAAAATAAGAAGCCCAGGAGTGTGCATTGTTATTGTAAACTAGCTTTTAGATTGTATTGTGTCCAGATATGCACCTACAAGAAACTTTTACGTCTTCCTTGGCTACAGAACATGTTACCAGGATGGAGACCACTACAGAATAGATCGTGTTTGATCCCTGTGCCAGACTATTTGGTTATGTATACAATAACTTGGCTCTTTCCTTTCAATTACTGTTAAGGAATGTAATTACATTCCTACGACAATTACTGGTAATTCTCCACCTCTATTGCTGCTGCAATCACATTATTTCATCTCAGATTTCTGTGTATTAGGTCAGCACCATCTTCTCTGCAAACAAGAAGTGTCATGCTTCACTGCAATGTTGTAGTACCATACCTCGTGATATTTACAGCCATTTTGTTCAGGCTTTGCTTATTGGAAGTTCTAACATGAGAAATGTTGTTCAGGGCTTGATATTAAGCATACATTTCTGCTGAAGCAGCATCATGGGTTAGTAGAATCTTACATTTCCGATTGAGACCCACTAAATTTTATAACACAACTTTCACAACTGCAACTACATATCTAATCGTTATAGAGAATAACAGCCCTTTAATATGTGTTGCAACATTTGTTTAGCATTTGTACCAACGGTGGATGGTCAGACAAGTCCTGCGTTAGGCTTATTTTGATGTTCAGTTGTGTTTGCAAGGCTTAAAAAGTAATATTTTCATTATGATTTTGCTTACATTATGATAAACATATATTTTACTGAGTTTTACAGACAATGTAGCTGGGATAATATTTAATTTGTGCTTGAAAAGTATGTCAGCTCAAAAAAATATTCTAAACTGCTTTATTTATTTTCTGAGGTATCGACGCTGACATTGTCTTTCGAAATGAAACATCTCACTGTTACCGTCTTTGATTGTGGTCATACAGGGCTCTCTTGTACTTGAGGTGGGGAAACTGCCCCCAAAGGCGGAAGAACCACCAGTGATCAACGGCATGAAGATGCACAAGGCAATGGAAACCACCGCATTAGAAACACAACGTACATCCACAGGACATGTGGCCTGTAATTCAAAAAGTGCCGTGATTATTTCTCCATTGGCAAAAGATTCCGGAATAGTCCTCCATTCTGATCTCCTTGTGGGGACTGCCAAGGGCAAGGTGACAATTAGAAAAAAAGTTCGTTATTCAACGAAAGAATAACGGTCTCAGTCGGGACGTGGAATGTTAGAAGCTATAATGTGGTTAGGAAATTTGAAAACCTGAAAAGGAGAATGCAAAAGCTCAATCTAATTATAGTAGGGATCAGTGAAGTGAAATGAAAAGAAGGCATGATTTTTTGGCGATATGAATATAGGGTAATATCAACAGTAGCAGAAAATTGTATAATGGGAGTAAGATTGGTTAAGAATAGGAAGGTATGATAGTATATTACTGTGAACAGTTAAGGCATGTTCTTATCAGCCCGAAAGCAAACCAACAAGGAAAACGATAGGTCAGGTACACATTCCCGAAGAGGCAGGGGATCCAGCATTAGTATCAGAATTTAAGAGCTTTGAAGGCCTAAGGATCAAATAAGGTAGAAATCATTGTGGGAAATGGCACACTGGTATGTAGAATGTGTGAATCTGGGGACATACCATCTGACTTTCGGAAAAAGTCATCCCACAATTCCGAAGACTGCAAGAGCTGACAACTGCTAGAAATATCGTACAACCAGCTTAACAGCTCATGCCTCCAAGTTGTTGACAAGTATAACATACAAAAGAATGGAAGAGAAAGTTGAGGATGTGTTAGATGAGGATCAGTTTGTCTTCAGGAAAGGTAGAGGCACCAGCGAGGCAATTCCGGCGTTGCGGCTGATAATAGAAGCAAGACTATAGAAAAATGAAGACACATTCATAAGATTTGTCGACCTGGAAAAACCGTTCGACAATTTAAAACTGTGCAAATTGTTCTGGATTTTGAGAAAAATAGGGGTAAGCTACAGGGACAGAAGAGTAATCGACAATACGTACAAGAACCAAGAGGGAATAGTAAGAGTGGACGGCCAAGAACGAAGTGCTCGGACTATAAAGGGTGTAATACAGGGGTGTAGTGTGTCACCTCTACTGTTCAGTCTGTAAATCGAAGTATCAATGATGAAAATAAAAGGAAGGTTCAGATGTGGGATTAAAATTCAAGGCTAAAGGTTAAATAAACGAACATCTCAAGAATTATAATACCAACGACAATAAGCAGAAAAAATTTGTGAGGACCCAAGGAAATTGATTTTTCACAAGTATCTTTAATGCACACAAGAGTGTAAAAGAATGGAAAGTATGATTAAGGATAAAGTCTGGAATAAGGAGCTGGCAGCCATAAGCGGATACCGTGAAAGGCTGTACAGAGAACCCATAGAGATTGTAAAACATCCCATGAATGCAGTAGGAAGGGGGACTGCGTGAAATAAAAGACATCTTGATTCCGGTGCTCAAGATAACGTGTACCAGTCATCCCCCCCCCCCGTTTCTCCCTTCGGGCCCGGGGGTTAGAATAGGCCCGAGGTATTCCTGCCTGTCGTAAGACGCTACTAAATGCACTCACACGTTTATACCTTTGTGATGGTCGACCTCTGCCTCTTACATACTGGGGCTGCCACATATTTCAGTGTGGCTCGTGGTAGTCAGTCGGCCATTGATTTAACAATTAGCAGCCCAGGACTATCCCATCTATCCACTGGAGAGCACATGTCGACCTGTGTGATAGAGACCAGTTCCCCATCGTCCTGTCACTCCTCCGGCGTCATGCCCACTGACAGGTATCCAGATGGGCTCTTTAAACAAGGCACACTGGGTAGCCTTCACCTCTGCTGTCACTGTTGAATCTACCCCACGTTGTGCCATCGATTCTGTGACTGAGCAGGTCACCGCAACGATAATTTCTACGGCGGAAAACGCGATCCCTCGTTCTCTAGGGTGTCCTCGGGACAGACAATCCTTTGTTGGTCGCCTGAAGCGACATAAGCGGCACCCTTTCCTGGAGCACATAAGACTTTAAGCAGCTCCATGCCTATGTTCGCCTACTTATAAAACGATGAAAACATGAGTGTTGGGAGAGGTAAGTATCGGCCATTGGGTTCCATACGTCACCTTCCGAAGTCTGGACAAAGATGAGACATCTTTTTGGGTACCAGATCCCAGCAGGTGTCCCTGGCGTTAACGTAAATGGCGTGCTCTCTACAGATGCAAACGCGACTGCCGAGCACTTGAGCACTGTGTTAGAGCCTCTGTGTCGGAGAACTATCTCCCAGCCTTTCAGCCTTTCGCACCCTCAAACGGCGGATGGAAGTCCTCTAGTTCACTACCCAGCCTCACCAACGTTCTCTGTAAGCTGCTGGAACATACACTGGTTGGGTTGGGTCCGGGAGTTACGTGGCCTACTGGCTCTGTCAGGGCGGCTTCCTCCAAGGTCTCTCTACCACTGACAGACTTGTGTCCCTCGAGTCTGCCATCTGAACAGCCTTTTCCAAACACTAACATCGGTTGTCGTCTTTCGACTTACGTAAAGCATACGACACGGCATGGTGACATCATAGCCTTGCCACATTGCAGGACTGCGGCCTCCATGGACCACTCCAGACTTCTATCAAAAACTGCCTGTCGCTCTGTACTTTACTTGTCCAAGTTGGTGCCTCCCATAGTTCGCCCGTATTCAGGAGAACGGCATTGCGCAGGACTCCGTATTGAGTTATCTCTATTTTTAGTGACCATAAACGGCCTAGCAGCAGCTGTGGGACCGTAGATCTCCCCTTCTCTGTATATGAATGACTTCTGTATTTCGTATTGCTCCTCCAGTACTGGTGGTGCTGGACGGCGCCTACAGGGAGCCATTCACAAGGTGCAGTCATGGGCTCTAGACCACAGCCTCCAGTTTTCAGCTGCGAAGTCGTATGTCCTGCACTTCTGTCGGTGTCGTACCGTTCATCTGGAACCTGAACTTTATCTTAATGACGATTCACTCACTGTAGCGGAGACGTATCGAGTCTTAGGATTGGTTTTCGACGCTCGTTTGACTTGGCTTCCTCATCTTCGTCAGTTTTGTGTTGCCATCCGACTCCACCCTAAACTTTCAGGCTGGAGGTTTTAACGTGTTGCAGGGTGGCTGGCTCATCCTATTATTTTCGTGATCAGCCAGCCTCAGTCCTATGCTGTACAGTTTTACTTCCTTCTGCCTTTCTTCTCTGTGTTGTTTTTGTTGCTGTGCTCCGTTTTCCATGTTTCTTTATTATTGACCTTGTGGATTTTCTTCCCCTGGAATTTTTATCTTGTGCTTCGAATGACTAGTGGATGTTTTCCCTGTACTCTGTGTGTTTATGAAACAAGGGACCGATGACCTCTGCAGTTTGGTCCCTTTCATCCTCAAACCAACCAACCAACCTCATCTTCGTCAGCTTAAGCGGGAGTTCTGTCAGCACCTCAATGCTCTCCGCTGCCTGAGCAACAACACAACTGGGGTGCAGATCGCTCTACGTTGTGGCAGCTTCAGAGCCCGTGTTCAATCTCGCCTTGGCTATGGGAGTCTAGTATTCGGTTCCGTGACGCCCACAGTTTTGCGTTTCCTCGACCCAGTGCACCACTGTGGCTTTCGCCTAGCGCCAGGAGCTTTTAGAAGGATTCCGGTGACCAGTGTCCTGGTGGAGACCGGAGTCTCTCCATTGTGGATCCGACGTGCACAACTGCTCTCCAGGTATATTGCACACATTCTTAGTTCTCCTGAGCAACCGAATTATCGTCACCTTTCCCCACCCGCGGCAGTTCATCACCTGCGGCTGTTCATCTTCTGCATCGGCTCAGGATTGCGGTTCGTGTGCAGTCTCTTCTCTCTGTACTAGAGTGCTTCTCTTCACCACTTCTACTTGACGTCCGTTCATGTACACTTCCATGGTGTACACATCGGCCGAAGATTGGTATGGACGTTTTGCATGACCCTAAGGACTCAAACCCGCTGCTCTCCGTTGTCACTTCCCGATTCTTGACATGTTCCGGGGCTCTGAAGTTGTTTACACCGACGGCTCAATGGCTGAAAGTAATGTTGGCTTCGCCTGTGTCCACAGAGGCCAAATTGAACAGCATCCCTTGCCAGATGGCTGCAGTGTATTCACTGCAGAGCTTGTGGCCATATCTCGTGCACTTCATTACATCCGTTCCTCTTCCGGTGAGTCGTTTCTTCGCTGTTCTAAGTACCTAAGCAGCTTAGAAGCTATCAACCAGTGCTACCCTCGCCATCATTTCTTAGCGAACATCCAGGAGTCCATCTCTGCCCTGGAACGGTCCAGTCGTTCAGCGGTGTTTGTATGGACCCCAGGCAACGAACTTGCCGACAGGCTGGCCAAACAGGCTACGCGGAAACAGCGCCTAGAGATGGTCGTCTCTGAAACTGACCAGCGTTCTGTCTTGCGCCGCAAGGTTTTTCGACTTTAGGAGATGGAGTGGCATAACAGTATGCACAACAAAATGTGTGTCATTAAGGAGACTGGGAGTGTGTGGAAGTCGTCCCTGCAGGCTTCTCGCAGGGACTCAGTTTTCCTTCGCCGGCTCTGCATTGGTCATGCGTGGCTCACACGTGGTTACCTCTTCCGTTGCAAGGACCCATTTCAGTCTCACCGTGGCTTCCAAATGACAGTCGTCTACTTCTTTCTGGACTGCCCACTTTCAGCCGCTCTGCAGTGGGCTTTTAACCTCCCAGCACCCTGCCTTCGGTGTTGGGCGACAATTCCTCAACAGCAGCTTTACTTTTACGTTTCATCTTTTGGTCTGAGTTTTAGCGCATATCTTTTGTCCTTCTCTGTCCTCCACCCTAGAGTGGAGGTTTTGTCTTGCAGAGTGGCTGGCCTCTCCTTTTTTCTCGTGGTCATGGTAATCTGCTTTCTTGTTTTTAATCTCCTCTCCCTGTTTCTTGCATCTGTGGTTTTCTTGCCTGGTTTTGTCCATTGTAGTGTTTGTTGTCTTTCTGTCGTTCTTCTGGTTCTTCCTTTCTCCTGTTATTGTGGCATACATAATCTTCGTTTTCTTCTTTCCCTTGGGTAATTGTTCTACTGGGAAAAGGGACTGATGACTTAGCAGTGTGATCCCTTTTCTCTCTCTTCAACCAACCAACCATATCTATAAAACAAAGCTTGCACGAATGTTTGTCTCTCAAATCATGCCATCTCTTGTCTTCATTCAACCCAACAGTGGGTGTGGTCTCTCAGTTATTTCATCAGAACGAAGTCTGCCATAAGTATTCTTGTTCAAACTAGAATTTCGCATGGGCGTCAGTCAGACAGAGCAAGATTACTGTAAATTTGAAAGACAAAGAGAAATGTGTTGATACATGTCATGTCAGTCGCCGTAGCCTGCTTAGATTTACAGACTGAATCGTCCATGGCCGTTTAGATCTGGTCGACAGGGAAGTGCCGTAGCTGTTACTTAAATCGCCTGATTCCCATTTTCTATCCTCTGCCTACCAGAGATTGAATTTAGCCTCAATTGACTGTATCGGAACCGGGACGTGAAGAACTCCGATCGGTCGTCCTTGCTTTTTGGTGTCCATGTTGTCTATATATGTTCATAGACTCATAATGGCAACAATAATGAGAGTAACCTTACAGGTAAAATGAACGACGCAGAGCTGTACGCCAAATCGAGCAGCCTCCAGCAGCAGTTCGTGAACAAGGTGCTGGAGGAGCTGTGGCCGGCCCTGGACTGGCGGTGCGAGCAAGGCACTGTGCTGGACGTTGGTTGCGGTGCTGGTGACGTCACGAGACACGAGCTGCTGCCGCGACTGCCACCAGGAGTCAGCGTCCTCGCTGTAGACATCAACCCCGCCATGGTAGCCAAGGCGGCAGACAGGTTCTCTGGGCCACGTCTGTGCTTCCATCAGCTGGACATTGGCACGCCGCGTATTGAAGAAACCGAGGTCTGGAGACTAGGACCGTTCCCAAAGGTGTTCTCCTTCTTTTGTCTGCACTGGGTGCAGGATCAAAGGTAAGCAGTTTTATCACGCACTGCGCTAGATACGTTATTAGTCGCAAAAGACAAGAGCGATGTCTCGCCTGAAACTGCTGGATTTGTCCAAAGAAGGTGCTGTACTTTGGATCTTCGGTCGGTCCTACCTAGTACGTTCCACGCTGACGAGACGAAAAGATCAGAGATTTTTGATCTATTTCTTTTTTTATTTTTTAAACATAGCTGCACAACAGCAACGGTTCCACGTAATAAAATTATAAACAGCCGACCAGTTGCAATGGATAAAGAATTCTTTACCTAGGTTTCGACAAATATAAAATAAATATAAATTTATCTTCTTCAGAAGGTGGCAATTTGTCGAAACCTAGGTAAAGAATTCTTTATCCATTGCAACTGGTCGGCTATTTTTTTTCAGTGAGTTTCATGTGGTAATCTCATTTTAAACTATTGTGAATGCATAAATCTAACTATTTAACGCTGGTGGCTGGATCCACCGACTAAGCGCCTGTAGTGTAACTATATGACAATGGGTCTTTCTGCCTGTATGTGCATAATATGTTAAATTTGATAACATTGACAGTGAGCTGGCACCACTTGCACCAAGTATCGATTGTCTGCAGGTCTCCTTGCATCTCGACTTCCTTTATCACAACATCTGTAGACCTCTTCTCTCAATTTGCGACACTATCCTTCTCTTTCTTGCTTACGTTCTCCCCACGAAGGGACAGTAACGATGTGTTGTGAACGACTTATAAAAGTCAATCTGAAATCTGAATCACACCCCACTTCTGTTCTCCAGGGGGCTCACAGTTCTTTCGTAAGCTCGTGCATGGCGCACATGGTACCTTACCTATTGCAGCCCAACCTTCCTTCCCAAGCTGCATTTCCTTCATCACGCCCCTCCCTCCCCATTCTGCCTCGTTCCTTGCTACCCCCTCCTTCCCCTCTCTCCGTATTTTTATTTATGTCTACTTGGCTATCCATCTGGTTCTCTGTATTCCCTAATATTTTCATCCTCTTGCCTGTTCTTTCATCCTTGCTGACGTTTGTTCCCCTTGAGGTTTGACCTCCTAAATTTTGTCTTTTGTGTGAGCCACCTGGGGAAGAATTCCCTCTGCAGCGTATATAGCGTGGATTCCTCTCCTCTCCTCTCCTCTCCTCTCCTCTCCTCTCCTCTCCTCTCCTCTCCTCTCCTCTCCTCTCCCTTCCCTTCTATCCCCTCTTCCTTTCCTGCCGTATCCCCCCCCCCATCCCCCACCCCACTGGGTTACCAGTTCATGCAGCCAGTCTGTGTGGTGGGGCTGTTACCTACTAATCTGCTTGAGCCCTTTGATAAGTTATCAAACTACTGGTACCTGAACTGCTCCCCCCTCCCCCCCCATGGCGTATGCTTGTCATCCTCGAGTATCAGAACTCCCAGCAATGGCCACAGTGCCAAATGGCCATTGATGTCGCTGGGTGGGGCCCATGGAAATAGTCCCTGATTTGAGTGGGTGGTATGATGCCGATTCTTGGTGCATGAAGCGTATAAAGTTGCAAAATTCTGGCCATTGTCATAGAGCCATCTCTTAGTGATAGGTCATTGAATGTTGCTTCCGATGACTCTTCCATCGGTCTAAGGCGCTGCAGTCATGGACTGTGCGACTGGTCCCGGCGGAGGTTCGAGTCCTCCGTGCGTGTGCGGGCGTGTACGTGCGTGTGCGGGCGTGTACGTGCTAGTGCGCGCGCGCGCGCGTGTCCTTAGGATAATTTAGGTTAAGTAGTGTTTAAGCTTAGGGACTGATGACTGACTCTTCCTTTCCATGGCTACACACGGCGAGGATGGCCTTGTTCGCCATCTTGGAATGAAAGACTATCCCTGCTACATAGTCTGTACTAGGATGGACGGAGACACATTCACCGCCTCAAGGCAGTTGTTTCTTGTAGAGAATGTAGTATTCGGTGGAGTCTCTGTGAGAAGCAGTCGGGCTCCCTTTCGATCAAAGCTTGTTCTGTCGCCATATCTGCAGCCCGTCGTGATTGAGATCGCCTTGTCGACCTACTGGTGTCTAATAACCCTCGCCTTTCTCTGCACATAGTCCAGGGAGTGAATTTTCAAAAGGCCTAGTCCTGCAAACTGATGAGCAAGTCTGGGCTAATCTGGAGCAAAGTGGCGTCCATTTTGTTTCACATGTGCTAAAGGGTCCTAAAGACAACCAGACCGATACTGGCGTCTTCATTCCTGCTTTCAAAGGAATACATTACCAGAGGTGGTCAATGTTCTGTGTTACCAAGGGAGGTGAAGCCTTACATCCTGCTCTCCATGAGGTGGTTTCGGTGCTTTCATGTTGGACATGTGGCTTCCTGCTGTACGACAGACGCTCTGTTTGGTGACTGTGGCCACCCACTCCGTGAGGGAAGTCCTGTGGTCTGCCATCTGTGTGCGTAAACTGTCATGGCCGCCACTCTCCACGCCCACCAGATCCCAGTTTACAAGAAAGAGTGTCGCTAAGTAAAGGTCCCTGCTACAGCCTTCCTCCCCCCCCCCACTTCCGCTTCCTTATGCAGTTCTTCCCCACTCCCATCCCCTGCAGTTCCCACACCCTCCCCACCAGGAGCTCTTCTCCCAGCATATCTGAGGCCACAGTCCTGCTACCATTATTCAGCAATAATTGGACATACCATCTGTGTACCCAATGTCGCACACTCTTTCAGTTCTGGATCGTGCAGAAGCCTGCTCTTCCTCTGTGACATGCCACTCCTCGACCTCAGAAAGAGCAGGAGGAAAGGAAACTCCCAGTAAAAGACCATCCTCCCACTCCCTTGTATTACCGGAGGTCCCATCTCCCCCTTTGCAACCTGAGTCTGACAAGCCATTTGTGGATGTCACACCAGCCAGTCTCTGTGACATGACCTCCCCTCGACTTATTTATATCCAACCTCACCACAGAATAATGCATTGGAATTGCAACAGGTATTACTATCACCTACCGGAAATAAAACTTCTTTCCTCTTATTATATTCTGTCTTGCTGCTCAAGGAACGTACTTCGGTTATGATCACTCTCCAATGTTTCATGGTTATCCTTCAGAACTGTGCTGGACCTGGGATAGCGTCTGGAGGGGTATGCTCTTTGATAAACACTGAAGTCATTATTCACTGGATCATCTTCGTACTAACCTTGGAGCAATACCAGTAAGAGTGCAAACTACCCCAGAAATCACTACCTCAGGGGCTCAGCATTAGTTTGAGCACGGGCTTGGCGACTCTGTCGTTCCTGAGTTGGGATTGGTAAGTGCCACCAACCCTCTGTCCCCGTAAGCTCTGGGTGTACTTCAGTGACCACCTACCGGTGCAGTGGTGGAATGTTGTGTGTGATACGGTTACAAAACGGACACAATAGGAGGGACTAGGCCCCTTTGCTTTTTTTCTTTTATCACTCGCTTATTTCATCAGAGAAATACACATTTTAAGACAAAATTGAACTACATGAAATATTGCTCCCAGTAAAGGTTGACATAAGCAGTGACAAAACTTAGTTCTCTTAAGGGCTTCTGATGACAACAAATTTTAAGGAGGCAATGTAAGGTTTATATCAATTTAGCTCAAACACATAGCTAGTAATAGAATCACGACACAATTTCGACAACAAATAAATAGCGTGAATTTGTACTCACAGTGACCAACGAATCAACAGCCTTGCCATTGAATAAGTAGTAGGCCATTTGGAACGAATTAGCAACATCCAGCTACTAAGGGAGTTAATACCAACAGTCTTTAAATGTCTTGTTCCCCATTAAATAAACAAACGTACAGTAATTAAATGAATAACAAATCAAACACACTATGCTCCACTCAAACTCTTCAGTGGAAACCAAGCCAAAAGGTACTAGACCGGGGCACAAGGTGGTATACAATGAGGTTGCCTTAGTGCTATACTGCACTCCAAAATATTAATTCAAATGGCCAATTCAAAATTAAGTACCCATAAAGCAGCATTAATTAACAAGGAGTGACACCAGGTCACTCGAAGGGATGACAACACTTAATTGAAAAGATGACTGCCGGAGGCAGCAGTAACATCAAACACCTTCTCAGAGTTTTAACCAGGAGTCACTTCCCACTATACAAGTAAACATTTAACCAAGCGCAAGGAAGGAACCCCAAAGAGAAATTTCAAATAAAACCCCCAAAAGATTATAAAGGACAGGGAAGCCAAACTATTTAAATTTAAAAGAATTAGTTCTCCCCAAAGGCAGTGTAAACGCTAAGGCCACACTTAAGAGGCCACCAAAATTGGTTAAAAAAATCTTATACATTCGCTCCTTTTCTTTAAAAGAAACACAAGGCTGCTTAACTTCTGCTGGACGTCCGGTATGGCTCGTGTAGGATACACCAGGCAGCAACCCAAGCTAGGCGGTCGCAAGGCACCGCAAGCAAAATCAGGAGAGAAGAGAGGCAGGCAGCCAACACATATCCTCCATCCTGAACTGGCAGAACGCGTACAACCAACTCCAACGTGGTTGCTTCCCACCTTGTACCTTGCAGCGTCTCAGCAGGTAGACCGAGCAAACGTCAACTGCCACTCACCCCGCAAAGGTGGAAAACAACAAGGCAAGCAAAGATGAGAACCATCAAAGGATCGATAATGGACATCCAAGAGACTGGCGGTGCCAGTAATGAGCGCCCGGCTCAACCTCCCCCGCTCAAGCCTGACCAGCTGGTGCCCAGGAGAAAAGAAGACCCCCCCACTTAGTGGGCCTCACCTGACTCACATGGACCCCAGACAACTTCCCGGTAGCCACCTCCTTCACTAGCAGATTGACCGGCCCTAAAACCTTCCCCTCAGGGGGCTCAGCATTTAGTTGCTGGGTACGGGCTTGGCGACCCTGGGGTCCCTGAGCTGGGGACTGGGAAGTTCCACCAGTCCTTAATACCGTAAGCGCTGAGCGTGCTTCAATGACCACCGTGTGGTGTGATGGTGGAACGTTGTACAGAACAGAGCCCGGGGATCTTGGCTTAACTGCCTGGGTTGCAAGGATGGTATAAACCTCTATAAAAATAACTCACAAGGTGAGGGACGCATGGCTGTTGAGGTAGAACAGTTGCTAGTGGGTGACATCTGAGGAACCTGCCGCACCCCGATTGTATTCAGTTTACCCAGGCAAGCAGGGCTCTGTCTGAGTGGACATTCCTTTACGTAGCTGCTCGTGGGACCTCCATGAAAAGTTATACGAATAGTGCGCAAGCACGAGTCTCTGAGAAAGGAAAGTTCAATGCTTTACAGTATGATCCCCAATCGTTCCCTTCCCTGCCCACGCCAGGGGAGGAACGGTGGTCTAAATTATCTGCTGAGACGTATTCTCCTCGATTTCTGATTTGCAGCTGAACAGATGGGGTTATGTTGCTGTCTCCATTACGCTTCATAAGAGCCTCAATATGGTTCAGGGACTGATTTTTCACCATGACCTGTTGTTACAGTCTGACGACGAGCTCCGTGCAAATCTGGAACGCCACGGTGTCCACTTTGTATGACGTGCCTTCAGGGGACCTAAAGGTACTAGGGTCGCCACTGGCGCCTTCATCTTGGCTTTCGAGGTTGACACCCTGGCTGAGAAGGTCAAGGTGGTGATACATCGATGTGATGTATCCCTTCTCCCATGCGCTGCTTTGTGCTGGAGGTTTGGGCATATGTCATAGAGATGTGACGCCAACCCTACCTGTCAGGATTGTGGACGTGCCTCCCACCCCAACGTCGCATGTTCGCCGTCCCCTGTTTGTGTCAACTGTGGACAGAAACATTCACCTTGCTCATCAGACTGTGAGGTTTATCAAAAGAACAGACGATTATGGAGTATAAGTTCTTGGACAGGCCCACTTACACAGAGGCTAAACACAAGTACGATTGACGTCACTATGTGCGCCTTTCATCGCCTTATGCTGCAGCAGCTTCAATGTCACCATCCCTGGCGATGAGCCCCCAAACTCAGCCGCATTTTGAGGGCCCTCCAGCACAGCCGTTTATTCCTGCCCCCCTAGTAGTTGGGGAACACCCTCTTCCATTGCTCCCCTGTTTTCAACATCAGGAGTAACAACCCCCACCCCCTCCTTTGGGGGACTTCAGCCCCCACCTCTGCACCAGAGAAGTGCCTGCATCCTCCGGCTCCCCTCACGCAGAAGGGATCACTTCGTGTCCTCTCTTCCACAGTTACTGCCCCTCCAGACGTCAGCCAGTGGCCGAAAAAGCCACCACCTGAGGGACATAGGGCTTCCAGGTCTTCCTTGGTCCATGAGACTGGGTTGGAAAAGCCCACCCAGCCTGATAAACTGAAGGACAAATGGGACCCTACCAAAAAGAAGAAAAACCAAAAGGAGAAGGACATAGAGACAGAAAAAGAGTTAGCCACTGCACCTGAAGATGATGTGGAGTATCTAGCGTCCTCTCAGGAGCTAGATGTCACTCGACCTGCAGCTCCTATGGAAGTTGATCAGGCTACTTCGCAATCAGTGGTGGCGAGCGCTTCTAAGGCGTGAAATATCCCCCCCCCCCCCAGTTCCAGTTCTTTCATGTCTTCACAGTCTGATACCATAATCCTTCAGTGGAATTGCCATGGTTTTTTCCACCACATTGCTGAGTTGAAACAGCTTTTGTGCCGCTCCCCTGCCACTTGTCTGGCCCTACAGGAAACCTGGTTTCCTGTTCGGCAGGCCCCCTCCCACTGTGGTTCCTGAGGTTACTATAAGAACCGCTAGAATGACAGATTGTCTGGCGGTGTCTGTGTTTATTTTCTTGCCACTGTTCCTAGTGCCACAGTGCCACTTCACACGGCTCTTGAGGTTGTCGCTGTTAGAATCCTGGCAGGAATGGAGCTTACCATCTGTTCCCTCTACCTTGCCCTGGATGAGGTTGTCCTTCTTGCTGACCTAGCTGCCTTGTTTGCCCAGCTCCCCCGCCATTCCTCCTTTTGAGGGACTTCAATTCCCACCACCTTTTATGGGGTGGGGCCCAGATCTCAGACCAGGGTAGGAACATTGAGGCTCTCTTGCTACAGCAGGACATTTGCCTCCTTAACACTGGTGCTCCCACATAATTAAGCTGGACTCGTGGCACATACTCGCCCATTGACCTCCCTTAGTAGCCCAGGTCTTCTTCCATACCTCAGTTGGAGGGTCCACAACAACCTCTGTGGTAGTGACCAATTTCCTAACGTGATTTCTCTTCTTCAATCCCAACCCCCTGACCAGCTGCCACGATGGTCTCTTTGTGGAGCTGATTGGGCAGCCTACACCTCAGATACTCTGGCCATTGCTTCGGTTCCTGGTGACATTGATTTGGCAGTGGACAAGGTCACTATGGCCATTGTTTCTGCTGCCAAGGCAACTGTCCCCTGTTCTTAAAGTACCCTAAGGCGTAAGTCAGTCCATTGGTGGACACCATAGATTGCAGAAGCTATCAGGGACCGCCAGCGAGCCCTGCAACGACACCGGCGTCATACTTCCCTAGAGAATCTGGTTGCCTTTAAACGGCTGTGGACCTGGGATCGGCGGTTAATCCGGCGGAGCAAACAGGCCTGCTGGGAACGATACATTGCCACCACAGCTTCTCGTACTGCCCCATCTCAGGTGTGGTCGTGGGTTAGGCGCATTTTTGGCTTTCGCCCTCTTGCGTCTGTCACTTGCCTTTCTCTTCAGGGTATACCCAGTTGCCATCGCCGAACATCTGGCAGAGTACTACGCTTGTAGTTCCGCGACAGCAGGCTACAGTGCAGAATTCGCGCCATTACAGAGCAGGCTGTGCATATGCGGTTGTCGTTTCGCACGCACTGTTGGGAATGATACAACGCCCCGTTCTGTGAATGGGAGTTCCAAAGTGCCTTTACAGCTTGCCACGATACCTCTCCAGGTCCAGACCGAATTAATAACTAGTTTCTTCGCCATCTCTCGGCGCACTGTCAGTGAGAATTACTCGCCCTGTTTAGCCACATCTGGACGGAGGGCGTTTTCCCAACTCGTTGGCAGGATAGCGTTACCGAACCCGGTGCTGAAACCTGGTGCAGATCCGCTGGTGGTTGATAGCTATCGCCCTATCAGCCTTACCAACGTTATGTGCAAACTCCTGGAACGGATGGTGAGTCAGTGGCTCATGTAGATCCTCGAAGCTCGGGGCCTCCTGGCCCAGCAACAGGTGGGGCTTCCGTCAGGGCCACTCAGTGTTTGACAATTTAGTCTCGCCAGAGTCAGCTATTCGTACAGCTTTTACTCGCCGAGAACATCTAGTTGCTGTTACCTTTGATCTTTGGAAGGCGTACGATACCACCTGGCGCCATCATATACTTGCTACACTCCACGAATGGGGCTTACTGGGTCCACTTCAGATTTTTTCTACGGAGTTTTCTCTCCAATCGCTCCTTTTGGGTTAGAGTTGGCACTTATTTTAGCTCTGCTCATATTCAGGAGAACGGTGTCCCACAGGGCTCGGTTCTCAGTGTTCCCCTCTTTTGGTGGCGATTAATGGTCTTGCAGCTGCAGTGGGCTCATTGGTCTGTTCCTCTCTATATGCCGATGACTTGTCTTTATTACAGTTCTCCCAATCTTCAGTGTCGCTGAACAGCAGCTGCAAGGAGCTATCTGTAAGGCACATTTTCGCATCCAACCTGGTTTTCAGTTCTCAGCCTCTAAGACCTGAGTGATGCATTTCTGTCGTCGAATGGTCCACCTCCATCCTACCTTGTCAATGAACTCCTTCATATTGAGGAGACAAATCACTTTCTTGGCATGCTGTTTGATGCTAAGCTCACTTGGACACCTCATCTTCGCGAGCTTAAACAAAGGTGCTGGCGGCACGTCAACATCCGTCGCTGCCTCAGCCGCACCGTTTGGGGGGCTGCACAAACAACCCTCCTACAGCTCTGTAAGGCCTTAGTCCAGTCCTGTCTCGACTACAGGAGTGTGGTGTACGACTCAGCAGCACCTTCAACGTTGCAGATCCTCAACCCGATTCTCCATTGTGGCGTCAGACTGGCGACAGGTGCCTTCCACACTAGTCCAGTGACTAGCCTTCTTGTAGAAGCTCCTTCCCCTACGATTCTGCCGACAACAGTTGCTCGCGTCATACATCGCCTGTGTCCATGCTTCGCCCAATCACCAAAACTGCAGGCTCCTTTTTCAATCTTCTGCACTCCCCTTCCTACGACAGCGGCCTAGGTCGGGCCTCCCGATCACGATCCGCGTTCGTTCCCTTCTCTCGTCGCTAGAATCCTTTCCCCTTCCTCCATCCTTCCGGCCCTCTTCTTCTACCTCTCCTAGGTCCCTCCCTCGCTTGCGGCTTTGCTTGGATTTGTCCTGCGACTCCAAGTCCTCCATTCCACCTGCCAGTCGTCGTCAACAATTCCTCGCTCTTCTTGCCTCGTTTCGAGATGCAGATGTAGTCTACACCGATGGTTCTGTGGTCGATGGACCCACTGGGTTTGCTTTCATCCACGGTGACTACGTTGAGCAGCATTCCCTGCCTTGTGGGAGTATTTTCACTGCGCAGCTGGTTGCTCTTTATCGTACACTCGCTCACCTTTCCTCCTGCCCTAGGGAGTCATTTGTCATATGCAGTGACTCCGAGTGGATTTCAAGCACTCGACCAGTGTTTTTCTCGGGACCCTTTGGTGCTTGGTATTCAAGATACTGTTTTTGCTCTCGCCGAGTGTGGTCGTTCAGCGACGTTTGTGTGGGCCCTGGGCCACATCGGCATTCCAGGAAACGAATGTGTCGATCGGTTGGCCAAGCAGGCCACCACTTCGCCACCCCTGGAGCTTGGTCTCATGGAAAGAGACCTCCAGTCAGCTCTACATCGCAAGGTCCGCGATATCTGGAGCTCTGAATGGTCTGTCTTGAACACGCCAAATAAGCTCCGCATGGTAAAGTTGTCCACGGCCGTATGTAACTCATCCTTGAGGAGCACGCATAGGGACTCAGTTGTTCTCTGCCGTATCCGAATTGGACATACGCGGTTGACCCACAGCTATCTCCTTCTCCGTGAGAATCCGCCCAAGTGTCCCTGTGATGCAGGGCTGATAGTGGTCCATCTTCTGATTTACTGCCCCCTTTTAGGCCCCTTGCGGCAGTACTTTAATTTACCATCTGCACTTCCTTTAATTCTCGGTGACGATGCCTCTATAACTGACTCAGTTTTACATTTTATCCGTGCAGCTGGGTTTTATCACTCGCTCTTGTGTGGGCGCTCCCGCATGATTTCTCAGACTACACCCACTCCAGCGACTTATAATTGTGACGTGGATGCCAAAATCGTGTCTTTTATGGTAACAAGTTGTGTTGGTACTTCTATCAACGCTTTCCAGCTGGAGGTTCTTCGTTTGTAGTTGAGTGGTTGACCTTTTACCTGAACCATCAAACACTGTAGTCTGTTTTACTTTGGTCAACTACTTGCTCTGCTCCTTTGAAGTGTCCTCTATTTTGTGCTATTGTGGTGTTCATTTTAGCTGTGTACCGCTTGGTGTTCCCTCCCTCTGGGTGCAAAGGTTACGCTTTTACTGTATAGGCCTTTTACAAGTATGTCTGTTTGGAACAGGGGACTGATGACTTCGATGTTTAGCCCCCATCAAACCCCAAAAACAACCAATCAACCTAAAACCTTAATGACAACACACGGTCCCAGGTAACGGTATACCAATTTTCCAGATCCAATCACCCCGGGATTTCGCCCCGCGAAATTCCTCACAAATAACTTATCGCCTATCTTAACCTGAAAGGGACGTCTACCTGGTTATAGCGTTGTGCTTCTCGCTGATGGGCCAATTGTATGTTCTTGCGAGCCCACCGCCAGTTCTCTCTGAGCGTATCCGGCATAATAGAGATCGGTAATAGGTCACTGATTTGCCAAAGGTTGTAGAGGGGCGAATTGATCCGATAAGCTAACATTAACTCCGAGGGAACTGTCTGTGAAACTTCATGCTGGGCCATATTAAATGTGGACTTTAACCAAGGGATAGTGGTATCCCAACGACGAGGTGAATTAGCATGGTAGATAATTAATGCTGCCTTCAGGTTGCGATTAACTCTTTCCGCAAGGGAAGCTTGAGGATAATAAGGTGTAATTGTGAAATGGTGGAAGCGTTACGAAAGCAATAGTGCCTAAATTCCCGGGATGCAAAGGCCAGTGCATTATCACTGACCAATTGTTTGCGCGGCCCGAACCATGAAAATGTTAGTCAGGTGGCGGATGGTTCTACTAGCAGTAACCCCACTGCTGGGAAGTAACCAAACAAAACGTGAGAAGTCGTCTACCGCCACAAACACACAACGATAACAAGCCCTTGTCCTAGGCAAGGGACCCACAAAATCAATAAACATCTTATCCATAGGTCGCTGCTCCCGGTGAGCCTGCAGCAACCCTAAGGAGGCGTTCAAACTCCCCTTTCCCCTTTTGCACTCGTGACATTCACTGAACAAACGACGCACATCCCGGTATAACGATGGCCAAACCACGTGAGACCGCACCTTGCCCAAGGTCTTATAAAGACCAAGGTGCCCAACTAACACCGAATGGTGGAAATACCGAAAAACCGGAGAAACTAAATCTAGAGGCAAGCAAATCCTCAGCTCGCCCAGCTTTCCAACCTCCTTACACAAGACACCGCTCCTTAAAGAATAACCCGGCAATACTTATGCAGCCGCAAGCTTCTTCTTAAGGGGCTCCGGAAAGGCTCAAAATCATGAAAAGTTCAATTTTTACTTTTTTGCGTTTTCTGAATCTGCAGACTATTACCTTTTAATAGATATATAATTTATTCAATTCCGAAGACTACAACTATTTTTAAATTTTTTTTTTTTGAAATGTGTTCTACATGGGCGTGACCCACTGTGGCGCTGTTAAACTGCTGTCAAATGGTGTTATTATTAACGTCCGTGTTCATCAGGTACATTTTAGTGATGTGAGATAAAGTATGTGTTGTGGCTAACCTGTGATGGTTCAATATATATCGCTGGTGTGATTGTCGATTGTTTCATGTTTATTTACTCTGTCGTTATCTCGAAAATATTCGTAATTAATTCTGTTTCTTGAGTCTCTGTTTTGTTGAAGTATAATAATGAGTAAAAGTAAAGTTATTAGAAATCCTCTGAAGGCTTTTAAAAAAAGGAGAAATGTTGGAAAGCCAAAGGTATGTGTTATTACTGTAAATAATAACATTCTAACATGGCACAAGCGATGCTTGCTTTAGACAAGGAACGCCTTCGGGCTGCAGACAGGGCTGTAAAGAGTCTAGAAATACAAGCAAGAGTAAAGAGGAGGAGGAACAAGAGGAAGCTGGAGGAGGAGTTTGCAGAGGATGAAGATAATCCATCCCATGGACCTGGAATGCACTAAGAAGTTAATCCAATCTTTGTCGCTCGATTCCCAAAACTTTTATTTTCTCATACTAATTACATGTTTTCTAAGGATCTTCCAAACATATTTGTTTCAAACTTTCAGTAAATGTTACACAGTACCTTCTGCATAATTTAACACAGCCTTTTTCCAAAAAATTGTATATTTTTGAATATATAAATAAAAAATTGCAAAAAATGTTGTGAATTTTCATTACAATGGAAAGAAATCATCTTTAATAACTGAACTAAAATTTTGTAAAATCCCTGTGTTAAGTTGTAGCCCATATTCCAATAAATAATATGTAAAAAGTTCAACTTCCTACCTCAAATACTTTGTGAGGAAAGATGTAATTTATAAGCGTTATTTTAACATTGTAAGTATATGGCGTTCCGGAGCCCCTTAAGAGGGCCCCAAAGCGGATCTTCATTCTGCTTGGTTCGGAGATTGACAAACAGCTCGGTAATATCAGTGAGAACACTATTAACATGAGGAATATTCGACTCGTACAGCTCGCTTGACTGAGACTCTTCGTCTTCATTAAACATTCGACTAAGTGCGTCCCCCACCTGATTATCAGTGCCCTTGATGGGAAGGCGGAAATGCCCACCTGGCGATCCTTCCGGTTTTACGAGGTCGAGCAAGAACCCCGCTTAAAGCCTGGTTATCAGTCTTTAAATGGAACTCTCTATGTTGTAGATAGAATCTGAACTTTTCAAACGCGAAAAGTACGGCAAGCGCCTCACATTCATAAACAGAATAATTTAGCTCCGTTCTACTGAGCTTCCTCTAAGGGTATGCCAATGGGCGCTTCACACCCTGGTCTTCCTGAAGGAGGACATCCGCGATCCCAGCATTAGAGGAGTCTGTCTGAACAATAAATCGCTTTCCGAACTCGGGAACCCCCAACACGGGAGGATTAGAGATAGCAGTCTTGATCGCTTCAAAGGCAGCCTGCACGCACTCTCCCCAAGTAAAGTGCTGTCCTTTATTACGTAAATCATTCAGAGGACCAGCCAGTTGCGAAAAATTAGGCCCAAATTTTCGAAAATAATTTGCCATGCCGATAAAGCGTGCAACCTCTTTCCTTGTTCTCGGAGGAGGGTACCTCTTAAGGCCACTTGTGCGGTCTTGGTCGATTCTTATTCCGTCCGAAGAAGTAAGATGGCCTAAGAATGAAACCTGATGTTTAGCCAGAGAAATTTTAGCTGGCTTTACAGTTAACCCAGCGGAACGAAATCTATCGAGCACCTGACTAAGATGAACGAGGTTATCCTAAAATGTTTGACTATAAATAACATCGTCCAGATAATTATAGACACACCTAAACTTTAAATCACCGAGAACACGGTCCAATCAACGTCGCAGCACTGCGGCCCCGGTGGCCAGGCCAAACGCAACTCTGTTAAATTCATAAAGATTCCAGTCTGCACAGAGCGCAGTGACACGCTTGGACTCTTCACTCGGAAGAATTTGAAAATAACCCAGATTCACATCCAGCACAGTGAACCACCTGGCGCCCACAAACCAGGTAAAACAATTATGGATATCCTGTAAGGGAACGGATTCCAGAATAACCTTCTTATTTAACACTCGATAATCTACAACAGGCCGAAAATCCTTGCTGTTAGCCTTGGGGACAAGAAACATAGGCAAGGCGTATGGAGATGTTGATGGCCTAATAACACTGTCCTTAAACATACTTTCTAATTTATATTTTAATATCCTCATCTTGGGAGGTGAAGGTACGGAGATTGCCGAACCGCGACATTATCGGATAACTGAATCTGGTACTCAATAACATTAGCAACACCAAGTTTGAAAGCACATCTGGAAATTCATCTAACAATCTAACAAGCTGATTACAATGCTCGCCGACGACGTTGACAGAATTAGACTGTCGACACGCGCAAAGTGAAATTCTTTCCTGAGGTTTAAATTTGAAAACTTAAGGTTTTGCTGGCATAGTCCAGTATCATACCAGTACGGTGAATGAAGACACAGCCTAACAGAAGTAACACAGTTAAATCTTTAACCACCAAGAAAGTAATCGGCCAAGTGAAATTACAAATGGAATCACTCCCCTGCACCCGACCTACAACTGACAAGGCTTGACAATTAGCGGCATATCTCTGCGCGGTGGGTTGAACAGGCGACAACTTATTTAAACGCCAGAATTCAAGATACCAGTCATAATCAATTAAAGACACCGGAACTTCCCGAATCAATTAAGCCACAAAGGGGGTTCCCTTCGTACGCGGGCACAGATATAGAGAAGAGGGGGCCTAGTGAGAGCACGAATGTGCCCACATCGGAACAGGAACTTACGGTTTCTGCCCCCCCCCCCCCTCCACCCCTCGCGTCAAGTACCTGACTCCAGGGGGTTTCGGATTAGGGCAGTCGCGCACCAAATGCCTGTGATCACCAAATCTAAAACAACGCCTTTCAGACTGGAACGCAGGTTCAACCCTTCTGTTATTGCCTTCCGAAAGTATGGGCCCTGTTACTGAACCCTAAGTCTACGCTGCGAATCGGCAAACACAAGAGCTTGAATAGACTCCACAAAGCTTTTGGGCCGATTAGAAAACATAAGCCCCGAGCGATCATCCGGGTACATTCCCTCCAGAATACTCTGAACAGCATCCGCTTCAGAGACAGACATTTCCAGAGCTAACATGGCAGTACGAATTCTTTCCACGCATTGCTCTAACTTTTCTCCTAGACCTTGCACTCGCCAGTAAAATGTACACTCAAGTTCATTTCGCATGCGTGCCGATAGCTTCCTAGTAATTATTTGGCCCCTCAAGTGTTAAGCCTTGACACCTCAAAACTTCAGACATTAATTGATTTAACGTTCCCCTGATCAACGGGTAAAGCAACGAAAGGACAATTCTGTGAGGTACACCCAATGTGTCAATGCAAGGATTATATCACTTTAGCTCAAACACGTAGCTAGTGATCGAATCACGACACAGACACTTTAACAATTTCGACAGCAAATAAATAGCGTGAATTTGTACTCAGTGACCAACTAATCAACAGCCTTGCCATTGAATAAGTTGTAGGCCATTTGGAACGAATTAGCAACACCCAACAACTAAGGGAGTTTATACCAACAGGCTTTAAATGTCTTGTTCCCCATTAAATAAACAAACGTACAGTAATTAAATGAATAACAAATCAAACACACTATGCTCCACTCAAACTCTTCAGTGGAAACCAAGCTAAAATGATGATTCCATTAACTGCCTAGCACTGAAGTCACACTAAAGCTCATCTGTGTTCCCAGACACACATGGGGCAAACTTATACAAGACAAGATTTTAAAGGGAGCACATCAGTAAAACCGGTAGTGGAGCAAACTCGTGCCACTGAAAATTAAGGTACTAGACCGGGGCACAAGGTGGTATACAATGAGGTTGCCTTAGTGCTATGCTGCACTCCAAAATATTAATTCAAATGGCCAATTCAAAATTAAGTACCCATAAAGCAGCATTAATTAACAAGGAGTGACACCAGGTCGCTCGAAGGGATGACAACACTTAATTGAAAAGACGAATGCCGGAGGCAGCAGTAACATCAAACACCTTCTCCGAGTTTTAACCAGGAGTCACTTCCCACTATACAAGTAAACATTTAACCAAGCGCAAGGAAGGAACCCCAAAGAGAAAATTCAAATAAAACCCCCAAAAGATTATAAAGGACAGGGAAGCCCAACTATTTAAATTTAAAAGAATTAGTTCTCCCCAAAGGCAGTGTAAACGCTAAGGCCACACTTAAGAGGCCACCAAAATTGGTTAAAAAAACGTCTGATACATTTGCTCCTTTTCTTTAAAAGAAACACAAGGCTGCTTAACGTCTGCTGGACGTCCGGTATGGCTCGTGTAGGATACACCAGGCAGCAACCCAAGCTAGGCGGTCGCAAGGCACCACGAGCAAAATCAGGAGAGCAGACAAGCAGGCAGCCAACACATATCCTCCATCCTGAACCGGCAGACCGCGCAAAACCAACTCCAACGTGGTTGCTTCCCACCTCGTACCTTGCGGCGTCTCAGCAGGTAGTCCGAGCAAACGTCAACTGCCACTAATCCCGCGAATGCGGAACCCAACAAGGCAAGCAAAGATGAGAAACATCGAAGGATCGATAATGGACATCAAAGAGACTGGCGGTGCCAGTAACGAGCGCCACGGCTCAGTGTGTTTCGGAGAACGGGGTCTAGGCTTCCTGATGATGCCGTGGCGTACGGTAAGGTGTCGAACTTCAGTAATCGTAGGGAGATAAAAGGCGGCTTAGACAAAATTTCCAGTTGTTGTGATAAATGGCTGTTAGCTCTAAATGTGGAAAAATGTAAATTGATCTCGGTGATTAGAACGATCAAACTTGTAATGTTCACATACGGTATTAGTAGTGTCATGCTTCAGTCACGTCGTTTAAATATCTGGGCGTAACGTTGCAAAGCGATATAAGATGGAACGAGCATGTAAAAACTGTGGTAGGGAAGGCGAATCGTCGATTTAGGTTTATTTGAAGAACTTCAGGGGAGAGTGGTTCACCTGAGAAGGAGACCGCATACAGGACGCTAGCGCGACCTGTTCTTGAGTACTGCTCGAGTGTTCGAGATCCGAAGTAGGTAATCAGAATTGAAGGAAGCCATCGAAGCAATTCAGTGGCGGGCTGCCAGATTTGTTATCGGTCGGTTCGAGCAACACGTAAGTATTCCGTAGATGCTTCGGAAACTCAAATGGGAATTCCTGGAGGGAAGACGGCGCTCTTTTCGAGAAACACTGTTGAGAAAATTTAGAGAACCAGTATTTGTAGCTGACTGCCAAACGATTCTACTGCCGCCAACATGCATTGTGTATAAGGAGCACGAAGATTAGATACGATAACTTAGGGCTCATACGGAGGCATATAGACAGTCGTTTTTCCCTCGCTCTTTTTGCGAATTGAACAGGAAAGGAAACGACCAGCAGTGGCACAGTGTGCCCTCCGCCACGCACCGTACGATGGCTGCCGGAGTATCTATTTACATGTACATATGTACGAGGGGCGTTCAATAACTAATGAAACATATTTATCAGCCAATTTCATTGAAAAACTGAGGAATTAGTAGCGGGATCCCGTGGAATATTCTTTTCTTCAGCTGTTAGTTTTATGAAGTTCTTATAGTTGGGGCGCTACACGTAGCCTACGAAATAGTGTCTGTAACGGAGATGCGTTCCATGCAGAAAGCTGTCATTGAGATTCTTTTGGCTGATAACCAGAGTATCGCAGATATTGATAAGCACCTGCAGAATGTCTACGGAGACATCATAGTAAAAAAAAAAGCACGGAGAATCGTTTGGCAAGGCGTCTGCCACCACCGCTGGTCGACAGCGCACACCCTCGGGAAACAGAAGAAACGACTTCATCGTGTTTGCGCTACAAAAACGTAAACGTACTTCTCTTCCTCCATGGTAACACAGGGCATCACACAAGTCTGCAGACCCGAGAGGAGTCCAAAAATCTTCATTGGACTGTTCTTTCTCATCCTCCCTTCGGCCCGGATTTTGCACCTTCCGACTTTAGCTCCGTGAAGGATGGACTCGGCGGTAGCAGTCCGTCGATGAGTTGAAGTCTGTTGATGGAACAAGACGTTGGCTCAGACGTCGATCAGAAGTGGTACTATCCTGGCATTCAGGCTCTCCCAGAAAGGTGGCGTAAGAGCGTCGGACGAACTGAGACTGTGTTGAAAAAACAGGATTTTTCAGCCAAAACACTGGGGAATAATTTTGTGTATTGGAGCCCTTAATAAAACCAACCTGCTTTCAGAAAAACGGTTGCACACCTTATTGAACCACTCTCCTACATTACTGTACATTTAAATCGCGTTACCAGTCTTTGCTCCACTATGGAATCGTGTCAACATCTGACTGAAAATCTATGCATTTTTTTCATCCAGTCAGAGGCAATTCGCACAAAAATGGCATTGAGTCAAAATTTCCGCAATACCGGTTCGAACATTGTATTGCAAAATGTCTCACCGCGTTTTTTATCACCAGAAGTTGAAATACTCCCTGTTCAACCCACCGTTATTGACTAGTGAATTATAGCCTAACAGTTTAAAATAGTTCGACCATGTGCATCTGATAAAGGCTGATCTGTTAATATTTGCACGGGAGTTGTTTCGTATCAAATCCAACAAAGCTAATTAGGATGTCAGGTAGCAATAATCGGTACATACCTCATTGTTAATATTCTACATCTTTTGTCCAAACAGCACGAATGAAACAGTTACTTCCTTCGTCTGACAAAGCAATACCGGTTAACTGATCACAGATCGCCTATTATCGTCACACGCCAATATTCTACACATGGCACTGAATACGCAATCCTCACTGCAGTCCAAATTGTGGGTGTCCGGCGCGGTTGCCGCGTAATCATAGGGCACAAATGAACACTTAAAAACATCAAACAAATCAGTCAATTAACGAAATTTGTTTTTGCTGGAGGTCAGGCCCACGGCTTTGGGTGACACGAACAGCCGTTAAAAAACTGTAAACGCGGTCGGTCGTCCTGCCGGAATCCGCCCTGGTCTCTTAGCAGCCTACAACTTACTTGCTCGGAGTCTCAACACCGACTACCATCTGGAGCACTGGGCGCTCGACTACCGATAGTACAAACTGCGACATGCATGAGGCAAAGATATATTGTTTTCAATACGTAAGGGGCGGTTGTCTTCTTACGAAGTCCACAGCACGTATCCTAAGTTTGTTAACAGGACGATACAGATTCATACAAAAACTAGGAGACGTACACCTAATCTGACACACCTTCGACTCACGCAGTGAACCGCACACTGTGGAGCATAGGATTCTGTGTCGGACTATCGCAGATGTTTGGAAAACTAGTAAACTAATACTCAGCCTGATAAACAGAACTGCGCCAAAGCGTTTCGCCGCAAGGACAATCACGGCACAAAACTCTCAGCCATTACCTGCGTGCAAGAGATCTCCCACCACACAGACAGTTGCCCAAACAGCGTACTTCATCTGTACCTTGCGACACACCGAGAAATTACAGTTTCTAACTTATCCGTCTGACGAACACGAGAAGACAAGGAAAATTCCAAAATGAGAGTTTTTATGGATTCTCTAATAATCTGACGCAGCCTTCAAAAAATTGTTGAGAACGTCGGCAACTAGGTCCGGTCAACAAACTGTTTAATGGCAAACTCGGCAGGCTACTATCAACATCAGGACGCAGCAACAGCTGGACGAACGAGGTATTCCCCCAGGGAGTCTACAACTCTTTTGTGGATACGTGCGTGGCGAGCACGGGGCCCCGAGCTATTGCAGCCTTCTTTCTCTCCAGGGCTGTATTTCCTTCCCTTTCCCCTCCTTGCTCCTTTCTCATCCCCCTCTCCTCTCTTTCCCCCGTTATCTGGTTTGCACCAGGACTGATGGGGTTGCTTATGTTGGCCCCCGCTATCCTCCTGGTTCTGTTGGTTTTACAATTCTGCTTCGCTGCGTAATCCTCTCCTCCTTTTGGCATTCCTAGGTCCCCCTCTCGGGTTTGACCTCCATTACAAAATTTCTCCTCCGTAGTGTGAGCCATTTGGGGAAGAGCACCTTTCCTAGTGTCTCCGATGTGCGCCCTCCTAGTACATTCCATCTTTTCTTTCATGTCGTTGTCTAATGCTAGGGTGCATAGCCAGCCCATGTGGTGGGGTCGCTATGTACCCTTTTGGTTGAGCCCCCTGAACACACAGGGATCACACTCCTGATACCTGAGCTGTGACCACCTCATGCATGCCTTAGAGTGGTTGCTCGTCATCCTGGAGCATCAGAACTCCTGGCAATGGCCGCCGTGCCAGACGGCCCTTGCTGTGGCTGGGTCGCGCCCTTGAGGAGAGCCCCTGATCGAAGTGGGTGGTATCAGGGCGGACGCTATGCAACTGAAACGCATACGGGTCCAGAACTCTGGCCGTTCTTCTGCGGCCGTCTCTCTGCGTGGAACTGATTCCTCAAGTGCTGCTTCTCTTGCCCCTTCGGCCTTCCCTTTCATGGCTACCCCCTGGGAAGAGGGTCAGGCCCGTCGGCTAGGGGCGAAACCTTTCCCCCGTTATCTGGTTTGCACCAGGACTGATGGGGATACTTTCACCAATACCAAACCTTATTTCTTTGTGGAACACATTTAAGACAAGTTTGGCGAAGTGGACTTCCTGAGCAAGATGCGGTCGGGTTCGTTGCTGATAAAAACTGCTTCAGCTGCCCAATCTGTGGCCCTTTGTGCCTGTACCCATCTTGGCACAATACCTGTGTCCATTACCCCCCACCAGTCTCTAAATATGGTACAAGGTGTGATTTTTCACAGGGACCTCATCCTTCAAACTGATGAGGAACTTCGGGACAATCTCGGACGGCGGGGTGTTCACTTTGTTCGGCGTGTTCAGAAGGGTCCTAAAGACAATCGTATTGATACTGGTGCCTTTATCCTGGCCTTTGAAGGGGATAACCTCCCCGAGAAAGTTAAGATTATGGTCCATCGCTGTGATGTGAAGCTGTACATCCCTCCTCCTATGAGGTGTTTTAAGTGCTTGCGTTTTGGACACAAGTCCTCCCGCTGTTCACAGGCCCCTCTCTGTGGTGACTGTGGACGTCCACTCCATGAGTGGAGTCCCTGTTTCCCCCTCCTCTCTGTGTAAATTGTCATGGTAGTCATTCTCCACGTTCACCAGATTGCCCAGTATATAAGAAGGAAAAAAAGATACATTTAGCCTTGGTTACATCTTCATCCCTTCATCCCCCTTCCTTACCCCCATCCCAGACCCCTCTCCTCCCCCCCTCCCCTGCGGCTCCCACACCTTCTCCTCTGGGCGCTGCTCCCCCTCCCCAGCCGGAGAAGTGTCCCACTCCTTCGGCGTCTGCCGGTCAAGGGCGCCTCTCCCGGGATGCCCCTTCCCGGCATCTTCCAGGTCAAAGGTCTGCTGCCGCGTGACGACCGCGAGAGCCGCGGTCTGTTGGCCCCCAGGTCGCCCGGTCTCTTTCTGTTCCTGATATTGCTGCAGCTGGCTCCTTTATGCCACACAGCCCTCCTCGATCTCAGCCTGAAAAAAAGAAACATAAGTCCTGGGACAAAGCCTCTGGTTTCACCAGAGGTCCCTTCCCTGACTTCACAACCGGATTCTGACCTGCCGTTCATGGATGTCGCCCCCTCCTTGTCGGTGACGGGTGGGGACCTGGCGGTATGACTGGCTTTACCGTGTTCAGCCCCCATTTAAATCATCGTTCTGTGGTTCTGCAATGGAATTGTAATGGATACTATAATCACCTTTCGGAATTGAAATCCCTTCGTTCGTCCTACTCTGCAGCTTGTGTGGTTCTCCAGGAATCTCATTCTACTGATGCTCACTCACCGACCCTCTGTGGGTTCAGTGTTTTCTGTCGAAATCGGGTCAGACCCCTTCGGGCTAGTGGTGGCGTTTGTACATTGGTCCGTACAGACATTGCTAGCACGTGGATTCCTCTTCAAACTACATTGGAAGTGGTTGCTGTTAGGGTCCACTTACACTCTGCGGTCACAGTTTGCAATCTTTATCTCCCTCCTGACAGGACTCTTACACCTGCTGCCTTAACTGCCCTCCTTAAGCAACTTCCTCCTCCCTTCCTCCTCCTTGGGGATTTTAATGCTCATCATCCCTTGTGGGGCAGTGCCTTTCCGTCTAGACGAGGTCTTCTTATAGACCAGTTTATTGCAGACCACGACTTGTGCCTTCTTAATGATGGCTCCCCTACTCATTTCAGAGCTGTTCACTGTACTTTTTCTGCCATTGATCTTTCTCTTTCTTCTCCCTCTCTCCTCCCATCATTACACTGGTCACCACACGACCACCTTCGTGATAGTGACCATTTCCCGTTGATTATCTCGCTCCCTTCCCACTCCCCAGTGGACAGGTTACGTGCCGATTGGCCTCTATACGCTGCACAGGTCGTGTTTTGTCCCTCTTTGTCGGGTTGTATTGATGACGTCCTACGTGACGTGTCTGACGCGATTGTTCGCGCTGCCAGCCTTGCTGTCCCGCGCTGATCTAGACTATTTCGTCGCCGGCATGTCCCGTGGTGGAGTATGGCCATTGCCATTGCCATCTGTGATCGCCGTCGAGCTTTGCAACACCTTAAGAGGCACCCATCCGTAGCCAGCCTTACTACCTTTAAACGCCTCCGCGCTAAAGCCCATTATTTAATCAAACAGAGCAAGCAGATATGTTGGGAACGATTCGTTTCTTCCCTTGGTTCTACTGTCCCTCTGTCACGGGTATGGGCTACACTTCGCTCTCTCTAAGGTTGCCATAGGCAGTCCACCCTCCCAGGCCTTCACCTCCCATATGGCCTTTGTATGGACCCGTTAGTTCTTGCGGAACATCTTGCGACCCATTTTGCAGTGGCATCAGCATCAGCCTCCTATCCAGCTGCTTTCCTTCATCAGAAACAGCGGGCTGAAGCTTCCACCTCATGTTTCACCCTTTGTGAGTCAGAATCTTAAAACGAACCTTTTACTGAATGGGATTTACTTTCTGCTCTATCTTGTTCTCATGATACGGCCCCTGGCCCATATTCCATTCATAACCAACTGCTTCAACATCTCAGTGCTCCACAACGGCAACATCTTCTTCGGGTGTTTAAACGTATCTGGCTCCAGACATCTTCTTCGGGTGTTTAACCGTATCTGGCTCCCGGTTGACTTCCCTTCTCAGTGGAGGGGTAGCATCGTGGTTCCTGTCCTTAAGCCTGGTAAGAACTCCCTATCTGTTGACAGCTATCAGCCAATTAGTTTGACCAATATTGTTTGTAAGTTACTTGAATGGATGGTAGCCCGTCAGCTCAATTGGGTCCTCAAATCTCAGGATCTATTGTCCCCTTACCAGTGTGGCTTTCGAGAGAGACGGTCTCCAATCGATCATTTACTTCGCTTGGAATCCGCAGCTCGGCAGGCTTTTTCCCAGCGCCGCCATTTGGTTGCAGTGTTTTTTGACCTTCGCAAGGCCTATGACACGGCCTGGCGCCATCACATCTTACTTACCCTTCATCAGTGGGGCTTCAGGGCCCACTCCCGATCTTTATCCGCCAGTTCCTGTTCCATCGGCCATTCAGAGTTAGAGTTGGTACTGTTTTTAGTTCTCCACAGACCCAGGAGACGGGCATCCCACTGGGTTCTGTCAGGAGTGTCCTTTTCCGTATTGATATCGATGGACTTGTGGCCTCTGTCGGTCCCTTGGTCGCCCCTGCCCTGTATGTCGATGATTTCTGCATTTGGGTTAGTTCCTCCTCGATGGCATCTGCAGAATGGCTGCTCCAGGGAGCTATACGGCGTGCCTCTGCATGGACCCTCTCACATGGGTTTCAATTCTCTCCTTCAAAATCGTGGGTGGTCCACTTCTGTCGCTGTACTACGATCCACCCTGATCCAGAGCTCTATCTCGATGCACAACGATTGCCTGTGGTCCAACAGTTTCGTTTCTTGGGTCTTCTTTTCGACAAGCAGCTCACTTGGCTGCCCCATATCAGACTCCTGAAGGTAGGATGTTTCCATAAACTCAATGTCCTTCGCTTCCTTGCCCACTCCTCTTGGGATGCGGATCTTTCCCTCCTTCTCCGTCTTTATCGTGCTCTAGTTCTGTCTCGCTTGGACTATGGTTGTCAAGTTTATGGTTCAGCTGCTCCTTCCACACTGCACATGCTGGATCCAGTCCACCATCGAGGTATCAGTTTGGCCACCGGTGCCTTCCCTACTAGCCCTGTTGATAGTCTCCTGGTTGAAGCTGGGATCCCACCCCTTTCCGTTCGGCGGTCCCAGCTTCTGGTGTCTTACGCACTCGCTATCCGTTCCTCTCCCACTCATCCTTCCTATTCTATCCTGTTCCCAGACCAAGGACGTCGCCCACCAGACTCCCGCCCGCAGGCGTGTTTACCGGTTGGGCTCCGCCTTGAGTCTCTTTGCTGTGACTTTCAGCTTCCTTCTTTGTCCTGTCTTCCACGCTCCCTCCCCTCCACCCCCCCCCCCCCCCTTGGTTAGTTCCTCGGCCTCGAATTCGGATGGATCTCCGCCGAGGTCCGAAAGATTCCATCCCCCCGGTGGTGTTCCGTTCCTTCTTCTGCGAAATTTAATGGGAGTTTCGGGATGCTGTTGTTTTTTACACTGATGGCTCTAAATCTGCTGATCATGTGGGGTATGCCTTTACGTCCTCAGTTTGAACGGAAAATCATCTGCTGCCACCGACATGTGGGGTGTTTACTGCCGAATTGATGGCAATTTCCCAGGACCTTACCTTTATTAAACAGTCCCAACACAACCGTGTTTTGTTAGGTACGGACTCGATGAGTGGCCTTCTTGCTATTGACCGGTGTTTCTCGCGCCATCCCTTGGTCTCTGCCATCCATGACCATCTCGCTGATATTCACCGTGCTGCTTGTTCCATTGACTTCCTTTGGGTCCCTGGCCATGTGGGTATCCCGGGTATTGAGCTCGCTGATCGTTTGGCTGGGGGAGCAGTCACTTACCCACCGTTTTCTGTAACCCCTCCTGCAGCGGATTTACGGCTTCATATCAAATCCCATTTCGCACAGTCATGGGCCAATTCTTGGGAGTCTACTCCCCTGTCCAATAAACTTTGTCCGATTAAGGTGACACCAGGCCCGTGGCGTTCTTCCTTTGGCCTCTCCCGAAAGGCCACAACCACCCTGTGCCGTCTCCACGTCGGCCATACCAGGCTGACCCATGGTTTTCTTTTGCGTGATGAGCCACCCCCACTTTGTGGTTGTGGAGCCTTCCAGTTGGTAGCCCACATTTTGGTTGAATGCCCCCTTCTTTTGGCTCTGCGTGCCAAGTACAGACTCCCCCACGCTTTACCTTTGATGTTGGCTGACGATTCCCGGATGGTCTCTCTGGTTCTCGGTTTCCTCCGGGAAAGTGGTTTTTATTCTCAGTTTCAAGGTTTTTAATCTCTTTTGTGTTGGGGCATGGCGGTGAGTGTTCGGGTGTCTCCCACTGTACGCCGTGTTCGGAGATTCCCGATTCCCCTCCCTGACCGAGATCCTATTTTCTTCCCCTTTTACTCTTTTTTTACCCGGTTTTGAGGATTGGTTAGTCTCATTTTCCCATACGTACTTCTACATTCTAGCGGTTGCACCTTTTAAGTCACAGGTGGTCTTGCCTATGCTGCTTCAGCATGGCGTTGGGTTCGTTCTTTTGCTGACTTCCCTCATTTTGTTTTTACCATTGACAACATGACTGCCCTTTTACGTTTTTAGCTTTTTCCCTTTTATTGTTCTGACTTTCTTGAGATGTCCCATTAGCGAATGGACCATATTTGAAACAAGGGACTGATGACCTTGCTGTTTGGTCCCTTAAACCTCAAACAACCAACCAACGAATGAGGTATACCTCTCCAGAATCTGCTTCCCAGTCACATCCAGCCGTGGTGAACTGTGTTGACTATCAAATAGTTTCCCATTTACAATTTGTAATGAACTTCGTAAGTATGTGCTATGATGATGAAATTTTATTAAAAAAAGAGTTGGTTCTAGATCTGTCGAGGAGTCTCCACGCAAGATATCTTGGTCCGTTCTCCATACGACAAAATTCCTAATCCAGTCTCACATTTTGCTTGATATCCCGTACGATCCTACTTTCGACAGTAAGTGTACGTGTGTTATTGGTCGGAGACTTTTCAGAAATTGAGAAATACTGCATCTCGCTGACTGTCTTGATCCATGGGTTTCAGGATGTTATAAGACGCTAGTTGGGATTCACATGATCGATATTTTTTATGTCCTTGCAGGTTGGTGTTAAAAAGTTGTTCTGTTAGAGATACATCATTATGTTCAAGATGAGAGGATTCTATAACAAATAGATGTCAAGGATATTGAACTACAGTTACACGGATCACTTCTGCTACCCTTCCTGCAGGTGGGTCTCACAGGGATGGGCACAACTCTTCGTTAGGAGATTCACGGTACATCATTGTTGAAAGAGGGGTTAACTCAGCCAGAAATTTGGTATACAATCTGATACGCACTACATCGGGCTCTGGCGCCCTGTTAGACCTCAGAGATTTGTTTCTTTTGACAATACACATACTAAGATCAACACTGCCTAAAAGTGTTGGGAAGAATAAACGAAAGGGTACTTCACAGAATGAGAGGTACTTCAGTTCTTAAGGAGAAGTTTACTATCTTTGGCCCGAAAAAAGCATGTTCATTGAGAATTATTTTCTCGGGATTTGTTATAGATACCAATATCAAATGTGGTCAAAATGTTCATTTATATTTTCTCTAAAAACTGGAAATTTTTGACCGGAAATGTCGAATAGCAAAGGCGGAAGTCCCCTCAGAACGAAACAAAATTTCGATGTAGACCTCCACGCGCGGTATGTCACAGGTCAGCCGGCTCGTCTGAAATAAACATTGAGTCGACGTTAGCGAAGTATATAAGAGTCTTTGAGTTGTACCTAGCTTAATTTATTTGGACCATAAGAAACGAAATGGCGGCCATTTGAAAAAATAGAGTTTTCCATAGATTTTTCGACTTAGTCGGCCAAGTAAAAATATATATAGTTGATGGATCGGAATAAGTGGTAAAACTCGTAGACAATTTAGTTAGCTTCGTCGTAAACAAAGAATCATGCCAATCGGTTCAATAGATTTGAAGTTACCATACCGCGCGATAAAAAAATCATTTCGATAAAAGCTCGTTTGAAGTTCTGACTACATATAAATGCAATATTATGCAACTTACGTTCAATCTGCTATTCCGGGTCCATAAACTAGTCATCCCTCAAAGAGGGCGTTCTGCTCAATCTGGGCCATCCTGCGCTGCTCCAGAGCCGCTCGTACGGCCGGTGACAAGCGGTTTTCGGGCGCTTTAATCCGGTGGTCGTCGGAATGCTTGGCGAACTGAGTCGAAGAGTCCCAAGGTGACGTCATCGTTGTCATGGTCTTCAGAATTGCTGAATACCGTTGGTTGAAGCTGCTCACTGCCAGGGAAGTCGCAATCTCCATGGTCTTTGCACCAGAATGCAAATGCTTGGGGGCTAACTTCCAAACACACGCTTTCAAACTTTCATTTATTTTTATTTATTTATTTATTGTTCCGTGGGACCAAATTAAGGAGAAGTCTCCATGGTCATGGAACGAGTCAATACATGAAATTATAACACGATATTAGAAACAGATAAAATGAAATATAAAAAATCATATTCAGGTGACAAGTTGTAAGTTTAAATGAAGAAAATCAACATTGTAACACTGGAATTTGCTTAATTTTTTAGCTCTTCCAGGAGCTCCTCGACAGAATAGGAGTGAGCCATGAGGAAACTCTTCAGTTTAGACTTAAGAGTTTGGGCTACTGCTAAGATTTTTGAGTTCTTGTGGTAGCTTATTGAAAATGGATGCAGCAGAATACTGCACTCCTTTCTGCACAAGAGTCAAGGAAGTGCATTCTACATGCAGATTTGATTTCTGCCTAGTATTAACTGAGTGAAAGCTGCTAACTCTTGGGAATAGGCTAATATTGCTAACAACAAACGATATTAAAGAAAACATATACTGTGAGGGCAATGTCAGAATTCCCAGATTTTTGAATAGGGGTCGACAAGAGGTTCTCGAACTTACGCCACATATAGCTCGAACAGCCCGTTTTTGAGCCAAAAATACCCTTTTTGAATCGGAAGAATTACCCCAAAAAATAATACCATACGACATAAGCGTATGAAAAAATGCGAAGTAGACTACTTTTCGTGTTGAAGTGTCACTTATTTCAGATACTGTTCTAATGGTAAATAAAGCAGCATTTAGCTTCTGAACAAGATCCTGGACATGGGCTTTCCACAACAGCTTACTATCTATCCGAACGCCTAGGAATTTGAACTGTTCCATCTCGCTTATAATATGCCCATTCTGTCTGATCAAAATATCGGTTCTTGTTGAATTGTGAGTTAGAAACTGTAAAAACTGAGTCTTACTGTGATTTAGCATGAAATTATGTTCCACAAGCCACGAACTTATTTCATGAACTACATTATTTGTTACTGTTTCAATATTACACACAAGATCCTTCACTATCAAGCTGGTGTCATCAGCAAACAGAAATATTTTTGAATCACCTGTAATACTAGAAGGCATATCATTTATATAAATAAGAAACAACAGTGGCCCCAGCACCGACCCTTGAGGAACACCCCACTTAACATTGCCCCATTGGGACTGAACATCACTACCACTCTCAATATTGCGGAGAATTACCCTCTGCTTTCTGTTCTTAAAGTAAGAGGCGAACCAATTGTAAGCTTCTCCCCTTACTCCATAATGGTCCAACTTCTGCAGCAATATTTTGTGGTCAACACAGTCAAAAGCCTTCGTTAAATCAAAGAAAACACCTAGCGTTCGCAACCTTTTATTTAATCCGTCCAAAACCTCTCAGAGAAAAGAGAATATAGCATTTTCAGTTGTTAAACCATGAAAGGTGGCTACACTGAGCCACAGCGCCAGAGATCGCGCTAGAGAGTATTGTTCTGCCGCCTCCACTGGCAGTGATTATTGAGAAGTAGCGGAGTGCAGTGCTTGCTGAGATGTCCTAGTGAAAAGTTCTTGTCGAGAGGTCGTAGTAGGGAGTGCTTGTGGAGATGTTGTAGTAATGAGTGCTTGTTCCATGTTTTATGCAGTTGTTTGATGGGCTAGACAGCAGATGTTGTTCTAATGGAGATATTGTAATGATTAGAGTGCTTTTCATCAATATATATGAAGGTAACAAACTCATTTTTTTTTCATTATTTCAGTGTCTTGAATAATGCGTCATTACAGGTTCAGTCAACAAAGCATCTGGCTGGTGTTCTTGTGTTAGAGTTTAATTCTGGTTTTCGTGTGTAATTATAGTATTTCTATTTTTTTAATTACTTCAATATAAATTGTACTTAAAATTTCTTATCTTATTGAAGAAGAACCGTGCCAGATGTGTACGTTGAGTCACACTTCCACACACAGAACAGCTACACTTGTGTTTGTTGGGTTCGTAGGTTTTATAGTTGCTGGGGACTTAATTAATTAATTGTGTTAACAGAAATTTTATTTCATTCTTTGTTGTTGTTCTATGCAGTCAGGTTGCGTACTAAAACTAGTCAGGGCCAACCGTTTACGACATTTCGTAATCGGACAGTCAGTTACGAAAAATTAAAAAGTATTTGCATTGCATTCTTATTTTTTTAATTAAGCCCCCATGCACGTGGTGACCACTGCTTCGGATCGTCCCTTGGAAATCTTCTGATAGTAAAAATAGCAGACAGTAGTATTGTTGAAGTAATTGGTAGTTCAGTAATTGTAGTCTATATTGCATGTGTAGATTTGGTAATGAACATTTGCAGCTGTCTTGTCATTCTTCCGACGGTATTTTTGCAGAATTTAATTTTTGATGTCTTGTATACAGGTCTGACAATTTTGTGCAATTGTGAAGGTTCTAATTGTTCGCTAATCGTGTTTAAGGGAAGCATTTCGTGTGAATGGTATTGTTGAGGATAAAGTCTCATTGTGTGTAATTTTCATATAGTGACGAGTTTTGTATATTTTGTAAATGATTACGCGATCGATGAAAAAGGCAAAAATGATGGATAGTGAGAATGACGAAATTGTTAACATGGCGAACTCGCCAACACAGGAGAACAGTGTGATGAATAGTGAAGTTGAAAACAATTTAATAAGTCGGGAAAATAGTCCGGAACCATTTCAAAATTTTTCTCAATCAGAAAATTCACAGAATCCGTGATTAACGACAGAAGATTCTGGAATAGTATCGAACTCAGATAGCTATGACGAAGGAAACTGGTTTTGCGGGAAATGTTAGGGGTGAAAAGAATTTTGAAACAGTTAATATGGAGCAGTTGATGGGTGTAATATTAAATTTGGGATCTGAATTAAAAACAGTGGCAGCACGGTTAGACTCACAAATAGGAACAATTAAAACAGAGATGGGAACTTTGGGATCACAGTTACGATCTGAACTAAAAACTGATATGGGAACAATGGGAACACAGTTAGACTCACTGGGATTGCAGTTAGGATCTGAATTAAAAACAGTGGCAACACGATTAGATTCACAAATAGGAACAATTAAAACAGATGGAAACAATGGAAACACGGTTAGACTCACGAATAGGAACATGTTTAAAAAATATGAAAGATGAATTAAAGAAAGAAATTAAAGTAGTACAACCGATTTTGAATGCTCACAATAATAGATTAATTGCAGAAGAGATTAGACAAATGGAACAGGATAGAGAACAGGAAGAAAGAGATCGCGCGATAGTACAAAAATTTTCAGAGTTAAATTTACAACGTGGACACGATAAGGAAGAAATACTTGAAAGAATAGAGGAATCCATACCAAATGACAGAATAAATAACCTAACACAACAATATGAACAGTTAACTAATAAATGTGTCAATACTGAAACCAGAGTCGCGACACTTACGGAAGACGTAAATAAACAGAAAGAACAAATAGGTGATTTATCGGAAAGAGTTGAGATTTCAGATAAATTGACAAGTCTTAGCTTAAATGGGGACAGAGATTCAGATGATACAGCTCCATTGCCATTTTCAGAAACCGAAGAGTACCAGAACATAAATAAGCATGTTGAAAATCAGGGAAAAATTAATGAACGCGTTAAAAGGGTAGTTGAGGCATTACGAAAGCAAGTCAGACAAATCGAAGGCGAAATTGTAGGAAAAGACAGCAGAAGAAATTTAGAATCACAGATAGCAGAGGGGTTTGAGGAAAGTAATTTATTTCATTTACGAGATGCAACAAGAGAGCGCCAGGCGCGCGAACTTGACAATAATCGACATTCGGACTGGGACAGACGCGGTAGGTCTTTATCGCCACGAGGAGAAAACTTTGACTATAAACACTTCTTAACTGTTCGGAAATTTAAGATCTTTCGCAAATCTAAGAATGACATACATCCAGGTTCATGGTTAGCTCAATTTCTGTACGCACTTCCGCCAAATTTGCCACTAAGTTACAAACTGAAATTTATGTGCAGCTATTAATGTCCTCAGGGGATTCACTACACTAAGTGAATATGTGCCGTAGCGTGCATAGGGCCCCGAGCTGTAGTGGTGCTACTTCCCTTTTAGTTTTCTGCACTGCTGCCTACTCTTTTACTATTCTTTGCATCTATCAAAACAACTCTTCGACTATCAATCTATCTAGAGAGTCGGTAAAAAATAACCGGATATGACTATTTTACCCAAAAGTAATTTCGGAAATTACCGTTTGGACTTACTGTATCTTCAGCAGCATTAATTCGTAGTTTAAACAAAATTTTACCTGTTTATCTTCGTGACAATATTACTTCATATGTTGACGATATTCTTATTGCTAAACGTTCTTGGAGTGAGCACAACAAAATTTTGGATTCATTATTACGTAATTTTGCAAAAGTTGGCATTACAGTGAACTTGAAAAAATCTGAATTTGGTCGTTCTTAGGTGAAATTTCTCGGTCATATTATTTCTACAGAAGGTATTCTTCCTGATCCAGAGAAACTAGACGCTATTCGTAATTATGCTATTCCTACCACAAAACGTGATGTTCGTAGTTTCCTTGGTGTCTGTAATTTTCTCAGACGCTTTGTTAGATTGGACGATTTGGCCACACCTCGTTTATGTGAACTGTCTGGTAAGAATTCTAATTGGTGTTGGGATGAGGAAGCTCAATCAGAATTTGAACAACTTCGTGATGCTTTAGTTGCTGCTCCACTTCTTTCACATCCGGATTTATCTAAAGATTTTTGTTTGGCGACGGACTCATCATACAAAGGCCTAGGTGCACACTTATTTCAAGAGATAGAAGAAAACAGCGTTGTAGTACAGAAAACTATTGCAATTGGAAGTCGTGTTCTCTCTAAATCAGAAAACAATTATTCGATTACGGAACTTGAAGCTTTGGCTGTTGTTTGGGCTTTTACAAAATTTCGGACATTTTTGTTTGGCAGACATACTAAGGTTTACAACGATCATCGAGCTCTGGAATTTCTTATGTCAACAAAATTAACTCATGGAAGATTGTCACGATGGGCGCTGTACCTACAGGAATTTGATTTTAGTATTGTTTACATACAGCGATCTTCAAATAATATTGCTGAGGCTTTATCACGTGCACCTATGGGTTTGAAACAAAGTGCCGAAGAGGAGTGCAAAGGAAACAATTATTGTTTGTTGTATATTCAAGGTATTGCGTTTGAGAATTTTATTCCGTCTTCGCTCCAGGACATCGCTAAGCAGCAAAATAAGGATCCAATCTGGAAGGACATTAAGGAGAAATGGAGGAGAAAGGAAAGCGTAGCAATTAGTCAGCATTATTTAGTTCGCAATGATATTCTTGTTAAACGAAAATCGGTCGACAACTCTGTTTGGTTAGTTTGTATTCCTGATGAGTGGGTCAATAAATCGATTTGGTACACACATTTCAGTTATGCACACTTTGGTCCCAGAAAATGCTTTCATAAATTACGAGAAAATTGCTACTTCAGTAAAATGGAAAAACGTATTCGATCTGTTCTTGCCAAATGCAAATTACGTCAAAAGGCTAAGCCGCCAACTATTTCTCACAGAGCACCGTTATTTCCTATCATTCCAGCGAAATTAAACGACATGGCTGCAGTCGATTTGTTCGGTCCAGTGGTTCGTTCTACTAATGGTTTTGCGTACATTTTCGTAGCAGTGGAACTGACATCAAAATATGTGTTTTACACCTTTACGCAAAGCAACAGCTCGTTCATTATCTAATGCTTTCATCAAACATTTTCTTAAAGAAGTGGGTCATGTTGATAAGGTTATATCAGATAATGGATCAAAGTTTCGTTCTAAAATTTGGCTTCGTACTCTACGGCGTCGTAAAATTAAACCAATTTTCATTTCACTTTTTCACCCTCAATCTAACGCTTCAGAGAGATGGATGAAGGAAATCATAAAATTGTGTCGTCTTTGTCATCAGAATCACAGAACGTGGGATCAGTATCTTCATATTTTTCAAAACATTCTGAATGAACTCCCTAATGATTCATCTTCTTTACCGCCTATACTGATATTTAAAAACAAAGCACCGACAAATCGCATTTCTGAAATCGTTCCTTTTCCGCCTTCACGGAAACTGCGGCATTCTGAAGTTGTCAACCTGGCTTTGCAAAATATTGCACCTGCGGCTGCTAGAAGAGAGAACTCAGCTAAGTGTCCTGTTCGTTTAAAAAACCTTGTCAGTTGGTCAAAAGGTGTTAATTAAATCTCACCGTTTGTCTCACAAAGGAAAAGGCTTGTGTCGCAAATTTTTTCTGCTTTATAACGGTCCATACAGGGTTCGCAAAATCATTCATGATAACACTGTTGAAGTAGAAACTCTTAAATCTCGGCGCTCTAAGGGAATACATCATATATCGAACGTTAAAATTTTTGTGGAATGACATACTTTTGAGAAACTAACAGTTGTATGTAAACACACGGAGAAAGCAAGGATACCGCGCCGTGTTCCGGCGGCGGCAGATACTCAAAGCAACAGTCAAGTCTGCGCGCCGCACAAGGCAGTCGTTCACCGCAAACAATTACTTCCTACGTCGGGCGCCTACAGCTGATCGAGCGCTCAGTGCGAATGCACTGACAGCTGTAAACACATACAGTCTAATTTCTCCGATTAAATTCAGTATAAAGCTATAGTGACTTGATAAATTATGTTATTAACGTTCAGTATTTTTCAGGATACGGTTGTGTAAAATATTTAAGACCTTCAGGTAAATTCTGTGTGTCCGACGTTAAGTGGACTTGCTATCGAGAAATTTTCAGGAAGAATGTAATTTCGAAGAATAAACTAATAAACTAAAAAGGTAACTATTAATTGGGTTTATTTTTCAGGTAACATATTTCCACTTAGGTACGTACTTTAGACGTAATTTGCTGCTCCCGATTACGTGATTCATACTTTGTGCTAAATTTCATGTTCTATGAATTTACTTGTGAAGCGACGTGCTTGCGTACGTTAACTGATATTGACAATGATTGATTAATGATCAGGGTTGTTACCTGTGTATATTATGCGTCGCTTGGCTGCACTACTTTTTCACTGATGTCATATTTTTTTATTATGTGCCTGCTGTGCCTATTTATTTAAATTATAATTGTCACCTGATTAGTTGTGCTGATATGGTTATGTATGTAGGTTACACTTTGTGATTTATCTGCTTGTGTTTTCATGTTTACTTACTAAGATTACATATGAACATTTATTTGCTTATGCTGATATGATGACAATGACCTGTTTATTATGTAAGATACCTATTTGCTGCTTTTCGTATGGATTGCATATTAACACATTTCTGTTTTTTTGTCATAACTACTCTTTAATTTGGTGTATAGAAATGCTGATATACTGTGTACGAACATAGAGTTTAGGTTACACTGTGGTATTAATTATAGATTGTTCGCTTGGCAGAGCCTCGTTGTAGGAATTGTGCTGCATCCACTTGTTGACATTCTGTTCTCTACTGGTTTATTTTCTCGCTATTGTATGTTTTGCTTACGCTCAGTGCCTTATATTTTAAGATAAGAAAATGAACTGCTATAATGCTACGAACGACATTGGTACAAGAAACTTCATTGAAGTCACATGAGCTGGAGGTTTTATGGAAGCTGTATAAATTTATGCTAATAGGAAGGAAGTTAACGACATGACATACCAACACTAGGTTTAGATCCTTGACAGTTATTACACTGCATTCTTCATGAGCAATTGAAATAGCAAGTGACACTTGACACAAGAAATACTCCACATGTTTGCTTTTGTTTACCATAATTCTTGAATTAGTGGACACACTGTGAAATATTACGATGATACACACTCCGTAATCGTACTTAATTACTGAGAGTTCTTCGAACTAAAGGCTGTTAGAAGTCATGTATGCATTTCTTTTATTTAATGATGGACAAGGTAACCAAAATGTATTTTATAATTCATAATAAGTAGATGATTTGGCTCAGGTGGACTATACAGAGGTTGTGTGTTGACATTGTGTCTTCAGATTGCATGGGATGATAAATTGAAGTTTGCACTAGGATTTTATCTGTACTTGTTCGAGGAGACTGACTAGAGGAAAGAGTTGTTATGGAAGTGAAATGATATTGGTAATAAGGTTTATATGTATCGACGTATTGAAGAGGTATTATTGAGGGATTGAGATTGTGTGAAGTTGATGATTATTGGAGTTTTGGTGGACAAGAGGTAAGGTAAATGATATTGATGACAAGGTTTATATGTATCGATGTAAGAGGTATTATTGAAGTATTAAGATTATGTGATGCTGATGGTTATTGGAGTTTTGGTGGATAAGAGGTAAAGTAAGTGAGGAGCAAATTTTTTTTGTTGGTTTATATGGAACAAGGAAGATGAAATTGGCAGACTAGAACACTCAAGTAGAAAGAAGATTGGCTACACACACACACACACACTTTGTTAAATCAATAAGCAGTATATACTTTTTTTTTGGAGAGAGGAATCATTTGCATATCTTGGCACACTGACAGTTGTTCAGAAACTGTACAATTTGATTTAGCTTGGCAAACATTGGTCTTGACATGATGACTATGATGTTGACTATTATTGACTGTTATACATTGCTGCCGCTACTACTTGATACACATGATGAACATCAAACCTTTGACAGAATTGCATTTACACAGTTAACACTATTCAATTACACAGTAGTACTTAATGTGGATGAAAGATGAGTGAGTGTGTTTTGTGTGTTTTCCTTTCCTAATCCCAAATAATTAGTCCCAACCTATCTCCTAAATATTATTTTTACTTGTTTGTAGTGGCTTGCACTGACACTCATAAATATTATAGGTTTACTGATATTTGTGCACTTGTAATAGTATGCACTTGTAATAGTTAAGATGACAATTATCTGATATCATTTGTGTGTTTTAGTGTAAGAGCTTTGATAATAATTTTGTAAAAGCAATTGTGTGTGCATTCAAACTGTTGTTCACACCTGCATCTGTTCAATATTGATGCGTGACACTTAGAAATGTTTGATTTCTGCTGATGAACTGTCTGATTAGTGATAGTGAATATTACGGACTGTTACCTGCACTTGTTCAACATAATGGGTGCCACTTGGAAATGTTTAATTACTGCTGATGAACTGTCTAATTAGTGATGGTGAATATTATGGACTGTTACCTGCACTTGTTCAACATAATGGGTGCCACCTGGAAATGTTTAATTACTGCTGATGAACTGTCTAATTAGTGATAGTGAATATTATGGACTGTTACTTGCACTTTTTCTACGTGATTGGTGCCACTAGGACATGTTTCATTTCTGCTGATGAACTGTCTAATTAGTGATAGTGAATATTATGGACTGTTACTTGCACTTTTTCTACGTGATTGGTGCCACTAGGACATGTTTCATTTCTGCTGATAAACTCTGATCAACAGTATGATTAGTGATAGTGAATATTATGGACTGCTGTCTGCACCTGCTTAACATTGCTGGGTGCCACTGATGGACTGTTTCTACTGAAATGGTGTCACTTGTTGCTGTAGCACCTGTACAACATTGCTGGGTGCCACTGTTGGAACTGCTTCTACTGACATGATGTCACTTGTTGCTGTCTGCACCTGTTTAACATTACTGGGAACCACTGATGAACTGCTTCTACTGACATAATGTCACTTGCTGGTGTCTGCACCTGCTCAACATTGCTGGGTGCCACTGATGGACTGCTTCTATTGAGATGATGTCGCTTGTTGGTGCCTGCACCTATTCAACAATGCTGGGTGCCACTGATGGACTGCTTCTACTGAAATAATGTCACTTGTTGGTCTCTGCACCTGTCAACATTACTGGGTGCCACTGAAGGACTGCTTCTACTGAAATGATGTCACCTGTTGGTGTCTGCACCTGTACAACATTGCTGGGTGCAACGGGTGGAACTGATTCTACTGAAATGATGTCACTTGTTGGTATTTGCACCTGTTGACCATTGCTGGGTGCTACTGCTGGAACTGTCAACTACTTGTTTCTGGAACTATGGAAATCATTTATGTGAATATTTGTATAAACTGATTTTTTGTGTATTTACTGTTTATGAAATGTTATGAGACTCTTACCTGTACATATTCGATTGAATTGTTTAACCACATGATACTTGTGTAAACTATTATGTAAAGTCACATGTTTGAAAGAACTTGTATTCCTTACTGTATTTTATATATTAGGTTATTGAAAGGTCAGTGCAAAGCCAAAATTTTATCTAGTTATGGGACATTTACGTATTAATATTATCTTTTATTTTTGTCTATTTTTTTTGGACGAATTTGGTGGTATTTTTCACCACCAATGCTGGCAAAAATACCATCAAATTATAGCCCGTGGAGGAAGGGCATATGAAAGGTGGCTACACTGAGCCACAGCGCCAGAGATCGCACTAGAGAGTATTGTTCCGCCGCCTCCACTGGCAGTGATTATTGAGAAGTAGCGGAGTGCAGTGCTTGCTGAGATGTCCTAGTGAAAAGTTCTTGTCGAGAGGTCGTAGTAGGGAGTGCTTGTGGAGATGTTGTAGTAATGAGTGCTTGTTCCATGTTTTATGCAGTTGTTTGATGGGCTAGACAGCAGATGTTGTTCTAATGGAGATATTGTAATGATTAGAGTGCTTTTCATCAATATATATGAAGGTAACACTCATTTTTTTCATTATTTCAGTGTCTTGAATAATGCGTCATTACAGGTTCAGTCAACAAAGCATCTGGCTGGTGTTCTTGTGTTAGAGTTTAATTCTGGTTTTCGTGTGTAATTATAGTATTTCTATTTTTTTAATTACTTCAATATAAATTGTACTTAAAATTTCTTACCTTATTGAAGAAGAACCGTGCCAGATGTGTACGTTGAGTCACACTTCCACACACAGAACAGCTACACTTGTGTTTGTTGGGTTCGTAGGTTTTATAGTTGCTGGGGACTTAATTAATTAATTGTGTTAACAGAAATTTTATTTCATTCTTTGTTGTTGTTCTATGCAGTCAGATTGCGTACTAAAACTAGTCAGGGCCAACCGTTTACGACATTTCGTAATCGGACAGTCAGTTACGAAAAATTAAAAAGTATTTGCATTGCATTCTTATTTTTTTTAATTAAGCCCCCATGCAACCATTTCTAAAACCAAACTGAACATTTGACAGCAAATTATGTGAATTTAAATGCTCCAGTAACCTTGTATATACAATCTTCTCGATAACTTTAGCAAACACCGATGGCATAGAAATAGGTCTAAAATTGTCAACATTATCAATGTCTCCCTTTTTATAAAGTGGCTTCACTACCGAGTACTTTAATCGGTCAGGAAACCGACCACTCCTAAAGGAAAAGTTACAGATATGGCTGAGAACTGGGCTAACATACATAGAACAATACTTCAGTATTCTGCTAGGTACCCCGTCATATCCATGAGAGTTATTGGTCTTCAGTGATTTAATTATTAACTGAATCTCCCTCTTGTCAGTATCATGGAGAAGCATTTCAGGTAACAGTCTCGGAACACTTTTTTCTAAGAGCGCTATGATTCCCTGTTGGGACTAGGTTTCTATTTAGTTCACCTGCTATATTCAGTAAGTGATTATTAAATACTGTACATATATGCGACTTGTCAGTAACACGGACATTCCCACTACGCACTGATTCTATATCCTCGACCTGTCTCTGCAGACCAGCAACTTCATTTACGACTGACCATATGGTTTTAATTTTATCCTGAGACTTAGCTATTCTATCTGCATACCACATACTTTTTGCCTTCCTAATAGCATTTTTAAGCACCTTACAATACTGTTTGTAATGGGCTGCTGCATTCAGATTTTGACTGTTTCTAACGTTTTGATATAATTGCCACTTTGTTCTACAAGATATTCTTATCCCTCTAGTCAGCCACCCAGGCTGCCTGTTTGTGCTAGTACCCTGTTTGAAACGTTCTAACGGAAAGCAACTTTCAAAGAGCATGAGAAAAGTCTTGAGAAAAGCATTATATTTATCGTCTACTGTATCAGCGCTATAAACATCTTGCCACTCTTGTTCCTTTATAAGGTTTACGAAGGTCTCTACAGCAACTGGATCAGCTTTCCTGAACAGCTGATGACTATATTTAACACGTGTTGCAGCATAAAAATCTTTTAAAGTTAAAATTTGCGCATCATGATCTGAAAGGCCATTCACCTTTTAGCTAACAGAATGCCGTTCTAGTAATGAGGAATGAACAAAAATGTTGTCTATGGTTGTTCTACTGTTCCCTTGCACTCTCGTTGGAAAGAATACGGTTTGTATAAGATTATATGAATTAGAGGTCTACCAGCATCCTCTTCCTTGCACAATCACTTATACAATTAATATTGAAGTCACCACATATAACAAACTATTTGTATTTCCTATAAAGTGAACCAAGAACCTCCTCTAGCTTTAGCAAAAATGTTGTGAAATCGGAGTCTGGGGATCTATAAATAACAACAGTTCCAAGTTTAACTCCGTTAAATTTAACCACACCTGCACAACATTCAAACACCTTTTCAATGCAGTACTTTGAAACATCAATTGCGATGCCGTTTTTCACATACATGGCTACTCCCCCACACCGCAAAGAGCTCCTCGAAAAGCAGCCAGCCAACCTGTATCCTGGTAAAGAAAGCCTTTGAATTATTTCCTTATTTAAGAAGTGTTCAGATGTACCAATAATTTCAGTCAACATCTATAAGCAGTTCACTAACTTTATCTCTAATACCTTGTATATTTTGATGAAATATACTAATTCCCTCGTTACTCGGATACCTAAGCTTTGTCGAAAGAGGTTCCTTTGTTAGAGAGACATCCCTTAAGCAGGAATACCTATCAGCTGACTTCAATCTAAAAAAGGTGCAGCGCTGACACCCACTACTGCAGGAATTTTCCCATGAGTGGTCCCACCAACCCCACCTATGCTGTCACCTATAAGCTTTGCCAACCTCCCCTTCCCATACCTGTTGAGGTGCAGGCCGTGTCTAATGAAACCCGTCCTGCTGATAGACTCCACCGACACCACTGAAATGTGACCCATGCTTTCTGTCATCAGCGCACCCCCAAGTCTCATGTTATTACGCCTGACGGTTGTATTAAGATGAGGCCGATCGTGACGCTGAAACAGTTCCACGAAATGCACATTCGTGTTGCCAGTCTGAGTGGCTATCTTTTCCAGGTCACCATCTATGTTATACTCCCCATCCCTATCAATACTATTACCAGCCCCACCCACAATCACTACCTGATCCTCTTTAGTAAAATCCCTACATAACCCCCCTATGTTAACAGTCACCTGAGCCAACCCTGCATTAGGCTTCACAATGCTGGTGACCTGGTACTCACGCCCCAGCACTTCCTGCAACTGCTGGCCTACACCTTTGCTATGAGAACTACCTAACAGCAGAACCTTCTTCTTCCTCTTCGACTTTGCAACTGTTCTAGGCACAGTAACTACTGAGGTCTGCTGCATACTTCCTACATCTACAGCTACTAGAGATTCCTCTCCGCTAGACTCTGACAGTTGGTCATATCTATTGTAAACACCAATAGTAAAACTATCTGAAAATCTTCTTCTCTTAGCAGATCTCTTGCCAACAGCCAGCTCCCATTCCCCAACCCCCTTCTCCTTCTCATCCTATCTAGCTCCTCCTGTGCGTTTTTCAACTGCACCTGAAGGGCACAGATCTTACGCTCCTGCTCCTCTATCAACTTACTCTTGCTACATAACCTGCAGTTCCAGGAGAGGATCTCACCAGAGTGCCCACTGGCTTCCCCACTGTATCCCCCCCCAGTGAAAATACTTCGAACAAGTCTCACACAGCAATCCACTACTCACGAACCTACGGCAAAGCCCACACTTCTCACTCATGGTAAAATTTTACTTTTTCTAAGTTCCGCTACTACAATAAGATGTTAAAAACCTGACTACAATAATCACAAACTTACTCTACAAGGGAAGTAACTACTATTATTAACAGTATTAGTAAACAACAAATGTAAATATAACAAAAGACTAATACAGAAAGAGAATCAAACGTCTAATGACACAGTAACGAAGTTGTAAACAGTTCCCAAAAGGTCCTTCTGAAATTATTTCACCAGAAAACACCAAGAACACCGGTTGAAGACTACTAAAGTTCCTAAATAAACCACTATACACAAACAATTAATTAGTACTTATCTTTCGATGCGCCGCTACCGCTGCAACTGGTCAGCGCGGAATGTAAACACAGGCAAGAGGTTAAGTTTCTCGATACGAAACACTCACAAATATCAGGTCACAACACAAGAAAGGCAGAGGTGAATGAAGAAACCACTAATACGTCACTTATATAGTAAATATTATCACAAAAACCGTTAAAATATGTATCTGAAACCTAAAAAATATGAAAACTTAGAGAGCGATCTCACACGCAGTCACTCGCTTGTGACGTCACACCAAAGACCCAATTCATTTGAATTTGGTGTGTTTCCTCACAAGCACCGGTACAATAACTCGTCCTCCGAAAGAAAAAAACTGGTGCGCTTGAAAGGCAGATTTCAGGCAGGTGCATTTTTTGTTCAACCGCGAAAGACAAACATTTCCGCTCCGTATTCGGAAAAACCGTCGCAGGGGCGGATGCTATCCACTTTTGTGGATCCAAAGATGCAATTTAAAAAAAAACTATTTTTTGAACCAAAAGATAGTAAACCTCCCCTTAAAAGATAGTTAAATTCACGAAGTATTTGGCAGTATGAGCCCACTTGTCAGTATGAAGTTGCACCTTAACTGGTCTGAATGCGGGCACTGATTGGGAATGGTGTCATGAAGGTGTTGCATCGCCTCCACAAATGTTATCAGTGGTGCTAGAGACTCTGGACACAGGCTCTGGGATGGAGTTGACACCCGAGCTGGTCGCAAACATGTTCTATCGGGCACAGATCTTGGGATCTTGCCGACGACGGGAATACATCATCAAGCAGGCAGTTCATAAATTCGTGCCGTGTGTGGACGAGAGCGTCCTGTTGAAAAATGACACCACGATACTGTCAGTTGAAAGGTAACAAATGAGGACGCAGAATATCCGTGACGTACAGTTGCACTCTAGAGCTCTTCCAGTAACTACAAGCTGTAAATTCTAGTCAAAATCGACGGTTCCTCACACTAAGATGCCAGGAGTAACAGCGGTGTACCACTCCAAGAAAGAATGGAACCTCTTCCCAGGTAACCACCAAACACATCCTAGGTAGAAGCGCGGTTAATCACTGAACACAGTGCGAAGCCATTCATCAGCATTCCATGTTTTGCGGTCGTAGTGCGACTCAGATCCAGTTTTTTTTATTTATTTTTTTTAGTGGTGTTAACGGCAGCCTTCACATGGGAGAGTGGCCGGAGTGGCCGTGCGGTTCTAAGGCGCTACAGTCTGGACCCGAGCGACCGCTACGTTCGCAGGTTCGAATCCTGCCTCGGGCATGGATGTATGTGATGTCCTTGGAACTAATTAAACCTAGCTAACCTAAGTTCTAGGCGACTGATGACCTCAGAAGTTAAGTCGCATAGTGCTCAGAGCCATTTGAACATGGGAGAGTAATTCTTGTCGAGCTGCTGCTCGCGTCGACCAAAGGTGCGGAATGACTCAGAATGTTGGAGGGAGTCCATCACTTGAACACGGATGGCCGGCGCTGATGTAAAGGGTTTACGAGGTGTTCGGTGGACGACAGGGATTTTCCCTTGTTGTGGTTGGATGGGGTCGACCGGAACCTCGACAATGATTGTGCCTGTCCTTACAATCCCATGCAGTCTAAAATCGGGCCACTGTCGCATACGAATTCCTCACATATGTGGATATGGAGCGATACTACCAGACGGCGCAATGGAGACCCACGATGAGATACTTTACAAGCTGTTAATTCCTGAGAATGGTGTCCTTCAAGTGTAGGCTGTGTGTCCTTCGCAGTATTCAATCATCAGACTATGTTCATACCCCTTATGCGTCCACTGCGAGCACCGGCAGCAACACTAAACGTAGAAAACACTAATGAATTCTCGTGGCCTGTTTTCCTATCACAGAGGAATACAACTCTAATCATTTTCACACCAGATGACGGGTGTCGGTGTTGAAGTTACAGACACCAGGCGATGTCTTCCGGGTGCTTCATTTTTTGTTATGTAGTGTTCTTTCTTTGTAAAGGTACATTTGAAAACAGTTCAGACTTTTTGCTTAACAACCCTCAACTTCAGTTTCCGTTTTTTCAATGAGTGTCTGGACATTAACTTTGTCCCCACTAAGAGCATTTACATAGGACCAATATTTCTTTGTGTTTTGCAAGACATCCTTCCATAACGTTCTGCTACGGTAGTCACTGAAGGTTTCGCACATTGTCTTCATCACAGCCAAGCGCTTTTCATCCAGCAACTCTTTCAACAGTCAAACATTTTGCTTTAAGCAAAGCTAGGTTACAGATAATCTTCAGGCTCTTCCCCAGACCGAAATGCTCAAAATCCTTTGGCGAGTTACGTCACTACCGCTTTTTATCTAGTATACTGAATATATAAATCTTTCTAGGTCTTCTAGTTGCCCTTTGCTTTTTGGCAGTCACTATTGTTAAAACTTTCGCGTGGTCGCTAATACTACTTTCAATGCGGACGTCGTTAACGAGAACGGGTCTATTTCTTGCTGTTCCATCGAATCAATATTCCATCATCAGTAGGTTTTAGGACAGTCTGTTTTAGGTAGCACACGGGAAAGGCATTTAGTAATGTCTCGCAGGACGGCTTCTCACACATGCCTCTAAAAAAAAAAAAATTCCCTATTGTCAGTTGGCTGATACGTGTCCTTCGAGGACACGATGATTAGGGAACTTACTTACTAGTGAATTTAAACTATCTCAAACGTTTTCGGCTACCTCTGCAAGTGAGTCTGGTGATCGACAGGATTCAGTTACCAGTTTTTACCCAACATTGGTATTGCCTTCCCTAGACTACGTTGCATTCCGTTTAAATTACTACCTAGGTACATTTGAACTTCTTGTATACTGCGACAAACACCACCCCATCCACTTTTCATTACTCTATCTAGATTTTCGTCAAATATGTCACTATCAATTTCAATCAGGGATGTAGTCTTTCGTCCCTCTCTTTCAGTCTATACGCTCAAGAATAAATGACGGAAATTATAAGAATTTTAAAGAGTGGTATTAAAATTCAAGGTCAAAGGATATCAAAGTTAAGATTCGCTGATGACATTCCTATCCTCAGTGCTAGTGAAGAATTACAGGCTGTTGAATCGAATGCACAGTCTTAACTACAGAATAGCGAATGAGAGTAAATCGAATAAAGACGAAAGTAATGAGAAACAGTAAAATGAGAACAGCGAGACACGTAACTTCATAAAGGTGATCACGAAGCAGATGAAGTTAAGGGATTATGCTACTGAGACAGCAAAATAACCCATGACGGACGGAGCAAGGAAGACATAGAAAACAGATCAGCACTGGCAGAAAGGGCCATCCTGGCCAAGAGAAGTCTGCTGGTATAAAACACAGGCCTTAATTTGAAGAAATTTCTGAGAACGTACGTTTGGAGCACGGCATTGTACAGTAGTGAAACATCGATGGTGGGAAAACCGATACAGAAAAGAACAGAGTATTTAATATATGGGAATATAGTATAATATTGGAAATTAGGTGGGCTCATAAAGTAAGCCGGCCGCGGTTCTAGGCGCTTCAGTCCGGAACCGCGCGACTGCTACGGTCGCAGGTTCGAATCCTACCTTGGGCATGGATGGGTGTGATGTCCTTAGGTTAGTTGGGTTTAAGCATTTCTTAGTGTAGGGGACTGATGACCTCAGATGTTAAGTCCCATAGTGCTCAGAGCCATTTGAACCATTTGATGAGGTAAGGGATGAGAATATGTTGGCAAACGAGAGGAATCCGTGGTGGGCCACATTTAGCCATTCAGGAGACTGATGACTCAAAGAAAAAAGCTATTTCAGGTCTTAACCAGCTTTGTATCAGTTTATTATGCAATCTCCAGTGTTAGTGAAAGAAACGACGCAGCACGTTGTCACCAATGAAATGTCACCTGCTGACATTGGTATCCCCGAATGAGTGTAATAGGAAGGATATTGTTCATGGTATACGATGATGATTCATCGAACAAAATTACTTACAGCTGCTACGTTTTAAGAAAATGACCCAGTTAGGTATATGATTCAGCTCAGTCCAGTAAAAATTGTTGTAACGTCGCTTCAAATGTCGATAAAATAACAACCTGCTGCTAATACTGGCAACTGGATCTTAATGCAGATAAAATGAAAGTCACGAACATCACGAAACGTAAAAATGTGGTACTTGTTTATTACAAGATTGAGGCGCATCAAGAATTCATATGACAGCTTCAGTAAATATATGGAAGGCACACTGCGAAAATATATGAAACAGAAAAATCACGTAGCCTTTGTTGCTGATAAAGCAAACGCTATAAGACCGTCTATTGTTAGAATATTGCCGAACCGCTCTTTCCCCAAAAGAGATGGCTTACAGAACAGTTATACTGCCCAAGTTATAATAATGTTAAGGCGAATTCGACTGCAATGTAATGATTAAGAGATAGTGGAATGGATAGGTTCGTGGCTAAAATCAAGGCAGTGTGATCAGTGGCTCTTGATACTCAACTCGTGTTCCGTGGATACACAAAAAATGAAGCAGCATCTCCGTACGTTCCTTGCATACTGTTCCATTCTGTTGCTTCAATTAATTAATTTTAGCTCCATATCTGCATAAGGGAAGAACATACACAGCAGCTTCTAATTCGGGAAATGACTCAGTAACTCTGCATGTTTTAACAATGCAACACCTATGACTCTTGTGAGTCTGCTGGTCATAACTGTCCGTTTCAGGGTGTTGTTCGTTCAGCTGTAGGCTTTAGAATAGTTGAGCTACAAGCAAAGATTGTACATGAATACAGAGTTTTACAGATAAATGATGTTGAGTGGTGTACACACATCACCGTGTTTGTAAAAAAAAAAAAGTCCAGTTTTGTCCGTTTGGGCTTACGTCCCTGATTAGTGGCACCAAGTAACTACATGAATGGCCTCTGCAGAGAACTGTGAAGCCATTGTCTTACAAACGTATTACGAAGGGCGTTCAATAAGTAACGGAACATGCTTTTTTTCTGAAAGCAGGTTGGTTTTATTCGGGATTCCAGTACACTATAAATTATTCCCCTTATTTTGGCTACAATACCTTATTTTTCAATATAATATCCGTTCATTCTCGTGTGGGAAGACTTGTATGAGGTGTTGTGTTATCATGGAAAATCAGTAGTCAGTTTGCATTTTTTGTGCCGACGAACGCGATTAAGTCGTTTCTTTAGTTGCCTGATGGTAGCACCATGAGGGAGGACATTAAACTCCTTCAGAGCTACAGATCCGTCGATCACCTCGGATGTGAGTGTCCTCTGCGCGCTCCAGCATTCCGGGAGTCAGCTTTGTGCGACCGGTCGGCATGCCGGAGATCGGACATGTTTGCCCGACCGTACTGCGATACGCCACGCCCAACTGCTCATCTGCTTTTGTTCACTGCCAGGTCTCATTACATATTCAGCAAATGCAGATGAATATCTGCGATGATCTAGATTTCCGGAAAAGAAACACAATGACAGGTCTTGTACTAGGAATGCACCTCCCCCCCCCCCCCTCGCCCCCCCCCCCCCCTTTGGAAGACTACGTGTAGCGCTTCCATCTATCGGTACTTCATGAAACGATAAGGCCTGAAGCGGAAATATTCCATGGGGTCACACATTTATCAATCGAAACTTGCCGAGAAGAAAATGTTGCATGACTCCGTGAACGCCCGCAGTACATTTATTAATGTGTCTAACCAAAATTTGGTATAAAGTGGTCGTTGGTACAATTTGCTTGATTTGCTGCTTCTTTTTACTGTAGGAGAAACTATTTATGACAACGTGCAGCGGGTACATATTTTACTGTTTATCGTATTTCTCACTGACTGAAAATCTCTCTTGCTTAACACAAATACTGAATTTTTGAGAGTTTTCGATTAGCACTGATTTTCTAGTCCAACAGGAAGAAATGATAGTTGTATTTTTCCACTAAGACGCTGTAAATAATATATAGCAGTTCTTTCAAAATGTTGGTACAGATTTTCAGCATAGATTTTTTAATAACTGAGGTCAGAAACTGTCTCTTGAGCTTTGAGGAACTCGGTTCCTGCTCCTCGCACAGAATAGCCTCCCACGTCCACATCTATGAAATTATTAACATAAACATTTTTGGATTGTTTTTGTTAAGTATTGCATGTGCCGTTTAGTTATTTTATTAACTCTGGAAAATTCAATTATTTAAAAAACATGGTCATTCAGATATGAAACTCTTCGTTGCAGACTCGCCCTTCAGAACATCGGTAAGCTTCTGTCTCCCGGAGGCGAAACAGTTCTGATCATCGTGACCGGCAGTCCCCTCTATATGATGTTCGAAACACTGGCCAAGTCCTCTCGCTGGAGTGCCTACATGATGGTAAGCTGCAATTAATGTTTTAGTGGGTGGAGAAGTCACGATGATTTTTAATACTTAGGTCTAATGGACTGTAGAGCCATAGAACTTAACGGCTGTCTAATGCAATCAGTCACACCAAAGAAAAAACTGACACTCCCAGCTCGAAATAGAGCGTAACTGTGTGTTTGTGCTGGCCGGATAAAAGAGAGAATAACTTTGGTCTGTTCCAGGATTACCGTCAGTTCGAGCCACCTTACGTACGCATGGAAAATCCAGTGGCCGTTCTGACGAAATACCTGCATGAAGCTGGTTTCTCCGTAAAAACATGCCGCAATGAGGACAGCAGCTATTCTTCCACGGATGAGCAAAAAGTTAAAAGTGAGTGAACTACAGTTCTCGGAACACACGACACATACGGAATGAGAATAGTAAAAGTATAGTGGAGTCGTTCATTAAAGATTCAGATGGTTCTAGTACATAAATTCATTCTTTTTATGCAGTAAATGCTACGACAGAGTATTACCAACAAGTAACTTAATATAACAGTAGAAAGCTACACTGGAATACATAATTTAATGACACGCTTAGTGAATTAAGAGGTACGTCCGTGAATTACATTGGGTTACAAATCATCCACAAAATTATTGTATCACGTGGGGTACGAGGAATGTGAGGTCCGCTTGAATATAAATTAAATGTGGGAGTTATTAGAGAACATTTATAGAATTTTTTCTTTTGGATTAAGATTCTGTACGACAGCCATCTAGACTGATACCGTTATTGTACCACTTAAACTCCTCAGTCCAGAGATTAGGTTCTATGAACGAAAAGTTTGTATTGGTGGTCAGTGCTTTGTTCTGGGACAAAACGGGATTAGTAAATTAAATTTTATGACTTGTTAATAGTGAATAATAGTTAACTGAAAATAACAGAAATACGTGCAATACGCAGAAAACATCTAAAAATTATGAAAGTACAGGTCGTTCCCAAATGTAGTCTAAGGCTTCATCGGTATGAGTCATTGTATTAATGTGATGAAATGATCACTTACTCGATATTTTGTGGTACGTTAATATATTACAGCAATTCTAAACAAATTCTAATCCGAAATTACTGAGCGCAAACTGAAATTAACTTTATTTCTCCAAGACACGCCGACATTGAGCTTTCTTTAAGGAGATGATGCCATCTGATAGGAACAAGCAGAAACTAAAACTAATGCACTGAAAGAACTGATTGAAAGAATTGCGTCAGTCAAGCGCGGCGAATTTAGTTTATTCCCTGAGTTAGGAAAAAAAAATAAAATTTGTACGTAGCATACACTAATCAGCCAGAACATTATGACGACCGACCTACTATCTAGATATACTCGTCCATGCGACATCAGCGTCACCTGGTGAGGAACGACTGCAAGTCAGACACATGGACGGTGCATGTAGTATCAGTGAGCGTGCTGTCCGTGTGTGGAATGGGAAAGGCGCGCGATCTGTCCGAGTTTGACTGAGGATAAATAACGATGGCCCAGAGGCTAGGCACGGGCTTTCCGGAAACTGCACGACTTGCCGGATGTTGAAGGAGTGCTGTGGTGTCTTCAACAGGCAGCGAAACTAAGGTGAAAGCACGTCTAGACGTCGTTGGGTTGGCCGGCCACCTAGGACAGATGTCGCACGTCGTAGGCTGAACAGACTGCTAAACCAGTAAAGGCGGCGAACTATGGCCGAACTAATATCAGACTTTAATGCTGGGTGGAGAACAAGCGTGTCTGAACACAACACACCGAACACTCCAAATGATGGGCCTCTGCAGCCGATGACCCACGCATGTGCCAATGTTAGGACCACGACATAGGCAGTTTCGACTGAAATGGGTACATGCCCATCGGCATTGGACGTTGGCGCAGTGATAGAGCGTTACATGATGCAATGAATCTTGATACCTTCATCATGCCGATGAGAGGGCGCGAATCCGTCGTCTTCCAAGGCATCAGTTTCTTGACACCTGTACTGCGGGCCGGAGACAAATTGGCGGCTGCTGCACTATGCTCTGGGGAACGCTCACATGGAATTCATGGATCTAATGGAGCTCGTGCAAGGCGCCACGACGCCGGAGGAGTATCGTACACTGGTTGCAGACGACGGACACCCCTCCATGACGATCTTGTCTTCTGACGGCAGTGCCATTTTTCAAAAAGGTAATGCGACATATCGCAGGGCTAGGAGTGTGGTTGAGTATTTCTGGGAACACAGTGGCGAGCCCCAATCGATATGTCAGCCTTCCAATTAGAAGGATCTGAACCCGATCGAACATAGCTGGGATGTGGCCTTCCTTCTCAGAATTTATTTGAATTAGGTAACGTGTGTGTGTGTTTGTTTGTGTGTTTGTTTGTGTGTGTGTGTGTGTGTGTGTGTGTGTGTGTGTCTGTGTGTGTTTGTGTGTGTTTGTATGTGTGTGTTTGTGTGTGTGTGTTTGTGTGTGTGTGTGTGTGTTTGTGTGTGTGTGTTTGTATGTGTGTGTTTGTATGTGTGTGTTTGTGTGTGTGTGTGTTTGTGTGTGTGTGTTTGTGTGTGTGTGTTTGTGTGTGTGTGTGTGTGTTTGTGTGTGTGTGTGTGTGTTTGTGTGTGTGTTTGTGTGTGTGTGTGTTTGTGTGTGTGTGTGTGTGTGTGTGTGAGTGTTTGTGTGTTTGTGTTTGTGTGTGTTTGTGTTTGTGTGTGTGTGTGTGTTTGTTTGTGTTTGTGTTTGTGTGTGTTTGTGTTTGTGTGTGTTTGTGTTTGCGTGTGTTTGTGTTTGCGTGTGTTTGTGTGTGTGTTTGTGTGTTTAGATGCGGTGTAAACTTCCTCCAACGACTTTCCAAGACCTCACTACTTCCATGCCACGACACGGACGCGTCGCCGCTGTTGTGTCGAAAGAGGACATCCGTCGATTAGGTAGGTGGTCACAATGGCTGATCATGCAATGTTAGGACTAAAATTAACTGGTTGACGAATACCCTCTGCATAAATAACGTGGGTTATTCGGAAAGTACGGAACGATCGGTCGCGACATGGAAACCACAGTGAAAATCTGAAGTTTTGCACAGATGAGTGAGTGTGTCGACTATGCCTATAGATAGCGTCACGTCGCTCTTCTCAGTTACGAGCGTACATTGAGCGCAAGAAGATGCCTAGAAAACAGCGCACCCCGCCAAGTATGAGTGTCTTCAGAGAGATTTCGTCTGATCTCATGCAGCACTACATAACGTAATTGTCATGCATTTCTGTCTTCATGGTGGCACACTTCAGGGGCTATGACGAGCCACCCACAGAGCTGTTTGATCACACACACCACACAGCCCAGACGGCTCCCTCTGATTTTCACCTCTGCTCACGTGAACCGCTGGCTATGAAGACAACATTTTGGCCCAGAGAGCGGCCTACAGTTCAGTGTAGAAAACTGTTTGAATAAGCATAAGGCTGCTTTCTTGGACGAAGGTATTGGTGAAAGGTATGTTAACAGTTAATCTGAATATTGGGGGTAAAGTATGGCCTCAATAAAACTGTCGCGAAAACGGAATGCAGAAGGATCTGCCGTACATCAGAGCTGGATGAAACATGAAGTGGAATTTTTGCAGTGACAGCATAAACAAAAATTGTCGCAAAAGAACATTTATTAGATCGGTAAATGTAATTGTGTGCATGAATATATATAGTGAGTAATATGATGGTTGCTGTTGCCTGAAATCTACTTCGTCGCATGTTAATTAAAGCTAGAACTTTACTTCGGAGTCCTCTTCAAGGTCTACGAACTATGGAAGAGGAATGATCAAAGGATGGTTTAATCATAAACACATACATTCACACGCACTGGAGAGACTAACGGGAAGAAAAAGAACTAAAAACCTTGAACACAGCACACGTGGGTAGCAAGAGGGGTTGTTTCCTTGATTTTAACATGCGGGATGAGTAAAATTTCTATTAAAGTTAATTGCTATAAAAATGAAATATAAATAAGAATCACAATTCAGATATTCTACAGCGTAAGATCACTTTGGCCTTGACACTGTAGACTTTCTCATTAGATCACGACCGCGTGTTCCTCACGAACAAAAACGTGCAAAAAGAAAGTTATCAAGTGAGACGAATTGCGCAAAATTGTAATAAAATCACGGAAATTATGCGAAATACATATGCTCTCGCGAAGGGGATACTTAAAAGTGAACTGAATACCAATAAATTCAACACAGCTGCACGTGTTTAACAGTTCAACTGAACATAGCCTATACCGTCCCTGGATTTTAATGCACTTAACATTCGCGAATTAGCAAGTAAAATTTGTCACACACGTTAATAAACTATGAATGATGAAAGGAATCATTTACGTTGACTAGCTTTCAAACACTTATATAAAACAGATGAACTTCTCACCGAAAAGGCACACTGACAGTCAGTATCTCACCCGTTTCGCGTCGTACGGAACACTACCACGAGCATTCGCTCTCGAACCACAATCGCTCCCCGTACCTACGGAAGTGGTTAGAGGAACCCCTACTGTGGCACCAACCTATACAAAGGGTTCGTCAAAGGCAAACAGAAACCTCAACGTTACCTGGTAGGTGTTTCCTACAGTTGGCTGTTCTTACAGTGGCAGACTGCTACACTCCCACGGATCTACACAATGAAATCCTTTCATACATTCAACTGGTCGGACAAGAAGTGTAAAGAACAGATACATTGAAATATGGCACTTAAATGTATCAAACATGAGTGTGGGGGCTCCGACAAGTACCAATAACCTAGTGAAATGTTAAAAAGAAGTGTGGATAGTATACTGTGCCCACCACAAACAGCTGCTCACTGTTTTCGCTTTTCTTCTTTACATCTAGGGTAAGAGACGACTTGCAACAACTATTGAAGTGCCAGAGGCAAACAAATGAAGCTGTGTGGTATGTCAAAATCATGAAAGGGCTCATGCAGAGACCCTTCATTGGAAAGTTAGTACAGCGTTGCCACAGATGTCTGTCGGATCAGCGACAATGTAGAGAAGTAGCTGGAGGACGTAGCTAACTGCTGCAAAAAAATAAAAAAAGTAAATCTGCTGTGCTTTTAATTTCGCGACCGACCTTTTCTTACTCTGACAAGCCCTTGTAGAAACTTCACGATATCATTGTCAGTCCATGATGCTGTGCTATGTTTTTCTTGTCTACAGAGAATATGTGTACTTGGAGCCAATTCAGCCTACAAGGTTGGTGTTTAAAAACGTTCTTTTTTAACTGCAGTGACAGTTCGTATTTAACAACTGTAGAGCCACGGCACTGACATTGCAGCCGATGGCTTGCCTGAGTTCTCGTGATGGTTCACACTATCTTCCAAAATTTTGTTCCTGCTTCCATAAAATCTAAAAATAAAATTCCATCAGTGAACCAAAAGCAGTGGCGATAAACTTTATTAAACAGTTTCGTTTAGTTTATATTGGAATTGTCTTCATACTACAGAGGGCTGTCAATTAGCAATACTGTATTATGTAAGACTTCTTGCTCCGAATCGCGTCGCAAAAGCAAAGTTCCAAGAAACCATCTGCGGTTCTCAGACAGGAGTTTCAGACGCCAAACGAACAGAGAAAGTGCGAGGCATTAATTGTTTACTGACGATCTGATGCAGAACGTTCTTTAAAAGTTGCAGAAACGGGTGTCAGTTCAAATATCGTGTATTGACAGTTTTACCAATTGTCACCAGCTTTCTGTACTCTTGTACTAGCTGAGGACTTTGTCTATCAAGAAAGTTTCACCTTGCACTCTTCTCAAAAAATACTATTGTTGCTCAAAAGTGGAACTGGTAACTACGATGCTCCTTCTGAAAACTCGTAAATTATCTAAGTCTACAGAAGAAACGGCTCAAATCTGAACAGCAACGTAACAACAAAGGACTATTTAAAGACTTTATTTACAGCCTTATGGAAGCTACTTCCTAGATAATGCTCATACGTTTTGGAAGTTTTCTTCCCTCTCCTTCATGTGGGAATTACCTAGAAGTCAATGGTGTGGATTTCGTGATTATTTTCCGGTTGCACAGACGCTGTCCGTTACGCTGCGCTCACAGTGGCATCGGCAACAGACGTCAGACGCCATCGCCAGAGGTCGCCCGACAGGATACACTGACAGCTTGGTCACGGTGCCTCCGATCTCTCCCGTCAGTCTTTGGCTGGGGCAAGGTCGTTATGTTAGGTTAGTATCTGTTTCATGTATGAAGTAGGTTAGAGTTCAACCTCACTGTGTGGTGTGGATACCGTAAGGTCTCTGTGCCTGGAGACGAGAGCTGCCATGAGGCGTTTGCTATTAAAATGCTGCCGAATGCATGTAAAGGAGCTATCTCTGTCTCGAAAAGAAAGTGGTGAGTGCTGTACGCTCTGTCTTCAGTTACTGGAATTACCAGATAAGTGTTAAGATTGTATGAGGTGAAGGCGGAAACGCCATGCCATAGGAGTTAAAAACGCTTTAACTTTGTGTTGCCACTTTCCTTCTCCCACCACCGATCAGCACCAGAAGGTCTGCTACCTATGAAGCTAAAATACTGCATTGATGTTTTCATTTTTACGCGTTCGTACGGAAATATGGAGTTTCGGTGATGTTTTGTTGTGGTCTTCAGTCCGAAAACTGGTTTGATACAGCTCTCCATGCAACTCTCTCTCCTGTGAGAGTGTGTCCACCTCCGAGTAACTACTGCAACCTAAATCTGCTTACTGTATTCATTTCGTTGTCTCCCTCTACGACTTTAACCCCCCCCCCTCCCTCACGTCCCTCCTGCACTAAATTGCTGATCCCTTGGGGTCTAGCCGGCCGAGGTGGGAGAGCGGTTCTAGGCGCTTCAGTCTGGAACCGCGTGACCGATACGGTCGCAGGTTCGAATCCTGCCTCGGGCATGAAAGTGTGTGATGTCTTCAGGTTAGTTAGGTTTAAGTAGTTCTAAGTTCTAGGGGACTGATGACCTCAGATGTTAAGTCCCATAGTGCTCAGAGCCATTTGAACCTTGGAGTCTCAGAACGTGTCCTACCAAATGATCCCTTCTTCTACTTAGGCTCTGCCACAAAGTTCTTGCTCCCCAATTCTATTAAATACCTCTTATTACAAGGTTGAATCTTCAGTATTCTTCTGTAGCACTACATTTCAAATGCTTCCGTTCTCTTCTTGTCTAAACTGTTTATCGTCCATGTTCCACTTCCATATGTGACTACATGAAGGAATGACTTCCATGGTACTAGAGGGAGCTATAGAGAGCAAAAAACTGTAGAGGAAGACATGGATTGGAATACATCCAGCAAATAACTGAGGACGTACGTTTCTAATGCTCTCTGAGATGGAGGTTGGCACAAGAGAGGATTTCCTGGGCCAGCTGCATCAAACCAATCAGAAGCCTGGTGACAAAAAGAAAAGCTGCACTCCGTAGAAATACCCGATGTTAACAAATTTCTCTTCTTCAGAGACGCTTGCCTTGTCACTGCCGGTCTACATTTCATATCCTCTCCATTTCGGCCATCATTAGTTACTTTTCTGACAAGTAGCAAAAATTATCCACCGGATTAAAGATCTCTCCAAAACGCGATGTTCCGAACATGTTTTATTTTGCTAAAGTGGTAGGATGTGCTACTACGGTGTACAAAGTGTCTGCTAGTGAGGTTATGAGCTTATAATGGTGAACTTACGTGGTGAAAGTAGATGATGTTTCTATTACATGATGCATGGATAAAATTCGTGTGTGATTAAGCAAGTATTGTTGAATCAGTAAAAGGTAAATTTGTAGTCTCACAGCAGCTCACTTTTTTCTAATAATGGTGAAAATTAATGAAATGCTGGCATATATTCACATAATTAGTGTAGTACTGGAATCTTAAATACTCTTTAAAGACTTGCCCAATGGATTTGAGAAAGAGAGTATCAGTGGCAGCGTTATTTCACATTATGTGCAGCTTTTAATAAGGGAAATCACTATTTTAGTGTCTTCGAGTAGACTTTCAAGAGGCATAGCTCCAAAAATTCGGTACAGAATGAGTATCATATGTCATAGTGTTTGGGGTGCAAGAGTGAAAATGTTAGGATTAAAATTATTACATCATAAATAGGATTCTTCATACCACACACGAAACTTTGAAATCGTAGTTTCCAGAGCGTGACAAACGCCTAAATATTGCAAAGATGTAACCTCCTGATGTCAAATATCGTAGCGTAATTTCTAGCTTAACTTCAGCCAAAAGTATATAATAATGATCATTCGATTTATTAATGTAGTTCGAACCACACTTCTACAAGTACTGGAAATCAGATTTCGTTAAGCGAAAATCTTTCTTCGGCCTTACATACTCGAAATGAATTGCGATGGCCTTTAAAACCAAGACTGCAAATGCTCTGTTTTGCTAAATTCATTTGAAGTTGTGCAGACATAATTCAATAGTAGCCTTGAATGACGGTCGTTCAGCATACTTGTGAAAGACAAGCATAAAGCTTATAACAAGATACGCTAACAGCTAAACATTGCTAGCCACACGGAAAATGATTTAAATCCAAATAGAGGTGTTTTGCAGGATATGCTTCCTGCAACCACTCTAGAAGGAAAACAGATAGAGGATGAGATGGTCAGATGAAGTTAACCGACACCTCGTGTTCTATTACTACCAAGCAACAAACTTAGGAACCAACACAACTGGATACAGATCACAAGTATACACAACATTTACAACCAGATACCCAGAATGAAAATTTTTAACAGAACTACGACTAGCTGATTAGATCCGTGTAATAATAAAAAATAACGGAATACCCCAGTCAGAATTGGAAAACATCAAGCAACAAGTACAACAGATACTGGAACAAAATAATTTCGAAGAAGAAGAAGAAGAAGAAGAAAATACAGTAATGGACTCAAACATCCCAGAGCAAACAAACAAAGAACAACACGCATCAATTAAACAATCAGAGGAAAACGAAATCTTACGACAGCAGCCAGAACAAGCACAAATAGAACACGAAGTGACACACATGTTAGATATAGAAGAAAAATTACAGCTGACATATATAGAATACAAGGACATAATAAGGACATTAGACCATTCTTGCATAGACCACCAAAATAACCCGCAAGTCGAAACAACAATAACTATCAACACAATCATACACAACAAAATAAATGAAAATACAACTATGGAAGAGTTGAAACTGCTGGTTTACATAGCACTCACTACACTAAATATACACACTAGGCAGAGATCAGAACCATCCAACAAACAGAAGAAACCCACAAAACCAGCAAGGCAACACAGGCTACACATCAGAACAGAAAAACTGAGAAAAGACATCGGACAGCTAACACAATTTATAAGAAATGATATATCAGACAAAAAACGAAAAAGGTTAGGTAAAATCTCACAAGAAACGATCGAGCAATTAGATGAAAAGAAGCAGAAATTACAAGCATTGGCCAAACGACTTAGAAGATACAAAAAAGTGAAAATAGAAGGAAACAAAACCAAGCATTCAACACAAACCAAAAGCAATTTTACCAGACAATAGATAACACACACATTAAAATAGGCAATCCACCAAACAACAGACATGGAACACTTCTGGAGCAACATATGGTCAAACCCGGTATAACATAAGACATACAGGGTGGATACCACAGAAACACACACATACAAGATGATACCACAAATGCCTGAAGTGATAATTTTGCAACATGAAGTCACCCAAGCAATTAATTCTACTCACAATTGGAAAGTCCGTGGAAAAGATAAAATACCAGATTTCTGGCTAAAGTAGTTCACCTCAACACATTTACATCGAACTAAATTATTTAACAGTTACATTGCAGACCCATACACAGTCCCTGATACACTTACGCAAGGAATAACTTACTTGAAACCTAAAGATCAAGCAGACACAGCAAACCTAGCAAAATATCGCCCCATAACATGCCTACCAACAATATACAAAATTTTAACTTCAGTCATTATACAGACATTAATGACACATACAACACAGAACAAAAAGGCTGCTGCAAAGGAGCACGAGGATGTAAAAAGCAACTGATAATAGATGCGGAGGTGACATATCAAGCTAAAACAAAACAAAGGTCACTACACTACGCATACATTACCAAAAAGCTTTTGATAGTGTACCCCACTCATGGTTACTACAAATATTGGAAATATACAAAGTAGATCTTAAATTGATACAGTTCCTAAACATAGTAATGAAAAATTGGAAAACCACACTTAATATCCAAACAAATTCAAATAATATTACATCACAGCCAATACAGATTAAGTGTGGAATATACCAAGGAGACTCATTAAGTCCTTTCTGGTTCTGCCTTGCTCTGAACCCACTATCCAACATGTTAAATAATACAAATTATGGATACAATATTACTGGAACATACCAACACAGAATCACACATTTGCTGTACATGGATGATCTAAAACTATTGGCAGCAACCAATCAAAAACTCAACGAATTACTAAAAACAACAGCAGTATTCAGCAATGATATAAATATGGCTTTTGGAACAGACAAATGTAAGAAAAATAGCATAGTCAAGGGAAAACACACTAAAGAAGAAGATTACATATTGGATAACCACAGTGAGTGCATACAAGCGATGGAAAAAACATACCTACAAATATCTAGGATACAGACAAAAAATAGGAATAGATAATACAAATATTAAAGAACTAAAAGAAAATATAGAAAAAGACTAACAAAAATACTGAAAACAGAATTGATAGCAAGAAACAAGACAAAAGTTATAAATACTTATGCATACCAATATTGACCTACTCATTTGGAGTAGTGAAATGGAGTAACACAGACCTAGAAGCACTCAATACACGTACACGATCACAATGCCACAAATATAGAATACATCACATACATTCAGCAACAGAAAGATTCACATTAAGCAGAAAGGAGGAGGAAGGGGATTTATCGACATAAAACACCTACACTATGGACAGGTAGACAATTTAAGGAAATTCTTTATAGAACGAGAAGAAACTAGCAAAATACACAAAGCAATCACTCATATAAATACATCGGCTACACTATTGCAATTTCATAATCACTTCTACAACACTTTATATCACATAACATCGACATATACGAAGAAAGTAAATTGGAAAAAGAAAACACTACAAGGCAAGCAGCGGGATCATCTAACACAGCCACACATCGATCAAGACGCATCCAACACATGGCTAAGAAAAGGCAATATATACATTGAGACGGAAGGATTCATGATCGCAATACAGGATCAAACAATAAACACCAGATATTACAGCAAGCATATTATTGAAGATCCCAATACTACAACAGATAAATGCAGACTTTGCAAACAACAAATAGAAACAGTAGATCACATCACAAGCGGATGTACAATACTAGCAATACAGAATACCCGAGAAGACATGACAATGTAGCAAAAATAATACATCAACAACTTGCCATACAACATAAACTAATAAAACAGGTACCTACATACAAGTATGCACCACAAAATGCACTGGAGAATGATGAATACAAATTATAGTGGAACAGAACCATTATAACAGATAAAACAACACCACATAACAAACCTGACATCATACTCACTAATAAAAAGAAGAAATTAACACAACTAATCGAAATATCCATACCCAATACAAAAAATATACAGAAGAAAATAGGAGAAAAAGTTGAAAAATACATCCAACTGGCTGAGGAAGTCAAGGACATGTGGCATCAGGATAAAGTTGACATTATACCAATTATACTATCAACTACAGGAGTCATACCACACAATATCCACTAGTACATCAACGCAATACAGCTACATCCAAATTTATATAGACAACTACAGAAATCTGTAATTATTGATACATGTTCAATTGCCCGAAAGTTCCTAAATGCTATGTAACATACACCGTACAGTTAAAAGGAAGTCACGCTTGATCAAGGTCGGCGTCACTTTCCATTTTTAACCAGACATAACGTCTGAGAAAGGAAAGAAATAATAAGTTGACAGCTGATTTCCACTTTCCACAACGCAAGAAAGATTCACTACAGAAATTTTAAACTTACCCTACGCCTCAATTCCCATTTAAACAAATCATTTTATGGTGTTATAATTTAGACATGAAATTCTAATAAAGATTTTGCGTACTTCTACGATTTCAGTCAATAGATTTCGAACTACATACTGATAATCATATTATTTCTTTGCCTAAACGTATCAGCTTTTTTACACTCTGTTTTATAGTACACGTAATGGCGTACTGATTTAAGATCGGCCTTCTTCGGCCGATGTCGGTAATCGGCAAAATCTGCCAAGATCGGTACCATTGTTACCGCAGCCTTAGACCGAACGGCTCAAGCAGGTGTACCGACTTCTGCTCAGTATTAATAGGGACACAAAACTTTTTCCCCAAAAAGAAGTCAGAGGTTATCCTTGTATCGTGCTGAATGTTCATCGGAGAATATTTCAATGAAATATTTTCTCTTATAGTGTTTCATGGTAACTCCTTACAGTGTCCGAAAACAAAAATACATTCGGCGATAACGTTCGATATTCATTTAAGTTAATAGAACAAGTGTGACAGCATACAACAAATTTCACTACCCTGAATGGAACTAAAAAAAACTCTTAAACAAAAAATGTCTAGCCATAAATAAATCCCTAAAAGTATTCAGTTGCAAATACAGACAATCATCTGCTATGTATGGAATGACAACGAATATTTGTGCCGGACCGAGACTCGAACCCAATTTCCCGTTTATTGCCGGTGGTCGCCTTACCATTAGGCTATCAGAGTACTTTTCACGGCTAGATCCAAACTTCCTCAACCATGTGTGTACAGCCTGCACTCCTACATCCATTATGTACATTCCCGTAGAGTCCGCAGCCACAATGCAGCGTAATTCTGAGCAACACATGCACTGCAATAGCGTCCTAAACCTCTAGTGCTGTGATACATTTCAACACTTAACAAACTCTGGAAACTTCCGACTGACGAGCCACGAAGTTTTGCGCAAGATGTCTGTGTAATATTTGGTTGTTCGACCCTGTTCCTCGCGATTACTCTCAATTAGGCCACTAGATAAAAGATTTGGTCTTCACATTCTTAATCTGTTCCTTATTCTCTGGATTTTACAATACCTCTTCTGGCTTGACCTAATGTCATAACTGCAATAGCTGCAATAACCAATCTGTTGAGTCTTGCGTCTTAACTGTGCGTAAACATAAATGTAAGTCTTTGTACGTCTCCGTTTCAGCCATGTCTGTGGAATAAAGCGTACAGTGTCTAGCGTCTCAGCGAAAACCACAATATACCTTCACCGAGGAATCGAGCAGTATATTGCTCCCTCCTACGTATATCTCGCGAAGAGACCATGAGGATAAAATCAGAGAGATTGGAGCCCACACAGCGGGATACCGACAGTCTTTTTTCCTCGAACAATACGAGACTGGAATTGAAGGGAACCGATAGCGGTACTCAAGGTACCCTCCACTTGCGGAGTATGGATGTAGATGTATTCAAGAGTAGATTAAAGGAGAAATATGTTGATAGGGCCCACTTTGACACATCAAGGGATTGTTAATTAGGTAGTGAGAGTAAGTGTGGGGGTAAAACAAATTGTCGAAGGAGGCAGACTTGACTGGAGCAAGCAGGTTAAAGTTCACTGACTGGTACAGTGAAGCACACACAAGACGCTGAGTGATCTTTGTAAATGACATTGAGATTTCGCATACTAGGGTGTGTCAGCTTTATCACGACCTGACAGTTCGAAATGGGCCTCGTCTTGGTTCAAATGATTCTGAGCACTATGGGACTTAGTCCCCTAGAACTGAGAACTACTTAAACCTAACTAACCTAAGGACATCACAAACATCCATGCCCGAGGCAGGATTCGAACCTGCGACCGTAGCTGTCGCGCGGTTCCAGACTGAAGAGCCTAGAACCGCTCGACCACACCGGCCGACGCCTCGTCTTGCGTCTCCTTTTGGTTCGCTTTTTGAGTCGTGCAGTATCCAGATTTGTGTGGCATTCGGATGTTACAGTAGCCTGTTGCTGTACTGTATGGGCATACTGCTGTCAAGGTTTTGGTCGACCACCTGAGACCACCGCAAGGTAAGATGGTCGTATTGTGCACCAGTCACTCCGTAACACTTTCATACCTGCGCCCGCCATCGGAGCACAAGTAAAGGATTCCCTGCAACATTGTGTCATCCCACACCGTTGCTCACAGACTAAAAGCTCCTGGATGGGAGTTACCGTCCCATGTAGAGCCTATCTGTTTGGAGTGCTGCCATTACAGGGAAGCGTGGACTGTTGATGAATGATGTCGAATTGGGTTAAGTGATTAGACGCGGCTCCACACTACAATGGAAGGTTGTCATCGGCAAGTATGGCAGAAACCTGCGCAGAAATCAAATCACGGCTGGCGTAGTGACGGAAGGAACTCTGATGAAACATCATCACAGATCTGGTGTGCCTTCTCGTGCTACAAGTGTGGCGTAATTTTTCAACCGGACGATGCTTCTCTACACATGACTAGTCTATTGTCTGCATAGTGTTGACGTAATACTGTGGCTGGCAAAATACCCAGATCTCTAGACAACAGAACATTTACAATTTACATTAACGATCTGGTTGATGGTATTGACAGCGGCATTAGACTGTTTGCCGATGATGCTGTAGTCTACAGGAAAGTATTATCACACGTAAGTTGTGAATAAATCAGTGAGGATTTGCAGAAAACAAATGCGTGGTGTAATGACTGGCAGTTATCTCTCAATATTAGTAAGTGTAACTTACTGCGTATAACAAGGCGAAAATCCCCATTAATATAAGAGTGCAAAATAAATGGAAGCGGTAACATCCGTCAAGTATCTGGGTGTGACTATTCGAAATGATCTCAAATGGAATGATCAGATTACAGAAGTAACGGGGTAGGCGAACTGTAGATTGCGGTTTATTGGTGGAATCCTGAAGCGATGCAGTCCTTCAACAAAGGAAATTGCTTACAATACGTTAATTAAAGTCTCACAGTATTGTTCGTCTGTATGGGACCCTTACCAGTTGGGTCTGATTCAAGAAATTGAGAAGGTCCAAAGAAGAGCGGCAAGATTCGTGACTGGTACATTTAGCCACCGCGAGAGCGTTACAAATCTCACAGAAAGTTTGAAGTGGGACACACTTGCAGATAGACGACGCGCTAAACGGAAGGGGTTGCTCACTAAATACCAAAATCCTATCTTCACAGAGGATGTAGAGCATATACTATTACCACCAACTTTCAAATCGCGCAATGATCACCATTCAAAGATAAGGGCAATTAAAGCTCGTACTGAGGCGTTCAAACAGTCGTTTCTCCCTCGTGCGATCCGCGAATGGAACAGAGGGGGAAACGTGACTTTGGAGCGAATTGTGCCCTCCGCCACACACCGCTTGGTGGACCATTTCAGAAGTACACACAATCCCAGTGCCATTATCCAGGATATCAAAGACCAGTGCTGTTGCTGAATAAAGATGCCATGGCAGTGTCCCACTCAGGTGTCCAGAGCAAAGCAGGTTGGTGGTCACCCTGGTGAGATAGTGGTGGCGCTGGACTGATGGCTTGGTCAATTCCTCTAGCAATGTCGGATCCCAGCAGTACAGTGTTGGGAGGACATCAGTTCATACCTTGGCCTATGAGGTGGCACGAGAATCGTCTGGCGGTCTTGTGGAGTCAGTGGCAGAGTGAGGAATCCGTGATGACTCAATCTTATTTCCCTACAATCAATCCTATTGGAAGTACATCCGCAACTCCCTGTTCTGCGCTTTTAGGTAACACACCGCGCCTAGCACACGTCCACGGCGGTGCTCGGGGGCCAGAGCACAGTTACGACACCTGAAGATGGCCTTATAAGAGCTCGAAACCGGTCGTGTAATAATAAAAGAAATTTACAACTGAAGAGGTATTTTCAATCTCTTACTTCCTTAGCTGCTTTGCTGGGGCAAGGTTAAAGATACGGCCAATGCGAAAGATAAGCACTGCCGCATTTTTCATCGCCATCGATACTTCCTGAAAGCTGGTCGTAGTCTGGATAACAGAGTCCCTATTGATATTTCTGGCCCTCAGCGGCTAAGTATTCGTTCGCCGAGCACCGGCTTCGCGACCCCGGGATTGCTGAGATGGGGAATAGTAATCGCCAACAGCCACTGTCACCGTAATCTCTGGACATGTCATTGGAATTTTGTGTGTGACAAGGAATAGATTTTCGCTTGACTGCCCGGATTGTGGGGATGGTAAATAAAAAACAGCCCTCAATCTCGAGGTATGCACCGAACCAATAAGATGCATCGCTGATGCGGTGGAACAATCATTGGTGGGGAACTTGGCGCATCTCAGTTTATACAGCTTACTCTGGCACACGGGGCTAAGTTTTATTTCCCTAACTGCTTGTGATACCGAAATGATACCTTCAAAGTTTTCTCCTTCTCCGCCCAGCTGAAAGGATGGGTCGCTGGTAGACAAGTGCCCGATAAAATAAGAGGACTCACGTAGCTAGTCCCTCAGACTCAGAGGTTTCACAGGATTTGTCCATGAATAGTAATAAAACAACTGCTGCGGGTAAGAATGTGTTTTTGATTGTTAAACGGAATGAGGGCAGTTTTGAGGTTTCGCCTTTTTCTATTCATAAACGTTTGGAGGTCTTCACAGGTACGCTGAAATCCATCAATTGTGTAACGGCACACTGTTCGTTGAAACTGCTAGTTCTCAATAAGCAATAATCTCTGGAAAGCTAAATGCCTTGGAGAAGGTACCATAAAACCGGAACCCCACAACCCATTGACCTGCAGCAACAGTGTTGTCGTGTAGGGATCTGGTAGACCCCCCAAGGAGGAACGGAGAGGGTTCAAGGAGGGATCGTTGATGTGCAAAGTATATTGGAAGGGGCAGATAGGGATCTAATAAAATCTGACTCCATCATTGTCTTCAATAGCATGAAACTCCCAGAGCATCTCAAGTCGTGTTTCCTTCGCCTAATTGTGTAGCTCTATGTCCCCACCCCAATGTGTTGTTTTAAATGACAGCGCTTTGAGCACACCACCTTCTGAAGTATGGGTGAAGCCAGTTGTGGCAAATCTGGTACTGCCGCCCACGGAGGAGTTGATAGCTCCTCGCCTCCGAAGTGCGTAAACTGCTCTGCGGATCACCCTGTCTGGAGTAGGAATTGCAGGGTCTTCCTTGAAGAAAGAAAGATACAGGAAATTAAAAAATTGAAGCACATCTCATATGGTGAAGCCAAGATGATTTAAAAAGCCTGCAGCCTCCCACACTCAATACATATTTTGCTTCGGCCATTAAGAAGCCTATTTCGACTGCCATAGCTTCTTAGAAAATGGGGTTCGCTAGTGTTACCACGAGTACCTGTGTTCCTGCGTTTGTCTGTCTCCCGCAATTGTCTCAGTGCCCATAGCCTCCTCCCCCCATCCTTAAAGACCATCAAAGAAAGCGACTGTTGCCACTGATGCCGTGCTCTCAGTACCTCCAAAGGCAGAGTCTTGCAAGAAATCCAGAACTGACTCTGCTGCTCCTGCTACTTGGAGACAGAATTTTCTCGTGGCTTTCGTAGCCATTTACCCATGTTCACACAATCCTCCCTGTCTAAGAGCTTTGTTAGGTTTCGAGTTGGTGACGTGGTGTCGGATTGCTTTGAGCAACAGAGTGGTGTTCCCGAGGGCAGTGTTTTAAGTGTTACCCTCTTTGCCATGGTCATAAACAGTATCACGTCTACGGTAAGGAGTCCTGAACAGTGCTCCTTACTGGTGGATGATTTTTGCTGTTTTACTGTTCCTCCTCCAGTGTTGTAACAGCGACTTTTCAGTTTCGTCTTAAAGTGCGGAGGACGGAGGACTGGGCTGCAACAACGGGTTTTCTATTTTCTGCTAAGTGTGTGTGCGTTTGTGCGCTTACATTTTAATCGTTCTTATCGTATTTTTATTTGCTTGACTTGCATATGAGGGGCACTGAATATCGTCAAGTGCCTTAGGTAGAGGTCTTGCGACCTCATCGCTGTCAGAACAAATAAGAATAATTTTTTACAAAATGAACGAGTCTTTTCTAACACTGCTGTGGTCACATTCTCAGACATTACTACAAAAATCCATTGTTCTGTGACTCACTTTACTATAATAATCTGTTCTCTCAGACCTCTGAGCCCGAGCGACTAGACAAGCGTATCATGCAACATGAGCTCTCTGATATAGCTAACTTACATCCTCGGCCTAAGGACACTTTTCAGCTGCCCTCTTCACCAAAGATACATGTTAGATACGTCCAATATTTTCTTGAATCCGTGATGCGTTTCTCACTTAAGTCATATTTTTAGCTTGGACATGTACCTCAGTGGATTTTTTGCTATCATGATCATTGTATCTCGAGGACCCTTGAACGGTTTGACATCACGGCCAGTAACTGATATTGCACCTGTGACGTCTCAGTGTCCTGCTGCTTCCTCAGTGTTGCATGATTCAAAGCCAGGAAACTATAACTGCACGATACTGTTGCGACACTTGGTCATTGTTCTTCCTTGTCAGCATTGCCATTGTTTACATCTACGTCATTAGAACTAACAGTGTTCACCACATATTGGCCCAGTGGTCACCATACTACAACATTATAGGTTCTTTGTCTCTTACCGATTGTTATATTTCTTAGGCGGGACGTTGTCTACAGCATTCACTCTACTTTATATAGACCTGTCATATGCACTTGTAAACAGAGATGTTGGAATGTAGTAGCCTGTACATATACCCATGTTTGTATTTACCTGTTGTTTACGATGACCTAAATTATCTTGCTTTAGCAATGAGTTTTAGTTTGCTGTCTGGCGTTAATGTCTTCAGTGTCGGTGTACCCACTATGCTATATCGTCCGATTCGGCGCACGGTGCTACGTTCCCAGGTAGATTACATTTGGTACCCACAACCGGTGTCGCAGGTTTCTCCCTCTGAACCCCCCTCCACCCCCTCCCTCTAGGGCACCATAACTCAGTCTATCCCTGACGTAACTGGAACAAAACGACAGGAAGAGGATAAAGGAAAGAATACAAGGACACTTAGTCATATAAGCCACGCTCTTACTGCTACGTGCATTTGTTGTTGTCACACACTCAGAACCACCATCGAAGCCCTCCATTGCTCAACCACTTCAATCTCCAACAGAGTTCCTGACACCAAGTGTAAATGGTGTTCGGGAGAGTGGAGTAGGTGAGTTTTTGTGTAACGGAAGTGAAAGCCTAGACGATGAAGCAGCCAAATGTTGACGAAGTCCTTTACTGTTAATCATAGAGATGTAGTGCAGCATGCCTGCATTAACACTTTCCCACTGGTGCTGAGAGTAGTTTTTGCTGTTTTGTGGCGGCGCTCACTCATGCTGTCTTTCATCTGGAGGCGCTGCTTTTCTATTTATCGCCGCGGAGCAGCGGTCGTATTCAAATGCTCTAGTCTACTATTTTGGTATATTGACCTTTTATTTTGAAAGTGGCATGAGTCCATGTTTTGAAAAAGGGGCACACATTTGTATTCACAGCGGTCCGTTGCGCCCGAGTGACAGGTAATGCGACATACGTCAGTGTATTGTTCACATATTTGGTGGAATCGAGTATGATTCTCCGGCGGTACACGCCGCGCAGTGGGAGGATCAGCATCCTATGTGAGCCACCAATGGTACACACCAGCGTGAACGTGATAGGTAGACAACGGCAACGGACGTTGAACTCTGCAGCCGGGCGAGCCAGTGTGGATGCTCCACTGTAAGCGCTTCTTAAAGAGGCATCCCAGTAGCGAACGGCCTTGCTTACCATTGCATTTCAAACGGCCTGCTGTGGTTGTATCAGGATGGCGTGTTAACGTCCCAATTTGGGTGGCCAGAGTGAAGTCACAGTAGGCAGTGACGAAGCCTGGACCAATGTGTGGGACCCCAGGGGTGAAATAACTGGAAGTGCGTGGGGTATTCAGGGATGGTTCAAATGGCTCTGAGCACTATGGGTCTTAACATCTGAGGTCATCGGTACCCTGGAACTTAGAACTACTTAAACCTAACCAACCTAAGGACATAATACACATCCATGCTCGAGGCAGGATTCAAACCTGCGATCGTAGCAGTCGCACGGTTCCGGACTGAAGCGCCTAGAACCGCTCGTTCACCGCGGCCGGCTATACAGGGTGACACACCTAAATCTTGTACTGCAGATATTGCGCAAATGGGAAGTGCTACTGATGTGCAGTTTTCGCAGAATGGGTTGATAATCATGGGCTCGTATTGTTAGCCAATCAAAAGATTTTAGTAATAGTTATGAAGTGTATTTTTGTGCATACATAAGATTTCAAAATCGAAACAGCATATTGACATAAAAACTAAAAGTAGTGTAAATTAGAACGTCTGTCGTGCTTGTTGCAGGATTCTAATGCAAATCGTTTACGAGGTATCCTATTGAAACGTTCCCTTAGAAAAATTAATGAATTACTGTGCAGATAAACCTCTTACATTATTTGATTTTCAAACAGCTGAGCAGAACTGAATGTACTCAGACATTTCGCTCTTTACCTATTCTGATCAACACTAAACTGACACACAATATTTTAAGCGCACCGCAATCTGACTTTCAATGATCCCTACAAAAGAATGGCCCTGACTAACATTAACCTATACCTTTCACAAATCACTTACCTCACAAAAATCTTCGTTACTCGAACTACTGCAATACAGCGAGCGCCACTACTGCCAGCTAAATAAAAGATTCAAACTACTCAAGGCACTAACTACTGATAGGCATAGTTGGCAAATGAAAGGTTTTGATAGAAAACAATGTATTTACCTTCATAGTGTTCAAAAGTCATAATATATAGCAGTTCATGACATCCAGTCTTACAAATTTACTGTCTCTGATGGACACGCATCCAGATCATCTGCCCTCAAAACTCCGCCATCTCACTCCCCACATCCACCACTGCTGGCGGCTCACCTCCAACTGCGCAACGCTACGCGCTATTAACAGCCAACTGCCCAACACTACAACAGCGAATTCCAACAATGCAAACCAACAGCAGCCTTCACACAGCAGTCAGTGATTTTCATATAGAATGCTACGTGGCGTTACCAACATAAAAACCTAAACAGCCTACTTACACTATTTTGAACAGTTTCTGCACCGACACTGGTTTGTGCCGTTCAAACAGCAACTTAGTGTGCTTGTGTGTTCCTTGAATGCATTGCGACTTGCTAATGAGTGTGACAGTCCAAGCATTAGGTCATGAGTAGACGATGGGATTTACCAGTGCAAAAGGTCACCATGTTCATCGTGTGTGGAGAGTGAGGAAAAATGTAGTTCGTCCTTATACGGTATATGTGTCAAGACATCCCAATAGACGTGAACCATCTCGGCTGTTACTTAGTTACCTCTTCAACCAATTACGTGAAAGTGATAGTGTAACACGCAGACAACCAAACAGAAGGAAACCATTGATGACAGAAGAGGGGGAAATTTACATCCTTGCGGCTGTTGCAGTTGATACGCGTGTTAGCTCCCGCGCAATCGCACAAGTCAGGCAAGCGTCATACGCATTCTCCATAGACATCGATGCCACCTCTGCCACTTCCCTCTCTATCAAGAGCTGCATGGAGACTATTATGAGAATCGTATTAACTTCTGTACATGTGTATTAAGACAGAATATTCCAGAACAATAATGTATCTCGTTCAGTGATGAAGCCATGGCCAGGTTCAAATGGTTCAAATGGCTCTGAGCAATATGGGACTTACCATCTTTGGTCATCAGTCCCCTAGAACTTAGAACTACTTCAACCTAACTAACCTAAGGACATCACACAACACCTAGTCATCACGAGGCAGAGAAATGGCCAGATGAACCGCCGGAAAATGCACTATTGGTCTGCTGAGAATCCCCATTGGCATCGTTGGGTGGAAAGTAAGAGTCCATTGAGTGTAAACATGTGGTGTGGAATAGTGAACCATCAGTTCATAGGCCCTTTGTTAGCAGAACGCGCACAAGTATTACAGCCTCCAAACAACCCAACCCCAACACATTCCAGGGTATGTCATCTTCTTCCATTGTCCCCTGTCCTCTTCGCCTCCATGACAGTATTGGATTTATCTGCATCCAATATCCAGCACAGTACCAGTCCCTTGCGGTGGGGACTTCATCTACCCATTTGGTGGTAGCCCCCTGACAGCACAGGGATCGCACTGCTGATGCCTGAGCTGCCAGCTCCCCATGTATACCAAGCAGTAGATGACGGTCTTCCTGGGGCATCAGAACTCCAAGCAACAGCCATCATACCAGGTCGTTTTTGCTGTGACTGGGTGATGCCTGTTGGGAGAGCCCCTGATTGGAGTGGGTGGCATCAGGGCTGATGACCCGCAATGAAGCGGACTGTCATCTCTTGGTGGTGACCGTACTGCGCCAGTAATCTTTAAGAAGGGCAAGATCGAGTACAATGCTGACAGATATGACCCTAAATCGCTTCCCTCCCTCGCTACACCATGGGAGGAACGTAGGGCTACAGAAAGAGTGTGATATTCGCTTCAGTATTTAGTCTGTAGCAGAATGGATGGGGACTCCATTCTACCTATGAAGCGTCAGTTTTTTGTTGAACACGTTGAGGATAAGTTTGGGGAACTGACAGCGCTGTCCAAGATGAGAAGCAGTGTACTCTTGATTCAGACAGCGTCCCAGCCCAATCCTAAGCGTTACTCGTTTGTGACCAGCTGGGTGATTTTCCGTTTCCGTCACTGTGCACAAAAGTCACAACATGGTCCAGGGGATTATTTTCCATTGCGACCTCTCCTTGCATTCTGACGACGAGTTCTGCGCCAATCTAGATCGGCAGGGTGTTCATTTCATCTTGCACATTTACAGGGGACCCAAAGACAACAGGGTTGCTACTGGTGCCTTCATCTTGGATCTTGAGGGTGATTCATTGCCCGCAAAGGTCAAGGTGATGGTTTACCACTGTGACAAACTATACGTCCCTCCCCCTGTGCACAGCTTTAACGGCTGGAAATTTGGGTTCGTGTCTTCCTGCTGCACTTCCAGCGCCACATGTCGAGACTATAGACATGCACTGCATCCAGATACTGAATGTGCGCCTCCTCCCAACTGTGGAGAGCAGCACTCCCCCTGTTCGCCAGATTGCCCATTACTCCAAAATGAGCGGAAAATCGAGTACAAGACCCTGGACCAGATGACTTATCAATAGGCAAAACGTAAATTTTAATGGTTACACCCTGTTCGGTTGCTGTGCACATATGCTGCAGCTACATCACCATTGCCATCACAAGTACCAGTCATACAACACTCTGTGCCACGAACTGTGGGTCCTCCAGGCCTCCAGAATACATCTGCCCCCTTGCTGGTAGGCGGAAAATCTTCCATTGCTCCCATTGTACCTAATTCGGGAGCAAGGACCCCAAACGCAGGGGACATTGGTCCCCTCCCCCAGCCAGAGAAGCAACCGCCTCCTCTGGGTCCTTTCACGTGGAAGGGGTCCCTTGTGACCCTCTCCCTCAATGTGATAGCGAACATTCGCTAGTGGCTAAAGAAGCCAAACGCTGCTGTACGAAGAGCTTCATGGCCTTCCTCTGTGTCTGAAGTTACTTCAGAGAAGTCCTACCAGTAAGACCCTAAAGAGAAGCAAGAGGGCAATCAAAGAAGTATGCTAAGAAAAAGGACCCTCTGATGGTCCGAACACCATCACTCCCTATCAATTCTGCACTTGAATTAGATTTTCACTCTACAGCGGAGTGTGCGTTGATATGAAACTTCCTGGCAGATTAAAACTGTGTGCCCGACCGTGCTCTAGAGCACTAGCCCGCGAAAGGCAAAGGTCCCGAGTTCGAGTCTCGTTCGGGCACACAGTTTTAATCTGCCAGGAAGTTTCAATTCTGCACTTGTGGATGAGGTGGAGATGTCAGTGTCCCCTGAGGACCTGGATCTCACTGATGCCTCATCCCCAATGGGAATGGGTATAAATACTCGATCGGTGGCAGCAGCCGACCCTGAAGTGTAACACACCTCGTTGAAGCTACAGGGGATATTGCAAGAACCGTAGCGAATATAATAGTGTGTCAGGTGGAGTTTGCATTTGTCCTGAACTCGGTATTTAGTCAACCTGTGCCGCCTTCAAACTTCCTTGAAGCTGCGGCTGTAAGGTTAAGGACGACACAGGAAATAACTGTCTGCAACGTATATCTATGTCCAGATGGTGCGATACCCCTGAATGTATCGGCTGAAATGATTAATCAATTTTAACGCCCATAACCCTACGTGGGGTAGTGCCATGCTTACTGGCCATGGCAGTGACGTCGAAAATTTACTGTCCCAACTCGATCTCTGCCTCTTAAATACTGGGGCTGCCACACATTTCAATGTGGCACATGTCAGTTACTCGGACATTGATTTATCAATTTGCAGCCCAGGACTTCTCCCATCTATCCACTGGAGAGCACATGACGACATGTGTGGTAGTGACCACTTCCCCATCGTCCTGTCCCTCCCCCAATGTCATACCCACGGACACCTACCCAGATGGGCTTTAAACAAGGCAGACAGGGTAGCCTTCACCTCTACTGTCACCGTTGACTCTCCCCTAAGTGGTGCCATCGATGTTGATTGAACACGTCACACCAATGATAATTTCTGCGGCGGAAAACGCGATCCCTCGCTGTCTAGGGTGCCCCCGGCGAAAGACAGCCCTTGGTGGTCGCCTGAAGTCGCTGTGGCAATTTAGGAGCGGCACCCTTCCCTAGAGCACTCAATAGCCTTTAAGCGGCTCCGTGCTCGCGTTCGCCAGCGTATAAAAAGACGGAAACAGGCTTGTTGGAAGAAGTACGTCTCGACCATTGTGTGCCATGTGTCACCTTCCCAAGTCTAGACGAAGATCAGACATGTTTGTGGGTACCAGAACCCGGCAGGTGTTACTGGCATTAACATCAATGGCGTGTTATCAACCGACGCAAACACAATTGCCGAGCTCTTTGCTGAGCACTACGCTCGAGCCTCCGCTTCAGAGAATTATCCCCCAGCATTTCGCACACTCAAACAGCGGAAGGAAAGGAAAGAACTCTCGTTCACTGAACGTCACAATGAACCCTATAATGCTCCTTAGCGTCGTTGCACATTGCCCCGACACAGCTACTGGGGCAGATCGGATCCACAGCCAGATTATCAAACATCTCTCGTCTGACAACAAGCGATATCTCCTCGTCATCTTCTACTGGATCTGGTGCGATGGCGTCTTTCCATCACAATGGCGGGAGAGGACCATCACTCTGGTGCTAAAACTCGGTAACAATCTGCTTAATGTGGATAGATATCGGCCCATCAGCTTCACCAACGTTGTATGTAAGCTGCTGGAACGTATGATGTGTTGGCGGTTGGGCTGGGTCCTGGAGTCACGTGACCTACTGGCTCCATGCTAGGGCGTTCCTCGGCGGGGTCGCTCGATCACTGATAATCTTGTCTCCCTCGAGTCTGATATCCGAACAGCGTTTTCGAGACGCAAACACCTGGTTGCCGTCTTTTTTGATTTAAGTAAAGCATACGACACGACCTAGCAACATGATATCCTTGCCATATTGTATGAGTGAAGTCGCCGAGGCCATGCTCCCGGGTTTTATCCAAAACGTCATGTCGCTCCATACTTTCCGGGTCGAAGTTGGTGCCTCCCATAGTTCCATCGATGTCCAGGAGGCTCTGTATTGAGGGTCTCTATTTTTAGTGGCCATTAACAGTGCAGCAGCAGCTGTCGGGCACTCCGTCTCACCTTATGTTTGCAGACAACTTCTGCATTTCGTACTGCTGCTCCATTACTGGTGTTGCTGAGCGTCGCCTACAGGGAGCCATCCACAAGCAGTAGTCATGGGCTGTAGAACATGGCTTGCAGTTTTCCGCCATGAAGACGGGTCTCATGCATATCCGTCAGCGTATTACCGTTCATCCGGAACCAGCACTTTACCTTAATGAGGATCCACTCACCGCAATGGAGACATCGATTCTTAGGTCTGATTTTCGACGCTCGTTTGTCTGGGCTTCCTCATCTTCGTCAGCTTAAACGGAAATGTTGGCAGCACCTCAACGCCCTTCGCTGCTTGAGCAACACCAACTGGCGTGCAGCTCGCTCCACGCTGCTGCAGCACTGCAGAGCCCTTGTTCATTCCCGCCTTGACTATGGGATTGTGGTTTATGGTTCGGCGGCGCCCTCAGCATTGCGTCTGCTCGACCCCTTGCACCAATGCGTTCGACTAGCGACAGGAGCTTTTAGGACGAGTCCGGTAACAAGCGTACTGGTGGAGGCTGGAATCCCTGCATTGAAGAGCAGACGTGCACAACTACTCGCCAGTTACGTTGCACACATTCATAGCGCTCCTGGACATAATAATTACCGTCTTCTTTTCCCAACCACGGCGGTTCACCTCCTGCATAGGCGGCCCAGGTCAGGGCTAAGGACTGCGGTTCGCGTGCGATCGCTTCTGTCTGGAGTCCTTCCCTTGACCACCTTTCCTCGAGGTCCATTCACGTACACGTCCGTGTAGGCGTAGGCCGAAGCCCTAAGGACTCTGTTAACTTTTCGGCTTTCTGCTGTCACTTCGTCTTGATTCTTGAAGTGTTCCGGGCCTCTGAAGTGGTTTACACCGACAGCTCGATAGCTGATGGTGTGGTTTTCTTGTCCTGTTTTGACCACTGTAGTATTTGTTGTCCTTCTTTCTTCTGGTTCTTCCTTTCTCCTGTTATTGTACAGTACGTCGTCTTTGTTTTCTTCTTTTCCTTAGGGACCGATGACCTTGGTTTGGTCTCTTCCCCCTCCCACTTTAAACCAACCAACCAACCAACCCCGTGATCCAGGGGCGGCAACGCTAGTTACTAGACCACGAGCTGCGGACGAAAGTGTGGGGTCATCCACACGAGTAATCCGCTGAACTTCAGTTACATCAGTCAAATCTAAAGGCTGTAAATTCAACTAAATACCTAGGAATTACAATTAAGAAGAAATGAAATTGGAAAGAAGACACAGAAAATGTTATGGGGTAGGCAAACCAAAGACTTGTCTCAATTAACAGGACACTTAGAAGACGCAACAGATCTACTGAAGATACTGCCTATACTACACTTGTCCATCCTCTTTTGGAGTACTGCTGCACGGTGTGGGATCCTTACAGGAAAAGGTTAAGGGAGTACATCAAGGAAGTAGAAAGAGCAGGACGTTTTGTTCAAAAATGGTTCAAATGGCTCTGAGCACTATGGGACTCAACTGCTGTGGTCATAAGTCCCCTAGAACTTAGAACTACTTAAACCTAACTAACCTAAGGACATCACACACATCCATGCCCGAGGCAGGATTCGAACCTGCGACCGTAGCGGTCGTGCGGTTCCAGACTGTAGCGCCTTTAACCGCTCGGCCAGGACGTTTTGTATTCTCGCGAAATAGGGAAGAGAGTGTCAGCGACATAACATAGGATTTGGGTGGACAACATTAAAACAAAAGCGTTTTTCATTGCGGAGCAATCTTCTCAAGAGATTTGAATCGCTAACATTCTCCTCCGAATTCGAAAGTATTTCGTTGACTCCGACCTTCAATGTGGAGAAACGATCATCATAATAAAACAAGGGAAATAAGAATTGTCCTGTTTTGACCACTGTAGTATTTGTTGTCCTTTTTTCTTCTGGTTCTTCCTTTCTCCTGTTATTGTACAGTACGTCGTCTTTGTTTTCTTCTTTCCCTTAGGGACCGATGACCTTGGTTTGGTCTCTTCCCCCTCCCACTTTAAAGCAACCAACCAACCAACCCCACGCGCTGTTAAGAGAGTGGAATAATAGAATCATTGCGAAAGTGGTTCGATGAACCCTCTGCCAGGCACATGATGTGATTCGCGGAATGACCATTTAGATGCAGATGTACATGTTACTTCTCTAAATGACAATTTCTATATGTTCCACACTTGCAAATATATTCATGGTGAACAATTACACATTATTCACGCTTTACTTGATCCTGTCTATAGATCGCATTGCTTTGTGTGTTGCAGACACGATAACTGCGATAAACCCGTTCGTCGGCAGGATTCCGCAGCAGCAGCTGGAGGCCTTCATACAGGACTGCGTGGCAGAGGCCTACAGTAACGGCACGATACGCGCTGACACTCTGCCGGGCGGCACCGTCTACTCCTTGCCGTACAGCGCCATGTTCGCCCACGCAGCCAAGGCCTGAGCTTGGTGGCTTCTGCAGTAGTGATCTCCGATGATTCGCAAAGCTCGCATTTTACTCTATTTTCCTCTTATCGTCTGTGTGCGCAACGTTCTCGTTAAATCCATGCTACTTCGCGACCACTGCCCTTCATATGTGTTTGTGGAATACCATCTCAACTCATTCTTGACAAGAATACTTCAACACTTGCCTAGCGTTATTCAAAAGCCAGTCTCTCACAAAAACTGGTATACATGAGAGAATAGCAGAATTATACTATGATTGAAAATATGAGTTGAGGATTGGCCCAAAATTCTATTCCTCCTGCATATACTCCAGAAACACTTTCACGACGAACGCTCAGGATTTTTCTTCACTGCCATGAAGCAGTGGTGGTTTAACGTGGCCTTGTCGGATCTTAGGACGCTCTACTGTTTTTAGTGTATCTCGTGTGTGTGTGTGTGTGTGTGTGTGTGTGTGTGTGTGTAGAGAGAGAGAGAGAGAGAGAGAGAGAGAGAGAGAGAGAAATAATCTGATCATAGAGGTAATAGATCAGAATAATATTGTTCCCGTTTTTTATTATATGTTTCATATAAATGCCGAATGTAGGAAGATAGTGCTCCTGAGTAACAGACAAGAAATAAGCTGTGGAAACTTAAACATTATTTACGTAAGGATAGGTGTTGTGAAAGGAACTTGGTTAAAAAGCCTGTAACGAAAATTTGTAACTTTTAATAATTGGTAACTTTTTAAATATAGGCAGTATTTAAAAATGATTTTTTATGACTAGAAACAGTAAAGGATGATGCAAGCTGGCAATCCATTATTTCTTTTAACTTACAGTTACTGAAAATGTCCCACAACTCGGTCTTTCAAACTGTTTTACCCTAATATTTTAATAGCCTGTTAATTGCATGTATTTATTGTATTAATTGCTAACTGAATACAATAAATTTCTCTTCAGATGAATTCTGAAATAATTTTCTCTTGCTGACCTAATGCCGACACTCAAGTAAGCGAAAGAGGAACTTTGTCTTAGAAATCAAGCAATCATATTGTTGCCGCGCGTGATTAGCCGAGCGGTCTAGGCCGTTTGTCATGGACTGTGCGGCTGGTCCCGGCGGAGGTTCGTGTCCTCCCTCGGGCGTGTGTGTGCGTGTGTGTGTGTGTGTGTGTGTGTGTGTGTGTGTGTGTGTGTTTGTCCTTAGGATAATTTACGTTAAGTAGTGTGTAAGCTTAGGGACTGACGACCTTAACAGTTAAGTCCCATAAGATTTCACACACATTTGAACATTTGAATCATATTGCTCTCAAAGTAACGTCTGTTTGAAATTAATGTTTAAAACTAAAAAAAAAAGTCACACAAGTCACACCAGCCACACCAACGCCTCACATTAGCCGCATACCTCTCTCTTTGTTAATTTGTACTTGGTTCGGAACACGAGGTAAGAGCTTGTTGTTTACGAGAATTGCCACAGCAGCAGAGGATGGACTTGGGCACGCGTTATTTTCTGTTCACAGTTCTCCTTTTTCCTTGATTCCTCAGCTGATGCTTAAACGCATTCAGTTGCCATCAACTGCTACTGGTAGCATGAATGTTGTTTCCTTTCCTTGGTATGCTACCTTACTCTGTACGAATTTTTTATTTTAATTTGTAAGAACCACTGCAGTCTCATATAGTGGTACCATTTTTATATCAAGTATGAGGTGAAACTTTCCACTCCACGATGTAAATGTGTGTGAATTCCTAAGGGACCAAACTGCTGAGGTCATCGGTCCCTAGACATACACACTACTTTAACTAACTTATGCTAAGAAACACACACACACACACACACACACACACACACACACGCACACACACACACCAAGGAGGACTCTAACCACCGGCGGGAGGGGCCGCGCTCTGCAATTTAAATTTCAAAGAAATATGTCTGTTTTGAAAAAAGATCCGATAGGGCAGGTTTAAGAGCCTCTGCTATGAAAACTAAATTTTTATTCGACGTAAGAAATGCAACGAAATTTATATGAAAGACGATGGTGAAATAGAGTTTAAAGAGTTAGAGGAAAGATAATTCGAGACAATGTGTCGGAAAAAAATCTTCCATTCATGAGAAGATTCTGAAATTACAACTAATCTACATAAACGCACGCGCGTTTGTTTGTTTGTCGTTTTTCATCTACTCGCAAACCACGGCACAGATTACAACTAAAGTTTCTGCACTTATCCTTTACTATCAGACAACAATCGCTATGGGGTAAGAACCACCAACCTATCACACTTCAGGAGATACGGCGTCATAAAAACAGACGCGTGAAAAAATGTTGCATCGTGTATGGAATTTTCATTTGTTCTTTACTGCTAAGACAGCCCTACAATCGAGTTCAGTTACAGAAATGCCTGACACCTGGCAGCACTTTCGTGAACGTTCAACTACGAAGCGCAAAAGGCTGTACGCGAAAGCAATAGCAGAGTACAGAGCGATGGAGGGGCGTTGCCACAGGCGTTTATGAAATAGCGCTGTAGATACGTGAAGCAGCTGCACCCAGCGTACAGCAACTGTACGTTTCTAATATAAAACGCCACCCGGGGACTGGGTCTTTGTGTTGTTGGGGAAGTGGCGAGAATGGACAGTGAAGAGACGGGTGCAGATAACTGCGCAGTTGAGCGCCCCGCAAACCAATCATCATCAGCATCATTTAGTCCAAAAATTGGGAAAATGGATACTCCCGCAACGCCGTGTTTGTCAGCTAGTACACTTCTGGCCATTAAAATTGCTACACCACGAAGAAGTCGTGCTACAGACGCGAAATTTAGCCGACAGGAAGAAGATGCTGTGATATGTAAATGATTAGCTTTTCAGAGCATTCACACAAGGTTGGCGCCGGTGGCGACACTTACAACGTGCTGACATGAGGAAAGTTTCCAACCGATTTCTCATACACAAACAGCAGTTGACCGGCGTTGCCTAGAGAAACGTTGTTGTGATGCCTCGTGTAAGGAGGAGGAATGCGTACCATCACGTTTCCGACTTTGATAAAGGTCGGATTGTAGCCTATCGCGATTGCGGTTTATCGTATCGCGACATTGCTGCTTGCGTTGGTCGAGATCCAATGACTGTTAGCAGAATATGGAATCGGTGGGCTCAGGAGGGTAATACGGAACGCCGTGTTGGATCCCAACGGCTTCCTATCACTAGCAGTCGAGGTGACAGGCATCTGCACGAACAGTTCGACGACGTTTGCAGCAGCATGGACTATCTGCTCGGAGACCATGGCTGCGGTTACCCTTGACGCTGCATCACAGGTGTACTCAACGACGAACCTGGGTGCACGAATGGCAAAACGTCATTTTTTTCGGATGAATCCAGGTTCTGTTTACAGCATCATGATGGTTGCATCCGTGTTTGGCGACATCGCGGTGAACCCACATTTTTAGCGTGTATTCGTCATCGCCATACTGGCGTATAACGCGGCGTGATGGTATGGGATGCCATTGTTTACACGTCTCGGGGTGGCATTGGTTACATGTCTCGGTCACCTCTTGTTCGCATTGACGGCACATTCAACAGTGGACGTAATATTTCAGATATGTTACGACCCCTGGCTCTATTCTTCATTCGATCCCCGCGAAACCCTGCATTTCAGCAGGATAATGCACGACCGCATGTTGCAGGTCCTGTACGGGCCTTTCTGGATACAGAAAATGTTCGACTGCTGCCCTGGCCAGCACATTCTCCAGATCTCACCAATTGAAAACGTCTGGTGAATGAATGGTGGCCGAGCAACTGGCTCGTCACAATACGCTAGTGACTACTGTTGATGAACTGTGGTATCGTGTTGAAGCTGCATGGGCAGCTGTACCTGTACACGCCATCCAAGCTCAGTTTGACTCAATGCCCAGGCGTATCAAGGCCGTTATTACGGCCAGAGGTGGTTGTTCTGGGTACTGATTTCTCAGCATCTGTGCTCCCAAATTGCGTGAAAATGTAATCACATGTTAGTTCTAGTATAATATATTTGTCCAGTGAATACCCGTTTATCTGCATTTCTTCTTGGTGTAGCAATGCTTAGTAGTGTATTTTCAGTAAAAACACTGAGGAAAGAAGAAAAGAATCGCATAACACAATATTGTAGACAGAATACGTCTATCGAAGTGCATACATAGCATTGAATTATTAATTAGGGAAACAGCTAATAGAACACAAGAATTCGGGTAATTTTTCGTCCAAAAGGCACAGACTACTGGAAATAATAGTAGGGTAATGATTTCTTGACATTTGCGTAGAACGACTAGCAATAGGTTAACAGAACAGACCTTCAGGTATTCCTGGAGAAGTAATTAACAAGCAGCTCCAGTTTAGAAATCAAAAATTTAGAAACACACATAGCATCATAGAAGCAGCAGGACATAGAAATATTTACGAAAGGGAGTTAACCTTACCAGGTTTCCTTGATAGACGAAATGGAAAAAAAGTGTGGAGTACGCATGTTGACCAAAAATGTGAAGCGCCCAGAAGACGTGCAGAGGTCAGTGTAACGTCGTATACGCACTGATTATCGGCGGCTATGCAAGTTACTAGTAGCAATTACTCAGATAGGCAGAACAGCCACCGCATTGCGTTCGCTCTTATTGTATGCACTGTAGAGTCCATGTTCAACGAATTTTGTTGTTGTTGATTTGATCGATACCAACACCTCTCAAAATGTGGACAGCAAAGAGCTTGCAGTAGAAGAAACTAGTTTCACAGTTCCGGAGACGAAGTGGTCATAGCTCTTAAGACATGCCATGTTTGCTAGAGATTTTTTGTTTCGAATTATCATTCCTGTCGTATCCCTGAATACTGAACATTTGTCCTGGGACATGTTGTACAATGCTTTACGCCTTCATGGTTGAGTGGTCATCGTGTTTGACTGCTTTCTAGAGGACTCAGGTTCTATCACCAGTATTTTCAGGGATTTCCTCTTGCCGACAGAACAGCACCGAGGTCCAAGCAGCCTTGTGATGCCAGTTAAGGAGATACTGCCGTGAGAAGTAGGTGCCTAAGGTCCACCTGGAGAGCGATGTGCTGACCCCATGCTCCACCATGTCACTTCCAGACATCACGGCTGCCCGTCGGCTTTGAATTGCTATGTTGCTGTTGTGGTCTTCAGTCCTGAGACTGGTTTGATGCAGCTCTCCATGCTACTCTATCCTGTGCAAGCTTCTTCATCTCCCAGTACCTACTGCAACCTACATCCTTCTGAATCTGCTTAGTGTATTCATCTCTTGGTCTCCCCCCTACGATTTTTACCCTCCACGCTGCCCTCCAATATTAGATTGGTGATCCCTTGATGCCTCAGAACATGTCCTACCAACCGATCCCTTCTTCTGGTCAAGTTGTGCCACAAACTTCTCTTCTCCCCAGTCCTATTCAATACTTCCTCATTAGTTATGTGATCTACCCATCTAATCTTCAGCATTCTTCTGTAGCACCACATTTCGAAAGCTTCTATTCTCTTCTTGTCCAAACTATTTACCGTCCATGTTTCACTTCCATACATGGCTACACTCCATACAAATACTTTCAGAAATGACTTCCTGACACTTAAATCTATACTCGATGTTAACAAATTTCTCTTCTTCAGAAACGCTTTCCTTGCCATTGCCAGTCTACATTTTATATCCTCTCTACTTCGACCATCATCAGTTATTTTGCTCCCCAAATAGCAAAACTCCTTTACTACTTTAAGTGTCTCATTTCCTAATCTAATTCCCTCAGCATCTCCCGACTTAATTTGACTACATTCCATTATCCTCGTTTTTCTTTTGTTGATGTTCATCTTATATCCTCCTTTCAAGACACTGTACATTCCGTTCAACTGCTCTTCCAGGTCCTTTGCTGTCTCTGACAGAATTACAATGTCATCGGCAAACCTCAAGGTTTTTATTTCTTCTCCATGGATTTTAATACCTACTCCGAATTTTTCTTTTGTTTCCTTTACTGCTTGCTCAATATACAGATTGAATAACATCGGGGAGAGGCTACAACCCTGTCTCACTCCCTTCCCAACCACTGCTTCCCTTTCATGTCCCTCGACTCTTATAACTGCCCTCTGGTTTCTGTACAAATTGTAAATAGCCTTTTGCTCCCTGTATTTTACCCCTGCCACCTTTAGAATTTGAAAGAGAGTATTCCAGTCAACATTGTCAAAAACTTTCTCTAAGTCTACAAATGCTAGAAACGTAGGTTTGCCTTTCCTTAATCTTTCTTCTAAGATAAGTCGTAAGGTCAGTATTGCCCCACGTGTTCCAGTATTTCTACGGAATCCAAACTGATCTTCCCCGAGGTCGGCTTCTACTAGTTTTTCCATTCGTTTGTAAAGAATTCGTGTTAGTATTTTGCAGCTGTGGCTTATTAAACTGATTGTTCGGTAATTTTCACATCTGTCAACACCTGCTTTCTTTGGGATTGGAATTATTATATTCTTCTTGAAGTCTGAGGGTATTTCGCCTGTTTCATACATCTTGCTCACCAGATGGTAGAGTTCTGTCAGGACTGGCTCTCCCAAGGCTGTCAGTAGTTCCAATGGAATGTTGTCTACTCCGGGGGCCTTGTTTCGACTCAGGTCTTTCAGTGCTCTGTCAAACTCTTCACACAGTATCGTATCTCCCATTTCATCTTCATCTACATCCTCTTCCATTTCCATAATATTGTCCTCAAGTACATCGCCCTTGTGTAGACCCTCTATATACTCCTTCCACCTTTCTGCTTTCCCTTCTTTGCTTAGAACTGGGTTTCCATCTGAGCTCTTGATGTTCATACAAGTGGTTCTCTTATCTCCAAAGGTCTCTTTAATTTTCCTGTAGGCAGTATCTATCTTACCCCTAGTGAGATAAGCCTCTAGATCCTTACATTTGTCCTATATAATATATAATAATAATAATTATAATTATAATATTTATAAAATTTATAAATAAAAATTTATAAAATTTATAAAATTATATATATATATATATATATATATATATATATATATATATATATATATATATATATATATATAATGTATAAAATTATAATAATAATTATAAAAGTTGGCAAATTATAATTATAAAAGTTGGCAACTTTATTTACGCACTGTGTTTTAAATAGATATGATTATGATACTCAAGTACTAATGCAAAGAAACGTAATGATACTAAAATGCTTCAAATTCTTGCTATGATTTAATCTTTAAAATTTAATAATTCTCTTCCTGTTAATTAAATATTAACTTACGTCGTTCAGATTTCGTAACGCTGACGGCGTTAAAATTTAAAATTGTTCAGTCCCTGTTTTGCTTTGTTTCAATTGTTGCGAGCCAGCGATGGTGCAATGCCGTTCGCTTTCAAGTCTACACATTTATAAAAATCAGGTCCAGGAAACACTTTTGTGATCATGGTTGCGATTGAGACCGTATTCGCGTAATTCTACTGATAAAGAGTTATCGTTTCCGAAAGATGCAGGTTCGATTAAAGCTGTGTGCACTTTTGGGCGTATAATGAAAATATTCCCAACACGTCGCGTAACAAAAAGTAACATGTGAATCACAGCCGTGGTCAAACGAAGAAAACATATGATGACATAAATGTTCTTCGCTGTTATTCAGGACAGGTTTATATTAAACAACGCAATTTTCAGTCTTTAGAAATCACAAGACGATATGCTTTAGAGATATCTATTTTGAATAACTTATATATACCTTTTCTTATACAATATGGTGATTGTGCGCAAGGGCGGCCGGAGTTCTAGGCGCTTCAATCCCGAACCGCGCGATCGCTACGGTCGCAGGTTCGAATCCTGCCTCGAGCATGGATGTGTGTGATGTCCTTAGGTTAGTTAGGTTTCATTAGTTCTAAGTTCTAAGAGGTTGATGACCTCAGATGTTAAGCCCTAAAGTGCTCAGAGCGATTTGATTGTCCGCATATATATATATCTCTACACACTCCTGGAAATGGAAAAAAGAACACATTGACACCGGTGTGTCACACCCACCATACTTGCTCCGGACACTGCGAGAGGGCTGTACAAGCAATGATCACACGCACGGCACAGCGGACACACCAGGAACCGCGGTGTTGGCCGTCGAATGGCGCTAGCTGCGCAGCATTTGTGCACCGCCGCCGTCAGTGTCAGCCAGTTTGCCGTGGCATACGGAGCTCCATCGCAGTCTTTAACACTGGTAGCATGCCGCGACAGCGTGGACGTGAACCGTATGTGCAGTTGACGGACTTTGAGCGAGGGCGTATAGTGGGCATGCGGGAGGCCGGGTGGACGTACCGCCGAATTGCTCAACACGTGGGGCGTGAGGTCTCCACAGTACATCGATGTTGTCGCCAGTGGTCGGCGGAAGGTGCACGTGCCCATCGACCTGGGACCGGACCGCAGCGACGCACGGATGCACGCCAAGACCGTAGGATCCTACGCAGTGCCGTAGGGGACCGCACCGCCACTTCCCAGCAAATTAGGGACACTGTTGCTCCTGGGGTATCGGCGAGGACCATTCGCAACCGTCTCCATAAAGCTGGGCTACGGTCCCGCACACCGTTAGGCCGTCTTCCGCTCACGCCCCAACATCGTGCAACCCGCCTCCAGTGGTGTCGCGACAGGCGTGAATGGAGGGACGAATGGAGACCTGTCGTCTTCAGCGATGAGAGTCGCTTCTGCCTTGGTGCCAATGATGGTCGTATGCGTGTTTGGCGCCGTGCAGGTGAGTGCCACAATCAGGACTGCATACGACCGAGGCACACAGGGCCAACACCCGGCATCATGGTGTGGGGAGCGATCTCCTACACTGGCCGTACACCACTGGTGATCGTCGAGGGAACACTGAATAGTGCACGGTACATCCAAACAGTCATCGAACCCATCGTTCTACCATTCCTAGACCTGCAAGGGAACTTGCTGTTCCAACAGGACAATGCACGTCCGCATGTATCCCGTGCCACCCAACGTGCTCTAGAAGGTGTAAGTCAACTACCCTGGCCAGCAAGATCTCCGGATCTGTCCCCCATTGAGCATGTTTGGGACTGGATGAAGCGTCGTCTCACGCGGTCTGCACGTCCAGCACGAACGCTGGTCCAACAGAGGCGCCAGGTGGAAATGGCATGGCAAGCCGTTCCACAGGACTACATCCAGCATCTCTACGATCGTGTCCATGGGAGAATAGCAGCCTGCATTGCTGCGAAAGGTGGTTATACACTGTACTAGTGCCGACATTGTGCGTGCTCTGTTGCCTGTGTCTATGTGCCTGTGGTTCTGTCAGTGTGATCATGTGATGTATCTGTCCCCAGGAATGTGTCAATAAAGTTTCCCCTTCCTGGGACAATGAATTCACGGTGTTCTTATTTCAATTTCCAGGAGTGTATATATATATATATATATATATATATATATATATATATATATATATATATATATATGTATAATCTTTTATAGCCTTTATACATTCACATTACATACATCGATTAGGAAACTTTTTTTCTCTAGCGACCAGTACGCGAACAAAATCCGCCCAGACAAAATGTCTTACATAGAATCAATTCTCACTTAACAATCATATATAGTTTCGTAGTAGAAAAACTGCTAGTTTATTTCGTGCACTGAGCACAAAACTAAAATAATGAAATTATAATTACATTTTTAATATCGCCAGTTCTCCTTTATATCATGAAAATAAGGTTTGACATCGTCGTAATATTATTTTTCATCGTTGTAGCACTATAGCGTCAATGCCTGTCTCAGGCCAGAATGGCAGCTCCTTGTTGTTGATGTCAGAGACTGCGGTGAGTGTTATGAACGGTAATACAAGGAAACACAGTAGACTGCTAAACATTGAAATGATCTACGGCAGAGTAGAAGACGAAATGAGAAAGTTCTGTACTGCAGAAGGCTTGATTGTAGCAAGACGCCCAAAGTAATGAAGCTCTCTCACGTGCATTCGCATTAGTGACAAAATTTTCTTGAAAGACGATCTCAGCTTGTAAATAATATTGACAAAATTCTTGAAATTCTATTTCTAGTGTACATAATTGTGGTGATGTCGTGTCCCAAAACCTGAAGTTTGACACACTTTCCCGCTTCAGCCACACTCGATAAGTAAACGAAATGTTTATTTTTGTGTGGTTAGCACAATAATTGATTTCTGGTATTCTGTACTATGTTTCACGTCCACCCCGAGCAACCTGCATTCAAATCACACAGCTGGCCATTAGCCGACTGCGTGGCGCCAGTCAGCGATTGCACTCGCCCAACGGCGCCCATCGGCGCTGGGCTACTGTGTCATCGGTTTAAATCGTTACGGCAGCGAAAAATTATACAGAACATTGCAACTAAACTAAAACTGCTCAGTTGCTTTTGAACTGTCTTTTTTCCTTCAAAATAACATTTTTTCACTTCAATTATGCACATCTTTGTGTAAAGAACTTTTACGAGGATAGTCATTTCACAGGCGATATAGTACTGGTTTATTGCAAAGTAATCTTTAAAAAATCTATCAGCTACTTCAGTAGAAATCTTTTTCCGAATTTATGAGGGTCGTTCAATAAGTAACGCCCCTTTTTTTTTTTTTTTTTTTTTTGTTTGTTTGTTTAAAGCCACTAATGTACATAGGCAAACGTCCTTGTTGGTGCTTTACATTTGATGTTTGTTCTATTCTCCGGAGAAGTTTCGAACCGTTCTGGCACATGGCAGAGCCGTAGTACAGCATCAAATCGGCTTCTACGTACGTGCTGTACCCGCGTGGGATTAGCCGAGCGGTCTAAGGCGCTGCAGTCATGGACTGTTAGTCCCGGCAGAGGTTCGAGTCCTCCCTCGTGTGTGTGTTTGTGTGTGTGTGTGTGTGTGTGTGTGTGTGTGTGTGTTTGTCCTTAGGATAATGTAGGTTAAGTAGTGTGTAAGCAGAGGGTCTGAAGACCTCAGCAGTTAAGTCCCATAAGATTTCACACACATGTTTTCGTACGTGCTGTTATTGAATTCTTGTATTCAGGAAAAGAAACCGTGGTGAAAATCTATAAACGTTTGTGTGCAGTTTATGGCGATGCTGCAGTTGGTATCACAGTTAGGCGATGGGTAGAGAAAGTTACAGCCTCTGGAAATGCAGAAACAGAGCTCCATGATGAGCCACGCTCAGGATGTCCTGTCACAGCCATTTCTCCAGATATGCTGAATCGTGCGGATGCCAGACCTGCCCATCACAACTCGGCAATTGGCTCTACAGTTGTCGGTCAGCAATGGAAGTGCGTCTGCAATTATGGAGACTCTCGGATATTAAGAGGTGCTTACGATGGGTTCCACGAATGCTCACAGCTGACCACAAGATTCAAAGGAAGTTCATTTCATCTGAATTGTTGCAGCGTTTTGAGACCGACGGAGAGGACTTTGTCACGGATCGTTACGGGGGACGAAAGCTGGGTGCACCACTTTGCGCCGGAAACAAGAACGCAGTTCATGGAGTGGTATCATCCTCATACAATACAAAAGAAGGAATTCAAGACAACCCCCTCTGCCGCAAAAATCGTGGTGACAGTATTCTGGGATTGTGATGGCGTCGTTCTCGTGGATGTGATGCCAAGAGGGTCAACCATCAGTTCAGAGGCATACGTGAAGACTCGCAATAAACTCAAAAACCGTTTCCGACGTGTTCGATCGAAGACAAGAATCCAGCGGAAATGTTGCTCCAACACGATAATGAACGCCCACATGTACGTCTGAGAACCCGGGAACACATAGCGAAATTGGGTTGGACATCATTGCCTATTGCCTCATCGACGCTACAGTCCAAACCTGCCACCCTCGGACTTGCATCTCTTTGGGTCGCTTAAAGACACTCCAGGGGGACCCCCTTTTTGAAGATGACGAGCGTATCAGTCATGCAGTGAAAACATGGCTACGCTTGCAGGACAAGAGCTTTTACCAGCAGGGAATACGTGCTCTTCCACAACGTTGGCGTATGGCTGTAGAACATGATGGAGACTATGAAGAAAAACAGGACGTGGACAAGTGTTGTCTGACTCTTAACAATAAATACATTCTGATAACAAAATGTGAGGCATTTCTTATTGAACGACCCTCGTATATTAACAGCACGTCTACAGATGAAAGTGAAGTGGTGGGTAATACATTTTAATTTGTTTAGAAAAATATTGTTACGTAAAAACAGTTACAGAAGGGATATTCAGAGGTTGATTAAACTCTTCGACGGTGACTATGTGTCACACTTCGGAAGTACCGATTTACAAAAAACTTCGGCATATCCTCTGATTAAAAGCTCAAAAGAACCTAGTAAGAACAACTACTAATTTTTCAAAAGTTTATCTAAACAAAATGGTACAGCATTGTAAAGTTTATTTAGGTGCTTCTGCGTAAGTGATACCGTCTCTACCACACTCCTTGAAATTCTGTCATATTTTATTCAGTTACGCGAGACGTGTAGCAGAATAAAGTTTCACATTACCGGCGCTGAAAGGCAGAAGTACATGAATGTAACACTTATAAGCGGTGTCATAGTACCGAAGACAACAATTAAAAATAAAAAAAACCAGCAAATCTGACTGTGACATAAAGATAGGGCCGATTTATAGATGGATTGTGGGAATTAAAATTCTTACCATATCAACACAGCACGTACGTCATAGTGGTACGAGATGTTGAGGGTAAGACTGACGAAGAAAGCATGAAATAAAGATCCACTAAAACCGATCGGCAAGGAAATAACGATGTAGAAAACGTTTGCCAGCAGAAGCTATTGATCGATCAGTGTATCTGCTGAGGCACACACGCCCTGGAGGGAACTGTGGTGTCACCGCCAGACACCACACTTGCTAGGTGGTAGCCTTTAAATCGGCCGCGGTCCGCTAGTATACGTCGGACCCGCGTGTCGCCACTGTCAGTGATTGCAGACCGAGCGCCGCCACCCGGCAGGTCTAGAGAGACGTCCTAGCACTCGCCCCAGTTGTACAGACGACTTTGCTAGCGATGCTACACTGACAACTACGCTCTCATTTGCCGAGACGATAGTTAGCATAGCCTTCAGCTACGTCATTTGCTACGACCTAGCAAGGCGCCATTACCAGTTTATATTGAGATTGTAATTATGTATCATCAAGAGCGATGTTCTCCAATTATGGACTATTTTTGGCTACTATAATTCCTTGTCAGTTTCCAGACCTCACGCCAGCCTGCGTGAGCTTAAACGCGTGGCTTTCGGCTTCCTCCAAACTCCGTGAATTGGCTCCTGCCAATTCACAACATTGGCGACGAGTGTAAAGCGGTCTTCTTCTTTATACTTGCTTAAATTACTTGTGTCACGGCTTCGCCACAATCGCCAGATGTACTGTCCGAATTTTATCGCTTGCAGAATCAGCAGACGCAGGCCTTATTGGATGCCCTTGGACAGCTCGTCCAGGGTCAACGTGCAATGCAAAACGATGCGGCGGCCGCCGCTCCACCGCTACAGCAGCCACAACAGGCAGTTGCACCACCTTTTCGTTCTTTTGATGCGGCACTGGAAAACTGGACGGAGTGGTCACGTCAATTTGGATTCCATCTCGCCGCCTACAGAATTCAAGGTATTGAGCGGCAGCCATTTTTGCTTTCTTGTGTAGGAGTGTCCACCTACCGTGTGATAGTGAAATTGTTTCCCCGACGCGACGTAGCAACTCTGTCAAACGACGAAATTTTGTCGGCATTAGATGCGTATTTCAAAGAATCAGTCAATGTAGTTGCAAAAAGGTATACGTTCTTTCGTACAAAACGTACGGCAGGTCAAACTAATCGGGAGTGGGTTGCAACTTTGCAAGGCCTTACTAGGGATTGCGCTTTTGAGTGTGAATGTGGCCTCCCTTATTCAGATACTATGGTGCGTGATGCAATTGCACAGAACGTTTCTGATGTTCGTATATGGGAACAGATTTTGAAACTAGTCAATCCCTCCCTTCAACAAGTGATGGACATATTGGATCGACAGGACACACTTGGCTTTGTTCAGGAATCGTTTGAAACATCGCCAGCCGTGTGTCACGTTTACCGGCCCGCCGGGCGAGCTGCACGGAACTTCTCCGCTACGTGTGCCGCGCAAGCAAGCAAATGTAGTGCTAAATTCATGCCCGCGGTGTGCTACTAGACATTCGCGTGTCAATTGCCCGTCACGCCAAGCTATTTGCTTTTTCTGTAATAAAAAAGGACATGTTCAGAGCGTTTGCCAGAAAAAGCTCAGATCGGACACTCACAACCATTCCAGGCCCTTTGCTTCGCGCCGGAATCGGAATCGAACCAAGAATACTCAGGCTCGTGAACCTACGCCCATAGACATTCATGTAGTTCATTCCACTCCGCCCAGTGCCACTCTCTCTAATAGTGACTGTGTTTGTCCCACACAAAGTGTGCGTCGACGTCGACGGAAATCCCGTCAAGTAGCAAGTGATTTTGTACCAGTGACAGTTCACGTTGCACGAGACAGTCGCTCTTGTCAGCAGGACAATAAACGTTTTGTGGACTTGGACATTCCCGCCAAAGTGATCCCGTTCCAGCTCGATACAGGAGCTGCGGTTTCACTAATCAATCACGACATGTACCAACAGCTGGGCAAACCTCCGTTGCGTGCCGCAAATGTTAAGCTCACTACATATTCAGGTCACAAGATCCCTGTGTTAGGACAGTGCAGCCTTCTTGCAACATACAAGGGACAATCAAAACTTGTGTCATTTTACGTCCTTCGTTCTTCTTCTGCTGTGAACTTGTTTGGTTTAGATTTATTTCAGTTGTTTAACTTGTCTATAGTCAATCAGGTCCTATCAGTGAACCAAACTGTGCCTTCAGCCAGTGTTTTTCGTCTATGTGAAGAGTTTGCAGACATTTTTGCACCGGGCTTCGGTTGCGCTAAGAACTATAAAGCACATTTGGACCTGAAAGTCAACGCGCAACCGAAATTTTTCAGAGCGCGCAATGTTCCCCACGCATTGCGTGATGAGGTCGCAAGAGCATTAAACGATTTGGAATCACAAGGTGTAATTGAACGTGTGCAGGCTTCTCTCTGGGCTTCACCCTTAGTAATTTTGCACAAACCTTCCGTGTGGACTTCAAGGCAACAGTGAATCCACAACTAGTGACTGCAACTTTTCCTTTACCCCACCCGGAAGATCTTTTTGACAAACTGTGCCCGGGTAAATATTTTTCAAAGTTGGACCTAGCAGATGCGTACTTGCAAATACCGGTGGACGAAGAATCCCAGCGCGTTTTGGTGGTTAACACGCATCTTGGTTTGTACCGATTCAAAAGACTGCCATTCGGGTGTGCATCCGCCCCTGCATTGTTTCAGCAATATCTACAAACTGTTTGTGCGTCGGTCCCTACTGCAGCAAACTATCTGGACGATATTGTGATCTCCGGAAAGACGGAAGAAGAACACTTAGCCAATCTCAGAACATTATTTCAGGTCTTGCGACAAAATGGTCTTCGTTTGCGGAAGGACAAATGTGTGTTTTTTGCTCGTGAATTGCCATATCTGGGACATGTACTCAATGCCCAAGGGATACATCCCAGTCCCGAGCACCTCCATGCCATAAAAGACTTGCCTTCGCCGCAGAATTTGAAGCAGCTACAGAGTGTGCTGGGAAAAATTAATTATTACCATAAATATGTGCGCCACGCATCTTCCATTTCAGCTCCGCTTCATCGCTTACGCCGTAAAGGTGTTCCGTTCGGCTGGACGACGGGATGCGAACGCGCCTTTCGCCAGTTGAAATCGGCGTTGCTTTCCCATACTTGCCTTACGCCATTCGATCCCCGGAAGCCCCTTTTGTTGATGGTGGATGCATCAGATTTCGGGATCAGTGCTGTGCTTGCGCACAAAGATGGATCGCACGATCGCCCTATTGCCTTTGCGTCGAAATTGCTGTCGTCTGCGCAAAGAAATTATTCACAGATCGAGAAAGAAGCATTGGCTCTCGTATTTGGCGTTACAAAGTTTCATGATTTCTTGTATGGTCGTCACTTTACCATAATCACAGACCACAAACCTTTGACATCGCTTTTTCATCCGAACAAGCCTGTACCTCCACGTACAGCGCAGAAATTCATTCGCTGGTCTATTTTCCTCTCGCAGTACCGCTACGATATCTTGTATCGGTCCACTGCTAAGCACGGAAACGCCGATGCGTTGTCCCGTTTGCCTGTTGCTGAGGATAGAGCATTCGATTCCTCCGAACTTGCTTGCATGTTCATTGATTCAGAAACCGATGACGTGGTCGACTCGTTTCCGATTGGCTTTCGTCGTGTAGCTACAGCCACAACTGCAGACCCTGTCCTTGCTACCGTTCTGCGTTTTGTTGCTACGCAATGGCCCTTGTCAAAGTCACGGATTGAGGATCCGTTGGTTCGCCGATTTTTTGCTCACAAGGAGAGACTTTTTGTACGACGTGGTGTTTTGCTGTTGCGTTCTGATAATGATCAGTCCAGGGTCGTGGTCCCACGTTCGTTACAGCCCTCTGTCTTACAGCTTCTCCACCAAGGACATTGGGGTATAGTGAGAACGAAACAACTTGCTCGTCAGCACTGTACTTGGTTCGGAATCGATGCTGCGATTACGAATATATGCTCTTCTTGCATGGCGTGTGCCGAACACCAATCCGCACCACCGCGGAAATTCTTTGCATGGCCAAAAGCCACTTCCCCTTGGCAACGCTTACACATCGATTTTGCTGGTCCTTTCTGGTATGCTCGATGGTGGTTGTGGTAGATTCCTTCAGTAATTTTTCTTTTGTTGTCCGGATGTCTTCCACGACGTCTTCTGCCACCATCCAAGCGTTATCCGCTATCTTTTGCATTGAAGGTCTTGCACAGACTATTGTTTCCGACAATGGCCCACAGTTCATGTCCGCAGAATTTCAGTCGTTCTGCAAGGCCAATGGTATTCAACATCTGACGTCCACGCCGTTTCCGCCACAGTCAAACGGTGCCGCTGAACGTTTGGTCCGGACTTCCAAGTCACAGATGTTGAAGTTGTAAGAGTCGTATTCTCGGGAGGACGCGTTATTGCTCTTTTTGTCCTCGTATCGCTCTCAGCCCCACGATGGTCACTCGCCGGCTGAGTTGCTTCACGGTCGCCCTCATCGCACCTTGATGTCTTTGCTACATCCGCCGCATCAGATTCCTGTGCAGCGGCAGACACCTGCTTTTGCCCCAGGCGACGTTGTATACTATCGCAACTATTGAGGTTCACGGCGTTGGCTCGCAGGGCGCATTCTTCGCTGCCTCGGCCGCGCGATGTATCTGGTTTTGGGGGCCTCTGGTGAGGTGCGTCGGCATCTCAATCAGCTGCGCCTCTATCGTCGCACGGATTCTGCCGCTCCCCGTCTGCTTTCAGCGACGGTGCCGTCCGGTCAGCGCCCTGGGGACCCATCTACTGGCTCGCCTCATCCCCAGGTGTTACCGACGCTGCCTTCCATTTTGCCCATGGCGACGCGCCGCCGCCGCCGCCGCCGCCGCCGCCGCCGCCTGTTCTCCCGCCGGCGACGCCCGCAGTGCAACCGCCGGGCGCCTCCTTGGGTCACGCGCCGCCGATCGCTTCCCGTGACCAGTTGTCCTCCGCCATGGAACTCTTGCCCTCTCCGGACCATCTGTCGCCTTCGCCCGTCGGGTGCTCAGACTCGATGGAGGTCGACCTTTCGGCCCCTCCTGACTATCTTCGGGCGCATACCCCGCATGTTGGCGTGCACCCTGGACTAGGTTTTCAGGCGTTTCCTAGCTCCCATCGGACCGAATGGCTGGGTGCGGGTGGCACAGCCTCGCCTGTTGTTAGGCTCCCCACCTCGTCGGGCGGAAGCCTTATAACACAACCGTTCGCCGATTTGCGGGGGAGGAATGTGGTGTCACCGCCAGACACCACACTTGCTAGGTGGTAGCCTTTAAATCGGCCGCGGTCCGCTAGTATACGTCGGACCCGCGTGTCGCCACTGTCAGTGATTGCAGACCGAGCGCCGCCACCCGGCAGGTCTAGAGAGACGTCCTAGCACTCGCCCCAGTTGTACAGACGACTTTGCTAGCGATGCTACACTGACAACTACGCTCTCATTTGCCGAGACGATAGTTAGCATAGCCTTCAGCTACGTCATTTGCTACGACCTAGCAAGGCGCCATTACCAGTTTATATTGAGATTGTAATTATGTATCATCAAGAGCGATGTTCTCCAATTATGGATTAAAGTTAAGTATTCCAGAAGCTATGTATTATTTTTGGCTACTATAATTCCTTGTCATTTTCCAGACCTCACGCCAGCCTGCGTGAGCTTGAACGCGTGCCTTTCGGCTTCCTCCAAACTCCGTGAATTGGCTCCTGCCAATTCACAACAGGAACAACTGAGAAAACATAGCAGACTAATACAGCTTTGGAGGATGTCGATGTTGCATGTATGTATAAATGACCCGACTGGTACAAGATAAGAAGCATGAAACTATATGCCAGACTGAAGGCAAAACTGAAAAATGAATTAAAAAATTCAGTGGTTTGGGACAGAATGTGGCAACAGACTGCCAACAGCAACAAAGACGAACTATAATCTGTACAAATTCAACGATAGTCGGAGGAACAAAACACAAATTGGCACAACAGGTTGTTGAAAATGAAAGTGATGGGCAATGTGTATTTGGCGGAACTAGTAGATACACAAGATGAAGAAAGAAGTCGGTGGATCAGACATATCAAAATAGGGTCGGAAAAAGCATCAAACCAGTCGAAGGGGAGGTGTTATTTTAGGGAAGGAAAATTTGGCTTATGTTACCAAAACGTGTACTCTGTACCGGACTTAACTGTTTTGTTGTGGGTAACACTCCGAACAAGAAGTTCAGAGACTGGTCTCAGTGTTGACCGAGACAGGAGTGTGGGCGTTACTAAAACCTACACAGTGGTTGATTTGCTGGCACGTTATCTGACGTTATCTCTCCACAGCTCAGAAACCATATGTTTAGCGGCCACAATCAGCTCAGTGAGTTACACTTGTTGCATGGACTTTAGACGAACTCAAGCATTGCGACCTATTTCCACGAGTGACGGCAGGACAGTGAAATATGAATTTCCTCAGTCCAGCATGTCACGAATGTGTCTTAGCCGTGTGGAAGTTTGTCTGTGACGAGTGTTTATGTAATTTGGCGTCGTGTTTGAGTTGTTGATAGAAGAGGAGGAGAGAGAGAACTCGCTAGCTTACTCCCCCTAAAGGCCGTAAAAGCCACTACCAAGCCTAACGTCTCCATCCAATGGACGAATAAGCCGGAGGTCATTAAAAAAGAAATAGGGACAAACAAACAAAATCAGAACAACATACTAATAAAAGATGTAAATTATGTGAATGACTATTTCTCAAGAATTGCAGAGAAATTAAAATTCACAAAAACCAATATATCACCTCCAAATAATTATGCAGTAAATACAATGACGTTTCTCCACAGCATCACGCCAGCAAAACTGTACAAAACCTAAAACATAAAAGGCTTAGACTGAGTATAAGTGTGTGTACGGAAACAATGCGTAAAGAGTATTTAAAACGGGCTAGCCTGCTGCCATCATTTTCAAAAGTAATACAGCGAGTTATGAAAAACAGCGTAACTATTTAGTTCACCTTCTGAGTGAATAATAGTGTGGGTTCCAGAGTAGCAAAAATAAAGAACCAGCCATAGAAAATATCACGGAAGTTACACTTGACAGTCTTGACAAGGTTGAGTGTGTCATGTGTCTAAAGTTTTTGATGCTACTGACCATAATATTTTACTAAGTAAACTAAAATCATTAGGAATAAGAGTATTCGCTTTGCTGCTAACATCAATATTGTAATAACTACGAAAAAAAGGTAAGTCCTTTGAAAGAAAGCGGATGAAACTCTCAAGGAAGATTACAGATGGTATGCAACCAAAGTGACATTAAACTTAAATAAAACGAATCTTACGTATATCAGTTTCAAGAGGGAAAATGACACTCAAGATGGCAACTTTACAAACAGTGTAACAAATACAAAATTTGTACGAATGCATATTCTCAGCTGAAGTCGTGTAAACACACTCAGATAATTGCAAACTGAATTACATCAGCACGATATGCCCTGGGAGTATCTTCATCAGTGTGTAAGAGCCAGTGTCTTCCAGTTACATACTGCTCATATGCACTCGGAGACAAATGCATGAAATGTGAACACGGTTTTCAAACTACGGAAAATGCTCTCAAAAATGGTAACCGAAAATATTTGAACACACAGTTAAGGTCTGTTCAAAATACTGCAGATTTGAACTAGATAATCTGAGTACATCAAATGTAACACTGCTGCACAGATTGCTCTGCCCATGACCATGGAACAAGATCTAGACTTAACTTACATTTCCCAAGAAAGAATGAAGAAGAAATAGGATTTTCTACCTAGGGATAAAAGTATACAGTAAATTACACAGAGTTTAAAAAGATCACTGCAACGAACTTATTTAAAAAGACAAAGTACATGTTACGTAACACACTGCATACGGCGGAGGATTACTTAGATAACACAGATTAGGGGTGTAGTAAAAAATGTATGAACATAATAATAACCGTAATAACAATAATAAATCCATTATTTCACATAATACTGTCTCATACGTTTATTTCCTGAAAAACTTTACTCCCAAAACTGTGCAATGTATAACATTAACAGCTTATCTTCTTCTGAGCTCAACATCACACTTATTGTAGAGGGATGCTGACTCAGTTTTTAGGCTAGTAAATGAGAAGTAGCTGTTCACAGAATGGAAACGAAACATCATTAGGGTCTTGAAGTCAACTGATAGTGCGTGTAGTGTTACATTGTAAAATAATTTGCGCATGTCGTGTGTAATGTGTTCAGTGACTGGGAGGAAGAAATGAATGAATAATGTAGCGCTAGGATTTAATATTACCAAATAACAAAGACGTGTTGTGCACTAGAGGTGAATAGAATGGGAAGATGATGTCGGCCGTGTATTCGGTAGGTCGCAGACTCCTCATTCCAATCGTCATCTGCCCATTGTGATACAGGTTTTCCGTGGCTTCTCTAAATTACGTCAGCAGTATGCCAGGATTGTACATACTTTAAGGCCATGGCCGACTATCTACCCCGTTCGTGTCAAACTTGACCTGTACGTATGTAATTGCCTACATACAAAAATTACGCTATTTTTATTGTTGTAGAATTGTAATACCTAGACGTGTCGAATATCATTGTAAGCGTGATCTACAAATGATTAAAAAGTGCTAAGCCTACTTTTAGTACAACCACGACGCTTGCACTGATTCGTACCTGGAGGTGTAAGAGGCTTCGGGTCTTCCCGACACATTGACGTGGTCCGTGATAGGAAAATATACTCTCTCGTTTCCCGGGGAAACCTGTTTCGCAACCAGGATTCGAACTGAGTCTCTTCAGGCTAAACGCCGTGGCATTACAGTGTGTTAACTGCGGCCATGGAGAGTATGCGCTCTTTACTGTGAATCTATGTACCGCCGGTCCAAAGGTTTCTAAAACTGCTTTTGTTCCTGACATACAAGTGACATCAGTGCTGTAACTATGGTAGCAGCTTGAACTAAAAACTGTAAACAACGGATGTTCATTTGGCAAGTCAGTCGTAAGCATGCGTGGGCGTGCGGCCATAGTGTCCCAAGTTGTTGTCACAAACAGCAATGGAGCAAAATCTCTAAATCACGAGTTTAATACATCCTTCAGAATTTCTGAAGAACAGGAAAATGAGTGCTAAGTTTGCATGCCTTGATTCCTGAACAAAAGCAATCAATGTGGGCGCATGCCGCGACTCGATTCTTTTTTGGTTAAAATCGTCTCTGGTGACGAGACATGATGTTATCTATGCGAACCTATCACAAAACAACAAAATGCTGAAATTCAGATCAGTAGTCGACACTCTGACGTCGTAATCAACATTCAAGGCAATGTGGAGCGCGAGTTGAACAACATCCCAAAGAAGCATTTTTCTGACAGTTGCACATTGTTGTATGAGCGTTCTGTCAGTAGCACCCAGCGGGAGAAGACTAACAAGGGGAGGCTACGACGTTTGGAACGCGGATTTAGTGCAAACTTCGTACACTTGTAGTACTCCATGAGGACAACCAAATGTGTAAGCAGTAGCGCGTACTTCTCAAGCATTATTGAGAAAATCGCAAGATAATTTCGGTCGTCCAATATATACCTGTGCGTGGCCATTTTTACCTTGAAGCGGCGGCAGCCGAGTGATTAGCGTTCTAGCCCCGTACTTGCTGGATTGCTTAATCGAGTCCCTTTGGTCAGTTTTTTTTCAACAGAGCAATATTCTTTACTATTTATATTACAATTGATATAATGGGAAGAATACGTGTAATCGTATGAACTTTACAATGTTATTTGGCAATCTACAAATTTTTACTATCACAAATAATATAATATTCATAACTGTCGACTAGTAAACGACCAAACACAAAAAGCGATACTAAAAATGTATGCTTGTCAGTAATTTGAGAAATCCATTATACCTGGAAGAAGCCCGGAATTACTTGTTACCTGCAAGTTCTGACCGGCACAGACGGCTTTCGAATGATGTACAATTAATCGTCGCTTTCGACATTACGAGTACAAGTTGCACGATGGTATTTTTCATAAAAACATGGAAAACATAAAGTTAAACGGCACCAGTTGCATTGAATAAATGCTATTTTTCCGTAAGTGTCCTTTAATTTACGTCTATGGTCACAAACTTTTTATTAACAGATTACCGGTTTCGGTCTTTAATGACCATCATGAGATCTGCAGCAAAAATGGGAAAAACATAAATACACTCGCACACTGTATACACTAGTGTATGCCGACATTAGTGACATCTGGTGAACTTACACCACAAACATCTTGTGGCTATTGTACGGCAGCTTGTTTTAAACAGTAGTAGTACTGACAACATGACTCGTGCATGTGATGTTATTTGCCGGCCGAAGTGGCCGTGCGGCTCTGGGCGCTGCAGTCTGGAACCGCGAGACTGCTACGGTCGCAGGTTCGAATCCTGCCTCCGGCATGGATGTGTGTGATGTCCTTAGGTTAGTTAGGTTTAACTAGTTCTAAGTTATAGGGGCTAATGACCTCAGAAGCTGAGTCCCATTGTGCTCAGAGCCATTTGAACCATTTTTTGTGATGTTATTTATATGTATTTGACGATGCTGGTGCTGATTCTGAATTTAACATTTGACGATGCCACTATGGGTGCAGTACATTAGGACTTTGTTTTTATGAAACAGGTACCCCTCTTCAGATTTAAAGCGCACAAATGTAAATTTTGTCAGTACTACTTTTCATTATGGCCTATGTATTGTTCTTAAGCTGTATACAGTGTGCGAATGTATTTATGTTTTTCCCATTTTTGCTGTAGTTCTGATGATAGTCATTAAAGACCGAAACCGGTAATCTGTTAGTAAAAAGTTTGTGACCATAGATTAAAATTAAAGGAAACTTAGTACATATACGGGTCACTGTTTTTTCGCGACGATATCGCAGCTTGTGAAGCTATTTTTCCGCATACCCAAGGCCTTTTGAGGTTTTCCGTGGAAAAACAAACCTCGTTAACATTTTCATAAACCTCTCTTTCAGCCAATCATTCGGAAGCAAACCATGCATAACACAGAAGTATCTTAAATATCGGCGCTGATAATTGGTCATGCAGTATTGAGTGTATTTGAATAGCGTCTTCATGAGAAGTAGTTTCTCGTTCTCTTTCGATTAAATAAGAACAATTCTGAAGATGCTCAATCAAATTTTTAGCTTGCCTGTAGAAAGCGACGATTAATTGTACATCTTTCGAAAGCCGTCTGTGCCGGTCAAAACTTGCAGGCAACAAGTAGTTTGGGGCCCCTTCCAAGTATAAGGGATTTCTCAGATCAGGGACAACTACACATTTTCAGCATCACTTTGTGTTTGGTCGTTTACTAGTCGATAATTATGAATATTATATTATTTGTGATAATAAAAATTTGTAGATTGCCAAATAACATTGTAAAGTTCATACGATTACACGTATTCTTACCATTATATCAATTGTAATATAAATAGTAAAGAATATTGCTCTGTTGAAAAAAAACTGACCAAAGGGACTCGATTAAGCAATCCAGCAAGTACGGGGCTTGAACGCTAACCACTCGGCTGCCGCCGCTTCAAGGTAAAAATGGCCACGCACAGGTATATATTGGACGACCGAAATTATCTTGCGATTTTCTCAATAATGCTTGAAAAGTACGCGCTACAGCTTACACATTTGGTTGTCCTCATGGAGTACTACAAGTGTACGAAGTTTGCACTAAACCCGCGTTCCAAACGTCTTGGCCTCCCCTTGAAAGTAGAACACACGAGGCATTAAAACCATCATCTTACCATTACTCTATTTTTTTATTCATACATTCTTGAAACCTTTTCGACTGCCAGAATACTATAAATTTTAAACTTTTTGTAGTTATAAATAGTTGACTGATTTGGTGGAGTCTGCCAGGATTTCTCTCCCGCGCCAATCTCTTCACTCAGAGTCCTCAATAATTTATATTCGTGTTTTGCCACTTCACTTTTGCCCTGTACTGCTTCCTCCATTTCTCGACAAGATTTGAGGAGGTTTTTCCTGGTCGTTAGGTGAACACCAGAATCGTTCCCAAAAACATCTCTTATGCTCTGTTAGGTGTTAAAAGACACTCTCCAGTATCATATAAATGATAATAAAGATGCGAACAAAATGAAGTAACACGTTGACTGAAAAGGGCCTGGTCAAAGCCTTAGAATAGCTCGCCCTCGCCCATAAGAGTCCGCAGATCATGGTCTAGTAGTGGCTAGCGTTGCTGCCTCTGGATCACGAGGTCCAGGGTTCGGGATTTTCTTTGCCCGGGGAAGGGGGGAGGGGGTGTTTGTGTTGTATCATCATCATAATCATCATTTGTGACAGTGACTGCATTGGAATGTAGCCGCCATCTTATTCTGTTACTCGATCCTGTGAACGGGAACGCGTTATGCAGATCTTGGTGTCACTCGCGCCCATCTAGAAAAGCTTTTACTGAGTTTAACGAAGGCGATGTTGGCCTGATATATTCGTCGATGCCCTTTGGCTATACTGACTAAAGGATTCTTCTAAGAAACACCAAATTAAGATAACCTGAAGATGCCTAAATAAGGTGAAACGCGGCGTTGAAAAATAAAAAAAAATAAAATTGCAACCAAGACCGTTTTTAACCAGTACTGTTAAGCACTGGCTTTCTGTATCCCACATATGGATTGGAAGAATTTCTAAGAAAATCAACAGCCCGTGGCCATGCAAATACGTTTTACAATGGGCGATGGTGCTCTAGGATTTTGCACGAAATTCAGTTAAGAATACGAGATGTCCATTAGTAATTATTTTAAGGGAACTTAAGCTTAGGTCCAGACATGCTTCTGCAGGGAGGCACTATCAGGCTTATAAACACAGTGAGATGTACGCCGCAATGGCCGATCAAAAACACCTGGTGCAACGTGGGAAGTTCGTCAGACCTTTACGGCAAGTTGCCTGGAACTTACTGGGTGCCGCAACAGTCCCAAACAAATTTATGCTAAAAGCCAACTCTAGACGGTGTTGCTTACGTTTACTTCAGCGTGGATAAGAAAGAATCAGATGTAGTAAATCACAAGAGAAACTAATTAGAACGGCTCCCAGGCCCGTGTCATATATAGCTGAAATACAGAACGCCAAAATAAGTGCTCGATCTCACAGGGTTACAGACAAGCAAGCGACGGAAGTAGCCGATCGAATGTACGTATAGCATTAACTAAGCCCGGTGGATAGAAGCGGAAACAAACTAATCACAATATAATTTTGAATGCTTTTTGCTCCGCAGTTTTCAAATAATTATTAAAGGACATCTTCCCTACACCACGAGATGTACTAGAAATGTTTATTTCCCAAATCCGGTTTTCGCTTTTATAGCCCATCATCGGTGGCATATTATGTAGCTCTATAGCAATGACATGCGTGTTAGTTTATACGACAGGATCTGAAATCTGTCCCGTAATACAGTACACAGGTTGTCATGTAAATTACTGCTGTTAGATCTTAAGCAGTGAAAATTTTTGATAACGTTTGACGTAACCGTCAGATGGATAGTTCGGCAAGCAGCTAATAACAAATAATGAGGATTTACTAGCATCAACCTGCCGGTCGGTGTGGCCGAGTGGCTCTAGGCGCTTCAGTCTGGAACCGCGCGACCGCTACGGTCGCAGATTCGAATCCTGCCTCGGGCATGGATGTGTGTGATGTCTTTAGGTTAGTTACGTTTAAGTAGTTCTAAGTTCTAGGGGACTGATGACCTCAGATGTTAAGTCCCATACTGCTCAGAGCCATTTTTTAGCATCAACTGGGCAGATGACCTACAACAATATGTACCTTTTCCATAGGTGCATTACCGACAATGATGTGATGAAAGCCAACAGACCAAGTAAAGTATATAGTGAGGCCCCTTTCAGGGTTCGCTCTTGAATTCAGTAAACAAGATAGCACACACATAAGAAGAATTTAACACTTTTGCACTAGAATATACCAACCAAACAAGGCTGCCAAGTACTGAATGGGTAATGCACCAGACTAGTGGTTCACAGAAAAATTTTAACAGTCAGCGCAGGCTTGTGAACTGAAGTAGAGCTCAAAATCCAAATTACAGTTCATTTTCTCCACAAATCGCGATGACGTGTTGAAAAAATCGGCTAAACACAGCCTGGTAGAAAAATACAAACGAGTCCCTTCGCTTACAGCAGAATATCGCAGAAATGGCCACAAATACCAGCTAGATCCAAAAGCAAGCAGGATTCACTGGGTCAGACGTGAGTTCAGAAAAAAATTACTGGCCGTTACAGAAAAAGGCTCACCAAAAAATCCACAATGCAGACAAGCAACAGTTTACCGAGCAGGCTTGCTTCCTAGAGTAGTCGAATAGCTGACGGTTACACTCCAACGGGCGTGAAGGCGCTAATAACACTCCACAGCCTAAGCCACTGCCTTCCAGCTATTTTGGACCCAATGCAGCAACGGCACGTTCTAGGTAAAACAAGACTTCCACCTTTCCATAATGCAGCAAGGCCCTATATCCCCGCTGACCGCTGCCCACGCACCCCATTGTGGGCCTGCGTCTTCTAGTTTCTCAGCAAGGCGGCAGATAAATACACAGGGCAGATACTATCCATAACTGAGTGCGTGTGTTTTTGTAATCTGTAATGACAGACTATGTCTTGCCAACCTGTTCTCTTAGTTTGTAATCTGTGTGAGCTTCCAGTAACAAAAGATTAATGTTTGTAGGTACACCATGTGAACACTTAGTTTGCCACTTCAGTTGTTAGAATTAAAAGCGACTGCCATGCTTAGTTTCTTGTTTTGGTGTGTTTGCCAATTTGATTACTAATGGTCAAGTATCGATAATATTCTTCTCAGGTCTGCAGCCGGATCATAAAATCATCCTGACACGATGTTTCCGTGATGCACTTGGCCGCCATATTCAGGTGAGTATGCTGGAGCACGAAGTCGCCCGAACTGAATTCAGACAGCGAGCGACGCCGCGGATGGCCAACAGCACGTGCGCAAGAAATAGTCGTAACTGCCCTCTATCGCAAGCGAACAAATAGCGCCCCAGTGGTAGAAGCTGGCGAAGTCTATAAATCGCTGTCAAAAACTATCCGGAGCGCTGAATCAAAGATCGTTGGTTTTTAATGTCTGATAAATTGGGGTTCCAAATCTTTCTTAAAACATGACCCACGTCTCTATTTACAAGATTGTCAGATAGTTGAACTTCAATTGACTCGTTTTTTTTTTTTTTAAAAAAAAGTTCCAATAGCGAGACGCAGGAGGAACCATTTGTGTCTCTTCACACAACATTTTACGTCCCTCGGTAAGACAATGGCCTGCCACTGCAGATTTCTCAGGATGAAATAAACGTGCTTGGCACTGTCGCTCAACACATTGGTACAGAATGGTACGGATTTTTTGACCAATGTACCATAAGCTTTCCACAATTACGGGGGATTTTGTACACAACGGGCATCCTTGATCCCAAGTCATCCTTTACTGAGCCAAGGAGGGCTCTAATGTTGGCTGCCGGACGAGAAACACTTTTGATGTCATACCTTTTTAAAACTCTTCTGACACTCCAAGATAAGTTACCAGCAAACGATAGGAATACCACCGATTTTAATGTATCTTCTAATGGTTCCCGCGAAGGTCCAAACTGGAAAGCAAAACGGATCTATCTGTCTGTGTACACATTCTTGTGAACACAACTTACAGATGATCCAACTTTTGTGTGAAGCTCTCTGCGTCTGAAGCTGCATAAGCTGTTCTTGCCAAAGTCCGCAGAACCGCCGTATTTTGGAACGATGGATGACAGGTCGATGCATGCAGGTAATGGTCCGTGTACGTGTGCTTTCGATATACACTATAGCCTAGTGTCCCATCATCCTTTCTGTAAATCAAGACCCTTTCAACTTCCATCATCAACTTGATGCTGGGATGGAGGCAATTAAATAATGATCTACGGAGCGCTTAAGAGCGTCTCTCCCATGTGGCCATACCATGAACGTGTCGTTAGAGGTACATCGACGATAAGTAATAAAGAACTTCGTTTTACAATCACAACGATGTAATAACAACTTGTCAACTGAAAAGAAAAAGGATCTGCAACAGATAATGCAGAACATTTTTCGAACAGTTAATCAATTAAAATTGCTTTGCGCTCTATAAAATTAAAAGAATGATTAAAACTAATTTAATCATGGGACAGAGAATCTGAAAAATGTATCTGCTTATTATTAAAAAACTGAGAAATGCTTGATTTCTTTCGTTGGCACTCACCTCGTTTTTTCCCAATACATGTGTGGCATTTAGAACTTCCTACGTTTTTCAGAAATAAATATTTATTTTCATTGATAAAAGAAAGGTAACTTAACAAAAATTTTGCATTTTTTGATTTCCACTCTATTATTTAATGTTTTGTTCCTTGTAATGTTGACCACATGATAACCTTGCTTTTAATGTTTTGTTATTTACGTAATAAAAGCGCTGATGATCTAGGGTGATAATTTCTCTTTCCGCTTTAATATTTCTGATATACTTACAGTACGTCAGCAAAGAAAAATTTCTTTGTACTAATTCTTTATGATAGACTAAAAATAGTTAGTTACTGCATAATGTTTTTCAAGTACCACTATGATGAATTGGGTATATCTTACTGCCCCTTTCACAATTCATGATTTCATGGCTTGCTAATGCCATAAATATTTGTTGCCTCTGCTGTCTTGGGGAAGTTGTACAGATATTTGGGAAAAGGATATAAAGAAACTATTCTGTTTTATTTAATTGGAGATGACGCCTTTCGTTGTCCCTTCCATATTTAGCATGTCTGTCTATATGACACGAATGTTTGGGTGAAGGTTCTTTTTTTTCAAATATAGCAAGGTAGGTCAGAGAAGTTTCCCTGGTTCTTGGTTCGAACCATAACATATTTCCATCCCGTACATGTCCTGTAACAGAGCATCCTGAAAAATCGGAGTCTTCCCTTTTATAGGATAGCCGAATATCACCATCCCCGTCCTTGCAAAAACGAGGCTTCTTCTACAACGGACGCCTGGGGACTGGTTTCTTGAGTCACTCTTGTGGTTATTGCTCTCGTGTGAGTTTGCTTGTGCCTCTGGAACATGACCAAGTCAGGCGTGGATGTGGTAGATATAAGTCAATGCTTTCATGTGAAGCTAGTAATTGTTAATACATTAGTGAGGCTCACATTTTCATTCTAATAAATTGGACATATTACATGGAATGTTGCAAATATGTTCTGTCCTTAGTCCATTAACAAACACGTAGGCTTAGTATGTAAGTTGTTACTAAGTTTGGTATTTTATATTTCAATATGAATGCCAGTGATTTTACTGAGTGTTAACTTGTCATGACATACAACGAGAATGAATTTGTTCAGATGTAGCAGAATTCTTTTGTTTGCATGGTGAGTGATGGTTCACCGTACTGTCCCCTTGAAGTACAAATTTCCTTTCATTATTCTTCCATTTAATTGCCTTCAGCAAACTTCTCTCCTTATATGGAAGTGCGGTCCTTTTGGTTTCTTGTTTACATATTATACATCTGGTAGGTTGAAACAAACCTTTGTGTTGTACTGTCCACCACGTGTTACGAGTATGTTTTTTACAGTTAAAAATCCTTTCTACCAGAAAGCGCACAACTCACTGGTTGTAAAGAATCCCTATATACTCAGTTACGATTCTCATTAAACCAGTTTTATTGGAAGTAATGTGTTTTACTTCACGGAGTGGCTCTGTCCTTCCCTTGTCTAATAGTAAGCTGCCTCTTTAATTGTATGGTACTATTTACACTGAGTGTAACGAATCCCTATGTACATGATTATCGTCCCCTTTTCATATATTACTGAAATAATCAGATTTTGCTAATGTGAGAAGATCTTAGGATTTCTCCTCTCTGTGCGTGATGGATTATTAGGGACGAGTCGACCCAATTTCGTTTATTAACTTCCCATGCGTCAAATTCAACAATCCTTTGTGATCATTTATTAATTAGTTAAACATTGCATTGTGCAACTGACCTTATTGAACTAATGTTTCTCCGTGATGTAATGAATCCCTTGTGGAGAGGGAATTATCTGTAAAAAAAAGTTCTGTTGCTGGAACTGATTCCTAGTTGAGTCGCTCTTTTTTGTCGCTCCCCTCTCAAATTAATATCACCATATGTGTTTAATGATTATGAAATTACATTACACAAGGGATCTCTCAAATAGTAACAGTATCCGAGTAATATATTGCCTCTTAGTATGAGACAAGAATCGTAGAGAAATGGTTGCTACTGTATGATCGCACAAAACTAGGGGTTAGCCTTTCATTTAATGTTGGCCCGGCACGAACTTTGCTCATACGGTGAGCATCGATCCTGTTTACGTAGGAGTAACAGTAGTAAACAATTATATCACGATTGCCCGAGCGACCCTGATAATCAAACAAAGTCCATTCATTATTTTGAAAGAGGCAGCTCCATCAGCATGTTTTCATTATGTTTTGTGGCACGTCCAAGTTTGGAATTTAGTTATTAGAGAATAAGTGTTTGGTTATGTCAAAGTTAGCTTACGCTCATGAATATTGTTTAGAAAAGACTAGTACAACTGATAGAGAAGAGTCGTCTGTAATTTTGAAAGTGAAGTTAATATGGAATTCGTGCAAGACGGTTCGCGTTGTACTGAGTTTAGAGAAAGACATGAAAGTAAATTGTAAGGATCGTTAGAAATGAATACTGAATTTAATAACATGCAAATTAACAGAGAACAGTGTAGAGCTGAGTTGGTGTGCGAGGAAAATGTGACAGTGTCACCAACAACTGAAATGCCCATAGCCACTGGATGAGAGGTTGCGACACAAAGTGTCACCAATCACACACCTGCTCCTTCTTCACCACCACCTTTTGATGACCAGTCCTTTTTAATCAAAATGATATTAGAAAACAAGCGCCAATATCAAAAGAATGATAAGCGTCATAAAAAGACGGAAGAACGACATAAAATTACCGATGAGCTTCAAAATGTCAGAACAATTTTTCAAAAAGACAGAAGAAAATTTTGCAGCACTCGAGCTAATTAACAGACAACAAGATGATAAGAATGATGCATGATTTACAAAGATTAGCAAACAATTCAAAGAACGTAGCGAACATTTCAAGGGAGTAGGACTGCAGTTACAAGAGTATGAAGAAAAGATGGTGCAATGGATAAAAAGAACTGGGAAAAAATTAAGAAATCCGAAAACAAAATGAAACACCTAGTTGAGGAACAAACAGCACTTAACGATAATAAATTAGGCAGATTAGATCAGGAGGTGAAGGACACAACTTGTGAGTTGCTTAAGGATACTGATGTCATTAAAGAGTAGAAAGGTGAAGTCACAGATAACATAACACAAGTCAAGAAATTAACAGAGCATTAGTCTTTACGTAGTCATACGGGTTCAGATAGGACTGTTCCTGAAAACTTGAAAGAACTGGATGAAATATGAGTGTTGTCGCAATTTAGAAAAATGCAGGCAGACATCAACCGTCGCTGTCTGAAGCGTTGGCAGAATTGTTTGATGAGAGTCAGCGTAATGTTGGTTCAGCCGAAAGTACGAGGACTGGGGAGACGCTAATGAGTGAAGAAGAGGATAGGAGGAAGAGGAGGAGTTACATCAAATAACCGTCAGACACCGTCTTGCACGCGGCGACCATGTATTGCCACCTGTGTATGTACACTCCGCTGTGCTGGTAGGGATGAGTGATTAGGATCTCAAAGAGGAGGAAATTAGAAAACCTTTTGTTTCTGTGCTGTTCCCGAAGAGATGGAATCATGGGAATCGTGTGCGTCAAAAATTTGGATCTAACAGTTCCAGGATGGACTTCTGAGGTCATGATATGCCGGCTATAAAATCAATAGCATTTTGAATGTCTTTGAAAAGCGTAAGCCGCCACGATTCGAGTGAGTACAGCAAAATGCAGGACTTACAAGATATTTAAAGAGGTGTTTCTACAGGAATTTTGGGCGCAAGAGAAACTGGAACGCATCATTTTGATGATGGAGCTGTATGTCGGATCACAGTTTCACAGTCCAACTCAATACTTTAAAGCAGTGGTCAAAATAAACTAAATCCTAGGTGCCTCGTTTGAGCAGAGAATGCTAATATGGATCTGCCAAAACAAAATTCCTTAACAGGATAAAGAAAGATGTTACGTAGGCGTGTCGTGGTCAATAATGAAGGAACATTTTTGCATTTGCTTGACGAGTTCGGTCATGATAATGAGGTTGCCATCAGAGAACCGGTGCAGTTTGTGAAAATGCACTTCGGGCCACCAAAAGAAGGACCACCTAATTCGAACTGTCGAGAGATGCATCGATTGCCAAAAATGGAAATAGATGGGATAGGAACGATACTCGCGGTTCGTGGGCATCAGCGTACAGGCAGATGAGAGACGAAATTACGGAAGATTTTATGATCAGGGAAGAGAGGGTGTGGAAATAATTGAGATATAATCTGGACTCATGCCATAACCAGAGGAATTACGGTGAAAGAAATAATGAGAGGCATGACTGATTGGAATCCTCTGCTACAGAAATCACTACCCTGAGTGCAAGGGAAACAAAGATGCTATATGTTGATATCCAGAAGCTTCGACAAACAATATTAAGCGAAGAAGAAGAGGAAATTAGCGTTAGTTACCCAATAGTTAATATAAAATGTAGGAAATTATAATGCATTTTACACTTGGAGTCAGATATCAGTCTGGATAAATGTGCATGTCATGTTTGTGACTGGGAACGACTTTGACCGATTTTCAGAGCGAAAGATACGAAGTTTAAGACTGCTGCTCACGGCAAATCTGCCGAAATAAAAGAAAACGTCCACGTTGACTTCAGGTGTCAGTGGCACATATTCAGTACAAACATCAAGATAAGCCACGGGATAACAGTTGAAGCCGTATTAGGCCTAGATTTTACGCGCTAGTACGACAAGGCTATGCATTTAATAGAAGTGTTATGAGTGGAGTTACATGTCAAAAAGCGAGCTTGTATCTTACTGATTACACAAGTAAGGATAGATGATCAAATTACATAACTCTGAGAATTGTAGGTCCAGGTGGCGATGAACCGCTAAACATAGGGGATGAGATTACCAAGAAACTTCAGCATATTGAATCTCGAGGTACGAAGAATGGTTTAGCGAGGGTGCTGTGCACAGATTCACGAACTTTTCCTGATGCACCAGGGACGATACGAATGTTCCAATATCAGTTTAAAATAAAGGATACCAAATTTTTTTAATCTCTGTTTAGTTTCACTGCTGGGTAAGCAGAAGGGGCAGAAGAAAATATGGGACATGCAGCAAGAAGGTTTTGTTGAAGAAGCAGTCAGCTCGTATAACGACCCTCTACTGTATATTATTAAAAATTACGGTTCTATTCGTTTGGTGTTGGATTTACATCACATCTACACGATCATTGAGACAGAAATCGGTAGGCGAGAAAAATTAGAGGAGTTGCTGCTACGCTCCCATGGTGTGCATGTATTAGCTTCAGTGCATCTGGGCACTGCATACTGGCTGGCTGAACTGCACCCTGTGTGCCGACAGTACACAGAATTTCTATGTTTTGGATGGTGCTACATGCATAGAACGTTGCCGTTTGGAGTAAAGGTGGAGTCACCTGTCTTGATTAGGGCGCTGGGTTCCAGGATCCCAGAAACACTAACAAGGAACCCTTTGAGTGCGAGGTCACAAGTTCAATCTTTAGTTAGGTTCATTTGAATGTGCTGAGACAGGAAAAATATTAGCTACTAATGACTCACCATCTGCATCACGAAGGCGACAGAAAATAAATGTCTGAGAGGTGCAGAGATTAACCTCCTATGGGGCCTATGTATTACACTTCACATAATGAACATCGTCTACAGTCAAGAAATGTTCAGAACAAATCATAACTTGCACCATGAACACAGAATGAAAAATGGCGCGTCTGTCCTTTAAGGCGTAGCTGTAGATAGTGCGATAGTATGTTTTATAAACATGGAAAAAACAAACATCCAGAGTCTGAATTTTTCCCGTGGTTCCAGGTGGTGTGAATTCCAATGACACATGTTTTTCAGGAGGGATAATTTACTCTAAATTAGAATAATGTTCATACGCAGACCAGGAATCAAGCAAAAGTAAGTAATTTTGACCAGCTATTGGCAAAAACACAGTTCATACCATAGTTATAGTTCTCTTACGCGCATTTTCCCACTCTTGCTTGCGATGACGAAAAATTTTCTGTCGCTCTTGCAAGAACATGCACACGCGAAAGAATCATAGGAGGCAGAGCATCTCCAACCTCTCGCAGCACAATAATTAACTTGCCAGCCAATTTTCCACCTGGATTAACAGTCGGAACAACTTTATACGGATGCGTTAAAGCTATGATGTTAATTGATGTTGACACAACTCTCTTCGTACCTCCAATTTCCATAGCGTCTTTCATATGCATTTAGTCTTTCATATGCATTTAGTCCCGATTGATCAGAGTTGAAAACAAATTCCTTACTGAACAATGGGATAAGTTTGTTTATCTCATCTAAAAATTTCCTGCCAATTCCGCAGTTTGTAGTGTATCATCAAGTTGACACTTTGTTACGTCTTCCAGTTATGTAGCACTGTTTGAAGTTATGTACGCTTTGAAATCACTGTTATCTATGTGAATGCAATTTGATGCCCATAACATAGTAGTTCATTATCGTGCACATCCTGTAAATTGTATCGAGTATCTTTGAAACGTGTAAACAACAATTTTTGTAACAAGTGCGTCTTGTCCTCCCTTGAAAATACCGCAGTTTTTCTTATGCACTACACGATCATGTTGCTGCAGACTTATTCGAAATCTGTTCATAATCTTTTTTTGTATTTTGCTGCAGATGAGCTTCCATGTACGTAATTATGTTTAGTACCAGCACCTTGGACAACGATTGTCCATTATTAAGTTTCATTGGAGGCGGGATTTGTGACTTCCTGTCCGACAAGGAAGATGAACTACATGGCTCGACGCCCGTTTCAATATCGTTTTCACTTGTTAAGCATTTATCGTCACCATTATAAAAATGGCTCTGAGCACTATGGGACTTAACATCTGAGGTCGTCAACCCCCTAGAACTTTGAACTACTTAAACCTAACTAACCTAAGGACATCACACACATCCATGACCGAGGCAGAATTCGAACCTGCGACCGTAGCGGTCGTGCGGTTCCAGACTGATGCGCCTAGAACCGCTCGGCCACACTGGTCGGCTCATCATTATACCCCTCACGTAAAGTACACTGTCCGGATAGTTGAGCGTATACAACACCACGTATTCCATTGACCCATCTTGTAGAAACGCTAATATGTCATCTGCCACTTCTTTCGCACTCTGCAGAATTCCTTGATTTCCTTTCTGACGAAGTGCCAAATTCGACAATTATTATAGGACACATAATGCAATGTTTGCTTTGTTTACTATTGCCATTGTTCTAATTTGTATCAACACCAGTAGCACAGTAGCACTGCTGCGAGTTATTCGTCGACTGAGCAGTTCAATTACTCTTCGTGGCCTCACGCTGTGCTCAACTTTTGGATACCCTCAGTCCCGTCCCCTGTTGCCAGCTAATATTGTGGTAGCATGGTAGACATTATGCGAAGCGTCGGGTGCCGTGAACATCATTGGCCTTTTGCAACCTCGTACACACGGGGTTCAGTGTAAGGGACACAGAGACGTTGTATAGCGATGACATACTCGTCGAATAGAAGACGTTTGAGGAACACAATGCGGTACTGGATCAGTTGTTTAGTGTTTTCAAGGACCACAAAATTACGGTTCACCTAAGGAAGTCAGAATTCGGAGGTCGAGAGGTAGGATTCCTGCGGCACGTAATCTCCGCGGATGGTATCCTGCCGGACGCAACAAAACTCGAGGTCATAGAAAACTACGCGTTGCCCAGAACCAAGAGGCGAATACGCCCCTTCCTGCGGCTAATTAACTTCTATAATATGTTCATAAAAGAGACAGTCACGATTACCAACTTCTGCCTACTGACAGGCAGTGCATGTAGCTGGACAGAAGTAAAGCAGCGAGAGTTTGAACTGGTTAAAGAAGCGTTAGCAAGGGCTCCACTTCTGTTCCACGTTGATCTGAGTAAATAATTTTGCATTCTACGAAAGCGTCTCATACTTGTCCCTGGGTATGGCTTTTCTAAGAAGTGGAAGAAGGTGGTGTAATACATAAACAAACAATAACGTTAGGGAGTCATATTTTAAATAACACAGAGGAACTACTAAGTGACGGAACTATAGGCACTGGCAGTAGTGTGGGGGTTCACCAAACATAGATAACTTTTGATCGGAACAATGAGCGAAGACTGGAGTGACCACAGAATTTTCGACTTTCTTGTGAGTGCAAAATTAACATAGAAACGGCTTTCTCAATGGGCAGTATACTTCCAATAATTTATATTTCGCATCGGGTATGTACCAGGAAAAGGACAATGCTGTGGCAGGTTCCTTGTCCCGAGCACCCACTGGGTTAACCAGAGAAAATGATAATGAACTTAAGGAGAGAAGTTTCGATATTCTACACAAGAAGGACGTAACTTTTGCACGGTTTTAGGGACTGCAGTTGTCGATATCGGCCGGGAACAGGACACGGATCCCATCTTCTGAGATGTCAAATTAAGATGGCGATATGGCGATGCTGCCAATATCAGAGTATACTATCTGGGTGGAAGTAACGCACTGTTCAGGCAGAATAACCTTGACGAAAGCAACTGTTTGGTGTATGAGCAAGAGGAATTCGTTAAAAGCCTGTGTGATGCACTCGCCTGAGTCATGCGCATTTCAGACCAAGCAAATGATTTTACAAACAACGAGAATCCATGTATTTTAACAAATGGAGATGTGCATTAGGAAGGTGTTAAGCAGATGGTGATAACTATGACTGTTACTCATGTTGCACCTTTGTATCCCATAGTGTAGGAGGGTTTGCATGTCATCACCACCTCGGATCTTTTCAGCTTTGTCCAAAGATCAGGTAGGGAACGCCAGTGTATTTTAGTTACCGTTGAGCTCACTTCAAAGTTTGTGACTCTCGCCCCACTGAGAAGCGCCATTGGGAGAACAGTAAACAGAGCTACCGAAAGGCACTCTGTGTCAGTTGGATGAGCGAAAAGAATTTTGATCGGCGGTGGATGCTAGTTCCACTCGCGAACATGAAGAAGTGTCATGACGAACAAGGGCTCACGCTGTCACCTGGAGTCGTACACAGGTGAGAAGATTATGAGGGAAATCGTAAAATTAGGTCGCGCCTCTACTGCCACAACCGTCACAGGTTCTGGGATGAACAACTAACTGACTTCCGGGTTATAATCAATAATTTGCCTCATGATGCGATAGGATTAGCACTAAAACTGACACTGCTGAATCAGCAGCCCACCGACAGACGAAGTGAGGTAGTGGACTACCCACATGTCCGTCATAAACGTCATCATGAGATAGAGAAGTGTGCTCTAGATCGAACCAAAGAAAAGGCTAAGGAACGCCAAGAAAACCAGAAAGGCACCATAAGGCAAATATGGTTTGCAGCAGACAATCGAGAGTTGCTGATGACCAGAAAAGATCACACAAGAAAGTTCAAACTATAAATTCATTTACATATGTGTTGGTCTGTACAGAATGAGGAAAATAATTCATAACAACACTGTTCAGACTGAGACGCTCAGGAGTGGAAAATCGGAAGGCCGACGATGTATCTCGCATCTCAAGAAATTCAATGTGGCTCAAATTCAAAGATATAGTAGCAACAGCAATTGAGAGATTCATACCTTATAAATTGGTACGAGATGGAACTGATCCCCCATGGTATACAAAACAGGTCCGAACGCTGTTGCAGAGGCAACGGAAAAAGCACGCGAAGTTCAGAAGAACGCGAAATCCCGAAGATTGGCTAAAATTTACAGACGTGCGAAATTTGGCACGAAATTCAGTGCGAGATGCCTTTAATAGGTTCCACAACGAAACGTTGTCTCGGAATTTCGTAGAAAATCCGAAGAAATTCTGGTCGTATGTAAAGTACACAAGCGGCAAGACGCAGTCAATACCTTCGCTGCGCAGTGCCGATGGTACTGATACCGACGTCTGTGCCGCTAAAGCGGAGCTATTGAACGCAGTTTTCCGAAATTCCTCCACCAGGGAAGACGAATGGAATATTCCAGAATTTGAAACACGAACAGCTGCTAGCATGAGTTTCTTAGAAGTAGATACCTTAGGGGGTGCGAAGCAACTCAAATCGCTTGATACGGGCAAGTCTTCAGGTCCAGATTGTATACCGATTAGGTTCCTTTCAGATTACGCTGATACAATAGCTCCAACTTAGCAATCATATACAACCGCTCGCTCACCGATAGATCTGTACCTACAGATTGGAAAATTGCGCAGGTCGCACCAGTGTTTAAGAAGGGTAGTAGGAGTAATCCATCGACCTGCAGACCTATATCATTGACATCGGTTTGCAGCAGGGTTTTGGAGCATATACTGCATTGAAACATTATGAATCACCTCGAAGGGAACGATCTATTGATACGTAATCAGCATGGTCTCAGAAAACACCGTTCTTGTGCAACGCAGCTAGCTCTTTATTCGCACGAAGTAATGGCCGCTATCGACAGGGGATCTCAAGTTGATTACGTATTTCTAGATTTTCGGAAAGCTTTTGACACCGTTCCTCACAAGCGACTTCTAATCAAGCTGCGGGCTGTAGGGAAGCAGCCTACTCACGCCGTATAAAATTCGCATCAGTCTTTCCATTGTGTGCCAGCCAGTCCGCTGTAACTAGCTCTGATGTCATAAATGTTGCACAATACTTTAAAATGAAGTCAATAACCTGAAACGTTTCTAGCATGTCAGGAGTAATACAAAATCAATATGTGTTGGATATCAGTTCAATAACTTTAACCATTTTCGAAATTTGGATGTTTTTGTGTAAAAATCATTGGCGCAACAGAAAAGAGCTAGAAACTTGAAAATTTATATTTAGATTCCTTTTGCATAGTAATTTAGTAGAAACAGTATTCTGGATCTCACAAATTAAAATTTTAGTTGAAATTCATGATTTTCTGGTGTTTGTCGTAGAAATTAAGGAAGCAAGATAGGTTAAGTAGGCGAATAAATAAAGCTAGGATGTTTAAATTTAAGTAGAAGGGAGATCCGCTATAATCATAAAAATGTGAGAAGTTTCAACAGAATAATCACAAAACTATAGCTATAGCGTATCTCCAAAGAGCAAGTTCAGAGCTCGTCTACTGTGTGTAGTGTAATTAAATTAATTCTCTCGCTCAAAATATTTGACTTAGCCACATCAGACTTTTATTATGATTACTTACTTGTGTGCTGATTGCACAATTAAATTGAAAGCTTCATCGGCCATCAGCAAAGGAAGCAATGATTTATTCGATAACTTAAAGTGGTGCATTACTAGCCCAGCGGCTAGTCGGGAGAGCAGATTTGACCAGGCGTTTTCTTAGCTGTCCGTATCGCGGCTTTATATGTAAGAATGCTGCGCGAGAAGAAGAGAGGCCCCAGTTCTCTCCAGATGCTGATTAGCGCACCACCTGTGCCGGGAGTCGTGTCATGTCTCTATCATTGCTATAAACAGCCTCGGATGCCGTAATAAGTTGCTCGGGATATGCGTAACCATGAAATCGTTTTCGAGTGAAGTGTTAATTCTGGGATGACTTTAATGATCTATCTTTGGTTTGCGTATGTCGTATTTTCGCATGCCACCGCAGGACAGACATTCTACCATTATTAGCATGGCGTTTGATGAACATTATCATCAAATTATGGCAAGCATTCACTTAAACATTTAATTTGAACAGTTATAGTGGCATCAGCGCATTAGACTCTGAACTGCTCTGGTAGTTGGATTGTGTGGATTCTTTTTGGTCTGTGACTTTCAGAATATAGTGAACATTTTAGTAAGAATGGTTTTTGATTATGAATCCCAGACAATCTCCTAATTCCTCAGAGCTATAAGCTGTAGCTAGAAATGTATTTCTCAGATGAAGTGGGCACTAGGAATTCTAATTACAGGCTTCACGTTTTGCTAATCACTTTCTGGTTGCCAATATTGTAGTTAGAGAGCCAGTTTTGAGAATGGCAAACAGCATAAATACAAATCATTTATTCTATTATTCCACCTGCCGCCCCACATATGTTGCTAATCGACCGGGAAACAAACTGAGTAAAAGTGAAAGTGATTTTTAAATATTCGGATTCGGAAGTGAAATGCGACACGCAACTGAGCAATGGAACAGTCGACGACGCAATTGGATTAACAACGCATCTGGATTGATGGAGCTGGCGGTGAGTCTAGCTGCACTGCTGGCATCGCGAGAAGTCAGTCTCGCCGCACCGCAGTCATCCGTCGGAGCGACCGGAGCCGCGTCTGCTGTTGCGGGCTACGGCCACAACACAGCAGTTGTCGAGGTGCCGTCTGCGCCACGTCACATCAGTAATCCTGGTACGCCGCGCCGCAACGCCATACGTCGTGCAGAAGGAACTAAGTTAAGTGAAAAGCTGTTAAAACTTTTACTGACCTGCTCTAAAAGACTGTCGGCGATGGAACCGCAAAAAGGAAACAGAAGCTAAACCTAAATCAGGACCTATATCTGTTGAAGGAACTGTAAATCCAGACAACGGTTCAAGTGTAAATATGCATGAAAATAGTAATGTTAAAGTGAAATCCGAACTAGTGTCTCCTGACAGTAGTGTGAAAAGGGCAACGATTCAATAGTAGAGACCCCTGTAGTAAATCAGAAATCAGAAAGTGTTAAGTTATTGGATGATAGTTTCTCTGATGAATTAAAAATGAAACAGTCATCAGAGATGGTAGAGTTTTAAAAGGAGAAGTTAGATATGACTGATCAATCAGAAGATTCATTTATTTTTGATGATTCTGGTGTTGGAGCTAGTTTTTCGTCACCTGAGTGTAATAAAAAGCCAGCTAGTGAGCAACCCAAAGATACTGGGGCTATTTGATTTAAATGTTATATTACAAGCAATAGCTGCCAGTAACGCTAGAATGACAGCTGATCTAAAATCTGATATAATTGAGGTAGAAACAGGATTTTGGCCAGCCAAACCAATTTTAATAAACGGTTTGAGGCAATGGACAATAAATTAGAATCCAATAAAGCTGAATTAGAAACTTCCTTCAAGACTGGCTGCAATAAGTTGAAAGAGGATCTGGACAGTTTAAATTATAAAATTGATTACAACCATGAGGATATTAAGAAAAAGGTTGCTCAACAGTTATCTGAGATGTATAAAAAAAGTAAAATCCGAAGTTGCTGAGGTTCGCAAGACTTCCAAATGGGAGATGCGAAGTTGGAGCACAAGTTAACAGAAAAGATCGAGGCGGAATCTGAACTGTGCTCAGATAGGTTTAAAGATGTTAATATAAACATATGTCAAGCAGAAGTAGACGCAATCAAAACTGATACTACTCATATTGTGCAATGAGTAGATAATGTTGAAATGAGAGTAGAAAATATTAGTACTAACATTGCTAACATTGAGAGTAAAGTAGCTTCACTAACTTCTGGTAATGGTAGTATGCAACAAGTTGTAGCTGCAAACGTCGCTTTTATCGGGTGTCGGCAGTTCTTGCGGTTCGATCCAGATAAAAACATCCACCCGCTAGATTTCTGGAACGATTTTGAAGATGTGATTCCACCAACTTGGTCTGAACGAGAGAAAATCTCATTTATTAGAAGCCATTTAGCGGGTGACTCCACGCGTTGGTCAGCTGGTGTTATGTTGAAGTGTAAAACATTAGCGGAATTTAAAACAGCTTTCATTATTGAGTAATGGTCTGGCAATAAGCAAACTGAAGTGTTGAGAGAATTTTGGAGTGGAAAACACTTCAATGCAGGCAAGGAATCTATTAAAGAGTTTGCCAGGTCATGGATCTCACGTTTGTCACATTTGGCCGAAAAGCTAAAACCTGAAATGATAATACTAGGTCTTGAAGCCAAACTGCCATGGTATTGGCAAACTAGAATTATATCTGCCTCTAGAGACAATCTGGATCGTTTCATTGAATATTTGGAACGTTTAGAGCGTGTGGCTGCCAATGAGGAGCAAGCATGTAATAACAGAAATGCTAATAACACTAGTAGTAATTTTAAGAACAAGCAGAATGGCAATGTAAACATCAGAACAGTAGGTGTTCGCCATCCTAAAAAAGGTAGGAATTGGAGAAATAATTACCAGAACCAACAATGGCATCCAAATGATAGTAATTTTGTTCCTAACAAAAACGTGCAAGTAAACAACAGTGTTGAAAGCAATGCTGTGCCAGTTAACTATAATGCAAATAAAGGTAACAGTAGTAGGCAGAGGCTGGAAAACTAGTTCCTGTCTGTGAGGATACTGGCGCTCACCAGGCGGTTGCTTTTCCTAAGCCAGTAATTACAGTAATTAGTATGACAGATCAGAATACTCAAACTGAGGATTCGGATGATGGGTCAGTAGCATCCAATGACACTGCAGAAATACTAAACCACTCACAGTATTTGATAGATACCTTGTTAGAGACGCTTTCTAAGTGGGAAGAGAAAGAGAAGGCGCAGCAGTGTAACGGTAGGGAAGAGCTACAAAATACTGAATTGTCAGGTGAAGAAGCAGAAGAAATTCATGCTTATATTTACGATGAGGATGATGTGCTCTTATCTAAAGCGCCTGTGCAGGATTTTGACACTGTACTAATAGACTTAGGACAAGGAGGTAAGTGAGAATGTAGAGCATAGCCTGTTGGGGGTCGATGAACCCAGTAGCTGTGATCAGTTGTCACTGGAGAAGGAACCCGACGATAATAGTGAAAGTGGTTTAGCTGTAACTAGTGTTATGCCCGGTCTGGAGGCGAAGAATCGCTCAGACTACAGTAATTTGGGTCATGTTCAGGAAACTAAATGTAATGAAGTCGTGCGGTGTTTCGATTTGAAATTAATAGACCGACTGGAAAAGGCAGCTGAAAATGTAGTTCAGGAAACCCCTACACACTTTGACCTAAATGTAATGAAGACAGATGTCGATCACTTTAGTTGGAGACAAATCCAAAAGGAACTATTGGATGAGTTTGAGGAACCACCTGTACAACCTAGAATAAGCCACTCTATAATAATAGTGAATATGTTGGGTATCAATGTACGTTGTCTCTTAGACAGTGGAAGTGAGGTGAGTGCGATATCTCAGTCCTTCTTTGATGCCTTACCCGGTAAAGACAAGCTTACACTAATGAGGGTATCAGGACTAAGAATAATTGGTGCTACTGGCAAGGTGTCAAAAACGGTAAAGCAAGAAGCTTTACTGCCCTTTGATATTAATGGTAATTTAATTGATCATCCATGCTTAATTGTAAATAATCTCAGTATCGAGATTTTAATTGACATAGATTTCTTGTCGAAATATCAGAGTGTTGTTGACTTTGAAAGAAGCCAGTTAAAATTGGTCTTGCCGATAACCAGAGTAATTACAGTACCTTTTATTGATAAACATGTAGTAACTAATGATGAAACTTGGGAGCTGCCTATACGGGATCTGAAAAATAGGAGATATTGGGACGAAGGTGTTAATCTTAGTAAAAGTAAGCTAAACACAGAAGAAGAAGTTGCAATTATTTTGGACAAAATAGAAGCTAAATTGCAGGAAATCGATAAAATTTCAGCTAATTAGAAGGAAGAACTGGGACAGGTTTTAAAAAGGCATCAGAAGGTATTTTCAAATCGACCTGGCGTGGTCAAAAGTTATGAATGTCAATTAAAGGTGAAACCTGGAAAAGTGTTTTTCAGGAAGCCATACCAAATACATGTAGCTAGGAAGGAGGCTGTTCGAAAGGAGATGCAGAGAATGCTAGAGTGGGGTGTGATTGAAAAAGCGGTCAGTGAGTACAATAATCCTCTTGTTGTTGTACCAAAAAGAGACGGGAGTGTCAGATTGGTCTTGGACGCTCGTTGGTTGAATGAAATAGTGGTTAGGGAAAGTGATAGACCGCAGAACATGGACGAGTTATTGCAAAAATTCCGGAGAGTAAAATTCTTAACCTCTATGGACATCACGTGTGGATATTGGAATTTGCCACTGGCGGAAGGTTCAAGGAAGTACACAGCTTTCTTGTACGAAGGAGTTTGTTGCCAATACTGTGTGGTACCTTTCGGACTTAATATCTCTGTTTGTGCCTTCGTACGTGTGATGTGCTATGTTTTAGGACCAACCTTAAGTAATAAAATAAGTCTACGTAGATGATCTGTTAATAGCAACTCCTACCTGGGAAGAACACATAGTTTTATTAGAGGAAGTGTTAGAGGCTATTGAGAGAGGTGGCATGAAACTAAAGATTGAAAAGACAGAGTGCGTTAAAGAGGAAATAGGTTTCTTGGGATATATGATAAATGGAAAAGGTATTCTGGCTGACCCAGGCAAGCTAGCAGTCATTGAAAAATTTGAGGCTCCCAGAAACAAGAAGCAGTTGTGATCGATGTTCGGTCTTTTCGGCTTCTATAGGCGTTTTGTTAGTGATCAGGCTTTTAATGCACCCTGTTTTCGCCTCCTGCTGAAAAAGAATACCCCTTGGGTTTGGACAGCAGAATGCCAACAGGCGTTCGAGGTGCTTAAACAATCTTTAATTAATAGTCCTATTTTACATTATCCTGATTTTGAAAGACCATTCTGTATGTATGTTGAAGCTAGTGGCTATGGTATAGCTGTGGAGATATTCCAAGTAGAAATAGAGAACGAACAAGAAGTGCACAAGACTATAGCTTTCGCAAGTCGATCTTTACAGACAGCAGAGAGAAATTATGGCATATCAGAACTGGAAGCATTGGCAATTATATTTGGGGTACAGAAGTTTGAGCAGTATCTATTAGGTCATAAGATAATTGTTTACAGTGACCATAAGGCGTTGACCTTTTTAAAGGCCTGTAAGTTGAGGAATGCTCGTTTGGTAAGATGGTCATTGTATCTCCAGCAGTTTGACCTTGAGGTTAGATATATTCAAGGGAAAGACATTCTGGTAGCTGATGAGTTATCTAGAAGTGCGGAGCTCTGTGATGACGCGGGAATTATATAGGAACTGACCCAAGTGAAGTACGAATGTTTGCGTTGCACGAAGTAAAGGAAGAAAGTGCATTAAAGAGGGTGATTAAGAACTTGAGACGTGAGCAGAATGCAGATGACCAACTGAAATTAGTGAAGAGCTATTTAGGAAATGCGAACCATCCTAAGGTTTCGGAATACTATTGTCTGCATAAAGGTATTCTGTTTAGAAGGAAAAATGTAGGAGTTTCAGAGTGGAAGCTGTGCTTTCCCTCACAACATGTAGACTTACTAATCGACTATGTACACCTGAGGTATGGGCACTACGGTGCAAAGAAGTGCATTGCCAAATTAAAAGAGAAGGTTGTGTTTGACAACATGTACCGCCGTGTTGCCAAGCGTCTAGCATCTTGTGTAGTGTGCCAGAAAGTCCGTGCTGCTAACACCAGAATACAAGGGGATGTGCATTCAGTAGAGCCAACTGAAACCCTAGAATTACTGCCTTGTGACTTGTTTGGCCATCTTCCTGCTTCGAGAGGTGGGTGCACCCATGTTTTTGTTGTTGTGGATGGATTTAGTAGATATGTTAAGCTATACCCAATTAAAAGAGCAAATGCAAAAACATTGGTAAAAAAGTTGGAAAAAGATATCTTCGTGAACGTTGGCGTTCCGAAGAATTTGCTGGCAGACAATGGGCCTCAATTTACTTCTGACAGATTTAAAGAATGTCTGGATAAGGCCGGAGTGAAACATCTGAAAATATCTGCGTATTTTCCCCAAGGAAATATGAATGAACATATTATGAGAGAATTGAATAGGCTTTGCAGGACTTATTGTGCTCGGAAACAGCCAAGTTGGGCAGAGCACATGAAGTATTTTGAGAATGTAATTAACAACTTAAGGCATGACGCAACTGGTTTTGCGCCTTGCGAATAGATGTTTGGCCAAGAACCACACAATGTGATTGCAGATATGGTAGAATTCCCTATTGTAACGCAAATATCCACAGACGAAAATAAGTTAAGGGGCTAGGGCAAATATAAGGAAAAGAACATTAGAAAGAAAGAAGCGTCATGACGCAAAAGCTGTACCCACCAGTTTTGAAATAGGTCAGTTAGTCCTTGTCAAAACCAAGGAAAAATCAAGGAAAATAAATGCAGAAACAAAGAAATTCATGTTCGTATACCAAGGACCTTTCAGGATCATAGGAAAACCACATGCCAATGCATATAGGCTAGAGTACCCTAAGTAAAAAGCTATTCGGTCTCAGGAACGTGATCGACCTAAAGAAGTTCATAGGTAGTGAATGAATTCTGTAGGGAGGAGGTTGTTCTGTAACCTCTACACAGTGTGGCAGCTGTGCAGTCCCAGCTGTGTGAGATCTTTCCTTTTCAGGTTTCACTCATTCTTCATCTTTCCTATCTACCAAAATTTCGGCTCTTATTCTCAAATACTAAAATCTTCCGGTATGACTATCAAGCCACAATTAAGCTAATGAATTCTGTAGGGAGGAGGTTGTTCTGTAACCTCTACACAGTGTGACAGCTGTGCAGTCCCAGCTGTGTGAGATCTTCTTTCCCATTTCAGATTTCACTCTCTCTTCATCTTTTCTATCTACCTAAAATTTCGACCTCTTCTTTCCAACACATTAAATTTTCCATTATGGTTATCAAGCCAATAATAAACTAATGAATTCTGTAGGGAGGAGGTTGTTCTGTAACCTCTACACAGTGTGGCAGCTGTGCAGTCCCAGCTGGGTGAGATCTTCTTTCCCATTTCAGGTCTAACTCTATCTTCATCTTTCCTATCCACCAAAGTTTCGACTCCTTCTTTGCAATACAAACATTTTCCGTCATGGCTATCAAGCCATGAGTTCTGTAACCATTCTATCCACGGATTAGTGAAGAAAATACCTAATTTGACAAACCTAACAGTGACATAAACAACAGAGAAGTACGATGTAATTAAGATACAAAGGTATTTGAGTAACAAGTATGTATAGAACCCTGGTAATATTATAAGTACAAAGTTGTTGTTTTATTGGAAATGGTCCACCAACAGTAATTTAAAAAGATATACAAATTCGTGTACAAGCAGGATCTGAAGTCGCAGTGAAACCTATTGTATGCTGTAGAGCTAACTAATTAATAGTAAAAGAGGTTGCTTAGTGTTATGAAAAACATGCAGATAAGTTGTAAGAATGAACTCACCTTTTGTAGCAAGGAATGGCAGTGTAATATAATTGAACATTGTTTACGGTTGAAACGTGAAGGACACGTCCTTGAAATATTTATAAGGTTGGAGCTGGCCGTTATTTGGTGTAGTGTGTGACAGGACACACCTACACGTATTGAGGTTATGAGTTGGAGGCGTGAATGCGACCATAGGTACCCTTATGTTAGATGAGACAGAGCAGCTCATGGTGTCCTATAGGCTTAAGGAATTTAGCATTATGCTAACTTTAACCATTTTCGAAATTTGGATGTTTTTCTGTAAAAATCATTGGCGCAACAGAAAAGAGCTAGAAACTTAAAAATTTATATTTAGATTCCTTTTGCATAATAATTTAGTAGAAACAGTATTCTGGATCTCACAAATTAAAATTTTAGTTGAAATTCATGATTTTCTGGTGTTTGTCATAGAAATTAAGGAAGCAAGATAGGTTAAGTAGGCGAATAAATAAAGCTAGGATGTTTAAATTTAAGTAGAAGGGAGATCCGCTATAATCAAAAAAATGTGAGAAGTTTCAACAGAATAATCACAAAACTATAGCTATAGCGTATCTCCAAAGAGCAAGTTCAGAGCTCGTCTACTGCGTGTAGTGTAATTAAATTAATTCTCTCGCTCAAAATATTTGACTTAGCCACATCAGACTTTTATTATGATTACTTACTTGTGTGCTGATTGCACAATTAAATTGAAAGCTTCATCGGCCATCAGCAAAGGAAGCAATGAGTTATTCGATAACTTAAAGTGGTGCATTACCAGCCCAGCGGCTAGTCGGGAGAGCAGATTTGACCAGGCGTTTTCTTAGCTGTCCGCATCGCGGCTTTATATGTAAGAATGCTGCGGCAGAAGAAGAGAGGCCCCAGTTCTCTCCAGATGCTGATTAGCGCACCACCTGTGCCGGGAGTCGTGTCATGTCTCTATCATTGCTATAAACAGCCTCGGATGCCGTAATAAGTTGCTCGGGATATGCGTAACCATGAAATCGTTTTCGAGTGAAGTGTTAATTCTGGGGTGACTTTAATGATCTATCTTTGGTTTGCGTATGTCGTATTTTCACATGCCACCGCAGGACAGACTTTCTACCATTATTAGCATGGCGTTTGATGAACATTATCATCAAATTATGGCGAGCATTCGCTTAAACATTTAATTTGAACAGTTATAGTGGCATCAGCGCATTAGACTCTGAACTGTTCTGGTAGTTGGATTGTGTGGATTCTGTTTGGTCTGTGACTTTCAGAATATAGTGAACATTTTAGAGAGAATGGTTTTTGATTGTGAATCCCAGACAATCTCCTAATTCCTTAGAGCTATAAGCTGTAGCTAGAAATGTATTTCTCAGATGGAGTGGGCACTAGGAATTCTAATTACACGCTTCACGTTTTGCTAATCACTTTCTGGTTGCCTATATTGTAGTTAGAGAGCCAGTGTTGAGAACGGCAAACAGCATAAATACAAAACATTTATTCTATTATTCCACCCGCCCCTCAGTTGTGTGACTGGATTCGTGATTTCCTGTCAGGAAGGTCGCAGTTCGTAGTAATAGACAGCAAATCATCGAGTAAAACTGAAGTGATATCAGGTGTACCCCAGGGAAGCGTCCTGGGACCTCTGCTGTTCCTGATCTATATAAATGACCTGGGTGACAATCTGAGCAGTTCTCTTAGGCTATTCGCAGATGATGCTGTAATTTACTGTCTAGTAAGGTCAGTATCAGTTGCAAAGCGATTGAGAAAAGATTGCTGTATGGTGTGGCAGGTGGCAGTTGACGCTAAATAACAAAGTGTGAGATGATCCACATGAGTTCCAAAAGAAATCCGTTGGAATTCTATTACTCGATAAATAGTATAATTCTCTAGGCTGTCAATTCAACTAAGTACCTTGGTGTTAAAATTACGAACAACTTCAGTTGGAAAGACCACATAGATAATATTGTGGGGAAGGCGAGCCAAAGGTTGCGTTTCATTGGCAGGATACTTAGAAGATGCAACAAGTTCACTAAAGAGGCAGCTTACACTACACTCGTTCGTTCTCTGTTAGAATATTGCTGCGCTGTGTTGGCTCCTTACCAGGTGGGATTGACGGAGGACATCGAAAAGGTGCAAAAAAGGGCAGCTCGTTTTTTATTATCACGTGATAGGGGAGAGAGTGTGGCAGATATGATATGTGATTGGGATGGGAGTCATTAAAGCAAAGACGTTTTTCGTCGCGGCGAGATCTATTTACGAAATTTCAGTCACCAACTTTCTCTTCCGAATGCGAAAATATTTTGTTGAGCCCAACCTACATAGGTAGGAATGATCATCAAAATAAAATAGAAATCAGAGCTCGAACAGAAAGGTTTAGGTGTTCGTTTTTCCCGCGCGCTGTTTGGGAGTGGAATGGTAGAGAGATAGTATGATTGTGGTTCGATGAGCCCTCTGCCAAGCACTTAAATGTGAACTGCAGAGTAATCATGTAGATGTACATGTAGATTTGAGAGAACAAAGAACCAGACTCACAACCATAGGCGAGTGGACAAGGAAGAATAAATAAAAATTATATTGAGGACGTTGTTATGAATTGCATGTATACGACATCTTGATAAGATTTAAACCAATGACACTGTGTTGGAAGATGACAGTGGTGAAAGAATCGAACGAAACACCGAATAAATTTGCCCTAAAAGGATGATTTGTGTGTTATAGTTTTGATATTGAGTGCCAGTACCAGAAAGCACTGTGTGGTAACTGCCTGTAGCGATGGAGCACTGAGCCCTTCATATTTTGCCAGACATGATGGAGCAATGAGCCCATGATGATTTTTTAAAACTGTGTTTGAGTGAGCCAGTAGTATAAGGCACTGAGTGATGATCTAGGGAATGACAGATTACTAAGACGCCATACCATGTACAGATAGTTGAATCCTCCCAACCCAAGGTGCAGGATTTGCTTCTGTATTTCGTGTATACTGTTCGTAGGGGATGCGACTGTTGTAACTAACCTGTTTCTACGGGTTATTACGTTAAGAGTGGGAATGGAAATGCTTATTGATTGTGAAATTAACGTGAGAAGACTAGGGTCGCCACCGACTCTACTACAACTAATGAAAGGTTTGGCCGAGTCAGAAAATAAATTAATTTGATCACAGACTAAAACTCATGAAAATACGTACGTTGTGATATTGCTCATAGGGGATGCGATGTAAGTAATAATATTTCCCGTGCACTGTCCACGAGAATCAACCATTTAACATAAAATAGTACATGCATGAACACTGTGCAGAAGATCAGCTCCCAGCAACACACCTGAAAATAAGACTTAATCTAAAGCATTTGTTTTAAAATAAAAGGAGAAACTACTCATTGGACCTGTGCGTAAGGAAACGCGTTGGATATGCTAACAGGAAAGCTACGAGGTGAGTGGCTTAGGTGCAAAAACGTAACCTCGGAATGCAAAAGAAAATTGTGTATAAAATCATTTTTTCCTAAGATATGGATGTGAGGCATCTACAATCTTCAACCACGGGCCGGCCGGAGTGGCCATGCGGTTCTAGGCGCTGCAGTCTGGAACCGAGCGACCGCTACGTGGTCGTCTCCCCACGGACGAAAGTTACATAAAGCAAGGAAAATTTACGAGAAGGCAAAGCTATTAATATTTAGGAAAATGAAAGCTCATACAGGCACAGCTGAAGGCAAACAGACATTCATACAGAAGCGACTGCTCACTTCTTATCGACACCTTTATGTGGCGCTCTTCCGGTGGATCCAAGTCTGCTATAGAAATTTACTAAAAGAAAAATCTGCCAAAGTTTAGCATTCCTTGCTGTGACAAGGCAAACCAATCTTTCAGAGTTGAAAAGCGAGACCAAAAGCTAACAGCTCTCCCTTCGCCAAGTAACAACGCGCCACACGGTCAGTCTAACTCACCCTTCTTCGACTGGAGCACAGCTGTGGACGCTCCCCGTACTGGCGGCAGACTGCCTCCCGCTTCTTCTCCAGCCTCTTCCACGCTCCGCGTGGCCCGGAAAACCCAAAGATGCCATTTCCGCCACCAACCTAACGCAGCTGGATTTCTCACAAGTAGCGAAAACCTCTTTGCCTACTTGACCACTACGAGAGTTGGCTATTCTGTACAACTGCTGCTGAATCTGTACGACTGTCGCAGACTTTCTGCAGCAGACTACGCCACCGTCTAGCAACGTGACACACAACCACATTCATTCAATCACACCACTATGATAATTATGAGAAAAGAGAAACAAGGGAGGAAAGAGAAATACTAGTGAAAACGGGCTACCGGACTAATGAAAAGTGGCTACAGGACCCTTTCACTGTTATCTGGAAGAAGTCCGTTATTGTGATATTAAGTACCCTGCCGCAAGAAAAGTACTACCCATGAACGTGATAATTTGGTGAAATGTATTCTAACTTTTAAAAAATTGAGGTAAGGTGATATCAAAAATTCGGGTACAGAAACTAGGCTGTGGAAATGTTTTGCAGTTGCAATGCGTTCCATAATATAGTGTTTTTTTTTCATATGCTGTCTACCATACGTTATGCTTGTGTGTCTTCTCTATGTGTTTCAGAATAATTATTCAATAAGTAGAATGACCAACTGTTTTCAGGATTCGAGGATTGTAAAGAAGGGGAAAGATCTGTAAGAGAACAGCAAACCCTTCATGATAACAGGGAAGTATATTTACACATGCTACCACTGCGGTAATTAGCTATAAGATGTGTCAATAATTAAAGTATTGTTTATGCTCCGTTAAGTAGAGAGGTTTGCCTTTAAAATCTGCCAGTACCTCAGAAAATTTCGACATCAATTGCATGTGACGCACTTAAAATATTAACTGCGCGTCCACCAACTACTGACCAATTGCCATGTACTAATTTGTCGTTGACTTCAAGTGACAAATAAAATATCAGGAATTTTAAAAGCTTAATTGATATCCAATCATCACATGTGAAGTCCTATTTCAACATTAATTATTAATTTGTTTGTGCATTTGTTAAAAGTCCCAGAAACTTGTGTTTAGTCTTTTCACATTCTAGAGGCCATAGAGCCCAGATATATTTGTAACTTACTGAGCTTATTGCGTGAATATTTTGTAGATTTTTGAAGGCCTAAGGGCCACAATATTTTGTTAGCCGTTTATTAACTGAGCTCAATCGAGCCATAATATTTAATGAAATTTCTGTTATTAGTAGTTTTATTAAGCGAGGATATTGAGTGTCATGGCTACTATGTAAATTTCATTTTTGAATGTCTAATATTCCTATGTAAAACTGTTTGAGGGCAATAAAATCGACGCGAGGAATGCGACCCTTATGAGATTGCAAGATGTACACCTGACTGTGAAGGCAGCTTTCCGGGGATAACGTGCGACCTTGATACACTGGTAAGCGAGGACGCACACCCTGCTAAGCTACTCCTGATTAGGGGGGCTTACCTGCTGGTTCGTGCCCGCTGCAGCCCCAGGCTAGTGCAGTACACCAGCTCGACCAGTTGCTAACCTCAGGCAACCAAAACCATTCACTGACGACGCTCCCACAGGATATTACGCTCAGCTGACTGCATTAAGACAACCATGGCGTCAGCTGATGGTCTGTTCATGAAGCGGTCGTGCAGAGAACTTGAAGTCCGCGTCTCCGACATTAATTATCAAGGAGGCCGTAATTCTGTCTGATTCATCAATGAACCTGTGTGGGAGTACTGTGCAAGGAACTGTCTATGCAATCATTACTGTGATACCCACAAGGTCATGCTAAACATATCACCAACACTCATCTGAAAATTGCTGTGAAACCTTACTTAGTTACTGCCTTATACTTTCAGTCATGTAATACAAATGCATTATGTTGTAGTTTCAGAAAACGTCATATTTCTTCATTGCTTGCATTTGAGCGTGAACATTATTATGACACTCTCCACAACATCAATTTGTTTGTGTGTGTCAAGGACATAACCTTTTGCTGTTGTCACTAATTATTTAATGATTGGTCAGACTTAAGGCAGAAAATTCGTAAACTTCTTTGTAATAGAATGTAGCGTGAGAAGGAACCAGTTGTCGTGAGAAGCCTACAGACATGTACTTTTATGCTAGCCAGCCCATTAATCAAGATAGAGGAGATACACCATCAGTGTTGCTGTAAATTGTGTGCATTTGTAACTTAATGTTATCTTATTGCTCAAAGTCGATCAATAGTGCTTCGATTTGTGTGCATTTGTAATCTTAAGATGTTTTACTTAGGGGCCTCTCCTATAACTGTGCTACTAATGTGTTTGTTACTGTCAATGCGTAATGTAACAATTACAACACCTGTTTCCCAATATGTCCATCAATCTCTTTATACAATGACAAGTGTTTATGTATGAGAGTTTCTCAGTTGTTTTAAATATTCATGATATTTTATTTGCATTTACGCATTCGGTATAGAGTCATGATTATGTTCCTTGAGAACATAAAAACTTGTACTTCCACATAATCATAAGACAACACAAGTGAGTTTGCTTTTTCCATGTATGGTTGTCAGGTACAGGTGCTTCCATTAATTTCAATGTATTTCCATGAATTTTGTTACTCACTGTGATAAACAATGTAGCGATATATGTTTTTCACAGAATAAATCATTTGGTATTGCGATATAGTAAGAATAGGTGTACAAACTGTTAAATTGATTTCGAGTATGTGTGGATTTTCAAACACAAGGCATCCATGTGTATGAGATTATCAAGGCACTATAAAACTAATTATTAATTAGTATTATCTGGTGTTTCTCCTTTTATTGTATGTATTCCAAATAAATGTATCCTTGTACATATGAGTGATTGTGAGGAGGTGAGTTTGTGTACTTTAGTGTTGTTACCTTGACACCAGGTTAGCCTTTTCACCCAGCTGAGAAACACCAGTCAATGATCATAACAATAAAAAGTAATGCCAATAGCATAAAAAATGTGTCTGATGAACTTATGCTACAGCTTAATCTCAGCACAAATTTCATCGGCACCCACTTTGGAAATGATGAAGAGGTGATGTTGCAGTTTATGCCCAAACTGTCATGCAGCCTAATTGATAATGTAACATGCACATCCCAATAGTCAGTACAGTCAATTCTTTAATGCTACATGAGACCTGCAAACAGTATTCCCTGCTGCCACTGATTGCACAGATAATTACTTCTTCTTCTCCTTTTCTGTTATTATGGTGGCTTCTTTTAGCTGGCTCATGACTGGAAAATTAATTTAGAGTGTCCAAGTCATCATAAAACTGTTTGGCGCTGCAAGCAGCCACCGAGCTGATACCAGACAGATATGTAACTCCGTCCCGTCTCCGTGTGGTAGGTGGTAGGTGTGCCGTAAAACTGCATTCTGTGATATTCTACAAGGAATCGTTTTGATGAGATCTGAAAGCCAGATGAAGCACTCAGAACTTGACCATGGGAATGGCTGTTGTCCATGGCTAAGCCATGAAAGAATGTTCGTTTCAAGCTGAGTAACGGATACTGTGATTGGCTAACAATAATAATTTCAGCAGTAGGCAATTTTTCTGGACATATCCACGTGCAAGCAATTTTCCTGGACATATCTATGTGCAAGCTATTTGGTTGGCTGGTGTTGGAAAGCTGTCATGTAGTGGGAGAGATTTCACGTCTTCATTCCTGTGACACACCATTATTGATTACTCAAGACAAAATCCGTAAGAGTAGGAATTTGCTAAGCTTGTTTATAAATTTAGTATTGTAAGAATTCGCAAGAACTGCAGATACGAGCCGGTGAGGTTTCTATGATGGCAGAACTAGTTTCAGAGTGTGGAGTCAAATAACACTGGCTGCTGGGAGACTGGAGAGCACTTGATGGTAGGGGCCTGGAGAGAACGGTTGCAGTAGAGATGTTGAAGAGAACACTTGCTCCATGTCATTGCAGAGAGGGCTGTCTCTGACTTAGAGCAATGTACACAGATAGAGTTGGACTCGCTACCTGCATCCATTACTGCCGCATCTTCCACACCCACAGCAGTATAACCAAGGGGTGGAATAACTGAGACTAGACGGTATACGACGCCAGTTGGAAAATGTGGTAAGGTCTTATGGGATCAAACTGCAGAGGACATCGGTCCCTAAGCCTACACACTACTTAATCTACACTCATGCTCATAAATTAGGGATAATGCTGATACATGGTGAAACAACGCTCTGGTGGGCGGTTTGCGGATTTAAATCACCTCGGAGTATGACCATGCGGTGCATTTGACCTGCGGTCGTCGCATGGTGGCGCTGGCAACAGTCCACATACGCAGAGGTGTGATGGTGCATGTCAGAGTACGGTGCAGCGAGTAAGTGTGCAGTCGTTTTGATACGTGTTAATGGTGACTGTTGAAAATGGCTCAAAGAACACACGTTGATGACGTTATTAGGGGTAGAATATTAGGGCGACTGGAGGCTGGTAAAACACAGGAGGCCGTAGTACGGGCTCTCCGTATGCCACAAAGTGTGATCTCAAGATTATGGCAACGATTCCAGCAGACAGGAAACTTGTCCAGGCGCTACAGTACGGGACGTCCACAGTGTATAACACCACAAGAAGACCGATATCTCACCATCAGTGCCCGCAGACGGCCTCGGAGTACTGCAAGTAGCCTTGCTCAGGACCTTACCGCAGCCATTGGAACAGTTGTCTCCAGACACACAGTCTACAGACGACTGAACAGACATGGTTTATTAGCCCAGAGACCTGCAACGTGCATTCCACTGACCCCTGGTCACAGGAGAACCCGTAAAGCCCGGTGTCAAGAACACAGTACATGGTCATTGGAACAGTGGTCCCAGCTTATGTTCACCGACGAGTCCAGGTATAGTCTGAACAGTGATTCTCGCTGGGTTTTCATCTGGCGTGAACCATGAACCAGATAGCAACCCCCTAAATGTCCTTGAAAGGGACCTGTATGGAGGTCGTGGTTTGATGGTGTGGGTTGGGATTATGATTGGTGCACGTACACCCCTGCATGTCTTTGACAGAGGAACTGTAACAGGTCAGGTGAATCGGGACGTCATTTTGCACCAGTATGCCCTCCTTTTCAGAGGTACAGTGGGTCCCATCTTCCTGTTGGATGATAACGCACGACCCCACCGAGCTACCATCGTGGAGGGGTACCTTGAAACCGAATATCAAGCGAATGGAGTGGCCTGTCTGTTCTCCAGACCTAAACCCCATCGAGCACGTCTGGAGTGCTCTCGGTCTGCACGTCTTCAAACCCCTGGGACTCCTCAGGAGCTCCGACAGGCACTGGCGCAAGAATGGGAGGTTATACCGCAGCAGCTGCTCAACCACCTGATCCAGAGTATGCCAACCCATTGTGCAGCCTGTGTACGTGTGCATGGTGATCATATCCCATATTGATGTCGGGATACATGCGGAGGAAACAGTGTCGTTTTATAGCACATCTGTTTCGGGACGGTTTTCTCAACTTATCACCAATACCGTGGACTTACAGATCTGGGTCGTGTGTGTTCCCTATGTGCCTATGCTATTAGTGCCAGTTTTGTGTAGTGCCACGTTGTGTGGCACCACATTCTGCAATTATCCTTAATTTATGAGCATGAGCGTAACTTGAACTACGTTACACTATGGACAACATACACACCCGTGCCCGAGGGAGAACTCGAACCTGCGACAGGGGGAGCCGTACGGACTAAGGCGCCTTAGACTGCGTGGCTACCCCGCAAGGCGATGCTAATTAATTTACATTTGGATTTAACTGACAGATTTAACATTTACAGTGACAGTTCATACCCGTCATGCATTTTGGCAAGTCTATCAAGCAATAACCATTTTCACAGTCACTGGCCGTATCCACTACATAGTTTCATGTTACACTTTCAAGATTCCACGCACCTGTGCCAAACTTCGTTCATTTGGTAACTCTTTATATGTTTGATTCAATGAGTAAATCATATGTATGACGTCTCATGATAATAACCCAAATACTTAGTGACTTCTAGTTCCCTTTTGTAGGTAAATGAGCCTCTTCATTAATACATCTATGTGAGTTGGGGTACACGTCCTTTTATGTGTCATTAGGCCAGCCCTAGTAGCTTTCATTCAGTAATATGTTACACTTTGTGCAACATTGTTTCTCTTAAATTTGCTTCCTTTCCCTGTAGGCTGCCGGAGATCAGACTGTTTCTAGTATCTCAGGGATTTGCTAAACAGCTCAACTGTCGAAGCAGATAGGTTTCAGTGATGGATCTGCCTGCATCAGGACTGAGACAACGTTCAAAGGTACATCAGCCTGCAGTAGGTAAGGCTCAGAGGTACATCCATTTGCGTTAAACCCAAACAGGGTGTGGAGCTACACACACACACACACACGCACATACAAAAAATACTGCAACTGGGCTAAGGATTTACATTTCGATAAGCCAGTTCCTCGAATTTTTTTTCCATCTGTTACATACACGTTATATCTTTAGAGTATATAAAAAGCTTTGACAGATGAATTTAATAAGTGTTCTGTTTTATTAACATGTGAGAAGGTAGAAGGGGATGTTGTTGCTGTAGATGATTTTGTAATAATCAGTAAGCACAGAGCTGTATTTAAAATAGCGTAACTCAGCACACTGACATACAATGTTTTAACTAATATTTAATTCTGTACACATCCACCACAATTCATTTTTTTGTGTATGTAAGGCGTGGTTTTGACAGCTACCATTGTGTTAGTGAAAGTTTTCCTGGATAGACTAGTGGAAGACGAAGACGAAGAACAAGAAAAAGAAGAAGTGCTTCTGCAACCACTTTCTAGATACTCTGGCTGGGTAGGGAATTTGAATCACTGTTATGTGCAAGGAATTCAAACGATACCTGGTGCAGTAAGAAATAAAAAAACAAATATCCCAGTACAAATTCCGTATTACTATTTGCATATACATTTCCACAAAGGAAAGTATTCTTTCTTTATATTTGTTTGACATAGTTTTCAATTCATCCTGCTTAATTTTTAACTTATAATTTAAATCTCCCATTAGGATCATGAGGTATTCTTTTTCCAACCAGAACATAAAATGAAAAATACAAAGAATTATATTATGTGCCGGTATCTATTTTTTCCCGGTAAACTATTTGCTATATCCAGAATGAGATTTTCACTCTGCAGCGGAGTGTGCGCTGATATGAAACTTCCTGGCAGATTAAAACTGTGTGCCCGACCGAGACTCGAACTCGGGACCTTTGCCTTTCGCGGGCAAGTGCTCTACCATCTGAGCTACCGAAGCACGACTCACGCCCGGTACTCACAGCTTTACTTCTGCCAGTATCTCGTCTCCTACCTTCCAAACTTTACAGAAGCTCTCCTGCGAAACTTGCAGAACTAGCACTCCTGAAAGAAAGGATATAGCGGAGACATGGCTTAGCCACAGCCTGGGGGATGTTTCCAGAATGAGATTTTCACTCTGCAGCGGAGTGTGCGCTGATATGAAACTTCCTGGCAGATTAAAACTGTGTGCCCGACCGAGACTCGAACTCGGGACCTTTGCCTTTCGCGGGCATATTGCTATATCCTTTGAATAATTAACCCGGCACCCTCTCGTAACTCTTTTAGCAGAAAGCGCTTGAGAATCTTAATTTTACCTTTTATTTTCTGTATTGCACTATTGTTAAATGATGGCATGGCTTCTTGCGTCTAGGTTGGTAATACTTCTCCTCTACATTCTATTGAAATTTCCATATAGAACGTTACGTTTACAAATTTTGCAAACGATCTATTACTAAATGTAGTTATTCCATCGGTTTTTAACTCTGCAAACGGCTAGATGCATAATATGCAACCCACCACATATATAATGTAATTATCCTCTTTCAGCAGATCCAAATGACAATGGATGTTTATAACCTAATATCTGGTATACCCTTTAATATAATAAACATCCTTGAATCCATCATTTTCTTCCAGTGCTCCAACATACGATCACTTTCCAATGGTATTTTAGTAAATGCGGATATTTTGCCTTCCCAGTCGTATCCACTTTTTCCATACACTGTGTTTAAAGTAGTATGTAAGCCTTCCTTGCACAGCTGTAGTTTACTTTCTTCCTGCTTTTACCAAATACTCCAGCTCTTACTTTTTGCCTTCGGTTTCTATCATTTTCCAATTGCCTTTTCCATCCAAATATCATATTATTGGCACTTAAAGAGGTAACCAATTTAATAGGGGATAATTTAAGTCAGTGTGTATATTGCATCTTTTTCGTAAGACCTGTGGCATAATATTATTGCTGGGAACCAAACTTTTTTTTCAGTCTATTTTTGATAGTATTGTGGACAGCTATGTCTTAGGTTGTGAGAAACGTGTTTCCCCAGGTTTAATACAACACCTGTCCTATTTCCACATAATTTACAAGTAAGTAAATCAAACCATAGGTGAACGGGAAATAATTTATAATGTTTTCTAAGGCTTGATGGTCAAGAATGTCTGTACACCTGTCAACTTCCATGTTTTCTTACTGCCCCAAGAGACAAATTGTGGAATACTGTTAAACACAACACAGAAATTGTTGTGTATGTTATCCACTAACTTACATCTTATCGAAGCGACTGGTATAGAGTAAGTACAGCACCTTTTAAATACTGTTTCTTAGTGTCTAATACACTTACACAGTCTTCCACAAGGTCAAACACACCGTCCATTTTGAACTTGTATGTTGTAGCTTCCAGTCTGAAGATAAGATGTTCATCAGTCAAAGAAACCGAAATTTTTCTCGTAGTTGAATGTCTGGACACTTCATAAAACTGATAAAATGGTTAGCAATAACTTTGTTCTCTCCTGGACTTGTGTTATGATATATTTGATATATGAATTTGTTGCAAACTTTTACTCTACGACTGGAAATCATCCACATTGAACGGCCTATTGCAACTGTCTTGTCGTGGTTGCATCTGCTGGGAAAGTTATGGTGATATCATTTTTTGCTGTTCATGGAATGGTTTATCAGTATGTTCGACCTGCACACACATTTATATATATATACAATAGTTCAGGGATGTGCTGAAAGTTTTGCAAGTACACACAGGGTGCGAAAGATCACATATCCACGAAGCATGCTCCAATGCTACGCATAAAACATGTATATCACATCCAGAGGAGACTATTTTAAGAAGGACCATCAAAATTATGATGCTGAGTGAAGTCATGTTGTCAAAACAAAAAAAGAAAAGAAAAGATGATTCTCCATTGAACAGCCCTTCATTACCTTCACAATTTCCATTTGGTAATATTACAATGATTTATAGACACTCTAACATGATGACCATAATTAGACTGTGACTTTTTCCTTGGACAACACGTCCAACATTAAAGGGACATGATTTTTAGCGTCAAAACATATGCGAGCAGGGCACATCTGTAGATTTCGTCCACTTATTAGAGTTCCATCTACTAGGAAGTTGCTGAATCCATTCAAAAATCTGACCTGAAGCTCGTATATGTTTTTTATTTTATTTTGTTTACTTCTGTTGTTTTACACAGTTGCCTGGGTAGGACGTGATATATTTGCTTGGAAGTGGCATCTCATATATAAAAAGACATCAAGTCTAATACTTCAGTAAATATGCACATCCTTCCCCATGTAAGTGTCTTTGGGTGGATAGTAACAGTACGTGTACAAAACACTCGCAGGTTGTTTGTCGAAATACTCTAGTATGATTACAGATCTCTGATTGGGAGTGAAGAAAACTGGATCTAGTTCATAAATAAAGCGGAGTGTGTTATTATTTATCAATTACCGGATGGTTATAATAAATTCTCCCTGTTTAACATCTTATAACACGGAAACTAATTATCCTACGAGGAGCCAACGTGTTAGTATTAATGTTAAGAACATGGAGAAGAGAAATAATGCAGAAACAACTCAACTGAATCGCTTTTAACGTGCTGCTACGGTGTATCATACCATTACATACCGGTACCATTACTGATACAAAAGGGGCTCAGTATGGCGCCCATTTGTGTCCAGAAGAGTCTGAAAGCGCAGGAGTGCATTCTGCACATCAAAAAGAAGCATGTCCGTAGGTATGCTGGCTATCTCTCTTCATATGCTGCGCTTCAGATCAGCGCATGTGTGAATGTTCCCCTGGTAATCCCCGTTCTTTAGGTAGCCCCACAACCAGAAATACACAGGGAGTGAGATCAGGGGACGTGCCGGCAAGCATTTGGAAACGATCGGCTACTAATTCGATCGTTTCCTAATGTTTTTCGGAGAAGAAAGTGAATTTCATGAGCGATGTGCGGTGAGGCATCTCGCATAAAATCAAGTTCAGTACGTTTCCCTCCTGCAGGGCGGGTATGACAAGCTGGCGAAGCATATCGCAGTAGCGTTGGCCAGTCATGCTGCACGTCTCTGGTCCTTGAGCGATAACCTGTTCAAAAAGGAATGGAACAATGATGAACGCAGCCGTGAAGCCACACTGTACGGTAACACGTTCACCATACAGAGGAACGTCATGCACAGTGACTGGAGGTGAAGATCCTCACACTCGGCAATTCTCTGTGTTCACCTCACCGGCCAGAGAAAAACGACCTACGTCTGTCCATAGGATGGCCCACGGTCAGCCCTCGTCAACTTCAATCCTTGCGAGAATGTGGAGAGCGAAGTCAACATATCGTTATGCGTCCTGTGGTACAAGCTGCTGTACGATACGGATCTCGTACGGATACCATTTGAGTATGGTTTGAAGCACCTTGGAGTGGCCGAGCGGTTCTAGGCGCTACAGTCTGGAACCGCGCGACCGCTACGGTTGCAGGTTCGAATCCTGCCTCGGGCATGGGTTTGTGTGATGTCCTTAGGATAGATAGATTTAAGTAATTCTAAGTTCTAGGGGACTGATGACCTCAGAAGCTAAGTTCCATAGTGCTCAGAGCCATTTGAACCATTTGAAGCACCTTCCGTACGGTGGACCTCGGGATGTTCAACCGTCGTGTCACAGCACTCGTACTGTCTGCCGATCGGGAATTGCGCGCAGCGTTGTCCGCCATAGCAACAGCGATTCTATCAACCATCTGTTGTGCAACCGGTCGTCAGTCTCTTCCCGGAGTGATGCCCAGTTCTCCAGTTGATTCAAACTTCTTCATCATGTTCCGCACATCAGGTGGAGAGAGGACCCTTCCGTAATCCTTTCAGCCGACTGCAGCTGTAGCATAACTGTTGTTTTGATAATAGAAGTTCCCCAATAAAGCTCTGCTCCTTTTATCCAAGCTCATGTTGACACGTTCACAAGTGCAGTGCGACTGGTCAGGTGGGTGAGAATAGGAATCACGATGCCTAATCAGGGAACGTGGAGCCCGTAGTTGGAACAGGACGCTGTGACGTATGGAAATCATGCACCCCATACTCTGGACGTTAATGCTGCCTAATTCGGTACTCGTACGCTAATTAGTTTCCGTGTTATAACGCGTTAAATAGGGAAGTTTATTTAAACACCTGGTACATAATATTTTGAGTACAGCTCATAAGTGTCGTAGCTTATTTGTTCTATAGGAGAAAAAAGAAACGGACTTGGATCACATATTGTGTAAGTAGGCTGTTTAGGTTTTATTATTGGCAACGCCACGTAGGGCTCTGTATGAAAATCACTGGCTGTGCTGTGTGCAGTCTGTGGCTAGTTTGCATTGTTGTCTGCCATTGTAGTGTTGGGCAGTTGCATGTGAACAGCGAGTAGCGTTGCGCAGTTGGAGATGAGCCGCCAGCAGTGGTGAATGTGGGGAGAGAGATGGCGGAATTTTGAGAGCGGACGATCTGGAAGTGTCTCATTAAGAAAGAGTAAATTTGTAAGACTGGATGTCATGAACTGATATATATAATATGACTTTTGAACAATATTAAGGTAAATACATTGTTTGTTCTCTATCAAAATCTTTCTTTTGCTAACTGTGCCTATCAGTAGTTAGTGCCTTCAGTAGTTTGAATCTTTTATTTAGCTGGCAGTAGTGGCGCTCGCTGTATTGCAGTAGTTCGAGTAACGAAGATTTTTGTGAGGTAAGTGATTTGTGAAATTTATAGGTTAATGTTAGTCAGTGCCATTCTTTTGTAGGGATTTTTGATATTCAGATTGCGTTGCGCTAAAAATATTGTGTGTCAGTTTAAGCACAGTCATTTATAATTGTGCAAAGGGGACGTTTCATACGGCGACCCTGCCAGGATACCTCACTGGAATCTTCTGATTTTTGCTTGTAGTTTGTGTAATTAGTGTAGCTTTTGTTTATTGCTAGCGCATAATTGTTGATAGAATCTCCTTTGTAGTTACAGTCTTTCATTCTTGTACAGTAAAACAGTTGTGGAACACACGCTTGAACAAACACGTGAAGATTTAACTACTGAGGTACATAAAATCGAATCGAAATGTCAAAAAGTCTGTAATGACGTAAAACCACAAATTTGTGAGCATTTGCACCAAGTATTTCGCAGCTGCGCTTGCGATTAACTAGATATTATTTTCAGTGCTATGTTAATGTGTTTTATTATTTTTTTCTCTTCAAATTGTGCTTTTCTGTGTTATCAGGTGAAATATTGTGACAATTATGGCGTGTGAAAAACGTAATACTAGGCTCCAAAGTAAATGAGAAATGACAGTGAAGACGAAAGCAGTGTGTTAACGCCACCGTGTAATGAATTAACTGATGTTCAACATAGTAATTTGGTAATTGTGCATAGGGAAATGGAGCAGGCGGCAAACAATGATGTAGATAGTGAAATAATTAGTGAACAGGGAAGCATTATCGATCGATCGGTCGGCAACAGCCCGCCTCAGGAATCAGGAATGACAGGACACAATCTTGTAAATACTGCAGATTCAGGTTTTGGGTCCTCACCGTTTTCTCAAATAAGTCACGACACATTTTCTGCTTGTCAAAATGTGAATGTTTCCGGTGCAACTTCACTGCCGATAAGCACTGAGGAACATGTTTCAGACACCAGTGCATTGTTATTACAGTTAATGCAACAAATGGGACAAAGGCAACAAAAGTTAGACACAATGGAACAAAATCTTCAAAAGTTAGACACAATGGAACAAAATCTTCAAAAGTTAGACACAATGGAACAAATTCTTCAAAAGTTAGACACAATGGAACAACACCAGAGACAAACACAGCAACAGTTAGACGCAATGGAACAAAAGCTTCAAAAGTTAGACTCAGTGGAACATACGCTTGGACAAACACGTGAAGATTTAACTACTGAGGTACATAAAATCGAATCGAAATGTCAAAAAGTCTGTAATGACGTAAAACCACAAATTTGTGAGCATTTACAACCTATTTTTTCGCGGCATGAAAATACATTACAGAATCACGAAGCAGCCATAAAAGAACTGCAAACTATTGTTCATGAAAATTATGAGACCTTGCAAGCTAAAATTGAATCAGTTGCATCTACCGATTCGGTTACGCAACTTGCAAAAACTCAGGAAAACTTAAAGGACACAGTAGATACGATTTCAACACAAATGGACACTCTGAAACTTGGTTCAGAAAAACGCACTGAGGAAATAAGTACACTATCGGAGAAAGTAGCCGAACTTTCGGATCAGTTCACTAACTTATCTGCAAAGGTAGATGATGATCTGAATGACACGAGACCTGTAGCCATCATTGACACAGAAGGGTATGAACAAATTAAGAAATTCAAACAAAATCAGAATCAAATTAATACGCAACACAAAAGAGATACCCGGTAAGTACAAGATCAGTTCGACAAGTAATACAAAAATTACATATTTCAGAGGACACTCGCACTCCAACACGCGAAGAGGGACTTATAAATTCGGAAAAGCCACAAAATAATAACACAGGGCATTTCGGAAATTATGAAAGAAATTGGCAAGGTCCACCGAATTTTGAGATGGAATCACCGACACGATGTAACAATGACCGATATACGACTCACCGACACGATGACTTTGACTATAAGCTGTTCATTACTACACGTAAATTCAAAACATTTAAGAACTCTGGCAACGACATTCATCCACAAGCGTGACTTCATCAATTCTCTCATTGTTTTCGTCCCAACTGGTCATTAGAGCACAAATTAGAATTTATGTCTGGCTACTTAGAGAATGAACCCGCTGTAAGAATGCGATTGGTCATTCACTATTGTCACAGTGAAGGAGAATTTTATCATGCCTTCCTCTCAGCATTTTGGACTCAAGCTACACAAGACCGAGTAAAACATAGCATCATAATGATGAAACATTTCGAACAATCTGAATTTTCCAGTCTTGTGAAATATTTTGAAGGCGTGCTGCACAAGAATCAGTACCTGTCAAACCCATACAGCCCCTCAGAACTCATCCGAATTTGCTTAATCAAATTGCCTGAACATTTAGGACACATTATTTTGGCAGAACGTTGCAAAGACGACATTGAAGCTTTTCAAGGACTCTTACAAGAATTAGAAATTGACACTGACAATCGCGGAACGCGAAAACAGGAACACAACAATTACAGGTCACATCCGTCGCAATTCCGCAATGAAATAAATAATAACTGGACACGACAAGGCTATTCTCACAACACAAATCGTTACCAAAACAGACACCACCTGTATGACAACCGTTGGCAGAGTAGTAATAATTACAGGGAAAGATCACCTCTCCGAGGTAGTGACTATCACAGAGACAATCAGAGAAACAGACAATATGGGAACCAAAATAATTATTATCGAGGGAGACAGAATAGACGCAACGGTCCAGCGTGCAGTTATGATTCAGGGAGAAATTCTCCACCACGTGACCGACAAGAAAGAAACTATGGAATCTACCAACATGACGACAGACGATTTGATCGTAACGATAAACCTGAGTTGTATCAGAACTGGCGGGATTAAAAAAGGGCAGGGCCCTCTTGACAAGGTGAATTTGTAGAAGTTAGGTCCCCTAATCCCAATAACGACGCACGCCAACAAAGAGATAGCAGACAATGACTTGCACATTCTTTACCGATGTACCATATACCACATGATAGTTGCGTTGAAGTTGAAACTCTGCGTACTAGGAAGAGTAAAGGTTTACACCACATCTCACATGTAAAACCGTTTATTGACAGATAATCCACTTTTTAACTTTGTCTTTGCCATAAAACTTTTCACTTCACATTTCTAGTAAGCTTTGTCAGACATAAGAAACTGTTACCATGCAACCATGTTTGAAGTTAAATATCCAGTCAAGAACCAAGAGAACTTATTTAAACAGAAATTACAAATGCATTGTTATAGTGAACAAGATACATTCACTATGATGAGGAATACTGTTATCCTCAAATATAATTTGCATTAATAATATGTTATTTACTTTGTAAAGATGTTTAGATATTATTAATTCTGTTCTGTTTCAATGCTCATATATGAAATTAATGTTTCGGAAACTATTCTCATTATTTTATATATTCACTTATGTCATATTTCCTGTAACACTGATGTATATGTTTATTTTTATTCTTTTGTAAAGCCTGTATTACTACAAAAGTTATCATGTTTTTAATGATGTTTTCTGTATCTCTGTAATTGTATTCTCATGTTATAAAACTGTAATTGACACCAGTTTATCAAATGAAGTAACTTGTAAGTATTCACTTCACTGCACACGTTTCTGCTAGTCATAGTACATGCACAATATGTGAAAAAAAGAGGACTGATAGTGTTTGCACGTGTGTTAATAATTCAGCAAGGGACTGGATAATAGCATTGCTGGTTCTAAGGATATTTCAAAAAAAATTTTTGTGAGTCCACAAGTGGTGGTTCATGGACTTGCTATATTCTCTGCAAGACTCTTCAATGGTGATTGTGCACCTGCACAGTCACAGCAGATGGCTGCTAGGCATCTCTAAAAGGACTGCAGTGGGTCTGCACCTCTGGTGGCCCACCAATACCATACTCTCTACCAAGACTATAGTGGGTCTGCTCTGTGATGACGTACCTACCAATATTCTTCAAAACTTCGAAAGACTCTGCTGTGGGTTTGCTCTGTTGTGGCCCATTACGTGTCTGCATGTCAAGAGTCAACACTGTCTTTCCGTTGGAAGGACAACACTACTTCTTCAAGACTGTATGGAAATCCACTACTTCCGTGTGCATTTTCTTTTACTGCTCAGACTTTGAGAAAAACACTGCTATTTTACTGTGTTGACCAATCAGGACTGTCTTTATGCACTGTGAGAAAATTTTAGCTTTTGACCAACATTGTATCAATAAGTGTGTGCATTTGATTTCTTTTTTATTGTAATTATGAAAAAATTTTTAACAAATATGTATTGGCCACTGCCCAAAACAATTTGTAAAATTTTTTGTGGGGAGCATGGGGGCTATGTAAGTAGGCTGTTTAGGTTTTCTTATTGGTAACGCCACGTAGGGCTCTGTATGAAAATCACTGGCTGTGCTGTGTGCAGTCTGTGGCTAGTTTGCATTGTTGTCTGCCATTGTAGTGTTTGGCAGATGCATATGAACAGCGCGTAGCGTTGCACAGTTGGAGGTGAGCCGCCAGCAGTGGTGGATGTGGGGAGAGAGATGGCGGAATTTTGAGAGCGGACGATCTGGACGTGTCTCATTAAGAAAGAGTAAATTTGTAAGACTGGATGTCATGAACTGCTATATATATATATAATATGATTTTTGAACAATATTAAGGTAAATACATTGTTTGTTCTCTATCAAAATCTTTCTTTTGCTAACTGTGCCTATCAGTAGTTAGTGCCTTCAGTAGTTTGAATCTTTTATTTAGCTGGCAGTAGTGGCGCTCGCTGTATTGCAGTAGTTCGAGTAACGAAGATTTTTGTGAGGTAAGTGATTTTTGAAACGTATAGGTTAATGTTAGTCAGTGTCATTCTTTTGCAGGGGTTTTGGAAAGTCAGATTGCGTTGCGCTAAAAATATTGTGTGTCAGTTTAAGCACAGTCATTTATAATTGTTCAAAGGGGACGTTTCAATTTAAATTACTACTTCTAATCTCACGTTACATGATTAACTCATTGTCGCTGTGCTGTGAAACAGTGAATATATGATCCAGTAGAAATGGTTCAATTGGCTCTGAGCACTATGGGACAACATCTGAGGTCACCAGTCCCCTAGAACTTAGAACTACTTAAACCTAACCAACGTAAGGACACCACACAAATCCATGCCCGAGGCAGGACTCCAACCTGCGATCGTAGCTGCAGCGCAGTTCCGAAGTGAATCGCGTAGAATCGCTCGGCCACAGAGGCCGGCCATCCAGTAGATACATCTACATCTACAATTACATGCATAATCTGGCAGAGGGTTCATCGAACCACCTTAAAATAAATCTCTATTATTCCACTCTCGAACAGCTCGCGAAAAAATGGAACAACAATATGTTTCCCGGGTGAGCTCTGATTTCCCTTATTTTATTATGATTATCATTTGTCCCCACGTAGGTCGGCGACAGCAAAATATTTTCGCATGCGGAGGAGAAAGTTGGTGACTGACATTTCGTGAGAAAATTCCGTCCCAGCGAGATACGCTTTTCTTTTAATGGTGTCCATCTTAAATCCTGTATCAAGTCCGTGACATTCTCTCCTCTATTTTGCGATAATACAAGGCCTGCAGCTCTTCGTTGAACTTGCTCGATATACTCCGTTAATCCTATCGGTCAGGATTCCATGCCATGCAGCAATATTACAGAACTGGACGGACAAGCGTAGTGTAGACAGTTTCTTTAGTAGACCTGTTACATTTTTAGGTGTTCTGGCAATAAAACGCAGCCTTTGGTTTGCCTTTCCCACAATATTTTCTAAGTGTTTTTTTTTTTAATTTACCTAGTTCTTAACTGTAATTCCTAGCTACTTAGTCGAATTTACGACTGTAGATTAGATTGATTTATCGTGTAACCGAATTTTAACTGATTACTTTTAGTATTCATGTGGATAACGTCACACTGTTCATTATTGAAGGTCAACTGCCAATTTTTGCACCATTCAGATATTTTTTCTAAATCGTTTTGCAATTCGTATTTATCTTCTGATAAATACGGACTTTATTAGGCGATAAATGACAGCATCATCTGCAAACAACCTAAGACGGCTGTTCAGATTGTCTCCTTAATCGTTTATACACATGAGGAATAACGGAGGGCCTATAACACTACCTTGAGGGACGCCAGCAATCACTTCTGCTTTACTCTATGACTTTCCGTCAATTACTACGAACTGTGACCTCTCTGATCGGGAATAACGAATCCAGTCACATAAATGAGACGATATTCCGTAAGCACGCAATTTCAGTACGGGCCGCTTGTATGGTATAGTGTCAAAAGCCTTTTGGAAATCCACAGATACGGAATCAATTTGAAATCCCTTGTCAGTATCACTCAACACTTCGTGTATGTAACGAGCTGGTTGTGTTACGTAAGAACGATGTTTTCTAAATCCGTGTTGTCTGTGCATCGATAGACCGTTCTCTGCGAAGTAATTCATAACTTTCGAACACAATTTATATTCCAAAATCGTGCTGCATATCGATTTAATGATATGGGCCTGTAATTTAGTGGACTGCTCCTACTACCTTTCTAGAACATTGGCGTCACCTGTGTAGCTTACCAGTCTTTGCGTACTGATCTTTCGTCGAGCGAGAGGTTGTATATGATTGTTAACTATGGAGCTATTGCATCATCGTACTCTGAAAGGAACGTAATTGATATACAGTATGGACTAGAAGACTTCCTTTTATGAACTGATTGAAGTTGCTAAAATACCCCGAGGATATTTATTTCTAAGTTTCCCATATTGTCAGCTGTTCTTGATTCGAATTCTGGAATATTTACTTCGTCTTCTTTGGTGAAGGAATTTCGAAAGGCTGTGTCTAGTAACTCTGCTTTCGCAGCACTGTTGTCGATGGTACTTCTGTTGCTATCGGGCAAAGTAGTCATTGTCTGTGTCTTGCCGCTAGCATACTTTACATACGACCAGAATCTCTTTGGATTTTCTGCCACGTTTCGAGATAAAGTTTCGTTGTGGACACTGTTGTAAGCATTTCGAATTGATGTCCGCGCTAAACTGCGAGCTTCTGTAAAAGATTACCAATCTTGGGGATTTTGCATCTGTTTAAATTAGGCATGCTTTTTTCGTTATTTCTGCAACAGTGTTCTGAGCCGATTTGTGTACCAAGGTGGATCAGCTCAGTAGTTTGTTAATTTATTTGTACAAATCTCTCAATTTCTGTCGATACTGTTTCCTTATATTTAAGCCACGTCTGGTTTACACTTACATTGTTAACTTGGAAGGAGTGGAGATTGTCTCTCAAGACGGCGTCAAGTGAGTTTTTATCTGCTTTTTTGAATAGGTAGATTTTTCGTTTATTTTGGGTGGATTTCGGGGCTAAAATATGCATTCTCGTTACGACAATCCTGTGTTCACTAATTTCTATATCCGTTTTGATTTTCGTTATTAGCTCAGGATTATTTGTTGCTAAGAGGTCAAGTGCGTTATCACAACCGTTTAGTTTTCGTGCGGGATCATGAAGTAACTGCTCTAAATAATTTTCAGAGAATACGTTTAGCATGATTTCGTATATGTTTTAAGCATACCTCCGGATTTAAATATCGAGGGTAAATTAAAGTCACCACTAACTATAATTTTATGAGTCGGGTGTTTGAAATTTATCTCAAGTTTTCTTTGAACCTTTCAGCAGTTGTATCGTCTGAGTTGGAAGATCAGTTCCCGTTGCCAAGTATGACATCTGCCCATATTAACTCACAGAAACCGTCTGCTTCAATTACTCTACAAGATAAACTAGTTCTAACAGTAACAAACACGCCACAGCCAACTGTGTTTAGCTTATCCTTTCGGAATACCGTTAGGTTCTTCGCAAAAGCTTCGGCTGAACTTATATCCGACTTTAGCCAGCTTTCACTGCCTGTAACGATGTGAGCATCAGTGATTTCTATTAGTGCTTTGAGCTCTGGTACCTTCCCAACACAGCTACGACGATTTACAATTGTTATACCGATGGTTCAAATGGTTCAAATGGCTCTGAGCACTATGGGACTCAACATCTTAGGTCATAAGTCCCCTAGAACTTATTTTTTTTTTTTTTTAAAAAAAAAAAAAAATTTCTTTATTAACCATCAAATAATAATTATACATACAACCCACCTCCTTACTTGATTAGTGGGTCTTATTTGCTACTGTTAGTTACAATTGCAGCTAATTCTATTTTATATTTAGTTGTGAGCTACAGCTAGGTTAATTTTAATTTAAATGGGCAGTTATATAGTTTATGCTAATCTCTAAGTTTTTGACTAACCTACATTCTACTTCCTGCAGCGTCACAGGTGTGTCAGCAATGTACAAACCTACTATATTTGCCTTGCCCATCGAGCTAATCCCGATGGGCGTGCCCCTGACACTGGGCTGGCCAGGTTGTAAGTCGCTGCAGGATTCTAAAATCTAAGTTCCTAATCTAATTCCTACTAACTAATTCTAAATCTACGTCATCTTCAGTGTATTGTCAATTTCGGGTTTTTGTCATATTCCCCACCCCCCCTAATCCAGCGCGTGGCGGATTCCAGACTAAAAGTCGGCCTATCCCCGCGCAGGCGGAATGGGAGTAGGGAGCAATGGTCATGATCGATGCTATTTAATCTTGTTCCCTCATGTATTCCCTTAACACCTTCTGTGATACCTCGTTGGCAAGCTTATTTATAATATGGAAGGTGTCCTCCTGTCTTATTAGGTTATAGGTGTCATGATTAGGTAGTTGGTCCCGTAATGTAGAGGCAACATCATTGAAGAGGGGGCACTCGTAAATCACATGATCGGGAGTGCCCTCCGGTTCACCACATTCACACGCAGGTGTGGCCCTTTTCCCAAACCGGCATAGGTATGCCGGGTAGGGTCCATGTCCAGTGAGAAAATGGATTAGCCCCCTGGTAGGTTCAAAGTGTTTCATTTTGAGCCGTTCCCTAATACTTGGTATCAAGTCATGTGTCCTCCTCCCTGTTTCATCCGTATCCCAGAGTTCTTGCCATAATTGTACTCCTCTTTGCCGAATTTCTCCCTTGTCCCTTGCCCTAACACCTAAGATCTCCTCTATTTTTGTTATATTTTCCTTTTTGATCCAGAACCATGCAGCTTGCTCCCTAATTTTAATGTCCAGGGGGCAAAGCCCCATTAGGACTAGTAGTGCTCCCCCTGGTGTTGTTCTATAAGCACCTACCGATCTCAAAATCATGCTCCTTTGAACCCTTCTCACTGTCATGGCGGGCACCACCCTCGTGAGCCTGTGTGCCCAGATTCCCGAACCGTAACCAACTATCGATGTTAATATACTGTTGTGGTAGAGTTTGATCAGGTGTGATGGAAGGTGAAATTTTCTGTGTCCTATTGATATGAGGTTATTTAGCGTTTGTAATGCTTTCTGGGTTACGGTTTCAATGTGCTTTCCAAAGTTCCACTTCTCATCAATGATGATGCCCAAATATCGTGCGTCACGTCTCCGAAGAACCGGCGAGCGGTTTATTCTTACAGTTGGGTTGCGGATTAGTTGTCCCTTCAATAGTAAGTAGGTGGACTTGCTTGGTGACACCGTCATTTTGGTGTTTTGGCACCATAGTTGTAATTTGTTTAAAGCACTCTCTATTTTAGGTTCGATGTCTTCGCGGCTACGGCCGCCGACCAGCAGGAGGAGGTCATCCGCATAGGCTATCACCTCTAGCACTTCTTCACTTTGTTGTAGTGTGTCTAATAAGGGCTCCATGTGGATGTCCCAAAATAGGGGCCCTAACACGGAACCCTGAGGACATCCTTTAGTTATAGCTTTTCCAATTCTCTTGCTAGAGGATGATAACCAGACCTCCCGTTCCTCACAATAGCTCCTCAGACAACCATATAGCGGCCCTGGACACTCCTTCTCCCGCAGGCAGGAGAAGAGCGAAGGCCACCACAGGTTGTCGAAGGCGCCACTGATGTCAACCATAATGCCCACCACATACTTGTGTGGGGTAGAGCCACAGACCTCAGCAGCCAGGGCGATCGCATCAGATGTTGATCGCCCAGGCCTGAAGCCGAATTGTCTGTCACTCACCCCACGCAGCATTCTATGTGCAGCCAGTCTGTCAGCAAGTAGCTTTTCTAATATTTTTCCTAGTATATTGATTAGACAAATTGGTCTATAAGATTTTACGTTTGTAGGATCTTTGTCTGGTCCTTTCCAGATGATGACCACGTTTGCAGACTTCCACACCCTTGGAATTTTCTGCTGTACCAGACACTCATTATATAAGTGAGTGAGTGGTGCAGTTAGCTGGGGAGCTAGGAACTGCACCACCTCAGCTACAATGCCATCTGGCCCGGGAGCTTTGCCTCTTTTAAGTGATTTTATGTGGGCAGCCACCTCTTCCTCCGAGAAAGGGTAGACTGCCGTATTGTTAATGTATTCATTTAGAGTGTCTTGTCTTAGTTGTTGTTGCTGTACAGATTCTCCATCCGCGCTATCGTCAGGCAGCAGGGACCGGAGGAGGACCTCAGCAGTTTCCTGCCAAGATTCCGTCATCCTGTCCCCATGCCTGACTGTTGTTAATTCCAGAGGAGAGCGGATCTTTTCTCGTACTAATTTATACGGTGTACCCCAGGGGTCCAATGCCAATTGGCTCTGGACGAAATTCTCCCAGCTTTGTATCCGAACAGCCTGGAGTTCTTTCTGAAAACGAAGTTTAGCTTCCCGATACTGCATCAGCCATCTCTGCCGTTCTGGCCAGACAGCACTGCGCTGGTAATACCTTCTCAGCCTTCTAACAGACCGGCGCATATTCTCTAATTCGGGCGACCATGGTGATGGAGAGGCTGCAATGGCCTTCCTCCTGGTTGGTACGGCAGCTTTCACCGCACTGGTTATAGCGTTAGTCAGTTCATTCGCTCGGTCGTTTACGTCAATGTCAAGGTCTACTTCACCTTCCGGCAAGGCAGGTATGACGCACTCCCTGGCTAGTCGTTCCCAATCAGCCCTTCTGTAATTAAACTGCATCTCCCACCCCGTGGCCCAGCAAGATCCCCTTCCACCTACAATGAACGTAATTAAATTATGATCGCTCGTAGTAGCGTTTTCTTCCACTTTCCACTCTTGTATCATATTAATTGCATTGGGGGTGGCTAAGGTTATATCAATATTCGTACCCGGTCCTCCTCCCGCCGCATAGGTTGGAGGATTACCAGGTTGATTGGCTATTACTAGCTGTGATGCCATAATAAAGTCCTCTACTTTCTCTCCATTGGTGTCCCTTGTGCCGCTGTGCCACAGGGGGGATTTTGCATTTATGTCAGCCGTGATTATCATCCTTCGTCCCCGCAACGCCGTGGTTACTGTTGTCAGATGGTCGAGATGCGTTTCAATGTTATCTCCGTACTGAAAGTACATGTTGATCAATACGATCGATTCACGGGGAGATAACAGCTCCACGACGTTGCAGTGACTATTGGTGTACTGTGATAAGGTGGTCACTTTCAGGGCTTTGTTTGTAATAATTATTGTCGCTTTTGGATTGTCTCCTTGGCTGATTATCTGCCATGTGGCGGCTGTAAATGTAATCTTTCCGTCCAGGGAGTACGGCTCCTGTAGACAGAGCACATCTAGCCTCCTCTCCTCCACTTCCCTTCGCAGCTCCTGCATTACAAGTCGACTGTTGTGTGTGTTAAGTTGGCCAATAGTGATTTTCGTCATCTATGGAAAGTATGTATGTATGTGATCGTCCGGCCAAGTCTTATTCCAGTCATACGTGATTCGTCCATTAGCCAAAACTGACTGTTCGTAAATGTCGTTTAAGTCAAACTTTTCTCCACGTCTCTCGAAAACTTTCTTGAGTAAATCTCGCAGGGCTCCGAAGTCAGTGGGGAGATTCACTGACTTAAGCTGTATTCTATCTACAGCCTCCATTACCGAGAAGGTGACTCTTCTTCCATATTCATGCCCTACACGGACCACATGTCGTAAGGCAGTGGTCAAGGTAGCCGGCTGCTCCAATCTCGCCAACTGCATGGTGAATTCTAAGTTAGGATAGATCCGAACCGGATCTATTGGTGGTAGTTTAACCACTGGGGTTTCTAAAGAGCTTGTTATTGTGCTCTCTTGCACAGGCTTTTCTATTTTCTGATTACTTTCTTTTGCTGAGACCTCAGGCCCAGGATGCCTTTGCCGGTGCAGATGTTTAATCGGCTTCACTTCCCTGCTAAGAGAGGAGGGAGTATCCATGGGAATAGTTTCTGTCTGAAAACATTTATCTATTTTTGGTGGATCTGTCTGAAAACATTTATCTATTTTTGGTGGATCTGTCTGGATGTTTTTATCAGCTGTTTCTGGTGGATTTGTTTGGATGCTTTTATCGACTGTTTCAGGTATTTGGTCCCTTAAGAAGGATTTTATAAATTCTTTGAATTTACTTGCCCTAATGGCATCCCTCCTCCTCTTGCTGGGGGATTTCCTCTTTGGCATCCTGTTCTGTTTAGCGTACTCAGCCATAATCAGTTCGAGATATAAGTCTTTGCTCTAACATGCGATATGTAGGGCAATTCCGTCCTGAGGCTCCGCAGCTTTTCTTCCCTCGTCTTTTACAAGGAATGCATACGCTTGCAGCTTTGCATTCTTTACGTGTGTGACCATCTTCACCGCACCTGGAGCAGGCCGACCCCCTGGTACAATGCCTCAGAATATGGTCCAGGTCTCCACAATTGTGGCAACGAGGTACCACTAGGTAATCCCTAATATTGATGGCATGGAAGCCAATGTATAGTCTGCCCATTGTCATGATTTGCTTCCACATTGGTGCAGTTACCTCTGCGACGTGATGGACAACATCACGATCACGAGGTCCCGTTTTAAATCTTAACTTGAAAGAGTCCTTGAATTCGTTTTCAGCCATTTGATCAAAATTTTGGTCTTTTATGCTTTTGTACAATTCTTCATTCGTCATCGTCGATGGTACATCGTACAATATGACTAGTGGGTTTCTTTTTCTCGGTGGTTCACACTTGACCACCGAGTTAAGTTTGGGATTCTTTAACAATTTCTCCTTGTCTTCCTCTGTAGCTACCTCCACTATTACTGAATTCCTACTGGGTTTTACCTTATTTATTCTGATTTTGTCTTTCGCCGGGTCAATACTTTTAGTTAACAGTTCTTGTATCTTTTTAACACTGGTGTCCTGTCCCGGTAAAGTTCTTAGAAAGACCGCCGTGTCTGACCGCTTGGTCACCTTGGCGATCGTTTCTTTCGTGGTTGGCTTTGGTGGCGCTTGCGCAACCACCCCAGCCCAGGTTTTTGTCGGTTGCCTTCTCAGACGGTCGTTTTCTTTTTCCAACTCTTCTACGCGGCCTTCGAGCTTGGCGTGGGCTATGGCCCATGCAGCCAGCTCATTCTTAATAATGGACAGTGCCGCCTGACTTATTTTACCATTCTTTATGTTCTGCTCCAAGAGCAGCGTGATACGTGCATGTCTTTGCGTCACTGTTTCGTCTTCTGCTAGTCCCGTCTCATCTTGAGGAGAGGGATCAAGCATCACAGATGCTCGCTTGAGCGCACTCGATTCACTCGTCTCAGGTGTAGCCATATTGATTAACGAGTGAAAATAAGGTGGGAGCCCGTCTCTTGCCCCGGACCGGCTCCTCTGGCATGGGGGGGGACTATTGCAGCTCGCCCACCGACCTCGCCCCTAGGTCAAGGGCACTCCAGAGCTGCAGGGTTCAACGCGCCGTTGCCAGCGCACTGGTCCCCGTCGAAGGCCTCGTCGTCGACGATTTCACTCGACGCTCCTCGGCAAGTGCACCCCGCACTCCGGAGAGGCGGATGCACCCCTCGCCCTTCGCCGCCTACTTGCCCGAGTTTCCACCTGAAGGCCGAGGACCCACTCCTACTCAGGTGGTGGGTCGGTCCCCCAGTCGTTCGGCGGTCTGGGCCCATCTAACCTGGCCCAGGCGATGTCACCACCACCTGGGTTTGGCAGAACACGCCCCGGTTACCCAGGGGCGCGGCGAAGCACCCTTGCCGACTCGCGCCGCGATCCCACGCCGACAAACGAGGTCGCCGGCATGCAGAGCACCTGCTGGTCTGTGCCCTGCGAACAGAAAGGGACTGGTGTTCGGTCCCTCGACACAGCTCCCCCTGTGCCACGCACCCTTCGCTTTCGCATCGGGTTGGGTCGCAGCTCTCCCTTTTGACGCAAGGCAGAATGCCAAGCTTGACGTCTGGCACCACGGGAAGGCGGAAAGAGCCACTTGGGAAGGAGAGGCTGTTTGAGACGCATCACTTCCCCAGTGAGGACTGCCGCGGCACGCTCGACGTAAAGCGATACGCTCCGGTACGAGCTTCCGTGCCTTACGGCGCGCCGGCAACGGGCGGGCCCGTACCGAAACGCGCCGTCAAGCGACTGACCTCACGCCAGAACTTAGAACTACTTAAACCTAACCTAACCTAAGGACATCACACACACCCATGCCCGAGGCAGGATTCGAACCTGCGACCGTAGCAGTCCCGCGGTTCCGGACTGCAGCGCCAGAACCGCTAGACCACCGCGGCCGGCTACCGATGGTTCCTGTATCTACGTTCTTCCTATGTTCGACCAGCACCCTTTGAGACTGAAGCCTTATTTGTGTTTCCCCTTGACCCTCTAAGCTAAAAAACCTCCCAGTCCACGTACATAGTCCCTCCTCCCTTGTAACCGCCTCCCGCATGTAGTGAACTCCTGACCTATTCAGCGAACCCCACCAGCCTAATGGCTCAAGTCGAGGAATCAGCAGCCTACACGGTCGCAGAACTGTCTGCGCCCGTGTTTCAGACCCGCCACCCGGCTCTGCACCAATGCTCCGCAATCAGTCCTATCAAATATGTTACAAATGGCGAGCTCTGATTTCAATCGCAAGCTAGACTTTCAGCCTTTATCACTTCTGTTAGCCGCTTGAAACCAGAGAGAATGTCTTCCGATCCAAAGCGACGCACATCACTGGTACCGACGTGAGCCACTACCTTATGTTGGCTGCACCCTGTGCTCTTCATGGTATCCGGAAAAACCTTTCCACGTCTGCAATGACTCCACCTGTTATCCACATATTAGCTTTCTTCCCCTCCTTGGCAGCCAGCTCCCTACTGGGCCACATAACGCGCCAGAATTCGTTGAGTCTGGTTGCAGATGATACGGTTGTCTAGAAGACGATAGGAGCGCCGAAAGACTGTTATCGATCTGTAGGAAAACCTGCAGAAGACAGATGATAGCAACAGGGACTACGTATTGAACCTGGAGGCAAGTAAATGTAATGTAGTGCACATAAACAAACCAAGAAATTCAGTGCTGTATAATTACACTAATGACTACAAACCACTGGAAACAGTAACAACAAAGCAGATGTTAGGCTTATATTCAGTGGAGGTATCTTAAGAAATGTAATTCGCCCACCAAAGAAGTAGCTTTACAAAACACTTGTTCGACTGATTGTTGGACACTGCTCAGCACTCTTGGATCCTTACCAGGTTAAATTAAGAGAAGTAGACAAAGTCAAATGAGTAGCAGCATGCATGTGATCGTTTATCCAGTGCGAGAGCATTACAGGCATGCGAAACATACTCTAGTGGTAGTAATACAGGAGAGGAGTTGTACATCATGGTGAGATTTACTATTGAAAACATTCCGGGGGAGTACTACCCAAAAAGAGTTGAGCAACACATTACTTTCTCCCATGTATGTCTATCGAGAAGATCACAATGAGAAAATTGGAGAAATTAGAGCTATAATAGAGATTTCAGTTCTTCCCATTCGCAAATGGGACAGGAATGACAGAGACAGCAGAATGATAGAGGTAGCAGATGTGTCATCTATGGAATGAACTGTAACTTATGGATTTGTTTACATACTAACCTTTTTTCCACTGTGGTTCACGATTTTCATTTGATTAATGCAGACCACACATCAATGGCAGATGCTTAATCTTTTTAAAAAATACGTCAGCATCACCTTTCTTTGCAGAGGGATCAGTGACAGGGTGACATAGTAACTTTTTTTCCTGGCGGTCATGATTTTGTTGTTTTGCGCACTGACTATATAAAAATGGCAGATGCATGATTCTTTTTAAAAAATACGAGAGAAACACACTTTTGCTTTGTGGAGAAATCAGTGGAAGGCTAATAAAACGACTTTTATTCCATGTTTTAAATGTTTAGGGGAACCCGGGGTAGAACGGAGTACAAAGCTGAAAACATTTATTAAAAGTACAAAAGTGTTAAATAAGGGAGTTACTAACTTTTATATGAACACGTCATGGTGTATTAATCACAAAAATACAAGAACATTTCCATAAAATAAAAGAACAATATTTTTTTCACTCAAAAACAGAAAGGTATGTCATTTGCTCCATTCTGACCTGTGCACGGAGCAGATTGGTGTGGTAAGTACAAGTGATTACAAAAAAGTATAAAATTATCGAAAATGCAGGAAATATTGGTTTTCTCGGTATTTATTTGGTTTAAAGTGATTGTTAATGTCAAACTACAGTTTTCATGTAATGTATCCTTTTCTTAAGGCTATTTACAAAATTAACACATGAGGAGAGACTCATCCTCTTCGCTCCCTGCACTAGAATCGTTTGCCGAATTTTGCACATGGAACAAGCGACCCAACCTACAAGTGATTTTGAATAAAACTCACCACAATATAAACATTCACAGTCAGAACTTTCCTCATAATCACTGTCGTTAGTATTGAATGCTCTCTCCTTCTTTTTCCATTTATCTTCAGGCCCTTTCCTTCCTTTTTTGAATTCTTAATTTTGTTCTCTTTTGCAAATAGTTTTTTCTTTGCTCTTTCTTCTTTGACAAAGTTCTTTTGCTCTTTTTCCTTACTAATGCCTTCTAACTGTTTTTTGTACGGCGAATCAGTTAAAACAACGGTCTTCCCCCTCTTACGTTTCGCCCTTTCCTTAACTTTTGGCAAGAGCATCGGAATTTCAGGTGAAATATGAAATGAGGAGGTCGTGTTGTCAGTTGTCATCCAAGAGCATCCAGGACTAGAACAATTATCCCCAATAACTTTGTCATTGTTACAATTCACTGAAACCTCGCCAGCTTGATCATCCAACCCGTTGGCGTCGTCTTTTTTAGCTGGTGTGCTAGGTGAAGGCAATACTAATTGTTCAGCTCCAGATATAATAACCTCTTTATCTGACAGCCTATTAAGTCCGATGTCAGTTGTGTCTGCCGGGAGGAAATCTGCATCGGTGAATATGGACGGGTCCGTGAGCCATATTCCAGTAGCTTCGAAATCTTTAATAGTGGTTTTCATTGTTGCACTTCTGTTGAAAGCTGAACCAAAATGCGTTGAATTTTGAAAGAGAGTTACGACTTTACCTGGGTTGCTTCGTAGCCATTTTCGAAGCTCATCACTATAATTAAGATTTAAAGGCTTCATAAAAGAAACATCAAGCTGCTGAAGTCTCTGAGAGCAATGTGGTGGTAAACATAGCAACGAAACGCCACTCTCGCTCACGTAGTCTATAACGTCAATGTTCTTGGTATGTGTTGAGTGGCCATCTAATATAAGAGAACTGGGAAGTCTTTTGATGCCTTAGAAAATTCCACAAATTTTCGAAACCATACAAAGAATGACTCTGTGGTCATCCATCCAGTGCTGTGGACCTCAGCCCAAACTATTGGTGGCAGTCCTAACTCAGATTCCTTCTGCTTCTTCTTTCGTGAAAAAATAAGCATTGGAGGCATGTAAGCTCCGCTTGCTCACATGAAAATGAGGAAGGTTACAGTTTCGCCCCTCTCTGCAGATGTTAACGATCCTACTTAACGATTCCCCTTGCAAGCTATGATCTTTGATTGGTTTTTACGGTTAACCTAAATGCCTGTTTCATCACAATTAGATATTTGAGAAGCCATTAGTTTGTGTTTGTCAATTACATTCGTTAGTAACGAAAAAAACATATCGACAGCTGCTTTATGAAACCCAAGGCTCTTGCACCAGATGTTGCTTCGGGTCCGCGAACAGATAAAGTAGGATGTCTTTTAAGGAATCCGTTGGCCCAATATTCGCCTGCAATTACATTTTTAGATCTATGAATAATGCCATTTCTTACAGCCAACTGATAAGCTAGGTTACGCAAGTCCTGGATTGTTAAGCCGAATAACCTAGCCTCTATACTTTTTAAGTACTTAATGAGCTCAAGTTCCTGTTCTCCTGTAAATACGTTTTTAAACTTTCCAGCCATTTTATCAATTTTATAGTCAGGGTTTTCCATTCTTTTTTTAACATATCTTTCCAGAGTAGTCTGGGGAACGTCAAATTGATTTGAAGCCTTCAAATACCCACAATGGCCAGAATTAACTGCCTCCACAGCATTGTTGATGGCCTCATAGACCATGACTGCCTATTTGTTTTTCTCTTACATACTCGTACGATCTGAAATCGAAAGCAAAATAGATTAGGAACCCAATAAAAGCGATCTCTTTGATAAAAAGGCCGCGGGACAGAATGGTGTACTTCTCCATTCCGCCCCAGGTGCATGGTTTAGGTTATGGAGGTAAGACCACTAAACAAAGATACGAAAACAAACACTTAACCGCATGAAACTAAAGATTATTAAACATATTTTAAGCATCTACTACCAATAGTCGTATTGTAAATAAGTAGGTATACGTTTTTTTCAATCTGTATATTGAGCAAGCAGTGAAGGAAACAAAAAGAAATTCGGAGTAGGTATTAAAATCCATGGAGAAGAAATAAAAACTTTGAGGTTTGCCGATGACATTGTAATTCTGTCAGAGACAGCAAAGGACTTGAAAGAGCAGTTGAACGGAATGGATAGTGTCTTGAAAGGAGGATATAAGATGAACATCAACAAAAGCAAAACGAGGATAATGGAATGTAGTCGAATTAAGTCGGGTGATGCTGAGGGAATTAGATTAGGAAATGAGACACTTAAAGTAGTAAAGGAGTTTTGCTATTTGGGGAGCAAAATAACTGATGATGGTCGAAGTAGAGAGGATATAAAATGTAGACTGGCAATGGCAAGGAAATCGTTTCTGAAGAAGAGAAATTTGTTAACATCGAGTGTAGATTTAAGTGTCAGGAAGTCTTTTCTGAAATTATTTGTATGGAGTGTAGCCATGTATGGAAGTGAAACATGAACGGTAAATAGACAAGCTTTCGAAATGTGGTGCTGCAGTAGAATGCTGGAGATTAGATGGGTAGATAACGCAACTCATGAGGAGGTACTGAATAGAAGTGCGGAGAAGAGGAATTTGTGGCACAACTCGACTAGAAGAAGGGATCTGTTGTTAGGACATGTTCTAAGGCAACAAGGGATCACCAATTTAGTATTGGAGGGCAGCGTGGAGGGTAAAAATCGTAGAGGGAGACCAAGAGATGAATACACTAAGCAGATTGAGAAGGATGTAGGTTGCAGTAGTTACTGGGAGATGAAGAAGCTTGCACAGGATAGAGTAGGATGGAGAGCTGCATCAAGCCGTTCTCAGGACTGAAGACCACAACAACAACAACCTTTTCTTGCTTCCAATTCGCCAGAAGTCACAAGGCAGGAGCAAAAATTAGCACAACGAAAATTTCACGATCCAACGCTTACGAAAACCAAACAAACAGGGCTGCCAAGATTGAGCAGTAACTGTCTGAACTAGTTCTACTTACTGCCGATCGTTGGGAGCACCTCCCTGACACGAAAATATGTAGATCTTCATTCTGCCCCGGTACCCCGTTCTACCCTGGATTTCCCTACTAGATAGCAATAGCAGATGCATTATACATCAAATTGCATTGTGCATGGGTCGAATAAACGCTACAAGCATATGCTGTCAAATAAGATTATACTACTACAATATAGAGGTAACAGTACATATCTGTACTTTAATAGAAGACTGACGAAACATTCTAGGATCGTTGTAACGCATATACTGCATAAATCGATCACATTCCTTTACAACTCCCACTGAAGTAATGTTACATGTATTTAGTGATACACTTAGAAAAAAGCAGTATACAGAGGAAGTAATCGAAATTTGGAACAGAAGTTCTGGGTCTTTAATGTAAACACTAGATATAAGAGGGAGATGGCACCACATATGTGTAATTTATGTAGTACAGGGAAATATCATATATCAGAAAAGGATGTGGTCATTGCATCCCCTGCGTGTTTGCTCTGCATCGGTTTCAAACTCTTAGAGTCTGTTAGCAAAGTATGCTTTGTACAGGAGCTCTTTGCTAGGGATAGTATGTTGGGTTCTGCAATGTTAATAACATGTCGTACCCAGTGGCCATAAACTTTTAAGTTATAAGATTAGAGCACGTTTAACAGCAAGACTGGTGGTTGTTCCCTCTACACAGTTATCAAGTGAGACGCTGCACCAGGCTGGTGGCGTGATTCCTCAAATATGCTAATTTTTTCCTGGTGCGGGGTGGGGCGTTTAATGTATTTACTCGTGTGCACCGCCAGCAGTAGCCTGACTCATGTGATGCACTTCGGATGTGTGTCCAGCCAGTGCACTCTCGGCTGCAGTGGCTGCTCATCATGATTGCGTAGCGTAGTTTTATCTCTTGGCATATGGGCATACGGCACACGTCCTGGTGGTGCCACTGGCGCGCAGCGTTAGCTGCTCACTGTGTATCTTTGTAATAAAGACATTGTAATTGTTGAATTTCTACCTATTACACTCGGTAATACTGGGTGACCAAATACACTCCTGGAAATGGAAAAAAGAACACATTGACACCGGTGTGTCAGACCCACCATACTTGCTCCGGACACTGCGAGAGGGCTGTACAAGCAATGATCACACGCACGGCACAGCGGACACACCAGGAACCGCGGTGTTGGCCGTCGAATGGCGCTAGCTGCGCAGCATTTGTGCACCGCCGCCGTCAGTGTCAGCCAGTTTGCCGTGGCATAAGGAGCTCCATCGCAGTCTTTAACACTGGTAGCATGCCGCGACAGCGTGGACGTGAACCGTATGTGCAGTTGACGGACTTTGAGCGAGGGCGTATAGTGGGCATGCGGGAGACCGGGCGGACGTACCACCGAATTGCTCAACACGTGGGGCGTGAGGTCTCCACAGTACATCGATGTTGTCGCCAGTGGTCGGCGGAAGGTGCACGTGGCCGTCGACCTGGGACCGGACCGCAGCGACGCACGGATGCACGCCAAGACCGTAGGATCCTACGCAGTGCCGTAGGGGACCGCACCGCCACTTCCCAGCAAATTAGGGACACTGTTGCTCCTGGGGTATCGGCGAGGACCATTCGCAACCGTCTCCATGAAGCTGGGCTACGGTCCCGCACACCGTTAGGCCGTCTTCCGCTCACGCCCCAACATCGTGCAGTCCGCCTCCAGTGGTGTCGCGACAGGCGTGAATGGAGGGACGAATGGAGACGTGTCGTCTTCAGCGATGAGAGTCGCTTCTGCCTTGGTGCCAATGATGGTCGTATGCGTGTTTGGCGCCGTGCAGGTGAGCGCCACAATCAGGACTGCATACGACTGAGGCACACAGGGCCAACACCCGGCATCATGGTGTGGGGAGCGATCTCCTACACTGGCCGTACACCACTGGTGATCGTCGAGGGGACACTGAATAGTGCACGGTACATCCAAACCGTCATCGAACCCATCGTTCTACCATTTCTTGACCGGCAAGGGAACTTGCTGTTCCAACAGGACAATGCACGTCCGCATGTATCCCGTGCCACCCAACGTGCTCTAGAAGGTGTAAGTCAACTACCCTGGCCAGCAAGATCTCCGGATCTGTCCCCCATTGAGCATGTTTGGGACTGGATGAAGCGTCGTCTCACGTGGTCTGCACGTCCAGCACGAACGCTGGTCCAACTGAGGCGCCAGGTGGAAATGGCATGGCAAGCCGTTCCACAGGACTACATCCAGCATCTCTACGATCGTCTCCATGGGAGAATAGCAGCCTGCATTGCTGCGAAAGGTGGATATACACTGTACTAGTGCCGACATTGTGCATGCTCTGTTGCCTGTGTCTATGTGCCTGTGGTTCTGTCAGTGTGATCATGTGGTGTATCTGACCCCAGGAATGTGTCAATAAAGTTTCCCCTTCCTGGGACAATGAATTCACGGTGTTCTTATTTCAATTTCCAGGAGTGTACATACATCAAAAAAAGTTTTGCATCACCCCGGTTCCCAGATCTCCTGAAGACAGACGTTGACTGTAGATATTGTATCACAGACACAGTCCCTTTGTCTGTTCATAGACGTCGCTAAACCAGCCCAAAGATGTAAACAAACGTGCATGAACAACGCCTATTAGACGGAGGGGGTCAGACAGCCGATCAGTTCCTGTCATTCCACCAGGAAAGTGGTACAAGGCTCGTGTTGTCTGTAGTTCAACCATTCCTAGACGGTCAATACTGCGATTCGATCGCGTCCGCATTGTTACTTTGTGCCAGAAAGGGCTCTCAGCAAGGAAAGAGTCCAGGTGTCTAGGAGGGAACCAAAGCGATGTTTTTAGAACATGGAAGAGATACAGAGAGACAGGAACCGTCGATGACATGCCGCGCTCAGGCCGTCCAAGGACTACTACTGCAGTGGGTAACCGCTACCTACGGATTATGGCTCGGAGGAACCCTGACAGCAACGGCACCATTTTGAATAATGCTTTCCGTGCAGCCACAGGACGTCGTGTTACGACTCAAAGTGCGTGCAATAGCCTGCATGATGCGCAACTTCACTCCCGACGTCCATGGCGAGGTCCATTTTTGCAACCACGACACCATGTAGCATGGTACAGGTGGGCCCAACAACATGCCGAATGGACCGTCCAGATTTGGCATCACGTTCCCTTCACCGATGAGTGTCGCATATGCCTTTAACCAGACAATCGTCGGAGCCGTGTTTGGAGGCAACCCGGTCAGGCTGAACGCCATTGACACCCTGTCCAGCGAGTCCAGCAAGGTGGTGGTTCCCTACTGTTTTAGGGTGGCATTAAATGGTGTTGACATACTCCGCTGGTGGTCATGGAAGGTGCTGTAACGGCTGTACGATACTTGAATGCCATCCTCCGACCGATAGTGCAGCCATATCGGCAGCATATTCGTCTTCATGGACGACAATTCGCGCCCCCACCGTGCACCTCTTGCGAATCACTTCGTTCAGGATAATGACATCGCTTGACTACAGTGGTCAGCATGTTCTCCGGACATGAACCCTATCGAACATGCCTGGGGTGGAGTGAGAAGAGATGTTTATGGACGAAGTGACCCTCTAACCGCTCTGAGGAATCTAAACCAAATCGCCATTGACGAGTGGGACAATCTGGACCAACAGTGCCTTCATGAATTTGTGGATAGTATGCCACGACGAATACAGGCATGAATCAATGCAAGAGGACGTGCTACTGAGTATTAGAGGTAACGGTGTGTGCAGCTATCTAGACCACCACCTCTGAAGGTCTCTCTATGTATGGTAGTACAAAATACAATGTGTGGTGCTCATGAGCAAAAAAGAGGGCAGAAACGATGTTTATGTTGATCTCTATTCCAATTTTCTGTACAGGTTCCGGAACTCTCGGAACCGAGGTACTGCAAAACTTTTTTGATGTGTGTAAATAAACACCTGTGGTAATTGTTAAACATGGAACTATGGTACATAGTCGTAAACTTTTTATAGAAAAGAAGCCTGCATGTCCACCGCGTAAATGTGACATAGCAATAGTGTATTTTGCTTAAAAAATAAATCCTGAAACCTCCACTAAATGAACCCCAACGCCCCCCCCCCTCCCAATGTAATTGCTACGTAGTAAGAGTGTATATAGTTTAAAGTATGTAACTGTAAATAACAAGTTATTGATTCGTGTTCATTGACAATGCTAAAAGATAGGAGTAATTGTTTCTAACAAGTAAACTGTTCCACACTTTTCTTTTAAATTTCATGCAATTTTATACGTAGCATATTGCTGCCAAAGCCTTGTGCGCCACTTGCAGCGTGGTTTAACATTATCTGCTACACACAGGTCTGGAGGGACACAGAAACGATCCTAAATAAATAGGCCATGCAGTATGAAATCTATTTCACTTGGTTTTTTTAAATTCCCACCATTTTAACACTATGATGTCATAGTGACAGGTATGTTTTGATTATGGAAGTAATTGGGTCACAATCACAGCATTAAGGACTACATGGTGAGTTAATTGGGTAATAAATAATAGTAACAAGGATGATAAAGTATTTGATATATCCACTATGATGTCACAGTGATAGGTATGTTTTGATTATGGCAGTAATTGGGTCACAATCACAGCATTAAAGACTATATGGTAAGTTAATTGGTTAATAAATTATAGTATCAAGGATAATAAAGTATTTGATGTTGGTCCCAGAAACTTGGCAACCATGCAGGCTGCACTCATATTGACCCACCAATAGAAGAACAGTCTGCAGTATGATACATATCGTAACTGGCCTAGAAGGGATGGAAAGGGGTCTGGTGGTGGGGGTTGTGGTGGGAAGGGGGGATTGGGAGGGGCAGGGTGTGGGGGACGGGGTGGAGTTTCCACAATAACGTAGGCTGTGCGAGTATTGTCACTGTTCTGTCACTGCCAACACTTCATGGGATACTGTGCAAAGGTCTGAAATTTAACCCAGACTGTAGTAGTAAAATCTTATAATCAGGTAGCATACGTTATTTTGGGTTCGCGCCCTTGTCGGAGACTTATTGGTGATTGAAATTTACTCCACCTACACGAATAGAGCTGGTTGTCTAGAAGTTAAAGGCCACTGCACGACAGTGCATTAGGGTCATCGGCCACTTTTTTAATTTTTTGATTTCTCTTCTATTTCTTTCCTAAACGTTGTATCTTTATTTCTGAGACTATAATTCTTCACGCTTAAAAGATAAGAAAAAGGTACTCCCTTCTTCTTTCTGGCCCGGTGAAGACAATTAAAACTCCAACAGCATCGTTTGTCCTCGTTGAATTGTATATTGTTTAGCTCGTTAAGGCTAGTAAGAAAGATAATTGAAATCTTTTGGAATCTCTCATAAGGTTTTCTGACGTACTTCTGTCACTAACTCCAGTGTTGCTGTTGCAGGTAAGACCGAAAATTCACTATGTCCGGGTTGGCTGTGGTTATCGAGTGGTGAGTTGAATGAGCCATGTACCATGCATTATGTGTCAGTCCAGCTGGAGAATGACATTTACGTGTATGGTGGTTGGACTAGCTCTGTAAGGCCAATTTCAACCTTATCCATGGACAAGTTGCACTTTGGCCAGAAAAAAAATGCATGCATGTGCGAGTGCATCCTGTAATTGACACTTTCCACAGAGAGGATATGGTCTTAGACTGATGTTGTGTAACACCTCTTGTTGCTACAGAATGCATCCAGCCAGGTGGATATGACATCTACAGGCAGGAATTTTTGAAGAACATTCCAGCAAAGTCTGTTGACTAACTGCTGTGAAACGGATGTGTCATTAGTGCTGAAATACTTGTAATAGTGGAGAGATTTATCTCCCATGTAACATGCCAAATGAAATATATCTGCACATAACGCGGTGAAGATTCTGTTTCAGAAATTAAAAAAAATGGCGAACACATCTCGAGTGGTCCAGAGGAGTAGGGTACGGTGGCAGTATAAGTGACAATATTACACAAAAATATATCGTTTATTTTTCCTCCTCACTTGCACCTCTTTTTTTTTTTTTTTTTTTTTTTTTTTTTTTTTTTTTTTTTTTTTTTTTTTTTTACAAAATGACTAGGTTTGGATTACACTCGATTATCTTCAGATCTTAAATGAAACAACAAGTTTACTGTTACCAGTCACCGTTTTATTTATTTCCACGACGCGTTTCAAAGGTTTAAAACTCCATCATCGGGTGGATTTACATTAGCTAGTATTACATTTGTGTGTGTGTTGTGTTAACATCGTAACAACATTATTACAGAATAATTGTTTAAAGCATTTTGAGGCGTTTGTTTTGGGGCGTCGAATATACGTGTGTGTACCTCAGGTGGCACACAAATCCAACTTTGACAAGTTAAAACAGCTCAACATTCGTAATCGTTTATACAATCAGGCGAAATGTCAAAATGGCTTAAAACTCATACTTGTTAATAACAATCAGGTGACATATTAGAGACCCGAAGCACAACAATCATACTGGCTACAGCAGCAAAATCATACATAGGTGACATTATTTGACTGGGATTAATAGACAGATGTGAGAGGCTGGAGGCAGAAGGAGAGGAAGAGAGAGAGAGAAAGTGAGAGAGAGAGAGAGACAGAGAGAGAAAGAGAGAGAGAGAGAGAGAGAGAGAGAGAGAGAGAGAGAGAGAGAGAGAGGGTGGAAAGAGTGATCATATGAGGGCATACATTTACATGGCAAGGGGTCTTAAGATTACATGTTACATATATTAGCTGCCTAAATGTTGGGGTAATACATTGGTTAATACTATAAAATATGCAGACAGATATAAAATTTGTACCAGTAATTGATGTACATACAGTTTCAAGCTGACAAGGGGTACAAGTTGTTGGTGTGATGAATTATCTGTAACTGATGTTTAAGAATGTAGGCAGTTGCTGAAAACAGATACGATACTGTTGTAAATATTGTCATTTTTGTCATTTAAGATGTATTCCGGTTGTTTCGTTTGGTGTTTGTATATTTGGAGTGTTTCGAGGATTTGTAGTTTTCTGCCTTTTCGTTGGATGTGCAGGATGCTAACGCTTGTGTTGTTAACATGATGTTTTGTTTCATGCAGGTGGGTAGCTATTGCTGATGTGTAGTAAAAACCCAAATACGCACTTTCTATTATTTTACAGTTAAGTAGAAAATTACTATGCATAACTGTTGACACTGCCTACCACATAAGTAAATTCAACAGTTATCTACAATATTTTTCTATTTGTTGTAAAACAACAGAAAATACATCTTAGCTTTTTTTTACTTTTCTTCAGATCTACAGATGATAGAGTGCCACCAGAGGTAGTCACACCGTAAAAATATGGAACTAAGAAGGAAAATAAACGATATAAATTTGTTTTTAAATGTCAGCACAATTTTTGCGACGATTATGGTGACTATAGTGAGGTAACAACATTATTAAAATGCTTTTTGCCATTTAGCTGACACGAAATCTGTGGACTGGTTCTTTCAAGAAGGAAACATTTCCCGTTTTTGTCAGCCTGAATTAATGTTTAAGTGAATTCGTTTCGAAAGGACCTTAAACTCTCAACTTTTCTTTAGCTTGCAGGTATATTAATTCGTCCCAGACCCACTATCATTTAACACATGTGCATCTATTGCGGTCCTGTGGAATGTGCACTCTAACTCGCGTCGGCAGTGAAGTCTGAAATCGTTTAGTGCCCAGACTACGGTTCTACCGTCTGCTCCAGATTTTAAATGCGCGGTATGTGATAGACCGATGGCCTCCCTTCCTAGCTAGTAATAGTAATCGGAGGCACCGATGGATCGATTTATTCTGGTAGTACCGATATTTGTCGAGTCAGCGCTATACGCCGAAGTTGGCGTGGAGCAACGGGGAAACAGAATAGTGGGACACTCGTGTCGCAACAAGCAACACCTCTTACGGAAGAAGCGACAGAGCTAGAGTGGTCATTAATCCAATCACCCACGAAGCTTTGCACACACAGGTGGGTATAGTTCCCCTGTTTCTCTTACGCATTCCCTCTGTCGATCAAGAAAGCATCAGACATTTTTTCCTTCGTTTAGCTTTAACATTAATATGTGCATATAATGAACTGCCATTTCTGTTATTGTAAAACTATTCATATATTCACAGTGAAAGCTTAATGTATGGTGGAACAGTATATTGTTCACTTAACTACTTTATCGTTTCATTCGAGGAAAAGGTATGGGACAAGAGGTGCTACAGTGAAAATATGTACGAAATATGGGAAGGTGATTGCCAGTTTCCGTACGTCATTAGGTTCTTCTTAAAAAATGCGATCACAAAACTTCGCAAGCGGATTTTTTTTCCGGAAGACTTTACTGACAATCTGTCTAAAAATTATTCAGGCAGACTGTCTTCTGTAAGCGTGAATAACTGTAATGCAGAGAGACAGTGACTTTGACTGTGCAGTGTTGAATAACTATGAAACACACAAAAATATCAATAGTGTCGTGAAATAGCTTACTGATACTTTCATAGTTTGACACTTTTCATTGTCTTCAAAATGTCTAGAAAATATCAGCTAATTTGAACGTGATACATATTAATTCACAAAAACTTACTATTGTGGAGTTCAATGAAGAATTAGAGCGCTAACATAAACAAAAGAAAATGACAAACTGATGTTCAGTTATTCATTTATTAATGAACATTCAGGAACTTAAAACTTTTAACATTCGTATGTTTCCGTTGTCGATCAGATTGAAACTGTGCTGTTAGAGACGTCAAATTGTGGTCACTAACAGACACCTAATTTTGTTCATCTTTTATGCAGATTACTAGTTGCGGGGCTTCATACTTGTCAGTTCATAGGTCTAAATGCTTATCATCCGAATGCTTGTTTTTAAAAAATACACTGCACATGAAGGTAGGCTTTCCATTTATGACAATTCTATTGATCTTGTTGCCCAATGCACTACGTAAAGCCGAATGGCTGGTCATCCACGTTCGAAACTGGTTTTGGTTACAACCGCCGCGAGCGATCAAGGGAAGTTACGACGGAAAAATTGATTCCTACAACGCGTGATTTGACTTGTTTTCGTTTAGATCAGGGTAACCTAGCGGCCACCTTAATTCTAGAGTAGTCGCGCCGGAGACATGTCACCCAGCGATTTTCTATGTTGTCCGCAGCTCATTGTGTAGTGACTAGAGCTGCTGCCTGTGAATCTGGGCTCACCGGTTAGATTCCCGACTGGGTCGGGGTTTTTCTCCGCCCGAGAACTGAGTGTTGTCCTGATCGTGTCATTCGGAAAAGTGGAGAGACTGGACAATGAAAAGACTGGGAATTTGTACGGGGGCTGATAACGGGGTGCCTCACAAAGTATCTTCATTTGCTTTTGCCATATCGTCACCCATACTAGTTGTCCAGACGTGAAGTCGCGTAGCATAGTTCATCTTTAAAGGTCAATATTTCACCATTTTTTGAACGTGGCTGTAGTTACGGAGTTCAAAAGTTTGTCCAAACTGTGTGCTCTGGTTGAGAACGGTCACTCACGCGACCATTGATGTTACCATTTGTTTTTATTTCGATAGATGAGTTACTTACGTCCTTGTTTAATTAAATAGAAATGATGATAAAACGCTGAAGAGTACTGCTTTCCTAATCAATATTGCATGGGAACTGAAGGCCTATATAGAGGGATGTCAAGAACCGCTGGTACGTAATCAAATATCTGGAGGAGACTGTAAACAGGCTGCAAGGGGAAAGGGAGGCAAAAAGAGGAAGATTTTAAGTGTGGTAGAGCACGGGACATATAAACCAGGAGGTACTGTTACGCGTGTTAAGTGGACGTGCCATATTAATTTGAAGTTTAGTTGCTTGGACACTGCTGACTGAAATAATATATGGCTCCGAAACTAATTTTATATTGGTTTAACTGTTTTATTAGTGAGGTTCATATACAGGTACTGTAGTGTTTGGTTAACAAATTGCAGTTATTCACATTCGCCGCAGTATAAGCTTCTCTTCATTAAGTTTGTGTGGATGTTGTAACACATTGCACATTCAAGTAGTCCAGTAATTAAGTGTACCCTATTTTCTTTCGTCGTTGTTAAAGATCGAAAACAAATTCACGTGGCTACTGCAGGGTTAACGTAGCGAGAGCATGAGTACGAACCAACTGAGTTTTTGGAGAAAGTGGTCATTTGTAGGAAAAAATACACGCGCAATGAACTTAACTGAGTTTTAATTTCTGCGTTTCCCACATCTTGATTCTCGTCCATATCCACACAGCTGCTGAAATCAGGACGAAAGGATACAGAAAAAAAATGGAAGAAGCCTACTGTAGACTTTCAGCTAGGGTTCAGTGCACATAGTCTTTGAAAAGAAAGTAATATTTCAGGATTCTCCACATTTTAACTTATCCATCGCTTGATAGGAAGAATTCCGCTCACAGTTATTAAAACATAAGTCTCTTCGTCGTTCCTGCGGGCCGCTTTTGTCTGGCCTTGCCCTGCACTAAGCTGCCCTGCTCTCATACTGATGCAGGCAAATTTTAAAGAGTGGGGCACTTCTTGCCTTCCACTCGCCATAATATTGACGAAGTTCTCTGAATAGTAGCTTTTGACTAGGAGCGATTGTTATGCATCCGATCTTTCAACGTTGTTCACCTAATGATGCGGCTTAAAGCCGCGAAACCGGTCGTATTTTAATAAATTTTACCAGCTGTGAGCGCAGTTTTTCCCGACATTTGCCTTTCAACAGATGCGGCTGCCCTGAATATAAAATAGTTCATCGATCGCTGTTTTTGCAGACTTAAGATTACATAACGCATTCACCGACTGACAAATTGGACGTCAGCGTGTTTAAACCGACCGACCAATTTTCCTTGTCGGGCTGTCTAATGGGTAGGATCAGTCGACCTTCCCTACCTCCCCACTCCACCCAACAAATTGCCTGTGTAGCGCTGTCGTGCCAATTTCCTGGCAAAAAGTTACTTTAGTTGCCGAGCGCGGTCTTAATGGTATTGTAATATACATAAGCACGGGAGGTGGACGAAACTTTGACAGTTTCTGGAGAAGTTGATACTGCAGTTGTCGGTGGGACATGTCGTGCGAGAAACACAGCAATACAGATATAAGAAATGACTCCATTTTTAACGAATACGTAATGGTTTAGTGTGGCACATGGAGAGAAAAAGTCCGTCGACCTTGTATATTTCTGCTTGTAGGTTTTGTCAGGTACTTCCTAGAAAAGAAATTTAAAAATCGAATTACCGACATTCAGTGGAAGTTAACTCATAACGTACTTATTTCATTGTGTTAATAAAAGTCCAGCCTATATCTAAGCCCTTTGCTATGGGCAAAGTGTAAAACTTCTTTCTACAGTTCCAACCGTTTCTAAATGATACCTATCTTATCTGTTACGTTTATTAGACTATGTGCGCGCATAGCCATGTGTATGTAGTCTGTTTCGAATTTGTTTCTGAAACTTAGAGGTCATCTTTTTGCTACTTATATAAATTTACATGAACGTCTCCAGATTTATTTTGTTTTGTCATACCGTATTTTCTCAATGAACTATAATTCATATTGCAGGTTTCAGTAATCATCTCGGCTAATAACTGTGGGGACACAACAGCACTAAATCGTAGGTACTTTGAAGTGGATAGAAATTGAAATGTAGCTAACAGCCTCTCCTTGCCGCTCACATCCTCTCCCATGAATGTTTTCCTTTAAGAATTGTTTGATGTTTAACAGCTCCGAAATGCCTGTTTCTTACGTAATTACAAAAACCTTCGGCTTCCAGCTGCTCAGCTAACAGAACGTGGGTAATTTCCTTGCATTAGGAACTTCTTTGCCCACAGCATTCTCTCGTCCTTTTCTGGCCTTGTTTCCTCTAAAACAGTCAAGGCAAACACCATTTTTGTGTGTGTAAAACCAAGCGGCATCTCGTAGAACGATGAATTTGACAAACAGGGCGACGCTGTAATCGCTGAGCGCAGCAGGGTGAGACGTGTGAGCTTCCCCGAAATAGGTGTGTGTGTGTGTGTGTGTGTGTGTGTGTGTGTGTGTGTGTGTGTGTGTGTGTGTGTGGGGGGGGGGGGGGGGGGGGGGGGCGGTCTGTTTCAGGACCGGAAGTGGGTAACGCCTGACCAATTCAGGAGCTACTATGTAGCGGACTCAAATCATTTAATTGGGTAATCAGTCAAAATTAGTAATACTAGGTCATACCTGAGGTTGACAGATAAAACGTGGTTAGGCTGAGTCGAGTAGATTCAACGTATATCTAAGTACGTAGAGCTTGAGACAATTGTTATCGTGTCTAACCACGTGTGATTACAAACAGAATAGTTACGTGTTTTGCTTCTATATTCATGGAATGTAGACTGTGCTGACAAACGAGTCTGCAGCGTGATGATGGTTAGGTTTGAAGGTGACAGTTCGGTTGAGCTTGTGCGCTCAAAGAATTAGATTACCGTGAGAAAAACTACACTGCTTCTTATGGCGTGTTTTCCATATACTGGATTCCAATGCGTAGTTTCTGAGCTATTTTGATGACTTAATGGGGCACTGTAGAGTGATAACCTTAGGTTTACTACTCCCGTCCTGTCTTCAGTAAGAATTTAGTCAGATACTGATGAGTTAGGCCGTATACAGCCGAAAGTTACCAAGTTGCGACAACCTGTCATTGTTCTGTGCGGCTTCATGTTTTTTATGCTGTTAAGCATTGCTCGTCAGGTAATTATTATTCTAATTGAAAATATGGAATTATCTACGTATGGATTTACTTAGAACCCTACACTGTCTGAAAAAACAATTGTCCCTATGCAACAGTTCTCCTCAAGGTGCAGATATGAAACTGAACTACTTCTGGAAATTGATAACTGTTAATAACTCACTATTGTTCCGAAGAATACATTAATTTCCTTTCACTAGACAAACGTCACAGCTATTTCCATCCTTCGTTAAAAGTGAAGTTAGGCATGTATTCTTCGCCCCCCTCCCCCTACCCTCCTACAAAAATTAACAATTTACAATGAAATGAACACCCTTAGCTGCTTACAGGCGTTGACATACGTCAACGGCGACAGACGAAAATGTATGCCCCAACCGGGACTCGAACCCGGGATCTCTTGCTTACATGGCAGACGCTCCATCCTTTTTTTTACTAATCGTTGTTTGGTCGTTGCGGTCGTCGCAAGACATCCTGCTAAAGTTCGGTGGTTGATCCTTCCACTCAGTTTTTTTATTAGACGCCAACCGGCTCTCTGCCCGAACACGCTGAGCTACCGTGCCGGCGTCTGAGCCACCGAGGACACAGAGGATAGCGCGACTGCAGGATTTCTCTCTGGCACGCCTCCCGGGAAACCCACATTCTCAGCGTATTGTCCCGCTACATTCGTAGTGCCCCGCCCATTATACTCACTACTCGCGGCGCGTTGCCGATTCCCGTAAGAGTTCGGGCACTGTCTGTGCATTCGCACAGGAGGTGGTAAAGTGGCTGGTGAGCCTTAACTATATATGACTAAGATAGTATGTTTTTTCGGACATATAGTTAAGGCTCACCGGCCACTTGACCATCTTCTGTGCGAATGCACAGTGCCCGAACTCTTACGGGAATCGCCAACGCGCCGCGAGTAATGAGTATAATGGGCGGGGGCACTACGAATGTAGCATGGGACAATACGTTGAGAATGTGGGTTTCGCGGGAGGCGTGCCAGAGATAAATCCCTGCAGTCGCGCTATCCTCGGTGGCTCAGATGGATAGAGCGTCTGCCATGTAAGCAGGAGATCCCGGGTTAGTCCCGGTTGGGGCACACATTTTCATCTGTTCCCGTTGACGTATGTCAACGCTTGTAAGCAGCTAAGGGTGTTAATTTCATTGTAATTTCATTCTAACGAGCTGCATGGTCACAGAGTATCTATAATTAACAATTTGATTTCAATTTTAGTGTATACGTACAGTTCTTAATTTTTCCCGACGTTTCTGATAATTGGGTTTGAGTACTCGTATTTAGTCTCTTTCAAGGATTTTAATTAAAATCTTTGCACTACAGAACGAAATCGGCTCTGATAGCGGTTTTTAGCGCGCAAAATGTTACATTTACCCACTCCATACATGTACAAGCCTCGGAACATTTTGAACATCTGAATAAATAGTTAAATATTACGTGGTCCGACATTAAAAACGTGTGCAGAAACACTGAAAAGTGGGATCTCTACCTACCTTCCTCAGACAGGACCTTTGGTAGCATCTTTTGGCATGTAATTTAAGTTCATGGGAGTGTAGGAACGGTAGAAGTCGAAAGGGACTAGATTCTCACAGCTGCAAGTTTGCGAAGGCTTTTACAAGGAAATGCCAGTTGTGAGACAGCCTTATTAGCATTACCCAGTCTAGCGATCTACAACAAATAAATTGCCAGTTTATTCAGAAATCGAAAAAGTTCGCTCTGGAGCACTACATTGGACTTCCCCCACTGGGAAAAATATGCTTGCCTCGATCTAATTTTAATAAAACACAAAGAAATTAATGCACCGAAAATTAATAGTTCCTGTTGAAAAGACAAATTTCATAACGATATGAGGGGAAAAGCAGTTACAAATTCGGGGCTGCTACATATGACACGTATCAGCCGAAGCTACATAATTTCTCCCTAAATGACTGGGAGACACCTAGAACGTCTGAGCATAATTTACTTTCAGATTTCAGCATCTGACCGATAGCATGCCACATTTCAAGAACTTCGAATCTTAGTGCCTCTGAACTTAAAAGTGCGCATTTGATTCTCATTATCCGATTAATAGCAGTGTTTGTCTTTAGAATGGTGTTGTAGATTACCTCTTGATTGCATGCAGCTTTTTAATAGAGAAGAGTATTTCAAGAAGCGTGAAACGAGTATCTTCAAACGATGACATTAGTTTCTCGTTTCACTAACAGTTCTTTGCACAATATTCCATGTTCAGACTATATTTTTCACATCAGTGACAAAGGCAGATAAAGGAACGCCTTGTCGTCCGTGCCCGAAAATAATCGAAGCAGAATTTGCTGCTTACACAAGCGTACTTGATCTGTTAAAAGCAAACTTAGCCAAACTCGGAAGTCAAGCTTTCAATTACACGCGTAGCAATAGTTAATATTTCGTCACTTGGCCACACAGCAATAAAAGGGAAGGTACCACACGTGACTAATTCAACAATGCAGCATCCATTGTTGACATACAGACGATGCAAACATTAGGCGTTATTCCAGCTGCACGATAAAAATGTTGATATAAAGTAGAATGTAAATTAAATGTGGTATTAAAGGTGTAGAACGGTTCAAAATATCAAAACTTTAAGGTACAGAGAGAGAGAGAGAGAGAGAGAGAGAGAGAGAGAGAGAGAGAGAGAGAGAGAGAGAGAAGCAATAGGCACTTAAACTCGTGAAACAATCTTTTGGGCCTATTTGTGTTCTTGGACTCAGACTACGGACAATGTATCATTTGTGTGCCGACTGGATGAAAACCTGATACTATGGAGTTCCTCAATAATTTGAAGATTGTATTGTTTCCTAGTGCGCAGACCGGAAGTAATATGCAGTTTTTCATTCGCTGAAAACTGGTATTTGGGCCACAGGGATCAGCTGAGTTAGCTTACATGCGTGAAGAAGGAACTCGTGAAATAGTGGTTGAATTCATTTTTTAGACGCGTAGTTCTGTTGGTGGTTACAGGTGTGTGTGTGTTGTGCTTTACCTAAGTAGCATTTCATTTTTCAGTGAGTTTGCAGAAGGAAACTGGAGAAAACCCTGTCTCGTTCAGGTACTTGACTAGCTTTGCTGACGCAGAAATAGTCTATGGAAACTTTAATGTCTCAATGCTGGACTATTTAATTATGCTGAGACTTCGTGATAGAGCCAGAACACTGAACGACTCTGGTGGAAGGATAAAGGGTGGCTATGGGGATATAAATTGGTCTAATGATATCCAGCTTTTTCTGAACGCAGTCGTAACTTCAGGACTAATTGATGTAAGATACTTGTCTAACCTAGCCCCTCGGAGTAAAGCGGCAGTGCTTACCAAAACAATGGCGGTAGGAGACGAACACAGTAACGTCACACCACCGATAAATATTCCCCATACCAAATTTGGAGTATTTACGTTGTGTAAGTGTCTGACTGTATAGTTACATAGGGTCCACAGACTGAAAGTATATGTTGAGCGCGATTAGTCGTGTGAGAGTTTAATGCTCCGGAGCATTTAGTGTGGAAAACAGAATTTACGTCGTTTCTCAGTGCGCTTAGAAATAAATCACTATGTAAGAGAGGTCTCAGATCAGTTTACGCCTAGAACATTGCACTGCTTTCTGTGGCAGATTTTTATTCCGTGATTTTTTGCTTAGAACTTCGGTGCAATGAAAATGGGCTGTTTAAAGGAACTGGAGCAATAAAGATTTAGCATTCTCGTCTTTTTGTTGGATTTACAATAAAACGTTGGTAAATTAAGTCGATGGTAGTGAAAAACATATGTTCAAAGCTTCGTTGAAAATTTTTCTCAACTACATTTTGTCTTCGAAAAAGTGACGATTTTTACAGTTGTCTTCTCAGTAACGAAAGATTTTTAAGTCCATAAACTTTAGAACGAAGTTCTTCGTTGATCTCTCTTCCCATCATTGATAACTTTCATTAGTGTTAATGCTGTCTTACTCCAGGATTCGCACTAATCAGGATTTGGCAAATAAGACTTCCCGGCCAAAAGGTGTTCCTGAGGTCGCAGTCAGTTGCCCAAGGTTGCAAAGTCAGGCGCGCCGCCTGTCAGTGGATTGTGTGAAGATTGTTCTGTGTGAGATCGTATTTTAACCGTTTCCCCGTCGTATCTTGTGAGGCGGGAGTTGGGATCAGACCAGTATTTATCTACACGAGCATGGGGAAACAGCTTAAACACGTAGTCTGGCTTGCGCACCGGCGCAGTCGCTAGTCTGCACTATGGATTCGATCCAGGTCTGGCCTGTATTGCTTGTTGGCAAGCTAGAGCACTGCACGTAGGTTTATCAACTGGTCCTAACGACTGGGCTGTGTAAATTACACAAAAGAAAAGTCGACCGACAACTAGTTTGGTTCCTGGAGGCCAGAAGATACTTACCGCAATTTCAAAATGGCTCTTCGGTCATTCCAGTCCACTATTCATTCATCTGGAATCAACAGTGCGCAAAGTTTCCGCACATCACCATCTGACTAAACGTTCTTTGAGCTGCACACCTGGCGTCATACCTTGCTGCTGTCAACAAGTGGCGCGCAGTTGGGAACCAAAGCCTTTGGTACAAGCCCTATGCACTAAAATGTAGACTTTCACGGCCGGAAATATGTCCATTATAATTATCCGGGCTGTTATGCCGTGGTCGGTCGATGAATTCTGTATAGATTCCCAACGTTTCGTCTCCGACTGCGGGAGACATCAAGGGGGTCCGTAGCACAATGGAAGGTCCAACACACCCACTGGCTCGCTACTGACTGCGTGTGTTGGACCTTCCATTGAGCTACAGACCCCCTTGAAGATGTCTCCCGCAGTCGGAGACGAAACGTTGGGAATCGATACAGAATTCATCAACCGACCACGGTATAACAGCCCGGATAATTACAATGGACAAGCCCTATGCACGTCCTCCTGCACTGATATCCCATCAGTGTCAGACACCAGCATCTCTTGGCGAACTTTGCAGTCACAATCTGATGCCAACACACTCATGTTACTAGACTCTTCCACAACCAATAGTTCAGACTGTTCACGAACTGCCCAAAAATGGATAGACCAGTTGGGATAAGATTGGAAGCTCAATGCAAAAACGTAAAACTGCCTCATTGTGTCAACACAGTTCCATCTCTGCAACCCCCTCCTTCCCCCAGTGTCTCCCTGCTCCTATGTTTCAGATGGACCTCTTCTGTGGCTCTAAGAAAAGCTTATCGTCACTGTCAAACGCCTGTTCCATTTTGTTCTCCATGACTACCCAAATTCTACATCCATCTGCAGTGATGGCTTGACAAAGCAGGTTATGCTTCAGCATGCCCATAAAGGGGCACGAGAAGTACATGCAGTGTGTACACGGCAGACTTGGCCCTTACATCGCATGTGCAACACTAGGTTGAAACTCTCGCAACAAAGGAATTACTGGTTTGTAGTGACTCAGTGAGTTGCTTAAAGCATGTGTCATCCCAGGCATCTAACAGATTTATTGTCCCCCATAGCAAGACCACCACAAACTGTTGTTTCAATGCAGAACCTTGTGGGATGTCACCACCTTATTCCCGCCTTCGGGCGAGTTTACCGGTTGGGATCTGCCTTGTGTACCTTCACCGTGATTTTGAGCTTCCTTCTGTCCTGTCTCCCACGTTGCCTCCCCAACATCCCCCTTGGTTAATAGCTCGGCCCCGAATTCGGATGGATCTCCGCCGAGGTCCAAAAGAGTCCATTCTCCCGACGGCATTCTGTTGTTTTTTCCGCCGAATTTTAATGGGTTTCGGGATGCTGCTGTTTTTTACACCGATGGCTCTAAAGCTGCTGATCGTGTGGGATATGCCTTCACGTCCCCCTGTTGGCACGGAAAATCATCTGCTACCTACATATGGGGTGTTCACTGTAGAATTGATGGCAATCTCGTAGGCCCTTAAGTCAACTCCATCGCGTTTTGTTATTTAAGGACTCAATGAGTGGACTTCTGGCTATTGACTGGTTTTCCCGCTATCCCTTGGTCTCGGCAATCCATGATCATCTCGCTGATCTTCACCGTGCTGCTTGTTCCGTTGACTTCCTTTGGGTCCCTGGCCATGTGGGAATCCCAGGTAATGAGATTGCTGATCGTTTGGCTGGGGAGCAGTCACTTAAACCCCCTTCTCTGTAACACCTCCTGCAGCGGATTTACGGCTTCACATCAAACCCCACTTCGCACAATCATGGGCCAACTCTTGGGAGGCTACCTGCCTGTCTAATGAACGTCGTGAAAGTAAGGTGACACCTGTCCCATGGCGTTCTTCCTTCCGCCTCTCCCGAAAGGCCTCAACCACCCTTTGTCGTCTCCACGTCGGCCATACCAGGCTGACCCATGGTTTTCTTTCGCGTGATGAGCCACCCCCACTTTGATTGTGGAGCCTTCCAGTCAGTAGCCAACATTTTGGTGGAATGCCCTCTTCTTTTGGCTCTGTGTACCAAGTACAGACTTCCCCGCACTTTATCTTTAATGTTGGCTTACGATTCCCGGATGGTCGAACTGGTTCTGTTTCCTCTGTGAAAGTGGGTTTTATTCTCAGTTTTAAGGTTTTTAAACTCACTCTGGTGTTGGGGCAGGGCAGTGGGGGTTGGGGTGTCTCCCACTGTAAGCTGTGTTGGGAGATTCCCGACTGTCCTCACTGGCAAAGATCATCTTTCCTTTCCCTTTTACTCTGTTTTTATCACATTTTGGAACTGGTTAGTCTCCTTTTCCAATACGCACTTCTACATATTAGCGGCTGAATGCTTTTAAATAGCAGGTGGTCTTGCCTCTGCTGCATCAGAGGAGGGAATTTTCTGCCTCTAGCATAGCCTTGGGGTTGCTCGCTTGCTGACTTCCCTCATTTTGTTTTCACCATTGACACGATTGCATTTTACGTTTTTTAGCCTGAAATGTCAAACTGTCTGAATGGACCACATTTGAAACGATGGACTTACGATCTTGCTGTTTGGTCCCTTCAACCCCATTCATCCAACCAACCAGAACCATGTGGGTGCTCGGGAAAATGGGCTCACTAAGAAATTTGTTGAAGCACCTGAAGGACACAGACTTGAAGTCGGAGTAATAAGTGCACACCTAAAATGACTACTACATAAAATTTTGAAAACCTTGTACTAGGAATGACGGGCTACCACGTCTCGCAACAGGTGAACGATCTAATGGACCAAGGCGTGCATACTTCTGAGCCTATCGGAAAGACGTCATGGTCTTTTTGCGATGACCACCCTTCCACCCACAATGCAGCTGTGGTGGTCTTCACGATAGCCGACGGTGTGCACCCGGTTGGTTGACGGATGTGCCATCAGGTCAAGCATACTGGCATATGAAGTAATCTCCTTTGAAGGCATCAAGAACTAGTTTGATAACGCAGAGTAAAAAGCGTAATAAACGTATTTTCAATACGCTTATTTTCAAGAACTGTATAAATTTTCTCTCACACTGATATGCTAGAACATTATGACCACCTACCTAATAGATGGTATGTCCACCTTTGGCGCAAACAGCGGCGACGCGTCGTGATGTGGAAGCAATAAGGCAGTGGTAGGTCGCTGGAGGGAGTTGGCACCTCATCTGCGCACGTGTCACCTAATTCTCGTAAATTGCGGTGAGGGTGGCGATGAACTAGACGCCACGTTGTCACATAAATTTGTTGGAACAAGTTAAGATCTGGCGAGTTGGGAGCCAGCACATCAACTGGAAATTTCCCCCGTGTTCCCCGAACCGCTCCATCACACTCCTGGCCTTGTGACATGGCGTATTGTTTAAAAACCTGCACTGCCATTGGGAAAGGGGATTGTCATGAACGGGTGTACGTCGTCTGCAACCAGAGTATGACACTCCTTGGCCGTCATGGTGCCTTGCACAAGCTCCGCTGGACCCATGGATGCTCATGTGGATGTTCCCCAGAGGATAATGGAGCCGCCGCCAGCTTGCTCTGTCCAGCAGTACGGCTGTTCCCTAGAGGAGGAAGGATTCGCGCTGTCCCGTCGGCATGATGAAGATACCTGAATCAGACGATGTAACGCTCCGGCACTGCGCCAAAATCCAGTCCCAATGGTCATGGGCCCATTGCAGTCGTAGTTGCTGATGCCTTGGTGCCTACATTGGCACATGCATGGGTCGTCGGCTGCGAAGGCCCATGTACTCCCACCCAGCATTAAATTCTGATACTACACTACTGGCCATTAAAACTGCTACACCAAGAAGAAATGAAGATGATAAACGGGAATTCATTGGACAAATATATTATGCTAGAACTGACAAGTGATTACATTCTCATACAATTTGGGTGCATAGATCCTGAGATCAGTACCCAGAACAACCACCTCTGGCCGTAAAGCGGCCTTGATACGCCTGGGCATTGCGTCAGAGCTTGGATGGCGTGTACAGGTACAGCTGCCCATGCAGCTTCAACACGATACCACAGTTAATAAAGAGTAGTGATTGACGTATTGTGACGAGCCAGTTGCTTGGCCATGATTGACCAGACGTTTTCAATTGGTGAGAGTTCTGGAGAAAGTGCTGGCCAGGGCAGCAGTCGAACACTTTCTGTATCCAGAAAGGCCCGTACAGGAACTGCAACATGCGGTCGTACGTTATCCTGCTGAAATGTAGGGTTTTGCAGGGATCGAATGAAGGGTAGAGCAACGGGTCGTAAGACATTTGAAATGGGCGTGAATGCGAACAGAGGTGACAGACGTGTAACCAATGGCACCCCATACCACACGCTGGGTGATACGCCAGTATGGTGATGACTAATACACGCTTCCAATGTGCGTTCACCGCGATGTCGCCAAACACGGATGCGACCATCACGATGCTGTAAACAGAACCTGGATTCATCCGAGAAATGACGTTTTGCCGTTCGTGCACTCAGGTTCGTCGTTGAGTACACCATCGCAGGCGCTGGTGTCTGTGATGCAGCGTCAAGGTTAACAGCCATGGGCCATGATCTCCGAGCTGATAGTCCATACTGCTGCAAACGTCGTCGAACTGTTCGTGCAGATGGTTGTCTTGCAAACGTCCCCATCTGTTGACTCAGGGATCGTGACGTGGCTGCACGATCCGTTACAGCCACGCGGATAAGATGCCTGTCATCTCGACTGCTAGTGATATGAGGCCTTTGGGATCCAGCACGGCGTTCCGTATTACTCTCATGAACTCAACGATTCCATATTCTGCTAACAGTCATTGGATCTCGACAAACGCGAGCAGCAATGTCGCGGTACGATAAACCGCAATCGCGATAGGCTACAATCCGACCTTCCACGAGGCATCACAACAACGTTTCACTAGGTAACGCCGGTCAACTGCTGTTTGTGTATGAGAAATCGGTTGGAAACTTGCCTCATGTCAGCACGTTGGTGTCGCCACCGGTGCCAACCTTGTGTGAGTGCTCTGAAAAGCTAATGATTTTCATATCTCAGCATCTTCTTGCTGTTAAATTTCGCGTCTCTAGCACGTCATCTTCGCGGTGTATAAATTTTAACGGCCAGTAGTGCAGTTACACCAGTTAGCTGCCTGTCGTGTTTTATCACACTGCCCAGCCTACGTCAGACACATGTAATGAACGGTGGCCGCCCAGTTCCATAAAGTCTGGACATGGTTTCAGCTTGCGTGGCCAGCCGTTGAACACTCACCACAGCATTCCTCCAACACCCGACAAGTCGTCCCGTTTACGAAATGCTCGTGCCGAGCCTTCGGGCCATGAGTCCGCCGTCGGTCAAACACAGACCGCGCACTAGGACAGCACGTTCACTGACATTAATGCACCGTGCATGTCTGTCATTTCTCGCCACGTCACATTATCGCTTGGACGGGTTTATCGATAGGCACTGTCCCGACTGACTCATAATCGCATAGTACGAGCCTCTAAGGACACGGAACCCCCTGCGGGTTCGGGGGTTAGAATAGGCCCGCGGTATTCCTGCCTGTCGTAAGAGGCGACTAAAAGGAGTCTCACATGTTTTGGCCTTATGTGATGGTCCCCTCTCGGGTTTGACCTCCATCTTTCTAAATTATTCCGAAGAGCGAGCCAATTGGGGAAGGGCGCCTTACATGGTGCACTGTATCCGTCGTGCAATTAGACCTTTAGCCGTCTTTCTCGTCGTTGCAATGGTGTCCCGCTCGTTTTCGATCTCTTGGGCGATTACCACACTGCACTCTGCAGTGTTTCTTTTAACTGCGACGACGACCTTGGCCATTTTTGCACCTAAGATCCAGCACGGTAGCCAGTCCGTTGTGGTGGGGCCGCCATGTACCCTCTTGGTTGTAGCCCCCTGACAACACAGGGATCGCTCTACTGATGCCTGCGCCGTTAACTCCCCACGTATGCCAAGGAGTAGATGCCTATCCTCCTGGGGTATCAGGACTCCCGGCAACGGCCATCCTGCCAGGTGGCCTTTGCTGTGGCTGGGTGGCGCCCGTGGGGAGGGCCCTTGGTCGGAGTAGGTGGCATCAGGGCGGATGACCCGCAATGAAGCGTGGTCCATCATCTCTCGCTGGCGGCCAGCCGCCAGCAGTCTCTAAGCGTTCTCGGGCTCAATTTAATGCTCAGAAGTACGATCCGAAAACGTTCCCCTCTCTGGCCACGCCGTGGGAAGAGCGTAAGTCCCAGGATGGAGGTAACAGTTATTCGCCCCGATTCTTAGTTTGCACGAGAGCTGATGGGGAGTCTTTTCTCTCCACAAAGCCTCAGTTCTTCGTCGAGCATTTAGAGGACAAGTTTGGGGAGGTGGAGGGCTTGTCTAAAATGCGCTCTGGCTCAGTACTGATACAAACGGCATCCTCCGCCCAGTCACGCAGGTTACTTGCTTGTGACAAGTTGGGGGATGTTAACGTTACTATTACTCCACATAAGAGTTTAAATATGGTCCAGGGTGTTATTTTCCATAGGGACCTCCTTTTGCAGTCTGATGACGAGCTGCGCGCCAACTTAGAACGTAGAGGTGTTCATTTCGTCCGGCGCGTTCATCGGGGTCCGAGGGACAATCAGGTTGCTACTGGTGCCTTCATCTTGGCCTTCGAGGGTGATACGTTACCGGAAAAGGTCAAGGTGATGGTCTACCGATGTGACGTCAAGCCCTATATCCCTCCCCCGATGCGGTGCTTCAAGTGCTGGAAGTTCGGCCATATGTCTTCCCGCTGCACTTCCAGCCTTACATGTCGAGATTGCGGACGCCCATCTCATCCTGATACTCCATGTGCCCCGCCTCCCATCTGCGTCAACTGCGGGGAGCACCATTCACCTTGCTCGCCAGACTGCAGAATATTCCAGAAAGAGCGCAAAATCATGGAATATAAGACCCTGGACCGCCTGACTTATACTGAGGCCAAACGGAAATACGACCGATTACATCCTGTGCGAATGACAACTTCCTACGCCGCTGCTACAACACCTGTGCTAGCCCCATCAGTTTCAGGCCTTCTGGCCGGATCGACGAGTGGTACAACTCCTCCTGCCCCCTTGCCAGTGGGGGGCTCTACCCACCGGGTTGCTCCTGTGCCACCTACCTCAGGAGCAACCCCATCCCCCCCATCGGGGACGTTGGTCCCCGCTTCTAAGCCGGAGAAGTGTCCAACTTCTTCGGCTTCTCACGCTCGCAAGGGGTCCCTTGGGTCCCTCCCTTCCCAGGTTTCCACCGGCGGGAAGGCTGACGATCGACAGTGGCGTAAGTGCCCACAATCTGCAGGTCGAAGGGCTTCCCGATCCTCCTCAGTCCCGGAGACTGAATCGGTGAAGCCCTCACAGCCAGTTAAACCCAAGGAGCAGCGTGAGAAATCAAAGAAGAGCAGCTCTAAGCCCAAGGAACGCGCGGTGGTAGCCACCCCATCGCAACCTTCTAGCTCTGCGTCTGGGGACGAGGTGGAGATTCTGGCGTCCGCTGAGGACCTCGATCTCGCCGGTCCCTCAGACGCCGTGAATAGCAATAGCACTAGCACGGGTGCTCAATCGGAGGCAGCAGGTGACCCAGCGGCGTAATCTGCCGTCCCAGTCCCGGCACGCCTTTCTCAGCCATGGACAAAACCATCCTCCAGTGGAACTGCAGTGGTTTTTTCCACCATCTAGCTGAGCTCCGCCAACTTCTCAGCCTTCACCCTTTCCTCTGCATTGCTCTGCAGGAAACTTGGTTTCCAGCAATGCGCACCCCCGCCCTCCGTGGCTATCGGGGTTATTATAAGAACCGAGCAGCTTATGAAAGGGTGTCTGGTGGCGTCTGCATCTATGTCCTTAACTCTCTTCACAGCGAGTCTGTCCCTCTACAAACAGCTTTAGAGGCTGTCGCTGTTAGGGTGTGGACGCCGCAGGCTCTTACCGTCTGCAGTCTTTACCTTCCACCGGAGGGTGATGTCGCGCAGCATGTCCTGGCTGCGCTGATAGCCCAATTGCCGCCACCTTTCTTATTACTGGGCGACTTTAACGCCCATCACCCTCTGTGGGGTGGGTCAGTGGCAACAGGTCGAGGCGCCACCGTTGAGCATTTATTGTCGCAGCTCGATCTCTCGATTTTGAATGATGGTGCCTCCACACACTTCAGTGTGGCGCATGGCACCTACTCCGCCATTGACCTTTCAATCTGTAGCCCTAGCCTCTTACCATCTGTCCACTGGAGTGTGCATGACGACCTGTGTGGTAGTGACCACTTTCCGATTTTTCTGTCACTACCACAGCGTCACTCTTCTGGGCGCCCTAGCAGATGGACTATGAATAAGGCTGACTGGGACTTGTTCTCCTCCACTGCCGCTATTGAGCCTCTCTCAACTGCTGCCATTGATGCGGTGGTTACATCGGTCACCGCCGGCATCGTCACTGCCGCCGAGTCTGCCATTCCCCGTTCTTCTGGGTCCCCTCGGCGGAGGGCTGTGCCTTGGTGGTCGCCTGAGATCGCTGAAGCGATTAAAGATCGCCGGCGGGCGCTCCAGCGTCACAAGCGACATCCCTCCATGGACCACCTTATTGCCTTCAAACGGCTGCGTGCGCGGGCCCGCCTCCTTATCCGCCAAGGCAAGGAGGAGTGCTGGGAGCGGTATGTGTCCACCATTGGCCTCCATGTCACTCCATCGCAGGTCTGGGCCAAGATTCGACGGGTCTTCGGCTATCGGACCCCTGCCAGCGTCCCTGCGCTCTCACTGCATGGAGCAGTTTGTACTGACTCCGACGTCATTGCAACCCGCTTAGCAGAGCATTTTGCTATGAGTTCCGCTTCTGCGAATTACCCCCAGGCCTTCCGCTCCATTAAAGAGCGGATGGAACGTCGGAGCCTTTCTTTTCGCACCAACGCTTCTGAACCCTACAACGCTCCATTCAGTGAGTGGGAATTTCAGAGTGCCCTTGCCGCTTGCCCTGATACCGCTCCCGGGCCAGATCGCATCCACTGTCAGATGCTGAAACACCTTTCAGTGGACTGCAAGCGACGCCTCCTCGACCTTTACAACCGTCTCTGGGTCGAGGGTGAGTTTCCGTCGCAATGGCGGGAAAGTATTGTCATCCCCATTTTGAAACCTGGAAAGAACCCTCTGGAGGTGGACAGCTACCGTCCCATTAGTCTCACCAACGTTCTTTGCAAGTTGCTTGAACGGATGGTGAGCCGGCGCTTAAATTGGGTGCTGGAGTCTCGGGGCCTTCTGGCTCCGTCTCAGGGTGGGTTCCGTAAAGGCCGCTCCGCCACCGACAATCTGGTGAGCCTTGAGTCGGCCATCCGTACAGCCTTTGCCCGCCGTCAGCACCTGGTCGCTGTCTTTTTCGACATGCGGAAGGCGTACGATACGACATGGCGTCATCACATCCTTTCTACGCTTCATGGATGGGGTCTTCGGGGTCCTCTGCCGATCTTTATCAGAAATTTTCTGTCGTATCGTACCTTCCGCGTGCAAGTCGCGGCCTCGTATAGTTCCTCCCTCGTCCAGGAGAACGGGGTACCCCAGGGCTCTGTCCTCAGTGTCTGCCTGTTTTTAATTGCAATAAACGGTCTCGCTGCGGCAGTGGGAAATTCTGTCTCCGCTTCCCTGTATGCTGACGACTTCTGTCTTTACTATAGTTCTATTAGCATTGCAGCAGCTGAACGTCAGCTACAGGGCGCAATCCGCAAGGCGCAGTCTTGGGCTGTAGCGCGTGGTTTTCAGTTTTCGGCAGCCAAGACTCGCGTTATGCATTTCTGCCGGCGCCGAACGGTCCATCCTGAGCCGCGGCTTTATCTTGCCGACGAACTTCTAGCTGTGGTGGAGACCCACAGGTTTTTGGGTGTCCTTTTTGATGCCCGGTTGACTTGGCTGCCTCATATCCGGCAGCTTAAACAGACGTGTTGGCGGCATCTACACGCTCTGAGATGCTTGAGCCACACCCGCTGGGGCGCCGACCGATCTACCCTGTTGCGGCTCTACCAGGCGTTAATCCAGTCTCGCCTGGATTATGGGTGCCTGCAGGTGCGTTGCAGGTGCTGGACCCAATTCTCCACAGCGGGATACGCCTTGCCACTGGTGCTTTCCGCACCAGCCCTGTGGACAGCGTCCTAGTGGAGGCAGGTGTACCTCCACTGCGGTTCCGACGCCAACGTTTGCTCGCCGCTTATGCTGCCCATGTTTTTAGCTTGCCCGGGCATCCAAATTATCGTGTCCTGTTCCCGCAGTCAGTCGTCCATCTGCCAGACCGTCGGCCCCGGTCGGGTTGTCCGATCGCCGTACGCATCAAGGAGCTTCTCTGCGGGCTTGGGTTTTTCCCAGTTCCACCTCCTTTCCGGACGCCTCTGCGTACACCCCCGTGGTGTGTTCCTCGCCCTTGCCTTCGGCTCGACTTGGCACAGGGCTCGAAGGACTCGGTCCCTCCAGAGGCCTTCCGCCGCCGCTTTTATTCCATCCTGGCCAAGTATCAGGGCTCTGGAATTGTTTACACCGACGGTTCGATGGTTGCTGGTCGTGTCGGGTATGCGCTAACTCTAGGGGACCATTCCGAACAACGGTCCTTGGCGGCTGGCTGCAGCGTTTACACTGCTGAGCTAGTCGCCATCTTTCGTGCCTTAGAGTATATCCGCTCCTGCTCAGGTGAGTCCTTCGTTATCTGTAGCGATTCCCTGAGCGGTTTACGAGCTCTCGACCAGTGTTTTCCTCGTTCTCGTCTGGTGATGGCTATCCATGAGTCCCTGCATACTCTTGCGCGTTGCGGCCGCTCTGTGGTCTTTGTGTGGACCCCCGGTCATGTCGGTATCCCGGGCAATGAACATGTTGACCGCCTGGCGAAAGAGGCCACGAGTAAACAGTCTCTGGACGTTGGCCTCCCAGAGACTGATTTGCGGGCAGTCCTCCGCCGAAAAGTTTTTGCGCTTTGGGACGCTGAATGGCGCAATCGGATCATGCCCAATAAACTCCGTGCAATCAAGGAAACGACGACTGTGTGGCAGTCATCCCTGCGAGCCAACCGCAGGGACTCTGTCGTCCTTTGTCGGCTCCGCATTGGCCACTCCCACCTGACACACAGTTATTTACTGCGCCGGGAGGACCCTCCTGTATGTCGCTGTGGGGCGGCTTTGACAGTGGCCCACATTTTGTTGGCCTGCCCCCTTTTAGCTGTGGTCAGGCAGACATTTGCGCTGCCTGATACTCTCCCTGCCCTCTTATGTGATGACCCTGGTATGGCTGCCTTAGTTTTACGTTTTATTAGGGCAGGGAGTTTTTATTCTTTCATCTGAGTGTTTGTTCTGTTCTTTTGTGTTGATTCTGGCCATTGGCCTACGATTTTACGCTGAGTTTTTAATGTGTTCTCGGTGGTTGGCTTTTCCTTTTTATCTCTATGGTCGGCCAACCACTGTCACACTCTGTGTGATTTTAATTTGTTTCGTCTGATCTCTGTAGGAGTATTTCTTGTCCTGTGTCGTCTGACGTCTTTCCTGTTGTTCGTTTTTTTTAATTCTCTTTGGGTGGTTTTACCTTTTTTTTGGAAAAAGGGACCGATGACCGTCGCAGTCTGGTCCCTTTAATCCCCCCCAAACCAACCAACCAACCAACCTAAGGACACGGACTTAAAATTTGCAGATGGTTTTGATCTACTGTAGGCACCGTTTAAGAAGATTGTTCGAAATTCCACTTCCATGGGGGTAAAACAGGGGATGTAAGGCTTTTTGAAAATGTCGCTATTAAATTTCGAAGCTAGACCTACAAAAATTGGTGTTTGGTTTGTCAGAAATAAAAATAAGCTTTCCAGCCTTTTTGGAAATCGAAGCTGTCGTGCATAAAATAGTGGTGAAAGTTTATGTCAATAAAGAGCTATTAAAGCTTTTTAAGGGGGGTAGGACGTCAAACGGTCCGACTTGGAGCGGGAGAGGCACCGCAGGACATTTTATTTTCTACCGTCTATACTTTTACAAATAAATTCATAAAACTTTGTCAGCATGACCAGGAAGGACTCAGGATTCACTTACAGCAGTGGAAGTGCAAAAAAAATTAGATATGAAATTTCATCATTTTTCACTTACTGTTGGCGGCATTTGTTGCTATAGGTACATTTTTCTTCACAAGTAAGATACTCTTTGATGCATTTTGCACAGCATACAAGCCATACTTACAGGTGTATGAAACTCTAGAATCTTCCAAATCTATTAAAAACTGTGGTAAAAATTGAGATAATTAACTACAAACTTTGATTTTTTCTACATAGTTTAAAACGTAACAGATCATTCATTTTTCATAAACTAGATTGATTCTAGAGTTTGACACCTGTAAGTATGGTTTGTATGCTGTGCAAAATTCATCGAACAGTCTCTTACTTATGAAGAAAAGTGTACCTATAGCAACAAATGTAGCCAATAGTAAGTGAAAAACGATGAAATTTCACATGTAAAAAAAAATTGTTACGTCTTTGAACTTCCGCTGCTAAGTGTGAATCGTGAATCCTTCATTTTCATGCTGATAAAGTTTTATGAATTTATTTGTAAAAGTATAGACAGTGGAAATTAAAATGTCCTGTGGTGCCTCTCCTTCTCAAAGTCGGCACGTTTGACGTCCTACCACCTTTAAAGCTACATCTATGAAAACTGGGTTTCCACTTCCCGGCTGCGTATAAAGAAATGTCTTAGCGGATTAAAGTTTCTATGTAGATATTACCACAATAGCGCATAAGGCATGATTAACAGAAACCTTGGACCCCCAGCTACCATAAGTCAGGTCATAAGGAAAAGATCATTCTTACGTACGTGAGCGTAGCAGCAGGCGCTAACCTTGATTTGGGACTGTACACAAAGGCAGATTATATTGGTACCTCAGACAAAGAAAAGTAGAACCGCTGGTTCGATGTATGGTACGATCGAAATTTTACGGCGGTTGAAGCTACGCAAAACCGCTTGCTTGGTGCGGCACCAGACTTTAATACATGTAGACTTAAGCAATGGGAGATGGCTGTGGCCAGCTGAGACGTCGTATTTAGAGAAAAACACTGAAGCGACAAAGAAACTGGTATAGGCGTGCGCTGCGGTCGGCAACGCCTATCTAAGACAGTGTGTCGCGCAGTTCAGATCGGTTACTGCTGCTACAATGGCAGGTCATAAAGATTTCAGTGTGTTTGAACGTGGTGTTAGAATCGGCACACGAGCGATGGGACACACCATCTGAGATACCGATGAATTGGGATTTTCCCGTACCACCATTGCACGAATGTGCCGTGAATGTCAGGAATCCGGTAAAACATCAAATCTCAGACATCGCTACGACCGGAAAACGAACCTGCACGAATAGGACCGACGACGACTGAATAGACTCGTTCAAAATGATAAAGTGCGACCCATCAGCAAATTGCTGCAGATTTCAATGTTGGGCAATCAAAGGTTCAGCGTGCGAACCATTCAACGAAAAATCGATATGGGCTTTCAGAGCCAAAGGCCCACTATTGTATGCTTGATGACTGCAGAACAAAAAGCTTTACGCCTCGCCTGGGCGCGTCAATACAGACACTGGACTGGAAACATGTTGCCTGGTCGGATGAGTCTCGTTTCAAATTACATCGAGCGGATGAACGGGTATGGAGACAATTTGACGAATCCATGGACCCTGCATGTCAGCAGAGGACTGTTAAAGCTGGTAGAGGCTCTATAGAGTGTGCAGTTGGTGAGATGGGACCCCTGATAAGCCTAGATACGACAGGTGACACGTAAGCAAGCATCCTGTCTGATCACCTGCATCCATTCAGGTCCATTGCGCATTTCGCCGGACTCGGTATATCCAGTAGGACAATGAGACACCTCACACGTCCGGAATTACTCAGTGGCTCCAGGAAAACTGACTTTGAATACTTCCGCCGGCCACCAAACTCCCCAGACACGAGCATTATTGAGCACAACTGGGATGCGTTGCACTGTGCTGTTCAGAAGAGATCTCCACCCCTCGGATTTATGGATAGCCCTGCAGGATTTCTGATGTCAGTTCCCTCCAGCTCTACTTCAGACACTAGTCGAGTGCCTGCCACGTCGTGTTGAGGCACTACTGCGTGCTCGCGGGGGCCCTGCACGGTATTAGGCAGGTGTACCTGTTTCTTTGGCTCTTCAGTGTATATCCACACACACCAGTGTTGCATGAGAACTAGTAAATTTTTCAAAGAAAAGAGTTTGTGCGACGCTATTTCTCCATTTTTCCATTTTAAGCGAGCTATAGCTTGTTTTGGTTTGTTGCCTATTTCATAGATTCTGTGCAGAAGACAGAGGCAGCTTTCTAAAGCTTACAGGAGGCTGTTCTCTTTACTGGCCATCTTTGACGAAAATGCCGCAAAATGCTCCATCCCCGAACGTCTGCCCTACCGCGAAGTGTCATAGCCCCTGTTGTGCTGACGGATGCTGCGATGCGCTACTCTCACGGAGTCGTGCTCTCCATGCCTTTGAACGCCATCCCACAAAGGACACCGGTATTTATTATAAACGGCTATGCGCAAAGCGTCGTCCCATTCTGAAATAGCAAAAAGGTAGATGGATCTCTTTCACCTGTTCACTCTCTCTTCTGTTTGGGGTAACCTACGTCGAATATTGGGAAATAAGGTACATGTACCGATTCATGGCTTGACTAGTGACAGATGTTACTCTAATCGATATTTCCAACAGGTTGGGTCAATAGTTAGCAGAGACCTCGAGCCCCGCGCATTACCATCTCTACTTCCTGCTACGGAAACGAGTGAAGGCGGCTTGGGAGATATTTCCCTTCTCGGAATCGCGACTGCTACAATACACAGCTTCTATTACTAGGAAACTAGAACATGCTCTCACCTCGACACGATGTTTCACTTCAGGATCGGATATTACCTTCATTTAGATTTTGAAGCTCCCATCTCTTGACGGCAAGCACTTTCTCCTTCGTACGTACAATTGTATCCGAACGGAAGGCGCGTTTTCCAGACGTTGGCGTTGTCAGTGTAATACACACGCCCCAGCCTAGTAAGGACAAACATCTTCAAACTACCGCCCAGTTTCCCGCACCAGCAGTCAGCAAGATGAAGGAACGCATGATCAGTGGTTGGCTGGTGCGGTAGCTTGTCTCGAAATTTGCTAACAAAGGCACAATAGAGTTCGTAAGCATCGCTCTGCAGCTGATAATCTCATCACCCTGTCAACCAATATTATGAAAAACTTTCTGCGGAAATAACGTACTGTACCTGTGTTCGATTCAGGGATACCTGCTTACGAACATCCTCCGTACGATGCACAGTGCAGGCTTCCGAGGCCGCCTGCCCCATTTTATTCGTGAGGTTTTTAAGACAGGGTTTTGAAGGCACATGTGGGTTCGGCTTTATCGAACACTTTTATTCAGACCGGGATGCCTCAGGGCTCTAGTGAGCGTAGCTCTATTATCCATAGTAACTGGCCCTACCATGGATTATCTCGCTCAAGACATCGCAGGCTTTCTTTTCGTACATGATACCACGATCCAATGCAACGGACCTGTTCACTGGAGCGACTACAAAGTGTCGACCATCTTTACTCATGATCTGTAGACAACGGCTTCCACTGTTACACTGAAAAAACTGCCCGGACTTCTGGCGGCGTAGGGAATTTCTTCCACGGTGATCAAAACTATCCGGACACATGGCTGAAAATGACTTAAAAGTTCGTGGCGCCCTCCATCGGTAATGTCGGAATGCAGTATGGTGTTGGTCCTCCCTTAGCCTTGATGACAGCTTCTACTCTCGCAGGCATACGTCCAATCAGGTGCTGGAATGTTTCTCAGGGAATGGCAGCCAATTCTTCACGGAGTGCCGTACTGAGGAGAGGTATCGATGTCAGTCGGTGAGGCCTGGCACCAAGATGGCGTTCCAAAATATCCCAACGGTTTTTTATAGGATTTAGATCACGACTCAGTGCAGGCCAGTCCATTACAGGGATGTTACTCTCGTGCAATCGCTCCGCCACAGGCCGTGCATTATGAACAGGTGCTCGATCGTGTTGAAAGAGGCAATCGCCATCCCCGAATTGCTCTTAAACTGTAAAAAGCAAGGTGCTTAAAACATCAATGTAGGCCTGTGCTGTGTCACGCAATACAAAGGGGTGCAAGCCCCCTCCATAAAAACACAACCTCCGAATTTTACTGTTGGCACTACGCTGGCAGATGTTCAGCGGGCATTCGTCGTACCCACACCCTACCATCGGATCGCCACATTGTGTACAGTGATTCGTCACTCCACACAGCGTTTTTCCACTTTTCAATCGTCCAATGTTAACGCTCCTTACACTAAGCGAGGCGTCTTATTGCTTTTACTAGCGTGATGTGTGGCTTATAGGCAGGCGCTCGAACATGAAATAGTTTTCTCACCTCCCGCCTAAGTGTCATAGTACTGGCGGTGGATCCTGATGCAGTATGGAATTCCTGTGAGATGGACGTTTGCCTGTTACATACTACGAACCTCTTAAACTGTCGGCGGTATGTCAGTCAACAGACTAGGTCGGCCTGTACGCTTTGGTGCTGTAAGAGTCCCTATACCTATCCACTTCACTATCGCATCGGAAACAGTGGACCTAAAGATGTTTAGGAGTGTGAAAATCTCGCGTACAGACGTATGACGCAAGTGACACCCAGTCACCTGACCACATTCGAAGACTGAGAGATCCGCGGAGCGCCCCGTTCTGCTCTCACGATGTCTAATGGCTATTGCGGTCGCTGATACGAGTGCCTGGCAGGTGACACCACAATGCACCTAATATGAAAGACCTAAGTTTTTCGAGGAATCCGGTCACTTTTGATCATGTAGTAGTGTATCTCGGTTGTGTTGCTTTCTCCGTTTGTCGCGACCGCGAGATTCTTGAAGGCTGTGGTCGATAAGTTGATTCTTTAGTCCTCCCACATATCTCGCAGCACACTGTACCCGTAGTAAATACGTTATCGTTTTAAAGCGGTATTTGGCGGTGAGTGAATCGGTACATTTACAGCTTATACCCTGTCCGATCAAAAGTAGACTGGGTATCCCGCTTATCCATCTGCACGACGTCTACTTTAGGTCGTCTCAACACAATTCGCCGCCGAGACATACGTTGACCACCGGAGCGTTTTGCACTGGCCCAGTTAGGTGTCTAGGCGGATGCTCACGAACTACCGCTGCCACACCGGTCTGATGTTATCAGCAGATGCGCGTGCTGTCTGTCCTCTGACCAACCATCGATCCTGTGCATTTTTTCTTGACGCTCTGGACCGACAATATTGGACAAGCGCACCTTCGTTACCTCGTTACCTCGTTACCTCGTTACCTCGTATACTGATTCAGAGGCTTAACCCTAAATTACATGCCACGTTCCCGATGGGTGGTACCCCTTCGCCACCTTGGACTTACGCACAGGCCCGCTTTAATCCTGGACTAAGCTGGCGTCTCAAGGACGCTGCTATCGCTGTAAGTTTTTCGAACCTTGCATGCAACTTAGATGCAGCACCTTTGTCTACACCGGTCACTGTAAGACCGTTGACTCGGATTTGCCTTCATCATTCGCAAGACATTTCAGATACTGGCTTCTAGAACAGTGCTCGATTTTTACTCCAAAGCTTTCCACCCTATCAGGCCACCCTGTACATACGAAACAGGCTTCTCAGTTGTGTATTCAGTTTCGCTCAATGCGAGCGTCTGTGTGGTGCACACGTACCAACCCTTAGTGCAACGAATCCAAGAATGCTTCCACTCGCTCGCTGATGGAGCCAATGTGATGTTCATGTGGGTCACTGATCACGCCGGAGTGTCGCGGAATGAAAGTGCCGATATTGCTGCCAAAGCTGCGGTTGGACTACCTAGGCCTTTTAGCTGTTTTGCCCCTTCGGATGAACTGTTGCCGCACGTAGGAACATGGTGTCGGGCGTGAACACACATCTTCGCTATATGGGAACAAACTTTGTGAAATTAAACACCTCCCAGCGGCTCGGTCGACTTCATCTCGCCCCCACTCGTCGCGAGGACACACTACCAGCGTATTGGGCACTGTCGTTCGTCACGGTCGTTTAAGTGAATACCCGGCATCACTGTGTTGACTGCAACCGAACAGTGTTCCATTTTCCGACCCAATGCCGATTTCATAAACGCTTACGTTTTAATGTATGTTTGCCATCTGAATCATCAGATACTTTAGCAGATACAGCACGAGCGGTAGATGGCATTTTACTTTTTATTCGTCGTAATACGGCGAATGAAATTTAATTTGCAACCAGTTGAGCAATATACTCAAAGGGAAGGTGACCGTTTTTAGCCATCTGTATTAGAGTCGATTAGGATCTGAACATTGACGTCAAATTCATTCGGTATAATAATAATGTCGTGACCAGGGTCTAACGTCGGGTAGACCGTTTGCCGAGTGCAAGTCTATTTGACGCCAATTCGGAGACTCGCGCGTCGATGGGGATGAAATGATTAGAACACAACAGAACACCCAATCCCTGAGCGGAGAAAATCTCCGACGCAGCCGGGAATCTAACCCGGGCCCTTAGTAATGAGTCTGTCGCGCTGACCACTCCGCTACCGGGGGCGGACATTCATTCGGTAAATGACCATTTTAAGTTACGACGTGCGTTCTTATGACCTAAGCTGTTTTGCGCCCTAAAGCAACAAACAGTGTCATAGTTTGTGTATCCCTTGTACTTGGGCCGCGCAGGTCAAATGTCCCGCGATTTTTTTTCCAATGAGCTCGATACTGCACCGAAGATTAGAGGCCTTACTTATATTGAAACATGGATGTTTGAACATGTACGCTTGGAGTATGATTGAAATCACGTAACTGACAGTAGTTCGCAACCCAACTGTTACAACGAGAATGGCATGTGAATGTGTATTTTATCTCTTCGCTTATGCGCTTTGCCCTGTACCGAGCTTTCCTGACTGGGAGAATGTAAACTTATCTGTAAGGCAAACCAAAACTGCAGGAATTTACGTGACAAACTGTCTGATGCAATACTATTGATTGGAAATGGGCCCTGGTAATGAAACTTGATCAGTTCGAAAATGATACCTGTGCTTAATGATGCTTCCCTAAAATAATAAATTTTATCTTTATCCGAGCAATGGTAATGTCCTTCGCACTGCCCTGTTCGTACATTAAATTGTATAGTTACCAAACAATGTTATGAGAAGAAAGTTGCTACTCACCATATAACGGAGATTGAGTGGCAGATAGGCACAATAAGAGTGCTATTGTGCAAGGCTCTTGCTTAGCATACATTTTAATTAAATATGACGGAGAGGGTAACTTCTTGAGAAAAACGGTTAATCAAAAAGTCATGACTCTGGGAACTGGTATTCTCTTGGTGTAACAGTATGACACTGACTTTAAAATTCATATTTTGACTCTTTGAAAATTAATGCTCACAATTAACTTAATAAACTGATTATACGTTAACAATTGGGTTTACAGAATCATTCGATATGAGTACTATACGTTGTCTCAATCATCACTTGTGAATACGCGGATTGCATTAGTAACAAAACTTTCTTTTCCTTAATTATTTAAAAGTTCTGTTGAGATTGGTTTAACAGTTAGGAAACATAATACTATCTTGAAAATAAAAAAAATTATTGCCTGTAGCGAGTAAGTATATATCCAGCACAAATCAGATAAAACACATCTTTACACTAGTCGTCCATACATGTCTCGATCTAAATTTGCGCTGACACGTTACTCGTAACACCTTGAATCAACGACGCTACTACTTAATGGATACTGTATTTGACCGTCTCTGGCTCAATATAGTATTTTCTTAGAAAACTTTAATTTACCTTGTGTATATACCTTCAAATATTGCTTTAAAAAGCATGTCGAGAGTAAACTCAATCGAAGTACCGTCCCCCAATGCCTCTGTAGTACATGTTATCGAAAGTGCGTTTATATTGCTAGTCATGTGTTAGGATACTTCCAGGTTCTGGACTTAGTACATCTTTAAAATTATGTTGCGAATAAAATTCAATGAAACAAATCAAAAATGTTCAAATGTGTGTGAAATCTTATGGGACTTAACTGCTAAGGTCAGCAGTCCCTAAACTTACACACTACGTAACCTAAATTATCCAAAGCACGAACACACACACACCCGTGCCCGAGGGAGGACTTGAACCTCCACCGGGATCAGCCGCACAATGAAACAAATCATGCCAACTTTTTAGAGTTGGCGTAATATATAAACCCCCCACAAACCCTGGTAATGCGTTACGGAACATGAGGTTATTAATAGTTACAAAGTTCATTTATATGAAAGTGATATTAGCTATTTAACACGTTCGTATATTTTTGTAGTAACTCTGCACTGTGCTCTATAAACAAACTTACCGCTACGCCACCGAAGTCGTCCATCCGTGGATACCTCCGTGCTGGGTAGGTCACTAGTTCCGTATAAACATGCATGCAGCCCAAGAACACTTTTTTTTGTAGTTCTTCACCAGTGAAGGCAAATATTTTTCGTCTAGGCAAGTTTTACACCTTCATTCAAATACAAAAGTTAGTTAACGTAATATCAAACAAGAAGTAAAGCGTGGTCCAGGAGGCTCGGATGGGATGAGAATCTGAGCTTAAGACGTCTGATGCTTCAGAAGAATGTTTAATGTTAAATGGTTAGATAGAATATGTAATCAGTTAATACTGAATCGAACAGGGGAAAAAGGAATTTCTAGCGAAGCTGTACGAAAAGATAGGTTGATAGGATACATCATGAGACATAAAGGAATGATCGTTTTGGCTGTCTAGGGAAACAGTAGGGGCTAAAATCCGGAGAGAGAAAAACTACTGAAACCAGCAAGTAGGTCCAAGTGGATGTAGGTTCCAGGATTTTGCAGAGATCAACAGGCTTTCCCAGGATAATTAGCTTACAGAAATACCTTGAACATTTCTTCAGACATGAAACAACAAAATATCTGAACACAAGACACAACGAAATTACTGACGTTAGGAGCTAAAGCACACTGATTTAAATCAATTCGAAGTAGTTTGTCTTGGACCACTATGTGAACCCTTGTCTCCTACTTACAAGTAATATGAACTGACTACTGCGCCATCCGGACACTTACCACCGGAACTGCACGAACTACCCTAGCACGCCTCCTGTCAGACCTAAACTATTGATGTAAGTGCCCCTGTTCTTTCCGACATGTCTGAAAGTACATTCATCACATGTATAACAATACCTAAATTCTCCATTTAGTGATGACAGTTACGGAAAACTAAGTTACACTAAACTTAAAATCGTACTCCTGTTTGTTTTTCCTAGCTAAACACGTGTTTCATGAGTTACACGGCATCGTAGTAGAATTGGAAAAAGACCGGTTAAAACATACACCGGTATTTTACTTCAGTGACAGGTATTTTTCGGTACATGGTTGGTATGTTAAAACAAGTGTTCATTGTTTACTAATAAGAGTAGACAGAATATCAATTAGCCATAGAAGTGACAAAATTTTTTGTTCTTTAACGAATCTTTGTTAAAAACTCATTTTGGTTCGAAATAGTACAATATTATAGAAAATGGAAAAGCGATCAGTGCGATTACAATAATGATAGAAAAGAACACCACTTGGTATAAGAAATCGTACAACATCGCTAAGACAATGTTCCTTGTGCCGTGTGTCGCGGCTTAAGGCAGAAGCGTCCGTGCAGTGCACCAGACGCGCTCTCGCTTGGTCTACACGGTGGTCCTCGCTGTCGTCGGTGGACATACTTTCCGTTGCACAATGGCACCAACCCTAGTCTGCAAATACTTTTACGTGACTTAGCAGCATCATTTGCTTAGAGGATTAATGATTGTCATTTCTATGAAATAATCAGGAAGGAAATCAACGTAATGGTAATCAATTAAAACGTAACAATTCAGTGTACCTTACAAATAAAGTAACTGATAATCTGGCCATTTGTACAAATTGTTGTCTTCAGTCCTGAGACTGGTTTGATGCATCTCCATGCTACCCTATCCTGTGCAAGCTTAATCATGTCCCAGTACCTACTGCAACCTACATCCTTCTGAATCTGCTTGGTGTACTCATATCTTGGTCTCCGTCTACGATTTTTAACCTCCACACTTTCCTCCAATACTCCTCCCTGCGGGTCCGGGGTAAGAATAGGCCCAAGGTAAATCTGCCTGTCGTAACAGGCGACTAAAAGGAGTTTCAACCGTTTCGGCATTCCATGTGATGGTCCCCCTTGGGGTTTGCCCTCCTTTTTTCAAAATTCTACAGAAGTATGAGCCTTTTAGGGAAGGACGCCTTACGTGGTGTATCATTGGTCCTCAGTGCACTAAGACCTTGGCACTCAGCATTGTAACGGCGTTGTAACCACACCCACTATTCCTCAAATTGGGCCTAAACGCCTGATGGGTTGCACAAGTTACGCCCATAGTGCGTCCCCATCTGCACCTACCATCATGATGGACTTTCATGGCACCCGAAATCCAGCACGGTAGCCAGCCTGTTGTGGTGGGGTCGTCATGTACACTCTAGGTTGTAGCCCCCTGACAACACAGGGATTGTACTGCCTATACCTGAGCTGCACCTTCCCCACGTCGGCCAAGGAGTAGATGCCCGTCTCGTTGGGGCATCGGGACTCATGGCAATGGTCATCCTGCCAGGTGGCCCTTGCTGAGGCTGGGTGGCGCCCGTGGGGAGAGCCCCTGGTCGGAGTGGGTGGTATCGGGGCGGACGTTTCGCAGATGAAACGTCAACATGTATCAGGTCGCTCTGCGGCCGAGTCTTTTAAAAAGAAAGGTACTGTCTCTCGTTCTGGTTCTGCTGCCCTTTCCCCCTTGGCCACGCCCTGGGAGGAAGGACAGGCCCGCCGGCTTGGGGCGAAGCACTTCTCCCGCTATTTTGTCTGTTCTCGGACCGATTGGGGAACGTTCGCCACCTCCAAGCCCATGTTCTTTGTCCAGCACATCGAGGACATCCTTGGGGAAATAGAGGCTCTCAGTAAAATGCGTTTGGGGTCCGTTCTTATAAAGACCGCCTCCGCCACACAGTCGGTGGCACTCCAGGTGTGCGACCGACTACGGGACATCCCAGTATCTATTGTCCCGCATCTGGGACTGAATAGGACGCAGGGGGGTTATTATTCATCGGGACCTCCTGCTGCAATCTGATGAGGAGCTCAGGGCCAACCTGGAGCGCAGAGGCGTGCATTTCGTCCGGCGAGTTCAGCGCGGCCTCAGACCGTCGCATCAACAACGGAGCCTTTATCCTCGCCTTCGAGGGGGACATTCTCCCGGAGAAGGTAAAGGTGATGTGCTACCGGTGCGACGTGTGGCCTTACGTCCCGCCTCCTATGCGCTGCTTTCGGTGTTTGCGCTTTGGGCACATGTCACGGTGTGAGGCTGAGCCCCTTTGTGGCGATTGCGGACGTCCTCTTCGTGAGGAACATACATGTACCCCACCACCTCGGTGTGTTAATTATCCTGGCATCCAATCGCCTAGATCTTTAGACTGCCCTGCGTATCAGAAGAAGATTCAAGAATTAAAAACTTCGGATCGTCTCTCTTATTCTGAGGCCAGGAAGAAGTATGACCGCCTCCATCCCGTGACGCTGACAACTCCGTTTGCCTCAGTCGTGTCCACTCCTTCCACAGTATCCTCACCCCTATCCTGTCCCCCTCCACCCCCTCACCCCATCCGGGGTCTATGCCTCCGCCTCCCAAATCCCTTCCTTCCAAATCCTCCTCCCTCGCGGCCCGTGCCCCCTTTGCCTCGGGGGCCACCCTTCCTCCTCCCCCTCCGCCGCCTGAGACGCGATCCTCTTCTCAGGCATCCATCGGGGAAACTTTCTGGACCCCGGCTTCCGAGGTCCGACATTCCCAAACGGACCCCGCGCGTGAGGACCTTCTTTGGGTCCAGCCCACCATCCCCGAGCCTCATTGGACTTCCAAGAAGGCCTCCAAGAAGAAATCTTTATCCCCCTCTCCACCCCGGCGCGTTTCGTCTGACGCTCGATCCGTGAGTCGCTGCTCCCGGCCGTCCTGTTTCACCGGGATGCTCTGCTGCAAGGCGCTCAGCTGCCCTCACGTCGACGAATGATGCTGCCCCTCCTACGCAACCCGGGAAAGCAGCCACCGCTGGCGACGACTCGATGGAACAGGATCCGCCTCCCGCCGGTTGTAGTGTTGTTCCGTCGACACCTGGCCCTCCGCGGCCGTCGAGGTGACCAGCTCTTCACCCGTTTCGTTCCACCTCTTTTCTGACTAGAGATGGCTTTGTTACTTTGGAACATAAGAGGTATTCGATCTAATTGGGAGGAATTAAAACTGCTCCTCCGCCTGCACTGTCCGCTCGTCCTTGGTCTCCAGGAAACAAAGTTGCGCCCAACTGACTGTTGCTTTTACCCACTACACCTCGGAGCGGTCTGACCTCCCTCCTGTGGACGGTATTCCAGCTCATGGTGGGGTCATGTTGCTAGTTCGGGACGATGTCTATTACCATCCCATCCCATTGACCACCCCACTCCAAGCAATAGCTGTCCGTATTACTCTTTCTGCTTTTACTTTTCCGTTTGTACCATCTACACTCCACCGTCATCTGCAGTTAGTCGGTCTGACATGATGCACCTGATTGTTCAGCTTCCTCCGCCGTTTTTGTTTGGCGACTTCAATGCCAATCATCACCTTTGGGGCTCTCCTGCATCCTGTCAACGAGGCTCACTCTTGGCGGATGTCTTCAACCATCTCAATCTTGTCTGTCTCAATACTGGCACCCCAACTTTCCTCTCGGACTCTACTCATACCTACTCCCACTTGGACCTCTCGATGTGTTCTACCACTCTTGCCTGTTGGTTAGAGTGGTATGTCCTTTCTGACACCTATTGGAGCGACCACTTCCCTGTGTCGTTCGTCTCCTGCACCACACCCCATCCCCACATCCTTCGAGCTGGTACATACCGAAAGCTGACAGGGGACTTTACTCCTCCCTGGCGACCTTTCCGGACCACGATTTTCAGTTCAGTCAGGTCGAATACCTTACGGCTGTTACCATCAATGCTGCCGAACGTTCCATTCCTCGTACTGCCTCGTCTTCACGTTGCGTTTCCGTCCCCTGGTGGAATGAGGCTTGTCGAGACGCTATTCGTGCTCGTCGACGTGCTTTACGCACCTTTAAACGCTTTCCTACAGTGGCGAATTGTATTAATTATAAACAATTACGTGCTCAGTGTCGTCGTATTAAAGAAAGCAAGAAAGCCAGCTGGGCTGCTTTCACAAGCACCTTCAACAGTTTTACTCCTTCTGTTGTCTGGGGTAGCCTGCGCCGGCTATCTGGCACTAAGGTCCGCTCCCCAGTTTCTGGCTTGAAGATCGCGAATGAAGTCCTTGTGGCCCCTGAGGCTGTCTCCAATGCCTTCGGCCACTTTTTCGCAGAGGTTTCGAGCTCCGCTCATTACCACCCTGTCTTCCTCCCCCGCAAACAGGCAGAGGAGGCTAGGCCACCTGACTTCCGCTCCTCGAATTGTGAAAGTTATAATGCCCCATTCACCATGCGGGACCTCAAAACCGCACTTGGTCGATCACGGTCCTCCACTCCAGGGCCTGATTCTATTCATATTCAGATGCTGAAGAACCTTTCTCCTGCGGGTAAAGGTTTTCTTCTTCTTCTGGATTGAGGGACATGTTCCCGCATGCTGGCGCGAGTCTATTGTTGTCCCGATTCCTAAGCCAGGGAAGGACAAGCACTTGCCTTCCAGTTAGCAACCTATCTCGCTTACCAGCTGTGTCTGTAAAGTGATGGAGCGAATGGTTAACTCTCGATTGGTTTGGCTGCTCGAGTCTCGACGCCTACTTACCAATGTACAATGTGGATTTCGTAGGCGCCGCTCTGCTGTTGACCATCTGGTTACCTTGTCGACCTTCATTATGAATAACTTCTTGCGGAAGCGCTCGACCGCGGCTGTGTTCTTTGATTTGGAGAAGGCTTACAACACCTGTTGGAGGGCGGGCATTCTCCGCACCATGCATACATGGGGCCTTCGCGGTCGCCTCCCTCTTTTTATTCGTTCCTTTTTAATGGATCGACAGTTCAGGGTACGTGTGGGTTCTGTCCTGTCAGACACCTTTCGCCAGGAGAATGGGGTGCCACAGGGCTCAGTTTTGAGCGTCGCTCTCTTCGCCATCGCGATCAATCCAATAATGGATTGCCTCCCAGCTGATGTATCAGGCTCCCTTTTTGTGGACGATTTTACCATCTATTGCAGCGCGCAGTGCACACGTGTCCTGGAGCGCTGTCTTCAGCGTTCTCTTGACCGTCTTTACTCCTGGAGTGTCGCCAATGGCTTCCGTTTTTCTGCCGAGAAGTCGGTCTGTATTAACTTCTGGCGCTACAAAGAGTTTCTCCCACCGTCCTTACGACTCGGTCCCGTTGCTCTCCCAATCGTGGAGACAACCAAATTTTTAGGCCTTACATTTGACAGGAAACTTAGCTGGTCTCCACATGTCATATTTGGCCGCCCGTTGTACCCGTTCTTTAAATGTCCTCCGTGTTCTGAGTGGTATGTCGTGGGGAGCGGATCGAACCGTCCTACTTCGTCTATATCGGTCGATCGTCCGCTCCAAGCTGGATTATGGGAGCTTCGTATACTCCTCTGCACGGCCATCCATCTTACGCCACCTCAACTCCATACAACATCGGGGTTTACGACTTGCGATCGGAGCATTTTATACCAGTCCCGTAGAGAGTCTTCATGCTGACGCTGGCGAATTGCCACTCACCTACCGGCGCGATATACTGCTTTGTCGGTATGCCTGTCGGCTACTGTCAATGCCCGACCATCCGTCTTATCGTTCCTTTTTTGACGACTCTCTTGACCGTCAATACGGGTTGTATGTCTCTGCCCTGCTACCCCCTGGAGTTCGCTTTCGTCGCCTCCTTCAACACCTTAATTTTTCACTCCCTGCAACCTTTCGAGTGGGCGAGAGCCACACGCCACCTTGGCTCCAGGCTCAGGTCCACGTTCACCTTGACCTCAGCTCGCTCCCAAAAGAGGTCACCCTCGGTTCGGTCTACCACTCCCGTTTTTTGGAACTTCGTTCGAAGTTCATCAATATGACTTTCATTTATACAGATGGCTCTAAGACCAATGACGGGGTCGGGTGTTCCTTTATTGTCGGGGCACAAAGTTTCAAATACCGGCTCCATGGCCATTGTTCGGTCTTCACAGCTGAGCTCTTTGCCCTCTACCAGGCTGTTCTTCACATCTGCCGCCACCGACATTCTGCTTATGTCATCTGCTCAGATTCCCTGAGCGCCATCCAGAGCCTCAGTGATCCGTACCCGGTTCACCCTTTCGTACACCGGATCCAACGCTCTCTTCAGCAGCTGGTGGATGTCGGTTCTCCGGTTAGCTTCATGTGGGTTCCTGGCCATGCCGGTATCCCTGGGAACGAAGCTGCAGATGCCGCGGCCAAGGCTGCGGTCCTCCAGCCTCGGACAGCTTCTTGTTGTGTCCCTTCGTCCGATTTTAGCAGGGTCATTTGTCGGCGCATTTTATCGCTGTGGCATGCCGATTGGGCTGCACTTACCGACAACAAGCTTCGGGCCTTAAAACCTCTTCCCGTGGCTTGGACGTCCTCCTCACGCCCTTCTCGGCGGGAGGAGGTAGTTTTAGCCCGGTTAAGAATTGGACACTGCCGGTTGAGCCATCGCCATCTGCTGACGGCTGCGCCGGCGCCGTTCTGCCCATGTGGGCACTTGCTGACGGTTCGACACATTTTACTGTCCTGTCCAGATCTTAACACACTGCGCCTAGATCTTAACCTGCCAAATACTTCCGATGCCATTTTAGCGGATGACCCCCGAGCAGCTGCTCGTGTTCTTTATCAATTTGACAAACCTCGCTAAGGACATTTGATGTTTTTTAATCCTATGCCTGTCAGTCTGTCTTTTATCGTGTTTTCCCTTTTAGTTGTAGTTGTCAACTTGTGCCTCGCGGTGCAGTCAGGGCGCTAACAACTATTGAACTTGTGCGCCCTAAAACCACAAAAAAAAACCCAAATCACTTTCGGCTTCCCGACCAGTGTTCGGTCTATACTGTGGAGCTTTACGCTGTTCTCCAGGCTGTCCACTACATCCGCCGCCATCGCTGGATACAGTACGTTATCTGCTCAGATTCTCTCAGCTCTCTCCTCAGTCTCCAAGCTCTTTACCCTGTGCGCCCTCTGGTCCACCGGATTCAGGACTGTCTGCGCTTGCTCCACCTGGGGGGCGTCTCGGTGGCGTTCCTCTGGCTCCCGGGACACGTTGGTATCTGCGGAAATGAGGCGGCCGATATTGCAGCCAAGGCTGCAGTCTCTCTTCTTCGGCCAGCAATTCAATCGATTCCCGTCGCCGATCTCCGGAGCGTTTTATGTCGTCGTGTTGTTCTTTTATGGCACGCACATAGGTCGACACTTCCCAATAATAAATTGCAGGACGTGAAAGCTCTTCCTTGTGCTTGGACCTCTTCCTCCCGTACGCGTCGTCGGGAGGAGGTAATTTTAACTACGCTCCGGATAGGGCACTCCCATCGACATCTTTTAAGCGGCGATCCTCCCCCACTCTGTCCCCACTGCTCTCAGTTGTGGACGGTAAGACATCTTTTAATTGGGGTCCCCTATTTTACTCCGTTATGTGCCCGTCTACAGCTGTCGCCTGATATATCGTAAATTTTAGCAGATGACACGCGATCGGCCGATCGCGTTCTAGAGTTCATTCGTGCCAGTGAAATGACGTCAGTCATTTGAAGTTTTTTTTGGGACAACCAACCCCCTTCTGTAGTGAATTTTTAAGCCTTCCTTCTCCTTTTAGTTTCTCCAATTTTATGACTTTCGTTCCCATTGCTGCTGGTTTCAGTTTTCGGTTTTTTACTGCTTCCTAAGTCACGGACCGGGCGCTAATGACCATAGCAGTTTTGCGCCCTAAAACCAAAACAAAGACTCCGAGCGCAATGCCGTAGTCATCAAAGACAGCAAAAAAGCTTGTTGGGCCTCTTTCACCAGCTCCTTTAACAGTTTTACTCGCTCTTCTGTCGTCTGGGGTGGCCTGCGCCGGCTGTCGGGCATTAAGGCCCACTCCTCGGTACCTGGCCTGACCTCAGGTAATGTGGTCCTTGTTGATCCTGTGGATGTATCCAACGCCTTCAGTCGCTTTTTCGCGGAGGTTTCAAGCTCCGACCATTACCACCCTGCCTTCCTTCCCAGGAAAGAGGCAGAAGAGGCTCGGCGACCTTCCTTCCACTCGCTGAACCTGGAAAATTATAATGCCCCCTTTACTATGCGGGATCTTGAACGTGCACTTGCACTGTCCCGGTCCTCTGCTCCGGGGCCAGATGCCATTCACGTTCAGATGCTAGCACACCTTTCTCTGGCAGGCAAAAGCTTCCTTCTTCGTACCTACAATCGCGTCTGGACCAAAGGTCAAGTCCCCATGCATTGGCGTGACGCTGTCGTTGTTCCTATACCCAAACCCAGGACGGCAGACACCTTCCTTCTAGTTACCGCCCCATTTCTCTTACAAGCTGTGTCTGTAAGGTGATGGAGCGCATGGTTAACGCTCGGTTAGTTTGGGTTCTTGAATCTCGATGGCTACTTACCAATGTTCAATGCGGCTTTCGTCGCCGCCGCTCCGCTGTTGACCACCTTGTGACCTTGTCGACATTCATCATGAACAACTTTTTGCGAAAGCGCCAAACAGTCGCCGTGTTCTTCGATTTGGAGAAGGCTTACGATACCTGTTTGAGAGGAGGTATCCTCCGCACTATGCACAGGTGGGGCTTACGCGGTCGCCTGCACCTTCTTATTGATTCCTTTTTAACAGATCGAAAGTTTAGGGTATGGGTGGGTTCCATATTGTCCGAGGTCTTCCTCCAGGAGAACGGAGTGCCTCAGGGCTCCGTCTTGAGCGTAGCCCTTTTTGCCATAGCGATCAATCCAATTATGGATTGCATTCCACCTAATGTCTCAGGCTCTCATTTTGTCGATGACTTCGTGATCTACTGCAGTGCCCAGGGAACATGCCTCCTGGAGCGCTGCCTTCAGCGTTGTCTAGACAGCCTGTACTCATGGAGTGTGGCAAATGGCTTCCGGTTCTCTGAAGAGAAGACGGTTTGCATCAACTTTTGGCGATATAAAGCGTTCCTTCCGACATCCTTACATCTCGGTCCCGTGGTTCTCCCATTCGTGGAAACAACTGAGTTTGTAGGGCTCACACTGGACAGGAAACTTTGTTGGTCTCCGCACGTCTTTTATTTGGCTGCCCGTTATACACGTTCCCTTAATGTCCTCAGTTCTTAGTGGTTCATCTTGGGGAGCGGATCGCACTGTCCTGCTTCGCTTGTATCGGTCCATAGTCCGATCACAGCTGGATTATGGGAGCCTCGTCTGCTCGGCCATCCCTCTTACGCCGTCTCAACTCCATCCACCATAGGGGGTAACGTTTTGCGACTGGAGCCTTCTACACTAGTCCCGTCGAGAGTCTTTATGCTGAAGCTGCCGAATTATCATTGACCTACCGGCGCGACGTACTGCTTTGTCGGTATGCCTGCTGGCTGTTGTCAATGCCCGACCACTCCTCTTATCAGTCCTTCGCCGATTCTCTCGACTGTCAGTATGGGTTGTATGTGTCTGCCCTGCTGCCCCCTGGAGTCCGCTTTCGTCGCCTGCTTCGACAATTCGATATTGCCCTCTCTACCACCTTCAGAGAGGGTGAGAGCCAGACACCACCTTGGCTCCAGGCTCCGGTTCATGTTTATCTCGACCTCAGCTCGCTCCTGAAAGAGGGTACTCCAGCTGCAGTGTATTGCTCACGGTTTGTCGAACTTCGTGCGCGACTTGCCAGTCACACCTTTATTTACACTGATGGCTCCAAAACTGACGATGGTGTCGGCTGTGCCTTTGTCGTTGGGGCCGTCACCTTTAAATACCGGCTCCTCGACCAGTGTTCCAGCTTTACGGCCGAGCTGTTTGCTCTCCATCAGGCCGTTCAGTATGCCCGCTGCCACCGCTATTCATCGTATGTACTCTGCTCTGATTCACTCACTGCTCTTCAGAGCCTTGGAGCTCCATATCCAGTCCATCCCTTGGTTCAACGGATCCAGCAGTCCCTCCATTCTTTTGCTGAGGGTGGCTCTCCTGTCGGCTTTCTGTGGGTTCCCGGCCATGTAGGAGTGCCTGGGAATGAGGCTGCTGATACTGCAGCCAAGGCGGCAGTCCTCCTGCCTCGGCCAGCATCCCATTGTGTCCCGTCATCTGACGTTAGTGGGGTTGTTTGTAAGAGGCTTGTGTCCTTGTGGTGGGATACTTGGTCCTCACTTCAAGGAAACAAGCTCTGGGCAGTAAAACCGTTCCCAACTGCTTGGACAACCTCCTCCCGACCATCTCGGCGCGAGGAGGTCCTTCTGACCAGGTTGCGGATTGGGCATTGCCGGTTTTGCCACCGCTACCCGCTCTCCGGTGACCCAGCTCCGCAGTGCCCTTGTGGTCATGCATTAACAGTGCGCCATGTTTTATTGTCGTGTCCCCGTTTTAGTCAATCTCGTGTTGTCCTGTCTCTACCATCTACCTTACAGGATATTTTAGCGGATGATGCGCGAGCCGCTGCTCGTGTTCTTCGTTTCATTACTTTGACTGGATTGTCCAAAGACATCTAACTCTTTCGCTTATTTTATCTGCATCTTTGTAAGCACTTTCTGGTGTCCGCCTCTTGAGTTTTACTAGATTCTATGTGCTCTAACAATTGTGACTGGGCGCTAATGACCTCAGTAGTTGAGCACCGTTAAAACCCAAACAAAAAAAATAAAAAAACCTCCAATACTAAATTGGTGATCCCTTGATGCCTGAGATCATGTCCTACCAACCGTTCCCTTGTCAAGTTGTGCCGCAAACTCTTCTCCCCAATTCTGTTCAATTCCTCCTCATTAGTTATGTGATCTACCCATCTAATCTTCAGCATTCTTCTGTAGCACCACATTTCGAAAGCTTCTATTCTCTTCTTGTCCAAACTATTTATCGTCCACGTTTCACTTCCATACATGGCTACACTCCATACAAATACTTTCAGAAATGACTTCCTGACACTTAAATCTATACTCGATGTTAACAAATTTCTCTTCTTCAGAAACTCTTTCCTTGGGATGGCCAATCTACATTTTATTACTCTCTACTTCGACAGTCATGAATTATTTTGCACCCCAAATAGCAAAACTCCTTTACTACTTTAAGCGTCTCATTTCCTAATCTAGTTCCCTCAGCATCACCCGACTTCATTCAACTACATTCCATTATCCTCGTTTTGCTTTTGTTGATGTTCATCTTATATCCTCCTTTCAAGACACTGTCCATTCCGTTTAACTGCTCTTCCAAGTCCTTTGCTGTCTCTGACAGAATTACAATGTCATCAGCGAACCTCAAAATTTATTTCTTCATGGATTTTAATACCTACTCCAAATTTTTTTGTTTGCTTCACTGCTTGGTTAATATAGACAGAATAACATTGAGGAGAGGCTACAACCCTGCCTCACTGCTTTCCTTTCATGCCCCCTCAACTCTTATAACTGCCATTTGGTTTCTATACAAATTGTAAATATTCTTTCGCTCCCTATATTTTACCCCTGCCACCTTCAGAAGTTTAAAGAGTATTCCAGTCAACATTGTCAAAAGCTTTCTGTAAGTCTACAAATGCTAGAAGCGTAGGTTTGCCTTTCCTTAATCTAGCTTCTAAGATTAAAAATATGCCTTCATATGCTTTTAGCCCTTTAAAACGGTCAAATTAACACGAAAGCAGTTCAACCTCAGTTTTCACCTTTTAGCATGCCCGATAGTGGTATGACAGTTAACATTTTACAGCAGAGTTTCAATAAATGAGTAGAATACTGCTGCTTTCGTGTGGTATCCAATCACGTATCACTTCTGGTGAACGGTAGCGTACGGTGGACGAACTGAGTTTTTGTTTGCCCATTGTATCATGAAAGGGAGTATCCGAATTTTTCAGTGTGTTCGATTTCTTTGCTTATTACAGGAAATAACAGGAATAAAAAACCGAAAATCGGTAATTTCGGAAACTAGTTATTTTGAGCGTTCTTAATCAGTAATGTTAAACTGACGCTGAAAAAACTGATGAAACAGAAAACCGGTTGTTTGAACGAAAGCCGCCATCCCTAGATTGTAATCGTTTGGTGATGTAAATCCGGCGCTCCCCAAGGAAGTGTTACAGGCCCTCTATTGTTCCATGATCTATATTAACGACATAGGAGACAATCTGAGTAGCCGTCTTAGATTGTTTGCAGATGTCATTTACCGTCATGCACAGTCATCAGATAATCAAAACGACTTACAAAATGATTGAGATAAGATATCGGTATGGTGCGAAAAGTGGCAGTCGACCATGAATAAAGAAAAGTGTGAAGTTATGCACATGAGTACAAACAGAAATCGGCTAAATTTAGATTACTCGGTAAGTAACACAAATCTGAAAGCTGTAAATTCAAGTAAATACTTCAGGATTACAATTACAGATAACTTAAATCGGAACGATCACATAGATAACATTGAGGGTAGAGCAAACCAAAGACTGCGATTCATTGGCAGAACGCTTAGAAGGTGCAGCAGGTCTGCTAGAGACTGCTTACTACACGCTTGTCCGCCCCATTCTGGAGTACTGCTGTGCGGTGTGGGATCCGCATGAATAGCGGAGTAATCATGTAGATCGTTGACCCAAATATCACATAATGGGAGCAGCTCTTGGTTGTAACCAAAACTCATTTTGACACAGTATAGAAATTTCTGGTGTTAGAAAGCATGTCAACGCTCAACCTGTCACGTTCGTCTGATACTACGATCTGATCTCCGCGATACATTGTCAGGTGCTTATTTGCAGTTGTAATTAAAGCGTTTTGTGATACTCTGGGCCGGCCGATGTGGCTGAGCGCTTCTAGGCCCTTTAGTCTGGAACCGCGCGACCGCTACGGTCGTAGGTTCGAATCCTGCCTCGGGCACGGATGTGTGTGGTGTCCTTCGGTTAGTTAGGTTTAAGTAGTTCTAAGTTCTAGGGGACTGATGACCTCAGATAAGTCCCATAGTGCTCAGCCATTTGAACCATTTTGTGGTACTGGGTAGGCATCTTGGGTTATATCATAAATTTTCGTTTTGCTACAGCGTCCACATTTCGTAAGTTCTTGCACCTGTTTAAACAGTAGTACAATAAACTGCGAAATATGTATCTGACAGTCACTACACCTCATCTGGAGCACCTTATCCCCATTTAAAACCACTGTTAGAGAAATCTAAGGTGAACTCAGAGTGTAGAGCTCCCTAATCATGCATGCAAACTTCGGCGTCATATAGAGGAAAGACAGTTCCGGGTCTGCGTCAGCCCGCGTAGAAGTGATCATCTCATTGTTCACAAGGATTAAATGACGTCCAGTCGTTCTCGGACAAGGTGAATCACTACAGCATGTTAAAACAGAGTACTATACAGATATAACATTTGTGAGCTTCGAAAACAATCGTTACATGTCAGTAGTCCACATCTTAAACTGGCGGCATTATTTAAGCTAAAAATTTGTAAATATTCTCCTTACATTGTCAACGTTACGTCAGGAAAAGGTTGTCCTGGCGATAGATCTTCTGTAATTGGCATCGGGGAACTTGGCTTCCATCTCAACGAAAATATTAAGGACACATTGGAGAAATACTCCGTGGCCCAGAAGGCACTCGAACAGCAGGAACTGTGAAAAGAACTTAGGTGCTTAATGGTTGACTGGAGCATCTGCACAATGGACCTATTTGTAGATCCGGAAATAGGCGAGAGAGTGAAACCCAATGCCGGCACGTATCCCAATCCTCGCGAATAGCACGAAGGGGCCGCCAAGCTTAACGTCCCTATTCTAGTGTCACATGTCCTCACTTAATGACACTCTGCGGAGAGGTTTGATATTTAAACCAGGACATCGGCACTATGTCCGGTGAACAGGAACTCTACGTCACCACCTCCCCTCCATTTGCCGACCAAGTTCCGGCAGTGACAATTTTTTCCACCGCAAGGATTTGAACTGGTTTACCGCAGGTCGAGCGCCACCGCACAAGCGTGAGTTACCGACATCGTCCATGGAGACTGGTGCGTTTGCAAGGTGTTATTGGCTGCGTGTTGATCCTGACATCAAACTCGACAGCAAAATATGCTGCCCTGGCTCGAAGCTTCTTTTCCACAGTCCTCCTGATCAGCTATCGAACTGCATGCACACAGATGGTGCAGGCGTGTCAAAGGAGCCTAAGTGGATGTGTGTGATGGACCCTAACTTCCCTTGCGCGTATGACCCAGACATAGCTCCAGATGTCACGAATGACAAGACTGCCACACGGTAAGGAATGGTAAAGATTCGATCGATGCTCCTTTTCGCCTTACATCTAGCTCGAAAGCAGAGAAACTGACAGCGTTTCAGGCTCATATGAAAACGATTGGAGATACTGGAAGGTTTCAGATAGATTATATAATGGTAAGACAGGTTTAGGAACCAGATTTTAAATTGTAAGACATTTCCAGGGGCAGATGTGGACTCGGACCACAATCTATTTATGAACTGCAGATTAAAACTGAAGAAACTGCAAAAATTTGGGAATTTAAGGAGATGGGACCTGGATAACCTGGATAAACTGAAAGAACCAGAGGTTGTACAGAGTTTGAGGGAGCATAAGGGAACAATTGACAAGAATGAGGGAAAGAAATACAGTAGAAGAGTGGGTAGCTTTGAGGAATGAAATAGTGAAGGCAGCAGGGGATCAAGTAGGTAAAAAGACGAGGGTTAGTAGAAATCCTTGGGTAACAGAAGAGATACTGAATTTAATTGGTGAAAGGAGAAAATACAAAAATGCAGTATGTGAAGCAGGGAAGAAGGAATACAAAAGTCTCAAAAATGAGATCGACAGGAAGTGCAAAAGGGCTAAGCAGGGATGGCTAGAGGACAAACGTAAGGATGTAGAGGCTTATCTCACTAGGGGTAAGATAAATACTGCCTAGAGGAAAATTAGACTTTTGGTGAAAAGAGAACCACTTGTATGAATATCAAGAGCTCAGACGCAAACCCAGTCCTAAGCAAAGAAGGGAAAGCAGAAAGGTGGAAGGAGTATATAGAGGTTCTGTACAGGGGCGATGTTCTTGAGGACAATATTATGGAAATGGCAGAGGAGGTAGACGAAGATGAAATGAAAGATAGGATACTGCGTGAAGAGTTTGACGGAGCACTGAAAGACCTAAATCGAAACAAGGCACCGGGAGTAGACAACATTCCATTAGAACTACTGTCAGCCTTGGGAGAGTCAGTCCTGACAAAACTTCACCATCTGGTGAGCAAGATGTATGAGATAGGAGAAATTCTCTCAGACTTCAAGAAGAAAATAATTCCAACCCCAAAGAAAGCAGGCGTTGACGGTCGTGAAAATTACCGAACTATCAGTTCAAGAAGTCACAGCTGCAAAATACTAACGCGAATTCTTTAGACGAATAGAAAAACTGGTAGAACCCTACCTCGGGGAAGATAAGTTCGGATTCCGTAGAAATGTTGGAACACATGAGGCGATACTGACCCTACGACTTACCTTAAAAGAAAGGTTAAGGAAAGGCAAACCTACTTTTCTAGCATCTGTAGACTTAGAGAAAGCTTTTGAGTGTTGACTGGAATACTCTTTCAAATTCTGAAGGTGGCAGGGGTAAAATACAGGGAGCGAAAGGCTATTCACAATTTGTACAGAAAACAGATGGCAGTTATGAGTCAAGGGACATGAAAGGGAAGCAGTGGTTAGGGAGTGAGACAGGGTTATATCCTCTCCCCGATGCTATTCAATCTGTATATTGAGCAAGCAGTAAAGGAAACAAAAGAAAAGTTCGCTTTAGGCATTAAAATCCATGGAGAAGAAATAAAATCTTTCAGGTTCGCCAATGTCATTGTAATTCTGTCAGACAGCAAACGACTTGGAAGAGCAGTTGAACGGAATGTACAGCGTCTTGAAAGGAGGATATAAGATGAACATCAACAAAAGCAAAACGAGGATAATGGAATGTGGTCGAATTAAGTCGGGTGAAGCTGAGAAATTAGATTAGGAAATGACACTTAAAGTAGTAAAGGAGTTTAGCTATTTGGGGAGCAAAATAACTGATGACGGTCGAAGTAGAGTGTAATAAAATGTAGATTGGCCATTCTAAGGAAAGCGTTTCTGAAGAAGAGAAATCTGGTAACATAGAGTATAGATTTAAGTGTCAAGAAGTCGTTTCTGAAAGTATTTGTATAGAGTGTAGCCATGCATGGAAGTGAAACATGGACGATAAATAGTTTAGACAAGAAGAGAAGAGAAGCTTTCGAAATGTGGTGCTACAGAATAATGGTGAAAATTAGATAGATCACATAATTAATGATGAGGTATTGAATAGAATAGGTGAGGAGTTTGTGGCACAACTTGACCAGAAGGGGGGATCGGTTGGAAGGACATGTTCTGAGGCATCAAGGATCACCAATTTAGTACTGGAGGGCAGCGTCGAGGGTAAAAATCGTAGAGGGAGACAGAGATGAATACACTAAGCAGATTCAGAAGGATGTAAGCTGCAGTAGGTACTGGGAGATGAAGCTTGCACAGGATATAGTAGTATGGAGAGCTGCATCAAACCAGTCTCAGGACTGAAAACAACAAAAACACGAAAAAGATGGTGACGCGACTGCTGAGGGAAGCCTTGGTATATTTGAATACGTATCAACCCACTTGTGCCCAAGACTTCAGTTCAGACAAGGTTTAGCGACCGACGCAGTGAGCCCAGTACTAACATCCACACTCGCACTACTTTACAGGTGGGTGGTCGTCAAACTTCATTGCTAAAGAGCCAGTACCACCACTGTGGGGTGTCACCTCAGGCCTGACATACGCCGATCACATCAATTCGTAACTTACGTAAACTGTGTAGGGGCCCGCCAGTAGACGAACTGTAGTACTCGCGCCATAAATTCGCCTCCAGTCTCCACATAGTGAACGTAAAGAGCCGGCAGGAGGGAGGAAGGGGAGGTAGAAGTAAAGGCCACACAGACTTCTCGCGTGACAACGAAATAGCCAAAGCTGAGAGACCTGCGTTTCACCTGGCGTATAAAACATTCAAATAACTTCCGGGAATTCAGCCAGGTAACACTTTCGGCGACCGTCGATATTTCGGCGGGAGAACATCCCGCCATTTTCAAGGCAAACTGCAACACAGGCGACCTACATGCAAATTGAAAACCTCGGTTCTCGGACTGATGCAGGAAAGATAACACACACTCTGAACACTAGTGCCACCAAAGTTGACCAAAGTCAGAGTTATCAATAGTGAGACTGTGAATTCGCAGGTGAGGTAGCATTGACTCTGTCTCTCTGTTTTTTGACAAGGGAGAGAGCCGGATTCCAAACAAAGATTAAAGAGAAACCTCCATCCCTGTTAACGAGGTTGTTCGAAAATTTAATCGCAACTGCCTCCTTAACACTGTCCCAACAGATGGACGTGAATTCCAATATCTCGTTATTATATAACATGGGGTGTCCAGTATCCAAGCAATGTTCGGCAATAGCAGATCTACTTGGCTGCTGTAATCGTGTGTGCCGTTTATGCCCAGTACATTGGTCCTCCACGGTCCTTACAGTTTGACCAATATAGGCCATGCCGCAGCTACAAGGAATAAGATATACACCCGCCTTACGCAGACCAAGGTCATCCGTGACAGAACTCAAAAGCGCTCTAATTTTTGATGGAGGGCAGAAAATACATTTCACACAGTATTTCCGTAAAATAAGACCGATCTTGTTGGAGTGTTTCCTACGTAAGGCAAAAAGGCAGTAGACTTAAGTGTTGACTCAGAATTTTCATCAATCACCCGATGTACAGTTGGTCCATAGCGCAACACATGTTCAATCTATCACTATAACCATTTTGACGAAATGCAATTTCAACATGGGACAGCTCAGCTGGCAAAATCTCAGCGTCAGAAACGACATGGGCCCTGTGTACCAAGGTACGAAGTACCCTTCACGCCGAGCCAGATAGTGACAACTATTAGCCTGTAAGTATAAGTCGGTGTAAGTTTCCGGAGACTCCATGTCCCAATGATCCATCATCATCCCTCCTAACCAACACGTCTAGAAAGGGAAGGCAACCATCGTCTTCCACCTCCATCGTAAAACGAATGTTCGGTTGGATAGAGCTCAGATGCTCTAGAAAGACATTCAAATTATCCCTACCATGACGCCAAACAACAAAGGTATCGTAAACATATCTAAAGAAACAGGCGGGTTTCAAAGGTGCCGACTCCAATGCACGTTCCTCGAAGTCTCCCATAAACAAATTTGCTATCACAGGAGAGAACGGACTAACCATTACAACTCCATCTGTCTGATCGTAATAAGTCAGTGGATGTCAACACATGTCGAAATAGATTAGCTAATTGAGCACCAATTAACCGCAACGAATCAGACAGAACACGAGTGAAGAGAGACCACATCGAAACTCACTAAAATGTCATTCAACCGCACTCCCTCCAAACGACGCAAAAAATCTGAGTTCCTTATATGATGTTCACACCGACCTAATTGTGGACTCCAGAGATGACGCGGTCCCTTCACTCGTGTTACTCTGATTAGTTGCGGTTAATTGAGACCAGGTATGGTGCTAAATTAGGTACTCTTTCGGCATGTATTAACATCCACTTTTTATTCAATGACCAGTATTACGAGAAGACAGATTGAGTTGCGATGGGTAGTCCGTTGTCTCCTGTGATGGCAAGTCAATGCTACCTCACCTGCGAATTGGTAGTCTCGCTATCGATAGCTGACTTTGGTCATCTTGGGTGGCACTAGTGTTCAGTGTGTTATTTCCTGCTTCAAAGAACCCAGGTTTTAAATTTGCATATACTTCCCTGTCCGTTGCAGTTTGCCTTGAAAATGGCTGGTGTTCTCTCGCCGAAATATCAGCGGTTGCCGAAAGTGTTACCTGGCTGAATTACAGGAAGTTATTTGATAGCCAAAGCTGTTAGTTTGCCTTCTGGTATTGGACTTGGGGAATGTGTGTACTTCAGTCAGCGATTCTGGTTTGTTCATCAGTGCTGATAAGAGCTCAAGTTGCTTCCACTTGCGACGTTAGACCTCACCATGTTTTCCTCCATAGCCATGGCGTCGATCATAGTATCCGCAGCCTACATATCGTGTGGTGGCACCTTCAATTTTCGTCAGGCCACGACCCAAAAGAATGTAGCAAGGAGTTTCCTTGGTTTATCTACAATGGAATAGCTTTGCTGTACATCCTAATTTTCGTTAGTCATAATTACGTTTCTCCTTAAGAAAGATGCTTCTCCTTATTACTGCCTGTATGTACATCCCTATTGTTCCTTCGTGAGTACGTGCGTGGCGAGCACGGTGCCCTGAGCTATTGCAGCCTTCCTTCATTCCAGGGCTGCATTTCCTTGCCCTTCCCCTCCTTTCCTCTCCTTGCTCCTACCCCTTCGCCCTCCCCTCTCCCTCTTGGTGACCTTGCTTAAGTTGGCCCCGCTATCCTCCTGGTTCTGTTGGCTTTGATATTTGGTTTTGTTGCGTAATCACCTCATCCTTTTGGCTCTCCCTGGTCCCCTTCTGGGGTTTGACCTCCATTACTAAATATTTATTCCTTGGTGTGAGCCATTTGGGGAAGAGCACCTTACCTAGTGTCTGCCCTCCTAGTACATTCCACCTTTTCATTCATGTTGTCTGATGCTAGGGTGCATAGCCAGCATGGTAGCCAGCCCATGTGGTGGGGTCGCTATGTACCCTTTTGGTTGAGCCCCCTGAATACACAGGGATCACACTTCTGATACCTAAGCTGTGACCTCATGCAAGCCTTGGAGTGGCTGCTCGTCATCCTGGAGCATCAGAACTCCCGGCAATGGCCGCCGTGCCAGACGGCCCTTGCTGTGGCTGGGTGGCGCACGTGAGGAGAGCCCCTGATCGGAATGGGTGGTATCAGGGCGGACGCTATGCAAATGAAACGCATACGGGTCGAGAACTCTGGCCGTCCTTCTGCGGCCGTCTCTCTGCGTGGAACTGATTCTTAGTGCTGCTTCTATTGCCCCTTCGGCCTTCCCTTCCGTGACTAGCCCATGGGAAGAGGATCAGGCCCGTCGGCTAGGGGCGAAACCTTTTCCCATTATCTGGTATGCACCAGGACTGATGGGGATACTTTAACCAATACCAAACCTTTATTCTTTGTGGAACGCAATGAAGACAAGTTTGGCGAAGTGGACTCCCTGAGCAAGATGCGGTCAGGTTCGTTGCTGATCAAAACTGCTTCAGCTGCCCAATCTGCAGCCCTTCGTACCTGTACCAATCTTGGTACAATTCCTGTGTCCATTACCCCCCACCAGTCTCTAAATATGATTCAAGGTGTGATTTTCACAGGGACCTCATCCTTCAAACTGATTAGGAACTTCGGGACTGTCTCGGACGGTGGGGTGTTCACTTTGTTCGGCATGTTCGGAAGTGGCCTAAGGACAATCGCATTGATACCGGTGCCTTTATCCTGGCCTTTGAAGGGATACCCTCCCTGAGAAAGTAAAGATTATGGTTTATCGATGTGATGTGAAGCTGTACATCCCCCCTCCTATGAAGTGTTTTAAGTGCTTGCATTTTGGACACGTGTCTTCCTGCTGTTCACAGGCCCCTCTCTGTGGTGACTGGACGTCCACTCTGTGGTGACTGGACGTCCCTGTGTTCCTCCTCCTGTGTGGCAATCAATTTCCACGTTCACCAGATTGCCTAGTATATAAGAAAGAAAAAAAGATACAGAAGTCCCTCAATCATTAAACCTACAGAGGCCTGTAATAAGTATACAGGTCTTCACCCTGTGTCCATGACATCTAGTTACGCTTTGGTTAAGTCTTCACCCCCCTTCCTCCCCTTTCCTTACCCCAATCCTGGACCCCTCTCCTCACCCTCCGTCCCCTGGGGCTCCCACACCTTCTCCTATGGGCGCTGCTCCCCCTCCCCAGCCGGAGAAGTGTCCCACTCCTTTGGCGTCTGCCGGTCAAGGGCGCCTCTCCTGGGATGCCCCTTCCTGGCACCTTCCAGTCCAAGGTCTGCTGCCACGCGACGACCGCGAGAGCCGCGGTCTGTCGGCCCCCAGGTCGCCTGGTCTCTTACTGTTCCCGATCTTGTTGCAGCTGGCTCCTTTATATCAGACAGCCCTCCTCGACCTCAGCCTGAAATGAAGAAACGTAAGTCCCAGGACAAAGAGCCTCTGGTGTCACCAGAGGTCCCATTCCCGGCTTCGCAACCGGATTCTGACGTGTCGTTCATGGATGTCGCCCCCTCCTTGTCAGTGACGAGTGGGGACCTGGTGGTATGTCTGGCTTTACTGTGTTCAGCCCCATTTAAATCATCGTTCTGTGGTTATCCAATGGAATTGTGATGGATACTATCGTCACTTTCCGGAATTGAAATCCCTTATTTCGTTTTACTCTGCAGCTTGTGTGGTTCTACAGGAATCTCGTTTTACTGATGCTCACTCACCGACCCTCCGTGGGTTCAGTGTTTCCTGTCTAAATCGGGTTGAACCCTTGCGGGCTTCTGGTGGCGTTTGTGCGTTGGTCCGTACAGACATAGCTAGCACATGGGTCCCTCTTCAAACTACATTGGAAGTGGTTCCTGTTTGGGTCCAACTGGACTCTGACGTCATGGTTTGCAACCTTTATCTCCCTCCTGACAGGACTCCCACACATACTGCCTTAACTGCCCTTCTTCAGCAACTTCTTCCTTCCTCATCCTTGGGGATTTTAATGCTCATCATCCCTTACAGGGGCAGTTTATTTCCATATAGATGAGATCTTCTCATTGACCAGTTTATTGCAGAACACGACTTGTGCCTTCTTAATGATGGCTCCCCTACTCATTTCATTGACAGCCATGGTACCTTTACTGCCATTGATCTTTCTTCTCCCTCTCTCCTCCCTTCATTACACTGGTCGTCACACGACGACCTTTGTGATAGTGACCTTTCCCGTTATCATCTCGCTCCCTTCCCACTCCCCAGTGGACAGGTTACCTCGTTGGTCGTTCCACCGCGCCGATTGGCCTCTATACACCGCACTGGTCGTGTTTTGTCCCTCTTTGTCGGGTTGTATTGATAACGTCCTATGTGACGTGTCTGACGCGATTGTTCGCGCTGCTAGCCTTGCTGTCCCTCGCTCACCTGGACCATTTCGTCGCTGGAAAGTCCCATGGAGGAGTATGGCCATTGCCATCCGTGGTCGCCGTCGAGCTTTGCAACACTTTAAGAGGCACCCATCCGTAGCCAGCCTTACTACCTTTTAACGCCTTCGTGCTAAAGCCCATTATTTAATCAAACAGAGCAAGCGGATATGTTGGGAACGATTCGTTTCTTCCCTTGGTTCTACTGTCCCTCTGTCACGGGTATGGGCTACACTTCGCTCTCTCCAAGGTTGCCATCGGCAGTCCGCCCTCCCAGGCTTTCTCCTCCCAGATGGCCTTTGTATGGACCCGTTAGTTCTTGCGGAACATCTTGCGACCCATTTTGCAATAGCATCAGCCTCCTATCCGGCTGCTTTCCTTCACTGGAAACAGCGGGCCGAAGCTTCGACCTTACGTTTTATCCCTTGTCAGAATCTTACAACTAACCTTTCACTGAATGGGAATTTCCTTCCGTACTTGTTCTCATGATACATACCACGCCCCAGACTCCATTCATAACCAACTGCTTCAACATCTGTGCTCCACAATGGCAACATCTTCCGGTGTTTAACCGTATCTGGCTCCAGGTTGACTTCCCTTCTCAGTGGAGTGACAGCATCGTGGTTCCTGTCCTTCAGACTGGTAAGAACCCACTATTTGTTGACAGCTATAGGCCAGTTGTCTGACCAATGTTGTTTGTAAGTCACTTCAACAGATGGTAGCCCACCGGCTCAATTGGGTCCTAGATTCTCACGATCTATTGTCCCCTTACCAGTGTGGCTTCCAAGAGGGATTGTCTCCGATCGATCATTTACTTCGCTTGCAATCTGCAGCTCGGCAGGGTTTTTCCCAGTGCAGTCATTTGGTTGCAGTATTTTTTTACCTACACAAGGCCTATGACACGGCCTGGCACCATCACATCTTACTTCATCAGTGGAGCCTTTGGGGTCCACTCCCGGTTTTTATCCGCCAGTTCATGTTCTATCAGTCATTCAGGGTTCGGGATGGTACTGTCTTTAGTTCTCCATGGACCCAGGAGAAGGGAATCCCACAGGGTTCTGTCTTGAGTGTCCTACCGATGGACTTGTGGTCTCTGTCGGTCCTTTGGTGGCCCATGCCTTGTATGTGGATTTCTGCATTTGGGTTAGTTCCTCTTGGATGGACTCTGCAGAGTGGCAGCTCCTGGGAGCTATATGGCGTGCCTCTGCATGGACACTCTCACATTGGTTTCAATTCTCTCCTTTAAAATCGTGGGTGGTCCACTCCTGTTGCTGTACTAAGATCCACCCTAATCCAGAGCTGTATCTCGATGCACAACGTTTGGCTGTGGTCCCACGGTTTTGTTTCCTGGTTTTTCTTTTCGTCAACAAGCTCACTTGGGTGTCCCATATCAGACTTCTGAAGGTAGGATGTTTCCGTAGACTCAGTCCTCTGCTTCCTTGCCCATTCCTCTCGGGTTGCGGACTGCTCCCTCCTTCTCCGTCTTTATCGTGCTCTAGTTCTGTCTCGCTTGGACTATGGTTGTCAAGTTTATGGTTCGGCTGCTCCTTCCACACTGCACGTGCTGGATCCAGTCAACCATCGTGGTATTCGTTTGGCCACTGGTGCCTTCCCTACTAGCCCTGTTCATAGTCTCCTGAATTGAAGCTTTCCCAGCTCCTGGTGTCTTATGCACTCGCTCTCCATTCGTCTCCCACTCACCCTTCCTATTGTATCCTGTTCCAAGGCCATGGACGTCACCCACCTGATTCCCACCCTCAGATGGGTTTACCGGTTGGGCTCCGCCTTGTGTATCTTTGCCATGATTTTCAGCTTGCTTCATTGTCCTGTCTTCTTCGCTCCCTCCTTCCCCGCCACCCCCTCCCCCTTCCTTGGTTAGTTCATCAGCCTCGAATTGGGATGGATCTCCGCCGAGGTCCGAAAGATTCCATCCCCCCCCTATGGTGTTCCATTCCTTTTTCCGCCGGATTTTGAGTTTCAGGATGCTGTTTTTTACACTGATGGCTCTAAATCTGCTGATCATGTGGGATAAGCCTTCACGTCCTCTGTTGGAACGGAAAATCATCTGCTGCCACCTACATGTGGGGTGTTTACTGTGGAATTGATGGCAATTTCCAAGGCTCTTCCCTTTATTAAACAGTCGCAACGCATGAGTTTTGTTATGTATGGACTCAATGAGTGGCCTTCTGGCTATTGACCGATGTTTTACGCACCATCCCTTGGTCTGCCATCCATGACCATCTCGCTGATCTCCACCATGCTGCTTGTTCCGTTGATTTCCTTTGGGTCACGGGCCATGTGGTTATCCCCGGTAATGAGCTTGCTGATAGTTCGAATGGGGGAGCAATCACTTTAACCCTCCTTTGTAACCCCTCCTGCAGTGGATTTATGGCTTCACATAAAATCCCACTACGCACAATCATGGGCCTACTCTTGGGAGGCTACCTCCCTATCTAATAAACTTCGTAGTATTAAGGTGACACCAGTCTCATGGTGTTCCTCCTTCCACCTCTCCCGAAAGGCCTCAACCACCCTGTGGCGTCTCTGCATTGGCCATACGAAGCTGACCCATGGTTTTCTTATGCGTAATGAGATGCCCACACTTTGTGGTTGTGGAGCCTTCCAGGCAGTAACCCACATTTTGGTGGAATGCTCCCTTTTGGCTCTGCGTACTAAGTACAGACTTCCCTGCACTTTACCTTTAATGTTGTCTGACGATTCCCGGATGGTCGAACTGGTTCTCAGTTTACTCTGTGAAAGTGAGTTTTATTCTCAGTTTTAAGGTTCTTAAACTTACTCTGGTGTTGGCAGGACGGTGATGGTGGGGTTGTCTCCCACTGTAAGCTGTGTTTGGAGATTCCCAATCCCCTCTCGGGCCAAGATCCTCTTCTTTCCGTTCTCATCAGTTTTTTCACTTTTTAGGATTGGTTAGTCTTCTTTTCCAATAAAAACTTACACATTCTAGCGGTTGAACGCTTTTAAATAGCAGGTGGTCTTGCCTCTACTGCATCAGAGGTGGATATTTCCTGCCTCTAGCATAGCCTTGGGGTTACTGTCTTCCTGACTTCCCTCATTTTGTTTTTACCATTGATGACACGACTTCACTTCTACGTTTTTAGCCTTTTGCCTTTTATCGTTCTGACTTTTCTGAGACGTCAAACTGTCTAAATGGACCACATTTGAAAGAAGGGACCGATGACGTTGCTGTTTGGTCCCTTCAACCCCAACCAACCTATTGTTATTTCAGCAGTATGTCTCTGAATGGTTTCTGCATTAAATGTCAATGTCATAAAAGAAAAAGCTTAGAACAGTGATTAGGCTGCAGTTTAAGGCTCACTGGACCTTAGATCCTAAACGTGCGTTTATTAGTCAAGATCACCACAGGCTACTTTCACACTTTAGTTGCTTCTATTTGTAGGCTATGGCATCGTTCTCTCGGACTGCTGTACCAAATCATTTGTAACAATTGACACAGACAGAAAAGTGTAATAACCCCTTCCCCTCCCCCTTACCCCCCTAAGACCTCTCGTATCCTTCATTGACATGGATCTGCACTTTGTCATTCTCCAGCTGTTGGGCGAGGTCACCCACCTGGCCCTCCTGGGTGCCTTTTCCTCCATCCTCGGTACAGTATTGCTTTCTGTGCTGTCGACAATAATGGACTTCTTAGCTTGTTTGTGCCTAATAGCCAGCACGCTAGCCATTCTGTTGTGGTGGAGCTGCCCTGTACCCTGTTCGTAGCCCCCTGACCACACAAGGATCGCTGTGCTGATATCTGCGCCATTACCTCCCCACATGTGCCAAGGAGTAGATGCTCATCCTCCTGGGCATGACTCCCAGCAGTGGCCATCCTGCTGGGTGGCCTTTGCTGTGGCTGGATGGCGCCCATGGGGAGGCCCCATCATAGGAGACCATGGAATCAGGGCAGATGCAAGCCATGATGTGTAGTATGTAATCTCTTGCTGGTGGTCAAACACCAGCAGTCTCTAAGCGGTCAGTCTAACTTCAGTGCTAAGAAATACGACCCAAAATTATCCCCCCCCCCCCCGACTTACCATGGGAGAAACGCCAGGATAAGAATTGTAGCAAAGCTCTCACCCTGGCACCTCGTATGTATGAGGATTAATTGGGAATCTTTCTTGTTAATGAAAAATCAGTTTTTTGTCGAGCATTCACAGGAAAAGTTTGGGGAGGTGGAGGGCTTGTGCAAAATGCGGTCAGTGTCGGTCTTGATCAAAACAGCATCCTCTGTCCAGTCATGGACACTACTCGCCTGTGATAAGCTTGGATGTTTGTTTCCATTATGCCCCATAAGAGCTTACATATGGTCCTGGGTATCATTTCTTACAGGGACCATCTTTTGCAGTCTGACGATGAGTTGCATGCCAATTAAGAGCGGCGAGGTGTAAATTTCGTCTGGCGCGTTCTCTGTGGTCGGAGGGATAATCAGCTCGCCACCAGTGCCTTCATCTTGGCCTTAGAGGATGACACATTACCCAAGGAGGTCAAGGCGATGGTCTACACTGTAACGTAAAGCTTTATATCCCTCCCCCAATGCTGTGCCTTAAGTGCTGGTAGTTCAGCCATCTCTCTTCCCACTGTAATTCCAGCATCACCTGTCGGGATTGTGGACGTCCTTTACATTCCAATACTCCCTGTGCCTCATCTCCCATCTGTCAACTGCAGAAAGAACCATTCCCCTTGCGCAGCGTACTGCAGGATTCTCCAAAGAGACAAAAAAATTAATGGAATAAAAGACCATGGAGCGAATGACTTACACAGTGAGGCTAAGAGAAAATGAGAAGCTACATCCTTTGCATATGATGGAAACCTACGCTGCTGCTACGACAAGTTCTACCATCTTCCATTCTGCTGCGTACAGTTGGGTCTGAGCTGCCAGACTCCACCTGCCCCTGTGATTGTGAGGGGGAGGGGCACTTCTGTTGCTCCTACACAACCTACTTAAGGAGCACCCCCCCTCCACCATATCAGGGATGTCAGTCCCCACATCTCAGCTGGAGAAGGGTAAGTTTTCTTTAGCTATCCTCACCAGGAAGGGATCCCTTGGGTCACTCCCTTCCCAGGTTCCTACCAGTGGCAAAGCTTACACCCACCAGGGGCTGAAGCAACCACTGGTGGCTGGTCGTAGGACTTTATGGTCCTCGGTTACTGAGACTGAATCAGTGAAGCCCTCCCAGCTGGACAAATGTAAGGAGCAGCGAGAGTAATATGAAAAGAAAGACCCCAAGAACCAATGCACTGCCGTGGCACCCATACCACAACTATCTACAAGCTGACACAAAAGTTTTCTGGGTTTGGTACTTTTATGTCGACTGACTCTGGCCGCGGAAGCCTACTCAATTATATCATCTACAAGCTGTCTGAGGATGAGGTGGAGATGGCGTCCACTGAGGAACTAGATATCGCTGGCGCTCTCACAATGGATGTCGATAGCACAGTTATTCATCTGGTGGCAGCAGGTGACTGAGGTGTAGGCTGCTCATCGTTTCATGCCTTCCCAGGCTAACCAGCACGTAATCCTCCAGTGGAATTGCAGCGGATTTTCCCACCACCTGGATGAGCTACAGCAACTGTCACACTTCACACCTGCTTTATGCATTGCCCTCCAGGAAATCTGATTCCTCACAATGCGGACCTCTACCCTCTGTGGATGTAAGGGATATTACTGGAACTGTAGCCAATATAATAGTGACAGGTGGAGTTTATATGTCCTGAACTCAGTATATGGCCCTCCAAACCCCTCTTAAAGCTGTGGCTGTCAGGATAAAGACGACACAGGAAATGTCTGCAATGTATATCTTCCTCCAGATAGTGCAGTACCCCTGAATGTGTTTGCTGCACTGATCGATCAAGTCCCTAAGCGCTTCCTACTTTTGGGAGATTTTAACGCTCATAACCACCTGTAGGTGGCGCCATGCTTACTAGCCGAGGGAGGGAGGTCGAAAGTTTACTAACTCGACCTCTGCCTCTTAAATACAAGTGCCCCACGCATTTCAGTGTGGGAGAGGGCACATATTCGGTCATTGATCCCTCAGATTGCAGTCATGGCCTTCTACCATCTATCCACTGGAGAGCAAATGACATGTGAGGTAGTGACCACTTTCCCATCTTCCTGTCACTCCCACGGCATTACGCCCACGGACACCTACCTAGATGAACCTTAAACAAGGCAGACTGGGAAGCCTTCTGTCACGGCTGAATCTCCTTCATTGCGTCATCGATGTTGTCGTTGAGCAGGTCACTAAAACGATCGTTTCTGCAGCGGAAAACGCGATCGCTCGTCCTTCAGGGTGCCCCAGACAGTCCCTTGGTGGGTGCCAGAAGTCGCTGAGGCAATTAAAGAGCGTTGGCGAGTTGTACAGCGACATAAGCGGAAACCTTCCCTAGAGCACCTAATAGCCTTTAAGCAGCTCCGTGCCCGCGTTCGCCAGCTTATAAAACGACGGAAACAGTGTTTGGAGAGAAGTCTTGACCATTGGGTTCCATACGTCACCTTCCATGTCGGATGAAGATCAGACGTCTTTTTGGGTACCAGACCCCAACAGGTGTCCCTGGCATTGACATCAATGGCGTGTTATCTACCGACGCAAACGTGACTGCCGAGCGCTTTGCTGAGCACTATGCTCGAGCATCTGCGTTGGAGAACTAACCCCCCCCCCCCACCTCGCCGGCCTCACACACCCTCAGACGGTGGAGTGGAAGTCCTCTCGTTCACTATACGCCACAGTGAATCCTACAACGCCCCATTTACATAGCGGAAGCTCCTTAGCGCCCATGCACTTTGCCCCGACACAGCTCCTGGGCCAGTTTGGACCAGATGGTCAAACATCTCTCGTCTGATTACAAGCGATATCTTCTCATCTTCAACCAGTTCTGATGTGATAGTGTCTTTCCATTACAATGGTGGGAGAATACCATCATTCCGGATCTCAAACAGGGTAAAAACCCGCTTGATGTAGATAGCTATCGGCCCTTGAGCCTCACCATCTTCCTTTGTGAGCTGCTGGAACGTATGATGTGTCGGCGGTTCGGATGGGTCCTAGAGTCACGTAGCCCACTGGCTCCATGTCAGGGCGGCTTCCGCCAGGGCCACTCTACTACTGATAATCTAGTTTTCCTCCAGTCTGCCATCCGAACAGCCTTTTCCAGACGCCAACACTTGGTTGCTACCTTTTTGACTTCTGTAAAGCATACGACATGATGTGGTGGCATTGTATCCTTGCCACACTGTATGAGTGGTGTCTCAGGACCCGTTCCGATTTTTATCCACAACTTTGTAACTCTGTACTTTCCGTGTCAGTCTTTGTCTGCTGTAGTTCCCCCTGTATTTAGAAAACGGCATATTGAGTTTGTGTCTGTTTTTAGTCGCTATTGCCGGTCTAGCAGCAGCTGTAGGGCCGTCGGTCTGACCTGTATACGGATGACACGTGCATTTCGTACTGCTCCTCCAGTTCTGGAGTTGCTGAGAGGCGCCTACAAGGAGCCATTCACAAGGCGCAGTCATCGGCTCTAGCGCACAGCTTCAAGTTTTCAGTCGCGAAGACGTGTCGTGTATTTGTTGGCGTCGCTCCGTCCATCCAGAACTTTACCTTAATGATCTGCTCACTGTAGTGGAGACATATCGATTCTTGGGACAGATTTTAGGCACCCGATTCACTTCACTATCTCACCTTCATCAGCTTAAGCGGAAGTGCTGGCAGCACCTGAATGCCCTCCACTGCATGAGCAACACCAACTATGGTGCAGATAGCTCTACGCTGCTGCAGCTCTACAGAGCCCTAGTTCAATGCCGCCTTGACTTCGGGAGACTTGTTTCCGTTTAGGTGGCTCTCTCAGCATTGTTTACTCGACCCAGCGCACCACTGTGGCGTTCGCCTAGCAACAAGAGCTTTCAGAACGAGTCTGACAGTGTCCTGGTGGAGGCCGGAGTCTCTCCATTGCAGGTTAGGCGTGCACAACTGCTCACCAGTTACGTTGTTCTCCTGTGCATCCGAACTAGTCTCCTTTCCCCAACTACGGCTGTTCATCACCCGCATCGGCGACCCAGGTCAGGGCTTATGCTTAAGATTGCGGTTAGCGTCTGGTCTCTTCTGTCTGGAGTCCTTCCTGTTACCTCTCCTCGAAGTTCAATCACGTACACCTCGATGGCTGCATATTTTTCTGGACCTTTCGCATGGCCCTATGGACTCGGTTAACCCTGCGGCTCTCCATTCTCGATATGTACTAGACTGGGGCCATGAAGTGGTTTACAGCGACCTCTCGATGGCTAATGGTCACGTAGGCTTTGCATATATTCGTGGAGGACATACTGAACAGCATTCCTTGCCAGATGGCTGCAGTGTTTTCATTGCAGAGCTGGCGGCCATATATCGTGCTTTTGAACACATCCGTTCATGCCCTGGGAGTCGTTTCTTCTGTGTGCTGACTCCTTCATCAGCCTACAAGCTATCGACCAGGGCTCCCCTTCGTTTTCCCTTGGTGGCGACCATCCAAGAGTCCATCTATGCCCTCTAACGGTCCCGTCGTTCAGTGGTGTTTTTCTGACCCCAGGTCATGTCGGAATCCCAGGCAGGGAACTTGCTGACAGGCTGGCCAAACAGGCTACTCGGAAACCGCTTCCGGAGATGGGCATCTCCGCAACTGACCTGTGTTCTGTCTTACGCTCCAGGGTTTTTAGACTTTGGGAGATGGAATGGCATAACAGTGCGCACAACAAACTGTGTGATTAAGAAGACTAAGGATGTGAGGAAGTCTTCCATGTCATCCTCTTGCAGGGAATCAGTTCTACTCTGCCAGCCCTGCATTGGCCCTCCGTGGCTAATACATGGTTATCTCCCCCAGTCAGAGCCCACCTCAGTTTCGATGTGGCTCACCAGTGATGGTCGTTCACCTCTTGCTGGACTGACCACTTTTAGTCACTCTGAGGCAGACTTTCAACTTTCCCAGCACCCTACCTTCGACGATGGGCGACAGTGCCTCAAGAACAGCTTTAGTTTTGCCTTTCATTCGTGAGGTTGGGTTTTATCGTTTGATCTTTTTTATCGCACTTCCTTTGTTCCTCCGTGTCCTCCACCCTAGTGCTTTAGGGTGGAGGTTTGTGTTGCAGAGTGGCTGTCTTCTTTTTATCCTTTTCATTCTTATTGTCAGCCAGCCATGGTAATCTTCCCCCTTGTTTTGATCTCATGTTTCTCACGTGTCTGTGGTTTCCTTGTCAGATTTGGTCTATTTTAGTGGTTGTTGCCCTTCTATCATTATTGTGGTTTTCTCCTTTCTTCCAGATGTTTTTGATTATTCTACTTCCACCCTTGTGTTTTTTAATCGGAACGAGAGACCGATGACCTAGCAGTTTGGTCCCTCGCCCCTCTTTTAAACCAACCAAACGTAGTGTCTCACAACACAGGATTACTCATTAATATAGTTTCTAGAGCATAAGCTATATAGATGAAATGTTAGAATTATTGCCATAAATGACATGTTTTCAGGTAGTCATGGAAGGTCTCCAGCATCAGCAGTCCAGCGTTCTGGAGAGGCAGCTAGTTCAGACGCTGCTGGATGAGGTGTGGCCGCGTCTGAGCTGGTCCGCGCCGTCTAAGAACGCGCTGGTCATTGGTTGTGCCACTGGAGAGACCATGTGTCTCGACCTGTTGCCGCGAATGCCGCAAGATGTTTTCATCGTCGCAGGCGACGGGAGACAAGAGATGATTAATGAGTGCGTAGCAAGATTTCCTTTCGATAACGTGGGCTTCATTGTCGTGGACTTCGGGACTCCTGACATCCAAGCGACTCAAGCATGGAACCTGGTGCCGTACACGAAGATCTTCAGCTTCTTCTACTTGCAGTCGATACGGGATCAGAAGTAAGCACCCCTCCGAGCAATCGCTTCCAAGCACGGAGGTCGTAGCTGCAGCTACACTGAGACAGTGTCGAAATGTAGGCCTGCCCTGCTCTGCAGCGGGAAAAAAGGGTTACCTGCGTGGTGTCTGCACGAGCTTGTAAGCATAAGGAAATGGTCTTACTGAAGTGCCCAAATCCAAGACAGACTGAGTGAAATTTACGGAGGCAGGTTGATGATGCATATCTGTTCCACTGGAATTCGAAAACCTCCGAATAATTCGTCGCAAACTGCGATAAATTTATGTACGCAGCTGCTGAAATTCTACTGTACGGTAACCCGACAAAGCGTGGGAGGCGGTGTTTCGTGGACTGATATTTAACCCCCACTTTCTTATTCTTGTGATAGTGAAAAATCCTCTCTGCCTGTGAAAAATGTTTACATGAGTACAGAAATTTGTGGGACATGTGCCTGCATACAAGTTGATACACCATTTTAAACAATCGTAAATCTGGCACCTCGAGCAAGATGTGGAACTGAACAAATTTGAGAAAAGGCTGTTTGGCTTTTATTACCGATAGCAGACGAACGCAAAATTTGATAATTATCGCTTGTATTTTTGAGAATGACCATTTCCAGACCCAAGGGTTCCCTACCTCCAATTTCAGATGAATCCTTCATCCCGGAATGTTCGTTTGTAATCACCACGGGCACACTGTCCAGCGGTTTACGGTAGCCATATGCTGCTAGTTCCGTGGAATGAATTTCATGTGAAGTGGATGGTCCTATTACGCTGTCAACGTATTCCACTAAACTCCTGTTGTATAATGTTGCTTAAAATCCGTCTTTTTGCAATCAAGACGGATTTTAAGCAACATTATAAAATCACTGATTGCTGTTATCCCATAAGACATTGTCTGTTTTTGCAAACTCCTGTTGTAGCCTGTTCACTCAAGAGTTCAGTATCTTTCTTAGGTCTTGTTCCATCTGGATACGCTTCTTCCAATAGACAGATGGACAGAAGCCAAACGGATGGATGCAGAGTGAGGATGACTGTTCACTGTGTTAGTGACTCACCGTAACGAACTGTGAAACCTTATCGTTAGGTTTCGAATAACCTTTCTCGCTATCAGTGAGAATGACGCTGGTTATCTCCTCCCTGTGAACTGTACTAATTCAACTGTGCGCAGCGGAGTTAATTAACGCTAATTTTCGACCCAGCAGTTGGCAGGGGTAATAACTTAGTTTCCTTCGTTCTTGTACACAGATATGACTGGCTATGAAAGGGATTTCGAAGGTCCGATAAATTCCTGAGTTTATTAGCGCAAGTGGATTCCGTTAAGAAGTTGCCAAGTAATTTAGTAAGTTATTCCATATACAACAATAACATAAGGCAAAAAAAAACTGAAGTGACTTACGGCTGACAAAAGTTCAGGAACGGGAAGCAGGTGAAGTAGAGCTCTACAAGACTTCAAATTTTAACTGACTCAAAACCGCAACTCGATAAGTGATTGCGTTCATACCTCGAATGTAATTTAACTACTGTGGCGTTCGTAGTGGCCAGGCAGACTCGAACTGATAGTGAAAATATTGACGGTTATTAAATTCATTGAGGAGTGTACCTCAGAGTGTGAATGCGCTGGCTGCGGGTGGCTCACGAAGTTCGGCTGTGGGGGCCCGCCGCCCTCGGACAAGGTCTTACCCCGAAGTCTGATGGAGTCTTCCCCTGCAGCGCCGTCACTGTAAACTGTCAAAGCTGCGTGCGGAACCCGAAGTATGCGCAGTGTGTAAGGCGCGAAGTGGCTGCTGCAGAGGGTGAAGTATCCGATCTGCAAACAGAACTTGAAGGAGCTCTACTCAGAAGAACGTCGGAAGTGAAAAGTTAAGCACGGAATTTGCATCAAATGTCGCTAATTTGCGTATTGAAGCATCGCCGGAATGAACAGGGGTTGCGTTCTGCTTCGGCACTTTCCAAAATGGTGATCCATAGACCTGCAGCGCTTATCCGTTCTGCGTTGTCCAGCCTTCTTCTCAATACGGAGAAAGAAATGCTCCACGACACACGAGACAACTGCGCCAACTAAAGGGATAAGACAAAATCAAAGTTAAGGCTTAATTACCCAATATTTGCGTCCCTGGCGGTCTTTCGTTCTGTGGACGTCGGGTCGTGATACAAGGTATATTTCTCTGCCTAACGTTTAGTTTCTTAATGCTGGAGACATAAACAGGCTATAAACGATCGGGAAGCAGTTTCGAACTCAAACAAGGTCAGCAAAGTCGTCCCCCCCCCCCCCCCCCCCCCCGGGGCTCACGGTTATTTCGTGCATGGCGCACACTGAGCCCAGAGCTATTGCAGCCAATTCTTCTTTCCCTGGCTGCATTTCTTTTACCCTGCCCCTTCCCTCCTTATCCTCGCTTCTTCCCCGTTGCCACCTCCTAATCTCCCGTATTCTGATTTATGTCGACCTGGCTGTCCACCTGGTTTCCTGTATTGGTTGCAATTTTCTTCCTTTTACCTGTTCTTTCAACCTTTTTGGCGTTCAGGTCCCCACTTGTGGTTTGACCTCCGTTTCAAAATTTCCTGTTTTCAGTGTCTCATATGGGAAAGAACTCCCTTCCTAGCATCTACAGTGTGGATTCCTCTCCTACCGTCCTCTTCCTTCCACATTGTAGCCACCTTGACCGTGCTAAGTCACCGGCACATGTAGCCAGTCGCTGTGGTGAGGCTGTTACATACACATATTGCTGAGCCCTCTGACAAGACAGGATCACACTGATACCTGAGCTGTTCTCTCCCCATGTATGGCAGCGAGCGGTTGATTATCTTCTTGCAGCACTGGAACTCCCAGCAATGGCAGCTGTGCCAGATGGCCCTTGCTGTGGCTGGGTGGCGCCCATGGGGAGAGCCCTGGTCAGAGTGGGTGGTATCAGGGCGGATGCTTGGTGCATGAAGCGTATCAAGCAACAAAAATCTGGCCATTCTCAAACGACCGTCTCTTCGAATGGTGAAAGATCCTTGAATGCTGCTTTGTATGACCTGTCTACACCATTGGGAGAGGGCCAGGCTCGCCATCTTGGGATGAAACCCTTTCCCCACTACTTTCTCTGTACTAGGACGGATGGGGAAACATTCACCGCCACAAAGCCGTTGTTTTCCGTGGAAAATACCGAGGAAAAGGTTGGATGAAGTGGAGTCTGTTAAAGGGAACCTCCCCATCGCACCCCCATCAGATTTAGTTATAAGTTGGCACAGTGGATAGGCCTTGAAAAACTGAACACAGATCTATCGAGGAAACAGGAAGAAGTTGTGTGAAACTATGAAAAAAATAAGCAAAATATACAAGCTGAGTAGTCCATGTGCAAGATCTGCAACGTCAAGGGAAGTGAGAGCTCAGGAACGCCGTGGTCCCGTGGTTAGCGTGAGTAGCTGTGGAATGAGAGGTCCTGGTTTCAAGTCTTCCCTTGAGTTCAATTTTTTATTTTCAGACAATTATTATATCACCAGTGTCGTATAGAATATATCAGACGTGTTTTCCTGTGGAGGAATCGGTTGACCTGTGACCTTGCGATCAAATGTTTTCGGTTCCCATTGGAGAGGCACGTCCTTTCGTGTACTAATTGCACCGTTTTGCAGTGCGGTCGCAAAACACACTAAACTTATTACAGTGAACAGAGACGTCATTGAACGAATGGACACATCATAACTTTGCGAAAATAAATTTTTCACTCGAGGGAAGATTTGAACCTCATTTCGCAGCTGCTCACGCTGACCACGGGACCACGGAGCTCCTCTGCTTACGCTCTCCTTAATGTTACCTATATCACACATGAACTACTCACTTTGTATATTCTGCTTATTTTTTTTCATAGTTCCACACAACTACTTCCTGTTTTCTCGATTGATTTGTGTTCAGTTTTTCAATGCCTATCCACTGTGTCAACTTATAACTAAATCTGAGGGGGGGGGGGGTGTGCAATGGGGAGGTTCCCTTGTTAGTAAGATATGGTCGGGCTCCCTGTCGATCATAGCTTCTTTTTTTGCCTCTGATTGTCTTGGCAATGTCCTGGTGTCTATCAGTCTTCACCAATCTCTGAATATTGATGAGGGAGTAATATTTCAAAGGGATCTCATGTTGCAAACTGATGAACTCCATGCTGATCTGGAGCAGCGTGGCGTTCATTGTGTTAGACGCGTGCAGAAGGGTCGCAAAGACAACTGCACCAATCCTGGCGGCTCGCTTCAGGCTTTTGAGGGAGATACCCTCCCAGAGAACGTAAAGGTAATGTGCTACAGATGTGATGTCAAGCCGTATGTCCCTCCACCTATGCGGTGCTTGGGATTTGGGCATACGTCTTCAAGCTTTTCGGTCGACCCTTTGTGTGGTGACTGGCCAGGGGAGCCCACTGTGTGGAGCCATATGTGTGTCAATTGTGCTGACCGCCACTCCCCGCACTCGCCGGATTGCTCGGCTTTACAAAAGAGAAAAGATCAAAGAATAAAACGCAAATGATAGCCTGTCTTAAGCTGAGGCTCGCCAAAATTGACACACTCCCTCCAATATATCCTTTGCCTCTGTTACTTGGATTACTAGTCCTCCCTTGCCCTTACCCCAGCCCTGTCCCTTGACTCCCCCTCCCTGTCCGAAAAAGTGCCCCCCCCCCCTTCTTCAGCATCTGCTGGCGATCAGATTCCCTCCTGGGACCCATCTCCCCAGCATCTCTCAGGCCAGAAGATTCACAACCACTCGGCCAAGAGGTGCATCATATGTGTGCCTAAAGGACACCTGCTCTCTTCTGGTTCCAGATCTTACAGAAGCCTGTACTCCACATGTCATGCTCTCCTCCACCTCAGAAAGAGGAGGAGGAGGAGGAGGAGGAGGAGGAGGAGGAGGAGGAGGAGGAGAACATAAATCGCAAGACAAGGTGCCCCTGCAACCTGAGTCTGACATCTTACTTATGGATGTCACGCCATCCTAGTTGAAGACTGCTGACAGTGACCTGACCTCCTTGGCTTCATTGACTATTTGGTACTCTCGTCACACGGTCATCCAATGGAAATGCAACGGATTACTATCGTAATCTACGGGAAATGCAATGTCTTGTTGTTCCCTATTCTGCAGTCTGTCTTGTTCTTCAAGAATTGCATTTCAGTGATAACCACAAAATGTTGGAGAGTGGTCATCCGGCATTGTCGGAACCATGCCGGGCCTGGGGTAGCATCTGATGGGGGCCTGCTCTTCAGTTCACTCCAATGTCATTAGTGACTACATCCCCCTACATACCAACTTAGAAACGATAGTGGTTAGAATGCAAACGACTCAAGCAATCACCATTAGCAATGTCCACCTCCATCCAGGTAGGCCACTTCCTTACTTTGCACGGTCTGCCTTGATCCAGCAACTCCCCATCCCCGTTGGGGACTTCAGCGCCCACCATCCACTGTGGGGTGTGTCACTTTAACGGGTAGGGGTGTCCAAATTGAACAACTTATCATGGACCTCGATTTCTCTCTCCTAAATGATGGTTCCCCTACCCACTTCAGTGCCAGTCATGGCACCTTCTCTTACAATCTCACAATCTCCTACCCTGCCCTCGTGGCTTCCATACATTGGTCATCCCATGACGACTTTTGTGAATGATAACTTTCTGGTGATTCTATCGTTCCCCTGCTGCCGCCAGGCAGACAGGCCCCTACATTGGGCACTATGCAGGGCCAGTTGGCCTTTGTCTGCTGTGCAGTTTGACACTCCCTCTCGAATTCCATTGTAGTTGTGCAAGCCATTTCTGCCACTATTCTTCATGCTGCTGGCACTGCTGTCGCCATAGCCACAGGTCCCCCTAGTCGTCGACCGGCACTGTGATGGACCAAGGATGTTGTAGTCGCTGTCCAGGACCACCGAAGGATGCTGCAGCAATTTAAGCGAATCCTTCAGACCAATATCCTCACTGTTAAGTGTCTGCGTGCTACGGCTCGTTATCTTATGAAGTGGAGTAACAAGGAATGCTGTGAGCGCTGTTTCCTCCCTGGGGACGTATACATCTTCATTGTAGATTTGGTCTAGGCTCTGTAGCCTTCTGGGCCGCCAGCGACAGTCAACTACCCAGGGTCTGTGCACTGATCGACTGGTCCTCGCAGAACACCTCGTGACACAAATTGCGATGGCATCGTCGTCCTCTTCCTACCCTACTACCTTTCTCCAGCAGAAACACAGAATTGAACAGACCCCCTTCTATTTCATCATGCCCTGTAATGCACCCTTCACTGAATGGGAATTGGTGCAGGCTCTTAGCTCCTCACGAGAGACAGCCCTAGGCCAGGATTAGTTGATAATTTTGAATGTGATTTGAAGAAGTTTGTTGCTCTTTCTACTTTAAGACAACTTGGTTTGATGATAATTTTGGCACAACCACGTGATCCAGCAGTTCGAAGTTACCCAATGGCAACAGCAGTTCGAGGTCTTCAACCACATTTGGCGCATGGGTGCTTTTCCGTCACAATGGCAAGACAGTATAGTTATCCCCGTCCTTAAGCCCGGAAAAAACTAACGTCTCTCGACAGCTAATGCCAAATGAGCCTGACGAATGTACTTCGTGAACCGCTCGAAAGGATGGTCAGCTTCACACTACGTTGGGTACTTGAATCTTGGGTCCTTCTGTCCTGTATCAGTGTCGCTCCCAGGTAGGACGATCTCCAACTGATCATTTACTCCGATTGGAATCAGCCAACCGACAGGCTTTCTCACTGCCAGCACCTTGTCGCGGTCGTCTGACATAAGGCGTATTACATGGTTTGGCGTCATAACATTTTAGTTACTCTCCATGACTGGCCTCTGTGGTTCCCTTCAGATTTTTATCGGCGAATTTTTACCTTACTGGCTCTTATTGGTTTGGTTGGCACTTCACTCAGCGCCCCTCATGTTCAGGAGAATGGTATCCCACAGGGTTCTGTGCTAAGTGTCCTACACTTCCTCATTGCCATCAATGGGCTTGTGACTCCTGTTGGGCTTCTGGTTACCCCAGCATTGTACATGGACGGTGTTTGCATCTGCTATAGGTCCCACTCAGTAAAATCTGCTGAGCGCCAGCTTCAAGGCGCCATCCGACGGGCCTCTGCGTGGGCCACAGCCCATGGCTTCCAGTTCTCTCCCTCCAAAACGCGGGTTACGCATTTTTGTCGTTTACCAACTGTACAACCAGATCCAGAACTTTCAGGCCACCAGCTCCTCTGTAGCACAGTCCTGTTTCTTGAGCCTTGCTTACGACAGAAAGTTGCCATGGCTGCCTCACATTCGCCACCTGAAGACCACATGTATGTGGAAGCTTAATGCTCTCTGCCTCCTGGCCCACACATCTTGAGGTGCAGACCGTTCCACTTATGTTCACTGTGCTCTGGTCTTGTCCAGACTAGATTATGGTAGTCATATGTGTGGCTCAGCAGCTTCTGCCACTTTAAAACACTTTGACCCAGTCCATCATTGTTGAGTGCATCTGGCTATTGGTGCCTTTCGCACTAGTCTTGTTGATAGTCTCTTCACAGAAGTAGGGATTCCCGCTCTACACATCCGACAGAGTAAACTTGTTGTTTCTTATGCAATCGCCATTCGCCAATTCCCTGACCATCTGTGCTCCTTGCCAATAAGTGGTGTCTCCCTCAGAACACATGTCAACAGGTGGGATTGCCAGTTGGCATGTCTCTTCCCTCTGTCCGAATCTCCATCTCCACTCACTGGTATGCACAGCATGTCTTTCCTCCAATACCCCCCCCCCCCACTCCCTTTTGATGGTGCCTAGATCACAGATTAGAACCTATCTATTCCAGCGTCCTAAAGTCTGTCACTGCTATGGTTTTCCAGTGTCTTCTGTGTGCCACCTTGCAGAGTTCCAGGGTGCCACCATCTTTTACACTGATGGTTCAAAACAATCGACAAGGCGGGTTATAGTTCATCTCCTACTGGCTTCATTTATTGTCGCGATCATGTAGTGTGTTCACAGCAGACCTCCCACCACTTTGTACACATTGCGCCCACGTTTTAACTGTCCGCCACTACCCGATGGAATGCCCATTTTTTAACTGTTTACGTTCCCGCTTGGGTTTGCCGTCTTTTATCGGCCATTTTAGCAAATGACGCGCGGGCTGCCGACTGAGTTTTACTTCTTATTCACCAAAGCAATATGGCGAAGACCATTTAATTTTTAGTTTTGGACCTCTGTATGGTCTTTTTATCCCTTTTTCCACGTGCGTTTTTAGCTACTTTTACGTCAATTGGGACTGACCTGTAGTCGTTTTCTAACTCTGTTCGTATAGAAATTACTAGTAGCCAGATGAAAGATGGTAACTCAAAAAGAAACATGTACATTACCACTATTTTCACGACGATTCTGATGGTGTAATCAGATTTTCAATATCTTTACTAGTTTAAAATTTAGTATCTGACAGTAAATTATACAAGTAACACCCAGAAACGAGTTTTCAAAATTTAAATGCTTTATCCCATTTCGTCGATCGACGTGTCTTTAGAAAGCTACGAGTATTAGTGCGAACCTAAATTGGTATGAATTACAGGCATGTAACTTGAATAGTAAGAGTTATTGGAGGTCAAAGTGCCAGATTGCTATCGATCGTCAGGCCACAAGTACTCCAGTTAAACGAAAAAACGATAGCAGAATGGTTATGAAGACATTTATTCATCTGTCTTTGTTTATATCCGATATATACTACTCATGAAGAAATTGGTTAAATATTTGCTGTGTTTTAGAAAGCACAGACTGGGCTACTGGCCTACCTTTCGTTCTATTCCTTTGATATGTTTATGTATCTAATAATGTGTTAGACAATGTTTATGGTCCAGCTTTAGGAATATTTAATTTCAAGTTATTTAAACGTAAATCCAGTCTTTGGCATGTGTTTAAATTTGTTTGAGAGTGCATGTTGGCTTGAAGACACTCATAATTCGCAATTGCCGAGTGATAGAAACCTTCGACTGTTAGATTCATGTGTGTATTATTATCGTATACTGTAGACAAAGCAGTATTTGGCCTGTAATGCGGCAACTACGTATCCCAGTTCCTAGACAACGAAACCAGCCAAAACGTTTAATATTTAAACGTTGGAGGGTACGTAGTTGATGGCCACACCACCTCATCACCTTTCCATTTTTCATTTGAAACCCCGCAATCTGTACATCATCATTGCATAGCAATGATTGGGGTCTTGATAAAACCACAGCTATATATGTAATATCAGATCGTGCTCTGTGATCAAGGAACCACCAAAGTCATTTGAAATATTAGTCATTTAGCAAGATCCAATCATTTCTATACTTCCACGTACAGAGGTCATACAAATTCAAAAGTGAAAAAACAGCCTAATGTTCATTTGACACTAAAATAGTGAAGCCATAGCCACAATACAAAAAATATTTCCTTAAAAAGACAGCAGGCTTCCATATGGAACACAGCACATATACGTAGTAAAACCCCTTTTCTAAAAAATAACTATGTATTGTGACTGGCTTAACTAGTGAAGTGTCAAACATTTAACTTATATTTTGGTCACCTTACAATCACGTCGGAATATAAAAACATCTTCATTAGGAGAGTAAGACTAAAGCTGTGTGTTGTTGGCCGTAATGCTAGATAAAATACAGCCGATGATCCCCTTCAGTCTCTGTAGACCTGTTTGCCCGAATCAGCTCAAAAATGGCTCCGAGCACTATGGTACTTAACATCCGACGTCATAAGTCCCCTAGAACTTAGAACAACTTAAACCTCACTAACCTAAGGACATGACACACATCCATGCCCGAGGCAGGATTCGAACCTGCGACCGTAGCGGTCACGCGGTTCCAGACTGAAGCGCCTAGAATCGCTCGGCCACAACGGCCGGCCCCAATCAGCTGTCTCAAGTTGTGGTCTGATGTCACGATACGACATTAGAGTACGTATAAACAATACGGCTTGCTGAGCTGGTTAGAACTAGAAAATTTGTGTGTTTTTGTAGCCCTTGACGTCTTCAGCATCAGGTATGAATCATCAGGCAGAGAAATAGGCTTTGGACCATGGCATAACTTCAATTCTTGATATTAAGTCAGAATTGTCTGACGCAACTTCCCGTGCTAGACTACACTGTACAATCTGAATAACTACTGCAACGTACGTTCTTTGGAACCCTCTGTCTTCAGCTCTTGGTCCTCTCCTAAAAACTTCCATGCGCACACTTCCCTCCGGTACTAAATTGGTGATACCTTTGTCTCAGACTTTGACCATCGATCCTTTCTGTAAGTTTGTGCTAAAATTTTTTCACCCCAAGTCAACTCAGTAATCCTCATTAGTTAGGTGATAGACTGATCTTCAGCATTTTTCTGTAGCATCACATTCAAATACCTTCTATTGTCTTTTCGTCTCACCTGCTTACTGTCCACCTTTAATTTCCATACAAGGCTGCGCTAAAGATAAAAATCATCAGAAAAGCCTTCCTAATACTTAAATCTACACTGAAGCGTCAAAGAAACACACATTTAATATCGTGTAGCCCCCCCCCCCCCTAGCACACAGAGGTGGCTGGAGGAAGTGTTAACTCTTCTGAGTGTTCCTGGAGCCACTCTGTAGCAATTCTGCAATTGTGGCGTGTCGCATTGTCCTGCTGGAATTTCCCAAGTCTGTCGGAACACAAAATGAACCTGAATGGATGCAGGTGATCAGACAGGATGGTTACCTACGTGTCACTTGTCGGTCATATCTAGAAGTATTAGGGTCCCATACCTCTCACTGCAGACGCACCACATCATCATAGAGCCTACACTAGCATGAACAGCCCCTGCTGACGTGCAGGGTCCATGGATTCATGAGGTTGCTCCATACCCGTACACGTCCATCCGCTCGATACAATTTGAAAAGAGACTCGTCCGACCAGGCACCAGGTTCCCAGTTAAGTCCAATGTCGGTATTGACGGACCCAGACAAGGCGTAAAGCTTTCTTGCAGTCAAGGGTACACGAGTCCGCCTTCGGCTCCGAAAGCCCACATCGATGTTGTTTCGTTCAATGGTTCGCACGCGGACACTTGATGGTCCATCATTGAAATCTCCAGCAATTTGTAGAAGGGTTGAACACGATTCTCTTCGATCGTCGTTGGTCCCTTTCTTGCAGAATCTTTCTCCAGCCGCAGCGATGTCGGAGATTCGATGTTCTACAGGATTCTTGATTTTCACGGTACTCGTGAAATGGTGGTAGGGTAAAATTTCCACTTCATCGCTACCTCGGAGATGCTGTGTCCCAGCGCTCGCGCACCGACCATAACATCGCGTTCCAAATCACTTAAATCTTGATAATCTGCCATTGTAGCAGCAATAACGGGTCTAACAACTGCGCCAGACACTTGTCTTACATACCAGGCGTTGCCGACCGCAGCGCCGTATTCTCCCTGATCTCTGTATTTGAATACCCATGCCTATGTTTTTTGGCCCTTCAGTGTATATTCGATGTTAACAAATCTTCAGTATCGGTTCACTATTCGTTGCCAATATATTTGTATCCTTTCCACTTCCGCCACCATAAGTTACTGTAATGCCGAAATATCAACTCACCTGCTTCTAATGTACCTATTCCTAATCTAATTTTTTCGGCACCGCCTGATTCAATTCCACTGTATTCAATTGCACTAGTCCTGCTTTTGTTAACGTCCAGCTTAAATATTTCTTTAAAAACGGTGTTCATTTCTTTCTACAGTTTTTTCAAGGCCTTTGGTATGTCTGAAAGAATAAAGTCGTCGGCAAACCGCAACCTTAATTCTTTTCTGTGAACTTTAATTCGTTTCCCAAACTTCCCTTCGGTTTGTTTTACTACTTGTTCAATGTACACACTGAATAACATTGTGGATAGCCTATATATATATATCTCATTCCCTTCTCAGCCACTGCTTCAGTTCTGCGCCTCTAGACACCTAAGAATACTGTCTGGTTTCTGGACAACTTGTAAATATAATTTTGCTCCCTGTATTTCATCCCCACTACCGTCATAATTTTGGAGTCTGTTGTCCAAAGGTTGCTCCAAATCTACGAAAGCTGTGAACATGAACATGTTTGCCTTTCCTAAACCTGTCTTCTAAGGTAAGTCACGAGGTCAGTTACTGTTTCGGATGTTCTTACGCTTCTCCGGGATCTCATCTTATATTCCCCGAGGTTGGCTACTACCTTATTTATATAAATAATTTCTGAAAAACTGTCTCCTCTTCAAAAAGCCTGGGGTGAACTGATATGTCGCTAAATAGCAGTGGACACAGTAACTCAAACGTTGCTAGCAAAAGTGTGCGTGGAGTTAGACGTCCAGATATTGAGAGTTCTGCGCTATGGCACTTGACAGGCAGAAAACCGTTTGGAAGTCTGTTAAAAATTTTTTTTGGTCGGCACTGGGGTTGTATGGTCGATGATCGCCGAATTATTTGAGAGATTTCAGGTACGTCATTTTACTGCAATGTTTTACGAAGTTCTGTAAGGTCGTGAATGTCTGTGTTTATCGGATGGAAATACAGTTTTCTTTTCAATAGGCACTCCACGGAGATAGTTGGATTTTTATTAGCTTTAACACATAAGCGAAAACGAAGTAAGCGTGAAAGCACAAGCTGGTGCCGAACGAGGAAAATTTGGGTGGTTGTGGGAAAGAAATAATTTGTTTCACAGATGTGCAGGAAATTTACTGATGCCCGTCTCGTTGGGGCATCGGGACTCCCGGCAATGGTCATCCTGCCAGGTGGCCCTTGCTGAGGCTGAGTGGCGCCCGTGGGGAGAGCCCCTGGTCGGAGTGGGTGGTATCGAGGCGAGCGTTTCACAGATTAAACGTCAACACGTATCAGGTCGCTCTGCAGCAGAGTCTTTCAAAAGAAAAGGTACTGTCTCTAGTTCTGGTTCTCCTGCCATTTCCTCCTTGGCCACTCCCTGGGAGGAGGGACAGGCCCGCCGGCTTGGGGCGAAGTACTTCCCCCGCTATTTGGTCTGTTATCGAACCGATGGGGGGACGTTCGCCGCCGCCAAGCCCATGATCTTTGTTCAGCACATTGAAGACATCTTTGGGGAAATCGAGGCTCTCAGCAAGATGCGTTCGGGGTCCGTTCTTATAAAGACCACCTCCACCACACAGTCGGCGGCGCTCCAGGCGTGCGACCGCCTCGGGGACACACCAGTGTCCATTGTCCCGCATCTAGCACTAAATAGGATGCAGAGGGTTATTTTTCATCAGGACCTCCTGCTGCAATCTGATGACCTCAGGGCCAACCTGGAGCGCCGAGGCGTGCATTTCGTCCGGCGAGTCCAGCGCGGCCCCAAACAACGTCGCATCGACACCGGGGCCTTTATCCTCGCCTTCGAGGGGGACGTTCTCCCAGAGAAGGTAAAGGTGATGTGCTACCGGTGCGACGTGCGACCTTAGGTCCCACCTCCTATGCGCTGCTTTGGCTGTTTGCGCTTTGGGCACATGTCGTCACGGTGTGAGGCTGAGCCCCTTCGTGGCGATTGTGGACGTCCTCTTCGTGAGGAACATACATGCACCCCACCACCTCGGTGCGTTAATTGTCCTGGCATCCACTCGCCTAGATCCTCTGGCTGCCCCGCATATCAGAAGGAGAAGAAGATACAAGAACTCAAAACTTCGGATCGTCTCTTATTCTGAGGCCAGGAAGAAGTATGACTGCCTCCATCCCGTGCCGTTGACCGCTTCGTTTGCTTCAGTTGCGTCCACTCCTTCTGCGGTATCCTCATCCCTATCCTGTCCACCCTCTGCCTCCTCCCCCGATCCGGGGTCTCTGCCTCCGCCTCCCAAATCTCTTCCTTCCAAATCCTCCTCCCCGTGGCCCCCGCCCCCTCTGCCCCAGGGGCCACCCTTCCTCCTCCTCCCCCCCCCCGCCGCCTGAGAAGCGATCCTCTTCTCAGGCATCCATTGGGGAAATGTTCGCGACCCCAGCTTCTGAGGTCCGGCGTTCCAAAACGGACCCCGCGCGTGAAGACCTTCTTCGGGTCCAGCCCACCATCCCTGTGCCTCCTCGGACTTCCAAGAAGGCCTCTAAGAAGTCGTCTCTCTCCCCCTCTCCACCCCGGCGCGTTTCGTCTGACGCTCCATCCGTGAGTCGCTGCTCCCGGCCGTCCTCAGTTTCGCCAGGACGCTCTGCTGCCAGGCGCTCAGCTGGCCTCTCGTCGGCAAATGATGCTGCCCCTCCTACACCACCAGGGACAGCAGCCGCAGCTGGTGACGACTCGATGGAACAGGATCCGCTTCCCGCCGGTTGTAGCGTTGTTCCCTCGAAACCTGGCCCTCCGCGGCCGTCGAGGTGACCAGCTCTTCCCCCGTCTCGTTCCCCCTCTTCTTTGACTAGCGATGGCTTTGTTACTTTGGAACATAAGAGGTATTCGATCTAATCGGGAGGAATTAAAACTCCGCCTGCACTGTCCGCTCGTCCTTGGTCTCCAGGAAACCAAGTTGCGCCCAACTGACTGTATTGCTTTTACCCACTATACCTCGGAGCGGTCTGACCTCCCCCTTGTGGACGGTATTCCAGCTCATGGTGGGGTCATGTTGCTAGTTCGGGACGATGTCTATTACCATCCCATCCCATTGACCACCCCACTCCAAGCAATAGCTGTCCGTATTACTCTTTCTGCTTTTACTTTTCCGTTTTTACCATCTACACTCCAGTCATCCGCAGTTAGTCGGTCTGACATGATGCACACGATTGTTCAGCTTCCTCCGCTGTATTTATTGTTCGGCGACTTCAATGCTAATCATCCCCTTTGGGGCTCTCCTGCATCCTGTCAACGAGGCTCACTCTTGGCGGATGTCTTCAACCATCTCAACCTTGTCTGTCTCAATACTGGCACCCCAACTTTCCTCTCGGACTCTACTCATACCTACTCCCACTTGGACCTCTCGATGTGTTCTACCACTCTTGCCCGTCGGTTCAAGTGGTATGTCCTTCCTGATACCTATTCGAGCGACCACTTCCCCTGTGTCGTTCGTCTCCTGCACCACACCCCATCCCCACGTCCTTCTAGCTGGAACATACCAAAAGCCGACTGGGGTCTTTACTCCTCCCTGGCGACCTTTCCGGACCACGAATTTCTCAGTTGTGACAGTCAGGTCGAATACCTCACAGCTGATATCATCAATGCTGCCGAACGTTCCATTCCTCGTACTGCCTCTTCTTCACGTCGCGTTTCTGTCCCCTGGTAGAATGAGGCTTGTAGAGACGCTATCCGTGCTCGACGACGTGCTTTACGCACCTTTCACCGCCATCCTACGTTGGCGAATTGTATTGGATACAAACGACTCTGAGCGCATTGCCGTAGAGTCATCAAAGACAGCCAAAAAGCTTGTTGGGCCTTTCACCAGCTCCTTTAACAGTTTTACTCCCTCTTCTGTCGTCTCGGGTGGCCTGCGCCGGCTGTCGGGCATTAAGGCCCACTCCTCGGTACCTGGCCTGACCTCAGGTAATGAGGTCCTTGTTGATCCTGTGGCTGTCTCCAACGCCTTCGGCCGGTTTTTCGCGGAGGTTTCAAGCTCCGCCCATTAACATCCTGCCTTCCTTCCCAGGAAAGAGGAAGAAGAGGCTCGGCGACCTTCCTTCCACTCCCTGAATCTGGAAACTTATAATGCCCCCTTTACTATGCGGGAACTCGAACGTGCGCTTGCACTGTCCCGGCCCTCTGCTCCGGGGTTAGATGGCATTCACGTTCAGATGCTGGCACACCTTTCTCCGGCGGGCAAAAGCTTCCTTCTTCGTACCTACAATCGCGTCTGGACCGAAGGTCAGGTCCCCATGCGTTGGCGTAACGCCGTCGTTGTTCCTATACCCAAACCTGGGAAGGATAGACACCTTCCTTCTAGTTACTGCCCCATTTCTCTTACAAGCTGTCTCTGTAAGGTGATGGAGCACATGGTTAATGCTCGGTTAATCTGGATTCTTGAATCTCGATGGCTACTTACCAATGTCCAATGCGGCTTTCGTCGTCGCCGCTCCGCTGTTGACCACCTTGTGACCTTGTCGACATTCATGATGAACAACTTTTTGCGATGGCGCCAAACGGTAGCCGTGTTCTTCGATTTGGAGAAGGCTTATGATACCTGTTGGAGAGGAGGTATCCTCCGCACTATGCACAGGTGGGGCTTACGCGGTCGCCTGCCCCTTTATATTGATTCCTTTTTAACGGATCGGAAGTTTAGGGTACGTGTGGGTTCTGTATTGTCCGACGTCTTCCTCCAGGAGAACGGAGTGCCTCAGGGCTCCGTCTTGAGTGTAGCCATTTTTGCCATCGCGATCAATCCAATTATGGATTGCATTCCACCTAATGTCTCAGGCTCTCTCTTTGTCGATGACTTCGCGATCTACTCCAGTGCCCTGGGAACATGCCTCCTGGAGCGCTGCCTTCAGCGTTGTCTAGACAGCCTATACTCATGGAGCGTGGCAAATGGTTTCCGGTTCTCTGAAGAGAAGACGGTTTTTATCAACTTTCGGCGATATAAAGCGTTCCTTGCGCCATCCTTACATCTCGGTCCTGTTGTTCTCCCATTCGTGGAAACAACTAAGTTTCTGGGGCTCATGTTGGACAGGAAACTGTGTTGGTCTCCGCATGTCCCTTATTTGGCGGCCCGTTGTACACGTTCCCTTAATGTCCTCAGAGTTCTTAGTGGTTCATCTTGGGAAGCGGATCACACTGTCCTGCTTCACTTGTATCGGTCCATAGTCCGATCGAAGCTGGATTATGGGAGCTTCGTCTACTCGTCTGCTCGGCCATCCCTCTTACGCCGTCTCAACTCCATCCACCATCGGGGGTTACGTCTTGCAACCGGAGCCTTCTACACTAGTCCTGTCGAGAGTCTTTATGCTGAAGCTGCCGAATTACCACTGACCTACCGGCGCGACGTACTGCTGTGTCGGTATGCCTGCCGGCTGTTGTCTATGCCCGACCACCCCTCTTACCAGTCCTTCTTCGCCGATTCTCTCGACTGACAGTACAGGTTGTATGTGTCTGCCCTGCTGTCCCCCGGAGTCCGCTTCCGTCGCCTGCTTCGACAATTGGATTTTGCACTCCCTACCACCTTCAGAGAGGGTGAGAGCCCGACACCACCTTGGCTCCAGGCTCCGGTTCATGTTTATCTCGACCTCAGCTCGCTCCCAAAGGAGGGTACTCCGGCTGCAGTATATTGCTCACGGTTTGTCGAACTTCGTGCTCGACTTGCCGGTCACACGTTTATTTACACCGATGGTTACAAAACTGCCGATGGTGTCGGCTGCGCCTTTGTCGTCGGGGCCGCCACCTTTAAATACCGGCTGCTCGACCAATGTTACAGCTTTACGGCCGAGGTTTTTGCTCTCCATCAGGCCGTTCAGTATGCCCGCCGCCACCGCCATTCATCGTATGTACTCTGCTCTGACTCACTCAGTGCGCTTCAGAGCCTTGGAGCTCCCTATGCGGTCCATCCCTTGGTTCAACGGATACAGCAGTCCCTCCATTCTTTCGCTGATAATGGTTCTCCTGTCCGCTTTCTGTGGGTCTCCGGACATGTAGGAGTGCCTGGGAATGAGGCTGCGGATGCTGCGGCCAAGGCTGCAGTCCTCCTGCCTCGGCCAGCCTCCCATTGTGTCTCGTCATCTGACATTCGTGGGGACGTTTGTAAGAGGCTTGTGTCGTTGTGATGGGATACTTGGTCATCCCTCCAAGGAAACAAGCTCTGGGCAGAAAAACCGTTCCCAACTGCTTGGACAACCTCCTCCCGACCATCTCGGCGAGAAGAGGTCCTTCTGACCAGGTTGCGGATTGGGCATTGCCGGTTTTGCCACCGCTACCTGCTCTCCGGTGACCCAGCCCTGCAGGGCCCTTGTGGTCATGCATTAACAGTGCGCCATGTTTTATTGTGTCCCCGTTTTAGTCAATTTCGTGTTGTCCTGTCTCTGCCATCTACTTCACAGGATATTTCGCGGATGACGCTCGAGCAGCTGCTTGTGTTCTTAGTTTCATTACTTTGACTGGATTGTCCAAAGACATCTTTCACTTATTTTATCTGCATCTTTGTAAGAACTTTCTGGTGCCCCCTTGAGTTTTACTAGATTCTCTGTGCTCTAACAATTGTGACTGTGCGCTAATGACCTCAGTAGTTGAGCGCCCTTAAACCTCAAACAAAAAAAATCCACATATTCCTTTCCTCTCTGATTCATCGCAGGACCTACTCATTCCTTATCAGGTCACCTAATCACCTAATTTTCAACATTTCTCTGTAGCACTACATCTCAAATGCTTCGATCCAATTCTGTTCCGGTTTTCTGATAGTCGGTTTCACTAACATACAGTGGTGTGCTCCAAGCGTACTTTCTCAAATGAAGTCCTATGTTTGATAATAGTAGACTTCACACGGTCAGGAGTGCCCTTTCTGCAAGTGCTACACTGCTTCTTATATCCTTCTTGCTCTGTCCATGGAAATTTTGCTGCCTAGGTAGCACAGTTCGCTAACTTGAACAAACTTGTGATCCTCAATCCTCAAGTAAAATTAATCGCTGTTTCTAGTTTTGCTGCTTCCATTGAAAGCTTTCTTCGATTTACTCTCAATCCATATTCTGTCCTCATTAGGTTTTCATTCCATTCGACACCTGTTTTCATTTCCGCTGAAGATAGAAGTGTCACAGCAAATCTGATAACATACATTTTCACCTTGAATTTAAATCCCACTTTCGAACCTGTTTCATTTTTGTCATTCATTATTTGATGTATAGACTGAACAGTAGCAGCGTCGGAAGACTATATCCCTGTCTTACTCTTCAGTCTGTGCATTTAGTTATTGTATGTGTTGTACTTACATTACCAGCTTTTCCCTATAGATTATCCCTATTTTTTCTCTTTCGAACGTCTTGCACCTTTTTACGTTGTCTAACGCCTTATCCAGGTCGACAAAGCCGAAGAAAGTGCTGTGATTTTTCTTCGTCTTGCTTCCATTATCAACTGCAGCGTCAGAACTTCCTTTCTTTCCTTAAGCCAAACTGATAGTCATCTAACAGATACCAAATTTTCCTCTCCGTTCTTCTGTATACTCTTGTCGGCAACTTGAATGCAAGAGTTAAACTGATGGTGAGAAAGTCCACACTTGAGGCGTTTGCACCCTTAGTAATACTGTGGAAGTTCCTCTGAAAGACTGATAGTATACTGCCAAACTCACAAATTCTACATTTTGTTGCTACTTCCCCCAATGATTCTAGAAATTTCGGTGGAATGTTATGTATCCTTTATGCCTTATTTGATTTAGTCTTCCAAAGCTCTTGTAGATTCTGATTCTAATACTATTTTCCCTACACTCTTATTTCTTCTTACATCATCAGGGACGTCCTTCCCCTCGAAGATGCCCTCACTGTACTGTTTTCCACCTATCGGTTCCTTGCTCTGCGTTTAACAGAATAATTCTCATTGCACTCTTACCGTTACCGCCCATGCTTTCAATTTCACAGAAGGTTGTTTTCACTTTTCATGTAGCCATTTCGCCTTATCTTCGCTGCACTTTTATTTTTTTCTAAGTAACTTCTATTTTTGTATTCCTGGATTTCCCTGAATGTTTCTCTTTCTTCTATCGTCGGTCACTGTAGTATTTCTTCTGTTACTCATCGTTTCTTTGCAGCTGTCTTCCTTATACCTACACTTTTCTCTCAAACTTCTGTGATTACCCAGATGTCCATTCCTCACCAATTGAACTGCCTAATAAGGCGTTCCTTATAGCAATGTCAATAGCCTCAGAGAACTTACAGCATCTCTCTTCATGTCTTATTTTCGTATCCCGTTTCTATTTGTACTGAGTCTTCGTAGCTATTCCCCTGGACTTCAGCATATTCCTCATTATCAAACTGCGATTTGAGTCTATATCTGCCCCTGGGTGTCTTATCTACAATCTGTTAACGGAATTTCTCCCTGAGTAACATGTAATCTGAACTTTTCGTATCTTTCTTTTTCAAATATACCACGTCTTGAAGTCTTAAACCCAGTTTTCACTATTAGTAACTGATAATAATCATAGCAGAGCTCAATTAGCCTTTATCCTCTCTCATGCCTACTACCAAACCCGTATTTTTCCGTAATCCTTTCTTACTCCTTTACCTACTACCACATTAGTCCTCCATGATTTAGATTTCATCTCCCTTTACATACTGAATTACCCGTTCAGTATCCGTACAGAGCTTTTTCATCTCCTGCTTGCGATCTAATGCACACCTGCACTATTGATGCCAGTGCTAGTTTCGTGTCGATTCGGAAAAGGCTATCACTGAACTGTTCTAGCGTCTTCATACCCTCAGGGGGCTAACCACGCGTTGGTCAGTTCATACTTCACTACCTTGAGACCAGTCTTACAACCTTCTCCTTCCAGAGCATGTCTATCCTATTCTTTTTCCATTCCCTTGGAGAACGTCTGGGATATTTTTGGGAGTGTTCTGAATTTTCAGTAGCCTGACACCAGAACACCCTTCCACTTTTCTTTTTCTTCGTTCTGCATCTCCCATCCTTCCTCCGCTTTGATATTTGAGGTTCCTCTGTTTCTTCTTCCTTCCTGTGCACTCCTGAAGGCTGGACTATGCGTCTGACGCGTAACAGCTGATGGGGTAACGCGTAAGTCCCAGCCCCAGGTCGACAGGTAGGGTTCACATATATTCCCCGGTGCAACCCAGGCCGACGGAGGGGTGATTGCCTGAGCTATCCAAACTGCCGATTGGTCCCTCTGTCAGGTGTTCGGGAGGTGTGATCTGATGTACGAACACGCACGTAAGGCGGGTGCGCCTCCGTTGGAAGGAGCGCGCCATCGGACACTGGCAATCGTGGGGATTTTCTCGCAATGAGCCAATCACCCTCTAACAACGTCTACTAAACATAAAAGGAATGAGGCTGGAGATTCCAAAGATCTCCCAGTTACTTCTATCACATACTGAAGGTCGGTCCTTTGCTACAGTTTATGCTTTTGTTGTTCGGCAAAGTGTTGATGCAATTGCAGGCCCTGTGAAATCCTGATCTCGTTTACGTAATGGTACTTTGCTTTTGGAGGCCAATTAAAATTTGAGTGCAAAGACTGCTCGCAGCTTCGCTCTTCCACGGCTATCCTGTTGGTGTCTAAGCCCATTGGATGCTGAATTCTTTGTGTGGTGTTATTTTCACTGGGCTGTTCGATGATCTGACACAGCGAAGTCCAAACTTGCTATCTGATCAGGAATGTCACTGCAGTAAATTGTTAATGAAAAATTCTGATGCAACCTTACTGCCTTCACACACTTTCCCTCATGTCTGATAGAGTACTGCTTGCAACAAGGATGAAAACCAGCTGTGAAGTCATCACGTTCACACTGTACATGCAAAAGCTGGTTTGCTGTTACCACTGTCAATATTATAATCCCAAACGAATGTCCTGTCGAAACATGGCGAAATTTGTTACTTGTAGTGGGGATGCTTAAGAGGCCGAATGCCCGCCTCCTCCCTGTTGTATCAATTCCTATTGCGACCATGCAGCCTCAACCCGAGAATGACTTTCTCAATCTTCAACAGATCCAGGTGAAGGAAAAGAGCCTTGCACTATTGCTTGCAAATGTTCGCTAGTCTAAAGCCTTGTGTATTACCTACTGGCACTTGCAGCACCATTCTTTATGCTTCGCTCCTTGAAGGACGTGGCCATGCAGAATTGAGACTTCAAATTCAGTACCGCAGTTCTCAAATCGCCTAGTGTCATAGCAGCATTCCAGACTCCTCCAGCTCTGCTACAAGTTAACAAATCTTCGCCTCTGTTGGCGAAGTCACCTGCTTCACAACTGGCGGGCTGGAAAGGACAGAAGCAATATCCCCATGAGGACTGTCAACAGCCAGCTAACAAACATCAGTATTCATCTACCACCATAAAGGATCTAAGAAATCAAAGACAGACAAATGGTCTTCATCTTCGCTGACTCGTACGATTTTCGATGGTGTCGCCACCTCATACTCTCGCCCAATGGACCTCTGTTTCGCCGGTGCTCACCGGCCAACCGTTTTTCTACCTTGGAATCTGTAGTCCGACCCAGAAAGAATGCTGACGCCTCTGTAGACCTCATGAAACAGGTATTTCCAGCCTCTGCGCCGCTTACCAGTGAGTCTACGAAGGTTGTCACTCACGTTACCGAGGTAAAAACCTTCCCCCCCCCCCCCCTCACCTTTCCCTTTCATGACTTCCTTCCGATGGAAATTTGCGCCACTCTATCCAACAAAGAGGAATTACGACAGCTCTTGGAATCTTATCCCCTGGCTTCCTACCTCCAGGAAACAAAATTGCGTCCTTGCAACTGCTTTGATCTCCCACATTCCGGTCCTCTTCGACCTTTCCCACAAGTATGGCATTCCATCTTATGGAATCACGCTGCTAATCTGGCATGACGTTTATAGTCAAACCATCTCCTTGAATACTTGGCTGCAAGCTGTTCCAGTGCACATTTTCCTTCCTCGCTTCCCCTTTTCTCTTTGTAACGTCTACCCTTCAGTGGTCATTCTTTGCCAACAGGGCAGACTTCTTCCAGCTTTCTGCTGTACTGAGACTTCACTGCATACCATCCGCTTTGGGGCTGTTCCAGAACCTGTCAGAAAGGTGGCCTCTAGGCTAACATTCTCAGCTCAACATCTGACTGAACGCTGGAGGTCTCACATTCCTTTCAGATTCCACACACCTGTTCACATTTAGACCTGTCGTTCTGCACTGCCCAGCTTGCACGTCCTCTTGAGTGGTCCATTGTGACATGAACTTGAGTAACTGTTAACCATGTGCTATCAGCTTGCTGACTCCTACCCCACCTACATGTAAACAAAGGTGGCAACTTCCTAAGGCAAACTCGAGGCATTACTCCTCACTGGCGACCTACGGACATTTCCCCATGTGATAAGGTAGAGTACCTTACTGACATCCTGGCCATCACAGAACGTTCCATACCTTGCATGTCTTCACTGCACCGTCTAGTTGCCCCTTGTTGGACTAAGGTGTGCCATGACGCAATTCGCGCGCGGATACGTGCTCTCAGCGTCTTTAAGTTATATTACGATGACTAACTGTACTGGTTATAAAAAGTTGCGTGCGTAGTCCCGTCGCATTCTTCGGGATAGCGAAAGAGCTAACTGGATTCCATTTATTTCTTCTTTCGACTTGTCCACTCCCTATTCCATAGTGTGTACCAATCTCAGCTGGTTCTCTGGACCGAGGTCCATTCCTAAATTTCCGGCCTGGCCGTAGCTGATGTCAATGTGGACCCCATCTCTATCTCCAACGCCTTAGGCCGACATTTTGTGGAGACATCGAGCTCCACCCACTATCCATCCATCGGAAAGAGGTGGAAGTGGTTTGGGTGATACCCTTCTCAGAATCCTGAATGTTACAATGCCATCTTTACTATGAGGGAGCTAGATCATGCTATCACTTCATATCGATCTTCCGCCCGAGGGTCGGACGATGTTAACTTTCAGATGTTGCAGCACCTTTCTCTTTCGGGCAGGAACTTTCTCCTTCGTGCATAGAATAACTGGGCAGATGGCACGTTTCCTAGAAGCTGTCATGTAGCCACTGTCATACCTGTACCTAAGCCTGGTAAGGACAAACACCAGGATTATAGCTAGTGCCCCATTTCTCTCACCACCTTAGTTTGCAAGGTGATGCAACATACGATTCGTGGCTGGCTCTTATGGTGGCTTGAGTCTCGCAATGTAATAACCACTGCATAACGTGGGTTCCGAGCGCGCCGTTCTGCAGTTTACGGACTTGTCATTTCGCCAACCCACATCATGAACGGTTTTCTGTGGAAATGCCAAACTGGCCGTGTTTTCTGATAGGAAGGCCTAAGACACCTGCCAGAGGACTGTGGTATCCTCCAGACTACCTAACACATGGGGCTTTGGAGGCCGTCTGCCCAGTTTCCTTCAGGAATTTTTAAGACTGTTTTCAAGGCCTGTGTGAGTTCTGGCTTGCCCAACACCGATAATCATGAAAATAGGGTACCTCAAGGCCCTGTCCTGAGCTTTGTCCTATTTGATATAGCCATTAACTCCATTATGGTCTTCCTGCAGCCAGGTATTTTAGGCTTCCTTTTTCGTTGGCGACTTTCGACCTATTGCAGTTCTCCACGAACTTGCCTCCTTGAGAGGCGTCTTTGTCGATGTCTCGGCAATTCCTTTCGTTTTTTCGCTGACAAAACAGTATGCATGAATTTCTGCCGGGACAACGGATTTCTTTCACCATCTTTACATCTTGGGCCTGTTGCTCTTCCCTTCTCTGAAACTACGCAATTCCTGCGATCATGCTTGATAAATGTTATCTGGCTGCTCACTGCACCCCGACCCTCAGTCCTGCACATCTTAAATGGTACTTCTGAAAATCGTATCGGACAAGCTTCCTCCATTTGTACTGATCCCTCGTATGGTTCAAACCAGACTATGGGTGTTTCGTTTATGCGGCTGCACATCTGTCCATCTTAAGCAGCCTAAATACAGTCCATCGTGAAATCCATTTGGCAACTGAGACCTTTTATGCTAGCCCAATTGTGTGTCTATGCAGAAGCTGCCTAACTACCTCTGTCATAACGGCGTGATGCTCTCCTCAGTGGATAGGCATGCCGTTCGTCAGACGCGCCTGGCCACTAATCCTGCCAGGATGGGACGTGTTCCTCTTCCCTGCTACCTCTTTGAGTTAGTTTTCGGCTATTAACTGGCAGCTTCACGTCACGCTGCTTGCCTCTTTCCTGGTGAGTGTACACCCTTCACCACCTAGGTTTCGCGCGGCGGCCCGTGTTCACCTTAGACTTCACGAGGAAACTGGAAGTTTCTCGAGCTTTGCAACTTAGCGATAGTACCTTTGTGTACAGTGATGACTCTTGTACTGACTGGTGTTCGGTATGTCTCCGTGATTTGACACCGAAGATTTTCGGTATCGGCTTCCGGAACACTGCTCAGTATTTACAGCCGAGCTCTTCGCTCCGTATCAGGCCACGCAGTACATCAGGCGACATAGGCTTTTCAAATGTCATCTGCTCAGATTCTCTGAGTCCTCTCCGAGCTTGTGTGTGCTATACACAGTCCATCCCTTGATTGAACAGGCCCAAGAAAGCTTCCATTTGCTCGCTGTTGAGGAGCCGCCGTGATCACGTTGTTCCTGGTCACGTGAGTCTGACTAGAAATAAGGCTGTTGGCGCTGCTGCCAAGGCTGGGGTGGCCCTCCTTCCGTCCGCAAGCTCTTCCATCCCTTCGGGTGATAGGTTGTCTGTCGGCAGGTGGTATCACTCTGACATCAATAATGGTCTTCTCTTCACGAGAACAAGCTTCAGGGAATTAACGATCTTTCGCCGCGAGATCGTTTCAGCGTATTGGTCACTCTTTCCAGCCATCGATTTTTAAGTGGTGGTCATTGTCATCAACCTTTGGTGGTTCAACATTTACTGATCGAATGTCCTTCTTTAACCAGTTAAGTTCTATAGTATGGAAGTCGTTTCAGTTAACGGCCGTTTTAGCGAACGACAGACGGGCTGTCGATCGCGTTTTTCTTCTTACCCGTTGTAGAAATACAGCGAAAAATATTTAGTCTTTAGTTCAGGACATATGTTCTCTACGACGTATTTTGTGGGCCTTCCTAAAAGAGTATGTATTTGTTCCTCAGCCTTTGTGCCCATCGATTGGGCAGAACGTGTAGTCACTTAGAACTCCTTTCTCGTATTCGTGTTCTGAAGTTCCGACTTGGACGTTTATGAAACAAAACAAAATGAAATTCATATTCATAACTAGTCCTACAACTGTTACACCACGTCCCGCTGCTGTTGATACTACGCCAGTATGACCATAAAAACTTGTTTTTCACTTTACTGCCGCAAACTGTATCTAGATTGAACCTTAGCATTTCCTTTTTCATATTTTCTAGCTTCCCTACCACGTAAAGACATGTGATTCCTCGTTTCGGTTATCCTTTCGGTGGATACTAAATCTTTTTCTCATGGTCAACACCTCCTTGTCAGTCCACTCCCGGTGATTCGCATGGGAACTAGTCTCTTATCTTCGGGAAACACGGAGATAACCATTAAACTTTCTTCAATTACAGGCCGGGTGTCTGTATATTGCAGCAGTTCACATTTCCTTCTGCATCCTTACGCCGTTTATCATTGCTGATTCTTCTGCCTTCTAGGTGCAGTTTCTCGTCCCAACCGCAAGAATACCTGAACCTGTGTCCACTCCTTCACCTTATTTTACAAAGCTGTTTGCATAGTGAGTCACTCCTTAGGCCTGAAGCTGCCATTGCCGCTGATATTTTTTTTACTCAAAATATAAGCGGTGGCGCAGTTCGAACGTAGGACCAAGGACGCTCCGATTACTAACCGGACGCTTCACTGGGACCAAAGGCCCATACCCTGTTGATAAGATGTACAACTACGCGGAACTTGCAGTCATTACTCCCACTATCTGTCTTATTGAAATCTGTTCTTCCACAGCCCTCCTCTCTTGTGGTTACTGAAACCCGTTAAGGGGAACCACTTCCTATACCTGACCAGATAAGCAGCTTCTTCGTGGTGGCCACCAGTGACAGGGTTCCCTTTTGAAGCCACCCCAGAAATACATAGAGCAGAGGCCCAATACGAGCCTACGGTTGAAGTGTGTCCGATCAAGATTGTCATGTGATTTGCCGAGTATCAAGGTATACAGACCTGTGGGTCCCTGGGCCGCAGCTCGTGTGTCCCCACAATGGTGATGTCCTCAAAGGAATCAAAGAAGGTACAGAGGAGTAAGGCTACTCCACTGACCCCAGAGGTGCCTGATCACAAGCGCATCCTCATTGATGTTGTTGCACCACCATAGGTGATAGTCAGAGATCCTGGGGTGTGGTAAGTCCTGGCTTCTTCATACACAAATTGGGCACATGTAATGTGATCACTCAGTGGGATTGATAGTTTTTACAATCACCCGCTGGACCTAAAATATCTTATTACTTGCTTCTCTGCAGTTTACATTTCTCTAAAAGTAACGCATTTCGATGATAACAATTTCGCAACTTCAATTGGGCATTGTACTTCCTAATGGAATTCTGCTGGCTCTGAGAGGGCGACTGAAGTGGTTAACATAGATGTTGTCAATGAGGGAGTCTCCTTTGTACCCCACTGGAATGCTTCGTCTCTCAAGCTGTTGGAATTGCTGTTACACTTCCTATAGCTGTCCTCAACCACTGGCCAGTGCCATGGTTGACGAGACATAGCAGTAGTCGTTGATCACCAAAGAGCCCTAAAACATCTCAAGCGACATAGTTCACAGATAAAGTTCATCACTTATAAGCGACTTCATTATAAGGCTACCTATGTAATCAAACGCAGTAAGAAGAAATTAGAGGAACCGTCTCCTCCCTCAGAATATATGCCTCTATCCCAGGTGTGGCCAAGCTCTGTACTCTTCTAGACAGCATATGATAAACAGCTCTGGGTGTTGTCCTTCAGGGTGATCTTTGTACTGATAGCTTGCTTCTAGCTGAATACCTTTACACCCACTTTTCGACAGCAGTAGCGCCCTCTTATCCAATTGCATGTCTGCTGCAGAAATTAAAAATCGATGTTCCCCTGCGTTCTACCCCACCTCCCAGCCAAATCGTGTAATGAACCTTTTGCTGAATTCGAACTGCTTCACGCTCTTCTCTCATCTAACAATAGGACTCCAGGTCCTGGCTCACATCCCCTGACCGGAGTGGGTGGATGACCCACAATGAAGCGAACTAAGTCATCTCTTGCTGGTGACTCTATGGCGTCAGAAGTCTCTGAAGGGCAAGATACAATACAATGCCGACAGGTATGACCCAAAATCGTTTCCGTTCCTGGCTACACCATTGGAGGAACATAGGGCTACAGAACGGAGAGAGCCATATTCGATTCGGTTTTTAGTCTGTAGCAGAACTGATGGAGACTCCTGTCTAACAACAAAGCCTCAATTTTTCGTTGAACACCTTGAGGATAAGTTTGGAGAAGTGACAGCACTGTCAGATGCGAAACGGTGCAGTCTTGATTCAGAAGGCATCTCCAGCCCAATACCGAACGTTTCTCGCCTGTGATACGCTGGGTGATATTCCTGTTTCTCACTCCCCATAAAAGCCTCAACATGGTCCACGGGATCATTTTCCATTGCGATCTCCTCTTGCAGTCTGACGACGACCGCGCCGTCAATTCATAACGATGGGGTGTTCATTTCGTTCCGCGCGTTTACAGGGGACCCAAAGGACAAAAGGGTTGCTGCCGGTGGCTTAGTGTTGGCTTTTGTGGATGATTCATTGTCTGGAAAGGTCAAGGTGATGGTTCACCACAGTGACATTAAACTATACGTCCCTCCCCCTATGCGGTGCATTATGCTGGAAGTTTGGGTAAATGTCTTCCCACCGCACTTCCAGCGCCAAATGTAGAGACTGCAGATGTCCACTGCACCCAGATATTCCGTGTGCGCCTCCTCTCACTTGAATCAACTGTGGAGAGCACCACTCCCCCTGCTCGCCATACCACCCAGTAGTCCAAAAGGTGCGGATAATGGAGTAACAGACGCTGGGCCAGTTGATTTACCCTAAGGCTAAACGTAAATTTGAAAGATAACACCCCATTTGGTTGATATCCACATAAGCTGCAGCTACGTCGTCATTGCTGTTCAAAGTTGCAGTGGTTCCTCACTCTGTGCCACGAACAGTAGGTACTCCATACCACCAGAATTCATCCACCCACTTCGTGGTAGGGGGCAAATCTTCCTGTTTTACCCAAAGCACATACTATGGGAGCAAGGCCCACCAAACTCAGGGAACATTGGTCCCCCACCCCCCTGCTTGAGAAGCAACAGCCTCCTCCAGCTCTTTTCATGTGGAAATGATCCCTTGGGGGCCTTCTATTCCAAGGTCTCCACTAATCCCACAGCGGCCACTTCTCAGTGGCTCAAGGAGCCAAAAGCTGCTGGACGAAGAGCTTCACGGTCTCCCTCTATGCTTGAAGCTGCTTCGGAGAAACCTTTCCAGGAAGTCCCTAAAGAGATGCGAGAGAGCAAGCAAACTAAGAAATTTCCTAAGAAGCAGGACCCTCTGCTGGCTCCAACACCACCACTCCCTATCAATTGCATCTGCGTGCCCTGCGGACCTGGATCTCACTGATGCTTCATCCACCATAGAAAGGGCTACAAATACTAGGTCGGAGGCAGTAAGTGACCCTGAGGCATAACCTGCCTCCTTGCGTGCTTTATGCCTTCCCAGCCTGACGCTCCGTCATCTTCCAGTGGAATTGCAGCAGTTTTTTCCACCACCTGGCTGAGCTACGGCAACTGTTAAGCTTTCAAGCTCCTCCTGCATTGCCCTCCAGGAAACCTGGTTCCCAACAATGCGGACCCCTGGTCTCTGTGGCAATAAGAGATACTACAGGAACCGTAGAAGCTATTACAGTGTGTCAGGCGGAGTTTGCGTCTTTCCTGAACTTACTATGAAGTGAACCTGTACCTCTTCAAACCCCTCTTGAAGCTGTGGCTGTCAGGATAAGGATGACGCAGGAAACAACTACCGCAATGTATATCTTCTTCCAGATGGTGCAGTACCCCTGAAGGCATTGCCTGCACTGATCGATCAACTCCCTAAATCTTTCCTACTTTCGGGAGATTCCAACGCTCATAACCCCTTGTAGGGTGGCAGAGTTCTTACTGACAGAGGCAGAATGTCAAAAATTTACTGTCACAACTCGAACTCGACTTCTCCCTCTTAAATACTGGGGCTGCCACACATTTCGGTGTGGCACATGGCACGTATTCGGCCATTGATCTCTTGGTTTATAGTCCTGGCCTCCTCCCATCTATCAACTGAAGAGCATATTAGGACCTGGGTGGTAGTGACCATTTCCCCATCTTCCTATTATTGCCCCAGCGTCAGGCCCACAGACGCCTGACCAGATGGGCTTTGAACAAGGTGGACTGGGGAACTTTCAACTCTGCTGTCACTGATGAATCTCCCCCACACGGTCACATCGATGTGATGGTAGGGTGCCCAAGGCGTAAGGCAGTCCCTTGGTGGTCGCCGGAAGTCGCTGAAGCAATTAAGGAGCGTCGGCGAGCTCTACAGCGGCATAAGCGGCACCCTTCCCTGGAACACCTCGTAGCTTTTAAATGGCTCCTGCCCGTGTTCGCGACCCTATAAAACAATGGAAGGAGTATCAGGAGAGATACGTCTCCACCATTGGGTGCAACACGGCACCTACCCAAGTCTGAGCAAACTTTTCGGGTACCAGGCCCCAACAGCTGTCCCCCGTGTTACCGTAAATGGCGAGTAATGTACAGTCCAGGGGCAGATGTGGACTCTGACCACAATCTATTGGTTATGACCTGTAGATTAAAACTGAAGAAACTGCAAAAAAGGTGGGAATTTAAGGAGATGGGACCTGGATAAACTGAAAGAACCAGAGGTTGTACAGAGTTTCAGGGAGAGCATAAGGGAACAATTGACAGGAACGGAGGAAAGAAATACAGTTGAAGAATGGGTAGCTTTGAGGGATAAAGTAGTGAAGGCAGCAGATGGTCAAGTAGGTAAAAAGATGAGGGCTAGTAGAAATCCTTGGGTAACAGAAGAAATATTTAATTTAATTGATGAAAGGAGAAAATATAAAAATGCAGTAAATGAAGCAGGCAAAAAGGAATATAAACTTCTCAAAAATGAGATCGACAGGAAGTGCAAAATGGCTAAGCAGGGATGGCTAGAGGACAAATGTAAGGATGTAGAGGCTTATCTCACTAGGGGTAAGATATACTGCCTACAGGAAAATTAAAGAGACCTTTGGAGAAAAAAAGAGAACCACTTGTATGAATATCAAGAGCTCAGATGGAAAGCCAGTTCTAAGCAAAGAAGTTAAAGCAGAAAGGTGGAAGGAGTATATAGAGGGTCTATACAAGGATGATGTACTTGAGAACAATATTATGGAAATGGAAGAGGATGTAGATGAAGATGAAATGGGAGATACGATACTGCGTGAAGAGTTTGACAGAGCACTGAAAGACCTGAGTCGAAACAAGGCCCCTGGAGTAGACAACATTCCATTGGAACTACTGACGGCCTTGGGAGAGCCAGTCCTGACAAAACTCTACCATCTGGTGAGCAAGATGTATGAGACAAGTGAAATACCCTCAGACTTCAAGAAGATTATAATAATTCCAATCCCAAAGAAAGCAGGTGTTGACAGATGTGAAAATTACCGAACAATCAGTTTAATAAGCCACAGCTGCAAAATACTAACACGAATTCTTTACAGACGAATGGAAAAACCAGTAGAAGCTGACCTCGGGGATGATCAGTTTGGATTCCGTAGAAATGTTGGAACACGTGAGGCAATACTGACCTTACGACTTATCTTACAAGAAAGATTAAGGAAAGGCAAACCTACGTTTCTAGCATTTGTAGACTTAGAGAAAGCTTTTGACAATGTTGACTGGAATACTTTCAAATTCTAAAGGTGGCAGGGGTAAAATACAGGGAGCGAAAGGCTATTTACAATTTGTACAGAAACCAGAAGGCAGTTATAAGAGTCGAGGGACATGAAAGGGAAGCAGTGGTTGGGAGGGGAGTAAGACAGGGTTGTAGCCTGTCCCCGATGTTATTCAATCTGTATATTGAGCAAGCACCAAAGGAAACAAAATTCGGAAAGGTATTAAAATCCATGGAGAAGAAATAAAAACTTTGCGGTTCGCCGATGACATTGTAATTCTATCAGAGACAGCAAAGGACTTGGAAGAGCAGTTGAACGGAATGGATGGTGTCTTGAAGGGAGGATATAAGATGAAAATCAACAAAAGCAAAACGAGGATAATGGAATGTAGTCGAAATAAGTTGGGTGATGTTGAGGGTATTAGATTAGGAAACGAGACACTTAAAGTAGTAAAGGAGTTTTGCTATTTGGGGAGCAAAATAACTGATGATGGTCGAAGTAGAGAGGATATAAAATGTAGACTGGCAATGGCAAGGAAAGCGTTTCTTAAGAAGAGAAATTTAACATCGAGTATAGATTTGTCAGGAAGTCGTTTCTGAAAGTATTTGTATGGAATGTAGCCATGTATGGAAGTGAAACATGGACGATAAATAGTTTGGACAAGAAGAGAATAGAAGCTTTCGAAATGTGGTGCTTCAGAAGAATGCTGAAGATTAGATGGGTAGACCACATAACTAATGAGGAAGTATTGAATAGGATTGGGGAGAAGAGAAGTTTGTGGCACAACTTGACTAGAAGAAGGGATCGGTTGGTAGGACATGTTCTGAGGCATCAAGGGTTCACCAATTTAGTATTGGAGGGCAGCGTAGAGGGTAAATATCGTTGGGGGAGACAAAGAGATCAATACACTAAGCAGATTCAGAAGGATGTAGGTTGCAGTAGGTACTGGGAGATGAAGAATCTTGCACAGGATAGAATAGCATGGAGAGCTGCATCAAACCAGTCTCAGGACTGAAAACAACAACAACAACAACATGTACAGTCAAATGGATGCTTGAATGGAACGTCCTCTCATTCACTACACGCTGCAGTGAATCCTGTAACGCCCCATTTACGGAGTGGGAGCTCCTCAGTGCCCTTGCATATGGACGTGACACAGTTCCTGGGCCTGATCCCATCCACAGCCAGATGAGAAAACATCTCTCATCTGACAAGCGACATCTTGTCCTCTTCAACCAGATCTGGTGCAATGGCGTGTTTCCATCGCAATGGTGGGGGAGCACCATTATTCCGGTGCTCAAACCTGGAAAAACCCGCTTGATGTGGATAGCTATCCGCCCATCAGTCTCACAAATGTTCTTCGTAGGCTGCTGAAACACACATGGTATGTCGGCGGTTGGGTTGTATCATGGAGTCGCGTAGCTTGCTGGCTCCATGTCAGGGCGACTTCTGCCTGGATCGCTCTACCACTGATAATCTCGTGTCCATTGAGTTTGCCATCGAAACAGAGTTTTCAAGACAGCAACACCTGGTTGCCGTCTTTTTTGGCTTACCTAAAGCATATGACATGACCTCGTGACATCATAACCTTGCCAAATTGTATGAGTGGGGTCTCTGGGGTCTCTGGGGTCTCTGGGGTCTCTGGGGTCTCTGGGGTCTCTGGGGTCTCTGGGGTCTCTGGGGTCTCTGGGGTCTCTGGGGTCTCTGGGGTCTCTGGGGTCTCTGGGGTCTCTGGGGTCTCTGGGGTCTCTGGGGTCTCTGGGGTCTCTGGGGTCTCTGGGGTCTCTGGGGTCTCTGGGGTCTCTGGGGTCTCTGGGGTCTCTGGGGTCTCTGGGGTCTCTGGGGTCTCTGGGGTCTCTGGGGTCTCTGGGGTCTCTGGGGTCTCTGGGGTCTCTGGGGTCTCTGGGGTCTCTGGGGTCTCTGGGGTCTCTGGGGTCTCTGGGGTCTCTGGGGTCTCTGGGGTCTCTGGGGTCTCTGGGGTCTCTGGGGTCTCTGGGGTCTCTGGGGTCTCTGGGGTCTCTGGGGTCTCTGGGGTCTCTGGGGTCCTCTCCGCATTTTTATCCAAAAATGTTACTCCATACTTTGTGTCCAAGTTGATGCCTCCCATATCCAGGAGAATGGAGTCCTGCAGGTCTCTGTATTGTGTCCCTCTTTCTAGTGGCCATTTACGGTCTAGCAGCAGCTGTTGGACCCTCTCACCTTCTCTGTATGCAGACCACTTCTGCATTTCGTACTGCTGCTCCAGTACTGGTGCTGCTGAGCGTCACCTACAGGGAGCCATCCACAAGGCGCAGTGTTGGGTTCTAGCCCATGGCTTCCAGTTTTCTGCCATGAAGACGTGTAATGCATTTGTCGGCGTCGTACCGTTTATCTGGAACCAGCACTTTACCTTCATGACGTTCCACTCACTGTGGTGGAGATACCGATTCTTAGGTCTGATTTTCGACGATCGTGTAACTTGGCTTCCTCATCTTCGTCAGCTTAAATTGCAGTGTTGGGGGCACCTCAATGCCCTCTGCACCCTGAGTAACACCAAATACGGTGTAAATCGCTCCACGCTGCCGCAGCTCTACAGAGCCCTTGTTAAAGCCCGCCTTCACTATGGGAGTGTGATTTATGGTTCAGTGGCGCCCTCAGAATTGAGTTTGCTCGACCCATTGCACCATTGTAGAGATAGACTAGCGACAGGAGCTTTTAGGACGAGTCCGGTAACAAGCATAATGGTAGAGGCTAGAGCCCCTCCTTTGAATATCAGACGTGCACAACTGCTCTCCAGTTGCTTTGCACGTATTCATCTCTCTTCTGGACATCCTAATTACCATGTTGTTCTTCCATCTGTGGCAGTTCACCTCCCGCATAGGCGGCCCAAGTCGCCCTGACTTGGGGTTCGCGTGCGATCGCTTCTGTCTGGAGTCCTTGCCTGTACCATTTCTCCTCGAGGTCCAGTCACATAAACCTCCGTGTTGTAGCTGTAAGCCAAAGCTTCGCCTGGACGTTTCGCGTCCCCCTAAGGACTGTTAACCCTGCGGCTCTCCACTGTCACTGCCTCTCGATTCTTGAAGTGTTCGGGTCTCTGAAGTGGTTTACACCGATGGCTCGATGGCTGATGGTAATGTTGGCTTCGACTTTGTCCAAGAAGGCCATATTGAACAGCATTACTTGCCTGATGGCTGCAGTGTATTCACTGCAGAGCGGGTGGCTATATCTAGTGCACTTCAGTATACCCATTCATATCCCAAGGAATCGTTTCTTCTGTGTACTGACACCTGGGCGTCAAAAGTCCATCTATGCCCTGGACCAGTCCCATCAGGACACGTCAGCATCTCAAGCAGCGAACTTGTCGACAGGCTGGCGAAAGAGGCTACATGGAAACCGCTTCTGGAGATGGGCATCTCTGAACCTGACCTGTGTTCTGACTTACGCCAGTGTTTTTCGGCTTTGGGAGACAAATGGCATAACAGTACACACAACAGACTGGGTGTCGTTAAAGAGACAACGAATGTGTGGAAGTCTTCCATGTGGGCATCTCGCAGGGAATCAGTTGTCCTCTGCCGGCTCTTCATTGCCCACCTTGGGTGACCAACGGTTACCTCTTGCGCCGTGAAGACCCGCCTCATTGCCGATGCAATGCCCGATTCAGTCGCCCATATTCTAGTGCACTGTCCCACTCTGACTGCCCAGCGACGATATCTTGGGTTACTGGCTTCGTTGCCGCTCATTTTATCTGACAACGCCAAATTCTCTGATTTAGTATTACGTTTTATTCGTGAGGGTGTGTTTTTATTAAGTGATCTGAGTTTTAGCACATGTTCTTTGTCCCTGTGTCCTCCACCCTAGTGCTGTAAGGGTTGAAATTTTAATGTGAAGCAGTGGCTGGCATTTCCTTTTTATTCTCTTCTATTTTAGCATCTGTTTTTGTCTTCTGTTCCTTTCAGTGTTCGTTGCCTTTGCTTCGCTCTTCTGGTTTTCATTTCTTTCCGTTTTTTTATATGCCTACTTTATTCCCCTTGTGGCATTGTTTTATTAGGAACAAGGGACAGATGACCTCATAGTTTTGTCCCTTCCCCCCACTTTTAAGCTAACCAACCTGTCGATAGTCTTTTGGTTGACACTGGGATCCCTCCCCTTTAAATTCGGCAGTCCAATCCTTTGTTTTCCTACGCCATAACTATCTGCTATTCCCCTGCTAACCCCTCTCGTTCTTTTTGCGGATTCAGGCAATCGCATGTCCGCTTCCTGTCCTTACATGCATCTACTGGTTGGGCTCTGCCTTGTGTCTCTCCACCTCAACTTCCATCTCCTCTTTGTCCTCTTCCCAAGTGCTCTCCCAGCCACACCACTTCGTTAGCTCCTCGGCTTCAGATTTGGATGGACCTCTTTCAGGGTCTGAAAGCCTCCATCACTCTAATGGCGTTCCATTGTTTCGAATGCTCTTACGGGAGTCTGAGGATAGCATTTTTTCAGCTGATGGTTCTGAATCTGCTGATCATGTGGGATATCCTTTCTTTTGGTGTGGAACACCATCTACTGCAGAAAATTGCTGGCCATCTATTGGGCCCTATGTTTCATTAAATGGTCCTCACTCACCTAAGTTTTCTTATGTACAGATTCAATGAGTGGCCTTCAGTCCATCACTCGTTTTCCTGCTATTTTTCGTCTTGGCCATCTAAGACTTTGTTGCTGATCAGTGATCAAGTGGGTGGGGCTCGGCCATACACTCCACCATTCTCAGTGGTCTCTCTGGGGCGAATTTGCTGGTTCACATCAAATCCCATTTTGCTTAATAATGGCCTGGTGCTTTGGAGGCTACCCCATCTAATCAATTTCGCGCCATCGAGACTTCCACTATGTGGCATTCTTCCCTTTGCCTCACCCAGTGGGAATCCACCAATCTCTGTCACTTTCGTATTGATCATAATAGCTTGACCCATGAGCTCTTACTCTGTAATGACCCTCCACCCTGGTAAGCCCCCCCAGGGGGTCCACAACTCTTTTGTGGATACGTGCGTAGCGAGCACGGGACCCCGAGCTAATGTGGCCTTCCTTCCTTTCCGGGCTGCATACCTTCCCTTTCCGCATCCTTCCCCATCCCGCATCTTCGCCCCTCCTCCCCTCACCTCTGGCTCTTTGCTTCCCTTTCTCCCCATCTGGGAGTATGGTTTGTGCCTACGTCTGGAGACGGACGCTCGAAACTGTTCCAACTTCCTTGCTTTCTCCACTTGCAAGTCTTCGTCCTTCCTCTGTCCTTTTCTTTTCCTTTCCTCTTCACTTTGCCCTTTTCTCCGCTGCGGCGTTTGAGACCCCTCTTCTTTTCTTTCCTTTCCGCTTTTCTTTTTTCCTCCGTGTGCGTGTCTGAAGGCCGACCCATGCACCTCCATGCGTAGCTGGTGACGGGATAACGCATAATTCCCCGCCCCGGGTAGACAGGAAGGACACGTACGTACCCCCTGGTAACGGCCAGGCCCAGGGAGGGGTGATTACCCGAGCTGATACCTTCCGAAAGTGCCGATTGGTCCCTCCGTCCGTTTTTCGGGAGGTGTGACCTGAGGTGTGAACAATCACCTAAGGCGGGAGTGCCCTCTGAGAGGGTCCCCACAAGGAAGGAGCGCGCCATCGGAGACGCTGGCAATCATGGGTATTCCTCCGCAATGGATTCTACTCCATCTCTGACTTCGGCCCAAAAACGGAAACGTGACCAGCCACCAGTGACAAAAGTACTACCGCCTGCCCCACAGTTCCTCGTCGTTTCTCGATCTGAGGACGGAAAGGATTTTTCCTCTGTCAACCCTTTCGTTATCCAGAAGGGCGTAGATGCCATAGCCGGATCTGTCAAATCTTGTACCAGGTTGCGTAACGGTACCTTATTACTAGAAACTGAGAGTGCCTTTCAGGCACAAAAACTGCTTCAGGCCACACTCCTGTACACGTTCCCTGTCCGGGTGGAGGCCCATCGAACTTTGCATTCGTCTCGTGGTGTAGTCTATACTAGCTCCCTCGACGGATTGACTGACGAGGAGCTTCAATCTTTCCTCGCTGAGCAGGGCGTGACGGCTGTCCATCGGGTCATGAAAAAGGTCAACAATGACCTTGTACCAACCCGGACACTTTTCTTGACCTTCGATAGTGTTAAGCTGCCATCGCGCATCAAGGCGGGCTACGAGGTTATTTCTGTTCGCCCCAATGTCTCGACACCTACGCGCTGCTACCAGTGTCAGCGTTTCAATCACACTCGACAGTCTTGTTCCAATGCGGCTAAATGTCACTTGTGGCAGGGATGCCCATGAGGGTGACTGTCCACCTCCGTCTCCTCGTTGTGTGAACTGTCAGGGTGACCATGCCGCATCCTCCCGCGACTGTCCTGTCTATATGGAAGAACGCTGTATCCAAGAAATTCGGGTCAAGGAGAAAGTGTCCACCTCGGTTGCTCGCAAGCTATTGGCTAGTAGGAAGCCCGCGCTGCTCCCAGCGGGGAAATACAGTACTGTCCTCGCCTCTCCTCGGACTACCAGGGAGGTGGCAACCCAGACATGCGATCTGACCTTCAGCACCACGGTCGTCCGTTCGGCCAGTGCTAAGATCGCGCGGTCGACATCTCTTCTTCCTCCCATCACCCCAGACACCAGCCCCTTCATCAGCTTCTGCTAAGACGAAGACCCCGAAGTCAGATGCACGGGCCTTCAAGAAGGAACCATCCCGTGTAGACTTCCTACGTACCTCGACCTCCCAGCCTTCGACCGGTACTTCCACCAAACGTCCTTCCAAGAAGGCTCATAGGAAGCACAGTTCTCCTTCTCCGCCACGGCGCATTTCTTCTCCTGCGCCACCCAGCGGTTGCCACCCCAGGCCGTCTTCCGTTTCGCCTGGCCGCACCGCTGGTAGCCGTACATCTGGCCGTTCACCGGCGGAGGAAGCTCCCCCTCCCAGCCATCCTCTCAAGATGGCCGATGAACCTATAGACCCAATGGACGATGACTGTCCGCCTACTGATAGCGGCGGCAGTGCTCGCTCGAAGCCAGGCCCTCAGCGGCCTTCGAGGTGATCCCTTCTTTCATCTTCCTTTCCTTACGATGGCACTTATCCACTGGAATATTCGCAGCATTCGCTCCAACCGAGAGGACTTGAAGTTGCTGCTCCGCTTGCACCGTCCGCTCGTCGTAGCCCTCCAGGAAACGAAGCTACGCCCATGCGATCAAATTGCCTTGGCACACTACACCTCTGTGCGTTTTGACCTACCCCCTGTGGTAGGTATCCCAGCTCATGGAGGGGTTATGTTGCTGGTCCGGGATGATATTTACTACGATCCCATCACGTTGCACACCGGCCTGCAGGCAGTTGCCATCCGCATTACTCTCCCCACATTTACGTTTTCCATTTGTACCGTTTACACTCCATCGTCATCTGCCGTTAAACAGGGCAGACATGATGCAACTTATTGCTCAGCTACCTGCACCATTTTTGTTAACTGGAGACTTCAATGCCCACCATCCCCTTTGGGGCTCTCCAGCATCCTGCCCGAGGGGCTCCTTGTTAGCAGACCTTTTCAACCAGCTCAATCTTGTCTGCCTCAATACTGGCGCCCCTACTTTTCTTTCGGACACATCTCACACCTATTCCCATTTAGACCTCTCTATATGTACTCCCCAACTTGCACGCCGGTTTGAGTGGTATGCACTTTCTGATACATATTCGAGCGACCACTTCCCGTGTGTATTCATCTCCTGCAGCATACCCCCTCTCCGTGCTCCTCTAGTTGGACCATCTCCAAGGCAGACTGGGGGCTCTTCTCTTCCAGGGCGACCTTTCAGGATCAAACCTTCACAAGCTGCGATCGTCAGGTCGCACACCTCACGGAAGTCATTCTCGCTGCTGCTGAATATTCCATCCCTCACCCTACTTCTTCTCCACGTCGCGTACCGGTCCCCTGGTGGTCCGCAGCATGTAGACGCTTTACGTGCTCGTCGACGTGCTTTACGCACCTTTAAACGCCACCCTACAGTGGCGAATTGTATCAATTATAAAAGATTACGTGCTCAGTGTCGTCGTATTATTAAAGAAAGCAAGAAAGCCAGCTGGGCTGCTTTCACAAGCACCTTCAACAGTTTTACTCCTTCTGTTGTCTGGGGTAGCCTGCGCCGGCTATCTGGCACTAAGGTCCACTCACCAGTTTCTGGCTTGAAGGTCGCGAATGACGTCCTTGTGGCCCCTGAGGCTGTCTCCAATGCCTTCGGCCGCTTTTTCGCAGAGGTTTAGAGCTCCGCTCATTACCACCCTGCCTTCCTCCCCCGCAAACAGGCAGAGGAGGCTGGGCCACCTAACTTCCGCTCCTCGAATTGTGAAAGTTATAATGCCCCATTCACCCTGCGGGAACTCGAAAACGCACTTGGCCGATCACGGTCCTCCGCTCCAGGGCCTGATTCTATTCATATTCAGATGCTGAAGAACCTTTCTCCTGCGGGTAAAGGTTTTCTTCTTCGTACATACAATCGCATCTGGATTGAGGGACATGTTCCCGCATGCTGGCGCGAGTCTATTGTTGTCCCGATTCCTAAGCCGGGGAAGGACAAGCACTTGCCTTCCAGTTATCGACATCTCTCGCTTACCAACTGTGTCTGTAAAGTGATTGAGCGAATGGTTAACTCTGGATTGGTTTGGCTGCTCGAGTCTCGACGCCTACTTACCAATGTACAATGTGGATTTCGTAGGCGCCACTCTGCTGTTGACCATCTGGTTACCTTGTCGACCTTCATTATGAATAACTTCTTGCGGAAGCGCCCGACCGCGGCTGTGTTCTTTGATTTGGAGAAGGCTTAAGACACCTGTTGGAGGGCGGGCATTCTCTGCACCATGCATACATGGGGCCTTCGCGGTCGCCTCCCTCTTTTTATTCGTTCCTTTTTAATGGATCGACAGTTCAGGGTACGTGTGGGTTCTGTCCTGTCGGACACCTTTCGCCAGGAGAGTGGGGTGCCACAGGGTTGAGTTTTGAGCGTCGCTCTCTTCGCCATCGCGATCAATCCAATAATGGATTGCCTCCCAGCTGATGTATCAGGCTCCCTTTTCGTGGACGATTTTACCATCTATTGCAGCGCGCAGTGTACACGTGTCCTGGAGCGCTGTCTTCAGCGTTCTCTTGACCGTCTTTACTCCTGGAGTGTCGCCAATGGCTTCCGTTTTTCTTCCGAGAAGACGGTCTGTATTAACTTCTGGCGCTACAAAGTTTCTCCCACCGTCCTTACGACTCGGTCCCGTTGCTCTCCCAATCGTGGAGACAACCAAATTTTTAGGCCTTACATTTGACAGGAAACTTAGCTGGTCTCCACAAGTCATATTGGGCCGCCCGTTGTACCCGTTCTTTAAATGTCCTCCGTGTTCTGAGTGGTATGTCGTGGGGAGCGGATCGAACCGTCCTACTTCGTCTATATCGGTCGATCGTCCGCTCCAAGCTGGATTATGGGAGCTTTGTATACTCCTCTGCACGGCCATCCATCTTACGCCGCCTCAACTCCATACAACATCGGGGTTTACGACTTGCGATCGGAGCATTTTATACTAGTCCCGTAGAGAGTCTTCATGCTGACGCTGGCGAATTGCCACTCACCTACCGGCGCGATATACTGCTTTGTCGGTATGCCTGTCGGCTACTGTCAATGCCCGACCATCCGTCTTATCGTTCCTTTTTTGACGACTCTCTTGACCGTCAATACGGGTTGTATGTCTCTGCCCTGCTACCCCCTGGAGTTCGCTTTCGTCGCCTCCTTCAACATCTTAATTTTTCACTCCCTGCAACCTTTCGAGTGGGCGAGAGCCACACGCCACCTTGGCTCCAGGCTCAGGTCTGCGTTCACCTTGACCTCAGCTCGCTCCCAAAAGAGGTCACACCCGGTTCGGTCTACCACTCCGTTTTTTGGAACTTCGTTCGAAGTTCATCAACATGACTTTCAATTATACAGATGGCTCTAAGACCAATGACGGGGTCGGGTGTTCCTTTATTGTCGGGGCACAAAGTTTCAAATACCGGCTCCATGGCCATTGTTCGGTCTTCACAGCTGAGCTCTTTGCCCTCTACCAGGCTGTTCTTTACATCTGCCGCCACCGACATTCTGCTTATGTCATCTGCTCCGACTCCCTGAGCGCCATCCAGAGCCTCAGTGATCCGTCCCCGGTTCACCCTTTCGTACACCGGATCCAACGCTCTCTTCAGCAGCTGGTGGACGTCGGTTCTCCGGTTAGCTTTATGTGGGTTCCTGGCCATGTCGGTATCCCTGGGAACGAAGCTGCAGATGCCGCGGCCAAGGCTGCGGTCCTCCAGCCTCGGACAGCTTCTTGTAGTGTCCCTTCGTCCGATTTTAGCAGGGTCATTTGTAGGCGCATTTTATCGCTGTGGCATGCCGATTGGGCTGCACTTACAGACAACAAGCTTCGGGCCTTAAAACCACTTCCCGTGGCTTGGACGTCCTCCTCACGCCCTTCTCGGCGGGAGGAGGTAGTGTTGGCCCGGTTAAGAATTGGACACTGCCGGTTCAGCCATTGCCATCTGCTGACGGCTGCGCCGGCGCCGTACTGCCCATGTGGGCACTTGCTGACGGTTCGCCACATTTCAATGTCCTGTCCAGATTTTAGCACACTGCGTCTAGATCTTAACCTGCCAAGTACCTTCGATGCCATTTTAGCGGATGACCCACGAGCAGCTGCTCGTGTTCTTAGTTTTGTCAATTTGACAAACCTCACTAAGGACATTTGATGATGCTGTTTTTTAATCATACGCATGTCAGTCTGTCCTTTATCGTGTTTTCCCTTTTAGTTGTTTTAAACTTGTGCCTCGCGGTGCATTCTTAACGACGTCAGGGCGCTAATGACCATTGAAGTTGTGCGCCTTAAAACAAAAAAAAAACTTTCATTATTCAGAAAGGTGTCGACGCAATTGCAGGTCCTGTAAAGTCTTGTTCCAGATTACGGAATGGCACCCTGTTGTTAGAAATACACAGTGCCCTCCAGGCACAAAAATTTCTGCGTACTTCTCTGCTCCACACCTTCCCTGTCTGGGTGGAACCGCACTGTACCTTAAATTCCTCGCTTGGAGTCGATTATACACGCTCCCTTGATGACGACGAAATTCAGCAGTACCTGTCCGACCAGGGCGTAACGGCTGTTCATAGTTATGAAAATGGTTTACACGAACATCATTCCAACCCGCACTGTCTTCTTGACATTTGACAAAGTTCAACTCCCATCGAAAATCAAAGCGGGCTATGAGATAATTTCCGTTCGCCCTTACGTCCCAAGCCCTACGCGTTGCTATCGATGTCAGCGGTTCAATCACACCAGCCAGTCCTGTTCCAATCCGGCCAAATGTGTTACGTGTGGCAAGGATGCCCATGAGGGTGCTTGTCCACCATCCCCTCGCTGCATCAACTGTATGGGTGACCACGCTGCTTCCTCTCGAGATTGCCCCGTTTTTAAGGACGGAAAGCTCATCCAGGAAATCAGAGTGAAGGAAAAGGTGTCGACCTTGGCTGCTCGAAAACTATTCGCCAGTCGACAGCCCACCGTGCCTCAGACAGGAAAACACAGCACTGTCCTTGCTTCTCCTCGGCCAACAAAAGAGGCGGCCACGCAGACTTGAGACCTCACCTTTAGTGCCACGGTCATCAGATCGGCCAGCGCAAAGATCGCCTGTTCAACCTCACCACTTTCGCCTGCCCACTCTATGGCTCACCCTTCGTCGGGTTCTGCTAAATCTCGAGCCCAAAAGTCAGACGCCAAGTCTTCGAAACAGCATACTCGTGAAGAGTTTTTACGTACCGCAACTTCACAACCATCGGTTCCTCCTTCATCTAAACATCATACTTCCAAGAAGGCTACAAAGAAACCCAGTTCCTCTCCTTTTCCGCCAAGGCTTGTCCCATCTACAGCACCACCTGGCGGAAATCACCCTCGTCCGTCTTCTGTGTCGCCGAGGCGCACTGCTGGTGGCCGGTCAACCGGCTGATGGCTGGTGGCAGGAGCTGCTCCTGACCAACCTATGGATCAGGATCTTCTGCCTTCGGCTGACTGCCACGCCATGCTGTCGGTCGCTAGCTCCGAGCAGTCTTAGAGTTGACAGCAACTTTGGTCACATTCCTCCATTTTCTGTTCACCCCATGTCCATTATCCACTGGAATATCCGCGGCATTCGAGCCAATAGGAATGATTGTCGATCCTCTTACGATCCTACTCGCCGGTCATCTTCTGTCTTCAGGAAACAAAGCTGCGTCCCCATGACCGCTTTGTTCTCCCTCATTTTCAGTCCGTCAGATATGATCTCCCCTCTGTTGAAGGCTCTCCAGCCCATGGAGGACTCATGATTCTTCTCCATGATACTCTCCATTATCACCCAAACCCCTTAAACACTTCCTTCCAAGCTGTCGCCGTCCGTCTTTCCCTTTCTGGATACACGTTCTCTTTTTGTACTGTATACATCCATCGTCCACACCAATGGCACGAGCTGATCTCCTTAATCTTCTTGGTCAGCTTCCACCCCCTATTTGCTGGTTGGGGACTTCAATGCCCACCACCCGACTTGGGGATCTCCACATCCTTGTTCACGTGGCTCCATATTGCTAGACGTCTTCCACCAAGCGGATCTAGTTTGCCTCAACACTGGGGTCCCCACATTTTTGTCCGCCTCCACGACAACTTGATCTCATTTGGACCTTGCGGTCGGTACTGTTCCGCTAGTTCGGCGCTTCGAATGGTTCGCCCTTGACGATACACACTCGAGTGACCACTTTCCATGTGTCCTTAGACTGCAGCCTCAACTGCCATATATGCGCCCGCGACGCTGGAAGTTTGCCCAAGCCGATTGGACACTTTTTTCGTCTCTAGCGACATTCGATGACCGTCGCTTTCCCAGCGTCGACGATGAGGTCACACATATTACCGACGTTATTCTTACAGCTGCGGAACGTTCAATACCACGCCCCTCCGAATTGCCCGGCGCCCCCCAGTTCCTTGGTGGAACGAGGCATGCCGTGGCGCACTACGTGAGCGGCGACGTGCTCTTCGCATTTTCCGTCACCATCCTACTTTGGCCAACTGTATCCGCTATAAGCAGCTCCGTGCGCGATGCCGTCGCGCCATCCGCGATAGCAAGAAGGCAAGCTGGAAATTCTTTATTAGCTCATTTAACACCTTCACTCCCTCCTCGGAAGTTTGGAGTCGGCTTCGACGGTTCTCAGGCGCGCCTAGTTTCTCCCCGGTCTCTGGGCTCACTGTTGCGCATGATACATTAGTGGACCCCGTCGCAATTTCTAACTCATTGGGCCAGCACTTTGCTGAGATTTCGAGCTCTTCCAATTACCCGCCACAGTTTCTCCCGAAGAAACGTGCAGCGGAAGCGCGACCCCTTGCTTTCTCCTCTCCAAATCGCGAAAGCTACAATACTGTTTTCTCCATGCGGGAACTCCAACATGCCCTCTCTTCTTCTCGCTCCTCCGCCCCAGGACCGGATGGTATCCACGTCCAAATGTTGCTGCATTTATCAACCCATAGTCTGCGTTACCTCCTTCGCCTTTATAATCGAATTTGGACCGACAGTACTTATCACCGACGATGGCGGGAAGCTGTCGTCGTTCCTGTTCCGAAACCTGGAAAGGACAAACATCTCCCCTCTAGCTATCGCCCCATTTCTCTCACGAGTAGCGTCTGTAAGGTTTTGGAGCGTATGGTGAATTACCGTTTAGCTTGGTGGCTGGAATCCCGCAGTCTTTTAACACCTGCCCAATGCGGTTTCCGAAAGCATCGTTTCGCAGTTGACCATCTAGTTGCTCTCTCCACTTATATCATGAATAATTTTCTCCAGAAACGCCAAACAGTAGCAATATTTTTTGATCTAGAGAGAGCATACGATACCTGTTGGACAGGTATCCTCCGCACACTGTTCTCTTGGGGCTTTCGAGGTCGGCTGCCCCTTTTTCTTCGCGAATTTATGGCAGAGCGCACATTTAGGGTGCGGGTGAACACTACTCTCTCCCGTACTTTATCCCAAGAAAACGGGGTACCCCAGGGCTCCGTGCTGAGTGTTGTACTGTTTGCCATTGCCATCAATCCAATTATGGATTGTCTCCTTCCTGGTGTCTTGGGGTCCCTCTTTGTGGACGATTTTGCGATCTACTACAGCTCACAACGGACCAGCCTTCTTGAACGACGTCTTCAAGGATGTCTCGATCGCCTCCACTCGTGGAGCATCGAAACCGGCTTCCGTTTTTCTCCCAGTAAGACCGTTTGTGTCAATTTTTGGCGACGTAAGGAGTTTCTTCCACCCTCCTTACATCTAGGACCTGTCAACCTTCCGTTTTCAGACGTCGCTAAATTCTTGGGTCTTATGTTTGACAGAAAACTATGCTGGTCCTCCCACGTTTCGTATCTTTCGGCTCGCTGTCTGCGATCCCTCAACACCCTCCGTGTCCTGAATGGTATCTCCTGGGGAGCGGACAGTGGTCCTTCTCCGCCTCTATCGCGCCTTAGTGCGCTCGAAATTGGACTATGGAAGCATAGTCTACTCCTCTGCTCGGCCGTCTATTCTTCGGCGTCTCGACTCTATCCACCACCGTGGATTACGTTTAGTGTCCGGAGCTTTTTACACCAGCCCTGTGGAAAGCCTTTATGCTGAGACTCCTGAACCTCCGCTGTCCAATCGGCGAGCAGTCCTTCTGAGCCGTTATGCCAGCCATCTGTCTTCCATGCCTGCTAATCCAGCCCATGACATATTTTTCGACGCCTCCTTTGATGTAGGGTATGCAGGCCGCCCCTCCTCCCTAGTACCACCAGGAGTCCGCTTCCGTCAACTGCTCCATTCTCTTTCCTTCCGCTTTCCTAAAACCTTCTTGACAACTTGGGGTACAGCACCGCCTTGGCTCCGTCCCCGGATCTGCCTGCTCCGTGACCTTTGTCGATTTCCCAAGGATGGTACCCCTTCACTTGTTTATCGTCGGGCATTTGCTGCTCTGTGCACAAATCACGGAAGCCACATTTATTTACACCGATGGCTCGAAAACATCGTTAGGTGTAGGGAGTGCCTATGTTGTTGGCGACACCCCAAATCACTTTCGGCTTCCCGACCAGTGTTTGGTCTATACTGCGGAGCTTTACGCTGTTCTCCGGGCTGTCCACTACATCCGCCGCCATCAGCGGATACAGTACGTTATCTGCTCAGATTCTCTCAGCTCTCTCCTCAGTCTCGAAGCTCTTTACCCTGTGCACCCTCTGGTCCACCGGATTCAGGACTGTCTGCGCTTGCTCCACCTGGGGGGCGTCTCGGTGGCGTTCCTCTGGCTCCCGGGACACGCTGGTATCTGTGGGAATGAGGCGGCCGATATAGCGGCCAAGGCTGCAGTCTCTCTTCCTCGGCCAGCTATTCAGTCGCTTCCCTTCACCGATCTACGGAGCGGTTTATGTCGCAAAGTTGCTCAATTATGGCATGCGCATTGGTCAACACTTCCCCATAATGAATTGCGGGAAGTGAAAGCCCTTCCTTGCGCTTGGACCTCTTCCTCCCGAACGCGTCGTCGGGAGGAGGTAATTTTAGCTAGACTCCGGATAGGGCACTGTCTTTTTAGCCATCGACATCTTTTAAGCGGCGATCCTCCCCCACTGTGTCCCCACTGCTCTCAGCTGTGGACGGTAAGACACCTTTTAATTGAATGCCCCTATTTTAATCAGTTACGCTCCCGTCTACAGCTATCGCCTGATCTATCGTCGATTTTAGCAGATAACTCGCGCTCAACCGACCGCGTTCTCCAGTTTATTAGTGACAGTGAAATGACGTCAGTCATTTGAAGCTTTTTTTTGGGACAACCAACCCCTTTCTGTAGTGGATTTTTAAGCATTCCTTCTGCTTTTAGTTTCTCCAATTTTATGACTTTGTTCCCATTGCTGTTGGTTTTAAATTTCGGTTTTTACTGTTTCCTAAGTTACGGGCTGGGCGCTAATGACCATAGTTTTGCGCCCTAAAACAAAAAAAACAAAAACCTGGTATGTACTCACAGGCACAAGTTCCCAAATTTTCCCCAAGAATTTGAATCCCACAGTGTAGGCGTTGTTTAGAGATGTTGACCTTGCCTCTATACTGGCAGGGTTCTCCCCTCCTTTCCCCTACATTTTGTCTGTTCTGTTTCAACCTCATATTCTTCCCCTGGTGTTGCCCTGCTGTAATGATGTGGTCTGAGTGTTGCGACGAGTTTGTGGTGGAGTTGGTGCCCCACTGCACTTAGTATTTCTGGGGTGCCCCTGCTCTTCCCGTTTCAACCTCCCTGCCCCTTCCGTTCTCTCCTCTTCCTGTTAAACTGACACTCCTTTTCCCTCTTTGTCTGCATGTGGACTGGACTGTGCTGTTGTTACTCCCTTGCTTTCTGCTATCCTACATCATGGGACCAATTACCTCACTGTTTGGTACCCTCCTCCAAATTAATTAGGCAAACAACCAACCTCCCTAAAATGAGATCGTTATTTGGAATGCGCCAAAATTATCTGTGCCAACATCTCATCTCCCCTCCCTGGACTGTTCTGTCCTCCATATTCTCCTACCCCAAGGATTACGTTCAGTCGCTTCCAAGCTCAGTCTGTGGCCCCCATGACCCTTTGGCGTATGGTATGTTCATTCTTAGGGAGTTGTAGGGGCTACCATCCTTTGAACTGGTGATGTGGAACTGTGGAGCAGATGAAACGTGCTTTTGTCTTGCCGGAGAGGAACGTTCTTTGCTGTCAGGAACCTGTAGTGCTTGCAGCGGAGCTGACAGGCGTTAGCAGAGCCCTTCATTTTATTAAATAATGACTAACTTGATGGTATTTTAAAGTGTACTGTCTCCATTAGCGTTATCTGTCGAGCAATGCTGGTCTTGCAGGCTTCAGTTGCCTTTCTATTGGTCCCAAGTCATGTGGGAAACTTGAGGAATGAAATGGCCGATAGTTTGACTAGGGGAGCATTTACTTGCTCCTTGTTCTCTTTACCGACCTCAGGTGCCGATTTGCACGTGTGCACCAGATCTTTAACAGAATCATCAGAATCATCTCCACACAATCCAGGAGATAGCTGCAGTATAATGCTCGTCCTTTCACATCTCGGAGAAGGAATCGACAGTCCTATGTAGTCCCCAAATTGGTCATACCACCTTAGTCAATAGTTAAGGCTGTGTAAGAAGCCATCCCCATAGCAGTTGTGGAGCCTTACACACGGTAAATCTTACCTATTGGAATGTCCCATACTTTTGGCCCTTCATCCCAAGTATGGACTTCCAAACTCACAACCTCTAGCATTGGCAGGTGAATCCTCGGTAGTTGAACTGGTTCTTTTTTCTCCTTGAAAGTGGTTTTTATTCTCAGCTATACAGTGTTAATCTAATTCGACAGCAGGACCAGAGTGTTTGACCTGCAGTAGGACCTCTCCCCTTCACCAGGCTACACTTTCATCGTTCTTTTACTATGTTTTAATTGCTTCTAGATTCGTTTACCGTCTCTCAGTCGTACCCACTTCCCTGTGGACTCTTGATCGACGGATCATGGTTTGGACAGCTGTGGATGGGATGTTTCTTGCCCCCTTACAGGGCCCTGGGGAAGCCCACCTGCCGACTTCCCTATTCCTTAATCTTTTTTTATTAATGACGGTACAAAAGACGCCGCACAGTGTGACTGCGCGGTTTGAAGCGCAATGTAACAGATTACGCGGCCTCTCCTAACGGAGGTTAGTCCTCCCTCGGGCGTGGGTGTGTGGGTTGCTATTAGCATAAGTTAAAGTAGTGTGTACGTCTAGGGACCGATGACCTCAGCAGTTTTGTCCCTTAGGAAAAAACACACACACACACACACACACACACACACACACACACACACACACACACACACACACACACACACACACATTTTGTACAAGATACTTGCATTATAGGCTCCTCGCATTTACTATTACCAAGCTCCCAAATAGATCAGAAATCTTTCTCGGTGGACATCACTACTTCTGGATACACGAGTCTTAGATCAAGGGTCTGAGGACCTCGTTGTTTGCTCAGTTACCACTTACCCTCCCTCAATCAGCCAACCAACCGACGACTAAAACTGGTTGCGTAAATAGAGCATTTAATCAGCAGATCAATGTGGTAATGACATTTTTCAAATATGAGCTGTGGGCACCACGTGCTGAAAATATATTGCTTAGTTCTGTTTTCTTGTTTTTATTGACATTCTCACTGACGCCCACTACATTTTCATCATTCCCATTGTTCTGGACTAGATATTCTTCGCTCTGAAACACTTCGCGCTGTATTGGAATGGGAGGGGTCAGACATGGGGTGGTGGGGATTGATCATCCGTTTGATGATCTGTGGGAGACGGTCTGCTCGCACCTATGTACTGGCCCGATCCATATCTTCTTCCGCAACTCTTCCTCAGCTTTGGCATCAGTACTACCTTAAACGTCTTCTTCGTAACACTCCTACATACTTTAATCTTCAGAACACGAACTTCGCCGACATCACTAATTGCGAAGGAACTTCCCTCGGATTGAGGCACTGAGGACCTATTTAGTGCCTCAACCCTCAACCAAACAACACATGACCCTTAGTTTGGAGCCCACTCAAATTATTATGAAATTGCCTGCAGTTTTGCACAGTCTGTCCTGCCATTCACTTTACGCATTCAAATGATAGTTTGGTATCAAATTGCTGAAATAGTTCGTGGAACTACAGTGAATTTCCGAAATCTCTGTATTTCTCCTAACTCGCTATCCTGGCGCAACTTAGAATAAGTTTCCATTCCGCTTCCGTCTCTTGACACAACGCAACAAGTAAGACACAAGAAGTGGCTCCCTGCATCATGCGAGTAGCAGTGTATTTATTTTGTGGATTGCATGTTTAGTTAGATCTTTAAACAGATTGAAGAAAATTAAAGTTAATTCTGTCACAGTATGTTACCTGTAAAGTCCTATGCTCACAGTAAACAATGCCTTGCAGCCAGGTGATGGAGAACATCTACAAGCTCCTGGTCGACGGTGGAGAAGCATTTATCGTGATGATCATCTACACGGCTGTGGATTCCCTGTATCTGGCTCTGTCAAGGGCGGATTATTGGAATCTGTATGTGCAGGTGAGCAAGAAAAATATTTGTATGTAGGAAAGACAAAATAACATTGTAAAAAGCTTCCTTTTGTAGAAAGCTTCTGAGAAAAACGTACAAAACAGTGGCGTACCTTGCAAAGAAATGTAATATTTCAAGTTTTACTGGTAAATGACGTCCAAGAAAGCAGTGTCTAAGCCTTAGTTGCCTGAACCATCAAAAACACAATTTTTTCAGTATTTTAATTGAGCACAGCAGTAAATAGCTACAACATAAGTGATTTTCAGAATTTTATCTTAATTTCCCACTATTTTAGAAAACAGGCACTTCAGAGACTTTGTGGCCTTTCAGTGGCTCACAGACCTACGGTTTCCAGTGCAGCATAGACAGTAACTAGAAAACATTTCAGTGTGCACTGAGATTACAGATTTGAACATTGGAAAAGTAATTACATTTACTAAATGGATTTCAACAAAACAATTTCTCTTTTCATGGCAGCAGAGAAATACTCCAGAAAATGAAAATTTAGATTGTGGTCTATCGTACCTTTGTTTTAATGCGCACGCATCACATCTTCCCCTTTTGCTGCACAAGTGACTAAGTGAGCACCTTCATTTCGTAGTCTAAAACCTTTGGGGCTGGTTATTCTAATTTCTTCCATTTGTTGCATGTAGACCTGTGCTTCATATCAGAACTTGTCTTGGAGTTCAGGAACTGACCGGTTATGCGTTTGCCTAATCAATTAGTCCTTCAGCAGCATTCCTCCTGAAGTCCATCAATTGAAAGTTTCCCTGCAGTTCACAGTACATTGCATGACCATTCACAAATTCTATTTCCATCTACATCCACACCTACATCTACATGATTACTCTACTACTCACAATTAAATGCCTGGCAAAGGGTTCAATGAACCACCACCAAGCTGACACTCTACCACTCCACGGGAAAAAAGGGCACTTCAATTTTTTTCTGCCTGCCCTGATTTTTTACTTTATCGTGATCGTTTCTCCCTAAGTAGATGGGTGCCAATAATGTTTTCGCAATCGGAGGAGAAAACTGGTTATGGAAATTTCATGAGAAGAACATGTCGCAACGAGAAACGCCATTGTTTTAATGATTGCCACTCCAATTCACGTATCACGTCCGTGGTATTATCTCCCCTATTTCGTGGTAATACAAAACGAGCCTCCCTTCTTTGAACTTCTTCAATATCATGCGTCAGTCCCATGTGATACGGATCCCACACCGCACAGCAATACTCCAGAATAGGGCGGACAAGTGTAGTGTAAGCAGCCTCTTTAGTAGACCTGTTGCACATTCTCAGTGTTCTGCCAATGAGTCGCAGTCTTTAGTTTGCTCTACCCAGAACATTATGTACGTCATCATTCCAATTTAGATTATTTGTAATGGTAATACCGAAGTATTTAGTTGAATTTACAGCCTTCAGATCTGTGTGACTTACTGCGTAATCGAAATTTAGCGGATTTCTTTTAGTACTCATGTGACTAACTTCACACTTTTCCTTATTCAGGGTCAATTGTCACTTTTCGCACCATACAGATACCTTATCTAAATATTTTAAGTCGTTTTGGTCATCTGATGACTTGACAAGACGGTAAATGACAGCATCTGCAAATAATGTAAGACTACTCAGATTCTCTCATACGTCGTCAATACAGATCAGCAACAATAGAAAGCCTATAACACTTCCTTGGGAACGCCGGATATTACTTCAGTTTTACTCGATGACTTTCCGTCTTTTACTACGAAATGTGATTTTTCTGACAGGAAATCACAAATCTAGTCACACAACTGAGGCAATATTCCATAGGCACACAGTTGGGTTAGAAGACGCTTGTGAGGAACGGCGTCGAAAGCCTCCTGAAAAATCTAAAAATATGGAGTCAACTTGACATCCCCTGTCGATAGTACTCATTACTTAAAGAGTATAAAGAGCTAGTTGTGTTCCCCTCGAACGATATTTTCTGAATCCGTGCTGACAGTGTTAGTAAACCTTTTTCTTCGAGGTACTTCATAATGTTCGAATTCAGTATACGTTCCAAAACCCTACTGCAAATCGACGTTAGTGATATGGGCCTGTAAATCCGCGGATTACTCCTATTTCCCTTTTGTGTACTGGTGTGACTTGTGCTACTTTCCAGTCTTTATGTACGGAACTTTCTGTGAGCGAGCGGTTGTATATAATTGCTAAACATAGAGCTATTGCATCTGCATACTCTGCAAGGAACCTGACTGGTATACCTTCTGGACCGGAAGCCTTGCCTTCGATTTAAGCTGACTTGCTACACAGAGGATATCTACTTGTATGTTTCTCATCTTCGCAGTTCTTGATTGGAATTCGGGAATATATGCTTCGTCTTCTTTAGTGGAAGAGTTTCGGAAAACGGTGTTTAGTAACTCTACTTTGGTGGCACTGTCGTCAGTGACTTCACCGTGGTTATCGCGCAGTGAAGGTAATGATTACGTCTCGCCAATGGTGTGCTTTATATTTGACCAGAATCTCTTAGGGGTTTCTGCCAGATTCCGAGACAGTTTCGTTTCGGAAATTATTAAAAACATCTCGCATTGAAGCACGCCCTGTATTTCGAACTTCTGCAGAACTTTGCCAATCTTCGGAATTTTGCGTTCTTTTAAATTTGGCGTGCTTTTTTCGTTGATTCTGCAACTATCTGACCAGTTTTGTGTACCATGGGAGTCAGTACCATACATAATACCCCAAGAAGGACGATGCCACAGCTTTTTGGATCTTCTTCCCCTATAAGCAGATCTAAGGTTATAGTCATGGTCCAAAACTCCCATGTTTCATTTGCAGTCTTTTACTAAAGTTACGCACTGACTGTTGTTTTTGGTGCCATCCTTCAGCTTTCTGGACACGAATGTTACTTCTGTACCATGATGATTGGGACCCAAACAATTTTGTTCTCTTTCGGTCGAAAAACTAATTCCAGAGGATGACTTCCTGTAATCTTTCATTTCCCCATAAACGGAAGGGCCTGGTGGGAGCCGCGTGGGGTAGCCGCACGGTCTTCGGCGCCTTGCCACTGTCCACGAGGCTCGCTCCCTCTGAGGTTAGGTGTGAAAGTCTAGGTACGGACGACCTCAGCAATTTGGTCCCATAAGAACTTACCACAAAATTTCAAATTTTGCCTGATGGGAAACCTATGTATTGCTCCTCATTGTTGCACACGCCAAAATTTCCTGTCTTCAGCCTTTCAAGCAGCTCAATGGAAGTAAAAAACTTACCAAATTAGTCTCCTGTTCTTGCCTTGAAACCTCTTTCATAACGCTAAAACTACCTTTTTTAATAATTCATAATTTTCAGATTCTCCCTTGATAAATATAAAAGGGAAGGATATAACTTTTCTGGTCTGCTGTGCACTAGTTAGTAACAGAATTTCACTGACTTGATTGGATCGTACTGTTCCTTTGCATTTCTTCCCTCAAACAAATGTATATTTATCTAACTCAGAACTTCTGTTTCATCATACAATGTTGGGAAATCTTTATTTTGAAAAGAATTCAAGGAACGCACTCCATAACCTTTGTATCATTTGGTGGAATAAAAGAGTTACTCAAATGTAAATCAGAGAGGACTGTCAAACCAGCCACGAGTCGGTCTTTCACTAATTGACCACAGAGATCACCATACGACCAATAGTGTTTCCATGATGGAAGCTTGACAGTTGATAAAAAAAATTTATGCTTCAGGCAGGTTGAGGTTGGAAAAATTTCTTCCGCGTTGTAAAGATTACTAAGGTACACAATATGCTGTAAAAGCGACTCAAACAAAACCACGATCATACGTTGCTGTTTCACTCTTTCAGGTTCCCTCTATTGGGTCCTGAAAGAAAAATGCATTAGCACTACCTCCAGAAATAAAAAGTTCACGAACACAAACTGCTTACCGTCATGGCTTCTGTAGAGTGAGGCGTTAGCATCAACAGACTGTTTCCTGCACAGTCTGTCAATTTCGCGCTCAGATACCTCCTTAGTTTCGCTAGCGTTTTCATGCAACCAACCATTTTTCCCTTTCCGGAATCCTCTACAGTTCAAAGTAAACTGATATAGGGCTCCACTGGCGCACATTCTAGAAATCTTTTTGAAAAGTCACAACCTAAAACTATTTTCAAAAATGGCTCCACAACGTAAACCAGCCGAATTAATAAACTCGGGTGCATTAGTACCACAGTCTTAATCATCCTCTATATCTGTAACAGTGCATTCCTCGTACATACGTCTGAGTGAAGCTCAATGTTAACACTTCCACATAAATGAAAAAATTTATCTTCGCAATAACATTCAAATGGTGTGCAACTCACACGAGTCTACATGAATCGATAAATATACTCATCGCACTTCAGTTGCCCTATGCATGAAACCACTTTCGGGAATCCAATAATTAAATTAATTCATGTTGAATGTTAAATAGGTGTATCCATGTACCACCACAATAAACAGAATAATAGAGGGAATATGAATGAGAGCAGTGCCTTATTTTTTACAAAATAAGGTTCATTAAGCGTTTAGTAATCACAACCTACTGGAGAACCAGCTGATGAATTTTTCACAAAATTGACAAACGCAAATCAGTTATGGAATGTTCGATAGGCAAAGCATACATTGGGATGGAAGCTATACAAATTCTCTCCTGAATTAATTCTTTCAGAATGCATCCTGACTTGGTTCACATGAAGCCACTGTAAGGCCCAAGTATATTCAGAGGGAATGAACTACGATCAACTGCAGCAGAAACTTTCACCTGAGAACAGGGATCTGTGAATATCATTCAACAACCTTAAGCCAGTGCAGCTCAAAGAATCACAACCACCAAGCCTCAGTATGCGAGCCAAATTAGCTAAACCAAATCCGCCGACACTCCCACTCACTCACTCACTCACTCACTCTCTCACTCACTCACGTTCAAACCAATCTATCTTTGCTCTGCACGTTGAATCTCCACTCCTGATTGGTTGGCCTGGCAGCCAATAAAGACACAGCACCAGAGTTCAAACACTGAGCACCAAGCCTCTCCTTTGCGTGTTCTGAAGAGCCAATCAGCGCCTCCAAATCTCTTCTGTACGAAAACTTTAGGCTAGGGATGCATCTTACTCCCATTAATGGCTAGGATTTTGTGGAAAACATATACCTAGACGGGACCACAGTCATTCACGGAGTGATCTAATCTTTCTGGGCTGATCATTCCTAGTATCTGAAATAAGGCTGTTAGGCTTCCTAGACAGTCGTGCCTGCAAAATGTGTGTTACGCCGCTCACTATAATAACTGGCGACTTCCTTGCGTCAAAGGGCTTATAGTCATACCTCCATTACACACATACTCCAGCCACTCTCCCCATATTATCCCATCTTCTGATGTGAGAATACACGGGGTTTCAAAACATTCCCACCATTTGCACAAAAGCTACGTTTACAGCAGTCTCTCTCAAATGGCTTCCTCCACTCACATTCAGCCAACTGCCTTCAGCAATGGACTAGCGGCTGGCCCAGGTGAACTGGCGCCCTTGCGTCCAACCCTAAGGAAGGGGTGGAGAGAGCTTCAGGCAGAAGTCCCTCTGGAGGTAAGGACCACTGAACACTGTTCCCCAGAATCACTCGCACGGCCATGTCGCTGCACTCGGCATTTGTGGCCCTGAATCCTTGTTCACGGTCTCCTCCGCTACGACTCCCCAGGGTACAAGCACGCTGTAGGTTATATATGCAGTTAACATAACATCCTGCACACAGTTTCCCCACGTAGAAAAGTTATTACCCACACGCAGCAAATGTACTACTGGGAATACAGAGATCATGATCTAAAATACGAATGCTAACGACTTCCAATGTTGTTAAAGTGAAAGAGAAGCATACTACCTCTCAGCGTTATCATCTGGCGAATCGCTGAGAAGAGCTGCAGCAATTTAGCCATCTATTTTCCACGCGCGAAAAGTGGTATTTCTCTGAAGAAAATTACGAGTCTTCTAGACCTGTCACAAAGATCATTTAAATAGAGAAGCATGGACTGAAGGAAAAGTCACCATCAGCAATTGAAAATTCCTAGTCTTCTTTAAAGTTTCCTTAACTTTCAGCTAGTCGGCAAAGCCTTTCTCGGCATCACTCATAGCTGGCATCAGCTTCCCTTTTGGGGATGGCGGAGAGCTAGTTCTACTATCACGTCATTCAGCCATGTGACTTGCGTCTTCTGACGGCTGACCTTAACACTTACTGAGGGTGTGTGACAGACAGCGTCGCATTCAAATTACAATGCTGCCTTCATTTACCTCAAATGGAGGTATTTGCCCAGGAAGAGACTCCTTTATGTATTGGCGAAGAAAAGACGGGTGGAAGACCAAATAATACGGTTTCTTGACTGTAGACAGTTGTTCGAAGCTGCATGTTTCAATGAACTGAAACTGGGGTTTGTTCAATTTGTCTACCGTCAATCGTATTCAGAAACTTAAATAAAAGCCCCTACATTTGTTTAGAAAGAAGTAATTGTTACAATAAGATAAATATTGTAGGATGACAGAACAGTACTACTATCTGAGTAAGAAACATCATCAGAAATGAGTTAAGAACGATGGTACAGATTCCACAGAAAATACCTCCTGTTTATTTCAGTTGCAATCTTTCTCCACACCATAACGGTCACATGTTCGTTAGAATGATATTACGTTACCCCCACAGAAAAGGGATTTTTTCAGCAAGCTGGACTAGAAATATCATCGAACAGTCCCTGTGTGAACATGTCTACTATATGCTGCACCGAAAGAAACGCACAGGTCAAGACGTCCGTCAAAGTTGAAAGCACACGTGCTACTGAATGCTTACTCTTGTATCGGCAGCACAGTAAAAGAGAACGTGGCACTACACAAAACGTAGGGAACACACAAGACACAGATCTGTAAGTCGACCGTATTGGTGATAAGTTGAGAACCGCTCCGAAACACTTGCGCTACAAAACGCCACTGTTTCCTGTGCATGTAGCCTGACATCAATATTGTATATGATCACCGCACGTACACAGGCCGCACAACGGGTTGACATACTCCGCATCAGGTGGTTGAGCAGCTGCTGGGGTATAGCCTCCCATTCTTGCACCAGTGCCTGTCGGAGCTCTTGATGTGTCGTGGGGGTTTGAGGACGTGCATCGATAAGTCGACTGAGAGCATGCCAGACGTGCTCGATGGGGTTTAGGTCTGGAAAACAGGCAGGCCACTCCATTCGTCTGATATCTTCTGTTTGAAGGTGGTACTCAAAGATGGCAGCTCAGTGGGGCCGTGCGTTATCCATCAGGAGGAAGGTGGGACCCACTGCACTCCTTAAAAGGCAGATGTACTGGTCCAAAATGACGTCCCGATACACCTGACCTGTTCAAGTTCCTCTGTCACACATGCAGGGGTGTACGTGCACCAATCATAATACCACCCCACGTCATCAGACGACGACCTCCATACAGGTCCCTTTCACGGACATAAAGGGTTTGGTATCTGGTTCCTGGTTCACATCAGATGAAAACCGGCGAGAATCACTGTTCAGACTATACCTGGACTCGTCTGTGAACGTAACCTGGAACCACTGTTCCAATGACCATGTACTATGTTCTTGACACCAGGCTTTACGGGCTATCCTGTGACCAGGGGTCAGTGGAATGCGCCTTGCAGGTCTCCGGGCGAATAACCCATGTCTGTTCACACTAAAATGTAGACTTTCACGGCCGTAAATATGTCATAATTATCCGGGCTGTTATGCTGTGGTCGGTTGATGAATTCTGTGTCGATTCCCAACGTTTCGTCTCCGACTGCGGGAGACATTTTCAAGGGGGTCCGTAGCTCGATGGAAGGTCCAACACACCCACTGGCTCCCTAGCGACCTGCTGTTTGACCAGCCTCCAGTCGCCCTAGTATTCTATCCCTCATAACGTCATCAATGTGTGTTCTTTGAGCCATTTTCAACAGTCACCATTATCACGCATGAAAACGACTGCACACTTACTCGCTGCACCGTACTCTGACATGTACCAGCACACCTCTGCGTATGTCGATTGCTGCCAGCGCCACCGTGCGAAGACTGCAGGTCAAATGCACCGCATGGTCATCCAAAGGCGATTTAAACCCGCAAACCGCCCACCAGAGCGTTGTTTCATCATGTCAGCATTATCCTTAATTTATGAGCAGCAGTGTAGATATGTGGTGGCCAGACGTCAAAATATATAGCCTATTTACTCGAGCCAGAGTTACGGTCCCCACTCCAGCGTTAAAAGCAATTTCGGTATGTCAGCTGCATTTCTTACACAGTAATATATCCTCTAAAATGCACCGAACGTACACTAGCTGGCGACTACATTTCTCACTGCAAGCTTTCCTAAATATGCCTGTAGTTGTACTTTACTTCAAAGTATTACAATAACTATGGGCACTGGCGAAAAGAGAAGCAGTACATTATGAAGCTGTGATGTCAGACTAAAAAATGGTTCAAATGGCTCTGAGCACTATCGGACTTAACATATATGGTCATCAGTCCCCTAAAACTTAGAACTGCTTAAACCTAACTAACCTAAGGACATCACACAACACCCAGTCAGACTAAAAGATGCGAAAAAATCAGTGTTTTACACAATAGTTTCCTCAAAATCGAAAACGCACAATGGCAAGGAAAAAACATGCGAAACCTAAAGCAGTGGTCTCAAGAACGAGATTTTCGCTCTGCAGCGGAGCGTGCGCTGATACGAAACTTTGTAAAGCAGTGGTTTTAATGTTTTTTACGCAGACATTCGCAGAGATACTGTCCAGAGATGTATGTAGCTTTGCTCCATCTATAGGAAACAATCGTAAGAGTAAGAGATGCGTAGAGCGATCGGGACGCAGTATTGAGCCGATCTACGCTGTAGATACGTACCAGTGTAGTATCCTTGTCGTCAAAGTGAGAACCAGTTAACGTAGCTTCAACTTAGTTTCCATGTGCTCCGCCGATGCGGGATCCCTCTGCGTCGTATTGTATGTCGGGTCAAGTTTCGTATCGCATATCGTATCAAACTGCGAACTCAGCCTTACTCTTGCCCGAACTGTGCACCGTCCACCTTTCAATTCCGTATATGGCTATAGTCAAGACCTGCACAAAAGATTACCCAACATTAAAACTGACATTACACTTCAATAATTTGTATTCAGAAATGCTTCCCTTGCAGCCAGTCTATATCTGATATCCTCTCATCTGGAAATAAATTATTTCACGGCCCAAATAGCAACTGTCGTCTATTGCTTGATTCCATTAACCTTCCTCCTTTGTTTTTGCTATACAGCTTGCAACGTCCAGAGTGGCTTGCTGAGCGAGGCGCGTTCAGTAAGTAACGCCACACATTTTTTCTTAATTATGTTGGTTTGACTCAGGATTTCAGTACACCATATTACTCATCTCTTAGCTACCAAACACTATTTTCCAACATAATCCCCACCAATGCGACGGCCTTGCGTCGGATTACTAGGCAGACCTGTAAGCTCGCATTGTACCACTCTACTGGTCAAGGTCGGAGCCTATGACAATATTGAGCAAATGTTATCACAATCAGCCTCGTAACTCGCAAGTAATTCCGCACAGACGGTCTTTCATTGCTCCTTATGGTCTACTCTTAGGCGGTCAGGAACCCAGCAGGGAGTACACCACTTAATGGAGTGCCTGAATTATTACTTTTAGAAAAAGAAAGTTCTCTATATTCTGTGTGGCTCTCTTTAGTGGCAATGTAAAGATAAATTTTGATAAGAAAAAATTAACTTGTGTGCCGTTAATCAAAAGCAGTCGGTTAAAAAAGTTCAAATTATCACACAGCACAATAGTTACCACTAAGAGGGAGGAAATTAATAAGATTTTGTCTATCCTGCTTCGATACCGCTGGAGTGGACTGACGGCGCACATTGTTTGGCCGTATGCCTATTATAAATATCGCACGTTATGTACAAAAGTGCTGCCGGAAACTACATTCAGAGCTCGGTTCAACAGGTATCAGGGAAGCAAGAGTGGTTGCTCAAAGTTCGAAGATCAGTGATCGGCAGCGGCCAGTAAACAATGTGTCGGCAGTCTTACCGTTCCCCAGGCAAGGGTAATGTTACTGAAATGAAACACTAATAAAAAATAACAATTATGCATATACTGACGATAATTTTACGTAGAATGATTTACACACCTTGAAAAGTCTTCAAAGTAAAACTGCCTGTTAGATAATGACTCGAGAGAGCGACCATCAAATGAGCGATTGACAAGAGCGGAGACATAAATACAGCAGGCCTCGGAGTCAGTGAGTTGGGGAGAGAGCCAGAAGACATCGCACTTGTTTATATAAAAGTACACAATGGAAGGCACCTTTGCTGTCATTTTTCCTCAGTCTCTTCCTGTTCTGGAAGCCTCTGGCGTGGAAGAAATGTTAGACGGCGCTGAGCTCCTTTCTGGCACGGCTGATCGCATAAAATTTGTTTTTGCCGCTTGGGCTGCGTCTCATGCATTATTTGCCGATTAAAAAGTACAATTGCTCTTTCTTGCTGGTTTTCACACCTTCCTACTCTAACATTTAAAAAAAAATTTACAATTCAACATTACAAGACAACTTAGACAATCCATGGAATTAATATAAAAAGACAGCGTTTCTTAATAGGTTTACATAATTTAGTTTCTGGGGCTTACATTTATTTACACACAAAAAATGTCATGTAATTGATTACAAACACCTCGGTGAACAACTGAAAGTATCTGTTGGTAGTGCTGTCACCTCTGAGTCTCCACACGTTCCAACAATGTAGGAGTCACAGCTGTGTGCAGCCGGTCGCCACGCGGGGAAAAAACCTAGGTTTACACGACCTAGGTGCAATGACAGACGCTTCGCCGAACGACTTGCCATGCTTTTGTTTACTCCCTGGTATCTGTAGACACTCTGCAAGCGCCTAAGAGAATATGCGACGCTCTGGTTTTCCGCCAAACGAAACTAAATGACGCCTGAATTCCGAACGCACTCTTACAGACGCCATTTTGATGGCTACTTACAGTGCCGCCACGTCTCGGAATTTTATGAAACTATAGGGGCTAAAGCGGGAATATTCCACGATGTCCAACAAATTCTGCGTTTTTTCAACCGAAATTGGACGCCACTAAACATGCGTTGCATCACTTACGGAACGCCACTCGTAGTTGTCATCACTTGACAGCGAAGTTGGGAAGTGATAAGCATAGCGGTCTCGGTCAGCAGAACCGCGGTTTACATTCCCAAATTCAGTTTTTATGTAGTTACGCCAAATCTATTACGATGAATGCCAGGATACTTCCGTCGAAAAGAAAATGACCCGTTACATTCCTACCAGTGTCCTGACCCAGATTGCGCCAAGTCCGTAATGACTTAATCGACTAGACACGAAATTCAGTCTTCCGTTCATAGTTAAACCTACGGACTTACGTGTTTTAGTGTTGTTTTAAAGTGATGTTGCCAGTGCACAAGAAATGTTTCGAGAGTTCTGTGATTTAATGAGACATTTTTCTTCTGTTACAGGATTATAGGCACTTCGTGACGCCGTATCAGTTGTTAGATGATCCTGCAGACGTACTGAGAGGTTTTCTGGAGGACGCCGGGCTCCAGATCATAAATGTTGAGTGCAGAGAAGTCAACTTCAGTTCTCAGAACATAAACGTCATAAGAGGTGAGTGAAGGACATGACATAAGAAGCAACAAAGAGCAACATATTACTGTTGTGAACTCCCCACTGTAGTTCAGTAAGAAATTTAGACAAACTTGACCTCCCACTTAATGAAAAGACTACATATTATCAGATATGTACGACAAACTGTTATCCATTTTAATCGTATGCTAACCGTTGACTAAACAGAACCTAGTTCAAATGAAACTGTAACTGGTCTGAATACAATTTGCCTTTATATTGAATGCGCAACTGGAGTAAGACAATTACATGCTTGAACTGAGATTTCCACGTACCTCGCATCTTAACAATGTTGCGGATTTCTCGAAAGCACAACAAGCAGGCAGCAGCAAAGCTAGATTTGATTGTAAATAACATTTCCAAACATTATTCAAACTGTTGCACACCACATGGTGCAATGTAGTAACATGTAATGATAAACCTCCTTCAACCATTGTTGTGGAGAGTAACTATTCCTATAAAATGATAGTCAAAGACCACGATTTTAGAATGAAGTGTATATTCAAAAAGAAGAGTAAAATTTCACATGATCTTCACACACATTGGTCTACATCTACATCATTACTCTCCAATTCACATTTAAGTGCTTGGCAGAGGGTTCATTGAACCACTATCATTCTCTCTCTCTCTCTCTCTCTCTCTCTCTCTCTCTCTCTCTCTCTCCCCCCCCCCTCCCTCCCTCCAACATTCCACTCCCGAACAGTGCGCGGGAAAAACGAACACCTAAACCTTTCTCTTAGAGCTCTGATTTCTTGTTTTATTTTGATGACCATTCCTACCTATGTAGGTTGGGCTCAACAAAATATTTTCGCATTCGGAAGAGAAAGCTGGTGACTGAAATTTCGTAAATAGATCTCGCCGCGACGAAAAACGTCTTTGCTTTAATGACTTCCATCCCAACTCCCGTATCATATCTGCCACACTCTCCCCCCTCCCCCCCCCCCAGGGGGTCCACAACTCTTTTGTGGATACGTGCGTAGCGAGCACAGGACCCCGAGCTAATGTGGCCCTCCTTCCTTTCCGGGCCGCATACCTTCCCTTTCCGCATCCTTTCCTATCCCCCATCTTCGCTCCCCCCCCCCTCCCCTCACCACTGGCTCTTTCCTTCCATTTCTCCCCCTCTAGGAGTATCGTTTGTGCCTACGTACGGAGACGGGCGCTCATATATGTAACGCATTCTTCGCCTTCTCTGCTTGTATGTCTTCATCCTTCCTTTGTCCTTCTCTTTTCCTTGCCTCTTCTCTTTACCCTTTTCTCTGCTGCGGCGTTTGAGAACTCTCTTCTTTCCTTTCCCTTTCTTTGTTTTCCCTTTCTCTTCCTTCTTCGCTGTGTGTGTCTGCAGGCCGACCCACGCATTTTCGCGCGCAGCCAGTGACGGGGTAACGCGTAATTCCCCGCCCCTGGTAGACAGGTAGGACACGTACGTACCCCCTGGTAACGGCCAGACCCAGGGAGGGGTGATAACCTGAGCTGATAACTTCCAAAAGTGCCGATTGGTCCCTCCGTCCGTTTGTCTGGAGGTGTGACCTGAGGTGTGAACAATCACCTAAGTGCCCTCAGAGAGGGCACCCACAAGGGAGGAGCGCGCCATCGCAGACGCCGGTAATCACGGGGATTCTTCCGCAATGGTTTCCTCACCTTCCACTATGTCTGCTCACAAGCGTAAGTTCACTGAGTCTCAGCCACAGACAGTTCTTCCATCGTTGCCACAGTTCCTTGTTGTTTCTCGGTCTGATGTAGGTCACGACTTCTCCAGGGTGAACCCTTTCATTATTCAGTAAGGTGTCTACGCAATTGCAGGTCCTGTAAAGTCTTGTTCCAGATTACGGAATGGCACCTTGTTGTTAGAAACAGTCAGTGCCCTCCAGGCACAAAAATTGCTGTGTAATTCACTTCTCCACACCTTCCCTGTCCGGGTGGAACCGCACCGTACCTTAAATTCCTCGCGTGGAGTCGATTATACACGCTCCCTCGATGGATTGTCTGACGACGAAATTCAGCAGTACCTGTCCGACCAGGGCGTATCGGCTGTTCATAGTTATGAAAAGGGTTTACACGAACATCATTACAACCCGCACTGTCTTCCTGACATTTGACAAAGTTCAACTCCCATCCAAAATCAAAGCAGGCTATCAGATAATTTCCGTTCGCCCTTACGTCCCAAACCCTACGCGTTGCTATCGGTGTCAGCGGTTCAATCACACCAGCCAGTCCTGTTCCAATCTGGCCAAATGTGTTAAGAGTGGCAAGGATGCCCATGAGGGTGCTTGTCCACTTCCATCCCCTCGCTGCATCAACTGTATGGGTGACCACGCTGCTTCCTCTCGAGATTGCCCCGTTTTTAAGGACGGAAAGCTCATCCAGGAAATCAGAGTGAAGGAAAAGGTGTCGACCTTGGCTGCTCGAAAACTATTCGCCAGTCGACAGCCCATCGTGCCTCAGACAGGAAAATAAAGCACTGTCCTTGCTTCCCCTCGGCCAACAAAGGAGGCGGCCACGCAGACTTGAGACCTCACCTTTAGTGCCATGGTCGTCAGATCGGCCAGCGCAAAGATCGCCCGTTCAACCTCACCACTTTCGCCTGCCCACTCTATGGCTCACCCTTCATCGGGTTCTGCTAAATCTCGAGCCCAATCCCCTTAAACACTTTCTTCCAAGCTGTCGCTGTCTGTCTGTCCCTTTCTGGATATACCTTTTCTCTTTGTACTGTATACATTCCATCGTCCACACTAATGGCACGAGCTGTTCTCCATCATCTTCTTGGTCAGCTTCCACCACCCTATTTTCTGGTTGGGGACTTCAATGCCCACCACCCGGTTTGGGGATCTCCACATCCTTGTCCATGTGGCTCACTATTGGTAGACGTCTTCCACCAAGCGGATCTAGTTTGCCTCAACACTGGGGTCCCTACATTTTTGTCTGCCTCTGACAAATTTCTCTCACTTGGACCTTTCGGTCGGTACTGTTCCGCTAGCTCGGCGCTTCGAATGGTTCGCCCTTGATGATACACACTCGAGTGACCACTTTCCATGTTTCCTTAGACTGCAGCCTCAACTGCCCTATCAAGGATGAACGCTGTATACAGGAAATTCGGGTCAAAGAGAAAGTGTCCACGTCGGCTGCTCGCAAGCTATTTGTCAGTAGGAAGCCCACGCTGCTCCCAGCGGGTAACTACAGTACTGTCCTCGCCTCTCCTCAGCCTACCAGGGAGGTGTCGACGCAGAAATGCGATCTGACCTTTAGCGCTACAGTCGTCCGTTCGGCCAGTGCTAAGATCGCCCAGTCAACGTCTCCTCTTCCTCACGTCACCTCTAAGACACAAGAACCTTAATCAGCTTCTGCCAAGGCTAAGACCGAGAAGTCAAATGCACGGGCCCTTCAAGAAGGAAACATCCCGTGAAGACTTCCTACCTATCCTGAACTCCCAGCCATCGACCAGTACATCGACAAAACTACCTTCCAAGAGGGCTCCTAGGAAGCAAAGTTCTCATTCTCCGCCACGGCGCGTTTCTTCTCCTGCACCACCCAGCAGTTGCCGCCCCAAGCCGTCATCCGTTTCGCCTGGCCGCACTGCTGGTAGCCGAACATCTGGCCGTTCACTGGCGGAGGAAGCTCCCCTCCTGGACATCTTAACATGGTGGCCGACGAACCTATTGAAAGAATGGACGATACTCTCCGCCTATTGATAGCGGCAGCAGTGCTCGCTCGAAGCCAGGCCCTCAGTGGCCTTCGAGGTGACCCCTTCTTGCTTCTCCTTCTCCTGTTTCTTCTCCCGATGGCACTTCATTGGAATATTCGCGGCATTCGCTCCAACCCGTAGTAGCTCTCCTGGAGACGAAGCTACGCCCATGCGATCGAATTGACTTGGCACACAATGTCTCTGTGCGTTTTGACCTACCCCCTGTGCCAGGTATTCCAGCTCATGGAGGGTTTATGTTGCCGGTCCAGGATGATATCTACTACGATCCCATCACATTGCACACCGATCTGCAGGCAGTTGCCGTCCAAATTACTCTCCCCACTTTCAAATTTTCCATTTGTACCATTTACACTCCATCGTAGTCTGCCGTTACTAGGGCAGACATGATGCAAATTACTGCTCAGCTACCTGCCCCATTTTTGTTGACTGGAGACTTCAATGCCCTTTGGGGCTCTCCAGCATCCTTCCTGAGGGGCTCCATGTTAGCAGACATTTTCAACCACCTCAATCTTGTCTGCCTCAATACCAGCGCCCCTATTTTTCTTTCGGACACATCTCACACCTATTCCCATTTAGACCTCTCTATATGTACTACCCAACTTGCACGCAGGTTTGAGTGGTACGCTCTTTCTGATACATATTCGAGTGACCACTTCCATTGTGTTACCCATCTCCTGCATCATACCCCATCTCCATGCTCAACTAGCTGGAACCTCTCCAAAGCAGACAGGGGGCTCTTCTCTTCCAGGGCGAAATTTTATTATCAAAACTTCGCAAGCTGCGATAGTCAGGTCGCACACCTCATGGAAGTCATTTTCACTGCTGCTGAATATTCCATCCCTCATACCACTTCTCCACGTTTCGTACCGGTCCCCTGGTGGACCGCAGCATGTTGAGGCTTTAGGTGCTCGTCGACGTGCTTTACGAACCTTTAAACGCCACCCTACGATGGCGAATTGTATCAATTATAAACGATTACGTGCGCAGTGTCGTCGTGTTATTAAAGACAGCAAGAAAGCCAGCTGGGCTGCTTTCCCAAGCTCCTTGAACAGTTTTACTCCTTCTGTCGTCTGGGTACCATGCGCCGCCTATATGGCACTAAGGTCCACTAACCAGTTTCTGGCTTGACGGTCGCGAATGATGTCCTTGTGGCCCCTGAGGATGTCTCCAATGCCTTCGGCCGATTTTTCACAGAGGTTTCGAGCTCCGCTCATTACCACCCTGCCTTCCTCCCCCGAAAACAGGCAGAGGAAGCAAGACCACCTTTCTTCCGCTCCACGAATCATGAAAGTTATAACGCCCCATTCACCATGCGGGAACTCGAAAATGCACTTGCCCGGTCACTGTCCTCCACTCCGGGGCCTGATTCTTTTCATATTCAGATGACAAAGAACCTTTCTCCTGCGGGTAAGGGTTTTCTTATTCGTACTTATAATCGCATCTGGATTGAGGGTCATGTTCCCACATGCTGGTGCGAATCTATTGTTTTCCCGATTCCTAATCTGGGGAGGGACAAGCACTTGCCTTCCAGTTATCGAACCATTTCCCTTACCAGCTGTGTCTGTAAGGTGATGGAACGAATCGTTAACTCTCGTTTCGTTTGGCTGCTCGAATCTCAACGCCTACTTACCAGTGTACAATGTGGATTTCGTAGGCGCCGCTCTGTTGACCATCTGGTTACCTTGTCGACCTTCATTATGAATAACTTATTGCGGAAGCGCCAGACATTGGCTGTGTTCTTTGATTTGAAGAAGGCTTGCAACACCTGTTAGGGGGGGCATTCTCCGCACCATGCATACATGGGCCTTTGCGGTCGCCTCCCTCTTTTTATTCGTGCCTTTTTGATGGATCGACAGTTCAGGGTACGTGTGGTTTCTGTCCTGTCCAACGCCTCTCGCCAGGAGAATGGGGTGCCTCAGCGCTCAGTTTTAAGCGTAGCTCTCTTCGCCATAGCGATCAATCCAATAATGGATTGCCTCCCAGCTGATGTATCAGGCTCCCTTTTCGTGGACGATTTTACCATCTACTGCACCGCGCATCGTACATGTTTCCTGGAACGCTGTCTTCAGCGTTGTCTTGACCCTCTTTACTCCTGGAGTGTCGCCAATGGCTTCAGTTTTTCTGCCGAGAAGACGGTCTGTATTAACTTCTGGCGCTACAAATAGTTTCTCCCACTGTCCTTACATCTCGGTCTCGTTGCTCTCCCATTCATGGAGACAAAAATTTTAGCTCTTACATTTGACAGGAAACTTAGCTGGTCTGTCCTTGTTCTCAGCGGTACGTCGTGGGGAGCGGATCGAACCGTCCAATTTCGGCTATATCGGTCGATCTTCCGCTCAAAGCTGGATTATGGGAGCTTTGTATACTACTCTGCACGGCCGTCCATCTTAGCTGCCCCAACTCTGTAAAACATCGGGGGGTTACGTCTTCGGATCGGAGCGTTCTATACTAGCCCCGTTGAGTCTTCATGCTGAAGCCGATGAATTGCCACTAACCTGTCGGCGCGATATACTGCTTTGTCGGTATGCCTGTCGGCTGTTATCGATGCCCGACCACCCGTCTCATCGTTCCTTTTTTGACGACTCTCGACCGTCAATACGGGTTGTATGTATCTACCCTGCTGCCCCCTGGAGTTCGCTTTCGTCGCCTCCTTCAGCACCTTGATTTTTCACTTCCTGCAACCTTTAGAGTGGGCGAGAGCCGAACACCACCTTGGCTCCAGGCTCAGGTTCGCGTTCACCTTGACCTCAGCTCGCTCACAAAGGAGGTTACCCCAGCTTCGGTATACCGTTCGCGGTTCGTCGAACTTCGTTCGAAGTTCATTAATACGATCTTCATTTATACTGATGGCTCTAAGACCAATGACGGTGTCTGGTGTTCTTTTATTATCGGGTGCACAGTTTCAAATACCGGCTCCAAGGCCATTGTTCGGTCTTCAAAGCTGAGCTATTTGCCCTCTATCAGGCTGTTCTTTACCTCCGCCGATACCGAAATTCTGCTTATGTCATCTGCTCTGATTTCCTGAGCGCCACCCAGAGCCTGAGTGATCCGCATACGGTTCACCATTTCGTACACCGGATCAAACGCTCTCTTCAGCAGCTGGCGGATTACGGTTCTCCGGTTACCTTTACGTGGGTTCATGGCCATGTCTGTATCCCTGGGAACGAAGCTGCAGAGGCCGCGGCCAAGGCTGCGGTCCTCCAGCCTCGGACAGCTTCTGGTTGTGCCTTCATCTGATTTTAGCAGGGTCATTTGTCAGCGCATTTTGTCGCTGTGGCATGCCGATTGGTCTACACTTACCGAAAACAAGCTTCGGGCCCTTGAAACCTCTCCCCACGGTTTGGACGAACTCTTAACGCCCTTCTCGGCTGGAGGAGGACGTTTTGGCTTGGTTACGGATTGGACACTGCCGGTTCAACCATCGCCATCTGCTGACGGCTGCGCCGGCGCCGTTCTGCCCGTGTGGGCAATTGCTGACGGTACACCACATTTTAACGACCTGTCCGAATTTTAATACACTGCACATCGATCTTGGCCTGCCATGTAATCTGGATAACATTTTAGCAGATGACCCAGGAGCAGCTGCTCGGGTTCTTCGTTTTATCCACTTGACACACCTGTCTAAGGACATTTTATTATGCTGTTTTCTTCTAATCCCTTGCCTGTTAATGTGCCTTTTGTAGGGTTTTCCTTTTTAGTTGCTGCTTTAACCTTGTGCCTCGCAGTGCATTCATAACTTAGTTTGGTCGCTAATGACCACTGTAGTTATGCGCCCTAAAACCACAACAAAAAACCTCCTGACGGAATAATTTTTTAACGGTTTGCGTTTGCACTTGTTTGCCGTCTGATTTATCGACCATTCTAGCAGATTACACTCGGGCTGTCGACCGCGAAGGTCACTTAATTTTTAGTTTTGGACCGCTGTTCCTGTAAGGCGTCTTTTGTCGCCCTTCAACTTCCTTGTTTTTAGTTGTCTTCTCCTACGTAAATTGGGATACACAGTAGTCTTTAGCTCCTATCTTAGAGTTCTATAGTTTCGACTTGGGCGCGTACGAACTGTTTAGTGGTGTCTCATTGTTCATCCTCAAGTTCCACCTGCGAATTGCGTAGTCAGTGTACAAAAGAATGGGGTTAATGATGATCCATGTTTCATAAACACCCATGTTTCCTTTACTATAGTCCTGAGACCAAACAACAATCTAAATAATGGGTTACCAAGAGAGAATCTGCACCAACAAAGGCGAAGGCCATTCCTTCGAGCGTAAACGTTACGGCGACTGTCGTTTAGGATTCGCAAGGAATAATCCTCATCGATTACCTGGAAAAGGGTAAAATTGTTACAGGTGCGTGTTATTCATCATTATTAGACCGTTTAAAAACCGAGCTAAAAGAAAAACGCCGGCGACTGGATCGCAAAATGTCCTTCCTCACGAAAATGCACCAGCACACACCACACCACAGCAGTTGTGGTCGTAAAATTAACGGAAATATGATTCCAGCTCGTTTCACATTGCCCCCCCCCCTCCCCTATTCTGCAGACTTTGCTCCCTCTGACTACTATTTTTCCCCAATTTGAAGAAATGGCTTGTGGGACGAAGACTTTATTCAAACGAGGTGACTGCAGCAACTAATAGCTATTTTGCAGACTTGGACAATTCCTATTATTCGGAAGGGATCAAAAAATTAGAACAGCGTTGGACGAAGTATAAAAGTCTGAAAGGAGACTACGTCGAAAAATAGTCTACCCCAAACATGTAAGTAGTTCCTATTTTTGCACGGACTTCTCAAACGCCCCTCGTATTCTAAAAGAATGGACAAGCGTAGTGAAGGCAGTATCTTTGGTAGACGTTACATTTTCTAATTATCCTGCCAATAAAAGGCAGTCTTTGGTTAGCCTTCCCCACAATATTTTCTGAGTTCCTTCCTATTAAAGTTGTTCGTAATAGTAATTCCTAGGTATTTAGTTGAATTTACGGCTTTTAGGTTTGACTGATTTATCGTGTAACCGAAGTTTAACGGATTCTTTTTAGCACTCATGTGGATGACCTCACACTTTCCGTTATTCAGGGTCAATTTCCAACTTTCGCACCATACAGATCTCTTCTAAATATATTTGCAATTTTTTTGGATCTTCTGATGACTTTCATTAGTCGATAAAAGAAAGCGTCATTTGCAAACAACCTAAGATGGCTGCTCAAATTGTCTCCAGATCGTTTATATAGATAAGAACAGCAAAGGGCCTATAACACTACCTTGGGAACGCCAGAAATCACTTTTTACTCTTTGTCAACTACTACGAACTGTGACCTCTGACAGGAAGTCACGAATCCAGTCACATAACTGAGACGATATTCCATAAGCACGCAATTTCACTGCAACCCGCTTGAGTGGTACAGTGTCAAAAGCCTTCTGGAAATTCAGATTCAATCTGAAATGCCTTGTCAATAGCACTCAACACTTCATGCGAGTAAAGAGCTAGTTGTGTTTAACAAGAACGATGTTTACTAAATCCATGTTGACTGTGTCAATAGATAGTTTTCTTAGAGATTACAGGTAATTTTCGAATAAAATTTATGTTCTAAAATAACGCTGCATATCGACGTTAATGATGCGGGTCTGTAATTCAGTGGAATACTCCTACCTTTCTTGAATATTGGTGTGACCTGTGCAACTTAATCGTCTTTGTGTATGGATCTTTCGTCGAGAGAACTGTGGTATGATTCAGGTATGGAGCTATTGCATCAGCATACTCTGAAAGGAGCCTAATTGGTGAACAATCTGGACTTCACTAATCAGAGGATATTTACTTCTACGTGTTAAACTACACTACGTATAATCACAGCTGCTTCTCGCCTGCTTAATATCACGATCATATGTTAACCTGTTCGTTAATTTAGGACCAGTAGAACACATTTTGTTCAGCCACATCCTTGGTGGCATATTCCAAAGTTAATTGCTGAATTTATTTTCTTCTATGAATTGTAATTCGTATGTAGTTCATTGTTACGTATCTTATTTAAGAAGTGTTGCATCTCATTTAAACTGAAATAATCCCTCTGGTTTTATTGCTAACCCACTAACATTAACATTTTTCATATCTGAAGAGGGGGAGATAATCGTAGATGCACTGGTTCAAAATCTTTGAATAAAATTTCACCGCACTACATTACTTACCTTAGCGACTGATGGCGTAACAGACGAAAACCGGATCGCGAAATAAAAAATATTGTAGAATATTAAACGTGCTTTCTCATATACCAGTATTTCCGTACAGCTTGTACCCAATTTTTTTCTCACAATTTTGACTGTCTTCTACTATTCTACGCTGGTGAAGACTTGTACGCTGACAAATCCTATGAATGTATTTCGAAATTTAAGTTCATGCTTACCTTATCAAAATGAAGTCGATACCGCCTCCTGGTGTCTTCACCATCTCGGAAGTTAAACTGTCATAGCAGCTCCCAGATTCTCTTTTCCTTTCTTCTGTAAGTTACTCTTGTCATAAAGTAGGATGGACGAGACGTTACCGGATTATGAGATAGTTCTCGCACTTAATTGCTCTTGCTATCTTCGAAATTGTATCGATGTTATTTCTTGAAGTTGGAATGTCTTCAGTCTGAGAACATATAACAACCTGAATAACCGTTTACTTGCTACTTTTCGCAATGATTTTAGAAATTCTGAAGGAATGGTATCTACGCCTACTGCATTATTTTATCTGAAGTGTTCCAAAGCTCCTTCAAACTCTGACAGTAAAATTACGTCTCATGTGTCTGCCAGAACTTATTTCGTCCCCTATCTTGTCACCACAGTTCATGTCTCTCGTAGAAGTCTTAGTTAAACTTATTCCATCTGCTTCTCTCTCGCGATGTAGTCTTTCCACCTGCTTCTCTCTCTCTCTCTCTCTCTCTCTCTCTCTCTCTCTCTCTCTCTCTCTCCCCCCTCTGCGTTTGACAAAGGAGTTCGTTAACACTCTGACGCTTTCTCGTCCAATTTACTTTGCTTTTTCTGTACTCTTAATCTATTACCCCGATGACACTGTCTCTTAAGATGTTTCCACATTTATTTGCTGCAATTTTGCATCAGCTTCACTGCTCGTGTTATTTTATATTGTTTTATTTTCTCTATTGGAAATGTTTATACTTGGCGACGTCAACTTGTCATGTCTCACAGTTCATTCATAGTTACTGTCCTTTAAAATATATTTACCTGTCCAATTTCTGTGTTCGTTATTATAATGGATCTCTTACTTTTCTTGGGTATAGTGGTATTCATTAACGCAGACCTACAGACTAAAATTCACTCCTCACGATTTCTCAGTATTTCTCAGTATTTCAATGTACCATTTCGTTATACTCTGATGCAATCGTCAGGAATAATCAAAGTTCAGCAGCTAAATTGTGCTGTATATGTCTGTCCTGGGAGGTATGTCGTACAATCCAGTACCTCTTCTCGTAATCTCTCACTGTTACGTAATGCAGGAGATGGCATTCCATATCATCTGGGCGTCTCCAACTACACATCATATTAACATTTTTGAATTTTATTCCCTGTTAGTAGTGGAAATCTGTTACAGAATTCTCACTCTTTCTCCTTTCATATTTCTGTCTCAGCAAATATATCTTCTGTATGTCTGTTAGACGTCTGTCTGTATGTCGCGCTTTCTGTCCACACAATATTAGGACGAAATTTGGCCGAATTTTTTATTCATTAACGAACACTGTATAATTGCTTCTCTTGTTTTCTGAAACTGTAGCTACGTTTTCAGTTCAAAGTTAGAATATGTGAAGTTAATGAATAGCAGATACCAATTAAATTAAAGTAAATATTTCATCTAGTGTCGACTATTCTGTTCGTGCCTTCTCTTTCAGAGGGAGTGAGAGCTACAAACCTTTTCCACAGTAGGCTACCACCTGCAGTGCAGTTAAGCTACTGGGAGGACTGCATATCCGAGGTACGCAGCAATGGTAAGCTAATATTGCCCCATCCCAATGATGCGATGTACCACTACAGATACAACGCGCTCATCGCCCACGTAATGAAACCGTGACTTCTCGATAACCCCTACCCTCTTTCGTTCATCTGGTATGGCCGCCAACGTCCGAACCGCTCACACCTTAATTCTTTTAATGCAAACTTCCATTGTAATTGACACTTCAGTGATACAATACTTGACATTCAAGTTTTGCAGTCACGTCTTCGGGCAAGTATAGCATGACTGGTGAGCGAAGATCACATTATCAACACTTGCTTCCAGATGAGATGAATTCCCGATCACGAACTCTTTCACTACGTCTGAAACTAAAGTGGACATGAAACGTGTGTGTTTAATATTAAATTTTTCAGAAGTTATGAAATCACTCGGCCAGAGGAGCTTCATACCTCCAATTTCTACACGTTTTCCTACCAGCTACTCGAGATGCCCTAGTAATGGTTGACTGGTGCAAAGAAACAGAAGAGGAATCCATCAAGAGCGAAAAGTTGTTTCCGCATTCGAAATAATCATCTCCACTAGGTGATGGACTTCCTGTGAACGGTCGATCACACGAGAAGAAAAATTACGAAGCCAGCTTAGCTCAAATAAGATACTTTGTACAGGATGGCGTGCAATTCACGGATTCCTGTTGTTCAGCGGAAGAGACTGCACGGAAACACACATTAGCTTTCAGATACTGCATCGATTAAAGTAATTCTATTTTATTTATACACTGCCTCTTAACCTTGTCAGTTCTTAAATACTTTGTAAATACTTTATAAATATTTATTGTTCTTTGTTGAAATATTTGTATTTTGGCGAGACGTTTGAGACAATTAATGCATGTACTTTAACTACTGCAAAAATTATCTTGTGAATACATTGATAGAGAATATACCTGTGTATCCAAAGTATTAACGAGCAGTCATCCTACCTGTGGTATCATCCTGGTCCGTCATAATTCTACTGGAAAAATAATTTTTAACAATTGCTGTTACAAGTTAGTAATAACTAGAAAGTAATTTACCGACAGAGTGAAGCTAATCACTGAGCTGTTGCCCACTTTTCAAATGAAATTCGCATTTCATTCAAGTCATTTGTCAGAGAGTAGCTTCATGCTGACAATAATCCTCAATGGTAATGGCGTCCAGACCAGTTCTCTGCTACCCTAGGTCGCTACTGGCTAAACAGTTGGCGTCCATTCGTCAACAAAGGGCTTACGGCATCTCTTCTCATTCGGTTTAATCGGACAGAATACTCTTCGTTCTCAAAGGCAGGCGGCTTGGCTCATGTAAACGCAGCTGAAGTTAAAAAAATAAAATTTTTGAAACTAATTCCCTAAAATAATCCTTGAGGGCTGCCACCTTATACACTGTTCCCCTTAAACAGGAGTGGGGACTGGACAACATTACGAGCAGCGTGTCATCTACTCTCCAAAAGCATGTTCGTCCTAGTAAGGGCCTCAATGCTATGGCAGGGATATGTGCAAATATTTCCTTTAGTGTTACGTAAATGGACTCAATTGCAATTGTATTCCAAATTATCAAATCAGTAAATATTAAAATATTAAATGATCAGTTGAAGTTGTCAGTCAGAATTGTAACAATGAATACAGTAAAATAATGAAACGATCTTTGATGATTGAAAATGTTTAATATTAGTTCTACAGTGTTAAACCCGATGTAATACGAGCAGGTACTGAATCCATACTGATATTTAAATGGTTTACAGGTGCCTCTAGAAATCAGTTGTCTTTCTATGGCAAATATTAATCCCAATTCCAGAAATTTAAAATACAACATAGCAAAATGTGTGCAAATAAATGTGTGAATATACAGTAAATCAGCTACAGAACTTAACCAGATTTAAAGTTCGATTAGCTACATATGAAAAACACTAATAAAAACTAAAATTGCTACATCCTCCATCTATTTGCAAAAATAGTTGCATGGAGTACCACAGGCTACAAACTGTTAAGACAATTACATTAAAATTCGCAATTCTCAAGTCCAGGATATGGTGTAGTATTGCACATTACCCATAACTTAACTAGATTAACCCACATCAAAACACAGGACAACATATTTTCTTCTATTACAGAGCACATCCCTACTCGGAAATAAGGAAAGTTTCTAATTGCTAAATAAAAACACGTGGTGGATTTCTTTAGAATGCCACGAATTCGTACTCTAATAGCAGTGGAATTCATTAACAATGAAATAACTCTTGAAATAAAGTAGATTGTTCCTCTTGAAGGGGTAGTTACCGTTCTGACATTAAAAACAGGGCGCAGAATACATCCTATGGTAAATACAATTCAAAATAGTAAGTTTAGCTGCTTAAGGAAATTAAACAAAGTAAAATTCAATAAAGCTGTTATTTGAATATTTAACTTTAACATTGTTCCCATTGCCCTGGGATCCTTTAAAACGAAATATGCTCATCATGTATTGCAACCGTTACATTACCGGTTGCAAATCAGGAGATAGCAAAAGGTATACCAATATAATACCAAAGTCTCACCTACTGACTTACACCCCCCCCCAAATTCTCTTCCAGCAATACTCCCTCAAAACATGGCATATTTAGGACTACACATACAGTGAACATTACACCTACATGAAAGCAGCATAGTGCTTCAACTGGAAAATGGTAGCATAAACTAGCCAGAGCATCTGATAAACTGTCACTGTCTCGACTTGGATACATCATTGGGGAAAGGCCAATACAGCCAGATACTAGTTAAGATCTCATAACATCAATTTGTGTGATGCCTAGTACACATAAGCCACATATATAAAGGTGTAGAAATAACAAATCTTGCACAAATGTTGTTCTTCGTGTAGGTAAGTGTTCTCCCAGAAAGGGAGACAAAGCCATGGGTGGGAGAATAAGTGAATATTCCTTGAGACTAAGAAATTCGTATTACAGATAAATCGAGGTAAATATAGTACGGAACACACATACAAAATTGTTTTGATTGTTCCATCCCAGAAAAATTCATTAATTTCAACTGACCTACGATAACTGTTCAGAAATACTGTGTGTGTGTGTGTGTGTGTGTGTGTGTGTGTGTGTGTGTGTGTGTGTGTGTGCGCGCGCGCGCGCACTGTAGCTTTTATAACTGACACATAACTTGGAGACACTCCTCAATGAATGGTTATAACTTTGCACAACACATAATGTAAGTTCCATGAGTCACTGCTCTGTATGTGACACAACATTGTCCAGTTGTAAAATGAGGACCTGCTATGACCTTAATAAATAAGGAGCGAATGACCTGATGTAAGGGCTTCCTAGACACAGCACTGTTTCAACGTAAACTACACACAAATTGTAGAAAATACATGCCTCTGAATGCTTAGTGAAATACCAGGACCACGAAGTACAATCGTCGGTTGTAACATGAAGCAAAAGGCCTTGAGGGAAAAGATCTGCAGTAGATCGTTGATGTCCATCACATGGAAAACTACCCTGTCGAGCATGAGGGAAAACCATAGCACCTCTCTGTGACTTTCGTAGGAACACACATGAAAAGTTATTAATTCCAATCAAACCGAGGTAAAATGTGAAAATACACTAGGAAAGCACAAAATATATAACATGCGAATGTTTACACGTGGTGTGTCAATTGTCATCGAAGGAAAGCTGGATGGGACGGTGAGCAAACAAGTTAACACAGCAGACAGAAGTTTTACTTCACTTGTATTTCTCCAACTGTATGAAGTCCCATTACAGGTAACACGGCAAGAAACATTCCAGCTTTCACGATGTCCACAACGATGAGGCACGAACGGAAAGGTCTCATAGCGGGGTGGCTCAGAGTGTGAGTGGCTGCCGTTGGCCATCCCATGTGGCAGCTGCAGAGGGCGCTCGTGGTACGGAGCTGCTGGGAGTGTGGTTCATCAGGCGCCCACGACTGAGTCCGCCAGATCCCGTACAACCACTGCTGGGTGACACACAACCTTGCAATTCCATTGCTATGATGCCTGTCGGGTGATATGGAGACACGAAACCACATAAAGTTTCTGACACACACGTGAGCAATGAAATACTGATCCTGACAGACGATTCAGTCAGCTTATCCCGAGTCGGCGCTTGGTAGTGGTTGACAGTACATGCACAACTGACCTAAAAGCATGGACAGTAAGATGTATTTTCTGTTGTTACCACGGTGCTTGCTTGCCGTAACATCACTGGGTGTTTGTGATAATGGAAAAGTGCAATAATATCGCGGACTTGCGACGTGACGTTACTGAAAAATAATGGCTGCCCAGTCGCGTTTGCAAGAGTGCGGCGTGGCTTGCCGCTGTTGAAGCTCTGACGGGGAAGGGGAGTCAAGGCGTTGCATGGCGCGAAAAAAAAAAAAAAGGGGTGAGAGAGTAGTGAAGATTCAGTAAGGCAGGAGAAAAGGGAAAGCGCAGACAGTGGAGCAGCTGCGGGCGGGAGGGAGGAGCGGTACATAGTTCTGACGAGGGAGAAGTTGGGACGTTGGCTGGTTCAACTAGTGACAGGTACACTGTTGTTACTAAAGCGCCCTTGAAGAAAACCTGTTTTCAAACTCACAGCTGATACGTCCCAGCTGTACGCCGCTAAGTACGTGTAAAAAAAAAAAAAAAGTGTAGGACAATGTTAGTAGACAGACACCGAAAGCAATCGGCAAGGAGTGAGAAAACAGCGATAGAGCACATACTAAATCAGTTTTTAAAAGTCTACTCAATTTTAGATATTAAGCAGCACAATAAATAATTTACAAAGGCATACTTCAGATTATTAATACAGAACCTGCTTTATTTGGAAACGCAGTAGCAAGAACAGGGCTGCAGAGTAGAATTTCACCTTCATAACAAAGCAGTGTGACTACTCGGTTTCTTTTTGTTTACCTTTAAGATTGTAGTGGGGGCCCAGTGAGTTCGTGTGTGTAACCTCAGCAACCTCAAACTCTAAGAATGTTAACCTCCATTTATGGAATTTTTTCGCACTGCTCCAGGATAACACTTTCTTCATGCAAAAAGAGCGGAAGTGTCAACAAATGTTGCAGTTTAAGTTTAGGTTGAAAATTACGTAGGTTACGACAAATTAGCAGGTAAAATGTTCACTATTTTCACCGATCATAGCGAAAGAAATATCTTAACGAAATGAAGAATGTCAATATACGTATGTACTAAACATACGAGCAAAAATAGTTTTTAACTCCTACAATTGAGGCATCGGAAGAAAAAGGAATGGAGGCAATTGCTTCTAAACTGATAATGGACTTAGTTCACATGCAGAATGGTAAAACATTAGTTACGTAAATTAGCTAAAATTCGAAATAAGGATAGTTCATTAAACTAGAAAAATACTCTAGAAACAGACTGCACGTTCTGTATTTGACGGCAAAACAAATCACTTTACAGAGCAGACTTGAAAAACGCAGAGTAGGGAAACGTAAGTAGCAAAGCATAATTAATGCAGTACTCCAAAAGAAACGTGGAAATGCAAAGAGTCTTTTCAATAGATCTAGAAGCAAGTACACTAATATAAACATTCCACAATTATGAACAATCCAAATTCCCAAACATTCATTGACAATAGATGATAGTATCTGTTGAAGCACCTTAAAATCTTCACAAACTCTCCACAAAATACGAATTGGTATGTACGTCGACCATCCTTCTCACGAAACAATTCTCAACCACTTGTAACTAACACTATAGGAGTTGGTTTCTTTAGGAAGGAAACTTGATTCTTCCGCCAAAGATTCCTGATGTCTATAACAATTCAAAACATACGCAAAAAACAGTCGACTGAAAAAGTACGTTGCCCCATATATACTCATAGTTAGAAAAAAATAGTAAAACTTAGACGCACGCAGTAAACAGGATACTTCAAAAGGGATAGTTAACCTCTGTGGGCCACTCGGTTCACCGCCGACCTTATGGAAATAGTTTTGATTAATAAACTGCCGCGAGGAGTGGCCGCCCGGTTTAGGGCGCCATGTCACGCAGTGCGTGGCCCCTCCCGCCGGAGGTTCGAGTTCTCCCTCGGGCATGTGTGTGTGTGTGTGTGTGTGTGTGTGTGTGTGTGTGTGTGTGTGTGTGTGTGTGTGTTGCTCTTAGCATAACTTACTTTAAGTAGTGTGTAAGTCTAGGGACCGATGACAGCAGTTTGGTCTCATAGCAATTCATACACGTTTGAACAGTTGATTAATACTCTCAACTAGATTCATTCCTACAGCTCACATTCATTTTTGGCAGAAAATCTCATCAAATTGAATATTTTGTCGGGCGAAAATGCTCGCTTAAAACACCAGCACTATACTTACTGGCGGAAAAAACCAAGGCTGCATCTTCGCATGCACCATCCGTCGACTGCAGGAGTGCTGACGACCGCGGCCGGACACATGAGATTCGAAGTTGGTACGAAAAAACACACACACACACACACACACACACACACACACACACACACACACACACACACACACACGAAAACAGCCCAGTGTGTACTGAGTCGTAGTACGCAATACAGCCGCCCAGAGGGCGTAAGCTAAATTTTTTGTGACCGCGCGCGCTTTGCTAGCCAGCGACTAAATACCCCTGAGGAACGTGTGATACAGAGTATCGGCTTCCTTTGATCTTGCAGCGCAGTACAATATCTCTGATGTCGGAATCCCTTTGAAATCTGGTAGTCGGTAGAGGCTAAGCCACGGATTCCCCTAGCTCGACGCCTCGTGTCCGTGCTACCACTAGCCACAGGCGCTGTGAGACAAGCAAGCGCGGCTTCGACGTTAAGTTAAAGCTGCAATTCCACCCCGTGACATATACTCCCCAGTTTAAAAAATCCAATTCACCCAACCCAGAAATGTTGTAGTCTATACATCTTCAATTTGTCGTGTGTACGGTATATTCCTCATTTATGAGCGTTATTTTCGAAGAAGGGAAGAAATCTGAGCGCACACGCGTTTTCACATCAGTAAAGCATTGTTCTTAGTGAGAAAATTCTGTGGAACAGTACAGCAAAACTAGTTTTCCATTCAGGAGTCTATAAATTGGTGGCCTAATATCTACTAAATCCTGCATCACAGGACTAGAATATTAGTCGTTTTTGGCTCGTGACAGAGTGCTAAGAGCATGTACCTTAATTTTCGAACTGTTAAGGTAGTCGAATCCCTCACAACTACTGAGTCTCTCGAGGCAGTCAAATAGCAGCTCGCAAGAGTCGTAAATTTATGGTTAATACACTACTGGCCATTAAAATTGCTACACCAAGAAGAAATGCAGATCATAAACGGGTATTCATTGGACAAATATACAACTGACATGTGATGATTACATTTTCACGCAATTTGGGTGCATAGATCCTGAGAAATCAGCAGCCAGAACAACCATCTCTGGCCGTAATAACGGCCTTGATACGCCTGGGCATTGAGTCAAACAGAGCTTGGATGGCGTGTACAGCTACAGCTGTCCATGCAGCTTCAACACGATACGACAGTTCATCAAGAGTAGTGACTGGCGTATTGTGACGAGCCAGTTGCTCGGCCACAATCGATCAGCTGTTTTCAATTGGTGAGAGATGTGGAGAATGTGCTGGCCAGGGCAGCGGTCAAACATTTTCTGTATCCAGAGAGGCCCGTACAGGACCTGCAACATGCGGTCGTGCATTATCCTTCAGAAATGTAGGGTTTCGCAGGGATCGAATGAAGGGTAGAGCCATGGGTCGTAACAAATCTGAAATGTAACGTCCACTGTTCAAAGTGCCGTCAATGCGAACAAGAGGCGACCGAGACGTGTAACCAATGGCACCCCATACTATCACGCCGGGTGATAGGCCGGTATGGCGATGACGAATACACGGTTCTAATGTGCGTACACCGCAATGTCGCCAAACACGAATGCGACCATCATGATGCTGTAAACAGAACCAGGATTCATCCGAAAAATGACGTTTTGCCATTCGTGCACCTAGGTTCGTCGTTGAGTACACCATCGCAGGCGCTCCTACCTGTGATGCAGCGTCAAGGGTAACAGCAGCCGTGGTCTCCGAGCTGATGGTCCATGCTGCTGAAAACGTCGTCGAACAGTTGGTGCATATGGTTATCTTGTAGATGTTCCCATCTGTTTGACTAAGGGATCGAGACGTGGCTGCACGATCCGTTACAGCGATGCGGATAAGATGGCTGTCATCTCGACTGCTAGTGATACGAGGCCGTTGGGATCCAGCACGGCGTTCCGTATCACCTTCCTGAACCCACCGATTCCAATTTCTGCTAAGTCATTGGATCTCGACCAACGCGAACAGCAATGTCGCGATACGATAAACCGCAATCGCGATAGCCTACAATCTGACCTATCAAAGTCGGAAACGTGACTACGCATTTCTCCTCCTTACACGAGGCATCACAACAACGTTTCAGCAGGCAACGCCGGTCAACTGCTGTTTGTGTATGAGACATCGGTTGGAAACTTTTCTCATGTCAGCACGTTGTAGGTGTCGACACCGGCGCCAACCTTGTGTGAATGCTCTGAAAAGCTAATGATTTGCATATCTCAGCATCTTCTTCCTGTCGGTTAAATTTCGATTCTGTAGCACGTCATCTACGTGGTGTAGCAATTTTAATGGCCTGTTGTGTACTACGTCTCACTTTATAAATTCGGTAATGCAGGCGATTTTATTACGATGGCCACTTCTCACTGTGTAGGCGGATGACTGAAATGTTTAGATCTCACAACGAAAACACGCCTGATTACTGCTCCAAGTCACGAATAGTATCCATAGCACTATCGCCCTTGCTTCCACCCACCTGGCGGCACACCATTGAGATGGAGTTAAGAGACTAATTAATTAAAATGGTCACGAGTCCTTTTGCATGGTGACTAATGCTTTTCCTACACTCAGATTACATGCGCCAGGTAACTGTTACAGACGCTTCTATAACGTTTCTGGAGGTTTCCCCACAGGCTTGGTAATCACTTCCTCCGATACAAAAATGGCTGGTAACGGTAGTCGGATGACTGAAGGTATCCAACGCTAATGACATTCTCTCTGTCGGTTGTCTTGTCATGCTGGTACAAGTAGGTCACTTACAATTGTACTATACTGCTGCCGACGTAACTTTGCTGAGAACCGTTAGCCTATGGGGGCACCAGGCTGTTGCACTCTTATCCGCCCACGCGACGCCACCGCCACCAGGTCGCATGCGAACACCTGCCACCACCGCCTCCGGGTCGCGAACCTCCACCTGCTCGTCAGGGCTGTACTGCTCCTGGCCGACAAGCCAGTGGTCGCCGTGCTGGACATCTGGTAACTATTCCAGACTCTGCTGTCCTATCCTTCTCAGAAGCCTTTTCTATAAAATGCATTTTTACCATAAGCATTTTTGTCCCATTATCTATCGGTTTCAGTTATTTATCATTGTCCACGATGTAGGGAACAATAGATTAGCTAAAACATCCCATATTCCTTCGAAGAGGAACGATATCGTAATTACCCACTGAAATTGTACGAACACTTTCTCTTGAAAAGTTCCACCAGATAGTATCGTTTTCGTCCAGCTTGAAAGGAATATACGTTTCTTTTAACTCATCTGTTGTACTCTATATACTGGATTATGGTTAATAACCGAAACCGGTAGATAACTAATAAGACAAATAAACAGCCGATGGCGAAAATGCACTGCATAAGATACTTTACGGCTGCTGAACCTCACCTTCTGGAAACATTTCCTTCTCAGAAGGCCTGGGCCCTTAAATGTTACTTGAATTAAAGCCCAATATGTTGAACAACAAAAAATGGTTCAAATGGCTCTTGACACTATGGGACTTAACATCTGTCATCAGTCCCCTAGAACTTAGAACTTAAGGCTAACTAACCTATGGACATCACACACACATCCATGCCCGAGGCAGGATTCGAACCTGCGACCGTAGCGGTCGCGAGGTCCCAGACTGTATCGACTAGAACCGCTCGGTCACTCCGGCCGGCGCTGAACAACAGGCTTCCCCTCTTCGCACTTGCAAACTAAACTGTTCTGAGATGTGTTTTCGAAATATGCCGGAACGTCTAACCCAGTGAAAAATAGCAAAATACCTGAATGAGATTTTCACTCTGCAGCGGAGTGTGCGCTGATATGAAACTTCCTGGGAGATTAAAACTGTGTGCCCGACCGAGACTCGAACTCGGGACCTTTGTCTTTCGCGGGCAAGTGCTCTACCATCATGGTTCGAGTTCGGTCGGGCACACAGTTTTAATGTGCCAGGAAGTTTCAGCAAAATACCTGTCGCCCGGCCACCCCATCCCAAACGTGTATGAACCTGCAGACTTGGTTTCCCTCAGATTGCAGCGCTGTAGAAGCGCTCATGTTGGCTCCTGCCAAATTATTGGGCGGATGCTTCGAGAAGTCAAATGGCAATCTCTGGAGTGAAGGCGACGTCCTTTTCGAGGAGAACTATAGAGAAAATGTAGAGAACCGATATTTAAAGCTGACTGCATGAGGATTCTACTGCCACCGACATACACTGCGGTAATGACGACGACGATAAAATACGGGAAATTAGTGCTCATACGGGGGCTGATAAACATTCTTTCTTCCCTCGTTGTATTTGCGAATGGGATGAGAATGGAAATGACTGGTTCTGATACAGGGTACCTTACACCACGCGCCATAGGATGGGTCGTCAAGTGTGCAAACAGATGTAGGTGTAAATTTAGTTAACCTATGAAGATCCATTTACAGGCACATGAAATAACGGAAATATGTTGTCTCTTACTTATCGAGAAAACAAAACGGAACTTCTGTTACGGACTGTCTATCGGTAAAGAGCTACTAAGCTAATTTTCTCAGTGCAGTCACTTCCCTAGACGTGTGAGAGAGGTTCTAATATGTTTGGACACAACACTTAGAAGCCCTACAGAGCTGACTTCTTAAGTCCCCTTTCGTCGAATTTCGTTTACCAACCATATTCTCACGAATCTTCCAGTCTTTTATTTATATATAGCATTTGAATCCACCTGATCTCGACGAGGAAGAGATGGCGCCAGCAAAGTCACAGACCCATGCTAATTCTCTCGAAATCCCATCACTTTCCGACAGCCCTTCCTTTAGTTAGATGGCTGTCTAGTTCTTCACTAGTAACTATGTAGAGAGCTATCACAATGAGACAAATAGCACACTAACGTACAGGAGGAAAGTCACAACTGTACAGTGTGTACGTGGACTGTGCAAAGAAATTCACAAGCACAATAACTAAAATTATCGATAGCGAATGATTGTCCATAAATATTCATCTGTACGTGTTATCTTTTTCATCGTACATCTGCGATTTATGAGCTAGGAATTCGCCAGTGTAATGGTGTCAGTCTTTGTTAATAGCAAAGTGGGTCATGAGAAATACACCACCTTTCTCAGATGGTTGCTTATCTTCATAATACGAATGCAACAGTACCACAGAAATTTCAGTACATTATCCACTGAATCATTTACTCTTGTAAGACATCGTCATACGCCTACACACAATTCAGGGTTACTACAAGAGTAGGGGGCAGATTCGAGGCTAAATCATAACACTGTGCATGTTTTGCATCAAAGAAATGTTTGAGAGTGGATCGACCATCATACTATATTCCGTCTAGAGCAGAACATATCCACATTAGTAGCACACATAAGCCGGCCGTTTTGGCCGAGCGGTTCTGGGCGCTTTACTCCGGAACGACGCAGCTGCTACGGTCGCAGGTTAGAATCCTGCCTCGGGCATGGATGTGTGTGATGTCCTTAGGTTAGTTAGGTTTAAGAAATTCTAAGTCTAGGGGACTGATGACCTCGGATGTTAAGTTCCATAGTGCTTAGAGCCATTTGAACCATTTTTAGCACACATATGCACAGCGTTAGGTATTTATTTAGAAGCAAACCCAGGACCTGCCCAACTATCGTAAACTGAGACCCAATTAACTAACAAGTATGAGCCAGACCAAATAAATGCCAAAACCGACAGGATCTGTCACTTGCCTCCTACATTGTCACAGAGGTTACTAGCTTACGGATTCGGACAAACTGAATGGGTATGTGCGACTACATAACGTTTGAGAGAAACGTTTACAGCTTCCTTTGCTGAAAAAAGCATGTTTTTTAAGCTTTGATTCATAACGATGGAAACTGACTGTCCGAGTTTGAGCCTGCGTAAATGCTAGTTATGCGGAGGTACACTTAAAAAGTCAGCGTGGGAAGTATGTGATGCTGAAGACCTTAGTTTCAGTGGATCATTTGTTAGTTATGGGTCAGAGTACCCTACACAGCATCACTGTACTTAAAAAGCCCTGCAGGTCATTTGTGACCTATGCTATGCGCATCTGATTCCAGTGCACCATAGGATTACTGGGGATTTTTTCCTCGCAGGCAAATTACATTTCGAAACCAGGATGGAGTGTATGTGCACGTACATGACATGGAAAACCCTACCCTTAATGGAACATTTGTTAATGGTGAGAGGGCATACTACACACAGCATTACTGTACTTAAATAGCACTGGCTGACAACTAGAAACTACGCTGCAATATTTCGTTATTAATTCTTTTTTTAAATTTTTTTTATGCTTTGAATCCGACATATACTGCATGCAAAACCTAGGGCGTAAGAATACTGTATTAAGTTGAAGTTTCGTTAATCTTAGGATGATGGAGTGAATGAAATCACCAACAGCACATCTCCATATAATTGCTCCCATTATCTTAAGCAAAACACCAACAGAGATATACTTTGGCTCCGCTGCAGCACATACTACTTCCTGCAGACCATGTTTGTTCACGGCACTTTGTTGCTTCAGAAATGCTTTTCGTGATGACTCTCGAGCTGTTATTTTTAAAGTAGCAACGCCAAGCTCAATGAGCATTGACGCACTAACACTGCTGCTGTCGTAAGAGGGTATAATGCGAAATACTGTCGCGTAGTTTCCAAATGTCATCCAGTGTTATTTCAGTACAGTATTGCTGTGTGTAGTACTCCCTCTTACCGTTAACAAATGTTCCATTAAAGCTAGGATTTTCCATGTCATGTACGTGCCTATGAACTCCATCCTGGTTTCGAAATGTAATTTGCCCACGAGGAAAAAAGGCCCTATAATCCCACGGCGCATTGGAGTCAGATTCGTGTAGCATAGATCACAAATAATTTGCAAGCCTTTTTAAGTAGAGTGATGCTGTGTAGGGTACTCTGGTCCATAATCGACAAATGATACATTGAAACTATGATCTTCCGCACCACATACTTCCCACACTGATTTTTTAAACGTACTTCCGCATTACTAGAATTTACGCAGGATCAAACTCGGACAGTCACTTTCCATAGTTATGAATCAGAGCTCAAAAACCATGCTCCTTTCATCATAGGAGGCTGTAAACGTTTCTCTCAAACGTTATGTAGTCGCACATATCCATTCAGTTTATCCGAATCCGTAAGCCAGTAATCGTCTATGTGACGGTGTAGGAGGCAAGTGGCAAATCCCGTCGTTATGTATCGAGAAGTAAAACGTACTAAGACGACTGCTGTCACTGGAGGAAACACTGGCATTGATGTGGTCTGGCTCGTACTTGTTAGTTAATTGGGTCTCGATTTACGATAGTTGAATAAGTCCTGGGTTTGCTTCTAAATACGTACCTAGCACTATGCGTATGTGTGCTACCAATGTGGATATGTTCTGTTCTAGACGGAATACAGTATCATGGTTGATTCACTACCAAATATTTAGTTGCGGTAGAACATGCACAATACTATGATTAAGTCTCGAATCTGCTCCTACCCTTGCAATAAACTCTGAATTATACGTGGACGTGTGAGGCTGTCGTACCAATGTAAATGATGAAACGGATAGTGTATTGAAAGTTCTGTAATACTGTTAGATTCATATTATAAGGGGTCAACCGCCTCTACGTATTAAAAATAATATATCTTTGCCTCACGCAGGTCGCAGTGGGTACTATCGACAGTCGAGCGCCCAGTGCGCCATAGGGTAGTCCGTGTTGTGACCCCGAGCAAGAAAGTTGTTGGCTGCTAAGCGAGCTCGGCGGATTTCGGCAGGCCGGCCGACCGCGTTTACAATTGTTTAACGGCTGTGTGTGTCACCCAAAGCCTTGGGTCTGACCTCCAGCAAATACATAAATGCCGTTAACTGAGTGATTTGTTTGATGTGTTTAAGTGTTCATTTGTGCACAGTAATTACGCGACAACCGCGTGAGGATTGAGTATTCAGTGTTATGTGGAGAGTACTGGCGTGTGACGACATTAATAGGCGAACTGTGATCAGTTAACCGGTATTACTTTGTCAGACGAAGGGAGTAAATGCCTCATTCGTGCTGTTTAGACAAAAGATATAGAACATTAACAAGAAACAATGTACCGGTTATTGCTACCTGACATCCTAATCAGCTTTGTTGGATTGGATACGAAACAACTCCTGTGCATATATTAACTGATCAGCTTTTATCAGTTGCACACGGTCGTCAATTACAGCGGGTTTAATAGGGAGTGTTTTAGTATTATGAAAGTATGCTTCATTTTAAAATGGTTACGTATTTTTCACAAGATACTGTACTAGCAACTAAGACTCTGAGCTAATTACACTGGCGAATTTTTAGCGCAGTAATCACACGAATATGATAAAGATCAGAACATGTACAAGGGGATATTTGTAGACAAACATTAGATATCGATAAATTGTAGCTGTTAGGTTTCAGAATTTCTTTGTGCGGTCCAATATTCTCGGCACGGTTGTAACATTCCGCCTGTACGTAGGGTGCTATTTGTATCACTGTGACAGCTCTATACTTAGTCAGTAACTGGTGGAGGAAAAGGAAGCCTTGTAAATAAAGCACATACCCGGATCAACCCCTATGTCTTTCCACGAGAACTTTTTTTGCCACTTACTCGAATGGAGTTTGCCAACTTATAAGGTCCTAGCAACGTGCACATGATGCTTTTAGGTTGCAGTTTAGTCACATAACACGATAAGATGTGGGCTCACACGACTGGTAGACAGCGACTATGTATTGTCGAGCTGTCGATTCGGTGTGGTTTCGAGGGAATTAGCATTGGTCTGTGAGTTTGCAGGTGACATATCTTTCTCGTCGAAATCAGGTGGATTCAAAAGCTATACGTCGAACAAGGATGACTCATGAGAATGGGGTTGGTAAGCAGAACACAACGAAAGGACAGTTGAGAGAAGAACTCTCTACGGTGGTTAAGTATTGTGGGCAAACATATTACAACCTCTCAAATATGTCTAGCGAAGTGACTGCAGTGAGAAAATTAGGGCCGGCCTTGTGGCAGAGAGGTTCTAGACGCTTCAGTCTGGAACCACGCTGTTGCTACGGTCGCCGGTTCGAATCCTGCCTCGGGCATGGATGTGTGTGATGTCCTTAGGTTAGTTATGTTTAAGTGGTTCTAAGTCTAGGGGACTGATGACTTCAGATGTTAAGACCCATACTGCTTTGTCATTTGAACCATTTGAGAAAATTGAGGGCTAATACGAAGGTTTTTACCGATAGACGATCAGCAGCTGACGTTCTGCGTTTTGTTTTCCCGATAAATAAGAGACAACATTCTTTCGTGAATTTCATGTGCCTGTAAAAGGGTGGACTTAAACGTTAACAGGTTAACTAAATTTACATCTATATACATATTTCACGAGCCATCGTACAGTGCCTGGAGGAGGGTCCCCTGCACCGCTACTAGTCATTTCCTATCCTATCCTATTCTATTCTATTCGCAAATAGAGCGAAGGAAGAAAGAGTGTGTATAAGCGTCCATATGAGCACTGATTTCCCATATTTTATCGCCGTCGTCATTACGCGCGATGTATGTCGGCAGCAATAGAATCCTCATGCAGTCAGCTTTAAATGTCGGTTCTCTACATTTTCTCAATAGTTCTCCTCGGAAAGAACATCGCCTTCGCTCCAGGGATTCCCATTTGACTTCCCGAGGCATCCGTCCATAATTTGGCGGGAACCAATAGGAAGGCTTCTACAGGGTTGTATTCTGAGGGAAGCCAGGTCTGCAGGTTCATACACGTTTGGGATGGGTGGTCGGCAGATACGTTTTTTGCTATTGTTCACTGGGTCAGACTATCCGGCATATTTCTAGAACACATCGGAGCATTTCGGTTTGCAGGTACGAAAAGCAAAGAATCTTGTGCAACATGATGGTATTTATCCCAGCGACATTTAAGTGCTCAGGCCTTCTGAGAAGTAGAGGACAGCAGAGTCTGGAGTCATTAACGGACGTCCAGCACGGTGAGCGTTGCCTTGTCGGCCACGAGCAGTGCAGCGCTGACGTGCGGGTGGATGCTCGTGAGCCGGAAGTTTGCAGGATTACTTTGCTAGCAGTATACAAGAATTCTAAGTGACTCACTTTCACCAGCATGACAAGGTAACCGACAAAGAGAATGTCATTACTACTTGATATCTTTAACTAACCTACGTTGGTTACCATCCATTTTGGTGCTGGAGTAAGTGGCTACCTATTCTGTGCGAAGTCCCCAGAAACGTTACAGAAGCGTCTGTATAGTTATCTGGCGAATGTAATCTGAGTATAGGAAAAACATAACTCACCTTGCAAAGCGACTCTCATGTTCATTTCAATTAATTAGTCAATGAATTCGATGTGAATGACGTGCCGCCAGGTGGGTGGATGCAAGAGCGATGAGAGATGATCGTATGGCATGCTTGGCCGGGAGGCCCCATGCGGGGGAGTTCGGCCGCCGTATTGCAAGTCCTCTTTAGTTGACGCCACATCGGCGACTTGCGAGTCAATGATGATGATGATGATGATGATGATGATGATGATGGACGACACACAACACCCAGTCCCCTGCCGGGAATCGAACCCGGGCCCCCCTGCGTGGTAGGCGGTAACGCTACCGCTACGCTATGCAAGCGGGCAGCAATGGTGATATTGCCATGGATATGATTCGCAAGTTGCAGTGGTAATCAAGTGTGGTTTCGTTGCAGTGAGCTTTTAACGACATTTCCAGCTCCCACCTACACAGTGAGAGATGGCCGTTATAATAAAATCAGCTGTATAACCCAGTTTATGAAGTGATACGTAGTATTACTCTGATATGGGTACTTACAACTACTCTATGCTGCTATTTCACTACCAAAAGAGACTTTGTAGGTGAAGAGATATTTGACAATGTTATGAGTTCGAAACTGAAGAGGCATCCTGTGACAGAAGCAAACCATTCTTTTAGCACTCTGTCAAGACCCAAAAAAAAGTTAAATATTCTAGTCCTGTAATGCAGGATGTATCAGATGTGAAGCTGATAAGAACAAATGTTGTAACCGGATGAGAGAATACCTAGATGAAATATAGCCTATCGCTTACTGTTGTACAGGATTTTCGCACTGATACTTCAGCGATGCGAAAATGCGTGTATGCTCACATTTCTTCTGTCTTCGAAAGTTGTTGTTGTTGCTGTGGTCTTCAGTCCTGAGACTGGTTTGATGCAGCTTGAAACACGTATGTAACATAGCAGCGATGGCGAGGCATTGTAGCATCTGTGACCAGAGAGTATGCGCTTGACCGCGCGAGTGTTGCGAGCGGTTCTCAGTCTGTCGGTCAGTCGTTGCGAGTCTGTAGCTCTGTCTAGTTGAGGGCAGTACTCAGTTAGTAGTCGTTGAGAGCAGTTCTGTAGTAGTCGTCAGACAGAGCAGTCGGTCAGTAGTAGCAGCCCAGTGCGGTTGTGTGATGTAGTCTGTCGGCAACACTGGTCAAGATGCTGAATAAAGATGCTGAATAAGGTATATTGTTAATTAAGGTAATCATCAGATAATTTAAAGTTCATTTATTGTAATTAATTTCCAACAAGTGCCCCAATAATAATTATGATTTCAAAAGCAATTTTATTGAACTAAATTTCGTTCCACTTCCCTTAAACAAATTTCAGTTAAATTACAAAAAAAAGGAATATTATTATTTGCAATGCAGTTCCTCCAAGCTGTGCGCAACAATAAGAGCAGAAATTTGATTAGCAGTTACAATGAGGTAAGAATTTAATTCTGATTTATGCACAGGGCCAAAGACCGATATTTCGGTTTATTTGAATTATCATTATCACTGAAGGTTCATTAGTACTGAATTGTTTTTTATTATTTTGCGGAAGCTTACACCAGAGTCAGATTGCGAATTTTGTTTAATGGTCATTGTCATTGAATTTATTTGCGGGGAGGTTACGTTAGGTTGTATTCTTGTTAACATTCAAATTATTGTCCGGTCAACATTCTTGTGGGAAGGTTTCACTTGGCTCTCATTACTATATAATTTTGTCACGTAAATTTTTGTGGGGAGGTTACACTTAGCGCAATGTCCATTAGCATTTCTATATAATATTGTCATATGTAAATTTTTGTGGGGAGGTTACACTTGGCGACACCCAGTCCAGGATCGAATTTCGTTGAGAGTCTTTTGAAAAACAGTCAGAGATCTGCTCTTATTTGCTTAGATATAATTAGGATTTGGCGCAACGCTTTTACTAATCTTGTGATTTTCTTTCTACAGGTTCTGGCGCTGCAGTCCGGAACCGCGGGACTGCTACGGTCGCAGGTTCGAATCCTGCCTCGGGCATGGGTGTGTGTGATGTCCTGAGGTTAGTTAGGTTTAAGTAGTTCTAAGTTCTAGGGGACTTATGACCTAAGATGTTGAGTCCCATAGTGCTCAGAGCCATTTGAACCATTTTTCCTTTACTGCTTGCTCAATATACAGATTGAATAGCATCGAGGAGAGGCTACAACCCTGTCTTACTCCCTTCCCAACCACTGCTCCCTTTCATGTCCCTCGACTCTTATAACTGCCATCTGTTTTCTGTACAAATTGTAAATAGCCTTTGGCTCCCTGTATTTTACCCCTGCCACCTTCAGAATTTTAAAGAGAGTATTCCAGTCAACATTGTCAAAAGCTTTCTCTAAGTCTACAAATGCTAGAAACGTAGGTTTGCCTTTCCTTAATGTATCTTTTAAGATAAGTCGTAGTGTCAGTATTGCCTCAGGTGTTCCAACATTTCTACGGAATCCAAACTGATCTTCCCCGAGGTCGGCTTCTATCAGTTTTTCCATTCGTCTGTCAGGAATTCGCGTTAGTATTTTGCAGCTGTGACTTATTAAACTGATAGTTCGATAATTTTCACATCTGTCAACACCTGCTTTCTTTGGGATTGGAATTATTATGTTCTTCTAGAAGTCTGAGGGTATTTCGCCTGTTTCATACATCTTGCTCACCAGATGGTAGAGGTTTGTCAGGACTGGCTCTCCCAAGACTATCAGTAATTCTAATGAAATGTTTTCTACTCCCGGGGCCCTGTTTCGACTTAGGTCTTTCAGTGCTCTGTCAAACTCTTCACGCATTAGCATATCTCCCATTTCATCTACATCCTCTTCCATTTCCATAATATTGTCCTCAAGAACATCGCCCCTGTATAGACCCTCTATATACTCCTTCCACCTTTCTACTTTCCTTCCTTTGCTTAGAACTGGCTTTCCATCTGAGCTCTTGAAATTCATGCAAGTGGTTCTCTTTTCTCCAAAGGTCTCTTTAATTTTCCTGTAGGCAGTATCTGTCTTACCCCTCGTGATATAAGCCTCTACATCCTTACATTTGTCCTCTAGTCATCCCTGCTTAGCCATTTTGCACTTCCTGTCGACCTCATTTGAGACGTTTGCATTTCTTTTTGCCTGCTTCATTTACTGCATTTTTGTATTTTCTCCTCTTCGAAAGTAACGGAGTGAAAAGGAAGGAATCTAAATTTCGCGTTAGAAATGGAGGTATATGAACATAATCTCTGTTTTGGCTAGGGTAAAGCGGATTTTTTAAACGTGGTGTCTGTGTCGCGGGGTGGAGTAGCAGTTGGAACTTTTTAAGTCCAAGCCGAACCTACTTATCTCGCAGTGTCCACTGCCAGCGGCCGGTGTGGTGACGTGGCGGCGGAGGACGTGAAGACGCGGCTTAGCCTTTAGCGACCATCAAATTTCAAAGGGATGCCGACACTCGCGGCATTGTTCTGGGCTGCGAGATCAACATTCGGTATTACGCATTTCTCGGGGGCATTTAGTCACAAAAAATTTAGGCTGTGTCCGCTATCACGGGGCCCTCTCGGCGGCTTTATTGTGTACTATTACTCAGTACACATTCGGTTGCCTTCGCGATCTTGTGTGTTGCGTGGGTTATGGGAAGCGCATGGAGGAGGGTGTTTGTGTTCTCAGATGACAGTGCACACGAGACCTCGGATATATTTAGCACTATGGCGAACGTTCTCTGTCTTTTTTTTTTTTTTTCAAAATTTAGTTACTTGATTTGTAAAAGGCATATGTGATTCACATGGGTGTGGTGCATTATCATCTTTTGCTTACAGGTGCTGGTTTTCTTGCATGCGCGCGAGCGCGCGCTTGAGTGTGTGTGTGTGTAGTACCAGGGCTGTCGGGTAATTGTCAGATCAGTTTCTAATAAAATGTGATCTTTTTAAATTGATGATCTGCAGGCTTTTCCTGGCAAGTGGATGAGAGAGGACTGCTGCGTTCATACCAGTTTCAAACATCTCCCGGCCGTGGTGGCACATGGAGCCTATGGGAGATGGGTGGGCGAGCAGCAATGGGCCTCTCCTGGTCGGCATGGCTGCGGCGGTTTCCAGCACTCCTGCAGTTGATGCACGACCGGTTGAAGATGCCATGTAGTTGAAGACGTTAATGATGTTCTGCGTTTTAAGTTCTCTCTTTTCCCTCCAACATAGTCAATATGATTATTCAGACCCAAATATGCAAATGAGCTGTAGCGATGAAGTCAGTTGAGCCTATTAATCAGAAGTGTGACAGTATTTCCACAAGGCGGTGGGGAACTGTGGCGTTTTGATTGGAGGCAATAAAAGATATTCACGTAACTGCATCAGTATTCACCAATAGGTAAGAGTGGAGGTACCACAATTGAGCTATTTCCCAACATTTTTTTTTTATTTCAGCAGTGGTGCAGGGTTGATGGGATGGGGTGGGATGGGATGGGGTGGGATGGGATGGGATGGGATGGGATCGGAGGGATGTGATGTAGGCTAGGAGATTTACCATAGCGGCAAAAGTGTCTCAGAACTGATCTGGGGAGGGTGTAACAAAAAAGTTTCCCATGATCGGCAGTCCTTTCCCTTCGAGGGCTGAAGGAGGACAAAGAGAAGGGGAGGGGTGGGGGATTTCTAAAGAGGAGGAATTATCCCCAGGGATTCATAAAGCAATAGAATAACAATGGGTTAAGGGAAGGGGAGAGAGTTAATTCGATCCTTAATGTTTGCAACTTGCTATGCTAACACAATGGAATTCATGACTTCATGAAAATCGAACAGTCCAGTGTTTGATGTGCTGTAACAGGCAGCATAGCAGAAGATACCAGATAGTACCGAATGGATCCTGAGGTGGCATCACTAAACCTGTCAGATAGATATATTTAAAAACTATTTCAGTAGCTTGTTCAATTCAGTGTTCCAATTTAGTTCTATAAGAATTTATCATAGGGAAGAACTGTTAGCATTAAGAAAATTGTTGTTGTTGATAAAGGAAAGCAGGAATAGTTTGGTAGTTGTTTCTAATTTCCTAATTAAAACAAAAATTTTAAATGATGCTGAGGTAGGTAATGAAAGAGGTTATGATGATAGTCAAACAGTCAAACTTTGGAAGAAATGAAAAGGGCTAATGGAACATATTTAAGTAATGTTGAAAGTATCTACAGACTGATAAACCCTGTAATGTCAAGCAAGAACCTGCCAGTGACCACTTATCATTTAGTAAAGTTAAAAGAGAACAAAATAATGGTATGGATAATAGCATGGCAAAAGTAAAAGCTATGCTTAAATTCAAATATGATTGACCTAAAAGGAGAAATGAATTCTAATATTGGTGAAATAAAAGGGAATACTGGCAATATATACAAAAAACTGGAGGTTCTAAATGAAAATTTAACAAAATTTGACCAAAGCTTTGCTGAAGTAGAAAGTAACTGAGAGAGCCAGTTGAGTGAGGCTCATATAGAAATAGATTGTAAATAGACGGATGTAGCCAATCACTGTAAAGGTAGTAAGGAAAATGTCATAAAATATGTAAGCATGGGTTTGAAGCAATAAATGCTAATTGTCAGAAAGTTCATGAGGATAACAAAACTTGCTGTGGGAAACATAAAGATGATTCGGAAATATAGTTACAACAGACAAAAGAAGCAGTAAATATAAATGCGGTGTGGCTAGGGCCTCCGGTCAGGCAGACCGTTCGCCTGGTGCAAGTCTTCGAGTTGACGCCACTTCGGCGACTTGCGTGTCGATGGAGATGAAATGATGATGATAAGGACAACACAACAACCAGTCCCTGAGAGGAGAAAATCTCCGACCCAGCTAGGAATCAAACCCGGGCCGGTAGGTATGACATTCCGTCGCGCTGACCACTCAGCTACCAGGGGCAGACAAAAGAAGCAGTGAATTGTTCAATTCTAAATCTGCTACGTAAAGTAGAAAATAAATGTATTTCTTTAATTAAGAACACAATGTTGGGAGTTAGCGAAATCATGAAAGTAAAATTTACTGAAATTAAAAACAGGATATGGAAGTGTTGGTGGAAGTGATCACTATGTATCAGGTGTCTCATCATTCATTAGTTGTTTTAAATTTTGAAGCTTGTGACAATGTACACCCAATGAATTTTTCTAGCAAATTTGATAATTTATATAAAGGTTGTAGTGAAAGAGAGGAAATGTCTTTTGTGAAGAGGTTTTATGAAAGGGAATGGTTATGGATGGGCAGCAGAAGTAGCAAGTAAATGTACTTCTAGACCAGAATTAAGAATGGACTTCATAGAAGAATACTGGTCCAAAGCAGAACAACAACACACCTTGAGTGAGTTTTGTGGTAGAGAAAAATATAAGCGAAAGAGACACATTAAAAGTCTTTTATCGATATTGGGTAAACAAACTCAAATATCTTGATCTGGATGTGGGTAGTGAAAGAGCTATCTTCGTGTAAGACAATAAACTGCCTCAAGACTGAAAGAATTACTGATATATATCCCAAGAGGTAATTTAAATGATTTTTTAACTTGTGTGGGTAGAATAGAGAGTGTTAAACGTAATTTTTGGGAAAATGAACCCACTTCAGCAAGGAAAAATTGAAATAGAAATAATTACTAAATGAATATGATCAGTAGATTAGCTGATCAAAATAATCACAGGGATAACTGAAGAAGTAATAGTAATAGAAGAGGTAGGGATGCAGATAGCTCAGGTAAGCGGAATGAAAGGACAAATGGTCATACAAATCAGGATCAGAGAAACTAAGATTTGCACCAGTACAGGTTTAAACTTGGACAAAAGCTTCCAAAGATTCATACAGTTTTAAATGTAACACTGGTTATGTGATTATTTTTCTAAAGATAACGACAATATATACCCTTGAAATTATAGATATGGTAAGAAGGCAGCTTGTATACCAGGAAGGAAATGGAAGAAACCAAGTTATGTGCTAAATCAGTATGAAAATGAACCAGTAGATGAATTGGTACAGACAAATAACAGAAGTAAAAAGCATTAAAGAGGATACCAGTAACTTTAGTTTAGAGTTAAGTACAGCAATTTCCAGTAGTAGTAGTAGTAGTAGTAGTGTAGAAGATTGATTTGAAAAGTTGTCTGACCAAAAGGGTGAAATTGAAAATATTGTTCCACTGTTACCAATCGAAAACTTGGGCATTCAAGAGGAGATACCAGAAGGTTAGTCTGTATAAGGAGCACCAACTTGGATGTGTCTCTTTGTGGTCTAATAATAACGAGGAAAATGATTACATGGTTAAACAAATGTTGAATAAAAGTGATAGTGACACCAGTAGCAGTTCAGATGATGAGGTGAATGATGAATTGTCTAGTAGTGAAGATGAATTTGTATGTGAGGAAAAAAGTAATTTAATTAGTAAAGAGAAAGTAATTCTGAAAAATGGCATTATTGATGAAGAGAGGGATGTAGAAGAAGTAAGTGGCGAGTAAGATACTGCTGTGTATCATTTATCACTTGACTTTAATTGAAAACAATTTTGGTAATCTAAGTAACAGCTTTTTTTAGAAGAGAAATAAATGAAGAGATCTTGTGTGAACGAGACATTTCAGATAATAATTCTGTGGGTATGGATAAGTCACAAGGAGTAGTAGTTAAGTGATTTTTGGACTGTGGAAGAGTACTAAATAGTGTATGTCAAGCATTTTTTGATTCTATAAAAAACAAAGCGAGGGTAGTTGCCCTGAGCATTTCTGGAATTCGTATTTTGCTGCTACTGGAAAAATGTGAAAAAGGCATTAAAGAAGATGTAATGTTAACCACAGAATTGGCTGAACAAAGGGTGGATTGTAAATTTTCAGTTATTCCTGGTCTTAATATCAGTGTACATTTTGGAACTCCCTTTTTGTGCAGATGGAATGTCAAAATTGATTTTGCTGCTGCAAGATATTCTTTTAATTACAATGGTAATACAAAGGAAGTAAATTTTCTTGGTGAACTGGATAATTTGAGTCATATTCCTCTAATGTATTTTATTACAGATAAAGGAAATAATCAAAGGCAGGATGATGAAAACTGTTAACTCAGCAGTGGAAAACTAGAACATATTGATATTGTAACTGTAGAGCAGAATAATGATTTAGCTAAAATATTAATGCAAAGTATCGCGAAATATGGGAGAGAGTGCCTCAGAAATGGTACAGGATTTGGGTTGGGCTGGACATCATTACAAGAAATGCATTTTTCGTCGCGACGGAATCTTCTCACGGAATTCCAATCACCAAGTTTCTCCTCCAAATGCGAAAATATTTTGTTGACACCGACCTACATAGGGAGGAACGATCACCACGATAAAATAAGGGAAATCAGAGCTCGTACAGAAAGATGTAGGTGTTCATCCTTTCTGCACAGTATACGAGATTGGAATAATAGACAATTGTGAAGTTGGTTCGATCAACCCTCTGCCAGACACTTAAATGTGATTTGCAGAGTATCCATGTAGATGTAGATGTAATAAAGTATTCTCTGGAAAATTTGGATTAGTAAAAAACTTCGAGGGAAAATTAAAATTTAGAGATCATAAACCATTTTTTTGGAAACCTTATGGAACCCACTTTTGCTAAAAGTGATGTTCTTCAAAAGTTACTATATCTCAAAGTTATCGATCTGGTAAGCATATTTAAAATTCTAGTGAGGTAATAAATAGATTCAGAAAAGTAGATTATCTCTTAACTCTATACCAATTTTGGCTTATTTCAGACATGTTCATTTTATCTTAAACCTAATTAATTCAGGAGATATTATTAATTAAAAATTTCAACCAGCTCATACTTTCAGCTCATATTGCGACCAAACCACTATAAATTTCTGTAACATGTTAACGTACTATTGATGCGCAAAATTTTCTGAATCCAACGACACCAATAACAAATATACAATTTCAGTAACTAAGAATTGCGAAATTTTTAATATCGAAACGTTAATAATCAATTTGGATGCCATAAATAAAAGTCATGAATTCCCGTAGTGTGAACATAACTTGGTCCTTTATATTTTAGTAGCTACCGATCATATCGGTAATTTCATAGACAATATCTGACACTAATAATTACATCTATTTAAAAAGGAATAATTTGACCTAGGGAGACTTCAAATAATAATCAATTATCCAAAATCATGTAATATTCTAGTGCATGCCTATATAAGAACGAAACGTTCACAATTCCATGATTACCTTTTTATTTTTCTTGGAATTAAGTCTCTGTAACTTGCTCCACGATTTCAGTATTGTCTACGCAGTCTGCTCTGGTGTTTTTGTTTGAACTAGCTTCGGGGCTATTCGAGGGTATGAGCAGTGATTATTAGAATCAGTGATACATTCGTAAACATGTCACTGGACCTTAAGAAACTAGTATCATGATTCCGTGTGCCTTGTTGATAATTTGTTGATCTGTTATAGGAAAAATTACTTTGTGTGCCAGTTAATTAATGATTCTCATGCTTTTGGCGGTATATCATTTAAAGTAATCCGTCAAATGTGAGTGCAATGAGATCTGCATAAATATTTTTGATCTGTAATGAGGTCTGGTCTTTAGTGGCAAGAATCAAAATCCGTAAATACATTTTTGAAGTGATTTCGTGTGAATATTTAATAACGGCGGCACATCTCTTTTTATTTATTAAGAGATTCAGTCCTATCACGAACATTTTCAGCTAAAGGACTAGTGGCGTAGCTACCGAGAAGCAACATTACTCTATAGGTATCCTTACAAGCTCTGGAAAGCCTGAGATCAAATAAGGGAGAAGGGCTAGAAACCATACCATTGAAATTTCTAAAATCTTTGGTAAAAGTCATACCTAGACGACTATCCAAGTTGGGGTGTGTAGAATGTATGAGTCAGGCGACATACCATCATATTTTCGGAAAAAATGTCGTCCACTCAGTACCGAAAACAGAGAAGAGCAGATACATGTGAGAACTATTGCACTGTCAGTCTAGCAGGTGATACATCCATGATACTGACGAGAACAACAGAATGGAGAGAAAATAAGAAAACTGCGGATGTGTTAGAGGACTATCAGTGTGGCTTTAGGAAAGGTAAAGATACAAGTAAAATCAAGACACGTTCATACGACTTGTCGATCTTGAAAAAAGGCATTCGACAATGTAAAATGGTGCAAAATGTTCAAAATTCTAAGAAAAATGTGAATAAGCTGTAGGGAAAGTGTAGTAATATAAAATATCCAATAAAATCGTCTCGGATTTTACAGGCCAAGTCATTCCGAATAAAGCACTCGAGCTTTCTAAATGTCTCCCCCACAGTCATCAGGACTGTCGGAGATGGGACGGTTGTCAGCTTGGGTAGATGCAAAGGCAGGCTCTAAAACCTTCCAGAAACGGCCGGAGTGACGCAGGCGCGGAGAGCAAATAGGCCAGTTCCTAGCACCTCCCGTCCCGCGTCGGCACCACGTGACCTCAGATTGCTCGACAGGACGTTGCCACATTTGAAACTGTCGCTGCCGCGTCCCTACAACTTCAAACCTACGTCTCTGCTTTTTTCAATGTTCAAAACTGGCCCCCATGCCCTATTAAATGTGTTCCCTTGGACTCTGTTAAAAATGTTGCAAACAGCAATTTTAATTTCTGGCGCATCTTTTATAACGGAGTCAAATATGATGTCGTTCGAGACGAAACTCTCGTCTTTTGAAATTGTATTTTATGGCCGTTTTCTAGGCAATGTTCAGCCACGGCCGACTTCTCGAGGTTCCCTTTGTTTACCGAACAACGCTCAACAGCAGTACGAATAGTTTGACCTATGTAAATGCTACCACATTCACGAAAGACACCATACACACCAGAAATCGAAGACCTATGCTGTCTTTAACTGGCCGTAACATATCTATTATTTTGGAGACACGCTGAAAAACTGGACGTCGTAGCCTTTGTCTCTTGAGCGCGCGTTTTATCTTGTTAGCAGTTGTTCCACAGTATGGAAGGAATGCAGCTGCTTGGCCTCTTCAGCCGATTCAGAAGACACCTGAAACTAACTCTTTAATTTTTTTGGTTAAATATTAACCTATAGAATTACCCGGACAAAGATAACTCAAACTTCTCTATTCAGTTACTACCCACAACATACAAGCCCAACGCAATCTGACTGCTATACATTGACAATAATTAACACGAATGAATGGTCCTGAATTGCAAGAAATCCAAACAATAATAGAAATCCGAATAATATGAAATTTAAGAAATATAAAACTGCTTCCAACTTTGTTTGTTACTTGGCTAAACACATTTCAGTCACGAGTCCCGATATTGCTAACCCCATTCTTTGTCATAAGTCAATTACCTCATGGAAAATCTTCATAACACGAACCACACCAATTATTTACGAAGGTTAAAGCCCAGACCATAAATTGACCAAAGATATCATTTATCCTTGAAGAGAGTTGTAGCCGCATCGAGCTGTAAATTCCCTGCGACAATAATGTAGCTCGTCACTGGAGATGTTAAATTCTCTCTTGTACTCTTGCAATAGTAGTACGCATGTTAAGCGCTACTAGATTGTTTTAAAACCGATCGGAAGTTTAAAAGTTTTACGATTGGAAGTATTAGTCAGAAGTCGAACTGAAGTAAAATCAGCCGGCCGGTGTGGCCGTGCGGTTAAAGGCGTTTCAGTCTGGAACCGCGTGACCGCTACGGTAGCAGGTTCGAATCCTGCCTCGGGCATGGATGTGTGTGATGTCCTTAGGTTAGTTAGGTTTAATTAGTTCTAAGTTCTAGGCGACTGATGACCTTAGAAGTTAAGTCGCATAGCACTCAGAGCCATTTGAACCATTTTTGAAGTAAAATCATCTTTACCCTTTAGACAGATAACGTGACAGTTGATACATGTGACAGAAAAATAACTCGTATGATTGCTGATTTGTGATGGGACTTAGCTTTCGTGATATTTAACAGTCACGAACATCAAAGGCACAGAAAGAAACTTATCGCCGACATAAACTCAATTTTTAGACTTGAGTAGGCAACAGATAAACGCAATCACGAAGAACTTACAATTGCGCCATGTTGTCAGAAACTGTCGTCAAAGTCAGAATTGCTGATGCTAACAGACGCAATTCCCTGAATGACAAATCGGTGTGTGTGCTCAGAGTAGGGACAAATAATTACAAAGAACAATAATCTTTCATTCAACTTTAATTCTTCTTGTCGCATACATTATTTAATGGACATTTAAAGTGAATTTGTTGATTTAACTAATTCATATAAAAGTGAAAGGTGATTTAGTGACAATTTAACTGAAAACAGCAATAAGTTCGCACCGAAATACGACGCATTCTGAACGTTGCGCAAGGGTATGTTATCTCTGGAATTACGTCGTGTAGTTGTTGAGTAAGCGACGTAGCGACGCCCTGACGACGGAATGATAATTAACAACTCAATATCCTCGCAAAAATCATGATGTGACATCGGTTTGGGTGATGGATTGATGATTCGAGAGATTATATTTTCAACGTTTGAATACCCATTCTCAAGCCGGGCGTAAGAAGTACAGTCAGCAAGTTCGAGTGAACTGAAAAGTCTGTCGCGAACACCCAAAGGACCTTTGGTTATCATTTCAGATCAAGGGAGTCATCGCGTTATCGAGTGGTGCTGTCGCTATATTTATAAGTGGAGAAGATCGATGGACATCGAACACCATTGCTTTAATTACAAGCAAGGGCGGCGCACAAACTCCGGCGTGCTGCTCCATCGAGACGATGATATCAGTTTTGAGATGCAGTATCTGGAAAATAACCAAGCCGTGCGAGGAGTTGTTTTTATAATAGTTGCAGACTGGCGTTGTCGTGATCGACGGACGCCTTTCCACGCCATCTCGACTGCGGCAACCACCACCATCGAGCCGAGACAAAACGAGACGTCACATTGGGTGATGATGATCGGGAAGGAAGGCCATTGAAATCAACCATTGACAACAGTGTCCAAAGAATCGTGGAAATGATTCGCAGTGATCACAGATTTTAGGACGATGAGCTTCGCACAGCGGCTGTCGAATGGCTCCGTGACCATGTAGCGGATTTCTATTGTCGAGGAACTGAACAGTTTGTAGAACACTTTGGCCGCTGTTTGTGAGAAAGGTAGTGTCATGCATCAGTGTCACTTTGAAGTATAGTACGACATTCAGTAAAAGCCTGCCCTAATAATGCATATGTTACTTTTTTAAGTTTCCTCTTCTGAAAAATTTTCAGATTACATAATAAAACATTTCATGGTACTTACATAAAAATGTATATTGCTGTATTTCAACTGTCAATTTATAAATACAGTCCATCAAAGATTACCTAAAATCATTTCATTACTAGGGTAAAAATTTATTTGAGACCTGACGTAGCGTACCCTAACGTTCTGATGAATCATAATACCTTTTATTTTAATTTAGTGTTTAATTCTTTCGAGTATTTTGTCATAGAATAAAGCACTGACCACAAATAAAACTTTTATTTCACAAAACCTATACTCGCAACTACTGAAGTTAATTATTACATGAAGTAATTGATTGCTGATTTATTTTATTATATTAAAGGAAATGCACATTAAGAGTTGGTATCGTATTAATTTACGAGACCACAAGCGGAATAAAAATTACTATGGATTTGTGTAATGTTGCTGAAGTGGGCATGAGCACTGTGCTCGAAAATGTTGGTACAGGTTAACGAGGCCAAACAGCATTTTGACTGGGATGTAAATTTGCAACCTTCCCAACGCAAGTATCGTGCGCATTAAGCTATCCTAACAGTTTCCATTTTGGCTCATGGCTTCAACACATTCGACGTAGCTTACCATCAGTGTACTGGCGATATTTAATGCATCTCAAATTGTTTTTCAGGTAAAAATGGGAAGGAATTTTGTTATAGGGTTACTTTGGACTTGGTGATCGTGAATGATACCTGTCGTCTTTTACTACTGCAAGATACTGGTAAGATCAGTTACGCAAAATGTCTCTTTACTGATTCCCTAACTCCCAAGAATGACTCTGACAGTAGAGTCTACGTTTGCTTGCCTGCAACAGGTACCAAACACAAAATTTCTGATTAGTGGGTCACATTTATTCAAATATTAATTAATAAAACTGATAAAGGGCGCCACCTAACATACACTACTGGCCATTAAAATTGCTACACCAAGAAGAAATGCAGATGATAAACGGGTATTCATTGGACAAATATATTATACTAGAACTGACATGTGATTACATTTTCACGCAATTTGGGTGCATAGATCCTGAGAAATCAGTACCCAGAACAACCACGTCTGGCCCTAATAATGACCTTAATACGCCTGGGCATTGAGTCAAACAGAGTCTGGATGTCGTGTACAGGTACAGCTGCCCATGCAGCTTCAACAGGATACCACAGTTCATCAAGAGTAGTGACTGGCGTATTGTGAAGAGTCAGTTGCTCGGCCACCATTGACCAGACGTTTTCAGTTGGTGAGAGATGTGGAGAATGTGCTGGCCAGGGCAGCAGTCGATTATTTTCTGTATCGAGAAAGGCCCGTACAGGACCTGCAACATGCGGTCGTGCATTATCCTGCTGAAATGTAGGGTTTCGCAGGGATCGAATGAAGGGTAGAGCTATGGGTTGTAATACATCTGAAATGTAACGTCCACTTTTCAAAGTGCCGTCAATGCGAACAAGAGGTGACCAAGACGTGTAACCAATGGCACACCATACCATCACGTTGGATGATACGCCAATATGGTGATGACGAATACACGCTTCCAATGTGCGTTCACCGCGATGTCACCAAACACGGATGCGACGATCATGATGCTGTAAACATAACCTGGATTCATCCGAAAAAATGACGTTTTGCCATTCGTGCACCCAGTTTCATCGTTGAGTACACCATCGCAGGCGCTCCTGTCTGTGATGCAGCGTCAAGGGTAAACGCAGCCATGTCCTCCGAGCTGATAGTCCATGCTGCTGCAAATGTCGTCGAACTGTTCGTGCAGATGGTAGTTGTCTTGCAATCGTCCCCATCTGTTGACTGAGGGATCGTGACGTGGCTGCACGATCTGTTACAGCCGTGTGGATAAGATGCCTGTCATCTCGACTGCTAGTGATACGAGGCTGTTGGCATCCAGCACGCCATTCCGTATTACCCTCCTGAATCCACCGATTCCATATTCTGCTAACAGTCATTGGGTCTCGACCAACGCGAGGAGCAGCGTCGCGATACGATAAACCGCAATCGCGATAGGCTACAACCAGATTTTTATCAAAGTCGGAAACGTGATGGTACGCATTTCTCCTCCTTACACGAGGCATCACAACAACGTTTCACCAGGTAACTCCGGTCAACTGCTGTTTGTGTATGAGTAATCGGTTGGAAACTTTCCTCATGTCAGCACGTTGTAGGTGTCGCCACCGGCGCCAACCTTGTGTGAATGCTCTGAAAAGCTATTCATTTGCGTATCACAGCATATTCTTCCTGTCGGTTAAATTTCGCGTTTGTAGCATGTCATCTTCGTGGTGTAGCAATTTTAATGGCCAGTAGTGTATCATCTGATGATTTAATAAAACACCAATCCATGTACAGTAATCAGGATAAATTTCATTGAAATTTTGCTATGAGGAGGTGCAAACTGCCTGATTTTAAGGATCCTGACTAGGGATCGGAATAGCGCTGTGAGATGTAATAACAAAAAATTTAGGAATTTTCTCGTTAACAGTAACACACAAACACAGAAGTTAAAATATAGTTCATTGAGATGGTTGGTTCAAATGGCTCTGAGCACTATGGGACTCAACTGCTGAGGTCATTAGTCCCCTAGAACTTAGAACTAGTTAAACCTAACTAACCTAAGAACATCACAAACATCCATGCCCGAGGCAGGATTCGAACCTGCGACCGTAGCGGTCTTGCGGTTCCAGACTGCAGCGCCTTTAACCGCACGGCCACTTCGGCCGGCTCATTGAGATGGTAGCGCGTGCATCGACACGTGGTACATTATACAGCGCAGCACTCAAACCGATACGTATGGGGCAAGACTGCCAAATTACTGGATACGATTTATCAAGATCACACACACGACGATCACATTGATCACCCAGACAACGAAAGTTAGAAGTTAGAAGAAAAGCTTCCCTGCTCCACATGTAAGCTCACTGGCTCATAGCGCGACTGCCTTTAACGTTCAAATTCAGAGAACAAAGTCCACTCATATAATTCCGTACAACTCAGTAAATTCGTAAATAAGTTTACCAAATAAGAACACATTTATTCCGTCACTAAACTGAGGCTTCAGATCGAACTTCGAACTGGAGCCTCATGGTGTACACAGAAACACACGTGGTGCACCAGAGTAGGGGTTACTAAGTCGGTGGTGATGAAACATAAATTGGACTGTGAATTAAATAAAATTTAGCACAAGCACTTCGCAAAGCACACAACAGTTCCAGACACAATATGCTAAACTAACTAAAGCTGTACATCATGTGGTGGCACCGCTCGTCCGCGCCAAGGTACAGTTGCACAAAGGCTGTCATCGTATAAACTGAACAATACTGAAATTGACACCGTTCCCTGATTGAAGCAGTCGGTGCGGCATGATTATAAATGCCGCGCACCAGAGTACCCGAAACCCAAACAAAACTGTCACACATTTCAACTCAGCAAACACAGATTCTACTCAGAGCATCCACACTCACCAGCGTCCTAGGGAAGAGTAACCTAATCGTCTCTCCAGTCCGGGATCCACACACGGTGGCCGGAAGCGCCCAGAGGGGGGTAAGCAGTTTCTCCCTCTACCAGCCTTACAATGGGTGCTGAACAGTGGCCACTAATGCCTCTCTGACCCGACGTAGCCGTATTCGAAGCTCTACAGAGTGGTTGGCTGCACTGCTCTTAACATTCATAGAACCATGTAGCGGCTCTCATGGAGTCATTACAATCGTTCAGGATAGTTCTGGGTTTGTGTGGATTTTTATTTTATTAGCAGTGGAGAGGCACTGAGACAGTCTTACTGTTATTTATGATTAACTAATTGTGGTTTACCGAACCGCTGATTTGCTTCATGGCACCATTTACGAAGTTTAGAATACCTTATAGCTACGTGTAATGACACCAGTTTACCAACGAATCTAACATACTGGACTCGCATTCGGGAGGACGACGGTTCAATCCCGCGCCGGGCCATCCTGATTTAGGTTTTCCGTGGTTTCCCTAAATCGCTTCAGGCAAATGCTGGGATGGTTCCTTTCACTGGGCACGGCCGACCTCCTTACCCATCCTTCCCTCATCCGAAGAGACGGATGACGTCGCTGTTTGGTCTGTTCTCCCAAACTAATCCCATCCAACCAACGAATCTTTCCAGCATAACTACAGAAATAACCTTTATGGTAAGCATCTGATACTTTACTTCAGTTGGTTTTAACGAAACATTGTACATCAATGGTGGTATCCTCCTTCGGCGCCAATACCGAGTGCAGTTTCTTGTACGTCATCTATTGAATCCACAGCATAATAGTAGAGCATTTCCACTGACCACCCTGATTACTAATTACATATGGCCATAGTTGCCATCATAATTAGCTTCACTGTTTCCGTTTCAATTGTAATGATATCAAAGGAGATTCACCAAGTACTTCCAAAATAAGGAATATGTTTCTGCTTAACGTACATACCCAAGAAAGGTAATAATTCAAAATAGTTTAGTATGAAATTAGTACGCCTTTTGATCGGCATGAGAAAGCACCTCTGCAGCATTTGTAGAGTACCACATTACGAGATCTTGCCGTCGACAACTGCACAGGTTCAGAAATGCCAGTCCATTCTTAAGTCAGCGACACTACGTAACTAGTTACGGGTAGCTGGTTCAACAAGGAATTGATCACGGCCATTCCACAGAGATCTGCGTGTTCTGAGGGTAATGTCAGTCATTGTAGAACGAACGACACAATAATTCAGCACAAACTTTTGCTGACGATAATTAAAATACAAGTTCACAAGGGAAGCTTCACCGGTATGGATGCAAGAGCATGCTCTAAATAGTATGTTCGAAAACGCAGTGCATAAAACGGAATTCTTTCGGGGCTAATACTTTGAATTCTGTTAGCGGTGGAAAGGTAGGGTCAAAAGTTTTGGATAGCGCGTGGGCTGTGGACCAGTTGGAAGCCCAACTTAAGGATCACTCTCCTATAGTACAGGTTCAAAATATGAATATTACATACTTCCTCCTACTTACGAAAATGGAACAAATCGCTTAAGTCTTTTTGCATTTGATGTCGACTACAGTGAGCCTTATTTATGAAGTCACCATGGGCTGTTCCTTTTTTTTTTAAAAGAAGGACTTTTTTTAACTTTTTGTTTCGTACCAAAATCGAGCCATGCATTCCAACACGACTATGTACAGAAAATGGCATAAATTTTTACGATATGTACCTAAGATTCCGCTAGCTAGCTACTTTGAAAATTTTCATGATGTCTTTATCCGTTTCCGAGATAAAGAGGTTCAAAGTTCCCTACTTCTACACGTAAAATCCGGTATGAGGTGAAATCTGAATAATAAATAACCGCAGAAAGTGCTCAAATTTTAATGGTATATTCTCAATGCGTTTCTCTAGAAGTGCCACTGTCACATTTTCAAAAATCCTTATTAGTTAATGGGCGGTTCCATAGAGAAAGCATCTTTTTAGCGCATTTTCGTACCAAACCCGAGCAGTGAATTCCAAGACAGCAAGGGGCTAAAATTTTTAGGATGTATTCCTAAGATCCCGATATAGAACAACCTTGAAAACTTATTGATGTCTTTAGCTTTTTGCGAGATACAGAGGTGCAAATTTACCTTATATGCACATGTAAAATACGCAAGTAAAACAGAACGGAACCAGTGGAAAACTCCTCCTGTCGGAGCACAAAAAAGGCGAATATGCTCATGTTTGTAAGAATTTTACTAAAAAGAGGGGTACCAGCTGCCTCATTCCCTTTTAATGAGGACCTTTAAAAATTTTCCAAAAATTTTGCTGTGTGAACATATTTGGCCTTCTTATGCTGAGAGAGGAGGAGACAGTGGCACTGGGAAAGAGGCGGAGAAGTAATAAATAATGGAAGATAGCAGACAGCGTTTGTGATACAGAAAGAGCAAGGGGCACAATGGCCATGTGAGAGGAAGAGAGGTACAGAGTGACAGTGAAACGTAGTTGACAGAGACAGAACAGTGCCAGGAAAAGCGTGAATGTGACAGTGAAAGTGATGGATGAATAAAGAGAAAAAGAAAGTGGAAGTGAGTAAGCCAGTCATAATGAAAGGCAGAGTATATGACACTGAGAATGAGGAAGAGGGTGATAGTGACAGTGAGAGACAGCAGCAGTAGAAAGAAAGGAATGATATTGTAGCAGTAAGAGAGGGCTACAAGGAGACAGTGACAGTGACGGGGTACAGTAGTAGCGGGACAGAATGAAGCAGACTGTGCCTATGTGGTAGGAGACACCAACGAAGAAACACAAAGATAAAATGACAGTGCGTTTGGGTGAACGAGTAAGTGGGAATGGCCAAGTGTGAGTGGGTGAATATGAGCGACTACGAAGATAGACTAGTGGGTGTGAGCGAGTTACAGCTTGGGTAGCTTGTGGGAGTGACAGGTGAGTTGCATATTAAAAAGAGCTCCCATATGGTTGTGAAGCAAAATGTTTGGGAAAATATTTTAAGGATGCTGAGGAAGGTAGAATGAAGGAGCCTGTACACCACTTTTCAGTCAGAGTCGTGTAAACAGGAGTTCTCCAGTAGGAGCATTTTCCTCTGGTAAACTTTTCCTAACATACCATAGCCCAAATACACAAGGTAATAATGATTTGCATAAGGTGGAGAAGTAATCTGAATATCACGTATTCAGTAATACCCAACGTGACCAAACATATGCGGACACCTGGCTGAAAATTACTTACGAGTTCCTGGCGCCCTCCATCGGTAATGCTGGAATTCAATATGGTGCTGCCCCATCCTTAGCCTTGAAGAAAGCTTCCACTCATGCAGGCATGCGTTCAATCAGGTGCTGGAAGGTTTCTTGGGGAATGGCAGCCCATTCTTCACGGAGTGCTGCACTGCGGAGAGGTGTTGATTTCGGTCGGTGAGGCCTGGCACGAAGTCGGGGTTCCAAAACATCACAAAGATGTTCTGCAGGATTCAGGTCAGACTCTGTGCAGGCAAGTCCATTACGGGGATGTTATTGTAGTGTAACCACTCCGCCACAGGCTGTGCATTATGAACAGCTGCTTGATCGTGTTGACAAATGCAGTCGCCATCCCCGAACTGCTCTTCAACAGCGGGAAGTAAGAGGTACTTAGAAAATCAATGTAGGCATGTGCTGTGATAGTGCCACGCAAAACAACAAGGGGTGCAAGCCCCCTTAATGAAAAACACGACCACACCATACCAGCAACGCCTGAAAATTTTACTATTGGCACTACAAAAGCTGGCAGATGACGTTCATTGGGCATTCGCCATACCCACACCCTGTCATCGGATCGTCACATTGTGTAACGTGATTCGTCACTCCACACTTCCAGTGTTCAATCGTCCAATGTTTACGCTCCTTATAACAAGCGAGGCCTCGTTTGGCATTTACCGGCTTGATGTGTGGCTTATGAGCAGTTGCTCGGTCATGAAATCCAAGTTTTGTCACCTCCCGCCTAACTGTCACAGTACTTGCAGTGTATACTGATTCAGTTTGGAATTCCTGTGTGATGGTCTGGATAGATATCTGCCCATTACACATTACGACCCTCTTCAACTGTCGGCGGTCTCCGTCAGTCAACAGACGAGGTCGCCCTGTACGCTTTTGTGCTGCATGTGTCCCTCCACGTTTCCAATTCAGTATCACATCGGAAACAGTAGACCTAGGGATGTTTAAGAGTGTGGAAATCTCGCGTACAGACGTATGACGCAAGTGACATACAATCACCTGACCACGTTCGAAGTCCATGAGTTCCGCGGAGCGCCCCATTCTGCTCTCTCACGATGTCTAACGACTGCTGAGGTTGCTGATATGGAGCATCTGGCAGTAAGTGGCAGCACAATGCACTTGATATCAAAAACGTACGTGTTGTTTGTGTCCAGATACTTTTGATCACATAGTGTAGAAATTATTCCAGCTCAATTTTTGTACATTTCATTGCAATATAGCACTGTCTGCAGTATATAACGTATACATAAAAAATTATGTGTACTAGAGCGTATATAAAAAAGCATATATATTGTTTCAGAGACCTAGGCAATCGGTCAAGGTAACCAAAGGATGATGATGATGTTTGGTTTGTGGGGCGCTCAACTGCGTGGTTATCAGCGCCCGTACAATTACCCAATCTTTGCTCAGTCCAATTTCGCCACTTTCCTGGATGATGATGAAATGATGAGGGCAACACAAACACCCAGTCATCTCGAGGCAGGTGAAAATCCCTGACCCCGCCGGGAATCGAACCCGGGACCCCGTGCTCGGGAAGCGAGAACGCTACCGCGAGACCACGAGCGGCGGACAGGTAACCAAAGGAATTGTTAGTTGATGTTAGCTAGCGATAACAAGAAATACAATTCGTCTCACTATTTATTTGTTGTGGCCTTCAGATCGAAGAGTCGCTTGCTACATCTTTTCGCACTAAACTATGCCATGCAAGTCTTTCATCTCTGCATTACTGCTGCTACCTACATCCACTTGTACCCCACTTACTGTAGCCAAACCGTCTTCGACCTCTACAGTTTTTACCCCTTACACTCCCTTCATTGCCAAACTGAAAATCTCTTGATGCCTAAGACTGTGTCATATCAACCATTCCCTGTTTTAATCAAGTTGAGAGGTGACTTGCCTTCTGAATGCCTTTTATGATCTGTCCCATCTCGTGTTTGCCACCTGTATCATCTTTTTTGTTATGTCTGTACGGAAGAAGGCCAAAGAAGCTCATTCTGAGTAGTGCAATGAGTACCGAGAACTCTAATCATCCTTCGTGTGGAACTCTGCATGTTTTTTTTTGTGGTACCTTAGACTGCATTTGGGTGGTCTACGGCAGAGGCAGGATTCCTTTAGCGGCCAGTGAGGATAGAAGTGCAGTGACTCTGACGCAGACTTAACTGCGTCCCTTTGCGCGTATGACCAGAGTTACAATCTGGCCTATTGTATACAAAATGAAGCGATTGGGAAGGTGACGGCCTAGCGCCAATATAGTCGCCTTACAACGGCTTGGCGTTCCACCCTAACTTGGCTGACGCCAGCAGCGAGTAATGTTGAAAGGGTACAGTACCGCCCGACATTGAAAATGTATTCCAGTTTTCCTGGAAGTGGACACTACAGGACCCGCTGGGTGCGAAACTCTGGCGCCGGCAGTTCGATGAACTTCCGGTCACATGTGTTTAGCGGTGTGTGGGTCTATATTCCCGTGCCAGCGCAGATGTTGAAAACCGATGGGGCAGCTCACGAAGACTGTAACGTCAGAGAGCCTCGTTCTGAAGTTGGTGGTACAAGAACCCATTGAATTTGTGGAATTTTCTAGTACTTCATGAATCTTAGGACTGGCGCACGTTCCCGCGGCCGCCATCGATTGGGAACTTTCTGCAATGGTGCGGTTCCAGATGGCTCAACTTGGAAAGTATAAGCGTAGGGCACGTTAGAGAGGTTACTCTGGATCGCCCTGATATTATTCAGGTGCAAGATTTCGTGTTAGTCGATCTTCTCTGTTTCTCCTCCTGGAGTCACTTCATTGCGAGCTAACAAGTGCATTGTGTCGGTCACCCGGACAGAAGTAATTCGTATCGGGTTATTTGAAGAATCTGCATCACAGATCTCACCGACTGCACCACATGTTTGTTGTTTGCCGATTTCTTACTGCTGAAGGCCTTTGTTGTAAAGTACACACATCAAAAAAAGTTTGGCATCACCTCGGTTCCGAGAGTTCCGGAACCTGTACAGAAAATTGGAATAGAGATCAACATAAACATCATTTCCACCCTTTTTATTGCTCATGAAAACCACACATTGCATGTTGTACCGCCATACAGCGAGACCTTGAAAGGTAGTGGTCCAGATTGCTGTACACAGATTAATACCTTGTAGCATGTCCTGTTGCACTGATGTGTGCCTGATTTCGTCTTAGCATACTATCCATAACTTTATCAAGGCACTGTTGGTCCAGATTGTCCCACTGCTCAACGTCGATTCGGCGTAGATCCCTCAGAGTGGTTGGTTGGTCACGTAGTCCATAAACAGCCCTTTTCAATCTATACATGTTTGATAGGGTTCATATCTGGAGAACATGCTGGCCACTCAAGTCGAGTGATGTCGTTATCCTGAAAGAAGTCATCCACGAAGATGTGCACGAAAGGGGTACTAATTGCCATCCATGAAGACGTATGCCTCGCCAATATGCCACCGATATGGTTGCACTACCGTTTGGAGGATGGCATTCACGTATCGTACAGCTGTTATGGAGCCTTCTATGACTCCCAGCGGCGTACGTCAGCCCCACATAATGGCACCCCTAAACAGCAGGGACCTCCACATTGCTGTGTCTGAGGCGTTCAGCCTGACCGCGATGCCTCCAAACGCGTCCCCAATGGTTGTCTGGTTGAAGGCATATGCGCCACTCATCGGTGAAGATAACGTGATGCCAATCCTGAGCGGTCGATTCGGCATATTGATGGGCCCATCTATACCGCGCTGCATGGTGTCGTGGATGCAAAGATGGACCTCGCCTTGGACGTCTGGAGTGAAGTTGCGCATCATGCAGCCTATTGCGCAAAATTTGAGTCGTAAAACGACATCCTGTGGCTGCACTAAAAGCATTATACAACATGGTGGCCTTGTTGTCAGGGTTCCTCCGAGCCATAATCCCTAGGTAGCGGTCATACACTGCAGTAGTAGCCATTGGGCGGCCTGAGCGAAGCATGTCATCGACTCTTCCTGTCTCTCTGTATCTCCTCCATGTCCGAACAACATCGCTTTGGTTCACTCCAAGACACCTGAACACTTCCCTTGTTAAGAGCCCTTCCTGGCAAAAAGTAACAATGCGGACGCGATCGAACTGCGGTATTGACCGTCTAGGCATGGTTGAACTTCAGACAACACGAGCCGTGTACCTCCTTCCTAGTGGAATGACTGGAAGTGGTCCACTGTCGGACCCCCTCCACCCTTCGTGTAATAGGCGCTGTTTATGTATGGTTGTTTACACCTTTGGGCGGGTTTAGTGACATCTATGAACAATCAAAGGTAGTGTGTCTGTGATACAATATCCACAGCCAACGTCTATCTTCAGGAGCTCTGGGAACTGGGGTTATGCAAAACGTTTTTTGATGTGTTCGCTCTGATTGCTCTGGCAATGTGGGGACTTTTTAAAAGTTTTTGTGCTGGAGACCTGGACACCAGGTGTTTTCAGAGTTAATGATACTGACCAAATTTCCTGCATTTTGCGAATTAGACTTCTGACTACAAATTGCCCTACTGTTCTACAGTGAAGGTGTGGCCTTTAAAGTGGGGACTCGATTGGTTGATCAGTCAGTCTTCTCATTGTTTGATAGTAGGAGCCCTTTGAAGTACTCTGAGTAGTAGAATGATGGGGCTCCTACCCCAAATCCAAGATGGCGGCCGTAACGTCACATATCACATGGTAAGTAGCTATGCACGGCGATGCGTCAGCCACATGTCACACAAGGTCCGTTAGAATCGTTAAGGAGAAAGCAATTTGTGATATTCTGGAACGGATTTCTGCAGCATCTCCACTGGACCGCAGTTAGAGGGAGGGTAGCAACGAATCCACGCTGCGGCCCAGCTTGGAGCGTATGCGCTTTGTAAATAAGTCTTAACTCCCGTCTAATCGTGTCAGCACGTGTGTCTAGGTGAACACATATTTGGACAGGAATTTCTCAGAAATCAAGTGTGAAAGGGATGTCCCCACCTCATGCATGCAGGCATCTGTGTGTGGTTTGACAGCTGACGACTGCGTCACTTCGCGGTCTAGTGGACAAGGTTTGGGGGATAGACAGTTTACAAGTACTGAGCGTGTATACACATCACTGTGCTGCATTATTTAGGAGCAGTTTTCAGGTCTGTACTGAAATTATTTCGGAAGTTTAGGAGTTGTTTGCGGGTCAGCAGACTGTGTATTGTGACCCTAAGCACATCAGGGCGAGTGTTTTGCGTCAGTGTGATAAATATACTCAATCCCTAAATAAAATGTTCCAAAGTAAATAGAGTGCACTCCTTCCTTACTCTCCCCAGCAGCCCAGCGCAGCCTGGGTCATTTTCGTGCCATTTTCCCCCTACAGACCACCTTCTGGGATTATGTCATAGGAGGGATGACAGTACCCTCTGGTGTCAGTAATGTGTACAAGGTCAGTTGGATTCTAGATCTCGTGGTGGAGACATTGCTTACAAAATAATAGGGACTTATGTTTAGCATAGGCAGAGTCGTTTTCTCGCCATTTCACCAATATCTTCGATGACATCATGCGCTGTGCACGTTAGTACATGTAAGTGCGCGTCATTTACGACGGCGGCCGAGTTTAGGTTCGTTCTGCGCATCTGACATCACAAAACACAGTCAGCCAATGAACAGAGAACGACTTTGCCAGAGCTTGACTGCAATGCAGACCACGAACGAGTGGCTTCAGTTTTAGAAACGTACAGTCATAAATAAAGTAATTGAACAAAAGCAACGTCTTGATAGCATATTTTCTTTTATAGAAAGTTTGGAAAAAGGATTCTGTATATCAATTGCTTCATATTCTATTAATTAATTAAACCAAACAAGCAATAAGCCTCCTAATTCAGGCGATAGCAAGGAAAGGTGTTTGTATCATTCTCGCGAACCGCTTTTTCGCAATAAAGAACAGCGGTAATTGTTTATTTCCTAGTGTGCTTCGACGAAACGTCAATAATTCATAGTCGTACCAACAGTGTTTGTCGGTATTTGCGTGATGTTTTAGACTCCTCCAGGAATATCTGAAAGACGAGTTGCGTTAGTGTAATGGTTAAACTGTTTGACTGCTAAGCGAATGGTTTTGAGTTCAAACCTCGTTAGGCGATTAGTATTTTGTTTATTTAAAAACAATATCGAAGTGTCTTACTTCATGAATTTTATTCGTTTGAATGTAATTTTTGGAAATTTCTAGTTTTTTTCTCTTCATTATAATCATAATAAGTTGTCGGTTTTTCTAATTTTGTCCTCCAATATTTCTTTTCACAGCAATTAAAAAAGAATGAAAAGGCACACATACAATATTCATGTTATCTGTTTTGTTTGTATATCTTCTCTTCTGCAGTCCCTGTTTTACTATTCATATTAAAATATATTCTTTGCGACAGTATTAAAAGTATTATTTAGAGCAGAATTTAGGCTCATACGTTGCCTAGCTACTTGATTGTCTGACGCAATTCTTTGCACGCTGCTTTGGCAACATCATCATATTCAATGTTTTCGTCAGTTGATCTATGTTTTGGCAAGTATTTGCTGTCCGTTGTGACAGACACAGATTTTTTGAACATTGCGCCTCACTGACAATATATTTTAGTTTCTATGTTTTATTACTTCCACAATTCAGTTTTGTGTACTTCGCCAATTTTAATCATAACTTTTTAGAAAAAAGCGAAATGACTCTGGTATAAATAAAACTTTTATTACAGTCTCGAAAGACGGAATATTTCTCAATATTACATAGGACACCTATCTGGTACATAAATTAAATGAGATATTGTTATACAGTAAATTTTATATGAAATTTAGGTATATTGTCCACATTTTATTCTCAACATTGTGGCAACTAAAATCTACCATACGGAAAGTATACGCTATGGACTTTTACCTCTGAAAACTCTTCAAAATTTCGTGCAATGGTTTACTACATTTAATGCTGCACAATAACTGCGTTGAACATCGAAACAAAATTAAGTCATTTATGGGGGGAAGGACTGGAGGACATCGTAGAGGGAGACTAAGAAATGAGTACACTAAGCAGATTCAGAAGGATGTAGTCTGCAGTAGGTACTGGGAGATGAAGAAGCTTGCACAGAGTAGAGTGCATGGAGAGCCGCATCAAACCAGTCTCAGGACTGCAGACCACAAAACAACAACATGAGGGGAAGGTATCAGTCATGAAGATGTGTAAAAATAAAATTTTTCGGCCAAATAGTTTTTGTGAAATCGAATGATAAGTGTCTCAAAGCAGTCGGGACACCACGTGTCAGCACAGGCGAGCAGTGCAGTGATGACAAAATTGCGCACAGCGCGGAATGCGGGGAGCACGTCTCTGTAGCTGCGAAAGGGTTAATGCGGCCGTGTTGGCTTTACTTCATAAACTGCGCACTCCCTCCTAAACGTAAGTTTGCGAACTATACTGTACTATGGCGCTACTTCCCTTGGCGCGTGCGTCGTTTGCAACTGGCAACGCAGCAATCTCCCACGTCTGGGCGGGCATGCGCGAGCCGCCAAGATAAAATAATTCGACTATAGTGCACGCTAGTGCACGTTAGTACACGTTAGCCCAGCAACATGGGTTGGTAAGGGGTCGTGGCGGTCGGTTGAGGATGGTGGGGGAGACTTTAACTACACTCATGCTCATAAATTAAGGATAATGCTGATAGATGGTGAAACAACGCTCTGGGGGGCGGTTTGCGGGTTTAAATCACCTCTGGGTATGACATTGCCGTGCATTTGAACTGCGGTCGTCGCACGGTGGCGCTGGCAGCAGTCCACATATGCAGAGGTGTGTTGGTGCATACCAGAGTACGATGTAGTGAGTAAGAGTGCAGACGTTTTCAGACGTGCTAATGGTGACTGTGTGTTGAAAATGGCTCAAAGAACACATATTGATGGCATTATGAGGGGTAGAATACTAGGGCGACAACACAGCCGGTTGTAGCATGGGCCCTCCGTGTGCCACAAAGTGTGATCTCAAGACTATGGCAATGATTCCAGCAGGCAAGAAACGTGTCCAGGCGCTACTGTACGGGACGTCCACAGTGTACAACACGACAAAAAGACCGATGTCAGTGGTAGAATTATTTTGCACAGACCGCTAAAGTGCATTGTCAGATAAACCCACAAAGTTGTCCACGGAACATCAAATACATACGAGACTCACAAGAGTATTGGAAGCCAGGAACATATTTACCAGTGTAACTACAATTAAATATTACGATTGCTGCTACAGTCTGACACCGATTGATGTACAGGTAACGTCTCCTCTTGACGTCTGTGCTTCTGGAACGAATCTCACTATCTATAGACCACATAATTTTCCACATAAAAAATCTCTCTCATATCCCCTCAGTTATCGATATGCTGAATCTATACATCACTCACGATAGGACACAAAGTCGTCCTCTCTAGTCATGCCACAACATAAACCAAAGTAACTCTACAATGCAATATATACACATTTTACACAAACAGTGCAGTTATCTTTTATAACTGTACAGCAACAAAAAAAATTATTGTATGTCTACACACACACCGGCTATATGCCATAATGCTCCTCAGTCCTAGGGAAGCACCGTCCACCTTTTCTTTCTTTCTACAGAAGTGACATTCAGCGGCAGTAAACTATTTTACACTGATCGCCTTATTGCACTGATAACTAAACCTCACAAAGTGCCATACATATCGTCAAATATGAAAAGATTCTGACTTAATTACACTGCTCTCCCACTGAGAACAGGAGATTGTATATTAGAGTGTGGAACCGATCTCCAACCCAGCAATGCATCACCACCTACCATGTAGATGAAGTAAAGACACAATTCATATCCTCCGCCATACAAAATCATCTCTTTTACATCAAAGAGCCGTCAGTGGATCGAAGTCACCCTCAGAACTGTTGTACAAAAACTGGCTCGTTTCCCCACCTCGGTACAAACGAGCTACGTTTTCTGGTCCAGACCTGCCTGCTTGCTCGCGTTTCTACAGCCATCTCCAGATTCTGGGATTAAAAAAAAAATACTAATTTCACATGGTTCCCACATGGAGCATACTCTAAACCACTGAGTAACTAGAAACAAACAGACGAAAAATGATATTTCCACCCACGAATACCGATCTCAGTGATAGTTCGCTATTCGGTATTCTAGAGAACAACACCTTAATTCATGGACATTTCTACACTCCAACAGGCCTCTCCCTTCTGACAGCCCCTACCGTTAAAGGGAGACGTGAATCACCCTCGCACAGGTCACTGGTGCTGCAGGCAGAGCATGCACAGGTAGAATCAATCATCCGAAGAAATCGTTCACATATATATTTTATACTGGTACTTACAACTAAATGTTACGATTGCGGTAGCAGTTGAGACACCCTGTTGACGGCTATGGCTCTGGAAATAGAAACATCAGCGCCATTCTTATGACTTGATACACACTTCCATTTGCTATCACAGTACTAGAGGTCAAATCCATACCTTTCTTATGAATCGTTATTTCCTTTGCAACACATTCCTTATAATCCTGATGCTTAAGGCGAACCTATCACACAACCACTACAACTAATTATAATACTTCGTCAGTAACTGATTAACTACAATACAAAATAATAATGAGAGAAAATCAGCGATGGGTGGACATGTCTCATAAGCTTTTCTTGTGAGTGATACCACTGTGTATTAGAAAGAGAGCTGCAATCGTCTCATATATTAAAAAACACGATCACAACAACTACTGTATGTTACTGTCACAAGCGGTCTTGGTCCTCCAGGTGCACACAAGTATCCATGTTAAAAGCAATTCCTGATTTATAAATCCACATATGGCGTTACCTACTAATCACGTGGGTTTTCCAGACAAATACCGAGATGGTGATAGTCTTACAAACTGCCAGATGTTACAAAAACCGAGTCCAACAACTACTATATGTTACTGTCACAAGAGGTCTTGGTTCTATATATGCAAACAAGTATCAATGTTAACAGCTATACCCGCTTTACAAACCGAGGTAAGACATTACGTTTGAATGAGGTGGTTTTTTGCCCAGACAAATACCGACATGGCGATCACAGGAGTATATAGTATTAGACCAACACGTCGCCGACGGTGCAACCTCGTAATAAAATTACTCAATTTAGAATATGATTCCGCTAAGGAACGTAGAATGAAACCGATATTTCGAATCCCTCATGCCACAGCGGCTAAATATTTGTAGTGGTCTCTGTCTCTATCCGATGACAGAGGTTCGGTGATATATCCACTGAGCTATATGCGATGGTTGATTGAGAAGGATCACAAACAGTAGTAGATGGTGTGCTGACTGAGGTTGAAAGAAAATATACAATAGGTTCTCATATCTCTAGTGTTATGCTATCCGCTAGAAATTATGTCAATGAGTTGGAATCAGGTCTTTCCATTCAAGCACATACGTGTGTTGGATCCTATTGACAATTTCTTAAACCACTACTCAATCATATTTCTGGCACTCCCATAACTCGAAACGAGTCATATTTCCTAAACCTAGCTGCTAAAATAAAATTCCAACGTGGTTTTAGTCACACCCTATCCGCCTTGCAACTGCTCCCATTTCTACACCTTTCTGCATGTAATTGTTCCAATATAAATCGGAAATGAGCAGATGTCGAAGAAAGACATATCCACCACCTTCTGCAACCTGTGTAGAAACAGAACGACCTGAGATAATCAACAGGGCCGTGTTTTGACCATTCGATGGAAATGTGCGCAATGTGGTACGTCTCCAAACCTGATACAGATACTACAGTCCGAAGCAGATCCTCGTCCTTTCAAATCAATCAGCCCAACATGCTATTATCGTTATTCTCTACGACAACAGAGAAAAATTACTAACTGTAAAAGCTCCACTGACTTCATCGGATGTAGGAGTCGCCTAGGCACTGATGCTGGCGCAATGACGCACAGCTGCGGTGTGGTCCACCCAGGAGAAAGAGATTTCGCAAAGCTCCCCAGAACGGCATTCCTAGAGCGTCACCCTGCCCGTCATCGAACTTACCTGTCAAAGTGATGCTGCTGCCTATGTGGGACGATCCTGTTAAATATACAGCCTTTGATCCATTGCAGAAGGCAGTTTAAGGTAGGATGATGACCGTATCCCACACACTATACTGTAAGTCGCAAGAAACGCTCCCTGTTACCCTGTGCTGACGTTTCAAACAGTGTTTCCTAACACGCTTTGTACACTGCCATACATTCTGTTTTTCTGCCATGACTTCAAGGTCTGTGTGAAGTCCGAAACTGACATTAAGACGCTCTGATCCAAGTCCTCTTGCAGAAAACTAGACTTCACATGGTGTATATCATTTTGTTACTGGGGCTGCCACAACACACGCCACATGGGAGATGATTTTAAATAAAATACATATACAAGTTAAGGAAAATAGAAGAGTTTAGCTGCATTGTGGTTAGTTTCCAAACCGATATCAGAAAGTGATTGACAACCCCTATATTTATACTCATCTGTCACAGTGATGGAATAGATGATGGCTCTACATTCCCTTTCGACTGAGTCCTCATATTACACTCATGCACGCCATCACTGTTTCGCTGCTAGCAACCACCAGAACGTGTCACCCATCCACAAAACTCATTTCCGAACTCAAACAAGCGCTGTCAGTCAGTCATTATGTGGTAACCAACAGTGCGCCAATGCCTGAATGGAATGGAAAAGACAATGCCAATGTACTGTAACAATAAGCATCACATTTCATAGCGCAAACAATTTTAGCAATTTTACAGTAACTTCAACACCGGCTAATGATGTGACAGCATATTTCCCCAATTTCAGTACCATAGCTAAGCTGCCCCTTCCCTAATTTGCAAGTATCATTGTGAATGTAGATAGATGACTGCCCAGTATGTCCATTCAGTGTTAATTCTCGAACACATAAATCATCAAAGTGCTTAATTTACGATCTATCTCTCTGCGTATGAGAGTGACAGAGCATTCTCGCTGTCTTAGGGTAAAATTAGAGAGTGAAAGACCCTCATCACATTGTCATTGACGAGCCCGTCCTGCAGCGATCAGAAGAAGACCGCTATCTCCACGTCTCGTGAATGAATGGAACTTTCCGAGTCCTCACCCGTTCAAGTGCACGAGATTTTTCGAGATGCGTCCATGTCAAGTAGCTTAGCACTCCTTATCGATGTATAGTAACTGATTTCTGTGTCGAGATGTAATAGCGGACGTCTAATAAGATCAAGAAACGAATGATTTTTATGCACGATCGAGCTCCAGATGGATGAAGTTCGACATATTTTTACGTAAATCAGCCAAGCTATCAACTCTTAAGTATTGTTGTAGAGTCTAGGATCGGTACCTGGAAGGTATTGGTAAGAGAGAACATAAGCACATGCACTCCTAAGTCTACAACGTTCTGTACTTAAATGAGCCTATAATGTTAGATAGCTTACGTTTCCAACCTACCAGTTGTATGGAACGTAGCGCTGTTAATATTCCAGTGTAGGAAATATATTTCAGGGTCAGGACACACATCCCTCTTCCCAGTTTATCTACGATAAACTATGTTATCGAACCATAAAACGAAAAAACTACTTCCTTAAAACATTGGCTCCTTGTGATACATGTACAACATTGCTTTCCGGATATGTATAGCGCCCACTGTTCTAATCCGACCACGGTTCGGAAATTATACTATGTTTGCATCAGCCCTATATAAAATGATCGTTAATAACAGCGAATACCTCTTACAAGGAAACAGATAAACGCATAGCAACAGTATCCTACATGTGAAAATTACAAGTCATTTCGTCAGTAACTCTTTAAACAGCACGCTTGTCAATCAAATTTGTGCACGGAGATTACAGTGCCTCAGAAGCACCTATCGCTAACTTTAGTTATCACGCAGAAGACTCGATTTTTCACCCATGATTTGACAGGGGGGATGGAGTACACTGGCTTAGTCAATGTTTGTCTAGAATGCATCGTCAATCAACCATTAAATGTACCTCATTACAGCTCCATCTAAATCGATCATCCTGTCCAATCTCTGTTATCTTTTAACGCAGTTGCAAGTATGTTTAGAGGCGTTTGGTTCTCTGTCTTCCTGAAAAGCATCAAATACAGTGATCAACTCTTGTGTATCATTGGTACCAGAACAGACATACAGTATAATGCTGCCTCGATGGATAAAAATTGACTGCCTCCCTGATTCCCTTCATTTCGATGTCGACGTTTTCTTGGATTCCTCTTGTTGCCGCATACTTGTTCCCATGTACTAATTGTTCGACGCGAACCAGAAGACATGCTAGTACTTCCTCAATTTCCCCACCTTTGGATGTATATTCGGTCGACTTATAACTATTCCTTCAACATTTTTGCAATTCTAGATTTTATGTCAGATCTATCCATGCGATCATGACATATCCTATCGTTCTGTGTTTTAAAATTGCTTGTAAATGTAGCACAGCTGTCAACACCTAGCCCAAATGCACTGATCAGGAGGCATAATATAACACTGTACTCTACTGTATCCAGTCACATCTACATTTGGACAGCGTTTGCTCTGTTTTCTGTATGTCTGTGTATATGCATGCGTCGTGGACGGTTCCCAGGACTCAGTCCTATCTACTAGTGGACCAATCTTCGAACATAGAATACGGGTCCAGACATATCGCATGGTTGGTGCATCGGTATGGTGGATCCGCCTCCAAACATAGGTCACAGTATACAGTCCACGGCAGATCCACACTCGAACGCTATCGCGGATGTGGTATATTGTGGATCTCCAACCCAACACCACTTCATCTATCGTGAATGGCTCATCCACCTTTAAACCCAATCCCTTCCACGGCATATTGTTAATCCGCATCTCAACATCGCTCTGGATATAATGCGTGGAAGATCCACGTTTTAACGGTAACTCAGGTATACTGCTGGTCCTGGGAGCCTGTTGCAAGGCATGCATATAAACGGACAAACATAAAACAGAGCAAACGCCCTCCAGATGTGGAGGTGACTGGATATAGTCGAGTTTTTGTTGATGTTGTTGTGGTCTTCAGTCCTGAGACTGGTTTGATGCAGCTCTCCATGCTACTTGTAACACTACCGCCCTGTCGGACGTGCGTTAGCTCAATAAAGCCTGTACTGCAATATGTTCACGGGCTTCACCTTGTAAACAAGGATTTAGTACATAAGTTGACCGCGTGTACCTAATGGAAGCAATTCGGACTTATATTCAGTCAGTAACTACAGTGATGCGTCAAGCAAATGCAAAGTACAATTACGCGTTCGCATGGACAAGAAATACACACAGTAGATACTACCAATAATTAATAATACGGTCGCCAGCCTAATTAGGCATTGAGTGAGTTTTTCCCTGTACAAGTGGTAGCCTGTACAAGCATAATGACACGTAGTAATGTTGCGTTTTATGGCAAAATTTAGAACCAGAAAGAATCTATTGAACTAAGGTTTTCTTCTTTTGTACTAATTTGGATGAGCTAAACTTACACAACACCACACAGCAATGATTACTACGAACTGCACTTTGTATATTGATCAGACTGAAATCGGACATAGATTACCCTAGAATCAGCAATTTTGAAAACACACATACAATGTCACTATTAAAATTGGAAAAAACACTAATACACTTAGGTGTAACATAGAAATTAATTTTACTATTCAATTCTGATCAGTACACTTCACAATGTGCAAGAATAGGCAAGAGAAGGGGGGGGGGCCTGAAACTGTTACGGTCGTTATGCTGAAACTAGTAAGTCCTGAAGGTACATTAACACTCAAAATTATCAACCTATGGATTACTATTCTTTTGTCACGCTTCTGGAGTAATTGACTAACATTCTTTCAGTCTCAAATGAATTAAATAACATTGCTAGCTCAATTCAAAATTTATCTTTCAATTTAATCACACTGTTGTTCTTTACTAACATCTGCGTCAACAAACATGAATTTAAACGTCTTTATAGCATAGATTAGTCTGCAGATGATTTATTACTAACTGTAAACTTTCAATTCAGGATACTCGGGTTGCACAATATGTGGTAAGGACCCTGTCTAGGTCAATGATAAGGATAAGTGATGGCTAAGGCAATTCTGGTAAAAGTCACGTTATTATTGAACAGTCAGAACAGTTTCAACACTGGTCCACACAGATACACTTCTAAAGATGAAATAATTGTTTGACCTGTGCACGTCGGTGCGGCGGATGGCGGGCAGCGAGATAGCGGGCAGCACAGCACACATACAAGCACGGCTAAGGCTCTCCCAGTATCGGCACTTTCATTCTTCTTAGCGTCGTAATCTTTCCAATTTTGTGCCTGAGAATATAGCCATGCCAAGTAGTCGTCGGAATCGGCCCATCCGAGGCTCAATGGAATCCACTTTTCCTAGATAGCCTCCTCGGTACAGTACATGTTCCTCTGACCGATGCCCAACTCCGACTGTTTCACTGAGCCCGTTGTGCCGAACCGCGCCAGTGTGCGTTTTCCCGCGCTCGCCTGCATCCACCTTTTTCCGCACCCCTACAGGTAGGGTATTCACCACAGGTTTTCTACTACACATATTCTAATGCATTACCTACGTATGGACCAAGTGTTTAAATTACAATTTTCACATCATATAATAGTTTTAACATTAAATACATTTCCTTTTGGTTATCAAATTGCTTGAAACCTAACATAAGTAATAACATTCATTTAAAAAGTTGTGTACAATTTCTTTAACATGACACGAAAAGGAAAAAAATCCACAACATTATTTACATCATTTTACATAAATTCAGAAAGAAAAATTTATCTAAATTCATAAAGAAAATTTATTATAGGCACATTATTGTTACACATGCCCCTGTTTCCAGAAAATTTTCTTAAGTCTAAATTTTATGGGAACACTAAATTTAACAATTATACACTGGTTCTTAATTCTTACGTAAATGTTCAAGAAGATTTACACTACATATTTCCTTCCACTCACTGTATATAAGTTCACACTATTTTAACATATCAAGACCAATTTCTCGTTATTTACTTAAGTGCCTTTTGCACAGTCCCACTTCCCATTCTAACATTACTAAAATAGCAATTTAATCATTTTTTCCAAATTTCTTAAAGAAATAATTTAAAATTCTGGAATGCAAACATTTAACTACAAAAACAAATGCATATTTCGTATACACTATAAGATAATTTGTCGCTGCTTGCTTTGAATAGCAGTCCATTTCTTAACTTACTAAACAAAACACACATACAAAATTTTCAGAAAATTATTTACACATATTTGCTCCCTTTTATGTGGATTTGGGCAGTCCATTTCACTTCATATTGTCACATCCTCTGGATTACATTTACTATTTTCCATCGACTATTTATCTGCCCTCATTGGTATTTGGCAGTCCTTCCTATTCTGGTTCATACACTGCCCATTTCCATTTTAGACAGTTCCATCTTTTATCCGGCTGACAGCATTTATCTTTTCTTTTCAGTCCTTTCCTCCATACATTTTTACAGTTACAGTACAATTGGTAATCTGAAACTCACATAACTACATTAGTACACTTTCAATGGAATACAGACATTTACAAAGATTAGTTACATTTGAAATAACTTGGTTTCAGCATAAGATACAGCACAATTACTCGTTCCTGGGAACATACAGTTTCAGGTCCACAATATTTCTTACTCCTAAAGGTCTTTTGGATTTTGGGTAGATCAGGTAGTAAGCATTGTCGTGTGGAATATTCTGTATTATATATGGTCCATTATAAATATATTTAAATTTTGAAATTTCATGGTTTAGTTCACTAGATTTTTCGTGGGTTTTTTAGAAGAACATAATCTCCAATTTTAATTTTTGAAACTTTTAGATTTTTATCGTGTCTTCTAGATCTAGATTCGGCTTTTTGCTTTGCCCTTTTTATTACCAATTCTTTCTTTTGATTCAATCCCAAACTTGTACAAGGTGGAAACTCTAATTTTTCTTCAATTAAACTTTTACTACTTTTACCTAACAAAATTCCTTCCGGTGGGAATCCTGTAGTTTCATGATGTAATGTATTCATGACATTCTCAAAATCCAATATGAATCTGCCCCAGGCTCTAATTCAACAAAACAATAATTCACTTTCAAATAACACTGAGCTACAGTAACAATAAAGTTATGCATAATATTAATAATATTTACAAATACAGTATCCTGCCCCTGCTCGTCTCTTTATTAACAAGGCAGTCTTTTATGGTTCATAATACAGTCACTTAAGTCTGGTGGCTTCTTAGGCCTCTGGAGTTCAAAGTCTTTGCTTACTTGAACTCTTCGCAAAATAAACACAGAGTCGTCAGGTGGCTCTTTCTTTCTTTGTTCAGTCTCAACATCTGGATTTTGTTTCGATACGTCGTCATCGTTAGGTACAATATCGCAATTAACTGCATCCCCTTTGATTTCACTGATTTTCTCATACCCTCTTTCAGTAAAAGTATATTCACTTTCTTTTACACCGAAAAATTCGTCTTCACTAGAGTCATCACTACTCTCTTCCTCAACACCAGATTCATTTAAGTACGCTACTTTTGCACAACAGGGAAAGCTAGTATATTCAATTTTGTCTGTATTAGCGTATCTTTCATCATCTGAACTATCGTCGGAATCCGACCATTCCGGATCGCTATCAGGTTCTAACATAAAAGCTTTTCTGAGACAGGCACTAAGTTCTTCCTCGGTATTGTCGTCAGGCTTAGATTTTAATTCAATCTCCTCTTTTGGCGAAACGGCCTCATTATCAGCTTTATTTACCTCTACTGTGACTTCATATTCAGTGTACTCCTCGTGGACTTTAATTACTTTCAGGTAATCATCTGCCCCTTCTCCATGGTGCCTCTCGGTAGCAGCTGGTACTATTGGCGGATTGTTAGCAGAAGTTATTTCTTCGTCAATGCTGAGGATTTCATCCTCCAAATCCTTCCTATCATTAACGTTCCTCTTATCGGCAGCACGTGTACTTTTCGCGGCGCTTTTTATTCTTCCTTCTTCAAATTTGGGCCACGTCACTTTATTGACGCCCCTATCATTTCCCTTTCTATTAACTAATTTCTTCGTCTCATACTCCTTCTTAAAATCCTCCCACTCACATTGCTTTAGGCCCTTGTACAGATCGTCGATCTGCACACGCCAATCAGTTACTTCTGCTAATTCATTATCGCCCTTTACCACATTGCGAACACTGCTAACCGCACCTCTCTGTGTACTCACAGTCTCATCTATTGTTTCCTTTGCCACGGAATTATCACTCGTAAAATTTTCATGATCTCTTGCGGCTACGTTCGTACCTACTGCCGCCGTATTGCTAGCGGCTTCTCTCTGAACAGATGTTCCGCTAGGCTGGGCCGTTGCCCTCTGATGCTCCACTCGCCCGTTAACCTGGAGCTTTCTGTGCGGCATAGATGACTCATGCTGGCTCGCACCTGACGCTTGTCTCGCCACAACACGTTGCGTCGTTTCACGCCTGTCTCTAACCTGTCTCATTACATTGCGGTCGGTCCGGTATCTTTTCTCAAATCGGGGCCGGTATGTATTGTCCGCTTCCGTTTGGCCCGCAACGTTCGCGGAAATTAGTTTCCCGCGTCGTTATTATTTTGCGCGGTGTATCCTCGACCGCGACCTGGATAACTTCCTCTGCCTCTTCCTCTGCCTCTTCCTCTCTGTATCATATTGACGCGAAATCCATCGCCGTCATTTCTTTCGTCATGGTTTCGGTTATTACGGTTACCAAAATTTTGATAATTGGTTCGACTTTCGCGCCAATGGTCTTCGTCTTCGACCCTTTCTAGAAATGCTTGGAAGCTACGATGGTTGCTTCCTACATACCTCTTTGAATCTTCTGGGAGCTTTTTATACAGCTCCCAGATAATTTCTGAATCCGATCTTCGGCCTCTTAAATGCGTCAATTTTCGGTACCAATATTCACAGAAATCTTTTAAAGAATTCCTGCCCCTGTTATCATGCAGTTTGGCCATGATAAATTCGCGCCATAGATGGTCCTGCTTTTGTTCAGACCAATATTCTTCGGTAAATTTTTGCCTAAATTCTTCGAACGTCATTCGTTCGGTATTTAGATTGATTCCCCAGCGCTTAGCGTCACCTGCTAAAGCGCTAATTACTACATTTATCTTTTCCTGATCAGACAAGTGCTCAGGAAACATTCTCTCGCAATTTTTGATAAAATCTAACGGATGCCAACCGTTATGTTTCTTGGCTGGATCGAAGCGTTCCTCGCCTTCTAACAGCTTCGTAATTGGTGCGCCATTACAGATCACACCAGGCCTATCTTTAATTTTGCTCTCTAGATCGAAAATTTTTCCTTGAATTTTCGTACAATTTTGAACACATCCGGTTACTTTTTCACCTAATTCTTTTTCAGTGTCTACAACTACCCTTTTCAATTGCGATATTCCGTGTTGACATTCATTTACGATCTCAGTCTTAAGACCGAAAACTTTTTCGTCTACCTTAGTTTCAACCAAAGGTTCTACTTTCTCTTGGATGTTGAGAATTTCAACATCGAATCTACTATTAATGTTTCCAATTTCCTCCTGCATAGTATCCATATTTTTGTTAATAGTATCAATTTCAAATTTCAAAGTATTTACCACAGAACTTACATTACCTACTTTTTGTTCTACTTGTTCTATTTGTTTACTAATTTTAATTCCCTGTCCTTCAACCTGTGCTTTAATCTGATCACTCTGTGTTTTGAGCTGCTCATCAACATGTGTTTTGAGCTGCTCATTCTGTGTTTTTATCTGATTAACCTGATTGCTAACTTGTTTTTGAAGTTGTTCATTCTGTGTTTTTATCTGATGGCTCTGTGTTTTGAGCTGCTCGTCAACGTGCGTTTTGAGCTGCTCATTCTGTCCTACAATTTGTTTGGTTAATTGTTCAAATAAGTCATTCATGCTTAAAATTTTTACACTGTTTTGTTCTACGGAATCCGTGTGTTCCGGTCCTACTTCATAAGTTTCTTTCGGTTCTTTCTTTATTTGCGGTGAATCAAATATGTCAGTGGATTCGTTCGCGTACCCACTATCCTCTACAAAGTCACCCTCTTCTTCCTGTTTTGTCCCTTGCTGTGTTCGAGGCGATCGCGACATTTCAATCTGTTCGTTGACGTGTTCATGGTATTGTATGTACGCCAATTGTCTTCCGCTAACGCCATCTGTTATCTGGCCGCGTAAGCTCCCGCTACTGCCAGCCGCATTCTCCATTTCGCTTGGCACATCTATCCTGTCCCCGTTCCTGTCCATATTAAATGCCAATTACACCACTATTATACTTGACTCACACTGCAGTTTATTTTACTGAACTTTATTGCTATTCGTGCCACTGGACATCCACTGTTCGGTCTTTACTTTAGTGTATAACCGGCAACAATTGGATGTCCTGTCACCGGGATGCCACTTGTAACACTACCGCCCTGTCGGACGTGCGTTAGCTCAATAAAGCCTGTACTGCAATAAGTTCACTGGCTTCACCTTGTAAACAAGGATTTAGTACATAAGTTGACCGCGTGTACCTAATGGAAGCAATTCGGACTTATATTCAGTCAGTAACTACAGTGATGCGTCAAGCAAATGCAAAGTACAATTACGCGTTCGCATGGACAAGAAATACACACAGTAGATACTACCAATAATTAATAATACGGTCGCCAGCCTAATTAGGCATTGAGTGAGTTTTTCCCTGTACAAGTGGTAGCCTGTACAAGCATAATGACACGTAGTAATGTTGCGTTTTATGGCAAAATTTAGAACCAGAAAGAATCTATTGAACTAAGGTTTTCTTCTTTTGTACTAATTTGGATGAGCTAAACTTACACAACACCACACAGCAATGATTACTACGAACTGCACTTTGTATATTGATCAGACTGAAATCGGACATAGATTACCCTAGAATCAGCAATTTTGAAAACACACATACAATGTCACTATTAAAATTGGAAAAAACACTAATACACTTAGGTGTAACATAGAAATTAATTTTACTATTCAATTCTGATCAGTACACTTCACAATGTGCAAGAATAGGCAAGAGAAGGGGGGGGGGCCTGAAACTGTTACGGTCGTTATGCTGAAACTAGTAAGTCCTGAAGGTACATTAACACTCAAAATTATCAACCTATGGATTACTATTCTTTTGTCACGCTTCTGGAGTAATTGACTAACATTCTTTCAGTCTCAAATGAATTAAATAACATTGCTAGCTCAATTCAAAATTTATCTTTCAATTTAATCACACTGTTGTTCTTTACTAACATCTGCGTCAACAAACATGAATTTAAACGTCTTTATAGCATAGATTAGTCTGCAGATGATTTATTACTAACTGTAAACTTTCAATTCAGGATACTCGGGTTGCACAATATGTGGTAAGGACCCTGTCTAGGTCAATGATAAGGATAAGTGATGGCTAAGGCAATTCTGGTAAAAGTCACGTTATTATTGAACAGTCAGAACAGTTTCAACACTGGTCCACACAGATACACTTCTAAAGATGAAATAATTGTTTGACCTGTGCACGTCGGTGCGGCGGATGGCGGGCAGCGAGATAGCGGGCAGCACAGCACACATACAAGCACGGCTAAGGCTCTCCCAGTATCGGCACTTTCATTCTTCTTAGCGTCGTAATCTTTCCAATTTTGTGCCTGAGAATATAGCCATGCCAAGTAGTCGTCGGAATCGGCCCATCCGAGGCTCAATGGAATCCACTTTTCCTAGATAGCCTCCTCGGTACAGTACATGTTCCTCTGACCGATGCCCAACTCCGACTGTTTCACTGAGCCCGTTGTGCCGAACCGCGCCAGTGTGCGTTTTCCCGCGCTCGCCTGCATCCACCTTTTTCCGCACCCCTACAGGTAGGGTATTCACCACAGGTTTTCTACTACACATATTCTAATGCATTACCTACGTATGGACCAAGTGTTTAAATTACAATTTTCACATCATATAATAGTTTTAACATTAAATACATTTCCTTTTGGTTATCAAATTGCTTGAAACCTAACATAAGTAATAACATTCATTTAAAAAGTTGTGTACAATTTCTTTAACATGACACGAAAAGGAAAAAAATCCACAACATTATTTACATCATTTTACATAAATTCAGAAAGAAAAATTTATCTAAATTCATAAAGAAAATTTATTATAGGCACATTATTGTTACACATGCCCCTGTTTCCAGAAAATTTTCTTAAGTCTAAATTTTATGGGAACACTAAATTTAACAATTATACACTGGTTCTTAATTCTTACGTAAATGTTCAAGAAGATTTACACTACATATTTCCTTCCACTCACTGTATATAAGTTCACACTATTTTAACATATCAAGACCAATTTCTCGTTATTTACTTAAGTGCCTTTTGCACAGTCCCACTTCCCATTCTAACATTACTAAAATAGCAATTTAATCATTTTTTCCAAATTTCTTAAAGAAATAATTCAAAATTCTGGAATGCAAACATTTAACTACAAAAACAAATGCATATTTCGTATACACTATAAGATAATTTGTCGCTGCTTGCTTTGAATAGCAGTCCATTTCTTAACTTACTAAACAAAACACACATACAAAATTTTCAGAAAATTATTTACACATATTTGCTCCCTTTTATGTGGATTTGGGCAGTCCATTTCACTTCATATTGTCACATCCTCTGGATTACATTTACTATTTTCCATCGACTATTTATCTGCCCTCATTGGTATTTGGCAGTCCTTCCTATTCTGGTTCATACACTGCCCATTTCCATTTTAGACAGTTCCATCTTTTATCCGGCTGACAGCATTTATCTTTTCTTTTCAGTCCTTTCCTCCATACATTTTTACAGTTACAGTACAATTGGTAATCTGAAACTCACATAACTACATTAGTACACTTTCAATGGAATACAGACATTTACAAAGATTAGTTACATTTGAAATAACTTGGTTTCAGCATAAGATACAGCACAATTACTCGTTCCTGGGAACATACAGTTTCAGGTCCACAATATTTCTTACTCCTAAAGGTCTTTTGGATTTTGGGTAGATCAGGTAGTAAGCATTGTCGTGTGGAATATTCTGTATTATATATGGTCCATTATAAATATATTTAAATTTTGAAATTTCATGGTTTAGTTCACTAGATTTTTCGTGGGTTTTTTAGAAGAACATAATCTCCAATTTTAATTTTTGAAACTTTTAGATTTTTATCGTGTCTTCTAGATCTAGATTCGGCTTTTTGCTTTGCCCTTTTTATTACCAATTCTTTCTTTTGATTCAATCCCAAACTTGTACAAGGTGGAAACTCTAATTTTTCTTCAATTAAACTTTTACTACTTTTACCTAACAAAATTCCTTCCGGTGGGAATCCTGTAGTTTCATGGTGTAATGTGTTCATGACATTCTCAAAATCCAATATGAATCTGCCCCAGGCTCTAATTCAACAAAACAATAATTCACTTTCAAATAACACTGAGCTACAGTAACAATAAAGTTATGCATAATATTAATAATATTTACAAATACAGTATCCTGCCCCTGCTCGTCTCTTTATTAACAAGGCAGTCTTTTATGGTTCATAATACAGTCACTTAAGTCTGGTGGCTTCTTAGGCCTCTGGAGTTCAAAGTCTTTGCTTACTTGAACTCTTCGCAAAATAAACACAGAGTCGTCAGGTGGCTCTTTCTTTCTTTGTTCAGTCTCAACATCTGGATTTTGTTTCGATACGTCGTCATCGTTAGGTACAATATCGCAATTAACTGCATCCCCTTTGATTTCACTGATTTTCTCATACCCTCTTTCAGTAAAAGTATATTCACTTTCTTTTACACCGAAAAATTCGTCTTCACTAGAGTCATCACTACTCTCTTCCTCAACACCAGATTCATTTAAGTACGCTACTTTTGCACAACAGGGAAAGCTAGTATATTCAATTTTGTCTGTATTAGCGTATCTTTCATCATCTGAACTATCGTCGGAATCCGACCATTCCGGATCGCTATCAGGTTCTAACATAAAAGCTTTTCTGAGACAGGCACTAAGTTCTTCCTCGGTATTGTCGTCAGGCTTAGATTTTAATTCAATCTCCTCTTTTGGCGAAACGGCCTCATTATCAGCTTTATTTACCTCTACTGTGACTTCATATTCAGTGTACTCCTCGTGGACTTTAATTACTTTCAGGTAATCATCTGCCCCTTCTCCATGGTGCCTCTCGGTAGCAGCTGGTACTATTGGCGGATTGTTAGCAGAAGTTATTTCTTCGTCAATGCTGAGGATTTCATCCTCCAAATCCTTCCTATCATTAACGTTCCTCTTATCGGCAGCACGTGTACTTTTCGCGGCGCTTTTTATTCTTCCTTCTTCAAATTTGGGCCACGTCACTTTATTGACGCCCCTATCATTTCCCTTTCTATTAACTAATTTCTTCGTCTCATACTCCTTCTTAAAATCCTCCCACTCACATTGCTTTAGGCCCTTGTACAGATCGTCGATCTGCACACGCCAATCAGTTACTTCTGCTAATTCATTATCGCCCTTTACCACATTGCGAACACTGCTAACCGCACCTCTCTGTGTACTCACAGTCTCATCTATTGTTTCCTTTGCCACGGAATTATCACTCGTAAAATTTTCATGATCTCTTGCGGCTACGTTCGTACCTACTGCCGCCGTATTGCTAGCGGCTTCTCTCTGAACAGATGTTCCGCTAGGCTGGGCCGTTGCCCTCTGATGCTCCACTCGCCCGTTAACCTGGAGCTTTCTGTGCGGCATAGATGACTCATGCTGGCTCGCACCTGACGCTTGTCTCGCCACAACACGTTGCGTCGTTTCACGCCTGTCTCTAACCTGTCTCATTACATTGCGGTCGGTCCGGTATCTTTTCTCAAATCGGGGCCGGTATGTATTGTCCGCTTCCGTTTGGCCCGCAACGTTCGCGGAAATTAGTTTCCCGCGTCGTTATTATTTTGCGCGGTGTATCCTCGACCGCGACCTGGATAACTTCCTCTGCCTCTTCCTCTGCCTCTTCCTCTCTGTATCATATTGACGCGAAATCCATCGCCGTCATTTCTTTCGTCATGGTTTCGGTTATTACGGTTACCAAAATTTTGATAATTGGTTCGACTTTCGCGCCAATGGTCTTCGTCTTCGACCCTTTCTAGAAATGCTTGGAAGCTACGATGGTTGCTTCCTACATACCTCTTTGAATCTTCTGGGAGCTTTTTATACAGCTCCCAGATAATTTCTGAATCCGATCTTCGGCCTCTTAAATGCGTCAATTTTCGGTACCAATATTCACAGAAATCTTTTAAAGAATTCCTGCCCCTGTTATCATGCAGTTTGGCCATGATAAATTCGCGCCATAGATGGTCCTGCTTTTGTTCAGACCAATATTCTTCGGTAAATTTTTGCCTAAATTCTTCGAACGTCATTCGTTCGGTATTTAGATTGATTCCCCAGCGCTTAGCGTCACCTGCTAAAGCGCTAATTACTACATTTATCTTTTCCTGATCAGACAAGTGCTCAGGAAACATTCTCTCGCAATTTTTGATAAAATCTAACGGATGCCAACCGTTATGTTTCTTGGCTGGATCGAAGCGTTCCTCGCCTTCTAACAGCTTCGTAATTGGTGCGCCATTACAGATCACACCAGGCCTATCTTTAATTTTGCTCTCTAGATCGAAAATTTTTCCTTGAATTTTCGTACAATTTTGAACACATCCGGTTACTTTTTCACCTAATTCTTTTTCAGTGTCTACAACTACCCTTTTCAATTGCGATATTCCGTGTTGACATTCATTTACGATCTCAGTCTTAAGACCGAAAACTTTTTCGTCTACCTTAGTTTCAACCAAAGGTTCTACTTTCTCTTGGATGTTGAGAATTTCAACATCGAATCTACTATTAATGTTTCCAATTTCCTCCTGCATAGTATCCATATTTTTGTTAATAGTATCAATTTCAAATTTCAAAGTATTTACCACAGAACTTACATTACCTACTTTTTGTTCTACTTGTTCTATTTGTTTACTAATTTTAATTCCCTGTCCTTCAACCTGTGCTTTAATCTGATCACTCTGTGTTTTGAGCTGCTCATCAACATGTGTTTTGAGCTGCTCATTCTGTGTTTTTATCTGATTAACCTGATTGCTAACTTGTTTTTGAAGTTGTTCATTCTGTGTTTTTATCTGATGGCTCTGTGTTTTGAGCTGCTCGTCAACGTGCGTTTTGAGCTGCTCATTCTGTCCTACAATTTGTTTGGTTAATTGTTCAAATAAGTCATTCATGCTTAAAATTTTTACACTGTTTTGTTCTACGGAATCCGTGTGTTCCGGTCCTACTTCATAAGTTTCTTTCGGTTCTTTCTTTATTTGCGGTGAATCAAATATGTCAGTGGATTCGTTCGCGTACCCACTATCCTCTACAAAGTCACCCTCTTCTTCCTGTTTTGTCCCTTGCTGTGTTCGAGGCGATCGCGACATTTCAATCTGTTCGTTGACGTGTTCATGGTATTGTATGTACGCCAATTGTCTTCCGCTAACGCCATCTGTTATCTGGCCGCGTAAGCTCCCGCTACTGCCAGCCGCATTCTCCATTTCGCTTGGCACATCTATCCTGTCCCCGTTCCTGTCCATATTAAATGCCAATTACACCACTATTATACTTGACTCACACTGCAGTTTATTTTACTGAACTTTATTGCTATTCGTGCCACTGGACATCCACTGTTCGGTCTTTACTTTAGTGTATAACCGGCAACAATTGGATGTCCTGTCACCGGGATGCCACTTGTAACACTACCGCCCTGTCGGACGTGCGTTAGCTCAATAAAGCCTGTACTGCAATAAGTTCACTGGCTTCACCTTGTAAACAAGGATTTAGTACATAAGTTGACCGCGTGTACCTAATGGAAGCAATTCGGACTTATATTCAGTCAGTAACTACAGTGATGCGTCAAGCAAATGCAAAGTACAATTACGCGTTCGCATGGACATGAAATACACACAGTAGATACTACCAATAATTAATAATACGGTCGCCAGCCTAATTAGGCATTGAGTGAGTTTTTCCCTGTACAAGTGGTAGCCTGTACAAGCATAATGACACGTAGTAATGTTGCGTTTTATGGCAAAATTTAGAACCAGAAAGAATCTATTGAACTAAGGTTTTCTTCTTTTGTACTAATTTGGATGAGCTAAACTTACACAACACCACACAGCAATGATTACTACGAACTGCACTTTGTATATTGATCAGACTGAAATCGGACATAGATTACCCTAGAATCAGCAATTTTGAAAACACACATACAATGTCACTATTAAAATTGGAAAAAACACTAATACACTTAGGTTTAACATAGAAATTAATTTTACTATTCAATTCTGATCAGTACACTTCACAATGTGCAAGAATAGGCAAGAGAAGGGGGGGGGGGGGCTGAAACTGTTACGGTCGTTATGCTGAAACTAGTAAGTCCTGAAGGTACATTAACACTCAAAATTATCAACCTATGAATTACTATTCTTTTGTCACGCTTCTGGAGTAATTGACTAACATTCTTTCAGTCTCAAATGAATTAAATAACATTGCTAGCTCAATTCAAAATTTATCTTTCAATTTAATCACACTGTTGTTCTTTACTAACATCTGCGTCAACAAACATGAATTTAAACGTCTTTATAGCATAGATTAGTCTGCAGATGATTTATTACTAACTGTAAACTTTCAATTCAGGATACTCGGGTTGCACAATATGTGGTAAGGACCCTGTCTAGGTCAATGATAAGGATAAGTGATGGCTAAGGCAATTCTGGTAAAAGTCACGTTATTATTGAACAGTCAGAACAGTTTCAACACTGGTCCACACAGATACACTTCTAAAGATGAAATAATTGTTTGACCTGTGCACGTCGGTGCGGCGGATGGCGGGCAGCGAGATAGCGGGCAGCACAGCACACATACAAGCACGGCTAAGGCTCTCCCAGTATCGGCACTTTCATTCTTCTTAGCGTCGTAATCTTTCCAATTTTGTGCCTGAGAATATAGCCATGCCAAGTAGTCGTCGGAATCGGCCCATCCGAGGCTCAATGGAATCCACTTTTCCTAGATAGCCTCCTCGGTACAGTACATGTTCCTCTGACCGATGCCCAACTCCGACTGTTTCACTGAGCCCGTTGTGCCGAACCGCGCCAGTGTGCGTTTTCCCGCGCTCGCCTGCATCCACCTTTTTCCGCACCCCTACAGGTAGGGTATTCACCACAGGTTTTCTACTACACATATTCTAATGCATTACCTACGTATGGACCAAGTGTTTAAATTACAATTTTCACATCATATAATAGTTTTAACATTAAATACATTTCCTTTTGGTTATCAAATTGCTTGAAACCTAACATAAGTAATAACATTCATTTAAAAAGTTGTGTACAATTTCTTTAACATGACACGAAAAGGAAAAAAATCCACAACATTATTTACATCATTTTACATAAATTCAGAAAGAAAAATTTATCTAAATTCATAAAGAAAATTTATTATAGGCACATTATTGTTACATACTCTATCCTGTGTAAGCCTTTTCATCTCCTAATGCTTACTGCAACCTACATCCTTCTGAATCTGTTTAGTGTATTCGTCTCTTGGTCTCCCTCTACGATTTTTTTCCCTCCACGCTGCCCTCCAATACTAAATCGGTGATCCCTTGATGCCGCAGAACATGTCCTACCAACCGATCCTTTCTTCTAGTCAAGTTGTGCCACAAACTCCTCTTCTCCCCAATTCTATTCAATACCTCCTCATTAGTTTTGTGATCTACCCATCTAAACTTCAGCATTCTTCAGTAGCACCCTATTTCGAAAGCTTCTATTCTCTTCTTGTCCAAACTATTTATCATCCATGTTTCACTTCCATACAAATACTTTCAGAAACGACTTCCTGACACTTAAAATTAGATGTTAACAAATTTATCCTCTTCAGAAATGCTTTCCTACCCATTGCCAGTCTACATTTTATATCCTCTCTACTTCGACCACTACCAGTTATTTTGCTCCCCAAATAGCAAAACTCCATTAATACTTTAAGTGTCTCATTTCCTAATCTAATTCCCTCATCATCACCCGACTTAATTCGACTACATTCCACTATCCTCGTTTTGGTTTTGTTGATGTTCATGTTATATCCTCCTTTCAAGACCCTGTCCATTCCGTTCAACTGCTCTTCCAAGTCCTTTCCTGTCTCTGACACAATTACAATGTCATCGGCGAACTTCAAAGTTTTTACACTTCTGGCCATTAAAATTGCTACACCAAGAAGTAATGCAGATGGTAAACGGGTATTCATTGGACAAATATATTATACTAGAACTGACATCTGATTACATTTTCATACACGTTGGGTGCATAGATCCTGAGAAATCAGTACCCAGAACAACCACATCTGGTCGTAATAACGGCCTTGATACGCCTGGGCATTGAGTCAAACAGAGCTTGGATGGCGTGTACAGGTACAGCTGCACATGCAGCTTCAACACGATACCACAGTTCATCAAGAGTAGTGACTAGCGAATTGTGACGAGCCAGTTACCAGGCCACCACTGACCAGACGTTTTCACTTGGTGAGAGATCTGGAGAATGTGCTAAGCAGGGCAGCAGTCGAACATTTTCTGTATCCAGAAAGGCCCGTACAGGACCTGCAACATGCGGTCGTGCGTTATCCTGCTGAAATGTAGGGTTTCGCAGGGATCGAATGAAGGATAGAGCCACGGGTCGTAACACATCTGAAATGTAACGTCCACTGTTCAAAGTGCTGTCAATGTGAACAAGAGGTGACCGAGACGTGAACACATGGCACCCCATACAATCACGCCGGGGGATACGCCAGTAAGGCGATGACGAATACATGCTTCCAATCTGCGTTCACCGTGATGTCGCCAAATACGAATGGGGCCATCATGATGCTGTAACCAGAACCTGGATTCATCCAAAAAAAGAAGTTTTGCCATTCGTGCACCTAGGTTCGTCGTTGAGTACACGATCGCAGGCGCTCCTGCCTGTGATGCAGCGTCAAGGGTAACAGCAGCCATGGTCTCCGAGCTGATAGTCCATGCTGCTGCAAACGTAGCCGAACTGTTTGTGCTGATGGTTGTTGTCTTGCAAACGTCCCCATCTGTCGTCTCAGGGATCGAGACATGGCTGCATGATCCGTTACAGCCATGCGGATAAGATGCCTGTCATCTCGACTGCTAGTGATACGAGGCTGTTGAGATCCAGCACGGCGTTCCATATTACCCTTCTGAGCCCACCGATTCCATATTCTGCTAATAGTCATTGGATCTCGACCAACGCATGCAACAATGTCGCGATACGATCAAGCGCAATCACGATTGGCTACAATCCGATCTTTATCAAAGTCGGAAACGGGATAATACGCCTTTCTCCTCCTTACACGAGGCATCACAACAACGTTTCCCCAGGCAACGCCGGTCAACTGCAGTTTGTGTATGAGAAATCGGTTGGAAACTTTCCACGTGTCAGCACGTTGTAGGTGTCGCCACCGGTGCCAACCTTGTGTGAATGCTCTGAAAAGCTAATCATTTGCTTATCACAGTATCTTCTTCCTGTAGGTTAAATTTCGCGTTTGTAGCACATCATCGTCGTGGTGTAGCAATTTTAATCGCCAGTAGTGTATTTCTTCTCCATCGATTTTAATACCTACTCCGAATTTTTCTTTTGTTTCCTTTACTGCTTGCTCAATATACAGTTTGACTAACATCGGGGAGAGGCTTCAACTCTGTCTCACTCCCTTCCCAACCTGTGCTTGCCTTTCATGCCCATCAACTCTTATAACTACCATCTGGTTTATGTACAAATTTTAAATAGCCTCTCGCTCCCTGTATTTTACCCCTGCCACGTTTAGAATTTGAAAGAGAGTATTCCAGACAACATTGTGAAAAGCTTTCTCTAAGTCTACAAATAGTAGAAACGTAAGTTTGCCTTTTCTTAATCTATTTTCTAAGATAAGTCATAGGGTCACTTGTTCCACTATTTCTACGGAATCAAAACTGATCTTCCCCGAAGTCGACTTCTACCAGTTTCTCCATTCGTCTGTAAAGAATTCCCGTTAGTATTTTGCAGCCGTGACTTATTAAACTGATAGGTCGGTAATTTTCACATCTGTCAACACCTGCTTTCTTTGGGATTGTAATTATTATATTCTTCTTGAGGTCTGAGGGTATTTCACCTGTCTCTTACATTTTGCTCACCAGATGGTAGAGTTTCGTCAGGACTGGCTCTCCCAAGGCTGTCAGTAGTTCTAATCGAATGTTGTCTACTCCCAGGGCCTTGTTTCGACTTAGGTCTTTAATTGCTCTGTCAAACTCTTTACGCAGTATCATATCTCCCATTTCATCTTCATCTACATCCTCTTCCATTCCCATAAAATTGTCCTCAAGTACATGGTCCTTGTATAGACCCTCTATATACTCCTTCCACCTTTCTGCTTTGCCTTCTTTGCTTAGAACTGAGTTTCCATCTGAGCTCTTGATATTCATACAAGTGGTTCTCTATTCTCTAAAGGTCTCTGTAGTTTTCCTGTGGGCAGTATCTATCTTAACCTTGGTGAGGTAAGCCTCTACATCAATACATTTGTCCTCTAGCCATCCCTGCATAGCCGTTTTGCACTTCCTGTCAATCTTATTTTTGAGACGTTTGTATTCGTTTTTGCCTGCTTCATTTACTGCATTTTTGTATTTTCTCCTTTCATCAATTAAATTCATTATCTCATCTGTTACCCAAGGATTTCTACCAGCCCTCGTCTTTTTACCCACTTGATGCTCTGCTGCAGAGAACTACGTCATCCCCCAAAGGTACCCATTCTTCTTCTACTGTATTTCTTTCCCCCAATCCTGTCAATTGATCCCTTATGCTCTCCCTGAAAGTCTGCACAACCTCTGGTTTAGTCAGTTTATCCAGGTCCCATCTCCTTAAATTCCCACCTTTTTGCAGTTTCTTCAGTTTTAATCTACAGTTCATAACCAATAGATTGTGGTCAGAGTCCACATCTGCCCCTGGAAATGTCATACAATTTAAAACCTGGTTCCTAAATCTCTGTCTTACCATTATATAAGCTATCTGATACCTTCGAGTATCTCCACGCTCCTTCGAGTACAGTGCTGTATTACGCCTTCCGGTCAGTGCATTTGTACTAGGTGTTGGCAGCTGTGCTATATTTACTTTAGAACACAGAGTGAGAGGTTATGTCAAGAACGCATGGATAGATCTGACATAAAATCAATAGAACTGCGAAAAATGAGGAGGGAATAGGTACGATTTCGCCGAATATACATCTAAATGCGGTGAAATTGAGGAAGTACTTGCATATCTTCTGGTTCACGCCGAAAAATTTGTACATGCGAACAAGTATGCGGCAAAAAGAGGAATCTGAGAAACGTCGACATCGAAACGAAGGGAATCAGGGTGAGAGTCAATTTTTTACCTCAACGTAAAAAATTGAGGCAGCATTATACTGTATGCCTGTTGAGGTACCAGAGATATACGCGAGTTGATTACTGTATTTGATGCTTTTCAGGAAGACAGAGAACGAACCACCTCTATACAACTTGCATCTGCGTTAAAGGATAACAGAGATTGGACAGGATGACCGATTGACGTGGAGCTGTAATGAGGTACGATTTAATGGTTGATTGATGATGCGTTCTAGACGGACTTTGTTTAAACTGATGTACTCCATCCCCCCTGTCAATTAATGGGTGAGAAATCGAGGCTTCTGCGTGATAACTAAGTTAGCGATAGGTGCCTTGAGGCACTGCAATCCCCGTGCACACATTTGCCTAACATGTGTGCTGTTTACAGAGTTAGTGACGAAATGACTTACAATTTTCACATTTTGGAAGCTGCTGCTATGCGTTTATCTGTTTGTAAGAGGTATTCGCCGTTACTAACGGTCATTTTATGTAGAGCTGATGCAAGCATAGTATAATTTCCGAACCGCGATCGGATGTGAACAGTGAGCGCTATTCATCTCCGGAAAGCAATGTTGTACATGTATCACAAGGAGCCAATGTTTTAAGGAAGTATTTTTTCGTTTCACGGTTCGATAACATAGTTTATCGTACATAAACCAAGAAGAAAGTTGTGTGTCCTGCGCTTGAAATATATTCCTTACATTGGAATATTAACAGCGCTACATTCCATACAACTGATAGGTTGGAAACGAAAGCAATCTAACGTTATAGCCCGTTTTAAGTGCAGAATGTTGTAGTCTTAGGAGTTCGTGTGTTAATGTTCTTTCTTACCAAACAATGACAATGTGATGAGGGTTTTTCACTCTCTAATTTTACCCTAAGACAGCGAGAATGTTCTGTGACTCTCATACACAGAGAGATAGATCGTAAATAAAGCACTGTGCTCGAGGTGCTCGAGGTGTTAGAAATATGTAGAGTGCCTTCTGGTATACTTTGATGATTTATGTGTTCGAGAATTAACACTGAATGGACATACTGAGCAGTCATCTATCTACATTCACAGTGATACTCGCAAATTAGGGAAGGGGCAGCTGAGCTGTGATACTGAAATTGGGGAAATATGCTGTCACATCATTAGCCGGTGTTGAAGTTAATGTAAAATTGCTAAAATTGTTTGCGCTATGAACTGTGATGCTTATTATTACAGTACATTGGCAGTGTCTTTTCCATTCCATCAGGCATTGGCGCACTGTTGGTTACCTCATAATGATTGACTGACAGGACTTGTTTGAGTTCGGGAACGAGTTATGTGGATGGGTGACACGTTCTGGTGGTTGCTAGCAGCGAAACAGTGATGGCGTGCATGAGTGTAATATGAGGACTCAGTCGAAAGGGAATGTAGAGCCATCATCTATTCCATCAATGTGTCAGATGAGTATAAATGTAGAGGTTGTCAATCACTTTCTGATATCGGTTTGGAAACTAACCACAATGCAGCTAAACTCTTCCTTAACTTGTAAATGTATTTTATTTAAAATCATCTCCCATGTGGCGTGTGTTGTGGCAGCCCCAGTAACAAAATGATATACACCATGTGAAGTCTAGCTTTCCGCAAGATGACTTGGATCAGAGCGTCTTAATGTCAGTTTCGGAATTGACACAGACCTTGAAGTCATGGCAGAAAAACAGAATGTATGGCAGTGTACAAAGCGTGTTAGGAAATACTGTTTCAAACGTCAGCACAGGGTCACAGGGAGCGTTCCTTGCGACTTACAGTATAGTGTGTGGGATACGGTCATCATCCTACCTTAAACTGCCTTCTGCAATGGATCAAAGGCTGTATATTTAACAGGATCGTCCCACATAGGCAGCAGCATCAGTTTGACAGGTAAGTTCGATGACGGGCAGGGTGACGCTCTAGGAATGCCGTTCTGGGGAGCTTTGCGAAATCTCTTTCTCCTGGGTGGACCACACCGCAGCTGTGCGTCATTGCGCCAGCATCAGTGCCTAGGCGACTCCTACATCCGATGAAGTCAGTGGAGCTTTTATAGTTAGTAATTTTTCTCTGTTGGGGTAGAGAATAACGATGATAGCATGTTTTGCAGATTGATCGGAATGGACGAGGATCTGCTTCGGACTGTAGTATCTGTATCTAGCTTGGAGACGTACCACATTGCGCGCAAATCCACCGAATGGTCAAAACACAGCCCTGTTGCATTAACTCAGGTCATTCTGTTTCTATACAGGTTGCAGAATGTGGTGGATATGTCTTTCTCCGTCATCTGCTCAGTTGCGACTTAAATTGGGATGGTCACAGGCGGAAAGGTGTAGAAATGGGAGCAGTTGCAAGGTGGATAGGGGTGACTAAAACCACGTTGGAAATTTAATGTGGCAGTTAGGTTCTGGAAAGGTGACTGGTTTCGAGATATGGGAGTGCCAGAAATATTACTGACTAGTGGTTTCAATCATCAAAGGAATTGTCAATAGGATCCAACACAGGTATGTGCTTGAATGGAAAGACCTGATTCCAAATCGTGGACATCATTTCTAGCGAATAGCGTAACACTAGAGATCTGAGAACGTAGTGCACATTTTCTTATGACCTCAATCAGCATATCATCTACTACTGTTTGTGATCCTTCTCAATCAACCATCGCCTATAGCTCAGTGGATATATCACCGAACCTCTGACAGGGGAACGAGACAGAATGCGCTACAAATACTGTAGAAATATCTAGCCGCAGTGGCGTGAGGAATTTGCGAATACCGGTTTCATTCTACGTTCCTTAGCGGACTCACTTTCTGAACTGAGTAATTTTATTACGAGGTTGCACCGTGGGCGACGTGTTGATCTGATACTATACTCTCCTGCGAAGGCCGTCACGGTATTTGTCTGTGCAAAAAACCACCTCATTCAGAGGTAATGTCATACCTCGATTTGTAAAGCAAGTATAGCTTATAGCATGGATACTTGTGTGCACCTGTAGGACCAAGACCGCATGTGACAGTAACATACAGTAGTTGTTGTGATCGTGTTTTTTAACATATGAGACGATTGCGGCTCTCTTTCTAAGACACAGTGGTATCACTCACTAGAAAAAACTTATGAGACATGTCCATCCATCATTGATTTTCTCTCAGTATTATATTATATCGTAGGTAATCAGTTATTGATAAAGTATTATATTTAGTAGTAGAGGGGGTGTGATAAGTTCGCCTTGAGCATCAGGCTTATAAAGAAGGTGTTTGTGTTTCGACATATGCAAAGGAAATGACGATGTCCATTCATAAGGAATATATGTATTTGACGCCTAGTACTGTGATAGCAAATGGAAGGGTGTGTCAAGTCATAAGAATGTTGCTGATATTTCTATTTCCAGAGCCATAGCCATCAACAGGATGTATCGCGGATACTTTGCTCATTGTCGAATGTCCTTCAACTGAGACCGCGATCGTAATATTTAGTTGTAAGTATCGGTGTAAAATATATATTTGAACGATTTCTCAGGATGATTGATTCTACCTGTGCATGCTCTGCCTGCAGCGCCGGTGACCTGTGCGAGGGTGATTCACGTTTCCCTTTAACGATAGGGGCTGTCAGAATGGAGAGACCTGCTGGAGTATAGGAATGTAGATGAAATAAGGTGTTGTCCTATAGACTACCGAATAGTGAACTAATACTTAGTATGTGTTGGATAACATTCGTGATCACGTGGAAATTTGAGAATCAATATGGAGGTGCATTTGCGCTGGACCATTATTCCATCCCATGTAAAGTGTTTGGTTGACTGCTTCTGCAAATTTCTCCACCTTTAGTTAGTTGAGAGAAGATCGATTGTGGGGTGTCCGTACAGCATGTGGAAGACACGTTTCCCAGTTCTCTAGACATGAGAAACACTTTACTTGACCTTGTAAATTATAGGGATGATTTCAAATCTGTTACTTCAATGAGATCTGTTTGTTTCTAGTTACTCAGTGGTTTAGAGCTTGCTCCACCGAGCTAATGTTTCCAGTTTGTACAGAAATAATTCCCAGTCTATATCTTCGGAATTATGTTGCATGAGCGATCAATAGGATACTGCTGTGTGCGAACCATGCGAAATTACATATGTTCTTGTAATTCCAGAATCTGGAGATGAGTGTAGAAACGCGAGCAAGCAGGCAGGACCGGACCAGAAACAGTAACGCATTTATACCGAGGTGGGGAAACGAGCCAGTCTTTGCACAACAGTTCTGAGGGTGACGTCGATCCACTGACGGCTTTCTGATGTAAAAGGGATGCTTTTGTATGGCAGAGGATGTGAATTGTATCTTTACTACGTCGACATGCTAGGCGGTGATATATTGCTGGGTTGGAGATCGTTTCGTATTTAACGATATGTATGGCACTTTGTGAGGTTTAGTTTTCGGTGCAATAAGGCGATGAGAGTAAAATTGTTTATTGCCACTGAATGACACTTCTGTAGAAAGAAAGGAAAGGTGGACGGTGCTTCCCTAGGACTGAGGAAAATTGTGACATATCGCAATTGTGAATGTAAGCATACCATAAGTTTTTCAGGTGCTGTGCAGATATAAAAGATAACTGCACTGTTTGTGTAAAATGTGTATATACTGCATTGTAAAGTTACTGTTGCTTATGTTGTGTAAAATGTGTGTATTTTGCATTGTAAAGTTACTTTAGTTTATGTTGCCTATGTGGACACACATTTCGAGAGGAATTTCTCAGGTATCAAGTATGAAAGGGATGCCGCCGCCTCATGCGTGCGGGCATCTGTGCGTGGTTTGACAACTGACGGCCACTTCACTTTGCAGGGCTGCAGGTAGCCTCCTGTGCTTTCTACTGGACATGGGGTAGTGGACAGTGTATGCGTACTTTGTTAGCGTGTCTCTTGCATTATTTTGCGAGCAGGTCTGTAGGCTGTGCTATGCGTTATTTGGACATGCGTTATTTTGGACTGAGTGTGTCTACACATCAGTGTACTGCATTGTTTAGGAGGAGTCTGCATGTCTGTACTGTAATTATTTCGGCAAATTAGGAGTCATTTGCGTGTCTGCGTAGCATTATTTAGGAGTAGTTTACAGGCCTGTGAGCTGTGTGGCGTGACCCCAAGCATGTGTTTTGTATTGGTGTGATAAATATACTCCATCCCTAAAAAAATTGTTCCAAAATAAATAAAGTACACTCCTTCTTTATTCTCTCCAGTAGCCCAGCACAGGCTAAGTCATTTTCGCGCCATTTTCCCCCTCCAGACCATTATCTTGGATTACGTCACAGGAGAGATGACAGCACCCTCTTTTGGCTGTACCGTGTACTATGTCAGTTGGAGTCTAGATCTCATGGTGGAGACTCTGCCTGCAAATTAAAAACTTATGTCCAGCACAGGCAGAGTCGTTTTCCCACCATTTCCCCCGCACCATCTTGGATTATGTCACGCAACAGATGACAGCAATCTCTGGTGGTGGTACTGTGCACTCCAAACCTCGTCATGAACACACTGTTTGCCGCCATCTTGGATAACGGTAGTTGCGTTATCAGCTGATGTTATGGCTGCCATCATGGCTTACGTCACAGAACTAACGACACTGGCCTCTAAAAATGATTCAAATGGCTCTGAGCACTATGGGACTCAACTGCTGAGGTCATTAGTCCCCTAGAACTTAGAACTAGTTAAACCTAACTAACCTAAGGACATCACAAACATCCATGCCCGAGGCAGGATTCGAACCTGCGACCATAGCGGTCTTGCGGTTCCAGACTGCAGCGCCTTTAACCCACTGGCCTCTAGTTGTGGTACTGTGTAATAGGTCAGTTGGAGTCTACACCTCGTGATGAACACACTTGGTGGTGGTGCTACCTCTAATTGTTTAAATAGAGACTGGTGCATGATATCGACAGTTGAGGATCAGCAAACATGTTTACACAGTCTTTTAGATGGATTATTATTTTGACAATTTATGGGTTGTTTGGCTCTCTGGACATAAAGGTATCACATTATTAATGAGTGGTTTGAAGGTCTGTAGGCTGTGCATTGCTTCATTTTGACAGTTTACAATTAGCAAGCACGTGTGCAGAGCATTATACTTGAGTTATTTAGGAGTAGTTTGTAGGTGTGTATGCTGTGTGGCATGCCAGAGCGTGTGTTCTGTATCACTGTGATAAATATACTGCATTCCTAAATAAATTGTTCCAAAATAAATAAAGAGCACTCCTTCCTTTCTCCACCAGCCCAGTGCAGGCTTAGTCCTTTTCCCATCAATCCCTAGGAAGAGGTGGCGGTCAGGTGACTTAAGTTAGTGGAGGTGAGCTTTGTTTTCTGCAATTTTCTTATGTTGGTTGGTAGAGAACTTTCTCTACTGCCAACATTCAAACTTGGCACCATCTCCTAGGAAGGGGTGGTGGTCGGGTGACTTAGGTTAATGGGGGTAGCCCAAGTGACCTATCTCCTCGAGATTTTCTTAGGTTAGTAGAGGTAATCGTGGTGTGGTGCATTATCCTGTTGGAATTTGAACTTCCCGCCATTTTTCTGGGGGGGGGGGGGGGGAGGGGTGAGGAGAGGGTGGATTAGGTTAGTGAGGGTAGCCCATTTGGCCTATCTTCCTGCCAAAATTCAAACTTCCCGCGAAAAGCCGCCATGTTGGATGACGTCATCGCTGCCATCTTGGATAACTGTACTTTGGGGCAGAACCCCTCTTACCCCAATACTAACATTATATGACCTACCAGCAACAATTCCATTGCATGGAAATACCAGTACTTGCCCTGATGTACAATATGCAATTAATGTGTAAAAAATCGAGATATTTCTGTAATAATGTGATGAATGTAATGGGGAAACGACATGGATACTCCAGCCATCTGAAAGTGCTACAATACTGTGCAACACATGTCGCTTAGCTATTTCAGGTATTTTCAATTAGGCCTATTTAGTTATCATCATATTATTCGTTTTTTATTTAAACAATGACCTCCAACAATGAACACTGAAACACATAATTGAATGTAAAACCATCTGAAGATGACCACAAGTCCGAAACCGGTCGTGCATTAAATAAAACCAACTGCTATTGTGACTGGCAGTGGTTATTATTCTACACCCCGTACGTTATACATACGTCGACAATCAGAAATACTCGTTTTATGCAACACGGACGATCACCTTCGGCGACAGACCTTGTAACCAGTTCCAGGCGGATAAGCGATAAATGTTTAGAGATGCCTTGAGTACTGTAAAAATATCGGAGTTCGAACACTTAGATCAACATGGGAGTTGTCTGAGAGGATAGAACTAAGTTTGAGACTTGCAGTGTATATCATCAGGATGGACCTGTGGACCAAGATCATATGGAACGCAACATGCTTAATACAAAACAATTCAGACACACTTTCTAAGAGTGCAGATTATATTCAGCTACAGGAAGATGGTGGAAGCTCAGAAGTGAGATGCCACTGGGATTAAAATTAAAATAAAGAAAGTTGCGACAGTTATGAGGCATAAATAACACGTGATTGTAGAGGGTCGACAGAAATATAATATAATGATTATAAGAGAGGATGTATCCTGTTCTTGGAGAGAGATGCATATTTTTCGTAAAGTTCGTACACTTTGTTATTTTTCAGCATAAGAAATGTCTTGGCAAGTTCTCGGTGCATAGTTTTCCTTGCTAAGTAATTTAATTGGTCTTTAGTAATATTCGACGTATTGTACAATGAGACGGTAGGCTTTACTCTCTAATTTCGAAAGAAAATTGTCCTTGTCGCTGTACAGATAGTAGAATCGGTGACTTGCATTCGGGACTGCCCTTCCTGATTTAGGTTTCTCCGTGCTTTCCCTAGGTCGCTTCAGATGAATGCCTGAATGCCGGGATGGTTCCTGTGATAGGCCACGGTCGACTTCCTTCCCTTATCTTATGGGGCCGATGACCTCACTGTTTGAAGAACGTTCTGGACTGTGCGAGCAAATAAGATGGCCATCCAAATCGCACAATATGAAGCCCTCGAGCATTTATGGGACTTTAATCGACAGGTCAGTTCGTGCACAGCCGGTTGCGGTGGTCTAGCGGTTCTAGGCGCTCAGTCCGGAACCACGCGACTGCTACGGTCGCAGGTTCGAATCCTGCCTCGGGCATGGATGTGTGTGATGTCCTTGGGTTAGTTAGGTTTAAGTAGTTCTAAGTTCTAGGGGACTGATGACCATAGATGTTAAGTCCCATAGTGCTCAGAACCATTTGAACCATTTTGAGTTCGTGCACAAAATGTTGCACCGGTAACACTTTCGCAATTTTGGGTGGCTATAGAGACTGCATGGCTCAGTGTTTCTACACGTGACTTCCAACGACTTGTTGAGTCCATTCCACGACGACTTGCTGCACTACACCAGACAAGATATTTTGGAGGTATTCTACGACTTTCGTTACCTCCGTGTAGTTCCTCCTTTTTAGGAAGCCCGATATTCCCCAATGCTTTGCTTGAGCTGTCCTTCAACTACTTTCAACTGCAATCTCGAGAATTTCTTGCGTCTGGTACTCAGTAGAGAGATACACTTGTTTGTCCAGAACCTTACCATAGCCTTTCTTGTGTACTGAATAAATGTTGATTTATTTCTAGTATTGTCAGAAATAACTAAGGTTTCATTCCGTTGCGTTTCGTAACGCAGTACTGTTAATGACTTCATTAGAGCACTGGAGAATATTTATCTTAGCAATAGGCGAATACCTCTTCCCAGTCATCACTCAGGAAAGCTATATAGCACAGCTACAGGTAAATTTAATTTTGTGGTAAACGATGGATTAGAAGCAGGGATTATGGGACCGACCGATATGGTGCAATGGTGTAGTCACTGCTTGTAAGTGCGGCGTACAAACCGTAGTCTCACCATCCGGATCCAGCATTCCCGCGCTTTCCTTAAACCAGTTAAGGCAATAATGGCATGTTCCCTTGTATGTACACTCTGCTTTTACCATTCTGTACTTGGTCAGATCCAGCTCGTGCGCTATCAGCGACGACCTTGACTTCGTCAAGACTTTGAACTCCTGTCTTACCTTTTTATGAGCGCGAGAACTATGTCTGTGGCATGCCTCGTTTGAGCTGGCTTTCGTTGATTACTCATGTTTATTTCTTTTTCGTGTAAAGTACCCGTTAGCCAGTGCTGACTGGCTCACGTCTCAGATAGTAACACGTGGCTGAAAGCGTGTTCTTCAGCGTCTTGAAAACTACCCAGAGAAGACTGCTCACTCCAGTAGTCCAGACGTCATCCTAACAAGAAGGACGCGGTTGCTGCAGCAGGTGGTAATGCCGGATTTCCTTCACAATTTTGTTGCGAATCTTGCGTCTATTTCTAGAAATAGACTGTTGCCGCTATTGTCGGTTCCTGGGTCACTAAATATGACAGTTTTTCACTAAGTTTCCATGTAACTACATCCATCTTTTTTTGACCTGTCTGTACTTAACCCACATCTCCCAGCTCACGGCAACGGAATTTTTTCAGCCACTTTTCCTCTTTTCACATGCTGCTTTTTCATAGTTGTTTTTTCTGCCCACCTGACGATACGGGTCTTTTCTATTCTATAAACTATCTAAATTTAATGCTGTATGTTACTGCTACAGGTTTCTACATGACTTGACAAATACTAACGGACATACAATTTATTGCCGTTTTTGCTAATGGTGATACAGGGACCTGAACACCTACAGAATAATTTTTTTTCAGAATACAGTGAGAAATCACTATACTCGAGTTATCCAGAATAATAACACGAAAATTAGCCGCGGAACAATACTGTGTGATAACAAAAACTGTCGTTATTTCCAAGCAGAATGAGAACAGCGGTTCAAAATGTGAGTATGTTTAATACGATTCCCACGAATCTGTTCATTTACATCTATATATAAGAGGAGCATTCAAAAGAAAATGTACAAAGCAAGTCTGTGGGTATAAATGAAGTCTTTATTTAAAAGTAATAACCAGAGGCCTCAGCATAGCATAGCCGAAAGATTCCCTGTTCCCAGAATTCATGTGACAAGAATCAATCCACCACTGCTTCCTTCAGTTCGCCACCCGAATTTAGGCGTTCCTCTAAAATCTTAAGATCTTAATGAACTTAAGATCCCTTGTTAACGTTCCATTTCATGTCCCTACGTTGTTCTACATCCAGGAATTTGTATGACGTTACCGATTCCAGCTGGGACTCAGTGACATTACAGTCATAAGATACTACTACGTGTTTTTCTTTTGTCAAGTGCACAGATTTACATTTTTGAACATTTGAAGCAAGTTGCCAATCTTTGCACCACTTTGAAATCTTATCAAATATCTGAATAAATATTTGTGCAGCATATTTCCATACTGTACGTAAGTACAGATAACTGCACCATCTGTAAAAAGTTTCAGGTTACTATTAAAATTGTCCGCAAGGTCATTAACATACAAACATGAACAGCGACTAGGGACCCAACATACTTCCCTGGGGCACACCAGAAGTCATCGCTACATCTCTCGTTTACTCTCCAACCAAAATAACTTGCTGCATCCTCCTTCCAAAAAATTCTCAACCCAGTCACAAATTATTCCTTCATACCCCTTACGATTGTACTTTTGATAGAAAGCATAGGTATGGTACTCAGTCAAATGGTTTTCGGAAATCGAGAAATATAGCATCTATCTGACTGTTCTAAACTTCAGTATCTACTTTGTACTATTCCTCCCTCAACGCGTTCTGAACGGTACGAGACGGATGCTCCGTCTGCACAACATGTCAGTCTCTTCAGAGCTTTCCAATTTTTATGTGTATGAATCTGGTTCGGTGAATGTGCTCGCTATTCCGTTCGTGCTATGTATTCGTGTTCCAGTGTCTCAACATTGTGAGCGATTATGCGTGTAGGAACACATGTAGATGAATCCTCTGCTCACCGAACTGCAGAAACGTTTATGCCATTTCCTTGTGATAAACTCTCCTGGAAATGATGTGGTGCTCGTAGTTTGTAGATGATACTGCCGTAATAGTGACGATAAAGCACATGCTGACCACGATGACGCTTTCCTCTTTCTCCCTACACGAGAGTGTATGAGGATTTTCATGTAAGCATCATGTTACATTACCGCCATTGGTTCCAATCACAGCCACACTTGAAAAATCAGCATCATTGTGTGACTGGCAGTGGGTGGCACGTCGGGGGTCCAGCGCACACTGTCCAGCACTGAACAGTTGCCGACAAATGTTTCCAACGAAAACGTGGGTATTTCTAACATCTGTAAAAACTACAGTAATTTGTGCAACAGTAGCTGCCATGTTCCATTTCGTTGGTTGAGATGTGAAACTGATTTCTATACAACTATTGGAGAGTGCGCGACTATCCTGAGTACCAAAACCCTTATGCCTCTTTTAGTCGCAACCGCTACGCGAAAGAGATTTGCAGCCGCTTCAGCCAGGGCTTTTCTCCCTCTGTTATTCTCATCTGAGTCTCTCGCCTCTTATGATCGAGGATGAGCTGGTAATGGTACGTAAAGTATAACACTATCAGCCAAGAAAGTCTTAGAATACGAAAGGCGATCTGAAGAGAATCAAAATTTGCAAGTGTTTGGAAATTATTAAAAATACGCCGATAAAATTAAAACTACAAACAGTCAAAAACATTTTTTAAGAAATCGATGATGAAATATTTTGAAACGAAAAAGACACTAAACTTTCCTGTACATGAAGGGACTGGGTAAAGACAAAGTACGGAAGGGAAGGTGATTGGTTTTTTGGAAAGAAGGTGAGGAGGCGATGCATAATATTAGTTTAGGAGGACTAGAATGTAGGGGTAGGTGTAATGAGCTAATTCTTATTTTAGAACACAAGAGCGGGGCAATGGAATTTAGGACTAAGGAAACAATTATCATTGGCGCACTTGAGGAGCTGCCCAAAATTATTTTACAGAGGTATATCACCAATATAAAGGACATACACCACTGGAGAGAGAACTTACCCGAGCTTCTGGTTTTCCACGATCTTATTTTTCTTCTTATTCATACAACTAACTACTCTACAACTCTGGCCATAGATGCCAGAGACTGTGGTCATGTGTGTGTGAGATGCGTTTGTGTGTGTGTGTGCGCGCGCGCGTGCGTGCGCGCGCGCGCGCTTGTTTGTGCGTGTGTTGTCTATGTCCGACTAGGGTCTTATTGGCCTAAAGCTCACTTTTTGTTGTGCCTGTCTGCGACTCAGCATCTCCGCTAAATGGTGTGTAGCAACTATCCTTTGCGTAACATTATTACTCTTCAACAAGATTATGCACTGTGCACAGGAACCCATCCATATTTCTAAATGAATGTCCCCGCCAAATGTTTTTGTTTGTATGCGAAGGCTAATCTGAAGAACTACCTTAGAGGTTTTGATACGGTTGCACTAACAGACAGATTGATTCATGAGGAAGACGAGCCGTCCGGGCATAGATACTTGTAATTAGTGCTACCCGTGAAAAGCCGAGGCGTACCGCCGATATAATACTGCAATTCACTGCTATTGTTCTAGATTTCTGACTGATTTCAACTTAATTTTCTTGATCAGCGATGCTTCAGAGAGCTAGTACACATAGTACTGGCACCAGTCGCTTGTAATGCACTCTACCAGTCATGAATTTAATTTTTTTTCCTTTGACTATTCTACTTAATGGTGTACATATGTCATACACCACACTTTAACGAAATATCAACACATCGTATACAATCATCATTAATCATCATTAGACATTTGACATTTACTGTTGGATAAGGGGTTCCTCTAAAATTTTCCGAGCATTACAAGCAGTAACTTTCCACATTCTCGTTGTTCATGCATATTTTGTAATGTCACTTATCTGTCAGTCATCAGGCTATTGTCTTCGTTTTATTTCTTCAGTTCTAGGAAAGTACTTTTTTAGTTCACCCACCATCTACTACCCTAACTACAAGTTGAGCCCGCTTCCAACGCACTTTCATTACAGCCACAGTTATGTCTCGGATGATTTATTCAAGAAAAAGTGTTTCACAAGTTGAGCAAGACAATAACGAGTTGATCCACCTCTGGCCCTTACACAAGCAGTTATTCGCCTTTTCATTGACTGTTAAAGTTGCTGGGTGTCCTCCTGAGGAATGTGGTGCCAAATTTTGTCCCATTGGCGAGTTAGATCGTCAGTACCGCGAGCTGCTTTGAGGATTCGGCGATCTTGATGGCCAATGCAGGGTATGGCAAGCACGAGGACAAGCAGTAGAAATTCTCGTCGTGGGAGCGTACATTATCTTGCTTAAATGTAAGGCCTGGACGACTTGCCATAAATGACAACAGAACGGGACGTAGGAACCGTGACTTACCGCTGTGCTATAAGGGTGCCACAGGTGACAAACAAAGGGCTCCTGCTATGAAATGAACTGGCATCCTAGACCAACACTAGTGGCTGTTGGTCTGTTTGGCAGGTGACAGTCTGGGTTGTATCGCTCTATTTACAAATGGAACAGCAAAGGTAAAAGACAGGTTGTGGTATTGGGTAATGTCCGCCACGCACCGTACTGTGGCCTCCGGATTATCTATGTAGAGGTAGATGTAGAAGTAAGACTTTTTTCTCCAAGTGTCGCAGTTACTGCTGGAAGTCAGGAATACAAATCCAAAGTCCAACTGCCAAATAAAGGCGAGGCTTCTCATTAACAGCGTCTCTTACATTGTACTCTTATTAAAATAAATGTGCGCTCCTAAGCTGTTGCCTTATGCAGAACCTCAGAAGAACATGGATGTGGACAAAGTCCAAAACCGTTCAGTCTTTTTAACAGACGTCAACTGAATGTATTATATAACAAGTTCCGTCTTGTTCCCGTGACGTAATAGGCACTGTCACGGCTGCTCTTCCTCTCTGGCGCGCAACATATCTCCAAGACGGGAACAGACGGCACGGAATAAACCGCCCAACCAGCAGATACCACGAACGTGGTACGATGTTTATTGTCGCCCCAGCTCACAGACATGCTCGTCTCTCCATTTCATGGTGTCTGCACACAAAAAAACGTACACCCAGTGAAACATCCCCTGTCGTCTTTGCAATGTCCTGCCAAAATAATATGTCGTAAATGTTCAGGCAATTTGATTAAGCAAATGCGGATGAGTTCTGAGGGGCTTATCCAACATGTCTTCAAAGCATTTCACAAGACTGGAAAATTCAGATTGTTCAAAATGTTGCATCATTATGATGCTATGTTTCACTCGGTCTTGTGTAGCTTGAGACCAATATGCTGAGAGGAAGGCATGATAAAATTCTCCTTCACTGTGACAATAGTGAATGACCGATCGCATTCTTACAGCGGGTTCATTCTCTAAGTAGCCACACATAAATTCTAATTTGTGCTCTAATGACCAGTTGGGAGGAAAACAGAGAATTGATGAAGCCACGCTTGTGGATGAATGTCGTTGCCAGAGTTCTTAAATGTTTTGAATTTATGTGTAGTAATGAACAGCTTATAGTCAAAGTCATCGTGTCAGCGAGTCGTATATCGGTCATTGTTACGTCGTGTCAGTGATTCCATCTCAAAATTCGGTGCACCTTGCCAATTTCTTTCATAATTTCCGAAATGCCCTGTGTTATTATTTTGTGGCTTTTCCGTATTTCTAAGTCCCTCTTCCCGTGTTGGAGCGTGCGTGTCCTCTGAAATATGTAATTCTTGTATTACTTGTGCCTACTGATCTTGTAGTTCACGGATTTCTCTTTTGTGTTGTGTATTAATTTGATTTTGATTTTATTTAAATTTCTTAGTTTGTTCATACTCTTCTGTGTCAGTGAAAGCTATGGGTCTTGTGTCATTCAGCTCATCATCTATCTTTGTAGATAAGATAATGAACTGATCTGAAAGTTCGGCTACTTTCTCCGATAATGAACTGATTTCCTCAGTGTGTTTTTCTGAACCAAGTTTAAGAGTGTCTATTTGTGTTGAAAATGTATCTACTGTGTCATTTTTCTTGAATTTTTGCAAGTTGCGTAACCGAATCGGTAGATGCAACTGAGTCAGTTTTAGCTTGCAAGGTGTCGTAATTTTCATGAACAATAGTTTTCAGTTACTTTATGGCTGCTTCGTGATTCTGTAATGCATTTCCATGACGCGAAAAAATAGGTTGAAAATGCTCACAAATTTGTGTTTTTACGTCATTACAGACTTTTTGACATTTCGATTCAATTTTAAGTATCTCAGCAGTTAAACCTTCAAGTGTCTGTTCAAGCGTGGTGTCTAACTTTTGAAGATTTTGTTCCATTCTGTCTAACTTTGAAGATTTTGTTCCATTGTGTCTAGCTTTTGAAGCTTTTGTCCCATTTGTTTCTGATTTTGTTCAAGCGTTGTGTCTAACTTTTGAAGCCTTTGTCCAATTTGTTGCATTAACTGTAACAACAACGCACTGGTGTCTGACACATGTTCCTCAGTGCTATTCGGCAGTGCATTTGAACCGACAATATTCCCATTTTGAAAAGCAGAAAATATGTCTTGACTCATTTGAGGAAACGGTGAGGACGCAAAACGAATCTACAGTATTTGCAAGATTTTGTCCTGTCATTTCGGATTCCTGAGGCGAGCTGTTGCCGACCGATCGATCGATAATGCTTCCCTGTTCACTAATTGTTTCACTGTCTACACCATTATTTGCCGCCCGCTCCACTTCCCGATGCACAATTACCAAATTACTACTTTGAATGTCTGTTAATTCATTACACGGTGGTGCTGATAAGCTACGCTCGTCGTCACTATCATTTCTCAATTTACATACTTTGGAGCCTAGTGTTTCGTTTTTCACACGCCATAATTATCACTTATTTCACACGATAGCAAGAAAAGCGCAATTTGAAGAGCAAATATTAGAACACACATTAACATAACACTGAAAATAATATCTAGTTAATTGCAAGAGCAGCTGCGAAATACTTGGTGCAAATCTACATGCATGCCACAACTGTTTTACTCTACAACAATGAAAAACTACAGCTACGAAGGAAATTCTCTCTACAATTACGCTCTAGCAATAAACAATAGCTACACTAATTACACAAACTACAAGAAAAAATCAGAAGATTCCAGTCAGGTATCCTCGGCTAAGGGTCGACATATGAAACATCCCCTTAGGAAAATTTAGATTTTACTGTGCTGGAAAACCTCTACGTTATTTGATTTTCAAACAGCTGAGCAAACCTGAACTACTCGGACATTTCGCTCTTTACTTGTTCTGATCAACACTAAACTGACACACAATATATTTAGCGCAACGCAATCTGACTTTCAATAATCGCTACAAAAGAATGGCCCTAACTTACAATAACCTATACCTTTCATGAATCACTTACCTCACAAAAATCTTCGTTACTCGAACTACTGCAATACAGCGAGCGCCAATACTGCCAGCTAAATAAAAGATTCTAACTACTGAAGGCGTTAATTACTGATAGGCGTTGTTAGCAAATAAAAGATTTTGGTAGAGAACAAACAATGTATTTGCCTTAATAATGTTCATCCAGTATTACAAATTTACTCTTTCTGATGGACATACGTCCATATCGTCCGCTCTCGAAATTCTGCCATCTCTCTCACCACATCCACCACTGCTGGCGGCTGTTAACAACCAACTGCCCAACACTACAATAGCGAATATTCCAACAATGCCAACCAGCCACAGACTGCACACAGCACAGCCAGTGATTTTCATACAGAGCGCTACGTGACGTCACCAACATAAAAACCTAAACAGCCTAATTACACCAGTAGAATTATTCTGCAGTAGTACACTGCTTATCTGAGAGTTGGGAAGGAAGCGACAGTTTGGGAAAGACTAATCCCAGTGCCAATTTGACGTTTGACTCATGTTGCCTTCACGGTGTAATATATTTTAATGGACAGTATTGCAAATTGCTTGTGTCTTGTTGTGACTAACCTGAAGACCTCCTGTTGAACTTGCTGTATTAGGCTGTTCCATTAGTTATTAAAGTTTGTGTGCGCTACGAGCATTTCTGTGTTATGAGTAAAATGTAAATGGTCCATGTTTGTGGCACTGGTACAAATCTCTTGTTTATCATAGTTTACCAGTCTGAATCTACCTCTAGAGCTTCTGAGTATAGTTTTGTTTGTATGAATCTTCTTGTTCTTTCAATTCTGAGCATTCCATCATTCTGGTGAAGTCGAAAGTAAGCTGTAGTATTGATAAGCACTGAAGACTCAAAGAAACTAATAAACCTGCCTAGTATCGTGTAGGGCCCCCGCGAGCACGCAGAAGTGTCGCAGCACGACGTGGCATGGTCTCGACAAGTGTCTGAAGTAGTGTTGGAGGGAATTGACACGATTAATCCTCCAGGGTTGTCCATAAATCCGTAAGTGTACGACGGGGCGAAGATCTCTTCTCAACAGCACGTTGCAAGGCATCCTGCACATGCTCAATAATTTTGATGTATAGGGAGTTTGGTGGACAGGGGGAGTGTTTAAGCTCAGAAGAGTGTTCCTGAAGCCAATCTCTAGCAATTTTGGACGTGTGGGATGCCACTTTATCCTGCTGGAACTGCCCAAGCCCTTAGGAATACACAGTGAACATTAATGGATGTAGGTTATCAGACAGGACGCTTACATACGTTTCACCTGTCGGAGTCATATATAGACGTGTGAGGAGTCCCATATCACTCCAATTGCATACGCCCCACACCATTACAGAGCCTCCACCAGCTTGAACAGTTCCCTGCTGACATGCAGGGTCAATGGATTCATGAGGGTGTCTCCATACGCATGCACGCCCATCCGCTCCATACCATTTGAAACGAGGTTCATCCTACCAGGCAACATGTTTCCAGTCATCAACAGTCCAGTGTCGGTGTTGACGAGCACAGGCCAGGCGGAAAGCCTTGTGTCGTGCTGTCATCAAGGGTACACGAGTGGGTCTTCTGCTCCGAAAGCCCATATTGATGATGTTTCGTTGAATGGATCACACGCTGACACTTGTTGATGGCCCAGCACTGAAATCTGCAGCAATTTGCGGAAGGGTTGTACTTCTCCCATGTTGAACGATTCTCTTCAGTCGTCGTTGGTCCAGTTCTTGTAGGATCTTTTTCCGGCAGCAGCGATGTCGGAGATTTGATGTTTTACCGGATTCCTGATATTCACGGTAAACTCGTGAAATGGCCGTACGGGAAAATCCCCATTTTATCGCTACCTTGGAGATCCTGTGTCCCATCGCTCTTGCGCCGACTCTAACACCACGTCCAAACTCACTTAAATCTTGATAACCTGCCATTGAAACAGCAGTAACTTGGTCCAACAACTGCGCCAGACACTTATTGTCTTATATAGGTTTGCCGACCGCAGCGACGTATTCTGCCTGTTTACACATCTCTGTTATAACAGCAGTTTTTGAAATTTAGTCCAAAGTTTTCTCAAAGTCGATTAATCCCAGGCATAAGTACAGGTAGTAATTGCGATTCCTTTGTTTCTTGATTTCCTGCACAAATTGTAGATGGTCAACTATCAAATGCCTCATTAAAATCTGGAGTTTTTCTACACTATTAACGATGATTTTAGTGAGTGCCTTACACATTATTGAGAGTATACTAACAGCTGTATAGGTTTGTTTAACTACAGAAGCAGCAAGATGGTCTTCATCCTTTCTTGCGAAGCAGAAAAATTAGTCTACAGTTCCACTTTTTGGACCTTGTCTGTCGTTGCAGACATTTTGCACATAATAATTCAATAGCTAACATCCCTTTTTAAACAGGTACGAAGAAAAGAAAGGCGTCTAAAGGTAATGGCATTACAGCAGAGAACGGTACATAATAAATCTGTGTATTAGGTGACTCGAGGAATGATTTGTAGGTTCTTGTACTCCACTGACAAACGTATCTTACTACAAGTCTTGATTCGTGACATTCGACTCAGTCGGTTACAGACTAGCGTTCCTTATCTCAAAATGATACGTTCACCCTTCCCCATCATCCCTCAAAGTTTTCATTATCTAATTATATAGAGTGAGTTTCTAAATCTTCACTTTCTTTTTATTTTTCTTCTTATTTTCTCCAGCGTTTGTCCTGTCTGGGACCTGTTTGGTTCCCCTTTTCTAGGATTTGAAAATAAAATTGTTTTTGTTGTTTACCTTTGTGAGCTGGTGAACTTCCTGCCGGCATAGTCGTCAAGATAACCTGAGGGAGGTGAGTGGTGTGCGTCATCGGTAGGTGAATTGTATAAACTTTGTTCTGTGTATTATTGCATTTTAACTGTTTGTGTATCGTATTCTCTGAGACGAAATTTATGGACAAGCCCAGGATCTGCCTAAAGGAGCAATGGGAAACCACCTAAAAACTACACTCATACTGGCCAGTCCATTATCATTAACCCGCTTCCTGGGTCCGATCCGGTTGTGGCTGAATTCCCTAGCTAGCACACTGCACATTACGGTATACGAGCAGGTGAGTGAGATTCTGAATGATAACCGAAAGATGGGAGTTGGGCAAGATGCATAAAAGTTGGGATTCTGACCGTACTCTTCACCAGCCGGTGCTACAGAGGGTCGAAAATTCATATGGAAATACAAATGGTATGTTACAAAAAATAAATAAAAGTAAAAAAAGCTTCCAGAGATAATCTACTGACAGGACGAGGTTTGAAGTAAATAAGTAGTATCGTTTCGTTTGTATGAATTTTTGAAAATATGATGTTCTTTTGTTTTCACACCTATATTTCAGTATTCACAGCGAAACAAGTCTACAGTTTTTCTTCGCGACAACACAAGTTTGCAAAATTCGACAAATTTCCTTCATGTGTAAATAAAAAAAACTATTTGAAATTTTCTGATTTGATCAATTATAAATGGTTTTTGAAAGCCTGCGACTGTAGATACAATAGGTTTGTTTATAAATAAATAAATCTTCTGCTACCAGTCACGATTTTTCTTTATTTTACTATTCGCACGACGCGTTTCGAGAAATAATTCCCATTTTCAAGTGCGTTTTTTTGGTGTGTATTCAGCCATTTCTTTTGATGTTGTCAGTGTGTGAGAGTCTGCTTAATTTTGTTGACTTTTAAGTTTTCTAATGGTCCATTTGTGTAGAGTCTCGCACACACACACACACACTATATATAAGATATATAAAATATTTTCGATGTGTAAAGTGTACAACAAGTTGTGTGTGATGTTAAGTGTGTGTGAGACTCTACACAAATGGACCATTAGAAAACTTAAAAGTCAACAAAATGAAGCAGACTCTCACACACTGACAACATCAAAAGAAATGGCTTAATACACACAAAAAAAAAACGCACTTGAAAATGGGAATTATTTCACGAAACGCGTCGTGCGAATAGTAAAACAAAGAAAAATCGTGACTGGTAGTAGAAGATTTATTTATTTATAAACAGACGTATTATATTTGAAATTTTACCTACTGTGCTGTTTAAGTTAAACAGAGCATATACGTAGACGTAAACGACCTCATGCTCACTATTGCTAGAATGAAGCAAATATAACTTCGTGAAACTTTCGAAGAGATGGAATCTCAGCACGCCTAACACCTGCATACAGTAAGTTTTACACTCAACCGAAAATGCTTATTGCATTGCGAACACTCAGTCACGCTGCAAGTGTCCTACTAAAAAAATAATCTTAAGGTTCTGCTGGGATTTCGTCAACTACACAAAAGAACTTAGCACTTTCAAAAATTCACTCAAACTAAACGGTACAAGTTATTCGCTTCTAACTTTAACCTGTTAATGGAGCGTCGCTTGAAGTTTTTTTTTTTTTTTTTTTTTTTTTTTTTTTTTTTTTTTTTTTTTTTTTTTTTTACTTATTGACGCAAGCAGTTCTTTCATTGCAGGCTGCCGCCATCGAACAGTGTAACAGTAGAAAGTGACAACTACACAGCACCAGAAGAGCTGGAGTGTCCTTCATTCAGTAAAATGGGAGTCGATAAAACTGTCCAACCAGCGTTTCCCACATAGTTTCACCAAGGGGATTTTTCATATATGCCTGATATAAACAGCTGAAAGTAACATGCTGCAACTAGGAAGGTGTGGGTGACAAAACCTCTACATAAGAATGTTTCTTAATACCATTACTGTCAACATTGAACACTTTAGCAGTAGTATGAACGTCATTGTAATATTTCTATAAGAATACAACGTCTCAGTGAATTAGGATCTACTAGCAATGTGAAAGCAAGTGCTCTAAATTCCGATTACAGTGTCGCCCACATATTCTTATCTAGAAATACACTTGCTCCCCTGCTACTGAACATGAAATTAACTATAATATGTAAATTACTTTCAATGCAACTGGCGCCTGTTACTCTAAACCGAATCTGACTGTCTACAAATGAAACAGAATACAAAGAGTAGCTATCAGAAATAAACAAACGGCTTCTTCATTTAATCGTAGCACAGTCGGTAACTGTCACGTATTGAGAACTGTGTCCTGTTAGAAAACACATCTACTGCATTATATGAACATTTTACAAATGAATACACTTTTCCAATTCCAAGTCACAAAGTTAATTTACACCCCATAATTTGTTTCTCACCTGCAAGGATAGCTCAGCTCTGCTCTGTCTTGTTCAGTTCTAAGAATATGAAGTGCTGTACTGCATAATCCTGAAATAAATCACTGACTGGCTAATTTCCTTATCATTTATCGTTTAGCTGTTCTTCTAAATGAGAATTATGCTAACCTTCCAAAAATGTAGTTAACTATCCACGCATTTGTGCTAGGCATACAGCGTAGAAATATTACAATTAGAATTCTAAGTGTGAGGACAAACTTAGTGAAATGTTGGCAAATGAGTTGAAAGGTAGTCTTAAATTGAAATGAGATTAAGATCATTTTAATGACGTAGAAATGAATCATACTCAATGGAACGAAGACCTTCCTTTGCATTATCGTAAACAATGAATAATGAAGACTGATTCAGACAAGCAGTACTTAAGTTACAAAATTTACTCTAAAACTACTCTTTGCTTTTCTTACAATAATTAAGATAATTCGCCTTATATATCAAAATGTAGATATCTCTATGCAAAAGGGAATCCTTACACTACAATAATTATTTGAGTAGCTGCTGCACCAAAATAAATGCTCTGTTTATGTTACCTTTTTCCTAATGTGCTTCTCTCTATGAAATCATCTCAAAATCACCTACTATCCCTAGTCACGTCACAAAGAATCTCAAATAAAATTCATTTTCTATTCAGCTCAAGTACCATCAAAACTCCTTACTCACCGACTACACAACACTCTCTCTGCAGCGGACTCACTCCGTCGCCTATTACAACCTCTGTTAGCCAGAGAGGAACGTGTCATTCATGCGTTCAGGCTAAGCAGTTTGGGATAAGGGGATATGCCCTTGCGTCACAAAAGTGAAGCCGCTGTCGTCATATTAGTGTTTCCATAACATTTGGTGTCAAGTGAGTATTCATACTGCTTTGCAGTGATACTTCATGTTGTTGTGGTCTTCAGTCCTGAGACTGGTTTGATGCAGCTCTCCATGCTACTCTGTCCTGTGCAAGCTTCATCTCCCAGTACCTACTGCAGCCTACATCCCTCTGAATCTGCTTACTGCATTCATCTCTTGGTCTTCCTCTACGATTTTTACCCTCCACGCTGCCCTCCAATACTAAATGGGTGATCCCTCGATGTCTCAGAACATGTCCTACCAACCGATCCCTTCTTCTAATCAAATTGTGCCACAAACTCCTCTTCCCCCCAATTCTATTCAATACCTCCTCATTAGTTATGTGATCTACCCATCTAATCTTCAGCATTCTTCTGTAGCACCACATTTCGAAAGCTTCTATTCTCTTCATGTCTAAACTATTTATCGTCCACGTTTCACTTCCATACATGGCTACACTCCATACAAATACTTTCAGATATGACTTCCTGACACTTAAATCTATACTCGATGTTAACCAATTTTTCTTCTTCAGAAACGCTTTCCTTGCCATTGCCAGTCTACATTTTATATCCTCTCTACTCCGACCATCATCAGTTATTTTGCTCCCCAAATAGCAAAACTCCTTTACTACTTTAAGTGTCTCATTTCCTAATCTAATTCCCTCATCATCACCCGACTTAATTCGATTACATTCCATTATCCTCGTTTTGATTTTGTTGATGTTCATCTTATACCCTCCTTTCAAGACACTGTCCATTCCGTTCAACTGCTCTTCCAAGTCCTTTGCTGTCTCTGACAGAATTAGAATGTCATCGGCGAACCTCAAAGTTTTTATTTCTTCTCCATGGATTTTAATGCCTACTCCGGACTTTTCTTTTGTTTCGCCCATTCCTGTCAATTGTTCCCTTGTGCTCTCCCTGAAACTCTGTACAACCTCTGGTTCTTTCAGTTTATCCAGGTCCCATCTCCTTTAATTCCAACCTTTTGCAGTTTCTTCAGTTTTAATCTACAGTTCATAACCAATAGATTGTGGTCAGAGTCCACATCTGCCCCTGGAAATGTCTTACAATTTAAAACATGGTTCCTAAATCTCTGTCTTTCCATTATATAATCTATCTGATACCTTTTAGTATCTCCAGGGTTCTTCCATGTATACAACTTTCTTTCATGATTCTTAAACCAAGTGTTAGCTATGATTAAGTTATGCTCTGCGCAGAATTCTATCAGACGTCTTCCTCTTTCATTTCTTACCCCCAATCCTTATTCACCTACTATGTTTCCTTCTCTCCCTTTTCGTATTCTTGAATTCCAGTCACCCATGACTATTAAATTTTCGTCTCCCTTCACTACCTGAATAATTTCTTTTATCTCATCATACATTTCATCAATTTCTTCGTCGTCTGCAGAGCTAGTTGGCATATAAACTTGCACTACTGTAGTAGGCGTGGGTTTCGTGTCTATCTTGGCCACAATAATGCGTTCACTATGCTGTTTGTCCCCCCCATGAACCATGGACCTTGACGTTGGTGGGGAGGCTTGCGTGCCTCAGCGATACAGATGGCCGTACCGTAGGTGCCACCACAACGGAGGGGTATCTGTTGAGAGGCCAGACAAACATGTGGTTCCTGAAGAGGGGCAGCAGCCTTTTCAGTAGTTGCAGGGGCAACAGTCGGGATGATTGACTGATCTGGCCTTGTAACATTAATCAAATCGGCCTTGCTGTGCTGGTACTGCGAACGGCTGAAAGCAAGGGGAAACTACAGCCGTAATTTTTCCCGAGGACATGCAGCTCTACTGTATGATTAAATAATGATGGCGTCCTCTTGGGTAAAATATTCCGGAGGTAAAATAGTCCCCCATTCGGATCTCCGGGCGGGGACTACTCAGGAGGACGTCGTTATCAGGAGAAAGAAAACTGGCGTTCTACGGATCGGGGCGTGGAATGTCAGATCCCTTAATCGGGCAGGTAGGTTAGAAAATTTAAAAAGGGAAATGGATAGGTTAAAGTTAGATATAGTGGGAATTAGTGAAGTTCGGTGGCAGGAGGGACAAGACTTTTGGTCAGGTGATTACAGGGTTATAAATACAAAATCAAATAGGGGTAATGCAGGAGTATCTTTAATAATGAATAGGAAAATAGGAATGCGGGTAAGCTACTACAAACAGCATAGTGAACGCATTATAGTGGCCAAGATAGTCACAAAGCCCATGCCTACTACAGTAGTACAAGTTTATATGCCAACTACCTCTGTAGATGATGAAGAAATAGATGAAATGTATGACGAGATAAAAGAAATTATTCAGGTAGTGAAGGGAGACGAAAATTTAATAGTCATGGGCGACTGGAATTCGTCAGTAGGAAAAGGGAGAGAAGGAAACATAGTAGGTGAATATGGATTGGGGGGAAGGAATGAAAGAGGAAGCCGCCTTGTAGAATTTTGCACAGAGCATAACTTAATCATAGCCAACACTTGATTCAAGAATCATAAAAGAAGGTTGTATACCTGGAAGAATCCTGGAGATACTAAAAGGTATCAGATAGATTATATAATGGTAAGACCGAGATTTAGGAACCAGGTTTTAAATTGTAAGACATTTCCTGGGGCAGATGTGGATTCTGACCACAATCTATTGGTTATGAACTGCAGATTGAAACTAAAGAAACTGCAAAAAGGTGGGAATTTAAGGAGATGGGACCTGGATAAACTGAAAGAACCAGAGGTTGTAGAGTGTTTCAGGGAGAGCATAAGGGAACAATTGACAGGAATGGGGGAAAGAAATACAGTAGAAGAAGAATGGGTAGCTCTGAGGGATGAAGTAGTGAAGGCAGCAGAGGATCAAGTAGGTAAAAAGACGAGGGCTAATAGAAATCCTTCAGTAACAGAAGAAATATTGAATTTAATTGATGAAAGGAGAAAATATAAAAATGCAGTAAATGAAGCAGGCAAAAAGGAATACAAACGTCTCAAAAATGATATCGACAGGAAGTGCAAGATGGCTAAGCAGGGATGGCTAGAGGACAAATGTAAGGATGTAGAGGCTTGTCTCACTAGGGGTAAGATAGATACTGCCTACAGGAAAATTAAAGAGACCTTTGGAGAGAAGAGCTCAGATGGCAACCCAGTTCTAAGCAAAGAAGGGAAGGCAGAAAGGTGGAAGGAGTATATAGAGGGTTTATACAAAGGCGATGTACTTGAGGACAATATTATGGAAATGGAAGAGGATGTAGATGAAGATGAAATGGGAGATAAGATACTGCGTGAAGAGTTTGACAGAGCACTGAAAGACCTCAGTCGAAACAGGCCCCGGGAGTAGACAACATTCCATTTGAACTACTGATGGCCTCGGGAGATCCAGTCATGACAAAACTTTACCATCTGGTGAGCACGATGTATGAGACAGGCGAAATACCCTCAGACTTCAAGAAGAATATAATAATTCCAATCCCAAAGAAAGCAGGTGTTGACAGATGCGAAAATTACCGAACTATCAGTTTAATAAGTCACAGCTGCAAAATACTAACGCGAATTCTTTACAGACGAATGGAAAAACTGGTAGAAGCCGACCTCGGGGATGATCAGTTTGGATTCCGTAGAAGTGTTGGAACACGTGAGGCAATACTGACCTTACGAATTATCTTAGAAGAAAGATTAAGAAAAGGCAAACCTACGTTTCTAGCATTTGTAGACTTAGAGAAAGCTTTTGACAATGTTAACTGAAATACTCTCTTTCAAATTCTGAAGGTGGCAGGGGTAAAATACAGGGAGCGAAAGGCTATTTACAGTTTGTACAGAAACCAGATGGCAGTTATAAGAGTCGAGGGGCATGAAAGGGAAGCAGTGGTTGGGAAAGGAGTAAGACAGGGTTGTAGCCTCTCCCCGATGTTATTCAATCTGTATATTGAGCAAGCAGTAAAGGAAACAAAAGAAAAATTCGGAGTAGGTATTAAAATTCATGGAGAAGAAGTAAAAACGTTGAGGTTCGCCGATGACATTGTAATTCTGTCAGAGACAGCAAAGGACTTGGAAGAGCAGTTGAACGGAATGGACAGTGTCTTGAATGGAGGATATAAGATGAACATCAACAAAAGCAAAACGAGGATAATGGAATGTAGTCAAATTAAGTCGGGTGATGCTGAGGGAATTAGATTAGGAAATGAGACACTTAAAGTAGTAAAGGAGTTTTGCTATTTAGGGAGTAAAATAACCGATGATGGTCGAAGTAGAGAGGATATAAAATGTAGACTGGCAATGGCAAGGAAAGCGTTTCTCAAGAAGAGGAATTTGTTAACATCGAGTATAGATTTAAGTGTCAGGAAGTCGCTTCTGAAAGTATTTGTATGGAGTGTAGCCATGTATGGAAGTGAAACATGGACGATAACTAGTTTGGACAAGAAGAGAATAGAAGCTTTCGAAATGTGGTGCTACAGAAGAATGCTGAAGATAAGGTGGGTAGATCACGTAACTAATGAGGAGGTATTGAATAGGATTGGGGAGAAGAGAAGTTTGTGGCACAACTTAACTAGAAGAAGGGGTCGGTTGGTAGGACATGTTTTGAGGCATCAAGGGATCACAAATTTAGCATTGGAGGGCAGTGTGGAGGGTAAAAATCGTAGAGGGAGACCAAGAGATGAATACACTAAGCAGATTCAGAAGGATGTAGGTTGCAGTAGATACTGGGAGATGAAGAAGCTTGCACAGGATAGAGTAGCTTGGAGAGCTGCATCAAACCAGTCTCAGGACTGAAGACCACAACAACAACAACAACAACATGCTGTTTGTAGTAGCGTAACCGTACTCCTATTTTTTTATTCATTATCAAACGTACTCCTGCATTACTCCTATTTGATTTTGTATCAAAAAACACACACAGGTATGACTGTCCATTACACATATGAAAGCTAAGAGGACGAGGTTCACACAGTATTTAACCGAGAAACTCATTTCCTAGGCTCAGTAAGATAGTGCCTCTGGCTTCAATAGATAGCCGTGCTTGGCGTAGGTAGTGCCATCTGCCCTCATTCTAACCTCTTTGGTTGAGGCATCCACAGAGTAGACATGTCTCTGGAGTGAGCATTCGGATGCGAAGAGCGTATTTTGTGTTGTCGGTATACACCGCCAGACCGGTCATGTGATCGCGGGGCGCCGTAGGTTTCTCCGCAGGGTGCCTTGCACATATAGAATGCCATTACACCGCTTGTACAGATAGATTCTCTTCGTAGGTGCTGTGCATTTTGTGCAGACATTTCGGAAACATCATAACAATTTGTATTTGATATCTGGAATAAACCGGAGTCATAGGTTTGAAGAACTTCTTTCTTACAAAATCTGCCAGGAAGTCTCTTTCTGGCCAGTTTCACAGCTCAGATGTGCTCACTTGGTATCTGTGAAGGGCACCGCAAATTTTCACTATTATACGGCTCTTAATAGTATAGCTTTGTCTGTCGCGGTAAATTTTTGTTGCATTAGCTTTACAAAACGATGTGATAGCATGCCAGTGCGTTTGAAAGTGTGCGAAAAACTCTGAATTTGCCGCATATTAACTATTATACCGCTTGATTCCTAGCAATTTTTTCTTTAGATTTTAAGTATTTCTTTTTCTCTTTACTGTAGGCTACAGCACAGTTGTGCTTACTGGTAACACTTTGACGTTTTTATTTACTGCATTTTATGGACAAGCTCACACTACTTTACAAAGCAAAAAGTGAAAAAATCCGATCGCTAGACATGAAGCAGTCTTATGGGGCATTATGTACTAATATCTAATGCTTGTTAATAAAATAGTAAATACAATAAACGGAAAGTAAAATTCAACAAAGTAACTGACTTTGTACTTTGATTACAGTGTGTTTGTGTGTTTTTGTTTATTTTTGTTTCTCATTATTATGATTCACATTCAGTCTCTTGATTTCTTATTGACATACTTGCAAAGCCGAATACACAACCTAGCTGTGACGGTGCGAGTGTTGTGACAAAAATAAACAAACTAAGTGTTCTGTACTAGACATTGTAGAAAATTTATTTGAAATAAATGTTGAAATTTCACTCAGTGCTACATATCATATTTTCTAGCTTTCATGCATTTTGAAGATCTTCATTTCGCAACGCTGTGCTTCCTACTTATTATCAGTTGGCTCTGCTCTAAAAAGTTGTTGCTCTCTCTCTCTCTCTCTCTCTCTCATACACACACACACACACACACACACACACACACACACATTCAGGTTTTCTTCTCTTTTCTGCAATTCATGCTGTCTGAACAAGTGCAAAATAGTTCAATAACATTATCCTGTTGAATGAAACACTATCTTTTTTGTGTTTCATAGTATAATATTGGAAGTACAGGCCTATTTCAGCTTAAAACAAACAAACTGATCCTAAATTACGCATGTGTGAGTTACAAATGAATAAAGAGGAAAAGCTTAATTTGTGCTGGTGTGTTCTGAGGTTCATCATAGTTAAAAGAAATAGTCATTTTTCGAATTGTGGATTTCTGTTGCGTTTTATTTGTATAAATACTAAGATGCCCTAAGACTTTGCTCAACAATCCCACACATTTCGCATACATTATTATAGATTTAAGGCATGTAAGCAAAACGCAACCAAAACTGATCAAGTATTCATACAAGACCCAACACAGACTTTTTCTCCTTTCGAGTATTTCTCTCTTTGCACCTGTCAGAAACAGCAGTAATTCACCATTGCCGAATAAACAAATGGTGAAAACACAACAAATATGTATAATACCATAAGTTTCGAACTCGCCGGAAAACATAAACAAACGGTAGTGTCCCGATATCAGTTGACGATCCCAGTTTAATGTTGACAACATGCGCAGAAAGGAATGCTCACTCCAGAGATATGTCTACCCTATGGAGGCATCCAAAGACACTCAAAGTGACAAGGATTTCAAACGAAGGATGGACAATGAAAACGGCACGTCAAAGGGGTTAACCTTCAGTGACATAGCAACGATCACACTAATGGCGAAGGCAATCGGCACAATTATCGTTTTGAGGGAACAGGATACCACCATTTCTCCGCCAAAAACGAACTATATTCGTCAAAGGTGAAAGCGTCAATGAGAGAAAGTTTATGGACCCTCCTTTACCACGGATAAAATCATCACAGGCATTTTCTACCTCGACATCCTTTCTTTTTGGGTTCTGCCTCAATTGCAAGGGGATTGCAAAAACTTCATCTTGCAAGAAGATGGTACACCTCCTCACATCCATTTGGCTGTGGGGAAATATCTAAATACACATCTGCCTGTACGATGACTCGGCCGTGCAACTGCTGATGATGACATGTGATGCAAATAGCTACCACAATCACTAGACTTATCCCCTTGCGATTTTTTTATGGAGTTACGTCAAACACGAGGTGTTTGCCCCGTCTCTGCCACAATCCTTGCCACAGTTACGGCAGTGATTCGCAGCTGAGGTATAGTCTGTAACCATTGATATATTACATATGGTTTGAGATGAATATGAATATAGTCTCGACGTTTCTCATGTGGCTTCAGGAGAAGTACCGTTTTGTTTGTATGAATTTTTCAAAATATGAAGTTTTTGTGTTCTCCCAAATTTCAATTTTCTCAGAGAAAGAGGTCCAGTAGTTGTTCTATGTCAAAAGACACACCTCCTTACGTTCGGTGTTCTCCGCATTGTTGGTCGCCGTTCATGAACATTATTTCCAAACATTAAACTATTGCTCTGATCTCTTTCTGCGCTATCTCAATGTGTTTTGGTATCAGTTTGAAACACACTGAGTGTGATACGTTGTCATACGATCAATTCCGCCCATTGTACCAAATCAAATTCCACAGGTAATGAAATGGAGGACGCGGAGCTGTACGTCACATCTAGCAGCCTGCAGCAGGAGTTCGTCTCTCAGGTGCTGGATGAGCTATGGCCGTCCCTCATCTGGCTGTCTGAGGAGGGCACCGTGCTGGACGTGGGCTGTGGTCCTGGTGACGTCACATTTCACGAGCTGATGTCGCGCCTGCCACCAGATTTCACCGTCGTAGCTGCAGACATTTCTGACAACATGCTCGCCAAGGCTTCCTCCAGGTTCTCAGGATCCCGTGTGCGCTTCTGTCAGCTGGACATTGGCACAGCCAATATAGAGGACACGCCCGTTTGGCAGCAAGGACCATTCTCAAAGGTTTTCTCCTTTTTCTGTCTGAACTGGGTGCAGGACCAAAGGTAAGCAACAATGCCTTCCAGTACCGACATATATTGCCGGAAAAAATGCAACCCCCTCAGGGACTGTGTTCAGTGGCACCTAGGTAGAGTATGTGCATACTAAAAGGCTGTAGTGTTACTGATTCTTTTGTCATGGTCATCGGCGATCAGGAGGCCTGTCTGTGCACCCTCTGCTTTGAATCTGCAGGCAATAAAAGTGCTGAGTTTAGAAGCGAACAGTGTTTGCACCATTCATCCTAGGGTACAACCATGATCCACAGACCAATACATACCACTCTTGAATAGCTTCAGGCACTTGAATGGGTTTACATTGTGGGCCTGCAGGAAGCTGGATGGACCCTATCGATGGATTCCAGCACATGTTGGGGTCAGTCTATCAGTGGCACGCTGTTGCTTTCAGCATGGTCCATGGAAAATTCGAACACCCGTAGACCAGATTACGCACGTCCCTGCAGAATGGACGCACTTCAAAATTGACGCATTTAAGCGACGAGCAATGGCCGATCGAACGTCATCTAGGGACGAAATGTGTGTGCACGTTGCACCTGCTCTGTCACCAGAGTTCACTGGGAATCGTATGGTTGCAGCGGGACTAAGATATCGTGTACCTCTGTCCAGACTCCCACCAACAACACCAAGCATGGCTACTCTAGTGTCGTGAAGTGTCGACTAGAGAGTGGAATGGCGCTCTCTTGTCGTCAGTGATGAGAGCAGATTTCGTATGTATGTGAGTAAAGATGTATAGGTTTACGGCGTGGACCTGGCGAGCTGCCTATTCCAGGGTGTAATCCTCCACGACACAGTTCCCATCCCACTCTTCATGGTATGGGAGACCATCAGTTAAAATTCGTGCTCACATTAAAGTAACTAGTGCCCATTACATTACACAGGCTGTTACCCTGAACTACTGCCAGTTATTCGACAGGATGGTGGTGTACTTTTTCAGCAAGACAATGCACATACACATACGACTGTTGCGATGCGACATGCTCTTTTTGGTGTAAAACAGCTGTCCTGATCAACAACAACACCAGATCTCTAGTCAATTGAAGACGTATGGGACTTGATGAAATGGGAATTTAATCGTTCTCCAGAGCCTGCAAGAACCACTGCTGAATTGAAAAAAAAAAGGCACAAGATGCCTGGGAAAAACTATCGCAGGATTCCATTCGGCACCTGCATGGCCGCAGGAGAGGGGGGTTACACTGTGTATTGATGCGACTGTTTGGACACGCTTTTTCTGTGACACGTGTGTTTCATGTAGTGTGAATTTTTTGTCATTTACCCCTGCAATGGTGGTCTACCTGTCACCCCACTTGTCAATAAACTTACTTAATCCGTGAGGGTGTTTGCTTTCCCCCGACAGTGTTTTCCGAAAGAAGACAGCTATTTTTTGAAAGCATCGATAACATGCATCGAAGGTACTGTACTGTGGCTGTACCATACTAGTAAAGTGATGCTCGTAGATACGAGGCATATGTCTTCCACAGCACTAATCGCACACTAAACATAACCTTGTGAGTGAGTTCAGTGTTAGTCCATGCTATTTATTCAGAACCTGACTTGTAAATATCTGGTTTGACACAATGAAGTGATAAGAGAACTACAGTTAACTACAAGCAGGCTACGTAGTGTTAGTTCCATGCACAGTGACATCACTGTTTAGCATAACTGATGAACAACATTTTAAAAAACAAGTTTTTCCGAATAAACAGTATCCTCTGTCTCCGACCTGTCACTGTTCAAAGTTTGTCAGTGATGCTCTCATATGTCCTTTATATTCGTAATACCCTCTACCTGTTGTAACAGGTACGAAGTGCGCTTTCAAACATTTCATCCATGGTACTAAGAAATAATAATGGTGCTTACTACGGAACTGCCAAGAGCATTGGCAAACAAAATAAAATCTTAATAAAGTAAATAAGTAATTCTAATACACAGCAAGTCACGTGTTCATGTGATAGATGCAGATGGAAAGCTAATAATCTTAACGAAGTAGCCAACTGATCTACTGGCATCAGAGAGAGGATGTTGAAACTCTCGCGCGATGTGCATGCGCTGTAGATTAGGTGGTTTTCGTAGGGCAATTTGAGGTTATTTCCCAGCTTGATAGGTCTAAGGTGTCCTATATTAAATTATTCTTGTCGACTTCCCCTGTACCACTGTGGAACGTTGTAAAAAGTTACTGTTTAAACCCCGTGTATTGTGTGATATCTAAAGCTTTATGTCAAATGCATAAGAATAATGGGTGCAGTAGTCTTTAGGTATACTCACTTTTTAGTAAGTCTGTGTGTGTTATGTTGTATTAGATGTCGACATAAATTTCACAGAAGCTTTGTAGGTTTCGCCCAGCACATCTTTGTGATTTTGCAAGTCTTTTCATTACAAGGTTGCCTCCATTGTGGAACATTCCATGTGTTAGAGGCCCTTTATACCTACGTGGAAGCAGATGCATGTATCTGTATATTTCCAAATATGTCTAGAGTCTGAATCCATGTCGCATATGCCTAGCTAATCACTGATCATTTCGAATTTCTATTCTCAATTTGTACTGTCTCTTGTGTCAGTCACGTATTCTGTCTGCATTGCTCTATTTCTAATTACAACTACCTTACCTTTGTAGTACTCAGTGACATTTCTTGCCCGTTTTGTGCTTTCTTTAATCACTACTCCGTTATTAGGCGAATATGTGTCACTTACTCTTGAAATTCTACCCTACAGGCAGGCTCTACGAAACATCAGGAAACTCCTCAGTCCTGGTGGTGAAACAGTTTTGGTCATCGTGAGCTACAGTCCTATTTTCGCAGTGTTTGAGGCACTCGCGAAGACCTCTCGTTGGAGTGCATATATGGTGGTAAGTCACAAGCCAAATGTTTCAAAGAGATCGGGAACTGATTAATCATGACAAAAGAGAATGAACTGCATTATATTGAACTTGGTTAATTCTGTTTCGTTATATCAATCAACCTACTTTGTTAGACACATCATGGACTGAATGGCCTATGTTCCACAAAACATCATACACTACTGGCCATTAAAATTGCTACACAAAGAAGAAATGCAGATGATAAACGGGTATTCATTGGACAAATATATTATACTAGAACTGACATCTGATTAAATTTTCACGCAATTTAGGTGCACAGATCCTGAGAAATCAATACCCTGAACAACCACCTCTAGCCGTAGTAACGGCCTTGATACGCCAGGGCATTGAGTCAAACAGACCTTGGATGGCTTGTGCAGGTACAGCTACCCACGCAGCTTCAACACGATACCACAGTTCATCAAGAGTAGTGATTGGCGTATTGTGACGAGCCAGTTGCTCGGCCATCATTGACCAGACGTTTTCAGTTGGTGAGAGATCTGGAGAATGTGCTAAGCAGGGCAGCAGTCGAACATTTTCTGTATCCAGAAAGGCCCGTACAGGACCTGCAACATGCGGTCGTGCATTATCCTACTGAAATGTAGGGTTTCGCAGGGATCGAATGAAGGATAGAGCCACGGGTCATAACAAATCTGAAATGTAACGTCCACTGTTCAAAGTGCCGTCAATGTGAACAAGAGGTGACCGAGATGTGTAACACATGGCACCCCATACAATCACGCCGGGGGATACGCCAGTATGGCGATGACGAATACATGCTTCCAATCTGCGTTCACCGCGATGTCGCCAAATACGAATGGGGCCATCATGATGCTGTAAACAGAACCTGGATTCATCCAAAAAAAGACTTTTGCCATTCGTGCACCTAGGTTCATCGTTGAGTACAACATCGCAGGCGCTCCTACCTGTGATGCAGCGTCAAGGGTAACAGCAGCCATGGTCTCCGAGCTGATAGTCCATGCTGCTGCAAACGTAGCCGAACTGTTTGTGCTGATGGTTGTTGTCTTGCAAAGGTCCCCATCTGTTGTCTCAGGGATCGAGACGTGGCTGCACGATCCGTTACAGCCATACGGATAAGATGCCTGTCATCTCGACTGCTAGTGATACGAGACTGTTGGGATCCAGCACGGCGTTCCGTATTACCCTTCTGAACCCACCGATTTAATATTCTGCTAACAGTCATTGGATCTCGGCCAACGCCAGCAGCAACGTCGCGATACGATAAACCGCAATCGCGATAGGCTAGAATCAGAGTCGGAAACGTGATGGTACGCATTTCTCCCCCTTTCACGAAGCATCACAACAACGTTTCACCAGGCTACGCCGGTCAACTGTTGTTTGTGTATGAGAAATCGGTTGGAAACTTTCCTCATGTCAGCACGTTGTAGGTGTCGCCACCGGCGCCAACCTTGTGTGAGTGCTCTGAAAAGCTAATCATTTGCATATCACGGCATCTTCCTCCTGTCGGTTAAATTTCGGGTTTGTAGCACGTCATCTTCGTGGTGTAGCACTTTTAATGGCCAGTCCTTAGAAAATGTAGTCCATCGACAAAAGAGGTGGCTTACAAAACACTCGTTCGACCTATACTTGAGTATTGCTCATCAGTGTGGGTTCCGTACCAGGTCGGGTTGACAGAGGAGATATAGAAGATCCAAAGAAGAGCGGCGTGGTTCGTCACAAGGTTATTTGGTAAGCGTGATAGCGTTACGGAGATGTTTAGCAAACTCAAGTGGCAGACTCTGCAAGTGAGGCGCTCTGGATCGCGGTGTATCTTGCTATCCAGCTTTCGAGAGGGTGCCTTTCTGGATGAGGTATCGAATATATTGCTCCCCCGTACTTATATCTCCCGAGGAGATCACGAGTGTAAAATTAGAGGTATTCGAGCGCGTACGGAAGCTTTCCGGCATTCGTTCTTCCCGCGAACCATAAGCGACTGGAACAGGAAAGGGAGGAGATGACAGTAGCACCTAAGGTGCCCTCCGCCACACACCGTTGGGTGGCTTGCGGAGTATAAATGGAGATGTAGATGTAGTGTAGCAAAACGCCAGTGGTGGTTGTATTCCCAACTCCTCAAAACTAATTGTGAGTAGCCCTCTTGTTTAAGATGTACTTTATACATTTCCATTGAGATTAAAGTGAAGTGATAATGTGAAATTACAGCCCTCGGCATAGACCTTACAGTTGTAAATTTGCATAAATTGAAATGTGATTGATACTATCTTACTGAACAATATTTATTTGCATATGGTTTACTGTGATTGAAAGTATATACTGTTTACTGGTTGACTATATCTAACTTAATACACTCAGGTGACAAAAGTCATGGGACACCTCCTTATATCGTGTCGACCTCCCGTTACCCGACGCAGTTGGTTGGTTTGGGTTGTTTGGGAGAAGAGACCAAACAGCGAGATCATCGGTCTCATCGGATTAGGGAAGGATGGGGAAGGAAGTCGGCCGTGCCCTTTCAAAGAAACCATCCCAGCATCTGCCTGGAGCCCCGACGCAGTGCAGCAGCTCAACCTGGCATGGACTCAACAAGTCGCTGGAAGTCCCCTGCAGAAATACTGACCCATGCTGCCTCTGTAGCTGGCCATAACTGCGAAAGTGTTTCCGACGCAGGTTTTTGTGTGCGTATTGGCTTCTAGATTATGCCCCAAAAAGGTTCGATGAGACTCATATCAGCATATCTGGGTGACCAAACTGTTCGCTCCAATTGAGCAGAATGTTCTTCAAACCAGTCATGAACAACTGTGGCCTGGTTCTCATGACTCATCGCCATCCATAAAAGTGAACTCCATGAATGGCTGCAAATGTCTCCCACTAGCCGAACAGGAACATTTCCAGTCAATGGTCAGTTCAGCTGGCCCAGATTACTCAGTCCATTCCATGTAAACAGAGCCCACCCCATTATGGAGCCACCACCAGCTTGCACAGAGCCTCCTTGAGAAGTTGGGTCCAAGGCTTCGTGGGGTCTGTACCACATTTGAAACCTACCTCAGCTATTACCAAGGTTTTCCAGTCGTCTTATGGCCAAACTATACGGTCGCCAACACAGGAGAGGTTTTGCAGGCGAAGTCGAGCCCTTAGCAAAGGCACTCACATAGGTCATCTGCTGCGATAGCTCATTAAGCCCAAAGTTCACCGCACTATCGTAACGGATACGTTCTTCGTTCGTTTCACTCTGGTTTATGCCTTTATTTCACGCAGTTTTACTTGTCTGTTATCACTGACAACTCTACGTAAACGCAGGTGTTCTCGTTCGTCAAGTGAGGGCCGTCGGGCACTGCGTTGTCAGTGGTGAGAGGTAATGCCTGAAATTTGGTACTATCGCCACAGTCTTGACACTACGGATCTTCGAATATCGAATTCCCTAACGATTTCCGATTTGGAATGTCCAAAGCGTCAATCTCCAGCTATCAGTCTGCGTTCAAAATCTGTTAATTCCTGAAGTGCAGCCATAATCACGTCGGAAACCTTTTCACATGAACCACCTAGATACATATGATAGCTCCGCCAATGCACTGCCCTTTCATACCTTGTGTAGGCGATACTACCGCCCCTGTATATGTGCATATCGCTGTCCAGTGAGTTTTGTAACCTCAGTGTATAGTGAAGACGCTAAACAGGAACACTGATTAGTTAAATACTCAGTTTTACGCGCAGATACATCAATTAAACAATATCTAAATTTTACTGTGAAAACCATGACCATTCTGTTTCCAAACTCAGGTGCAAGTTCAAGTGGACAGCAGTATAATAATTTTACTACTTGCTCAGTTGAGAATTTTCACTCTTTAATAAAGTACAACGATGATTGCAATCTATATATCCCGCAGATCTTGAGTGAAATAGTGACTGGCAGTTGGTGACTATCCTCAGATATTCAGTACGACTGCGACGAACTTGAGACAGGCGAATGTCATGGACTCCACGAGTATGAAGTCGAAGTGAACTCCTCTGCCGGTACTGCGAATTAAGCTGTTTGCTATAGAAGCGCTGACCCCTTCTTGATGACGGTGTCATCAGCACTCTTTCACACTAGTATCTTACGGGCTCAAACGCATTGCAACGCCAAGTCAGTCCGTCCTCTATTGCTACCATCCCCTGATTCGATATGGACATTTCCACAACCAAATCTGAAATGCCCCTCTTATGGATTCACTTACGCCATCGTCTTTGCTTCCCGCCAAACAGAGCTATTTGCCAATTGCAAAATTAAGAAGCCCTGCCTCCCCCCCCTCCCCCCACACTCCTCCCCTATCGTGAGGATTCCTCCAGCTAGAGAATACCACCACAATAGCACGTCTTCTTCAGAGGCCAATGACAACATTAACACCATCTCTGCAACCAAACAATACTGAATTCAGCACTGCGCTCTTGACATCACACACGATTACGCCAATCGCTCACTCTCTCGCCTACGCCGTTAGCTTTGCAACTGAGGGCTTGAGAAATAAAGAAACAGCTGCTACGCGGCTAGGCTTCGTGTTCTGTGGCCCACGATTTCTATAAGCGCTATAGGGCTATCTTCAATGGGAGCCCGCAAAACACGGAAAGTCGCCCACGCCTCCTGCGCTTAGTGCCGCGGTACTCTCCAGCTAGGTGCTTGGCTGTGCGACAACTTGCAGAAACCTCGGAACGGCAGTTCCGGCCTCCCTTCTAAAATTCACCACCTGAGTGGCCGGTCCTTTCTCCCAGCCGGTCCCGTTTGGCCGTAGCGTTCTCTACTCACCGTCTCAAGTACAACGCGCTCATTAATTCGTGTGCCCAAAAACATTTACAAATCAGTGTGCCCGTCACTGTGTTAATATAGGAAAGAAATAAAAATTACAAGCAGCACCCTACTGCCAGTACAACGCTAGGCTAACAACATGCCAGTCCATATCCACATCCAGTGACGCATATTGTCTGAGGATGACGCGGCGATCGGTCGGTATCGTTGAGCATTCCGAGGCATATTTGGATGGAAAGAGATAGAGAGATGGGGGGGGGGAGACAGACAGACAGTCTCTGAATTACAAAATAACATTCTAATTTTGTTTCAATCTTATCTCTGCCATCTGACTATGCAAAGCTCTTTATTTTGTATTACTGTCAAGATCTCGGCCTTAATCATTACCAATTGCAACAAAGTTTGGTATGATTAGACTTTTCCAAGTGAAGTTATGGGGAGCAGGGTTAATAATGAGATTGAGTTATATTTTGTTCGCCGTCTTCTACGAGAGCCTATAAACTATTTTTGCGGTCAGCCAGAAAGTGATGGAGAACTTGCAGCCTGCAAGTCCACATTCTTCATGTACTCACTGAAAGAAATGTTTCTACTCTCTATTTACTCAACGGGATGAGGAACTCTAATTATAAATGAAAGTTTTGAGTTATGTCATTCATATACTTGATGAAATTTCACATGCGCAGCATAGTAATATTCGTGATAATAATAATAACAACATCTCTACCATAAACAGCACTACAAGCAGTTCAGAGGCGACCTCTATGATAAATTCCCATTAAACGATCTTTCGCGCTGACCTCTGAAACTAAAAAGTAAACTCCGTCCGAACAGGCCAGTAAGGCCCAACGGTAACGTCTGACCGCCGTGTCATCCTCAGCCCACAGGCGTCACTGGATGCGGATACGGAGGGGCATGTGGGCAGCACACCGCTCTCCCGGCCGTATGTCAGTCTACGTGACCAGAGAAGCTACTTCTCAATCAAGCAGCTCCTCAGTTGGCCTCAAAAGGGCTGAGAGGACCCCGCTTGCCAACAGTTTGGCAGAGCGGATGGTAACCCATCCAAGTGCTAGCCCAGTCCGACGGCGCTTAACTTCGGTGTTCTGACGAGAACCGGTGTTACCACTGCGGCAAGGTCGTTGGCTTGCCCTGACTCCTGATAATCAAAATTAATTTCTCGCCACAAAAGTGGAAAATACTCTCACCACTTGCCACGCCGTTTTGTTGAGATTATGGGCGACACACAAACTTCCTATTTGTATCGAAAACATGCATTTAGCAGCAGCCTGGGTGTGACGTCGTCCGAAGCATAGCAGAACCGGCGTGATAGCTCTCAGGCCGTATTCATAGACCATAGTTAACACAGACTGCGCGTGACGTCATTACACTGAAAACAAAATCTAAGTTACCTGACTTGCGGCAAGACGCAGAGTTTCTGTTACTACGCCCTCTTTCGAGTGGAGTTGACACTTATAGTTTTTCTCGTTTATAGCTGCAATCAAGCATTGATTTTAACAAGGAAACACTATACCTTATTGCTTTTACACGTGAAGTAGTGCACTTAATCCGATTTCGCCGGAATTCCTAGTATTAATGCAATGAACATCATTTCGACGTGTGGCCAGGTGAAACATACTGACAGTACTGTTTACAAGCGACAGAATGACAATTCTTCAGTGTGTGTGAAATCTTATGGGACTTAACTGCTAAGGTCGTCAGTCCCTAAGCTTACACACTATTTAACCTAAATTATCCCAAGGACAAACACACACACCCATGCCCGAGGGAGGACTCGAACCTCCGCCGGGACCAGCCGCACACTCCATGACTGCAGCGCCTTAGACCGCTCGAATTCTTCAGTGAATACTTGTTTTAGTTGCACTGTGAATCTTTTAATCCACCGTTTCCTCAGGAGTGTTTAATATTTTTTGTGGGATCTAAAATTTAAAAACCTCTCTCACACCGGCCTGATTTAGCTTCACTGATCAGGATAGTAAATAACATGTGTATATTAAGGGAATTTTCATTCACAAAGCAAGCTTATCACATTCACACAATTCAGTACTGTTCTATCCTGATTAAATTGAGCTTAACTTAAATTCCATAACGCAGTGAAGCAATTTCGAAGTCTCGGTACGACGAAAATTGTCAGTCGATCTCCTGAAAACATTTGTAATAATTATTAACTTTCGGTGATCACATGGGGAAGACCGGAGATCTGCTGGTAAGACCGTGTTAGCCTATTTATTGAAAGTAATAAACTGGATATCTTGAGCGTACAAAACGGCAGGTTCATCCAGTGTAAGTCAGACGTTCCCCACTGATCCCGTGAAACACAGTGTAGTAATCAGTTAAATAATACGCGAACACACTTACTTTAGTTTGGTTCATGTATTAAATTCCTTCTCATACAGAATCTCATCAAGATGGCGAATAGCTCAACAATACATACATATACATCTTCGTTCTTTCATGGCTAATCGGCAAGATCTGAATCATTCTTTTCATAAGAGAAAACATAAATAGGAGAGAAGCAATTCCATGGAGTAAATGCACGCTCCAACGAATAATAGGGCTTGAAACTACTTTGCATTAATAATCATCGTATATTAAAGTTTAGGAATCGGTAAGATCAGAAGAGATATTTCGAGATATGTACTGAGTTATATAATTTATAAAATTTCTGAAAATATCGCGGAGAGACCGCTGCAGGAGACATTACAAGTGGATTGCAAAATATCAGTTTGGCAGGCGACATTACCTTTTCGACGATTTCTTAATAACATGTGTGGAATGTTTTGTTATCGTTTTGTAAGAAATGAAATTTATTTATAACCGTAAAGTCCGGCTTTTGCGCAAAATAACCTTAATGTTTTATGACTTCTGCCACTTAGTGGTGCCGGTATGTGAAGCAAGTAAAAGTTTGCCAGTTTACGTTAAAAGAATCTCCTTAGGGCACTTAACTGGTTCACTCAACAAAAACAGATTTTGTAGGTATAATTAACTGTCTACACTCATCTTTAGTTGTGTATGGCGCCGTCAGAAGCAGATCTGCACCACAAAGAACTTTCTAACTGGCATATAAACTCACTCAAGATCTACTGGAAGTGTAATTTAATGCTGCCATAAGTCGAGGAGAAGCAGAATATCAGTCGAGCAGTCTGAAGCAGCTTCCAAGAGATTTTTGTACATATTCAAATTGGTACATCTACCAGTGCTAATTGCTCTACCATTGCAATAAATGACGAATATGATTACATACCTCATCCAGTTTCTTACGCTTAGTATTTGGCTAGGAAACTGAACAAAAAACTAGACTGCCAGATTTGGCAAATTTCATCATGTTCTAAAATTTGTAGCACTAGTAACTTGAACAGAAAAAACGGAGGTTGCTTTTCTATTACTACCGATGATCATGTTTCTCTGTGAAAAATGGGCCAGAAACTATTACATAAATGTAAATTTTTAATGTGAAAAACCCTTTTAAGAAATAAGTAACCTCAGCTTTACAGGATGTAAGAAATGATGTTTTCCTTCAACTGAATAAAAGTATTTCAAACAGTCCTCCCCTTAATAATCACATTTATCAATTGAACAAAAGTTGTGCTCATTGATTATTATAAAATGAGGCTATATAATGAAGTGAGACTCCACAGCAAGAAGCTACACCATGGTCTGATTAGAAGTGTCCGTACAAAAATAGTTTTGTTTAATAATCAGCGATTCTGTGATTGTTTCGAAAATAGAATTGTGTTCAAAATGTTCAAATGTGTGTGAAGTCTTATGGGACTTAACTGCTAAGGTCATCAGTCCCTAAACTTACACACTACTTAACCTAAATTATACACACGCACACCCATGCCCGAGGGGGGACTCGAACCTCCGTCGGGACCAGCCTCACAGTTCATGACTGCAGCGCCTTAGACCACTCGGCTAGTGAAAATAGAATTACATACGCATGTGGTGGCATCTACAGCTGCAGAAATTAAGTAACGTACAGCTGAATTGTAGCTTTTGTGTTTGTTTGGGTGAAATAAATGAATTAATTTGAATCCCATTCTATGAACATCCTCTGTATTTTTCTTAAACTCCGTTGCCGACAAGTGCGACATTAATGTCTTGTGTTTGTGTGTAATTCAGAATATCAGTTTCTAAATTTCTGTGCCCTACAAATGTGTTATCATCTTAATGTCTTAGAGGACTGGACTATTTTTTGGTATTACGGAAGCGTCCGATTCCACTCGTCTGCTTTGACCCATGACGTCATCAATATGGTGGAAACGGCTGCTTCCACCGTATACAAAATTACGAAAGTGACGTCACTACAAGCACAAGCCAACAAACGATAACAAAAATAAAAATGACACAATAACGCTTCACTACAAAAATAAAATGAAACTAACGAGACAACCGCAGAAAATTGGGAGTTTAATGCGGGGACAAGCTACATATACAACAATAAAAACAACACCAGACCATACCAAAACAAATAATATCCAAAAAAATTTTAATTACAGCATTCCGCAACAAAACCACAGGAATCGGACATTTCCCTTGACCTACATAGCTCAACTGCAGCTACTGATACCAAAAAACAAACACGTAGAACTCTGAAACGTGGAATCAAAAACCGAAATACCCCTTATTCGCTACATCAATTAAAACACAATCAATTACCATAAATATACAACACACAAAATATCACATTACTATACAATAAAACCAAAACAAAAATTTCTTACCACGGAAAGCCAGAAGTACCATCTAGATACACACACACACACACACACACACACACACCTGCGTGGAGACAACGCCACGCCAGAAACTTGACACCTAACTTATTGAGCAATATGAACGAACATCTGCAAAAACTGTATGACAGAGACTATATAACCACACATCTCAGAACGTAATGATACACTCGTGAACTTTATTTTCATATCCATACCTAATGAAAAAGCAATAAAGAAAAATTAGACTTCTTTCCGCACAACAAACATCAAACTAATAGAACCTAACAAAAGTGCCAAACACATGAACAGAAAAGAATCTTAATCACTCAGTGAAAACGCTCACACAACCCACGTTAGCGCACCAACTACCTAAACTCAAAACCACGTTAACACGATGACGACCAAAACTCAAATGAACCCAATATCACAAGTTAAACTCAGCATGTCCACGTCCACCACCAGAGGGCACCATCAGATTCAACAAGACGACGTCTACAGAGACAACCAACACAAAAACTCCACGCCGTAATGACACAAACACCACACAATTACGTCATGAGTCAAAGCAGACGCGTGGAATCGGACGCTTCGTTGACCCTCTTTTTTTCTTCTTCTTCTTCTCCCTCATACAGAGTATCCACTGCAGCCAAAATGAGACTAAATAAAGTTGATTCTAACAATATCTGTGTTAAATGATAGTGTTATAAATTTTATAGTATAAGGATATAAGTTTTGCATAAGTGCTGTTTTCCTGTGGTAAATTGGGTACTTGTATTATTACCATTAGTACTTTCATTTTTCTTTTGTGTTAAGAGCTGATTTTAGAATTTTGTTCAACATTTTGCCATCAGGTCAGGAAGTGAAAATGTTGTCATCAGAAATGTACTCCCCCCAGACGCTTGACCAGAAAAAACTGCAACCACAACATACATAATATAGCCTATTGCAGATTATAAAGACTTTACCATACTTATAATGATCCTGTTCAAAAAAGGCTGTTTACCTTACTCTTCAGAGAGAGCTGTTGATCTATAAGAAATATACAGTAATATTAAGACAAACACAGTGCTATCAAGCTCGATTAATGTATGTATAAAGTGTTTAGAGTGTATATTGCTGCCCATGTAAATGGTGTTTTTTTGTGGGGAGGGTGGGTGTCGGTCATTTGTGTTGGCATATTTTCACTCTGCTGTAAATGAATCCTCTGGGCAGGGCTCCTTAAGTACATGAAGTGTTTGAACATGTGTAGTAAATAGTGTATATTTACCTGAAGTGAGCAGCAAGATCAATGTGTCTAGCAGGTAACAACACATCGTGCAGAATGCTTTTTAAGGCTCTTGGAATTCCTACTACCCGATACCAGGACTCGTTAATGGTTTTTCTTACGACAGCAAAAACAAGTTTCAGCTGAACTGTAATGTACTTAACACGATACAAGGCTATCAAAATCATTTTCATGTGCTCTTTGCATTCTTGCTTAGTGTTCCGAGAGGAGTAATGGGATCTGCTGCAAAGCTATGCTACTCATCAAGCTCCCATCCAACATAGAGAAAGAAACTGGGAATTTCTGCTAATTCAAAACAAAACTATTCTTAAATCAGGCATTCTTTTTGTTACTTGAAGAAGTAGATTCAATAATTAAAAAGTTCTGTTGGTTACTTAGTAGTTATGAATGTGTATTATAAAGCTATATGTTAAATAGTAATGCACTGCAAGCAAGACTTAGTTTTTGCAGCTACAAATAACTATTTAGTTTGAAAAATTCAAGTGTAATCAAGTTAGTATTAAGCTCCCAGAGGGAGGCAAACAGCAAGTATTTAGTGTAACTGTGGATGCTGCACCTCTTTTCAGAGTACCAACTTTCTTTTTACTTCAGTTAATTAGCTGCTGGAGATATGACTATAGCTAGGCAGCATAGACATAGGTACGTTTATGTTAATACAGACTGTCTACAGTTTACTTGTTGTAACTGTAGATCTTGACTCATTCGACATCGCTAACGGTTCTCCATCTACAGTGCAATTTCGTTAGAGATCAAATTTTATGCTTTGTTTTGGGAGCATAACTAGTGACCTTCATATATGCCCAGAGAAGTCTTCTTTTGACCCTATACACTTCACAAACGGATGAAAATCTCAATTGTGAAAGGGAACTATTTCAAAATACTTGCAGAGGTATTTCCACGAGTTGAAAGTTGATGAATGACTAAGATTTTGAGACGACATATCGTTAAAATCTAGCTCACTACATAAATATAATCAACGTTTTGTAATATATTGCGCTTCCTTTCTTGATAACGTTCCGGTATCTGTACTGGATTAAGCAAAAGTCAGGAAATATATGCGCTTGTTTTGTATAAATACCTGACATTATGCACTTAAACGAGTTTCCTTTCTTACAAAAGCATACTAAAATATCTCACAAATATTCTTGTGGAATGGTTGGGAAACTAATGCTGTGCGTGAAATTGTTCTTTTGTCTTTCACTCCTACGGAAGCGGTGAACTAGAAGAATGCACAGTAGAAAAAAAAAGTATTCACTAAAGAACAATGATTCAGTCGCTTGTTAAAAAGAACTGTGAGTACATTTCAAACTAACCACGTGTAGAAACGCTAACCATTGCTTTAATATCAGGAACTTCGGTGAAACTAAGTTAACTGCACTACTACATGAAGAGATAACCCATCACACGTCTAACAGTAGTACTACAGTTTGTTGGCTCGTGAAAATCAACGCTTCATTTCAGTTATAAATGAGAAAAACTGTAAATGTAGTTCCACTTCACACAGCTCGTAATGACAAGAACTCGGCTTTCTGCCCCGAGTCACGTGATTTAGATGTTGTTTTCAAGCCTTAACACGGCAGAGATAGGGACATGCGCAGTCTGTGCTATGTATGGTCTATGGCCGTATTTATGTGTGGGCGCAGCGGAAGGAAGAAGGGAACATTTGTCGTTATCTGCTGTATGCCCAAGTAGCAGCAGCTAAATGGGCGCTTCCTTGGACACACATTATTTATTATAACTCTGTCGAGATTCAATTTCCAATCTTCGTAATTTTTGTATGAATGGGGTTAAGTAGGCTTTAATTACAGAAAAAAGTTTTAGCTCGATTGCATTTAAACTTTGCCGGCTAGAATTTTTAGAATGGAACCGTTAGTAGAACAACCTCTGAACTACAGCTTTAAAGAGACCTTGTATTGATTGATATTTGCGTAAAAGTCTTAAAACTTGTTATAGCTTTATTATTTAATGGGTGTAGTCAAGTGCTATAAGCAGAGCTGTCTATCATTAATAAAACTGATACTTAATCTACTACAAATAGGGACGTTTTTGTTCAAAATCTAGTTTTCAGTAGATTACTTGAAAACTGTTAGGGGTAGCTTAATGGGGTCACATAGTTAACGTTTTTGTATCAAACTGAAGCGTCTTACGAATTTTCATATTTCTGAGTCTAATATTTAGCGCCTTCAGTTTTTCATAAAAACACTGATTTTGACCAAAATATTGCTCCGAGACTTGTAACAGTTGACGGTGACGTACATATGCATGTTCTGAACAATTTTTGGCTTTCTAGCTTTATTATGTAGCAGATTTCGTTTTTCTTTAAAACGGTGTATGTAGGGAAAAATATTCAACTGATCGCTCTGAGATTTAACAGTTTAAACATTAATATACTGAAGCATATACTGACAAAGTTTGAGAAAGCTACTTTAATTTTTAATGTTATCCTCAGATTGTGGTACAATACTTGTATGCTACGCAGAGGCGCGTTATGATGACTTTGCGCTAGTAGCAGTGAACTGGGGTAAGTTCCGGTACACTTGCTTGCCTCTGTATCTATCAAATGATACACCCCTTGTTTCGTTACAAAGTCATCATCGAGATCACTTTGATGTAAACGGCGTGCAGAATTGCCGACCGCGTTTCATTACCTTTAATGATCTCGATGCCAATAATGTATTAAACTCTAATCTTCCTTCCTACCCATTTTCACACTGTGCCTTATTAAGTGCTATATTTCATAGTTAGCCTATGAATGGATCTTTTATATCCCTATTTCATTTTTTTCCATTCCCACGCCTTCCGGTCTCTTCTTTAAAGCCTCTCATATGATGTATTTGCCGTCCAATCTAGCTATTGGCATGTTATATGGAAACTAGTATGATGCATCAATCTTGTTTTAGTTCTTTGCGATCGGCAACCATTTCCTTTTCCCTGTCATGGCTTGAATGATTCCTGTGGTATGTGGCTGTCTGAGTGAACCATTGCAACTGTATCAGTAGAGGCCAGAGAAGTATCATTTCATCACAGTAAAGCAGTGTAAACCTCACAAGCTCTTTTCCGTAGATATCCACTAACATAGAGAGCTGTAGACCGTGGACTTTCACGCCTTATTGATTCGTTCAATTGGCTAGGTCCAAGGAACGGATTCCTCCGCCACCGTGTGGAAACAGAGGCCCCAGTTCCAATGGTTATCCACTTCTGGTTTCTTAAGACACTCTTCTTCCGGCCTTCAAATTGTGAATATCTCTGTGCTTTGGAACGTTGTCCATCATAAATTCAGGTCTCTTTATGTAGTTTTAAATGATTATTGCAATGAAGCAACCAGCATGCTTATATCGATTTAGGAAACGCTAATGTTTAAGGTGAAGGTCGCGTTTTTATTCCAATAAAATTTTTGTGTAATACACAAACTTGTTATTGCGCTTTGTTCATGGCTGAATCAAATCGCTTGTCCTCAATATGTCGGTTTTCGTTAAGTTCAGTATCTTCCCGCGTGTGTAATAATTATGGAATGATAGCTCACGCAATGCGACTTTAGAGTATGTAATACCAATGATATTTCTCGGATGTAATAGGATTTACCAATCATCAGTGATAGGCCGTTGTGCTAGTCTGAAGTACTGTAAAGTTCCCTAGTCAGTCTGTTACCTTCATCGATTTTCCCACAACATCTGCATACGATTCCCCTTAGTTTATCGTGCTTTCACTGTCATATATCTTTTAGGTTGGACTTGTTGTCTGTTCGGTACCAACCACCAGGTTTGTTTTACCCTTAGGGAACATCCCGATTAGGTTGGGCTAAATTTACTGAATAAAATGAAGCCCTATACCAATGGTAACATTAAGATGAATTGGGCTTTATCAAAACTATTGTGTTCTTTCGATTGATTCTGAACTTGATTTCTAATTTCAGTAAACATCTATGACTGCATAGTGTTAATATTCCTGAAAAAAATCTAACCCCTGTGTGTATAGTAGTATTTGATGTGTAGCGATAATTATCAGGTCTTTTTTCCAGCTGTAGTGGACTTTAGTTTCAATCCTTTGCCAACACCTGTAACCCGAGTTCTTTCTTGTATTGGTATAGTACAATATTGATCAAAAGTATCTGGACACGTGGCTGAAAATGACTTACAGGTTCGTGGCAACCCCCATTGGTAATGCTGGAATTCAAATATGATGAAAGCTTCCACTGTCGCAGGCATACGTTCAAGCAGTTGCTGGAAGATTTCTTGGGCAATGGTAGTCCATTCTTCACGGAGTGCTGCACTAAGGAGAGGTATCGATGTCGGTCGGTGAGACCTGGCACGAAGTCGGCGTTCCAAAACATCCCCAAGGTGTTCTATAGGATTCAGGTCAGGACTCTGTGCAGGCCAGACAATTACAGGGATGCTATTGTCGTGAAACCACTCCGCCACAGGCCGTGCATTATGAACGGGTGTTCTATCGTGTAGAAAGATGCACTCGCCATCCCCGAATTGCTCTTCAGCAGTGGGAAGCAATAAGGCGCTTAAAACATCAATGTAGGCCTGTGCTGTGATAGTGCCCCCTCCATAAAAAACACGACAACACCATATCACCACCGCCTCCGAATTTTATTTTTGCCACTACACGCGCTGGCAGATGACGTTCACTGGGCATTCGCCATACCCACACCCTGCAATGGGATAGGCACATTGTGTACCGTGATTCGTCACTCCGCACAACGTTTTTCCACTGTTGAATCGTCCAATGTTTACGCTCCTTACACCAAGCGAGGCGTCGTTTGGTATTTACCGGCGTGATACGTGGCTTATGAGCAGCCGCTCGACCATGGAATCCAAGTTTTCTCACCTCCCGCCTAACTGTCACAGTGCTTACAGTGGATCGTTATGCAGTTTGCAATTCCTGTGTGATGGTCTGGATAGATGTCTGCCTATTACACATTACGAACCTCTTCAACTGCCGGCGGTCTGTCAGTCAACAGACGAGGTCGGCCAACAGGCTTTTGTGCTGTACCTGTCCCTTCACATTTCCAGTTCACTATCATAACGGAAACATTGGATCTAAGGATGTTTAGGAGTGTGGAAATCTCGCTTACAGACGTATGACACAAGTGACACCCAATCACCTGACCACGTTCGAGGTCCGTGGGTTTTGCGGAGCACCCCGTTCTGCTCTCTCACGATGTCTAATGACTACTGAGGTCGCTGGTATGGAGTGCCTGGCAGTAGGTGGCAGCACAATGCACCTAATATGAAAAACGTATTTGTTTCGGGGCGTTCGGATACTTTTGATCACATAGTGTATGTAGTAACTTCCTTCTTTCGTGCTTTTGGGGAATGAGAAGCAGTATGAAATTATTCATTCCTCAATAGTCCCCGGAGATTGTATTTTAATCCTCATGTGAAGTGCCTATGCTGATGAGTATGGTAAGAAATTTCATTGACGATTTCTCGTGCGTGTGTGTGTGTGTGTGTGTGTGTGTGTGTGTGTGAATTAATGTATAGAGTCAGTATTTATCCCAGGATGAATGCAATACATCGTATAGTAGTAGAGCAACTTTATAATAAATATCCATTTGATTTAATAGCATATGATCTGCTGTTGGCTTTACGCCCTCCCAGATTCTGCTTTCCCTTGTAATTTCTGGAAATTCAGTGATCAGAGCCACCAGGCTTTGAAAATATTTGCTTGTCGAACAGAATCCAGAAAAGACTAGTTTACTCTGCAGTTATAAATCCTCAAAGAGTCGATCGTCGCTGTGTTGAGGTGTCGAAGCCATACCGATTTCCATTGCCCACTTTTTAAATGTTTGGCTATTAATTTCCCAGTGATTTCACTCGTGGTTGCACGCACAGTGAACGACGATATAGCAAAAAGGAGATGGATAAATCTCTATCTCCGTCTACCGAGAGATCCAAGTGTTTAAACGAGTCTTGTAAGATGGCAAAAGAGATAATTTAATCAATAACTGCAGTCGGTGAAAGAAGGGAAAGAGTCCTACGTCTTTCTTCTCCACCCCATACCCAAGTATAACCACTAATATAAACGTGTGGACTTATTTTTACCCGTTTCATGTTTCTCGGCTTCGTGGGTGATGATATGTATCATTTAGGACTTGATATGGTTACCCCCACTATACATAGTTGCTATATCTTTAATTAGAATTGTCTATCATGGCTGCTGAGCAGATTATACGATGTACTCAGCTGTGAAAATCTAAATATTAATTAGCGTAACACTACGCGCAACGTGTCACAACCCTAGAATATGAATAGAAACGTTACTGAATATCACCAATATTTGCAACAAGCAATATTTTGGTCTGTTACAGGACTACCGCCAGTTTGTGACTCCCTACCAGTTCATAGAAGATCCCGAGAGAAAAATAAGGAATTACCTGCAGGAGGTCGGATTCACTGTAAAAACATGCCGTGATGTGAGAGACGCCACATACACCTCGAAGGACGAGAGAAATGTAATAAGTAAGTCGACAACAACGGCACTCGAAAATCTCGAGAGGGATCCACACAGACTTTTGTGAAGAAGAAGTAGGGTGAAAGATGTGATGGGACCGTTGGAAAATGGAAGTCGGTCAACTCAAATGAATTTTCTTGTGCGCGATAGAATTGTCGAGAACGAGAGTCAGAATGCATAATTCACGAGACAAAATTGTCTTGGGATACCATATATAACTCATCATCATTCTCGCAATATAAACATGAATGTTGTTCAATGAGAATATAAATGAGGACTGATACCAAAATAGCCGGCAGGGGTGGCCGAGCGGTTCTAGGCGCTACAATCTGAAACCGCGCGACCGCTACGGTCGCAGGTTCGAATCCTGCCTCGGGCATGGACGTGTGTAATGTCCTTAGGTTAGTTAGGTTTAAGTAGTTTTAACTTCTAGGGGATTGATGACCGCAGATGTTAAGTCCGATAGCGCTCAGAGCCATTTTTTTATACCAAAATAAACATTATGAAAAACTAGCATCTATAAATTCTACCACTGATAACATGCACAAGCATTAAAATGTTCATGGAATTCAGGAAGTTCTAGCCAATTTCTTGTTTCATTTCTTATCGAATCCTCATTGGTTGATGGGTTGATCTGGAGAAGGCTTACAATCATCGGGTTCATTGGTACCATAGGATTAGGGAAGAATGGGGAAGGAAGTCAGGCGTGTCCTTTCAAAGGAACCATCCCGGCATTTGCCAGAAGCGATTTAGGGAAGTCATGGAAAACCTAAATCTGGATGGCCAGACGAGTGTTTCAACCGTTGTCCTCCCGAATACGAGTCCAGTGTGATTATTGCACCACCTCGCTTGGTCGAACGTCATTAATGAATAAGTGTACACTATACAAACCTACACTTTCGAAATAGTTCAGTTTCTTCTCTCGTTTGTCGCTATTAGACATAGCATCCAGTAACTACACTAAGGTGACAAAGATCATGGGATAGCGATTTACACCTATGCAGATGGCGGTAGTATCGCGTACTTAGAGTGTAAGAAGGCAATAAACTGGCGGAGTTCTCAGTTGTACTCAGATGATTCATGTAAACAGATTTCCGACGTGATTACCGCCGCACGACGGGAATTGACGGAATGCTAGCTGGAGCTAGAAGCATGGGACATTCCAAATCGGAAATCGTTAGGGAATCCAATAATTCGAGATGAACATTGTCAAGAGTGTGCCGAGAATACCAAATACAGACATTATCTCTCACCAGGGAGAGCGCAGTGGCCGATGGCCCTCACTTATCGACCAAGAGCAGTGGCGTTTACATAGGTTGTCAGTGATAACAGACAAGCAACACTGCGTGAGAAAACTGCAGAAATTAGTGTGGCACGTACGACGAACATATCTCTTAGGACAGTGCAGCGAAATATGGTTTTAATGGGCTATGGCAACAGACGCCCGACGCAAGTGGCTCTGCCAACAGCACGACATCGCCGCAGCGCCTCTCCTGGGCTGGCGATCATATCGATTGGACCCTAGACGAATGGAAAACTGTGGCCTGGTCAGATGTGTTCCAATTTGAATTGGTAAGAGGAGATGCTGACGTTCGAGTGTGGCGCAGACCTCACGAAGCCATGAACCCAAGTCGTCAAAAACGTACTATGTAAGTTGGTGGTAGTTCGATAATGGTATGGTCTGTATTTACATGGAATGGACTGGTTCCTCTGGTCCAGCTGAACCGATCTTTGGCTGTAAATAGTTACGTTCGGTTATTTTGGAGACCATTTGCAGCCGTTTTTGGACTTCATGTTCCCAAACAACGATGGAATTTTTATGGGTGACAATGCGCGATGTCACCGGACCACAACTGAATGCCATTTATTTGAAGAACTTTCTGGACAGTTCGAGTGAATGATTTGGTCACCAGGATCGCCCGACATGAATTCCGTTGAACATTTGTGGGACGCAATAGAGAGGTCAATTTACGCACAAAATCGTGCACCGACAACTCTTTCGCAATTATGGACTGCCATAGAGGTAGCATGGTTCAATATTTCTGCAGGAAACTTCCAACGACTTTCTGGGTCTATGAAACGTCGAATTGCTGCACTACGCCGGGCAGAAGGAGGCTCGACACGATACAAGGAGGTACTCTATGACTTTTGTCACCTCAGTGTCTAAGGCATTTATTGAATCCCTTTTTTCAGACCAAAAGAGGCATTCTTTCTCTGAGGGCATGCCTTGCCTCTTCTGTACAACCATTGTTCTGCTTTTGCTCATCGTGGAAACCCTTAAAGTTGTTAGCCAGAGATTTGTGCTTTGATCGTTTAGAAATCCCTCCTAATCCATTTCAGTGCACTTAAGGGTCTTTCTTACTTCCATGAACCATTTATCAGAGACTTCAGGAGGGTTATCCAGTACATTCAAAATCTGTTTCGTAAGTCGGTTTGCAGCCATCATGAGCAGTTGTGCTAAACTTAAATCGTCGTTTTCTTATCGACTCCATCGGCTGTTCATTATACCTGTATATCTCTTCTCTTCGTCTTTCTGTCTGTCTGTCTGTTATCCTAAAGCCCATTATTTGGCCAAGGATCTTGCGTTCATTGTTCTCTGCTTCTCTTACTTAAGCCTTCACTGTCATTCTGAAGCGTTCGCTTTCGTATAGACATTCGGTTTTGATCACTGTGTTGTGCTGCCTGAGTTGAGTTCTTGAGCTGGCCTATTCCTTGCATAGGGCATGCATCCTACAGGAAGCAGTGGTCGTCTTCTCTCGCTTTCTGTCGTTGGTTTCTTTTTCGCTAGTTTTCATCTGCACTGTATCACCAAGGTATCTAAAACTGCCCACTTTTTATCTTTTACCGTACTCAGTCGTTGGGTGATGAGGTCCTGTTCGGATGTTGTTACGTTATGTCTTTTTTCAACATAAATTTGGAGGCCAGCTTTTTCTGCCTGTTCCTTCAGCATGTTTATCTGTTTCCTGATAGGATCGTCAGGTCATAGGTAAAAGCAAGGCCGTTATCTCCAAGACACTCCACTGTGAACTTCGATCAGTAGCCCTTTCCCAAAACACTACTTCTTCGTCGTCCAATATAAACTTGGTTCAGTAGCCCGTTCGTGGAACACTGTACATGATCCTCCAACGCTAACTTCTTTCTGTAGTGCTTTCTCGGAACACGATCTTCCGATCCTCCAATGTGAACTTTGCTCAGTAAGCCTTCACTGAAGATCATTTCTTGATCCTCCAACTTGGAATTTGTTCAGTAGTAGTGTTCCCAGAACACAATTTCTTAATCTTCCAATGTAAATTTTGTTCAGAATACTTTTCCCGGCTAATTCCTTTTCCCGTTCTCGAATGTCGTACACCAATATGCACTTGAAATGAATTGGGATAGTGTAGTGTGCGTACTGTAAGACCTTCAGTACACACATCATCAGATTATTTGACTTGTCGCTGTAGCGAAGTAGGCGAGTGTCAGCAATATGTGTCCTGGTCTTATCATGGCGTGTTTATCTTCTGCCGTTAGGTCAGACGATAGAAATGCCACTTGCATGTTTAGAGTAGCAGATTGACGGTGACCAACTTTAAACAGAACTTGATTAATTTTCACACACATTTATTAAAATAATAACAAGCATAAAAATTACTTAACTTGGTTCTGGATGCTACTTACAATTGACAATCTGAAGTTCCTTTGGTATTGGTACGTTAATCTTATTCTCACATATATCTCCGATACTTGACAAAAGTGTCTATACATTTATCTTCATGGCTATGTACAGGAATATGGTAATCTTATTAGGCGCAAACTGAAACTTGACTATAGACTGGTACAGACAAATGTAGAACTCGTACAGACTGGTATAGACTAATGCAGACTGGTACAGACTGGTGCAGACAAATGCAGACTGACCTTTCGGAGGTCTGTACACTCATTATAATACCTCGCGCGTTCATGTATCACTGCGCGAGTGTGATCCGTGAGGAGAAAAGGTTCTATGTCAGCAGCAATCTCATTGGCTGCGTTATATATTAATACGTGGATCGGCGGAAACAGAATATGGTTAGTCTCTATGGCAGCGCCATCTCGTAGTGCGGAGACGGACGAGCGCTGCGCCTGCGCTGTTGTGCTTAGCGGGGCATGCTCTAGTGGGAAAGTTGTGTACGCGCTGATTACGTGGAACTATGTACACAACAGATAGTCACTCACCCTGTCGGATTACATTTTAATTGAAATTCCTCAGAGAGTTTTCCGGTGAATTTAGTTTTGAATATGTCTGCGTTAATTGATTGATGATTTCCAATATTTTGGGGTCCAATCCAAATTCTGTCAAGATATCAAACAATGCTTACCAGTCTACCGAATCACAGTTCTTAAAATCGACGAAGGCCACTTTTAGGTCCTTAGAGATGTAATTTTCCAGTAGTCTTTCCAGGCTCCAAAACTGCTCGGTCCATGACCTTCTTTCTTTGAATGCACCTTGCTATCTGCCAAGAGGGTGATCTGCTTGCTCAACCCTCCTAGACTGCTAGAGTACCTTGAAAGTCTGAGGTACTCTATAAATTCCACAATAACTGTTCAAGTCAGTTCTATCACCCTTTGTGTACAGAGCGTGAATCAGTGCTATTTTCCATTCACTTTGTTTTATTCCAGTTTTCTATATATTTCCCTGTATTGACTTAGGGGATTAATGATGATTTGTTCTGTACTTTCCGACGTGTCCGCTGAAATCTAGTCTTTCCCGGTGACTTAACTGTTCTTCAAATACGCAAATTCATTAGGACAAGGAGCAGTGGAATTGTTGTTTCTTACCTCTGGAATCATTCTTGGCTATTTTTCTCTGTGCTATTCAATTTTTAGCAGTGACGCATGGTACTTGACTGGAGTCTCACAGTTTTCCTTTTTATTCGCTACCGGAATTCGATCGTCCCTCTTGAATTTGAAACTGCCGATAGCCTCTTATATGCTGCTTGAAGGTCCTGTAAAAGTTCGTACTGTTTCTTTTGAATTCTGACTCAATGCTTGCGAATTTTTCTGTGACTTTGGCTCTTTTGGCTTTAGAAAGAATTTTTGCAGTCTGCTTCCACACTTTTTTGTACATCATTTTTGTCTTCTATTTTGTACTTCTTTCATATCTTCTGTTTAATCAGCGTACAATATTTTATATATCGTTGCGCTTTGATCGACTGCCTTGTCACGGTCTTCAGTCCACCATGGCTGTTTGCGACACCTTTGTAAAGCTGCTACTTCATTCGCAGCATGTGCCATACTTTTTCGGATATTCTACTCTAACAGCTCTTGGAAATTAGCTTTGTTTCGCTTTAGCCTTTCGAGGTCGACACTAATAACTTTATTCTGAGGTAAGTTCTTCTTATTTAATGAAGGAATCGACAATCGGAAGGTGGTCTGAGAAAAGGCTGTCTCCTTTCCTCACTTCTACATGAATAATTTCCGTACTATTCAGTTTCGATACTGTTACGTTGTCCAATTGAAATGGACCACGATCTTCTCGTGCAGATCGCCAAGGTTTTATTCCGTGGTTAGCTTTTTAAAAAAAGTAGATATAAGTTTAAAGTCAAGGTGCCACACACGTCAATAAGTCTTCCGCCACTTTTATCTAGTCTGTTGCCGGCAAGGTCGTTGCCAACGATATTCTTAAACTGTCGCTCCTCACCAGCTTACACAATGAAACCGCCCATTAGATGTTTGACGTTGCCAAATAGGTTTGTTTGTATTTCGCTCTCTAGCTGGTCCCAGAACACGTTTAATTTTCAGGATTTCTTCGGTTGTCGTCATTTACGGGCACGAGGGCACTGAACAATGTGTACCTTTCTGCATGCTCATTGGAATATTAGAGGAGACAGCCAGTCCGAAGGGGAGTTGAAATCTCTTTTGGAGTCAAGTACTTGTTTATGAAGACAAAATGCCGTGCCCTGTTCCTGAAGATTTGCTCCGATCCTAAGCCTAAGTTTTCCTTTAAATGTCCTCTAATTTTCTTAGTCGAAGGGGTTTGAATCTGTGAATCGCGCCTTCTGTAATAGAAGGAGCTGAATGTTTCTCGTTTCAATTTCCAGCTCTGGAGTATAGTTTGTATGTTGACTGTTCCAAAACTGTGATGCATCTTAGCTCGTAAACTAGACCTGACTGCATTGGCTAGAGTGTTAGTCTCTATTTTTATTCCCTAAAAGACTTACAAAAGTCTCCTACTCGATTTTGCTTGTTGGTACCGGCTCCCCAGAACTCAAAGGACTGTCTGTGCCGCAAAAAGCGACGGTGGATTCCCGTTTCCGGCCACCACCTGGGCTAGTTCTTTCTAAATGTGTTTCCACTGTGCATATTGTTACTGCACAGTACGTTTAGGAGACCCGATATTTCTGTCCGCTGTTATACCTCCCTGCCGCCGTTGGATAAGCAGCTGCAGCAGCAAGTCGTATACTCCTAGCTCACTCATTTGTTACATAGTTTAATTTTTAATTTCTTTGCGTGTTTTTGGTACTTGCATTGTTTAATTCATAAATTTCGGGCGTATTATAGTATTTGAGAGTTGTAGCATCACGTTTTAGTACTCGAATAGTGTTAAATCGCGTAGTCTCCTTCCGCCGCCGAGCAGTGTGTCAGCAGTGCACAAGTGGCAGCATTACTGCATTTACTAGGCAATCTTGTATTTTAATAACCGCTTCAATTTTGTGTCGTTTTGTTTGCGCTCTCTGTAGATTAGTTCAGACGTTCTTTGCACAGTTTTTAGCATGGATAGAGACTGCAACTGCTGTGTTCGGATGCAGGCTGAGTTGGCATCCCTTCGCTCCCAGCTTCAGGCAGTGTTGGCTTCGGTCACACAGCTTGAGGCTGTTGCCAATGGGCATCACTGTGGGGGTCCGGATGGGGGTTTGTCGGGGACGGCCAGCTCGTCCCACGCATCCCCCGATCGGACTACGACTGTGGTTGCCCGGGATACTGCCCGCATTGAGGCTGATCCCTCACCTGTGGTAGAGTGGGAGGTCGTCTCAAGGTGTGGCAGGGGGCGAAAGACATTCCGGAGGGCTGAACGGAAGGCCTCTCCAGTTTGTCTGACGAACCGGTTTCAGGCTCTGTCTCAGGCTGATACTGATCTTCAGCCTGACATGGCTGCTTGTCCTGTTCCAGAGGTTGCCCCTCAGTCTGCAAGATCCGGGCAGTCGCAGAGGGTGGGCTTACTGGTAGTTGGGAGCTCCAACGTCAGGCGTGTAATGGGGCCCCTTAGGGATATGGCAGCAAGGGAGGGGAAGAAAACCAATGTGCACTCCGTGTGCATACCGGGGGGAGTCATTCCAGATGTGGAAAGGGTCCTTCCGGATGCCATGAAGGGTACAGGGTGCACCCATCTGCAGGTGGTCGCTCATGTCGGCACCAATGATGTGTGTCGCTATGGATCGGAGGAAATCCTCTCTGGCTTCCGGCGGCTATCTGATTTGGTGAAGACTGCCAGTCTCGCTAGCGGGATGAAAGCAGAGCTCACCATCTGCAGCATCGTCGACAGGACTGACTGCGGACCTTTGGTACAGAGCCGAGTGGAGGGTCTGAATCAGAGGTTGAGACGGTTCTGCGACCATGTGGGCTGCAGATTCCTCGACTTGCGCCATAGGGTGGTGGGGTTTCGGGTTCCGCTGGATAGGTCAGGAGTCCACTACACGCAACAAGCGGCTACACGGGTAGCAGGGGTTGTGTGGCGTGGGCTGGGCGGTTTTTTAGGTTAGATGGCCTCGGGCAAGTGCAGAAAGGGCAACAGCCTCAACGGGTGCGGGGCAAAGTCAGGACATGCGGGGACCAAGCAGCAATCGGTATTGTAATTGTAAACTGTCGAAGCTGCGTTGGTAAAGTACCGGAACTTCAAGCGCTGATAGAAAGCACCGAAGCTGAAATCGTTATAGGTACAGAAAGCTGGCTGAAGCCAGAGATAAATTCTGCCGAAATTTTTACAAAGGCACAGACGGTGTTTAGAAAGGATAGATTGCATGCAACCGGTGGCGGAGTGTTCGTCGCTGTTAGTAGTAGTTTATCCTGTAGTGAAGTGGAAGTGGATAGTTCCTGTGAATTATTATGGGTGGAGGTTACACTCAACAACCGAGCAAGGTTAATAATTGGCTCCTTTTACCGACCCCCCGACTCAGCAGCATTAGTGGCAGAACAACTGAGAGAAAATTTGGAATACATTTCACATAAATTTTCTCAGCATGTTATGGTCTTAGGTGGAGATTTCAATTTACCAGATATAGACTGGGACACTCAGATGTTTAGGACGGGTGGTAGGGACAGAGCATCGAGTGACATTATACTGAGTGCACTATCCGAAAATTACCTCGAGCAATTAAACAGAGAACCGACTCGTGGAGATAACATCTTGGACCTACTGATAACAAACAGACCCGAACTTTTCGACTCTGTAAGTGCAGAACAGGGAATCAGTGATCATAAGGCCGTTGCAGCATCCCTGAATATGGAAGTTAATAGGAATATAAAAAAAGGGAGGAAGGTTTATCTGTTTAGCAAGAGTAATAGAAGGCAGATTTCAGACTACCTAACAGATCAAAACGAAAATTTCTGTTCCGACACTGACAATGTTGAGTGTTTATGGAAAAAGTTCAAGGCAATCGTTAAATGCGTTTTAGACAGGTACGTGCCGAGCAAAACTGTGAGGGACGGGAAAAACCCACCGTGGTACAACAACAAAGTTAGGAAACTACTGCGAAAGCAAAGAGAGCTTCACTCCAAGTTTAAACGCAGCCAAAACCTCTCAGACAAACAGAAGCTAAACGATGTCAAAGTTAGCGTAAGGAGGGCTATGCGTGAAGCGTTCAGTGAATTCGAAAGTAAAATACTAGGTACCGACTTGACAGAAAATCCTAGGAAGTTCTGGTCTTACGTTAAATCAGTAAGTGGCTCGAAACATCATGTCCAGACACTCTGGGATGATGATGGCATTGAAACAGAGGATGACAAGCGTAAAGCTGAAATACTAAACACCTTTTTCCAAAGCTGTTTCACAGAGGAAGACCGCACTGCAGTTCCTTCTCTAAATCCTCGCACCAACGAAAAAATGGCTGACATTGAAATAAGTGTCCAAGGAATAGAAAAGCAACTGGAATCACTCAACAGAGGAAAGTCCACTGGACCTGACGGGATACCAATTCGATTCTACACAGAGTACGCGAAAGAACTTGCCCCCCTTCTAACAGCCGTGTACCGCAAGTCTCTAGAGGAACAGAAGGTTCCAAATGATTGGAAAAGAGCACAGGTAGTCCCAGTCTTCGAGAAGGGTCGTCGAGCAGATGCGCAAAACTATAGACCTATCTCTCTGACGTCGATCTGTTGTAGAATTTTAGAACATGTCTTTTGCTCGAGTATCATGTCGTTTTTGGAAACTCAGAATCTACTATGTAGGAATCAACATGGATTCCGGAAACAGCGATCGTGTGAAACCCAACTCGCATTATTTGTTCATGAAACCCAGAAAATATTAGATACAGGCTCCCAGGTAGATGCCATTTTCCTTGACTTCCGGAAGGCGTTCGATACAGTTCCGCACTGTCGTCTGATAAACAAAGTAAGAGCCTACGGAATATCAGACCAGCTGTGTGGCTGGATTGAAGAGTTTTTAGCAAACAGAACACAGCATGTTGTTCTCAATGGAGAGACATCTACAGACGTTAAAGTAACCTCTGGCGTGCCACAGGGGAGTGTTATGGGACCATTGCTTTTCACAATATATATAAATGACCTAGTAGATAGTGTCGGAAGTTCCATGCGGCTTTTCGCGGATGATGCTGTAGTATACAGAGAAGTTGCAGCATTAGAAAATTGTAGCGAAATGCAGGAAGATCTGCAGCGGATAGGCACTTGGTGCAGGGAGTGGCAACTGACCCTTAACATAGACAAATGTAATGTATTGCGAATACATAGAAAGAAGGTACCTTTATTGTATGATTATATGATAGCGGAACAAACACTGGTAGCAGTTACTTCTGTAAAATATCTGGGAGTATGCGTGCGGAACGATTTGAAGTGGAATGATCATATAAAATTAATTGTTGGTAAGGCGGGTACCAGGTTGAGATTCATTGGGAGAGTCCTTAGAAAATGTAGTCCATCAACAAAGGAGGTGGCTTACAAAACACTCGTTCGACCTATACTTGAGTATTGCTCATCAGTGTGGGATCCGTACCAGATCGGGTTGACGGAGGAGATAGAGAAGATCCAAAGAAGAGCGGCGCGTTTCGTCACAGGGTTATTTGGTAACCGTGATAGCGTTACGGAGATGTTTAACAAACTCAAGTGGCAGACTCTGCAAGAGAGGCGCTCTGCATCGCGGTGTAGCTTGCTCGCCAGGTTTCGAGAGGGTGCGTTTCTGGATGAGGTATCGAATATATTGCTTCCCCCTACTTATACCTCCCGAGGAGATCACGAATGTAAAATTAGAGAGATTAGAGCGCGCACAGAGGCTTTCAGACAGTCGTTCTTCCCGCGAACCATACGCGACTGGAACAGGAAAGGGAGATAATGACAGTGGCACGTAAAGTGCCCTCCGCCACACACCGCTGGGTGGCTTGCGGAGTATAAATGTAGATGTAGATGTACCTACGGTTATAAGCCGTAGGGCCGGTTCATCCGCCCACACTACCGTTGGGAATGTTCCTCTTCCACCGTCCGTTCAGAGCCAAACCACACGTAAGTTAACTGGGCGAGGGAGGTGGTTAAATTGTTACTAAATATTTTTCCTTTTTTTCTTTTTCTTCTTCTTCTTCTTCTTCTTCTTTTTCTTCTTCTTCTTCTTCTACTACTACTACTACTACTACTACTACTTCTACAACTGCTGCTACTACTACTCCTCCAAAATACCGTAGTTTTTAGTCTGCTACTATCGTTCTTGTAATACAAAATTTGCAGTCTTCCTACATCCGTACATTGTAAGTATTCATTTAACTTTCTTCCGTATTTCCATGCAGACAGCATTGAATAACATTTTATCCTACTTTTTCCCCTTCTAGTATCAGCATCTTCATTTCTGTCTTTTTATTCTTTCTTTTTATTGTAACCACCAACATTCTATTATGCAACAAACCAACAACTGTAACAAACAGAACACTGCGGAGAGAAGTAGGTCCTTTCAAAGAGATGATCCTGACTTTCACAGTCAACAAATTATGGAAAGCGTAGAAAATATTTGATATTACTAAGTGGAAGAAGGACGATTCGTATGATGACGTTATAGAAGAAGAAATAGGAATCGATCTAGAAGGTATAGGTGACCCAGCAGTAAAGTCAGACTTTAACAGAACTTTGGAAGACTTCTGACCAAATAAGGGAAAAGGAGTAGATAACATTTCTTCGGAATATCTAAAATCATTGGAGGAAGTGGCATCCAAACGACTATTCAAGTTGGTGTGTGGATCTGTGGGACATACAGACTTTCGAAAAAATCATCCACACAATCGCGAAGATAGGAAAAATGGATAAGTGAGAGAACTATAGTACAACCAGCTTAACAGGTCAAGCATCCAAACTGCTAAATAGAATAACATACCAAAAAATGGGAAAAATTGAGAACCTGTTAGCTGACGGTCAGTTTGGCTTTCGGAAAGATAAAGGCACCAAAGATGCGGTTCTGACATTGGACTTGATAGTGTAAGTATTTGTATGGAACGTAGCCATGTATGGAAGTGAAACATGGACGATAAATAGTTTGGACAAGAAGAGAATAGAGGCTTTCGAAATGTGACGCTACAGAAGAATGCTGAAGATTAGATGGGTAGATCACATAACTAATGAGGAGATATTGAATCGAATTGGAAATTAGAGGAGATGTGGCACAACTTGGTTAGAAGAAGGGACCGGTTGGTAGGACATGTTCTGAGGCATGAAGGCATCACCAATTTAGTATTGGGGGGGAGCGTGGAGGGTAAAAATCGTAGAGGGAGACCAAGAGATGAATACACTAAGCTGATTCAGAAGGATGTAGGTTGCAGTAAGTACTGGGAGATGAAGACGCTTGCACAGAATAGAGTAGTATGGAGAGCTGCATCAAACCAGTCTCAGGGCTGAAGACCACAACAACAACAACAGTATAAGCAAGACGTAAGAAAACTCAAGACGCGTTCATAGGATTTTTCGACCTAGAAAATGATTTCAACCCAAACGGCGCAAGATGTTTGAAATTCTGAGAAAAATAGGAGTAAGCTCTAGGGAAAGACGGGTAATAGACAGTGTGCACAAGAACGAAGAGGGAACAATAAGAATCGAAGTCCAGAACAAAGAGCCCTGATTAAAGAGGGAGTACGACAGGATGTAGTCTTTTGCCCCTACTTTTCAATCTATACATCGAAGAAGCAATAACGGAAACAAACAAAAAAGGTTTAGGAATGGGATTAAAATTCGAAGTGAAAGGAGACCAATTACAATATCAGCTGATGGCATTGCTATACTCAGCGAAAATAAAGAAGAATTACAAGACCTGTTAACTGAAAAGGGTGCAGAATAAGGATGAAGTGTATAACGAAGAAAGACAGAAAAATGACAAACAAAAATGAGGTTAGCGATAAACTTAGCACCAAAAATAATAACTAAGCCGTAGAAGAAATTTAGGAATTCTGCTATCTCGGAAGGAAAATAATACACGGCGGACGAACCGAGAAGAACGTAGTACCGCCGTCAAAGAGGGTATTCCCGGCCAAAAGAAGTAGTGGTGTCAGACATAGGTCTTAATTAGCGAAAGAAGCTTATAAGAATGTACTCTTGCACAGCATTGTAAGGAAGTGAACCATGGGCAGTGCGAAAGCCGGAAAAGAGGTGAATGGAAGTATCTGAGACACGGGGACTATAGAAGGAAGTAGAAAATTAGATGAACTGATAAGATATGAGAAGGTTCTCCACAGAATCGGCGAAAAAAGAAACATACAGAAATCACTAAAAAGAAGATGTGACAGGAAGATGGCTTAAGACATCTGTAAATAACTGCCATGGCACCGGAGGGACCTGTGGAGAACAAAAACTATTGGGGAAGGCAGAGACTGAAATTCTTCCAACATGTAACTGAGGACGCACGTTGCAAGAGCTAGTCTCAGATGGAAAGGTAGGCACAAGAGAAGAATTCGTGGCTGGCCGCATCAAATCAATGAGAAGACTAATGATGTAAATTAAAAAAAAAAGAAAAGAAAAAAGTGGAGGAAAACTTCGATCAGCCTGTACACGATTAGTGGCCTACCCACTGCGCCCTCTCACTGGATTTGTAAGGAATGGCAAGGAGATAGTGGGACGTTGAAATTTGGAAACAGCAGGAGGCTGTGTGTTCGGATTGCAGACCTCGTAACTTACTCCGAGGTTGCCAGGGACGTGGGCTTGAGGGTCGAATCAGCACGGTACTCAGAGAATATGCTGCAAATTAATCCAAGATATAAGGATCAGTAAAACAGGTTAGCAACATTTAGTGAGACTGCAGAATGAAGGTGTACGTGTTTGTCCAGCAGCACTCATTCCCGTGTGTCTGGAAAAGTGAGAGTTATACTCAGCTGAGTCAGTGGAGAGCCGTCAATTGCAATCCAAGATGAGCGATTTTTTACAGAAGACATAAATCTAGCGCGAACTTCAATGCCAGATGCTTATGATAGTTTGTACAACGAAACTTTGTCTCGAAACTAGGCAGAAAACTCAAGGAGATTCTGATCATATGTAAAGTATCCTATCGGCAAGACACAATCAATGCCTTGTCTACGCGATAGGAATCGAAATACTATCGATGATTGCTGCCAAAGCGCCAAAGCAGAGTTACCTTCCGAAATTCCTTCGCCGTAAAGTCGAAGTAAATATTCCAGAATTCGAATCAAGAACAGGTGCCAACATGAGTAACTTAGAAGTAGATATCCTCGCAATAGTGAAGCAACTTAAATCATTTGATAAAAGCAAGTCTTCCGGTCCAGACTGTATACCCATTACGTTCTTTTCAGAGTATTCCGCTGCAATAGCTCCATATTTAGCAATCATATACAATCGCTTGCTCGACGAAAGACCCGTACCCAACGACTGGAAAGTTGCACAGGTCACACCACTTTTCAAGAAGGATAGAAGGAGTTATCCACTAAATTACAGGCCCATACCATTAACGTCGCTATGCATCAGGATTCTGGAACATATTGTGTTCAAACATTACGAATTACCTCGAAGAGAACGGTCTATTGACACTCAGTCACAGATTATGCGGTCCCTCCCGCCGGAGGTTCGAGTCCTCCCTCGGCCATGGATGTGTGTGTTGTTCTTAGCATAAGTTAGTTTAAGTAGTGTGTAAGTGTAGGGACCGATGACCTCAGCAGTTTGATCCCTTAGGAATTCACACACATTTGAAAATTTGAACATTTGACACACAGTCAACACGGATTTAGAAAACTTCGTTCTTGTGAAACACAACTAGCTTTTTATACACACGAAGTGTTGAGTGCTGTCCGCAGCTCGTGGTCGTGCGGTAGCGTTCTCGCTTCCCACGCCCAGGTTCCCGGGTTCGATTTCCGGCGGGGTCAGGGATTTTCTCTGCCTCGTGATGACTGGGTGTTGTGTGATGTCCTTAGGTTAGTTAGGTTTAAGTAGTTCTAAGTTCTAGGGGACTGATGACCATAGATGTTAAGTCCCATTGTGCTCAGAGCCATTTGACCCATTTGTTGAGTGCTACTGACAAGGGATTTCAAATTGATTCCGTATTCTAGATTTCCAAAAGGCTTTTGACACCGTATCACACAAGTGACTTGTAGTAAAATTGCGTGCTTATGGAATATCGTCTCAGTTATGTGACTGGATTCGTGATTTCCTGTCAGAGAGGTGACAGTTCGTAGTAATTGACGGAAATCATCGAGTAAAACTGAAGTTATATCTTATATAAATGGTTTATGAGACAATCTGAGCAGCCGTCTTAGTTTGTTGGCAGATGATGCCGCCATTTATTGTCTAGTAAAGTTAACAAGAGATTTAAAAAATGACAAAATGATTTATAAAAACGTCTGTATGGTGCGAAATTTGACAATTGACACTAAATAGTGAAAAGTGTGAGGTCATTCACATGAGTGCTAAAAGGAATCCGTTAAATGATAAATCGGTCAAATCTAAAGGCCGTAAATTCAACTAAATACGCAGGAATTACAATTACGAACAACTTAAACTTGAAAGAACACATATAAAGTGTTGTGGGGAAGGCAAACCAAGAACTGCGTTTTATTGGCAGAACACTTAGAAAATGTAACAGATCTACTAAAGAGAGTACTGCTGCGCGGTATGAGATCCTCGTCAGATAGGGTTCACGGAATACATCGAGTAGGTCCAAAGAAGAGCAGCACGTTATGTATTGACATGATACAGGATTTGGAGTGAACATCATTAAAACGAAGACGTTATTCGTCGCGGCGGAATCTTCTCATGAAATTTGAATCACCAACTTTTCCTCCGAATACGCAAATATTTTGTTGGCTCCGATATACATAGGGAGAAACGATCATCATAATAAAATAAGGGAATTCAGAATTCCCTCGGAAAGAGATAGCTGTTCGTTTCTTCCGCGCGCTGTTCGAAGTTGGAATAATAGAGAATTATTGCGAAGGTGGTCCGATGAACCCTCTGCCAGGCACTTAAGTGTGATTTTCAAAATATCCGTGCAGATGTAGACGGAAATATAAAATCAAGAGAGGGTTTAGTCACCGACTTCAAAGGGTGGTACATCAGCTGGAGCGAGACCGAATAGGGAACATTGCTCTGAAACGAAGGAAAGTTTTTGCCATCTATCACATTTCGGTTCCTATCGGAGACACTGCAGCGACATGGGATAGACGAGGGCTATATGGAGCCATGAGTGGATACTGAACTACCACCTGTGATCAGAACACTGGATAGACCTCATCTTCAGCGCATGCCCGAATCGGAGCAGTACAGTCCACAGTGCTAGCCTGGTGCTATCATTTCGATAGCTGTGGAGTAACTAGCGTCGACTGCGCTGCGGGCTGACTTCGTGTAGAGGTGGTACAAAGAAACTTGACACATAGCTGCACAGTCAGTGAGATCGGGCAGGGGCCAATGTCACTGATTGGGGCTTCTTTGTGAACGGTACCACGTGGTAACTGAGATGCAGCTCGACATGCACTAACTGGTACCTTGGATCACTTGTAAGTCACAGTCAGCTAGACTGCATACGATCGTATTCAGCCGACCCCGGTGACCGAGCAGTTCTAGGCGCTTCAGTCCGGAAATGCGCGACTGCTACGGTCGCAGGTTCGAATCCTGCCTCGGGCATCGATGTGTGTGATGTCCTTAGATTAGTTAGGTTTAAGTAGTTCCAAGTTCTAGGGGACTGATGACCTGAGATGTTAAATCCCATAGTGCTCAGAGCCATTTTTAACCATTTTTTAATCGTATTCACCAGATATGAAAATACGACTCCTAATTTGACATATATAGACGCTGAGAGTCACTAATTACTCATTAAAATATCGAAAGAGGCATTGTCTTATAAATAAAGGCTCACCACAGCAAAACAGTGTCAACTACTCGCTTCCAGAAGAGAGCCTCATAAAAGAAAACAGCGTGGCGACAATGATCCGTACTAGGACATCAACAAGGTAAAAAAAAACACGTGTCACATGACAATTCTGTATCAGTCATCCGATAAACGGTTTCAAAATATAAAGTTGCGCAGCAAGTAATGCAGCACTTTTTTTTTCTAGACCAGTTTTGGCTGAAAAAATGTGGACTTCGTTGTGCGACAACGTGGAATATTCCCAGTTGACTTCAACTTCAACTTTCATGAAGTTCCAGCAAGGTGACGGCTCTATACGTAGCCTTCAAAATGGCGTCTGTAATGGACGTGCATTTCCAAGCAGAGAGCTTTCTTTGGGTTTCTACTGGCAGAAAACCAGAGCTTCACAGATATTCATCGGTGATTGCAGAACTTTTACGGAGACCTGGCAATGAAGAAAAACATGGTAAGTCGTTGGGCGACGCTCCTGTCATCATCGCAACAGGGTCACGCGAACCTGTCGTATCTCCAGTGTACCTACTGGTCGCACGCATCTGAGTAGGGACCTGAGTACACTGTCATTGGAGTTGATCGACAGATCACAGTCAGACACCTCGCTGCACAACAACGGTGTTCTGGGACTGTGAAGGGGCTATTCTGTTTGATGTCCTTCCTCATGGAACAACTATAAGTGCATTATGCTACCCTCAGAAAACTGAAGAAACATCCTCAGTTTGTACGTCGACACAAAAATACAAATGAACTTCCCTTTCTCCATGACAATGCAAGGCCTCACACAAGTCTGCGCACGCGAAAGGAGCTCACAAAACTTGGTTGGACTGTTCTTCATCATCCACCGTGCAGTGCAGGTCTCACACCTTCCGGAAGTCCATCCGTTTGCTCCAGTAATGGATGCACTCCGCGGGAAGCAGTACATGGATGATGTAGCAGGATGTTGGCTTCGCGAATCTTGACGGATTAAACCTCATCTTTAGTACATGACAGACCACAAAAATCCATGGGTGTGGTATTTGGGGGTCGCGGAGGCCATAAAATAATACTCCGTCTGCCAATCAATTCTTCAAAGTTTTCATTTAGAAAGTCTCTCACAATAATTCCGTATGCAAGGGGTTCTCCATCTCCTTGTCATATCAGCTTATCGTTAAGCGGCTACAGATGTTCAAAACATGGACTGTTTTACAGTTACAACAACACTTCTGAACATATCTAGATAATTTACAAAACTGACAGAACCACTAAAGAAAACAAAGCCCGATTAGCCCACCACTAGCAATATTTGCCCGTACACCACAACAGAAGAGGTTAACTCTTTCTCCATCACCACATGGCGATTCGTAGAATCCCAGTAGACACACTTGTGTCTCTTCACTCTGCCATCGACCTTAAAAGTCGCTTCGTCGCTCCAAAGAATGCTTTTGTAAAACTTGTAATCGGATTCTTCTTGGATTGTGCACAACTTTCAGAGAGGCATACCACTGTCCGCATCATCTTCGTTTAGGCGTTGAAGTAAAGTACGTTTATATTATCTGAATTTCAGCTTCTCCAGACTCCTTTGTAAGCTTGTTGTTGCCAGTTCATCCTTATTGGGCATTTTCATCGCTATTTGGTCGGTGATTAGACAAAACATTCGACGACAACATTAAGATACTTCTCTATAGTAACAGAATTTGGCCTATGTGGACGACCCAGTCTGTTCATATATCAAATTTAATTTGCAAACATCTTGTCAAGATGGAGGTTGAATGTTCTGAAAACGTTCCACAAAGAAATCACAAACATCTTTGTAATAACGGCCATGTTTCCATCATGTTTGCAAAACAAATACACGCTGTTCTGTGGTCAAATTCTCTATTCATTGTGTCTTAGATAACATCAAACAACTTAACCTTAAAATACTAATGTCAGTTGACTTATCGATACCACACACTAGTGAAATTCACAAATGATTACCATTATTCTAGGCAAAACAAAGCCTAAGGGTTACCAGTGACAACTGACTTATGCCCCAACCTGTGTACCATACTATTATAACTACTTACAAGAAAGTATTATAGACGAGAATGTATGTAGTGTATAATGAAAAGCTATGCACCGGGTAACCAGCAGCATACATGTTGGAGGACCAGATAATGAGAATACGTCTCGCTAAAATGAACATACTGCGATGTGTTACCCGAATCAGAACTAGATCAACTTGAGACGTTTTTAAGAGAATCAGTTTTTATTGGAAAAAATCTGTTTTGTTATAAAAGGGTCAGAGGAATAAAATCAGGTAAGTCAGTTTTTCTTCGAAATTGAGGTATTGCTACAACTTGATTCAGACTGTGTATACCTATTTGTTGAGAGGCTATAATTAAAAAAAAAGACCAAGGGAGTCCAGAGATATTGGCATTCAAAATTGTGCTGTAAGGGGAAACAACAAGGCAAGTCAATTTTTGACGGGAAAGAAGTAGATAAGTCTGTGGTGACTCATCCAACCACGGGAGGGAGAGCAAACAGAATTCTTATGCAGCACCCCCTCCCCCCCTTTTTAATTAGAGGTTAGGAAAAATAAGAAATCTGCATAGATTTTGCAAAATATTTATCCATGCAAAAACATAGCAACCAATAATGCTTACTTTAAGTGGAAAATTCGTTCAGTATCCATTTCTTGCTATATTTTTGTGTTTATTCTTAAAGTATTTCGAAAAAGAATACAAATGAAGTGACGCCGCTTCTTTTTCACTTCAACACTCTCGACACTGAAGACTTCTATACAAAGTGGCCCAGGAGGAATCGTCAGTATTCTGGGTGCAACAGGTACGATCCTTCGAACCAAAATAGTGCAGTAAACATAGTCTCAAAAATGCATGCCTTAAGAGCTATGAGTATTTCTTCATCTTCGAGACTGTGAAACATATCTTTTCTCTGCAGTCTCTTTGCTTTCCATATTTTGCGAAGAAATAATATGGACCAAAACAAGAAAAATGTGTCTATTACACAAGATCTCTAAAAATCCACACCTTAAGAGGTAGGAGCCCTTTTTCGGCAGAAGAGACGTGTTTCACACTAGCGAAAATGAACAAGTGCTCATAATTTTCAAGATATTCACTTTAGAGCTTGTGTTTACTACACTTTTTTTGATTTGGGTGATCTTTCCTTCCATATCTCTGAATATTCATCATCCCTACTGGGATATCCTAGATATTTTGTGCTTTACCGGTGTTCAAAATAAAAACTTCATCGTTTTCCCCTTCATTCATTATAGCCCTTAATTAGTGGCCTGAAGAAGATCAAAAATACATTTCCTGTGCGTGGCCACCTGAAGATTTCAAGAAATAACAGAAGCATTCAGATGTTAGCCCTCCCCTTTCACAAAGGTCAGTGTCAACCAAAAAATCGAACGTTGTTTGACTCAAAGTGCGCTGCAAAAAGCCATTTCAAAACTCAGCCTATTAAGATATATCACCTGAATTCAGCCAATGTTGTTTGATGAAATATCAAACGACATATCACGGGGGAATGCAAAACGACGTTATAAGAAGACCATGACAATGAACTGCCTGTATCTACTTACAATGGAATTGCGTAGCTATAGAATTATTTACTTGTCTAGCGTACAACAGCTTTGCAGTTATCTTCTATTCGCTGTAATCTAATTCTAACAATTCCGTTCTTTATTCTGGATCTCCTTAAAATTTCCAACCTAAAATACAAAGATTTTCACACTCTAATAAAGTTTTTCCATCCTTTTCCTGTGAAGTTCTTCAGTGATACTGCCCACAGCTAAACATACGAGGGTCACTCCAAAAGAAATGCACACTATTTTTATAAAAATACAGTTTTATTTCTGCACGTGTTAACGTTTTACAGCGTGTAGATACATCCTTCCCGCTTGTTTTCAAACTTAGTTCAACCTGTTCCCGTGAGTGACGCCGTCACAGCATGTCTTCAAGATGGCTGCTACACTTGACGTTCGTCAGAAGCAACGTGCTGTCATAGAATTCCTGTGCTGTGGAAACGAGACAGTGGGAAACATCCACAAGAGGTTGAAAAATGTGTATGGAGATGCTGCTGTCGATCGCAGCACAGTTAGTCGGTGGGCAAGCCGGTTACGTGATGAAAGCGGGCACGGCAATATTGAAGATTGTCCTCGCAGCGGCAGGCCTCGAACTGCACACACACCAGACAATGTGCAGAGAGTTAACGAACTGGTGACTGCTGACAGACGCATCACAGTGAACGAATTGTCACGCTACGTTGGGATAGGGGAAGGAAGTGTTTGCAGAATACTGAAAGTGTTGGTGTTAAAAAAAGTTTGTGCCAGGTGGGTTCCCAGGATGTTGACAGTGACTCACAAAGAAACAAAAAAACGGTATGCAGCGAACTTTTGGAACATTACGAGAATGGTAGCGATGAATTTCTTGGAAGAATTGTGACAGGTGATGAAACATGGCTCCATCATTTTTCACCAGAGATGAAATGGCAATCAATGGAGTGGCATCATGCAAGTTCACCCAAGGAAAAAAAAATTCAAAACCACACCTTCTGCTGGAAAAGTTACGGCTACAGTGTTTTTCGATTCCGAAGGACTGTTGCTTGTGGACATCATGCCAAGTGGAACCACCATAATTTCTGATGCATATGTGACGACACTGAAGAAACTTCAAGCTCAACTGAGTCGTGTTCGACCGCATAGGCAAAAGCAGGATGTTTTCTGTTGCACGACAATGCACGGCCACATGTCAGTCAAAAACCATGGAAGCGATCACAAAACTCGGATGGACAACACTGAAACACCCGCCTTGCAGTCCTGACCTGGCTCCATGTGAGTATCATCTCTTTGGGAAACTGAAAGACTCTCTTTGTGTAACAAGGCTTGAAGATGATGACTCCCTTGTGCACACTGCCAAACAGTGGCTCCAACAGGTTGGTCCAGAATTACCGTGCGGGTATGCAGGCGCTGGTTCCAAGATGGTGTAAGGCAGTCGAGAGGGATGGGAATTATGTGGAGAAATGAAAATATTGTTCCTAAAGGATCTATTTATACACTTTAAGACTTTCAAATATATAGAATAAAAGATGTATTAAAAAAAAGAGTGTGCATTCCTTTTGAAGTGACCCTTCTACATTATATGAGTACTATCGCCGTACCGTCACAACCAGAGATTCGTTTAGTCGTGATTGTTACAGAATTACTGTGTCTGTTTCGCTTTCACTTCCCTGCTTCTTTTACGTTACACATTGGTGTTAGGATGCATTTTGGAAAATTACTTAGTTCTTGGAATACTTTGGGCGGGAATAACGCTATCTCCACATTCTATGCACCGAAGTTGTTTAATTTATGTCATGAAAAGTGATGTACGTTCTTATATTATATAGACGTAATCACAGTTCAAACATAAAAATCGCTTTTTTCTCAGGTTTCATAAAAATTGGCTTTCCTGGTTATTTCCCCCAGACCTTCATTGGTAACGAATATAAGTTTTATTCTCTTTTCCTCGTTTATATGATTCTGTTACTTGCTGTACGGTTTACTTCCCCTTCCATATAGCAAATTAGATAAATGACAGCAAGTATTTAAATACATAAATAAATAAAAAGAAATAGATTTGAAGATCGATCTGATTCAGTTTTTTGTTCTGTAGACACAATGATCATTTGTCAGGAGACTATGAGTACATTACAGTAAACTGGAACTTCTAATATTTATATAAGTAATATACTGTCAGAATGAAACATAGTTATGCATTTTAATACATTTATCATACACAAAATACCTCATCTTGACTGGTGTGACAAAATGCTGTCAAAACTGAAATCTCACAGACATTTTTAATTAAGCTGGTCTAACAGTTCCTGTTACGATATTCATCTATACAGTAGAAGGGGTTGCCTACCAAAAAGTGATTCAGCCTCTGTTTGAACTGTGCTTTATCTAAAACCAAGTTTTGAAAGTCTCGTTTAACAATACTTGATAGCTTTGCTTTTTTTCTCTGTAAGTCACTAATGTTTTAGTGTTACATCCTTCCTATTTTCGCCAGGCCACTTGTTGTTCAATGACACAAATAACTCAGGTCATTAAGAAACTTTGCACCATTATAAAAAGAGTCCGCATGCTGCCTGTATTATTTATCGTTTCTATTCTGTAGATACGGTGACTGCAATAAACCCCTTCGTCAGAAGAGTCCCAACGGAGCTCCGCGAGCCATTCCTGCAGGACTATGTGCGGGAGGCCTATAGACTGGGAGCCCTGGCCCGACACAGTCTTCCCGATGATGGCGGCTGCTGCTACACTTTCCACTATGGCGCGCTGGTCGTACACGCACTCTGAGCATGAGTCACTGTTGGTGCTCTGGCATCCAGTTCCGTACTGCCTTCAACGTTTTCCACGAAACGTCACTATCAGCTATCACTCAAAAACTGTATCTCACTCCAAAAGTAAAAAATCCCGCTTTATTTTAAAAACATGGGTTGTTTTATTTTCGAAGGAAAAATGCCTTCTGTAAAACTTATGTAATTATGTATTTACACTCGAAGAACTAAATTTAACTCGGAATTTATGAATGTGTTTCAATTTTGGCATGTGCTAAGAACATACAGTGCACTCCATATAAACATGAACTACTTCACCGAGTCCTAACATTTGAAACAATAATAGGATACATTTATAAGTTTGGGAGACGATACTTCACATTTGGGAGATAAAATATTGTAAAGTTCCTTAAATTACATCCTTTTTACTAATTGATTGACAAACAATTAGATTTAAACAACAAGTATTATCTACCCTCACTAAAAAAAGCATAAATACAAATCATCATATTACATAGACCTGTCTTAACAAATCTTAGAAACATTACAAAAGGGAAATATCTAACTAGCCTTTTCATAAAATCAGGGTATGTACATTCTAGGGTTACTCAACAATTACAAATTATCAGCAAACTCATCTACACTAAAACACTGCAAAACGAGAGCCATAAATATTTAACATATTTACCTTGCTTTTGAGGAGATGTCTTCTTACATGTTCTTGTAATTCCTAACACCTGGTGGCTTCACAGAGCACACCCCAAAACTACCTACTCCATCCTCTGTCGCTCACAGCCAACTACCTACTACTGTGCGCCAAGCGCTCTCTTACTCCAAGACTACAATCACAGACTAGAAACAGCATCTCTTGCTCTGCGGCCATGCACAGTCAACGATCCGCTTTATGAAGCCTAATAGAGATATATATTTTTAATAATATCATAATTTCATTTTAGTTTATATTAGTATTATTATCATATTCAGGTGCAACATAAAAGTGTATCCCAGTATATTCCTTTCATAAGCCTCCAGCAGGGTTTAACAAATTTGGCTTATAATTGGAAGTACCTTGTACAACAAATGTGTGGTTAATTTATCTCTTTACTGATAATTAGAAATCTTGAGTAGTGTAGAACCATTATAGTGTACTCCTAAGGACCATTATAAAGTAACATGTCATGAGTGCACAAAAAATTTAACTGTATAACAACATCAAACTTCTAAGAATTGAGAGTGCTCTGATGCACTAGTATTATTCATAATCTGGTTATAATATGAGTAAATTGTCTCATAAACAAGGTTGGTGACAAATAAATCATGTAAAGCAAAATCAGTATACAGTCCTAATAGTCAATTAATGGTCTAGGATTGCGCAGGAGAATGGAAGAGTCATCGTTGAAAGCTATGAGATGCTGAAGTGACTGCATCATAAAGTCCATTTCCTTTTGTTTTTTCACAGGTTCAACAAATGGGTAGTGACCAATGTGGATTACATTTAGTGTACCAAGACATCTGAACTCAGTATTATTTGCTTCAGTCATGTGCAGAGATACAATAGGTACTCAATAACAAATTACCAACAACCATAGTCAGCGATTATCATAATGTCAATGTCAGTAATGTGATGACCAGCATCAGCCGTGTTCTTCAAAGTAGAGATTCTTCTGAGATGGCCAGCAGCCATCCATTGCGACTGTGTGGGTGCACAATCACAGCTGGAGAGTCTTGGGGATAATACAGCAAGTCCATGAGGGAGCAGTGTGTTGTCAGTACTGATGAATATTACAAGCCCCTGTACACTCACAGTTTTTCTTTTTTGCAATGTACTTACAACCAGCAATGCTGTTAACCAGTCCCTTGCTGAATTATTAGCACATGTGTAAGCACTAACACAGTCATATAATCTCTGAGATTCTATACGTATAGTATGACCAAGAGACAAATGTGTACAGTAAAAATAATCCCTACTATTTACCTCTTACCCCATGAACCATGGACCTTGCCGTTGGTGGGGAGGCTTGCGTGCCTCAGCGATACAGATGGCCGTACCGTAGGTGCAACCACAACGGAGGGCTATCTGCTGAGAGGCCCGACAAACGTGTGGTTCCTGAAGATGGGCAGCAGCCTTTTCAGTATTTGAAGGGGCAACAGTCTGGATGATTGACTGATCTGGCCTTGTAACATTAACCAAAACGGCCTTGCTGTGCTGATACTGCGAACGGCTGAAAGCAAGGGGAAACTACAGCCGTGATTTTTTCCGAGGGCATGCAGCTTTACTGTATGATTAAACGATGATGGCGTCCTCTTGGGTAAAATATTCCGGAGGTAAAATAGTCCCCCATTCGGATCTCCGGGCGGGGACTACTCAAGAGGACGTCGTTATCAGGAGAAAGGGGTAATGCAGGAGTAGGTTTAATAATGAATAAAAAATAGAAGTGCGGGTAAGCTGCTACGAACAGCATAGTGAACGCATTATAGTGGCCAAGATAGACACAAAGCCCATGCCTACTACAGTAGTACAAGTTTATATGCCAACTAGCGCTGCAGATGATGAAGAAATTGATGAAATGTATGATGAGATAAGAGAAATTATTCAGGTAGTGAAGGGAGACGAAAATTTAACAGTTATGGCTGATTGGAATTCGAGTGTAGGAAAAGGCAGAGAAGGAAACACAGTAGGTGAATATGGATTGGGGGGAAGAAATGAAAGACGAAGCCGCCTGGTAGAATTTTGCACAGAGCATAACTTAATCATAGCTAACACTTGGTTCAAGAATCATAAAAGAAGGTTGTATACATGGAAGAATCCTGGAGATACTAGAAGGTATCAGATAGATTATATGATGGTAAGACCGAGATTTAGGAACCAGGTTTTAAATTGTAAGACATTTCCAGGGGCAGATGTGGACTCTGACCACAATCTGTTGGTTATGAACTGTAGATTAAAACTGAAGAAACTACAAAAAGGTGCTAATTTAAGGAGATGGGACCTGGATAAACTGACTAAACCAGAGGTTGCAGAGAGTTTCAGGGAGAGTATAAGGGAACAACTGACAGGAATGGGGGAAAAATACAGTAGAAGAAGAATGGGTAGCACTGAGGGATGAAGTAGTGAAGGCAGCAGACGATCAAGTAGGTAAAAAGACGAGGGCTAATAGAAATCCTGGGGTAACAGAAGAAATATTGAATTTAATTGATGAAAGGAGAAAATATAAAAATGCAGTAAATGAAGCAGGCAAAAAGGAATACAAACGTCTCAAAAATGAGATCGACAGGAAGTGCAAAGTGGCTAAGCAGGGATGGGTAGAGGACAAATGTAAGGATGTGGAGGCTTATCTCACTAGGGGTAAGATAGATACTGCCAACAGGAAAATTAAAGAGACCTTTGCAGAGAAGAGAACCACTTGTATGAATATCAAGAGCTCAGATGGAAAACCAGTTCTAAGCAAAGAAGGGAAGGCAGAAAGGTGGAAGGAGTATATAGAGGGTTTATACAAGGGCGATATACTTGAGGACAATATTATGGAAATGGAAGAGGATGTAGATGATGACGAGATGGGAGATGACATACTGCGTGAAGAGTATGACAGAGCACTGAAAGACCTGAGTCGAAACAAGGCCCCAGGAGTAGACAACATTCCATTAGAACCTTGAGAGAGCCAGTCATGACAAAACTCTACCATCTGGTGAGCAAGATGTATGAGACAGGCGAAATACCCTCCGACTTCAAGAAGAATATAATAATTCCAATCCCAAAGAAAGCAGGTGTTGACAGATGTGAAAATTACCGAACTATCAGTTTAATAAGTCACAGCTACAAAATACTAACTCGAATTCCTTACAGACGAATGGAAAAACTGGTAGAAGCGGACCTCGGCGAAGATCAGTTTGGATTCCGTAGAAATGTTGGAACACGTGAGGCAATACTAACCTTGCGACTTATCTTAGAAGAAAGATTAAGAAAAGGCAAACCTACGTTTCTAGCATTTGTAGACTTAGAGAAAGCTTTTGACAATGTTAACTGGAATACTCTCTTTCAAATTCTGAAGGTGGCAGGGGTAAAATACAGGGAACAAAAGGCTATTTACAATTTATACAGAAACCAGATGGCAGTTATAAGAGTCGAGGGGCATGAAAGGGAAGCAGTGGTTGGGAAGGGAGTGAGACAGGGTTGTAGCCTCTCCCCAATGTTAGTCAAACTGTATATTGAGCAAGCAGTAAAAGAAACAATAGAAAAATTCGGAGTAGGTATTAAAATTCATGGAGAAGAAATAAAAACTTTGAGGTTCGCCGATGACATTGTAATTCTGTCAGTGACAGCAAAGGACTTGGAAGAGCAGTTGAACGGAATGGACAGTGTCTTGAAAGGAGGATATAAGATGAACATCAACAAAAGCAACACAAAGATAATGGAATGTAGTCGAATTAAGTCGGGTGATGCTGAGGGAATTAGATTAGGAAATGAGACACTTAAAGTAGTAAAGGAATTTTGCTATTTAGGGAGTAAAATAACTGATGATAGTCGAAGTAGAGAGGATATAAAATGTAAACTGGTAATGGCAAGGAAATCGTTTCTGAAGAAGAGAAATTAGTTAACATCGAGTATAGATTTAAGTCTCAGGAAGTCGTTTCTGAAAATATTTGTATGGAGTGTAGCCATGTATGGAAGTGAAACATGGATGATAAACAGTTTGGACAAGAAGAGAATAGAAGCTTTCGAAATGTGGTGCTACAGAAGAATGCTGAAGATTAGATGGGTAGATCACATAACTAATGAGGAGGTATTGAACAGAATTGGGGAGAAGAGAAGTTTGTGGCACAACTTGATAAAAAGAAGGGACCGTTGGTAGGACATGTTCTGAGGCATCAAGGGATCACAAATTTAGCATTGGAGGGCTGTGTGGAGGGTAAAAGCCGTAGAGGGAGACCAAGAGATGAATACACTAAGCAGATTCAGAAGGATGTAGGTTGCAGTAAGTACTGGGAGATGAAGAAGCTTGCACAGGATAGAGTAGCATGGAGAGCTGCATCAAACCAGTCTCAGGACTGAAGACCACAACAACAACTACTATTTACCTAACTTGGACAACTGGTGTCTATACAATTACAATTTTACAACATAATAATACAATTACAAATGTAAAAAAAAAACATCGTTTTAGCAGAGAACACGATAATACAAACAACATTTGTAGCAATACAGGCTTCACAGAAAGAACAGAAATAAGCATATACAGGAGTATTACAAGAAATATGACATTAATAAGTAAATGAAAAACGAGAATAACAGTAGAAATATTAACTTGACACATGAATATTAAAAGAAAACATAACAGAATAAATAATGTCTGAACATCTTCCTAAAGTAAATAACATGGTACAAAAAGAGAGATTAGTTTTGAAGATAACAGTACTCCTCATCATGGTGAATGCATACTAGTATTAGAAGGAAAAAAAGTCTACCAAATTTATCTTATCTGGTAAACACAAAGAGATAGGAAGAACACAGAGACACAAGGGTACACATAAACATATTGTAATAACACAAAAGGAAAGGCCAGGCTCTGTTTTCTAGTGTAAATGTTCAAAGTGTAAGTGTAAGTGTAACATTTGATTCTGCAGTACTTATGGTGTGCATTTTATACCTCTGTTTCGTTATTTTTTTCTTTTCAATAATGTCACCTATGTTCATACCTCTTTTACTTTCAACCAAAACTACTTCATTTTCAACCAAAACTTAATTTAATTCTTTCAGACCTCTCTTACTTCAACCTTTGTTCCCACAAAAAATTCTACATAAACATGCTATGTGTATTTATAATTCCAACCAGTCTTTATACTTCCATATTTATCTAATCTCATCGTTCGTTTCCAGGAAAATCCTACCTAAACCTGCTGTCACTATACCCTACTTATATCTGTTCATTCCCTCTTTCAAAATAATTGTTCCTCATTATACAATTCTCTTTGGCCAGACCTTTTCCTTGTAGCATGTCAATGCATTTCCTTCCAACTCTTCACAACTCACTTTCTTCTATAGCATACCCCCTCTTAAGCTAACTTAAATCTACTGAGCTCTGATACATAAACTAGAGAATGAGGCAATGCAGCAGCACAAAAAATTAACACAAACAACAATGACAAAAGTGCTAACCAGCAAAGCAAGCAGCAGCATATCTAAATTAGCAAAGCACATGCAACATTACAACTAATATAAGGCAATATACGGCAAACAAGAAAAATAAATCAGTGGTAAAACTGGCTTAGCACAGTAATGTAAAGTAAAATTCAGTCGGACACTGCCTGATAACCAGCAGCAGAAAATGTAATAACTTATATCTAAATATGACAGTGCATAAACAGAAAAAATATTACAGTAAATACAGCAATGCAGATAAGGGAAATATATGTGTAAGGTTAGAATAGCATGTGTGCATCTGCGATCATCAAAACTATACAAAGTGTCAGTACAAGGAACAAGATCTATACGACCTCTCATGTGAAATACAATGATTCTATGTCATATCTTAACACTAAAGTGGTGCCCCGCAACAACTTATTATACCAAAAAAATTAGCAAGTTCTTGAAAAGAAAATTATGTTTGCAGTTCCTGTTACTAGTCCCTTCTCCGTCATATTGTTCTTTCCTTTCCAAATGCTCTTTTTTTAAGAATGTGGATCATAAAATCATTATTTAATGAATCTGTTGACATAAAGTCTTCGCATTAGCATATGTATTAATTTTTTTATATATAACCACTGCTGCTGCACAGCCAGAAATCAGATACCCAATAAAATAAGCAAATATGTACAAAGAAAAAGATAAAAACATCATTCGATAGCCATGTGGCATTTCATAAATCAGTAGAAATTCTCTCAACTCTTGTAGAGAGACACTTGTCATGATCAGGCATGTAAATGTAAGAATATTTCTCATCAGTTCATGAGTATTTCAGTATGTAGCACAAAGTTCAACCTCTAAACTGTAATCATCTGTTTACAAGTAGTAATGTATGTCGTGTTTCATTGTGTTCTGCAAAGATATGTCAATAGTGATGTAAACGGCCTCTCTTTTCTACAGCTATGCGAGCACCTGCAGAAGTGTAGCGAGTTTCAAAGCGGCTGAAGCGGCACCAGCAAAAGTGGAAGGCAACACAACAATGGGTATATTTCTGGCTAGTGCACAGCCCAGCACAGCAGAGCATTACGTCAAGCTCACACATACTCACTGCCAAAATATTTACGATGGCAATTTCAGCTACAATGACAGTTTCATATAAATAAACAAATTTCACAGGTTGAAAAATTACAGGAGAAGTGCGTAGAAACGAAATCTCATCAATAACAGTGCCCAAAAATTTCCGTTGGCGTTCTGGTACTCACATTTACATATATACACACTTTCCATTGCTCTTAAAGTACAATTCTTGGTTTCCAACATTCTTTTCCACAAACTGGAGTTCCTAACCCCTAATCATTATTCATTGTCTCATTACACATGTACATATTCGTCGATACTTCTTCAATATTTCATCACAATAAATACATAGCACAATCACATTCCTCATACAGCATCACTTTAGTGATCATAACCATATCTCACCATCATAATACACATCGTCATCATAATAATATCATCATAACGTAGTAATCAAATCTCAAAATCATCATAGCTTCCTTCCTTACTCTAAAAACCTCTTCAAAAAAGCTCTCTGCTCGTTTCAGTAGTGCTATCTATCTCAAACGTAAATGAAAATCATTATCCCACTCAATATACATCACTCAAAGCTCTCGCAGTATCACAACGGTTCTGAAAATATATGTGTACAGTTTACAAAATGCAGACAAAGTACAATTTCATAAATGCAAAGTAATCTAACTGTGTAATTACGTAGAAATGTGTCAGTGATGCAGTAAAAATGTTCATGTCTCTCTGTTAAATGACCAGATAGAAGTGTAATTCTGTATTAGAGAAATATAGTAGAGATATGTAAAACTGTATAAGCAAATACCATATTAGTTATGGTTCTTTGCGCTTGCCTCACACATGGTACACAAAGTAGGCGTACCCCCTCGAGGGATAATGTAATTATGCCTCAGATGTTACAGATTACAACTGCAGAATGAAATTTATCACCGAAAACCTTCTTGGTATCATTGTCGTTTAAAATTATTTCAAATAATGTTTCAGTTACAAAAAGTGATCACTCTAATATGTATCATGTAGCGCTAAACTGTACTTGTTGCTGTAAGAAAATTTCTGTCATTGCTTAATGTTAAAAATGTGCTAAGTGTCGTAGTTATCGTCGTTCATAAACAAAGTTCTCCAGAAATCGATGTACTTACCTTGTCTTATACAAAGGTATAAAAAAGGTATAAATGCTGTAGTTATTACGTTCATTGCCGTGACCTTGAAAATACTGTACTGTAACGTATTCTTGTGTTACGAAAATAACTGTGTCATTGTAGCCATGCCGCAAAAGTCGTACCAAAACGTGTTTTACTTTCCAGAAGAACGTAGAAAGCCATGCAGACATAAAACAGATACAGCATAAAAGAAATAATGAAAATTGTGTTACTCATTAGTAGCGCTGTATTAAAATCGTGTAGCCGTCAAACAAGCCAAATATTTCGTCATCTGTGACCTCTCAGAAAGTACTATAAATATAAAATGTCTTTTCAAGTAAATCAAAATGCTGCAGTAAATCCGAGAACTTTGTCTGACAGCTTTGTGGTGAATGTGGAAAATAGATTTGACCTGTTGCTTCACTTAGTAGCTGGTGAGCCTCAAGCAGTTGCAGGTGTAGATAGGGCACAACAAACTTTCAGCAGCAAATTGAAAAATAAGAATGTAGGGAAATCAGTAAAGAGAAAGAAAGAGTTGTTAAGTAGTTCGATGGAAGATGTGTTGGCCAATTTTCGCAGGATGAACTAGGATTAGAAAACCAGGTCACCATTTTTTTTAAACCTAGTGGTGGTGTGGAGCAGGTGACAGAAGATTTAGGATCACTTTACAAAGATTTAACTAAGGAAGACACCGTGGTTATAGCGGGTGGGCCAGGTAATAGTATTGACAGAGATCCTGGGTACAGAATAGAGTGAAACCTGGCAAAGACTGCATCAGCACCGAAGGATACTAGTGTTGAGTTTGTATCTTTCCTTGGGCGCCATGACCGACCTCATTTGAACTCTTCTGTTATGAGAGTTAATTTGGAGTTGGAACAGCTGCTTGTGTCGGGTGTAGGGTCACACATTGGTGTGGTTCCTGTTGTTTATCTCAATAGGTGAGATTATATTAGGCATGGCCTACACCTCAACAGGAAAGGCAAGGGTAAACTTTCCGGGAAAATAGCAGGAAAGTTAAAGAGGGGAGGCACCGTCATGAGTGATAAAATACCACTGGTTATAGGGTTCAAAAAAGACCCTTCTTTAGGGTAGGGAGGACAGAAAGAAACCAAGTTTTAAGAGAGGTTAGGATTGATAGAAACCTTCAGTTTGAGAAAGAAACAAAAAAAACGTATTTCTAGCTTATTACATCAGCATATACAACAGAAATTTCACTTCTACCCAGTCAGTGTGAAATGTCAGCTATCTTTATTGCATCAGAATATTCGAGCACTGACAAATAAAATTAATGAATTAATTATTTGCTTAGATGAAACCCAGCTGACATAATCTGCCTCTCTGAACATCATGTGACCACTGGTATACAACTTTTATGTTTTACAGGATTTAGGTTAGTATCTCCCTTTTGTATAGCAGAAATGGAGAGAGGAAGAGTTGCCACGTTCATCAGGAACTGACATAGATTTAAGAACATAGACATTCATAAATTTTGCCTACAACAGACTATGGAAGCATGTGCGACAGAAGCAGAATTTCATAAAAAGTCCTTCTCTTTCATAATGCGTTCAGTCGGGTTCCAGTTTGGGGAGTACAATGAAATAAAAACAGGCTTTATTTTACGATTCCCAAGCATGCGTGACCAAATAGCAGATATTTGAATTGTGGTCCATTATCCGAAATGACATTGTCAACGTGTCCAACTTTTTAACAAAGGCGTTGGATACAGAACGCCAGTGTTCTGTTGAAGTGAGTTCAACAGCGACGAAAACCTACGAAAATCCATTCAGTGTTTTAACACGGGGTCCCAGAAGATCAGCTGCAGCTAATTCTTTTAATTTAGTAGGAATAATAGGAAACAATGGAGCACGATGTAAGATGTTAGACAGTTTAGCTTTTTGACAAAGTTTGCAAATGGACAGAACTCTCCTAATTCTCTTTTCCATGTTGTTAAAATAACAAGTCGTCCGAAGTATATGATAGCATTTTCGTGCACCAGAATGTGCGTAGCTGAAGTGAATGTACCAGGTGAGCTTATTAACAAAATCGTCAGGAGTACAAAGTATCCACATCTTGTCATCAACAGTGCAATGTTTGAAGAGTATTTTATTTCTAATTAGATAATGAAGACGAATCTGCGTGTGTGTCTTTTCATGCCATTTATTTTTAATATCTTTCCAAATCGGATTCTTGTGTTGCTCGTGATTAGTGTCCTTTAAAGATGCAGTGACGAAGATTTCAAAAGCTACTTTTTAAATGTAAGAATACTGAAATTTTTCTCAAGTTAGCTTCTGTGTTGCTTTTCTCAAGGCCAACCAGTGCACGTGAAACGGCGTCCGCAACAATGTTTTCCATGCCAGGATTGTAGACTATTGTGAAGCAGAATTCTTGTAGAAATAATGCCCAACGTTTCAACCTGTCATTATTTAATTTTGAAGACATGAAAAATTGCTGTGCTCGATGATCACTATAAACTTTTTCTTATTGGCCAGAAGGAAAGAAACGAAATTTGTCAAATGCCCAAACGATAGCAATAGCTTCCAGTTCAGTGACGGAATAATTTTTCTCAGATTTTGTTAGCATGTGGCTAGCAAAAGCGATGGTTTTCTGAACAGTATTGTAATTTTCTATAACTTCTAGAAAGAAATGGGCACCAAGACCAACTTTAGAAAAGTCTGTGCTAAGCCACAAATCCTGTGACAGATCTGGGTGAGCTAAGTTTGACATGTTAAGTAGCACTTCTTTCACAGAATCAAATTCCAAATGTGCCTGTTCGTCCTAGTTCCAAATAGTGTTTTTTCCAGTGAGAGAACAAAGTTTCGGAGTTACTGGAAGTTGCATATTCAGGAAACGACGGTAATTCAATATTCAGTAAAAGTACATAACAAACTGTTGAGGATACGATTATGTTGTTCCCAAGAGACTTCTGCTATGAAAATGTTGTGCATGTACGAGGTGATGTGTCGTTTTAAAAACTCAGGTAATATGGAATTTAGCCCCTGAATGAACGCTGCCAAATAAATGTTCAAACCAAAAGGAAGTTTCCGAAATTGATAACAAACGCCGAAACAAAAAAAGCTGTATATTTTCTACATTCTGGGTGAAGTCCAATTTGCCAAAAGCTGAATCTGAGATCAATAGTAGACAACACTTTTACACTATTGAAATTTTGAAGAAGTTTTTCCAACGTTTGCGGCCTATCTGTTTCAGGAATTATTATGGTATTTATTTGTCTGGAATCTAAGACAAGCCCGATCGATCCGTTTTCCTTTTCAGCAACATGTAATGTGGATTATTGTATGAGCTTACCGCTGATTCAATAATGCCCTCATCAAGCATAGATTGTATTTCCGTTCTACCATGTTTCCCATAATGCGCCGGAATTATGTATGGTCTGACGCAGAATTTTGTATGCTCACAAACACGAAATCTGTACTGGAATCCTTTAATTGTTACTGTTTTGTGAGTAAAACTGTTGAATGTGGTTGTAAGATCTCAGAAAGGTTCTGCCTATCAGTGTCACTACAATTATCAATTTCTTGAATTTTTTCCTGAATTGAAACATTAGCATCTAATATGTCATTAATATCATCCCTGTAATTAGTTGCAAAGTGCTCATCAGTGTCAAAGTGTAACAAAAATTCCAGACTGTCATCTGACAAAAGGTAAAGCCGATTGATTCCCTCGTCATGATTTGAAAGACAATCTTCAAATTTCAGAACTACTGACTTACCTTCTTTCTCTAAACGTATTTCAGCGCTGTGAAAGTTTAAAGTTGCTTCATACTCTTCAAAAAAACTTCACCTAATATAATTTCCGTCGACAATAATGAAACAACAAGAAAATTCATAATAAATCTGTGGCTCTGACAAAAGAATTCTATGTTAGTTTGTTGGCATATATCTACACTTTGTCCAAAAACTGCATCTTGTAATTTAATTTTACGTAAAGGAAGTGTGGGGCAATCGTTCGATTTCTTGCATTTACTGAAAGTGGTTTCAGTAATTACCGAAATAGGACTGCCAGAGTGAAGTAGTGACGTAAATTTTATGTCATTTGTTTTGATGTGAATTACAGGGTATAAAGTATTGTTCTGTTTCATATCATGTTCCTGGAGAAAAATGTCCCTAATGTATTCCATTTTCACATAACTGATAGTTATGGCAGCTACGTCGTCAGACTGATAATTACGTTTTGTAGCGGCCTGCGGTAGGAGTCATTGTCTATTATCTCTCTATGACCGCGCGTCGTTACTGGGATTTGTAGATCTAATTTCTACAATTTCAACTTGTCGGGAAGCCCCTGCCCTATTTTAATCACGCCAGTTCTGATTGAATTCAAGTCATGCCTATAACATCTGTCGTCTTGTCGGTGATTTCTGTAGTTTCTTCTTGTCTATTAAGTGGGTGGACTGTTGCGTCTGAAGTGATTTTGTGTCCTCTGATTCCGATATGGTCTATTTCTACGGTTGTCTCTGTCACAGTAATTACTAGGGAAATGTGTTATTCAGCCAATGGTTGTCATATGGATGGTGTCTGTTTTTGTCACGATTTGCGTTATAACGGTAGACATGTCGTGTCCGGTTATTGTTTCTGTCGTCACGAAATTGTGATGGATGTGGCCTATAACTGTTGTTGTTTTCCTGTTTTCGCGTCATGCGATTGTACGTGTCGATTTCCAGTTCTTAGAAAAGTCCCTGAAAAGCTTCGATATCATCTTTACAACGTCCAGCCAAAATATTCTGTCTTAAGTGTTCAGGCAATTTAATTAAGCAAATGCGAATAAGTTCCGAAGAGCTGTACGGGTTTGACAAATACTGATTCTTGTGTAACATATCTTCAAAATATTTTACAGAGATGGAAAACTCAGACTGTTCGAAATGCTTCATCAGTATAATATTGTGTTTTACTCGATCTAGTGTAGCCTTGATGGTCGAAGTAGAGAGGATATAAAATGTAGACTGGCAATGGCAAGGAAAGCATTTGTGAAGAAGAGAAATTTGTTAACTTCGAGTATAGGTTTAGGTGTCAGGAAATCGTTTCTGAAAGTATTTGTATAGAGTGTAGCCATGTATGGAAGTGAAACATAGACGATAAATATTTGGACAAGAAGAGAATAGAAGCTTTCGAAATGTGGTGCTACAGAAGAATGCTGAAGATTAGATGGGTAGATCATATAACAAATGAGGAAGTATTGAATAGGATTGGGGAGAAGAGAAGTTTGTGGCATAACTTGACTAGAATAAGGGATCGGTTGGTAGGACATATTCTGAGGCATCAAGGGATCACCAGTTTAGTATTGGAGGGCAGCGTGGAGGGTAAAAATCGTAGAGGGAGACCAGGAGATGAATACACTAAGCAGATTCAGAAGGATGTAGGTTGCAGTAGGTACTGGGAGATGAAGAAGCTTGCACAGGATAGAGTAGCATGGAGAGCTGCATCAAGCCAGTCTCAGGACTGAAGACCACAACAACAACAGTGTAGCCTTAGACCAATATGCAGAAAGGACCAATATGCAGAAAGGAAGGTATGATAAAAATTTCCTTCACTGTGACAGCGCGATTAACCGATCGCATTCTTACAGCTGGTTCATTTTCTAATTAGTCACACATAAATTATAATCTATGCTCTAATGACCAATTTGCACGAAAACAATGAGAAAACTGACGGAGCCAAGCTTGCGGGTGTATGTCATTACTAGAATCCTTGAATGTTTTAAACTTACGCGCTGTGGTGAAGAGCTTATAGTCAAAGTCATCGTGTCGGCGAGTCGCAGATCGGTCACTGTTAGGTCGTCTCGGCGGTTCCATCTAAGGCTCGGTGCAACCTCTCGACTGCTTTCAAAACCTCCGAAATACTATGTATTAATACCGTGTGACATTTCGGTATTTCTAAATCCCTCTTCCCACGTCGAAGCGCGAGTATCCTCTGAAATATGTACACTATTGGCCATTAATATTGCTACAACACGAAGATGACGTGCCAAGAAGGCGAAATTTAACCGATAGGAAGAAGATGCTGTAATATGCAAATGATTAGCTTTTCAGAGCATTCACACAAGGTTGGCCCCAGTGGTGACACCTACAACGTGCTGACATGAAGAAAGTTTCCAACCGATTTCTCATACACAAACAGCAGTTGACCGGCGTTGCCTGGTGAAACGTTGTTGTGGTGCCTCGTGTAAGGAGGAGAAATGCGTACCATCACGTTTCCGACTTAGATAAAGGTCGAATTGTAGCCTATCACGATTGCGGTTTATCGTATCGCGACACTGCTGCTCGCGTTGGTTGAGATCCAATGACTGTTAGCAGAATATGGAATCGGCGGGTTCAGGAGGGTAATACGGAACGCCGTGCTGGATCCCAACGGCCTCGTATCACTAGCAGTTGAGATGACAGGCATCTTATACACATGGCTGTAACGGATCGCGCAGCCACGTCTCTATCCCTGAATCAACAGATGGGGACGTTTGCAAGACAACAACCATCTGCACGAATAGTTCGACGACGTTTGCAGCAGCATGGACTATTAGCTCGGAGACCATGGCTGCGGTTACCGTTGACGCTGCATCACAGACAGGAGGCGCTGCGATGGTGTACTCAATGACGAACCTGGGTGCACGAATGGCAAAACGTCATATTTTCGGATGAATCCAGGTTCTGATTACAGCATCATGATGGTCGCATCCGTGTTTGGCGACTTCGCGGTGAATGCACTTTGGAAGCGTGTATTCGTCATCGCCATACTGGCATATCACCCGGCGTGATGGAATGGGGTGCAATTAGTTACACGTTTCGGTCACCTGTTGTTCGCATTGACGGCACTTTGAACAGTGCACGTTACATTTCATATGTGTTACGACCCATGACTCTACACTTCATTCGATCCCTGTGAAACCCTACATTTCAGCAGGATAATGCACGACCGCATGTTGCAGGTCCTTTCTGGATTCAGAAAATGTTCGACTGCTGCCCTGGCCAGCACACTCTCCAGATCTCTCACCAATTGAAAACGTCTGGTCAATGGTGGCCGAGCAACTGGCTCGTCACAATACGCCAGTCACTACTCTTGATGAACTGTGGTATCGTGTTGAAGCTGCATGGGCAGCTGTACCTGTACACGCCATCCAAACTCCGTTTGACTCAATGCCCAGGCGTATTAAGGCCGTTATTACGGTCAGAGATGGTTGTTCTGGGTACTGATTTCCCAGGATCTATGCACCCAAATTGCGTGAAAATATAATCACATGTCAGTTCTAGTATAATATATTTGTCCAATGAATACCCGTTTATCATCTGCATTTCTTCTTGGTGTAGCAATTTCAATGGCCAGTAGTGTAATTCTTGTATCACCTGTGCCAACTGATCTTGTACTTTCCGTATTTCTCTTTTGTGTTGCGTATTAATCTGTTTCTGACTCTGTTTAAATTTCCTAATTTCCTCGTACTCTTCTGTGTTAGTAAACGCTACCGGTCTTGTATCACTCAAATCATCATCTACCTTTGTAGATAAATTTGGTAACTGATCCCAAAGTTTGGCTTCTTTTCCGATAATGTGCTGATTTCCTCCGTGCGCTTTTCTGAGCCATGTCTTAGAGTGTCCATTTGTGCCGTAATAATCTACCGTGTCCTTTAAGTTTTACGGATTTTGTACAAGTTGCGCAACTTTATCGGTAGATGCAACAGAATCAGTTTCAGCCTGCAAGGTGTCGTAATTTTCGAGTACAGTGGTGTGCAGTTCTATTATTTCTGCTTCAAGGGTCTGTAATGGGTCTTCATACCGCGAAAAAATAGGCTGAAAATGCTGACAACTTTGTGTTTTACGTCTTCAGAAATGTTTCGATATTTAGATTCTATTTTGTGTATATCAGCGGTTAAATCTTCACGTGTTTGTTCAAGTGTTTTTTTCATTTCGTCAGTTGTGTCTAACTTTTGAACTTGTTGCTGTGCTTTTTTCTGATTTTGTTCCATTCCTTTTGAAGCTTTTGAATTAATTGCAATAACCATGCTTCAGCGACTGTAACATGTTCGTTTGTGTTTTTCGTCAGTGCATTTGAATCGGCAATTTGGAAAAGCAGAGAGTGTGTCTTAACTTAATTGAGAAAGGTGTATTGATGCAAAACCTGAATCTACGGTATTTACAAGATTTTGATGTGTTATTTCGCATTCCTGAAGCGAACTGTTACCGACCGATCGATCGACAATAGTCCCCTGTTCACTGTTCAATTTCTACCCTATTGTTTACTGTCTGGTCCATGTCCCTTGACACTATTACCAGATTATTGTCATGAACATTTGTCAATTCGTTACTAGGTGGTGCTAACAAGCTACGCTCGCCGTCACTGTCATTTCTTAATTTGCTTTTCAGCATAGTATTACGCTTTTTACTCGCCTTGCTAATCACACTATTTTACACAGTAACACACAAAAAACAAATTGAAAAACAAAAATAAGAAGAAACACTAAAATAGCTATGAAAATAATTAATATCTAATTAGTAGCAAGAGCGACTGTGAGATACTTAGTGCAAACCCACATGTATGCCACAACTACTTTGTTCAAGACAATGCAGCACAAAAATGAGAAACTACAGCTACAAAGGAAATTCCATACATAGAATTACGCGCTATACGTAAGTAAGTAGTCGTGGTAGTAGTAGTAGTAGTAGTAGTAGTAGTAGTAGTAAGCTTCTAAGGGTCTCGAAGCTCCTGTCCCGATCTCACATGATTCTTCCAGATGCTCGTGTCTTGTGCTGCCTCTTGCCAGTTATTTATTCCAAATCTTTCGCATATTCAATCAATTTCATTGCGCCAAGTATTCCTGGGTCTCCCCCTAAAACTTATGCCATCTGACTTCTCCCTGAAAATTCTTAACACAATATGATCTTCTTTCATTCTCATCTGATGTCCAGCTCATTGCAGCCTTCTAGCATTTATTATGTTTACTATTGTTGGTTGTTGTGATAGCTCGTGTCTTCTCTTCCAGCATTGTGATTCACTGTTATAATAAGGATCCAAGATTTTTCTATAAAATGTATTCTTAAACACTTGTAAATGGTGGTATTCTGTTTTCGTTAGGCTCCATGTTTCCGCCCATAGATTAGAACTGGTCTGATGATTGTATTATATAACTTTATTTTAGTTTTGCTAGTCAGCAGTTTGGATCCTAAAAGATTTTGTATTGCATAATAGGCTCGGTTAGCATTTTGCAGTCTCGCTTTTAGTTCAACCTGTCTCTTATTTTGTTCATCTATCACTGATCCGAACGGATCGGCTGCGACTGAGGCACAAAAAGAAAGTTATGGATTTCAAACTGCACCACTCAAAAACCAAACACACACACACACATTGTAGATACTGACTATATTGTAGCCACAGAAGAAAAAATTACCACAGTAAGGCAAATAGACAGCTAAGTAGATAATTATTAAGAAGAGAAATTAAAAACATAGCGACACAGATCAAAAAGAAGACAATACGTTGAAAAATAACTGGTGAATCAAAACTTAAAAACCTAAAGAAAAAATTGCAAGCAGAAAATACTTTTATAACGAAATCTGACAGAGCTATACTGTTTTACACATAGAAAGAACAGAATACACAGAAAAAAACAGAGGAATTCATCATAAAAATGGCATGAAACGTTAAAGTCAAGTCCAACGAAGATATTCAAATACATGTTAAAAACACACTCCAAAACATAGGGCCTATGTCTTCAGGCAGGGAGAAACAGAGACATACAAAAAAATCCTCAGGCGTCCAGCATGAGAGGCCAGGTAAAACTCCACAAGACAAATGTTCCAATATGAGAAACCAGGCAAGGCTCCACAAGTCAAATATTCCTCTGTGTCCAATAGCAAATTTCAGAGTAGCGGCCACATACCTTCTACGAAAACAAGTACAATCACAGCTCACCCAAAATTACAAACTTGGAAATGATAGCAGAATATGAAATACCACTCACCTAACAGAAAAAAACATAACAGTAATATAAAATCCCATGCACAACAACACTTCGCTCATTTGATGTAGAAAGCACTTACAGTTGCACCCCTCAGTCAATGAAACCATCAAACTAATTGAATAAAACCTGAAAACACACATATAGATGAAACAATAAAATTGTTACAGTTACTAACACAAAAACTGTTTTGAATTCAATAAGAAATACTACATACAAGAAGGTTTACCTATAGGTTCAGCTGTTTCTAAACGTAGCCAACATCTTCATGAATAACATGGAAAACTAATATTTGAAGATGTAATAACAAAGAAAAGCTACAACATCATCTGCTGTCACAGGCACGTGAAAGAAATTATTTCCAAGGTAGATGAACCTCGAAACAATTACAACAATTAAACAAATACATAAATACTATATATACAGGAAAATTAAGTTGGCATTTTCAGAAGAACATGCAAACACACTCACCTTTCTAGACACAGCCACAAAAAGGCAATCATGAACACACCTTAGACAGTACACGAAGCCTTCAACATCCAGGACAAAAATAAATGCAACCTCAAACCACCCACAGAATCACACACAAGCTACAGTTGGATCCATGTTAAGGAGACTCAGTGAGATTCCTCTAAACATTTGTGATTGCCAAGAAGTGCTTGTTGCCCATTATAAAACAGATAGGATTGAAAACATATGCAAAGGAATACTAGCAGACACACTTAACAGAAAAATAAAGACACAAATGAAGAAAAAACAAACCACGTTTACACATGAAAGCAAACAATTACCAAAAAATGTCATACAGCCACCTACCACAATAAATTAACACAAAAAATAGGTAATATTTTAAAAAATGGGGCACAAACATTGCCTAAAAAACAAATAACACAAAAACACATTCATGAACTAAAATCAGAGCCAGATAGATATCAACAATCTGCCATCTACGAGCTCAATTGCAGGAACTGTGAAAAAATATACATTAGAATGACTGGCAGGATATTTCACACCAGACTTAAAGAGAACATCAAGGCCTGGAATTACAGTACAAACCATTCAACATTTGCACACCACCTTAAACAGGAATGTCACAGATCAGGCACTACAGAAAAAGATGTTCACATTATAAAAATCTGTAAACACAGACACCTCTTCTGATTCCAAGGAAACTTCCCTATACACAAAGCATTAAGCACAATAAATGGTTACTCAGTGTAATATAACATATACAGGTATGGACTGTGTGTTATCTGTGTTAAGCATATAGCACACATAAGAATCAGAGACAGTATTATTAAGTGACAGTGTTATGAAGCAGAAACATTATTAAAAAAGAATATGTTTGACTCTCTGTGGCTTTGGACCATGGTAGCGAGGTAATGAAGATAATTTTTGTTCTATGTATTAAACAAGAATTGGAAAATAAATGGCTGTTCACACGCAACAATAGGTGAGCCTGTATGTTAACAACTCACGTATCAAGATTCTTCGGATATGATAGACCTATTACAGAACTTTTACAAGGACATGGTGTCGGGGAGAAGCTAATAGACGCCGCAACCAATCTTCACTACATACACAAATCCACATGACTGAGAGATAAAAAGTATTTACCTCTTCATCGATCAGGCACTATAGAATAAGAAATGAACATCATAAAAATCAGTAAGATGGGCATCTCCTCTGGTTCCAAGAAAACTTTCATATACACAAAACATTAACACAATAAATGGTTACTCACCGAAAAAATACAACAATAAATGCGTTTGAAACCAAACATTGTATATGCCAATGGCCTTATCGCAGTGGTAAACCCGGTTCCCATTAGATCACGGAAGTCAAGTGCTGTCGGGCATAGCTTGCACTCGGATGGGTGATCATCTGGGCCTACCGAGTGCTGTTGGTAAGCGGGGCGCACTCAACTCTTGTGAGCCCAATTGATGAGCTACCCGACTGAGAAGTAGCGACTCTGGTCACGAAAACTGAGAAAGACCGGGAGAGTGGTGTGTTGACCACATGCCCCTGCATATCCGCTTCCAGTGACGCCTACGCTGAGGACCACGCGGCGGTCGGTTGGTTCTTTTGGGTCTTCCGAGGTCTCTTTGGACGGAGAATAAACAATGTATAAAATAATCAAAAAATCAAGTAGAAAGAAAAGAAAAAAAATACTTCCCATTTTCCATCCCACTGCTTAGCAGTAACTGTTCGCTGATCTCTGCTTATTCTCTGCCCCCTCTCCCTCCACCTCTCACTTAGATTTCAACTATATACTACTTCTTCATTTGTCTTATACATTCAATAACGTCACAGTAACACAATTAAATGAAATAACAGAAAATGACAAACTGCAGGGAAGAAACCATAGTTTTACATCAAAGGAAAAACTAGTGGCGTAATATGCAATGCTACACAAAATACAAGATACAAATTTTGCCAGAAGGATAAACATAAACAGTGGCAGCACTACACTGTCTTGTGTTTTACATGAAAAAGGAGTAATTTTTAAAGGCAATGTGAGATTAGGCCAGAATCCATAGTGTCAACCCAAATACGTGAAAGAAGACGAGATTTAAGAATGTGAGCGGAAAACCAGTCATGAAATACCGTAAGTAAAAAAATAACGTCTTCTAGCAAACTATTTTTCGGTCTAGGAAGCAAGTCAAATTGTAAATGTCTTTTATTACATACCACTTTTGGTTTTTAATTTCAATGAAGTTGAATGCGTTTGGTGACAAAATACGAATTTTTTTTAGCCGCAAGAACGGAACTAAAATATCCTCAACAAGTAAGAAATAATTTTGAAAATTTGTGGTAGTATATTTACATTATATTTGAATGCAATTTAGGGTTTTATGTTATCTAATCTTTTTACCTTTATTATTATTATTAGCATTACTATTACATGAAGCTGCAAGCATATATATATACACTCCTGGAAATTGAAATAAGAACACCGTGAATTCATTGTCCCAGGAAGGGGAAACTTTATTGACACATTCCTGGGGTCAGATACATCACATGATCACACTGACAGAACCACAGGCACATAGACACAGGCAACAGAGCATGCACAATGTCGGCACTAGTACAGTGTATATCCACCTTTCGCAGCAATGCAGGCTGCTATTCTCCCATGGAGACGATCGTAGAGATGCTGGATGTAGTCCTGTGGAACGGCTTGCCATGCCATTTCCACCTGGCGCCTCAGTTGGACCAGCGTTCGTGCTGGACGTGCAGACCGCGTGAGACGACGCTTCATCCAGTCCCAAACATGCTCAATGGGGGACAGATCCGGAGATCTTGCTGGCCAGGGTAGTTGACTTACACCTTCTAGAGCACGTTGGGTGGCACGGGATACATGCGGACGTGCATTGTCCTGTTGGAACAGCAAGTTCCCTTGCCGGTCTAGGAATGGTAGAACGATGGGTTCGATGACGGTTTGGATGTACCGTGCACTATTCAGTGTCCTCTCGACGATCACCAGTGGTGTACGGCCAGTGTAGGAGATCGCTCCCCAAACCATGATGCCGGGTGTTGGCCCTGTGTGTCTCGGTCGTATGCAGTCCTGATTGTGGCGCTCACCTGCACGGCGCCAAACACGCATACGACCATCATTGGCACCAAGGCAGAAGCGACTCTCATCGCTGAAGACGACACGTCTCCATTCGTCCCTCCATTCACGCCTGTCGCGACAGCACTGGAGGCGGGCTGCACGATGTTGGGGCGTGAGCGGAAGACGGCCTAACGGTGTGCGGGACCGTAGCCCAGCTTCATGGAGACGGTTGCGAATGGTCCTCGCCGATACCCCAGGAGCAACAGTGTCCCTAATTTGCTGGGAAGTGGCGGTGCGGTCCCCTACGGCACTGCGTAGGATCCTACGGTCTTGGCGTGCATCCGTGCGTCGCTGCGGTCCGGTGCCAGGTCGACGGGCACGTGCACCTTCCGCCGACCACTGGCGACAACATCGATGTACTGTAGAGACCTCACACCCCACGTGTTGAGCAATTCGGCGGTACGTCCACCCGGCCTCCCGCATGCCCACTATACGCCCTCGCTCAAAGTCCGTCAACTGCACATACGGTTCACGTCCACGCTGTCGCGGCATGCTACCAGTGTTAAAGACTGCGATGGAGCTCCGTATGCCACGGCAAACTGGCTGACACTGACGGCGGCGGTGCACAAATGCTGCGCAGCTAGCGCCATTCGACGGCCAACACCGCGGTTCCTGGTGTGTCCGCTGTTCCGTGCGTGTGATCATTGCTTGTACAGCCCTCTCGCAGTGTCCGGAGCAAGTATGGTGGGTCTGACACACCGGTGTCAATGTGTTCTTTTTTCCATTTCCAGGAGTATATACATGAATGATCTGTTTCCTGGTTGTCTGTAACAGGCCAGGCCTTTGAACACATGTCAAATGCGGTCATATATTATTACATGTGTTTATAATACCTGTTACAGACAACCAGGAAACAGATAATGTATATTGATAACCTTAATACATGATTGGGTGAAAAACTTCAGGCACATGCTGTAATCTAGTGCTAGCATCGTTATGTTGTGAAAAGCACCTGATGTCTTTCAACAAGCACAGTAACTTTCCTAGAGAGAGACATCGCTGCAGCATCTGGGTCAGCCACTGTATTATTGGCTGCGGGACATACTTATCATATTGATGTTTGAAGCTCTTACTGTTGTATTTCTTCGTGTTTTCAAAATAGTTATGGTTTTCAGACTGTGGCCTCCCTCAATTATATTTTTTTTTTCTTTTTTTTCGATTTACATGATCCTTCGGCACGTTACAAGCAGGCATTCACAGCTAGCTTTATACTTCGCAAAAACAATAAGGTGACCAAGCGGGTAGCGGCAATACTTAACATCCTCCTCTGAGTTTGTCACTTTTTGTTCTTCTCCGTTTGTTTTCTATTGCAAATTAAAGGAGTGAGATAAACGTGCAAGTGTGGCTGTTTGATGCAAGCTTACGATAATATTGCCACCTCATCTTTTATCATTTCAACGTAATATCATTTCATCAGCAACGACCAAGGAGTCACAATATGGCAAAAAATAGTAGGATTTCGTTTCAGTGATAAGGTTGTAATTGTCACCTCGAAAAGAAAATTGAGGTGGGACCGTAAGGCTTAGTGATTCAATGATTTTACTGCAGGATCCGTCAGCATATTCTCAGTTCAAATATAATAAATTTCCTTCAGAGAGAAAACCTCCTGTCCACAAATCAGAAAGGTTATAAAAAGAATCGCCCATTCGAAACTGAGCTCTTCTTACATGGTATGCGGCTGACTATAGATGAAGGGCAACAGGCAGGTTCCATATTTCCGTAAAGCATATGACACTGTGTTACACTGCCGCCTATTAACGAAGGTACGAGCATACGGAATAGCTTCCCAAATATGTGAGTGGCTCAAAGACTTGTTAAGTAACAGAACCCAGTGTAGTGGTTAATAAAAAATAAAAAAAGACTAGAAAAGAAAACGAAAAGGTTGAAAATGTGGGAAGAAATGGTGAATGAAAAGAGGGTTTTAAAATCGTAAATGACCGTGAAAAAGGGAAAGATTGAAATGCAAATCTGACTTCGTATTACAGAAAAGCTATCGGACTTCGTGATCCGGAAAAGCTATTGTTAGGGTGGTTCTTGTGGCGTTTTTTAGCAAAAGTTAAACCAATTTTCACTACAAAAAATATTGAAAAAGAACAGAGAATAACAAAATGTAACTGACGGGGGGAAATGGCGTAGATAAGAGTTCGTCCTTTACCATGTTAACATGTCTTCTTTCGTGCGGCGTCCAGGTCTTCAAAAATCTCCTTCATTTCTGCGTGATAAGTCTGCTCCGAAATCTTGCAATAAGTTTCATTGTCCAGGAATTTCTAATGTACACAAAACCGTCTTAATATTAAATGCAATTTATTTCAGTTGCTTCTCTCCATCCTCCGAATTTCATAACAACTTCCACAATGTCTACACATTAATAAGTTTCTTCGTCTTAATCAGATCACGTCTGCATTAAGCTTCCGCTCTCGAGAGACAATAAAGAAAACGGATAGAAAAACAAAAAAAAGTTACAATTTTAGTATTTTCTCTGCCGTCGAGCGCTCATACCGCTCCGACGGTATAATTTTTTTCTGAGAGAACGAGTGTAGCGCGGCGAAATTCAAAGTCCCGCTACACCAGTACGTTTTCCTCGAAAGTGAGTGTTCAGCGGAGACAATGGTGTCGTCAGGAATGTTCCAGGGAAGTGTGATAAGACCGCTGTTATTTTCTATATACATAAGTTATCTGGCGGATAGGTTAAGCAGCAGGCTGTGGCTGTTTTGCTGATGATGCTGTGGTGTGGCGAAAGGTGTCGGCGTTAATTGACTGTAAGAGGATACAAGATGACTTAAACAAAATTTTTAGTTGGTGTGATGAATGGCAGGCAGCTCTAAACTTAGAAAGACGTAAGGTAATGCAGATGAGTAGGGAAAAAACCGTAATGTTCGAATACAGCATTAGTAGTGTGCTGCCAGACACAGGCGTAACTTGGCAAAGCAGTATAGACTGGAATTAGCGTGTAAGGATTGTATAGTAATAGGGAAGGTGACCAGTCGACTCCAGTTTATTTTGAAAATTTTAGGAAAGTGTGGTTCATCTGTAAAGCAGACCCCATATAGGACAGTAGTGAGACCCATTTATGAGTACTGCTCGAGTGCTTTGGATCCGTGCCGTGTCGAATTAAAGAAAGACGTCGAAGCAACTACAAGGCGGGCTTGTACATTTGTTACTGGTAGGTTCGGAGAACAAGCAGGTATAACGGAGATGCTTCGGGAACTAAAATGTGAACCACTGGATGGAAGATGACGTAGTTTCGAGGGGCACTATTGAGAAAATTTAGAGAACCGGCACTTGAAGCATACTGCAGAAAGATTGTGCTTCCATCAACGAATATTCCGATGAGGGCCATGAAAATAAGATTAGAGAGATTAGGGCTAGTACGGAAGCTAGTAGATAGTCGTTTTTCCCTCCCCCTATTTGCGAGTGAAACAGAAAAGGAAATGACTAGTAGTGATACAGGGCTTGCGGAGCATTCATGTAGATGCAGATGTAGCTGTAGATGTAGACTGGTCATTCTCTACGTATTCACTCAAGTTTTACTTGACTCATTTGGCAATGATAATTGACCTGAAGGAGGCATTGTAGATAGCTGCATTTTGTCTGCAAGGAAACGTTTCACAACGATAAGTATTTCATCACCGTTCTGTAATCACCTCGCATATTTGTTCAACAGATAAGGGAGAAAGAAGATACTAGGTGCCATGACAGGTAAGGGCGGTGGGAAAAAAAATGGAAATGAGCGTATGGCGTGGTTGGCAGGGAGGCCCTATCCAGGGAAGTTCGGTCGCCAAGTGCAAGTCTTATTTGAGTCGACGCCACATTGGGCGACTCGCGCCGGTGATGAGTGTAAAATGATCATGAGGACAACAGAAAACACAATCCCCGAGCGGAGAAAATCTCCAACCCGGCCGGGAACCGAACCCGGGACCGCTTGCATGGGAGGCGAGCACGTAACCACCCAGCTAAACAGGCGGACAGATGAAAAAATATTTGATAGCCAAAGAAGCTACGTGTGTCAAATGTCACTGTGATGGACTGTGCGGCTGGTCCCGGCGGAGGTTCAAGTCCTCCCTCCGGCATGGGTGTGTGTTTTTGTCCTTAGGATAATTTATGTTAAGTAGTGTGTAAGCTTAGGGACTGATGACCTTAGCAGTTAAGTCCCATAAGATTTCACATACATTTGAACATTTTGTCACTGTGTCTGGGGTATTGTCGTGGAGCGAAAACAGTCCATGACGCCTCATCTTGTCATCCTTTCCCAACGTCTTCGGGACATTTCGGTAGTATGGTCCGATGATGGTTATCCACTTTCACGCATGATCAGTTGGCATCACACGGTGACAATCCCAAGAAAACGCTCAGTATTGTCTTGGATACGTATTTGTTTTTACGGCGGCTTGGAAGTCACATATTTGTTTTGCTTTGCTTGTTCGTTTCGGAGTCGTAGCGATACACGGAGCGCTCATCTCTTGTGGTGAGGCACCTGAAGCACTCATCTGGATTGGCATGTGACTGCTGCAACATTCCCGCCGCTTCTTCCTATTGGAAAGGATGTCAGCGGTTGCAGAACTCACTGAGACAGCGACCTCATTTCCATTTGAAGAGTCGTGCAACTGAGACTGATCTACCACTGACCTTCCCTTCTTCCAGAACACGCCTGGCCAAACAGGGATCCGCGAGTGTGAGCGCCCTGGCCTCGCTTGTGGCTTCCGCTCCGAGAGCGGCTGCTGGTTTGGCTCCAAGGCGACGGGAGACAGAAAATGAAGGCTCCAGCCGGACGCCGCTGAAGCTGGACAGTCGGCTTGTCAGGCGCCAAGGAGTTTGCTCAGAAACTTGCGTTAAAATAGATTTACGTTCTTCTTTAGGAGTACTATGGCGTCCACACGTTTGTCCAAAAACGAAAAAAAAAAAAAAAACTGAAGAAGCCACTTATTCAGTGCCGAATGAGAATCGCCCTACTTCTCGTATTGTTTAAGAGCCAAGCAAAGGGTTTAGTATACCATTGCACTGCTATGAGCTGGAGTACCATATATTGGAATGTCACTACAACATCAGCCACAAAGACGATACCATGTACTTGCTTTCTGATGAACGACGGTAATGCTGGCTGAACTGAAGGCGACCAAATGGGAAGAAATATGAGTTAAGTGTAAATAGAGAGGAGAAAAAAACCTTTTATTGTTGACATGTAAGAATATTTGAATTCTATAAGTGTCTCATGAAATGGGAGAATCATATGGTAGAGGATGATGCAGAGAATACTGATGCTTTTAATGAAGGTTTCTCGGGTCTCCAGCCAGGTGATAGCGTTGATATCTCGCGACGTTTCGGGAAGTGTCATACTACCCATCTTCTGGCGAAGTGTCGAGATTCGCAGAAAGCGGGCTATTTATATGCGCGGTCGCCCCCCTCCACTAGATCTCGAGTGGCCGCGGTGGACCAGCGGCGTGCGCGCAGTGGTGGTGATGGCGGTCGGCCCCGGTGGCCGCGTTCGGTTCTCGGTGTAAGCCTTCTGTCTGCGTACGTGGTGGAGGACGTTGACGGGCGCGCTCCCGACGGATTGCCGCTATCGCAGGAATCCATGCTGCGCTGAGTTGGTATCCTTCATCTCTGTTGACCAGATCGTCTTGAATCCTTATTTCTATGGATTCTTTGATAACTCTTTCCCAGAAGCCAGATGCTCGGCACAGTACCTTCGTGTTTTCGAAGTTGAAGGTGTGTTCTTCATTTATTTCCCAGAAGCCAGATGCTCGAAATTGAAGGTGTGTTCTTCATTTATGCATAAATGAAGAACACACCTTCAACCTCGAAAACACGAAGGTACTGTGCCGAGCATCTGGCTTCTGGGAAAGAGTTATCAAAGAATCCATAGAAATAAGGATTCACGACAATCTGGTCAACAGTGGAGGGGGTGACCGCTCATATAAATAGCCCGCTCTCCGCGAATCTCGACACTTCCCGAATCGTCGCGAGACATCAACGCTGCCACCCGGCTGGAGACCAGAGAAACATTCATCTATAGTTTACGCCGGGAAAACCTACAGTCACAAATACTGAAGCTGATGATGAAGTCTCCTCGGGTTATCAGCCGTGCCGAGGCATCGTTCTGCGGTAACGTTTCAACAAATTTTCTACTTATCTTCTTCTTTAAGGGTCCAATGAAAGAGGAGAGTCATTTCGAGGCGGATGGGGCGGAGAAGACTGACTAGGCTGATAACCCGACAAGACCTCATCATCAGCATCAGTCTTGTCCGCACCATGCGTTACCAAATGATTCTCCCCTTTCATTGGACACTTAAAGAATAAGAAGACTTCGCGTGCATGTGATAAGTAGCAAACTTGTTGAAACGTTACCGCCAAACGATGCCTTGACTTGGTTGATAACCGGAGAAGACTTCATCATCGAGATTCACGAGAAAGTCTATACGCGCTTATAAGACTGACGCTTCAAACAAAAATTAATCCTGTGAAAAAATCATCTTCAGGTTCAGAACATGAAACGTTCCACAAATCTCAAGGTAGTCATTTGAGGACCAAACATGATTGATTGCGTTTCAGTAATACAAACATTTCATCACGAATTCTAAAAGAAACTGCTAGACATAGCACGACTTAAGACTGGTTAAGATTTGTCAATTCGTTTCTGCTTTTCGCTGCTAATGTACCTCATTACTTCTGACTTCAAGAGATAGATGTACAGTGGAGCACACAGCTCAAAAACTTATTTGTTCAATCCAGGAATTTACAACACTTTTATAAAATGTTACCGCAAGACCAATAGACGCAACTGCGCAGACAAGCTGCTCAAGTTATTTCTGTGTTTTGTTCAACAGTGTCTGTGTACGATTTTTATTCTCTTATGAATTGACGAAGCCCCGCCAACGTTCACGTACAACAGATAACAATCTGCGTGACTCCAGGTGTTTTATGTGTCGAGAACCATAGTTACAGAATTATTACATATTCTAAAATCGAAATGTGTATCTTTCTCTTCCCGAGGACTGGATGTTTGTGTTGTTCTCATAAATTCCATCATCACTCATGAAAGTGGCTAGATCGGACTGTGCACGGATTGGGAATGTGCACGGGCACTGATGACCCCGCAGCTGAGCGCCCCACAAACCAAACACCACCGTCACCTGCTCAGCATAGCGCAGTCGTCGGGGAAGCCGGAGCGCTGAGTAGACTCGACTGCACTCGCGGAGCGCGAGCATGCTTGAGGAGCGCAAGTGTTGACCAGGCCTCGTTTAGAACGTGGACTCAGACCATTAATTGTTGTTTCACAAACTTCATAACACAAGGCTGTATTTGGTTCTTCTACTGTACCACCGGTTTCGGTTACAAACCATCATCTCGATACGGTATCATTGTAATTGGGGCGTGGGTCAAAAATGTAACTACAGTACAAAAATAAGATGTAAATGTCAAGAGCAACACACTGTAGTACGTACGAACTCGAACAAAAATACCTTAGGTATTACGAAAATGGGAACATAGGGATGCACCTATTGACACATCCATGGACAAAAACATGTCGATCAGGTACAATTTGAAAAATAACATTACCGGATATTAGAAACCGACAAGAAGACCTACGTACGTATAGATGATGTCTTATAAACAATATACAAGCAATACACTCATTTATTGTAGCAACAAACTACAGAGTAGTAAGTTATTATTTTTATGAAAAACAACGTACTGAAGATTCAGTAGGTCAATTGTTCACAGAAGGTGCTCAAAATCTTCACCATAAACTTCGGTACACAACTGAGCACGTCCCAACATGTTTCTGCAAACTTTTGACAATTCATATGGTTTGATTTCCGCAATCGCACTGGGGATGTTTGTCTTTAAGTCCTCAGTTGTATGCGGGTTGTTACTGCAGACTTTCTCCTTTGACTTACTCCACAAATAAAAAACAGGCAGATCGGACGATCTGGGAGGCCATAAATCTTCGGAAATTGTATATTCTTCTCCGAAAACTTCATGGCGGAACACAGGCTCAGGTTACGAAAGGATGGGGATGGAAATAGGTCGCGCCCTTTAGAAGGGAAACATCTCGGCATTTTCCTCGAGAATTTTACGGAAATCAAGTAAAACGTAAATCTAGATGGCCGGACGGAGATATGAACCATTTTCCTCCCGAATGCGAGTCCTTCCTAAGGGGAAACAAAGACCCTGGAGTAGAAGAAATTCCCTCAGAATTATTGATATCCTTGGGGGAGTCAATCACGGCAAAAGCTGCTGTACAAGTATGTGATACAAACGAAATAGTCTCAGACTTCAGGAGCAATCTAATACTGTAATTCCACTTCCAAAGTAGACAGGTGCTAACAGATGTGAATAGTACCGTACCAGCAATTTAAAAAATCGTGGTCGTAATATACAGACACGACTATTTACAAAAAAAAAAAAAAAAAAAAAAAAAAAAAGACGAACACCGGCCGAAGAAGCCTTGAAGGCTCCTCGGTACGAACCGGCCGCCATGTCGTCCCCAGCCCCTAGGCGTCACCACATGCGAATATGGAGGGGCAGGAGGCCAGATGACCGGTGCCGCTACTTTCCAGTCAAGTAATTCCTCAATTGGCCTCACGAGTGCACTCCGCTTGCCAACACCTCTCGGCAGATCCAGACGGAGGCCCATCCAAGTGTTAGCCAAGTCAGACAGAGCTTAACTTCGGTGATGTGACGGGCACCGGTATACCACTGCGGCAATGTCATTGGCTACGAATTCTTTACAGCAAAACAGAAAGACTGGTTGAGGCCGACAATCAGTAACATCAGTTTGAGTGCCAGAGAAATATAGGAACACGCGAGGCAATACCTATGAGCCTACGACCTATCTTAGACGATAGAGTGAAGAACGAGTCTCTACGTTTATGGCATGTGTAGATTTGGAGAAACCTTTTGACAATGTGGACTGTACTACACTTTTTGAAAATTTGAAGGTATCAGGGATAAAATCAAAGAAGAAAAAGGTTATTTACAACTTATACAGAAAGCAGACCCCAGTAATAAGAGTCAAAGGACGTGAAAGAGAAGCCGTAGTTGAGAAGGGAGTGAGACAGAATTGTAGCCTACCCCCGATAATATTCTACGTGTATGTTGAGAAAGTAGGGAAGAAATAAGTAGAAATTTGAAAAACGAATTACAGTTGAGAGAGAAGAAATAAAAACATTGCACGTTCCGATTTTATAGTGTCAGAAACGGTTAAGGACTTGGAAGAGCACTGGAATGGAATGGATAGTGTCTTGAAAACAGATTATAGTATGAGTATCAATAAAAGTGAAATGTGGGTAAAGAAAAGTAGTCGAAGTAAATTAGGAGATGCTGAGAGATTTAGATTAGGATATGGGACACAGACGAACAATACTCTAAGGCAAATAGGATTCCATGAATTAAAAATAACTACCCCATATATGTTGAAGAATATCTATTCAATTAATTTGCATACATTTTTTATATCAACATGGTGTTAGCGGTACAATAGTTAATTGGAGAGGGTGTGTGAGTGGGTGACATGGAGCAGAACAGCAAGTTAAGTGCAGAACACTAAGTTAGTTTGAATAAATTTTATGTAAAACGCAGTACAATAGTTTAGGGGGGTGAGTGACATGGGAGGATGCGCCAGAAATGGCGTTCAAAATCATGTGAAATTCGAAAAGGGTACCAGAAAATGGTGGGAGGGCATAATTGATTACTTAATTTTGCATCAAAGGCAGTACAATAGTTTAAGGAAATGGGGTGACATGGAAAACCACTTAACAGAACAATAGGTTACGTGCTGACAAAGGCCCAAGCATTAGGTTAAGACACCCAGAGTACAGTGCCGAACATTAGGCTATGCAACATGTTTGCCCCATGTAACTGCTTCTTGCAAGACCTAGATGTTTCCAAACAGCAGAGAATGATGAGCAAGAGAAATCCAACCCCCACAATTGTTTATAAATAAACAATATACCTTTTCCATATATTCCATATGCTGCCTCAAATCCTCTAAAACATTATTCCATACACAGCCATCCATTTCCCTCCAAATGACCGATCAACTGAGTCTTTTTCCCACTATTTTTTGGGGAGGAGAGGGCAGAAGGGGAGGGGATTTACCAGAGTGGGAGAGGTTAATTAATTGATCAACTTAATTAAGCAGTCAATCAAACTGATAGTAGTGACAGGAGCTATTCTAATAACTCAGACCTGAAAGTGTATCCGTAGAAGCGAGGTGAGGGAGGGTTGGGGGCAGGCGGAAGGGGTTGGGGAACAATAGGTTGTGGTAACATGGAAAACCACTTAACAGAATAATAAATTAAGGACCTGTCAATCAAAGGAGAACAGTAGGTTAAGTACCTGGGTGCATACATCAATCTGATGTAGGCAACCCGCACTAACAAAAAGCCCCAGCTCTCTTCTGACTCTACTACTGATGAATGCTGAAGATTACATGGGTGGATCGAATAACAAATGAGATGGCAGTGAATCGAAATGAGCAAAGAAGGAAATTTGTTACACAACTTGTCTAAAGAGATCTGTTGATGGGCTGGTTCAAATGGCTCTGAGCACTATGCGACTTAACTTCTGAGGTCATCAGTCGCCTAGAACTTAGAAATAATTAAACCTAACTAACCTAAGGACATCACACACATCCATGCCCGAGGCAGGATTCGAACCTGCGACCGTAGCGGTCGCTCGGCTCCAAACGGTAGCGCCTAGAACCGCACGGCCACTCCGGCCGGCGATCTGTTGATGGGACACAGTCTGAAGCACGACGGAATATTGAATTTAGTAATAGAAAGAATAGTTGGGTGGGATAATATATGTTTAAACATAGTGTAAACGCTTTCAAATAGATGTAGGTTTCAGCACTTATACAGAGATAAAGAGGCATGTGCTGGACAGAATCGAGTAGACAATTGCACCAAACCAATCTTCGTACACGAGATCTTAACAACGACAACAACAACAACAACAACAACAACAACTACAACAACAATCTCCACTTCGTAGATACATTTCCTGGCTCTCTCGTGCCAAAAGATTATTATAACTATCTGCATAACATGAGCTGCACCTTCGAATTTTCTTCCGTAGAAATAATGTTGTTTTCTGCGATTCCAATCTTTGTGTCCTTCTAAGCAATAGTCCATATGGTTTTCATTTTACTTTCTGGGCAGCTAATTTCAGTCAAAATACGAATGCTCTGAGATGATGCCACTTTTCTTCATGTATTATAGTACTGTTTACAGTGTAAATTCATTTCTTTCTTATTGTTTATTGTGTTTACAGTGTGCTCGTATGTCTTTTTTATTCAAGTCATCAGTTTTCTGACTGGTTTGATGCACCTAGTCTGAACTCCTCTCCCGTGCCAATCTCTTCATCTCAGAGTAAAATTTGCAGCCTGCATCTTCAATTATTTGCTGGATGTATTCCAATCTCTGACTTCCTCTGACTCTACATTTTTACCCCCTGGAGCAGTCTCTAGCACTGCAAAAGATATTCCCTGATATCTTAATGGATGTCCTATCACCCTGTCCCCTCTTCCTTTCAGTGTTTCCCATATATTTCTTTCCCTGCCAATTCTGCAGAGAACCTCCTCGTTCCTTAACTTACCAGTCCAACTAATTTTCAACACTCTTCTGTAGCGTCACATCTCAAAAGCTTCGATTATCTTCAGTTCCGAGTTTCCCATAGTCCATGCTTCAATACCATACAATGCTGGGCTCCGAACGTACATTATCAGACACTTCTTGCTCACATTAAGGTCAATGTTTGATATCAATAGATTCCTCTTGGTCAGGAACCCCCTTTTTGTCATTGCTGTCCTCCTCTCTCCATCTGTCAGGGGTTTTTGCTGCTTAGGTAGCAGGATTCCTTAACTTCATCTACTTCATCAATTTTGACGTTAAGTTTCTCGCTGATCTCATTTCTGCTACTTCTTATTACTTCTGTCTTTCTTTGATTTACTTTCAGTCCATATTCTGTACTCATTAGACTTTTCATTCCATTCAACAATTCCTGTAATTGTTCTGCACTTTCTCTGAGGACATGAATGTATCCGCTAACCTGGAATTTTAAGCCTACTATTGAAACTTTTCTATCTTCTTCTTTGCTTCTTGTACGTGTAGACTGAACAGAAATATCGAAAGACTACATCTCTGTCATACACCATTTTTAATATGTCTTTCCCTATAGTTTACCCCTATTTCCTTAGAATTTGAATATCTTGTACCATTTTACATTCTATAACCCATTTTCCAGGTCGACAATTCCTTTGAACCGGTCTTAATTTTCCTTCAGTCTTGCTTCGATTATAAACCACAACGTCAGAATTTCTTCTCTGGTGCCTCTACATCTCCTAAAGCCAAACTGAAGGTTATCTAGCGAAACCTCAGTTTTTTTCTATCCTTCTGTATGAAATTCTTGTCAACTATCTGGATATACGAGCTGTTAAACTGATTGTGCGATGATTTTCGCACTTGTCGGCTCTTGCAGTGTTTGGAATTGTGTGGATGGTGTCTTTTCGAAAGTCTGATGGTTTATGGCCAGTATCATAAATTCTATACACTAACATGAGTAATCGTTTTGTGGCCACTTCCCAAAAGATTTTAGAAATTCTGATGGAACGTTATCAATGCCTCCTGCCTTATTTCATCTTAAGTCTTCCAACAGTCTTTTAATCCCTGTCTCTTCCCTATCGACTATTGTTTCTTCTTCTGTCACGTCATCGGACAAGTCCTCCACCAGTGAAATTCTCATTGTACCCATAATGATGCCCACCTTGCTTTTAATTTCACGAAGGTTGTTTTGACTTTTCTACGTTCTGAGTCAGTCCTTCTGATAATCAGTTTTTTTTCGAGTTCTTCACATTTTTTCATGCAGCCATTTTGCCTTAGCTTCCAAGCACTTCCTATTTATTTCATTCCTAAGTACTTATATTTCTGTATTCCTCAACTTTCCTGGACATTTTTGTTTTTCTTTCTTTCGTGGATCAACAGAAGTGTTTCTTCTGTTACCCATGGTTTCCTCGTAGTTATCTTTCTTGGATCAATGTTTTCTTTCCAATTTCTGCGAATGCCCGGTTTAGGGATGTCCATTCCTCGTCAACTGAACTTCCTGCTAAGCTATACGCTATCGCAGCATCTGTAGCACCAGAGAACTTCGAGCATATCTGTTCATTCCTTAGTATTTCCGTATCCGACTACTTCGCTCATTCATTCTACCTGGGTAATCTCCTAAACTTCAGCCTGCTCTTCGTCATTACTGTATTGTGATCTGGGTCTATACCTGCTACTGGGTATGTCTTACAATCTAACATGTGAACTCGAAATCTCTGACTATGATGTCATCTAACTGAGTATTCATGTACCTCCTGGCTTTTTTCCAGGTATACCTACTCGTCTTGTGATTCTTGAACATCAATCGCTATTACTACCTGAAATTTATTGTAGAACTCAATTAGTCTTACTCTTCTCTCATACCTTCTCCCAAGCCCACATTCTCTAGTAACTCTTTCTTCTACTCTCTCTCCTACACCCGTATTCCAATCCCCCGCGGCTATCAGATATTTATCTCCCCTTAGGTACTGAATTACCCGTTCAGTATCCTCATATACTTTCTCTATCTCTTCACGTCCTGCTTGCGTCTTCGGGATGTATATCTCAACTAGTGTTGTCGATGTTAGTTTTCTATCGATTCTAACGAGAACAGCCCTAACTAAACAGTTCGCTGTAACGCACTCTCTGCTCTACCTTCGTATATAACGAATGCTACTCCCGTTATACCATTTTCTGCTGCTGCTGTTGATGTTACCCCACACTCATCTGACCAGAAATCTTTATTTCCATTTCGCTTAATTGATACCCACTATAACTACACTGGCACTTAGCATTTCCTTTTTCAAATTTTCTCAAACCGAGGACGTTTTGACTACTAGTCAAAGACGCTGCCCCTATATCACTAGTATTTATGCCAGTAATATTCTGACGAAGTAAAATGATTTAAAAAACACCTTTATTGATAATAAACTGCTGTAACTGTGTCGCTATATAGGGTTGATCCCGTGTTGACGTTAAAAACTTACAGGGATGATTGAGAAGGATAAATGTGTGAATCTGAGGCAAAGGACCCTGGTCCGGAATCTATCTAGACGAAAGTTACAAGTGAAAATCGTTAAGAGAGTAGAATACATGTATTGGTACTTTTGTTTCTAATATTGTAAGATAGGGAGCTTTTAGAGAGGTGTGTGAATCAAAACAAAACAAAACAATGTCCAGTAAACGTGGGCTGTCAAATGTATGTAGCGAAAATGTACAAGTGCTCATAGATCTTAAGATTTGGATTTTAGAGCCCATGTTTACTACGCCTTTCTTCTTGTTTCAGTTCATAGTACTACCTCTGCAAGCTGCCTGCTTACAGTCTTACCAATAATAGTACCGGAACATGTATTCCACTGTCAGAGGTATCAGAATGATTTTTTTATAACTCTTGATTCGGTCGCTTCCGGATTGGCGTTGAGGTCCCTTACCTCAAATTGATACATTTACCCCTCTTCGCCAGCCGTGCAAGTTCGTATCATCATCACGAGATGACCTTGTATTTCCCATAATATTCCTAGTCTAAATTTTGAATTGAATTGAATTGAACCTGTTTCACAGAGGAAGACCGCACTGAAGTTCCTTCTCTAAATCCTCGCACCAACGAAAAAATGGGTGACATCGAAATAAGTGTGCAAGGAATAGAAAAGCAACTGGAATCACTCAACAGAGGAAAGTCCACTGGACCTGACGGGATACCAATTCGATTCTACACAGAGTACGCGAAAGAACTTGCCCCCTTCTAACAGCCGTGTACCGCAAGTCTCTAGAGGAACGGAAGGTTCCAAATGATTGGAAAAGAGCACAGGTAGTCCCAGTCTTCAAGAAGGGTCGTCGAGCAGATGCGCAAAACTATAGACCTATATCTCTGACGTCGATCTGTTGTAGAATTTTAGAACATGTTTTTTGCTCGAGTATCATGTCGTTTTTGGAAACTCAGAATCTACTATGTAGGAATCAACATGGATTCCGGAAACAGCGATCGTGTGAGACCCAACTCGCTTTATTTGTTCATGAGACCCAGAAAATATTAGATACAGGCTCCCACGTAGATGCTATTTTTCTTGACTTCCGGAAGGCGTTCGATACAGTTCCGCACTGTCGCCTGATAAACAAAGTAAGAGCCTACGGAATATCAGACCAGCTGTGTGGCTGGATTGAAGAGTTTTTAGCAAACAGAACACAGCATGTTGTTATCAATGGAGAGACGTCTACAGACGTTAAAGTAACCTCTAGCGTTCCACAGGGGAATGTTATGGGACCATTGCTTTTCACAATATATATAAATGACCTAGTAGATAGTGTCGGAAGTTCCATGCGGCTTTTCGCGGATGATGCTGTAGTATACAGAGAAGTTGCAGCATTAGAAAATTGTAGCGAAATGCAGGAAGATCTGCAGCGGATAGGCACTTGGTGCAGGGAGTGGCAACTGACCCTTAACATAGACAAATGTAATGTATTGCGAATACATAGAAAGAAGTATCCTTTATTGTATGATTATATGATAGCGGAACAAACACTGGTAGCAGTTACTTCTGTAAAATATCTGGGAGTATGCGTGCGGAACGATTTGAAGTGGAATGATCATATAAAATTAATTGTTGGTAAGGCGGGTACCAGGTTGAGATTCATTGGGAGAGCCCTTAGAAAATGTAGTCTATCAACAAAGGAGGTGGCTTACAAAACACTCGTTCGACATATACTTGAGTATTGCTCATCAGTGTGGGATCCGTACCAGATCGGATTGACGGAGGAGATAGAGAAGATCCAAAGGAGAGCGGCGCGTTTCGTCACAGGGTTATTTGGTAACCGTGATAGCGTTACGGAGATGTTTAACAAACTCAAGTGGCAGACTCTGCAAGAAATGCGCTCTGCATCGCGGTGTAGCTTGCTCGCCAGGTTTCGAGAGGGTGCGTTTCTGGATGAGGTATCGAATATATTGCTTCCCCCTACTTTTACCTCCCGAGGAGATCACGAATGTAAAATTAGAGAGATTAGAGCGCGCACGGAGGCTTTCAGACAGTCGTTCTTCCCGCGAACCATACGCGACTGGAACAGAAAAGGGAGGTAATGACAGTGGCACGTAAAGTGCCCTCCGCCACACACCGTTGGGTGGTTTGCGGAGTATAAATGTAGATGTAGATGTAGAAAGGGATGCCTCACAATAACATCTTGGATGTGGCTTTGTCCTGTGGGTGCGAACTATACACTGCTCAGCCAGAACATTATGACCACCGACCCACTATCGATATAAACCCGATCATGCTACGGTAGCGTTATCTGGCGAGGAATGGCTGCTAGACACACGCATGGTGCATGTAATATGAGTGATCGCACTGTCCGTGTATAGAAGGAGCACGATCTACACTCCTGGAAATGGAAAAAAGAACACATTGACACCGGTGTGTCAGACCCACCATACTTGCTCCGGACACTGCGAGAGTGCTGTACAAGCAATGATCACACGCACGGCACAGCGGACACACCAGGAACCGCGGTGTTGGCCGTCGAATGGCGCTAGCTGCGCAGCATTTGTGCACCGCCGCCGTCAGTGTCAGCCAGTTTGCCGTGGCATACGGAGCTCCATCGCAGTCTTTAACACTGGTAGCATGCCGCGACAGCATGGACGTGAACCGTATGTGCAGTTGACGGACTTTGAGCGAGGGCGTATAGTGGGCATGCGGGAGGCCGGGTGGACGTACCGCCGAATTGCTCAACACGTGGGGCGTGAGGTCTCCACAGTACATCGATGTTGTCGCCAGTGGTCGGCGGAAGGTGCACGTGCCCGTCGACCTGGGACCGGACCGCAGCGACGCACGGATGCACGCCAAGACCGTAGGATCCTACGCAGTGCCGTAGGGGACCGCACCGCCACTTCCCAGCAAATTAGGGACACTGTTGCTCCTGGGGTATCGGCGAGGACCATTCGCAACCGTCTCCATGAAGCTGGGCTACGGTCCCGCACACCGTTAAGCCGTCTTCCGCTCACGCCCCAACATCGTGCAGCCCGCCTCCAGTGGTGTCGCGACAGGCGTGAATGGAGGGACGAATAGAGACGTGTCGTCTTCAGCGATGAGAGTCGCTTCTGCCTTGGTGCCAATGATGGTCGTATGCGTGTTTGGCGCCGTGCAGGTGAGCGCCACAATCAGGACTGCATACGACCGAGGCACACAGGGCCAACACCCGGCATCATGGTGTGGGGAGCGATCTCCTACACTGGCCGTACACCACTGGTGATCGTCGAGGGGACACTGAATAGTGCACGGTACATCCAAACCATCGAACCCATCGTTCTACCATTCCTAGACCGGCAAGGGAACTTGCTGTTCCAACAGGACAATGCACGTCCGCATGTATCCCGTGCCACCCAACGTGCTCTAGAAGGTGTAAGTCAACTATCCTGGCCAGCAAGATCTCCGGATCTGTCCCCCATTGAGCATGTTCGGGACTGGATGAAGCGTCGTCTCACGCGGTCTGCACGTCCAGCACGAACGCTGGTCCAACTGAGGCGCCAGGTGGAAATGGCATGGCAAGCCGTTCCACAGGACTACATCCAGCATCTCTACGATCGTCTCTATGGGAGAATAGCAGCCTGCATTGCTGCGAAAGGTGGATATACACTGTACTAGTGCCGAAATTGTGCATGCTCTGTTGCCTGTGTCTATGTGCCTGCGGTTCTGTCAGTGTGATCATGTGATGTATTTGACCCCAGGAATGTGTCAATAAAGTTTCCCCTTCCTGGGACAATGAATTCACGGTGTTCTTATTTCAATTTCCAGGAGTGTATTTGAGTTTGACCGAGGACAGATTGCGATGGCCTGGAGGCTCAGCACGAGCATTTCAGAAACTGCACGACATATCGAGTGTTCAAGGAGTGCTGTGCTGAGTGTCTTCAACATGGGGTGAAACCAAGGTGAAACCACGTCCAGAAGTAATGGAGTTGGGTGGCCTGACCCCTCATTACAGATGTTGGACGTCGTGGGCTGGGCAGAGTGGTAAAACAGGACAAGCGGTGAACTGTGGTGGAACTAACATCAGACTTTAATGCTGGGCAGAGTACAAGTGTGTGTGAACACACAGTGCCCAGAATACTCTTAATGATGAGCCTCGGTCGCCAACGCCCCCAACCATGTGCCAATCTTAACACTGCGACACTGGCAACTACGACTGTAATGGGCAAGTGACCATCGGCACTGAACGTTGGCGCAGTGGCATGGTCTTGTGAATCAAACTTTCTTCATCATGCCGATGAAAGGGCGCGGTCCGTCGTCTTCCAGGGCAACAGCTCCTTGACACCTGTACTGTGGGGCAGAGACTAGGTGGCAGTGATTCCATGATGCTCTGGGGAACATTTACGCGAGCATCCACGGGTCCAGAGGAACTCGTGCAGGGCACCATGACGGTCAAGAAGAATCGTACACTGGTTGCAGACAACGTACACCCCTTCATGACGATCATATTCTCCAACGGTAGTGGCATTTTTCAGCAAAATAATGCGCCATGTCACAAGACCGGAGTGTGATGGAGTGGTTCGAGGAATGCAGTGGCGAGTCCCAATTGATGTGCTGGCCCTCCAACTCGCCAGGTCTGAACCCGATCGAGCACATCTGGGATGTAATTGAACTTGGCGTCAGAGCTTGTCGTCCCCCTTCCTGGAATTTAAGTGAATTTGGTAACTTGTGTGTGCAGATTTGGTGCCAACTCCCCCCAGCGACCTGCCAAGCAAGGCCTTGTTGCATTCGTGCCAAGACACGTCGCCGCTGTCATTCGTGCCAGAGCTGGACTTACCGGCTATTAGGTAGGTGGTCATAATGTTCTGGTTGGTCAGTGTAAGCAGTCTACCACGCTATCCAACAAATCCATTTTCATTTCCTGCCACTAGGGGGCATTGATATCCGTCCTCCTTGAAAATATTTTATTTAAAATTTTGTAATGATTGTTTACTGAACATTCCTAACTTTTTTCTAAACAAACAGTTTCAAGATAAGTGCTGATTACACTAGTTCGTCGGCAATAGTTCCCAGTGATAGGCCTGTGTCTCAGCTGTTGATGTGTATAGAAATTCACACCGATGTTTCTGACATTAAAGGAATCAACACTGCGTCTCGACACCTCTCCCACTTTTATAACAACTCCCTTTTTTAATTGTCAAATGTGCTCGTAATAGAATCGCAGGAAAGTAATGTTTTCCTTTTCCCCTTTCTTTGCGTCGCACACGGGTAAGAAGCAGTTCCAGAAAGTTTCAGAGAAGTGAAGGAACACTTTCAGAGGATCGACTTGTGCAGAGACCGACAGTTGGTCAGCTGTGAAGACAAATGTAGCTTACTACATGGGAATATGCAGAAACACCAATTAGTGATTACACTATTGGCGATATTTCAATGTAAAGTCATGACTGTAAGTAACTAACAGTATGTCTTCGGAGTCATTCAAAACGAAACATCGACACGTAGTAACTTGTAAGACAGAGCCCATAACTTGATTCTATGGGAATTTCGTAAGTAAAAGTGTTTGATACAGATAAATTATCTTACAAAACCTTTTTTGAATGGTTTCGTCATTATGGAATCCTTTCTATGTAGGATCGGTATATGAGACACAGATTAGGCAAATGAGTGTTGTGCTTTTCGTCGCACGATCGAATATTTGTTGAATGGTAGTAGATGCGGCATAGACTACAAGAGATGCCCGTCACGGACAGGTTTATTGTTGAAATTGTGCGAAGTCATGTGAGAAGAAGAATCCATACCCCTGCTACGCATATCTAATGAAATACGTATGATTTCAAAATAAATTTGTAGAGAATATACTGAGGATTATCAAAAGTAATTCTTCTCGGACAACAACGGCGAATGAAACAAGAGGGCGAACGGAGATCAGCGCTTAAAGTCTCTTTAGAGGCACAGCCTATGCTCGAACACGGGAAAGATATCTGTCGTATACTGTTTTCGTAAGATCAGTTTGGATGTTAGGCCGTGTCATTACAGAACACTAAAGCAGCTATGCAACCGAGGTTCTACCGTCTTTGCAACAGTCGGAGAAGTAAAGCATCCTTCCTGCGAAAGAAGTGCCGCGTAATAACACAGAATCGAACGGCGCTGTCTGCTGCACCCATGAGTCACGGCCGCGTCCCTCCAGCCCAGCGAGCGATAACTCATTTGTGTCTATTGGTTTAGTGGTGACTCCCTGCGTCTGAGATGGCGGCCATTTTCCACGTATTGTTTAACATCCTGAGTCGAGCCACTATCGTGCGCGGAGGCGAGGTGACACTGGGACGCAGTTGAAAATTTCCGGGCGCGATCCTTGTTGACATGGGCCCTCAGTCACTGCGGCCGCTCGCAGTCAGCGGAAGGCACTTAACCTCGTGACACGCGGACGGCTACAGAACGGCTGCTAAAGGGCAGGAGGCAGGAGCCGTGCGATCAAGCTAAACTTCGAGTTTCAACAAGCGGGGCAGTCATAGGTAGGTGGTCTGTGGTGGAACACTTAAGTCAGGATTTCGTAGCATCGTATACAACTTCCCATTAATGGAACTCTAATTGTGGTCGCCTTTCTCTCGTATTGGTTGCAGTATGTTTCGTTTTCCTTTCCATTTGTGTTTACCTTCTCCTTATGTCAACGTCTATAATTTTGTTATCTATGTTCTCGTTACGATGTCGAACGAGTCAACCTGTGAAAATGAGGGTTCCTGCTGAGTACTACTATTAAAACTGCATCTACGTTTAAACTTACTAAATGAAACAGTATTATGGTTTAGTGATAGTCACGGCTGTCGTATTCGGGAGGAGCTGGATTCAAATTCTTGCCTCGTTCTGCAAAGTTAGGTCCCCATTGGTTCCCTTATATCGAATCCCGAAATTTCGGAGCTTTTCCTCTGTTTCTAAAGATTTTGCTCTCGACGGTGTCCTCCAGTATTCCTTCTTGCGTGCGCGCATACACACACACACACACACACACACACACACACACACACACACACACACACACACAAATTTATTTTTTAATGAAAGATGTCTGACGGGTTGACCTGTGGCGTAGCCCGTGGTCTGGGTTAAGTTCGATGGTCATTATTTAGTGGTGAGTTGGCTAAGCCAGCGAATTATTCCTGCAATGTTTTTTATTCAGTCTACATTGCTCGGTTGAACCTATTCATAACGTATATCGGGTAGAATTGTGGCGTAACGGTGGCGTGCAGCGTCATAGACGCACAACCAGAGATAGAACAAAATCTTGATAATATTTATTTTGCTGCTACATTATTTATTTGGAATATATGTTGTTGCCACATTGGCCTATAGTGTAGCCCGAGGTCTAGTTGTCTGTGACAGTCTGTTGTAAGTTGCCGAAGTCAACGATGGAATGTCACAAAAATTACTAGAATATTTTTATATTATTTTCTACTGCTACTGGATTTCGATGTGGTGTTTATTTGCACCCTGTTGAATCTTTGGTCCACAACAGTAGGTGGGTATTAATGCCAGTTTAAATATTTCCCTTCACATCTAGTGAAGGGATCACCGAAGAAAACTATTTTCTTACTATGGTCTGACGTTTTCCAATAGTGTTGGAGAAGTCAGTAAAAAAAAAGAGCATCACCTCCCACACTAGCCGGACTTCCCCAGACTTCTATAGTTAAAATAGGCACGACTGTGACAGCATAGTCGCCAAACTACTTGATATCATCATTGATCAAACCTGAGGTGGTGTATCGTATTCTTCGAAACGTAAAACGTAAAGAATAAATTATTTAATTTTTTTTTAAACTTGTTCATGTATATTAGCACCTTTAATATACTGGAGAGGAATGCGTGTAATTTGTCTGGGTCTGATGCGGGAACAAGGTTGCCAACCATGGAAGTACTATTTATTAGTAGCATCAAACTAATGAAAAACATTGTTATTTGAAATTCTCGATAATTCCTAATGACAAATTCCTGAAGTTCATTTCCTGTGAAAATATTTTCAGGAGACGTAGCTGATTCAACAAATTTCCTCAGGATGTCCACGTTTCACCTTTATAATATTTTTTTATACAGCACTTATGCGGAAGTGTAGAGTTGTACTAGAGAACTGTACCATTCAGAGTTAACAGATGGAAGTAAACAACTGGTAAACGAAATTTAATATTTAGACCACAGAAACCATCAATAAAATGCAGAAAGAGCTCCTGCACCTACTTGTCGGTAATGTCATTTCCTGTTAATTTCACGTGAGTATACATATAGCCTACAGGTACTTAAAGCATCGTAACATATTACCTTTACTCCATAGCCTGTCATAATCGAAATTGTTTCGACTTTCACGGGGCTTCTTGAACCGTGTTTTATTTGAAGTATAGTAAATTCACAGAAAGTTATTGTAAATCTCATTATTAGTCGTTTGGCGTTGAATCTTTGCTAGACTTAATTGTGAGACTTGTATCGTAGGGAAATAGTTTTACTTGATCGATGTGAGACAGGAGACGAAACAAACCTAAATGTAAACATTTTGTCGTGTTCTGTGTGGTATCCTTGTTGGTGAGTGTATCCACATTTCACCAATAACGAAGTTGTACACGGAAATATTTCTCAAGCACAGCTTGATGTATTTTACAAATCATAACTATTAAATACCATAATTCCCGCGAGTATCCAAAAATTTTGTATCCATGTTAAGTCATTATTCCGTTTACATCAAAGTATCCAATACGATGTTTCAGCCACAGTGTTACAGGGTTTAGAACCTTTGTCTTCGGCGAAAGCCTTTCCAACGAAATACTGCTTCAGCTCTGGAAACACGTGTAGGAAAAAAAATGCTTGAGGGAGAACGTGTCTCATACAGTGACTGTGATAAGCTTCCAACGAGAAGAACTGAAACAGTTGCACGAGTCATGGGGACGGGCGCTAAGTTCTAGGTAATAAAATCCCAGACACAGCGTTCCTGATCGTTTGTTTTAAATATCGTGACAACGTTTTCCTGGTATTTCACAGTAGCTACCAGAAATTAATGTGCCATCGAAGGAAAAAATCTAAGAGAAATGATGCAAAGATAAAGCTTTCTTTAGCTCTTTGGCGTGAATTGACACTTTTGCATCCGAGTGAGGAGACAACCCGCAATCGAAGACAAACGGGGTTCAAACCCGTGCCCGCCCATCCTGAATTAGGTTTCCCGTAGTTCCCGTAGATCGGTTAAAGTGAATACTGTAATGATTCCTCACTCAAGGACACTACAGATTCCATCCCATTGTTGGCCTTTCACGCTTAAGCTTCCATTGTAATGAGTAACAAATCATTGGAACTATAAAGCTTAATATTTTTTCTTCCCTGAATGTTTTAGCGTTTTCGTTTCTAAGCGTCAGCGTATGTGGCACAAAGCCATTTTCACATATTCTTAAGTGTGTGATGAGGTTCTGTAGTGTGATGGCACATTCCATAAAAAATATTTCGATCATTTACAGCACAAAGGTCGCTATAGACGAGATTTGGATTTTAAAATGCCACACTGCACTATCTCTCTAGATCCACTCCCACACTGCAGTTGGGTATAGAGGGTGTTTCGCAGTTCCCGTTACATGCCTCCAGAGGCTGTTGAAGGGACTTGGTAGATACACTTATTGGATGTAGGTTCCACCTTTTATACAAAACACTGTTCTTTTCGTGTTACCCAAACATGCTTCAGTGTCCCTGTGCCATCATCACTGATTTTTTTTTTATTGAAAGGCTGTAAAATGTGAGCATATTGTAGGTTGCAACTGATCTAACGATATGAGGCATAAAGACAATTTTTGTTCGTTTTTGTTCTTACTTGGCTTTTACATTATATGGTTTTGCAGGACCATGTGTACTGTGCCCTGCACTGATAGCAAATCAGGCGACGTAAATGCGAATTTTATCAGCGAGTTGACACATACGATTTTTAAAAACGTGATTTTGGTGTTACTACTCACAAACACGGCACAGAGGTGCTGAAATATGTTTGCATAACAAGCAAAAAGTGTTTTGCAGAAAATGCGGAACCTCTATCAAATAATTTTAACTGCAGACACGAAAAAAAAATTGCATGACCTGCAAACTCGAAAGATGAACGTTGATACAGTTATGATAAAGAAGCCGTGTCAACAAATGTACTGTTTGGTTCTAAAATAAGCTTGAAGACAGGACCACTTTCAAATCTCTATTCGTGGTACCCATACAATGGGTTCAATAAGCTCTTACCTGTGTACTCACCTTTGTCCATGGCAATGACAATGTTCCGTGTAGCTGCTCGCCGTCAGATTCTCTTACGCGTGACGAAGTGCGTACTCTTCAAAGTCAGTGTGGTCCCCCCAGGGGGTCCACAACTCTTTTGTGGATACGTGCGTAGCGAGCACGGGACCCCGAGCTAATGTGGCCTTCCTTCCTTTCCGGGCTGCATACCTTCCCTTTTCGCACCCTTCCCCATCCCGCATCTTCGCCCCTCCTCTCCTCACCTCTGCCTCTTTGCTTCCCTTTCTCCCCATCTGGGAGTATGGTTTGTGCCTACGTCCGGAGATGGACGCTCTAAACTATTACAAATTCCTTGCTTTCTATACTTGCAAGTCTTCGTCCTTCCTCTGTCCTTCTCTTTTCCTTCCCGCTTCTCTCTGCACTTTTCTCCGCTGCGGCGTTTGAGACCCCATTTCTTTCCTTTCCCTTTCTCTTTTTTCCTCCCTGTGCGTGTCTGAAGGCCGACCCACGCACTTCCATGCGTAGCCGGTGACGGGGTAACGCGTAATTCCCCACCCCGGGTAGACAGGTAGGACACGTACGTACCCCCTGGTAACGGCCAGGCCCAGGGAGGGGTGATTACCTGAGCTGATACCTTCCGAAAGTGCCGATTGGTCCCTCCGTCCGTTTGTCTGGAGGTGTGACCTGAGGTGTGAACAATCACCTAAGGCGGGAGTGCCCTCAGTGAGGGCCCCCACAAGGGAGGAGCGCGCCATCGGAGACGCTGGTAATCATGGGGGATTCTTCCGCAATGGTTTCCTCACCTTCCACTATGTCTGCTCACAAACGTAAGTATACTGAGTCTCAGCCACAGACAGTTCTTCCATCGTTGCCACAGTTCCTTGTTGTTTCTCGGTCTGACGAAGGTCACGACTTCTCCACGGTCAACCCTTTCATTATTCAGAGAGGTGTCGACGCAATTGCAGGTCCTGTAAAGTCTTGTTCCAGATTACGGAATGGCACCCTGTTGTTAGAAACAGTCAGTGCCCTCCAGGCACAAAAATTGCTGCGTACTTCTCTGCTTCACACCTTCCCTGTCCGGGTGGAACTGCACCGTACCTTGAATTCCTCGCGTGGAGTCGTTTATACACGCTCCCTCGATGGATTGTCTGACGAAGAAATTCAGCACTATCTGTCTGACCAGGGCGTAACGGCAGTTCATAGAGTAATGAAACGGATTGACACGAACATCATTCCAACCCGCACTGTCTTCTTGACATTTGACACAGTTCAACTCCCATCGAAAATCAAAGCAGGCTATGAGATAATTTCCGTTCGCCCTTACGTCCCAAACCCTACGCGTTGCTATCGATGTCAGCGGTTCAATCACACCAGCCAGTACTGTTCCAATCCAGCCAACTGTGTTACGTGTGGCAAGGATGCCCATGAGGGTGCTTGTCCACCTCCATCCCCTCGCTGCATCAACTGTATGGGTGACCACGCTGCTTCCTCTCGAGATTGCCCCGTTTTTAAGGACGAGAAGCTCATCCAGGAAATAAGGGTGAAGGAAAAGGTGTCGACCTTTGCTGCTCGAAAATTATTCGCCAGTCGCAAGCCCACCGTGCCTCAGACAGGAAAATACAGCACTGTCCTTGCTTCTCCTCGGCCAACAAAGGAGGCGGCCACGCAGACTTGCGACCTCACCTTTAGTACCACGGTCGTCAGATCGGCCAGCGCAAAGATCGCTCGTTCAACCTCACCACTTTCGCCTGCCCCCTCTATGGCTCACCCTTCGTCGGGTTCTGCTACATCTCGAGCCCAAAAGTCGGACGCCAAGTCTTCGAAAAAAGAGCATACTCGTGAAGAGTTTTTACGTACCGCAACTTCACAACCATCGGTTCCTTCTTCATCTAAACCACATTCTTCCAAGAAGGCTACAAAGAAACCCAGTTCCTCTCCTTCTCCGCCACGGCGTGCCCCCTCTACAGCACCACCTGGCGGAAATCGCCCTCGGCCATCTTCTGTGTCGCCGAGGCGCACTGCTGGTGGCCGGTCAACCGGCCGATCGCTGGTGGCAGGGACTGCTCCTGACCAACCTATGGATCAGGATCTTCTGCCTTCGGCTGAATGCCATTCCATGCTGTCGGTTGCTAGCTCCGAGCAGTCTTTGAGTTGACAGCAACTTTGGTCACATTCCTCCATTTTCTTTTCACCCCATGTCCATTATCCACTGGAATATCCGCGGTATTCGAGCCAATCGGGATGAATTGTCGGTCCTCTTACGCTCCTACTCGCCAGTCATCTTCTGTCTTCAGGAAACAAAGCTGCGTCCCCATGACCGCTTTGTTCTCCCTCACTTTCAGTCCGTCCGATATGACCTCCCCTCTGTTGAAGGCACTCCAGCCCATGGAGGACTCATGATTCTTCTCCATGATACTCTCCATTATCACCCAATCCCCTTAAATAGCTTCTTCCAAGCTGTCGCCGCCCGTCTTTCCCTTTCTGGATACACGTTCTCTCTTTGTACTGTATACATTCCATCATCCACACCAATGGCACGAGCTGATCTCCTTCATCTTCTTGGTCAGCTTCCACCCCCCTATTTGCTGGTTGGGGACTTCAGTGCCCACCACCCGCTTTGGGGATCTCCACATCCTTGTCCACGTGGCTCTCTATTGCTAGACGTCTTCCACCAAGCGGATCTAGTTTGCCTCAACACTGGGGTCCCGACATTTTTGCCTGCCTCCACGACAAATTTATCTCATTTGGACCTTGCGGTCGGTACTGTTCCGCTAGCTCAGCGCTTCGAATGGTTCGCCCTTGATGATACACACTCGAGTGACCACTTTCCACGAGTCCTTAGACTGCAGCCTCCACTGCCATATATGCGCTCGCGACGCTGGAAATTTGCCCAAGCCGATTGGACACTTTTTTCGTCTCTAGCGACATTCGATGACCGTCGCTTTCCCAGCGTCGACGATGAGGTCACACATATTACCGACGTTATTCTTACAGCTGCGGAACGTTCAATACCACGCACCTCCGAATTGCCCCGGCGCCCCCCAGTTCCTTGGTGGAACGCGGCATGCCTTGACGCAATACGTGAGCGGCGACGTGCTCTTCGCATTTTCCGTCACCATCCTACTTTGGCCAACTGTATCCGCTATAAGCAGCTCCGTGCGCGATGCCGTCGCGTCATCCGCGATACCAAGAAGGCAAGCTGGAAATTCTTTATTAGCTCATTTAACACCTTCTCTCCCTCCTCGGAAGTTTGGAGTCGGATTCGACGGTTCTCAGGCGCGCATAGTTTCTCCCCGGTCTCTGGGCTCACTGTCGCGCATGATACCTTAGTGGACCCCGTCGCAATTTCTAACTCGTTGGGTCAGCACTTTGCTGAGATTTCGAGCTCTTCAAATTACCCGCCAGCGTTTCTCCCGAAGAAACGTGCAGCAGAAGTGCGACATCTTGCTTTCTCCTCTCAAAATCACGAAAGCTACAATACTGTTTTCTCCATGCGGGAACTCCAACATGTCCTCTCTTCTCGCTCCTCCGCCCCAGGACCGGATGGTATCCATGTCCAAATGTTGCTGCATTTATCAACCCATAGTCTGCGTTACCTCCTTCGCCTTTGTAATCGAATTTGGACCGACAGTACCTTTCCCAGACGGTGGCGGGAAGCTATTGTCGTTCCCGTTCCGAAACCTGGAAAGGACAAACATCTCCCCTCTAGCTATCGCCCCATTTCTCTCACGAGTAGTGTTTGTAAGGTTTTGGAGCGGATGGTGAATTACCGTTTAGCTTGGTGGCTGGAATCCCGCATTCTTTTAACACTAGCCCAATGCGGATTTCGGAAGCATCGTTCTGCAGTTGACCATCTTGTTGCTCTCTCCACTTATATCATGAACAATTTTCTCCGTAAACGCCAAACGGTAGCAATATTTTTTGATCTGGAGAGAGCATACGATACCTGTTGGAGGACAGGCGTCCTCCGCACACTGTTCTCTTGGGGCTTTCGAGGCCGGCTGCCCCTTTTTCTTCGCGAATTTATGGCAGAGCGCACTTTTAGGGTGCGGGTGAACACTACTCTCTCCCGCACTTTCTCCCAAGAAAACGGGGTACCCCAGGGATCCGTGCTGAGTGTTGTACTGTTTGCCATCGCCATCAATCCAATTATGGATTGTCTCCTTCCTGATGTCTCGGGCTCCCTCTTTGTGGACGTTTTTGCGATCTACTACAGCTCTCAACGGACCAGCCTTCTTGAACGACGTCTTCAAGGATGTCTCGATCGCCTCCACTCGTGAAGCATCGAAACCAGCTTCCGTTTCTCACCCAGTAAGACCGTTTGTGTCAATTTTTGGCGACGTAAGGAGTTTCTTCCGCCCTCCTTACATCTAGGTCCTGTCAACCTTCCGTTTTCAGACGTCGCTAAATTCTTGGGTCTTATGTTTGACAGAAAACTGTGCTGGTCCTCCCACGTTTCCTATCTTTCGGCTCGCTGTCTGCGATCGCTTAACACCCTCCGTGTCCTGAATGGTACCTCCTGGGGAGCGGACCGAGTGGTCCTTCTCCGCCTCTATCGCGCCTTAGTGCGCTGGAAATTGGATTATGGAAGCATAGTCTACTCCTCTGCTCGGCCGTCTATTCTTCGGCGTCTCGACTCTATCCACCACCGTGGATTACGTTTAGTGTCTGGAGCTTTTTACACTAGCCCTGTGGAAAGCCTTTATGCTGAGACTGCTGAACCTCCGCTGTCCAATCGGCGAGCAGTCCTTCTGAGCCGTTAAGCCAGCCATCTGTCTTCCATGCCTGCTAATCCAGCCCATGACCTTTTTTTCGACGCCTCCTTTGATGTAGGGTATGCAGGCCGCTCCTCCTCCCTACCACCCCCGGGAGTCCGCTTCCGTCAACTGCTCCATTCTCTTTCCTGCCGCTTTTCTAAAACCTTCTTGACAACTTGGGGTACAGCACCGCCTTGGCTCCGTCCCCGGATCTGCCTGCTCCGTGACCTTTGTCAATTTCCCAAGGATGGTACCCCTACACTTGTTAATCGTCGGGCATTTGCTGCTCTATGTGCAGAAATGACGGACGCCAGATTTATTTACACCGACGGCTCGAAAACATCGTTAGGTGTAGGGAGTGCCTATATTGTTGGCGACACCCCAAATAGCTTTCGGCTTCCCGACCAGTGTTCGGTTTATACTGCGGAGCTTTACGCTGTTCTCCGGGCTGTCCACTACATCCGCTGCCATCAGCGGATACAGTACGTTATCTGCTCAGATTCTCTCAGCTCTCTCCTCAGTCTCCAAGCTCTTTACCCTGTGCACCTTGTGGTCCACCGGATTCAGGACTGTCTGCGCTTGCTCCACCTGGGGGGTGTCTCGGTGGCGTTCCTCTGGCTCCCGGGACACGCTGGTATCTGTGGGAATGAGGCGGCCGATATAGCGGCCAAAGCTGCAGTCTCTCTTCCTCAGCCAGCTATTCAGTCGCTTCCCTTCACCGATCTACGGAGCGGTTTATGTCGCAAAGTTGCTCATTTATGGCATGCGCATTGGTCAACACTTCCCCGTAATAAATTGCGGGAAGTGAAAGCCCTTCCTTGCGTTTGGACCTCTTCCTCCCGAATGCGTCGTCGGGAGGAGGTAATTTTAGCTAGACTCCGGATAGGGCACTGTCTTTTTAGCCATCGACATCTTTTAAGCGGTGATCCTCCCCCACTGTCCCCACTGCTCTCAGCTGTGGACGGTAAGACACCTTTTAATTGAATGCCCCTATTTTAATCCGTTACGCTTTCGTCTACAGCTATCGCCTGATCTATCGTCGATTTTAGCAGATGACACGCGCTCAGCCGACCGCGTTCTCCAGTTTATTAGTGACAGTGAAATGACGTCAGTCATTTGAAGCTTTTTTTTTTTTGGGACAACCAACCCCTTTCTGTAGTGGATTTTTACGCTTTCCTTCTGCTTTTAGTTTCTCCAATTTTATGACTTTGTTCCCATTGCTGCTAGTTTTCAATTTCGGTTTTTTACTGTCTTAAGACACGGGCTGGGCGCTAATGACCATAGAAGTTTTGCGCCCTAAAACCACAAAAAAAAGTCAGTGTGACGCGCCTGTGGAGCACCGCAGTCAACCCTCCTTGTTGCGAACGTACTACTTTCTCAGAGTCGTTGTTAGCCGGATGACAATGGTACCAGATGTCATAACAGCGACTGACGACGGGGCCCACTTCCCAGTTTGTGTGCGTAGCGTGAACCGGGAGTTTTGAAAGAGATCCATTTTCAAACTTCTCTTTTATCCAAGCGCTAAAGTTTCGGAGGATGATTCCTTGCTCGGCCGCTGTGACCGAGCGGTTCTAGGCGCTTCAGTCCGGAACCACGCGGCAGCTACGGTCGCAGGTTCAGTTTCGAATCCTGCCTCGGGCATAGACGTGTGTGATGTCCAAAAAAAAGGTTCAAATGGCCCTGAGCACTATGGTACTTAACTTCTGAGGTCATCAGTCCCCTAGACTTAGAACTACTTAAACCTAACTAACCTAAGGACATCACACACATCCATGCCCGAGGCAGGATTCGAACCTGCGACCGTAGCGGTCGCGCGGTTCCAGACTGTAGCGCCTAGAGCCGCTCGGCCACTCCGGCCGCCTGTGTGATGTCCTTAGGTTAGTTAGGTTTAAGTAGTTCTAAGTCTAGGGGACTGATGACCTCGTATGTTAAGTCCCATAGTGCTTAGAGCCATTTGAACCATTTTTTAAGTTTTTTTATCAGAGCTTCGTGTATTAACCCACGAGCAGGCGCGCCGTTTAATAACACGAGCTGGTGCATGGCGTACTTGTTACACCCGTAGAGAATAGCTCCTTTGTTACCAAGGTAAACATAACTGAGCAAAATCACAGTTTAATCTTAGTTTAATTAAATAATGATAAAATAAACTTACTCTGATTTTTGACGAACATTTCTTTCTTCAAATAGCTACTAGGTAAATTAAATACTTAGAGTGCAATATTTGTGGCAGTTCTACAATAAAAAAACCGCCGTGTGACTAGGGCCTCCCGTCGGGGAGACCGTTAGCCGGGTGCAAGTCGTTCGATTTGACGCCACTTCGGCGACTTGCGCGTCTATGGGGATGAGATGATGATGATGATGATGATGATGATGATGATGATGATGATGATGATGATGATGATGATGATTAGGACAACACAACACCCAGTCCCTGAGCGGCGAAAATCTCCGACCCAGCCTGGAATCGAACCCGGGCCCTTATGATTGACATTTCTGTCGCGCTGACCACTCAGCTACCGGGGGCGGACAGTTCAACAGTGAAATACTGTTGTGTGGAGTGAGTGTAATATTCAAGAAAAATGTCTAATGTTATCTACCAGTGACGACGAAAGGAGGATTTCTTCCCGTATCATTCATGGACGGAATGTGGAAAATTGATGACACATCTCCTCTCTGCGAGCTGTTACTGCTTCAGTTTTATTTTCATTGTTAAGGGACAAAAAAATTCATAGACTGTACCCTGAAAGAATTAGTCTAAAAAGGTTAGTGTGGTTTTTGTTGTTGTTTTTGTTTTTCTCTTCTAGAGGAGCTTGAAATGTCTGCATTTCTGTTATTCAGGGGATGAAACTAAATCTAGCAATGAATTGTCTATCATTTGCTTTTGCCACAACTTGGTCCATGGTATTTGTGCTTCACAAGGGGTGGACAAAAATAAGGAAACACGAAAAATAAAACATTGTGCCTGATAGGGTGTAGGAAAGCCGTTGGTATCCAAAACAGCTTCCAGCGGTCTCGGAATGAATAAATACAGATCGTGAATATTTTTCAAGGGAATCTTAAACAGTTTTTCCTGCGAAATAGTGGTAAGTTCAGGTAGTTGATGGAAGTAGATAGCGATCACCCATGATTCTCTCCAAAGAATAATATTGAGATCTGGTGACTGTCGTGGCTAGAAGGGATGAGAAAATTCGTCCTCTAACGAAACCAGTACCGGGAAATGAGACTAATGTGAACAGGGCTCCGTCGTCTTCGAGCACATCGCTATAGGGGAACAAATATTGTACAATGAGATGAACCTGAGCAGCCAAAATGGTCGCATAATCCTTGGCAGTAGTACGAACTTTCCCAGTTCCCACGTCACCAGTAAATTACCACGCTATGGCTGCCTAATCATCACCGAACCCTGCCACGTTCACCCTTGGGATATAAACGCGGCCAGCAGTCTGAAACAGTGTGAAGCAAGACTCAAGAGCAAATGACTTTCTTCCACTGCTACACTGATCAGCTTCCCAGGCCTCGGCACCACGCTTTTCTGTTACGAGCACTTACGTCATTGATGAGTGGTGTTAGAATTTCAGCTCATCCTGAAATTCTCTATTGAAGAAGCTCCCTTCGTGTTGTTTTGGCATTGACAGAATTCACGAGTGCGACATTCAGTTCTGCGATGACTTTTGCTGTTGCCCTCTTATTTTTCGTCACAATCCTCTTCAGAAACAGTCTGTCACAATCCCTCAACACACTTTCGTGCATGCTGTGATTTAGCGGATGATATTTCCGCTTTCCTGAAAGTGGTGTAAATCTTCGACACGGTACCTCACGAAATACCAAACACTTCGGCTACCTTGGTTATGGAAGCACTCGCCGTACGATCACCAACAATTTGTCCACATTCGAATTCAAATAGGTCCGACATAGTGCAGCCATAACTACACAGAACACTGTTCTCTCCACAACTGACACTGGCAGCGAATTGAGGACGTTGTACATGTGCCGTCCTTGGTCAAATACAGCATCGCAACCAACAAGCTTGGCTAAAATCTGCGTTCATGATCAAGTACACACTTCTCGCGGCGTTTCCACGATTTTGTCAAAACCCTTTGTATTTCCACACGCCGATACCCTTTGTTCATTTGGAATTAATCATGCAAACTGCCATTCATCAATCGTCAGCCCTGTTACAGATTCACATTTCATGACGAATACAAAATTTTGAAAATAACCGCTTGGCTGTTCTTGTAGGTAATTTATTTAACGATTTGTTTCGATGCTTAGGAGGAAGTACAAAAATGTTCCGGGAAAATCAGGAATACAGAATTAAAAGTCGCTACGGAATGAAATAAATAAGAAGTGCAGGGAAGCTAAGACGAAATGGCTGCATGAAAAATGTGAAGAAATCGAAAAAGAAATGATTGTCGTAAGAACGGACCCAGCACATAGGAAAGTCAAAAAACCTTCAGTGACATTAAAAGAAAGCATGGTAACATTAAAAGCGTAACGGGAATTCCACTGCTATATGCCCAGGAGAGAGCTGATAGGTGGAAAGAATACCTTGAAACCCTCTGAGGGGGGAAGATATGCATGACGTGATAGAAGAGGAAACAGGAGTAGATTTAGAAGAGATATGGGATCTAGTATTAGAAACAGAATTTAAAATCGCTTTGGAGGACTTAACATCAAGTAACTCAGGAGGAATAGATAACATTCCCTCAGAATTTCTAAAATCACTAGGGGAAGTGGCAACAAAACGACTATTGACGTTGGTGTGTCGAATGTATGAATGTGATGACATATCATCTGACTTTCGGAAAAATACCATCCATACAATTCCGAAGAGTGCAAGAGCTGACAAGTGCGAGAATTACCGCACAATCATCTTAACAGCTCATCCATACAAGTTGCTGACAATAATATACGGAAGAATGGAAAAGAAAGTTGAGGATGTGCTAGATGACGATCAGTTTGGCTTCAGGAAAGGTAAAGGCACGCGAGAGGCAACTCTGACGTTGTGGTTCATGATGGAAGCAGTAAAATGGTGCAAGATGTTCGAAATTCTGAGGAATATACGGGTAAGCTTTAGGGGGAGACGGGTAATATACAGTGTGCACAATAGCCAAGATGGAATAAAAAGAGTGGACGTCCAAGAACGAAGTGTTCGTATTAAAAAGGGTGTAATACAAGGCTGTAGTCTTTCCACCTTACTGTTCAATCTATATATGGAATATATCGAAGAAGCAATGATGAAAATGGAAGAAAGATCCAGGAGTGGAATTAAAATTCAAAGTGAAAGGATATCAGTGACACGATTCGCTGATGACATCGCTATCCTGAGTGAAAATGAAGAATTACATCATACGCTGAATGAAATTAACAATCTAATGAGTACAGGATATAGATTGAGACTAAATCGAAGAAAGACGAAAGAAATGAGAAGCAGCAGAAATGAGAAATGTCTTGATCATGTGGCTTATAGGCTATGAAATTGACCATTAAATAAATTATTTACAGGAGCAGCTCAGCGGTCACAATTCATACCGTCGCCTTATGGCTGTGGCTGTCCCTCACACAAGATAGTGTGGAACACAGTACTGTATTTGTACACGGACGACGCGAGCAGGATATGGACAGGTTTGAACAAGTCAAAGGCGTTTAAAAACTTAATGCCCTTGAAAGAAAAAGACTGTGTTTAATGCAGTTTAGATTTTCCACTGAGGCCCTCCAGGAAGGATGTATTTATAGCATAAGAGGTGTTCAACCGGGTCATTGGTCAGTCGTATTTCATGTTTACGAGGCCACTGGTTGTTAGGACCAGGAATATTCGTAAAATAATTGCTGTATGGCTAAAAGTTAAGACATTAAAAAGGGCGAACGCTGAATAGGGCAATGGGCAGATGCAAGTTTGCAAAAGAGAGGAAGGCAAACGAAAAGGTGTATTACGAGGGAGACAGGGACAGGTAACTTAAGTCATCTGCCCTGTAGGAGAGGTGTCAAGAACAAGAGACACAGTCGGCAGTGTGTCGTCTTTCCGTGAAGTGTGTGTCAGACACAAGAGAGTGGATTTTACGTCTCTCACACTGTAGGCAGACGTGAGAGGGAGTCACGTGATATTTCCCCACGAATGTTGCTTGGTTATTCAAAGAAATCTGGGCTATCGTCGTACTGGCTCTGTGATGCCCTTGGACTTCGGTCATCGATTGAGAACTCTTGCTGCAGCACATACACCTGGCTAGAAGGACTGGGTGGTCAGTATTAAATCTTACTGAAATAAGGCAATAGATACTATCACTTTATTGAGTTCCACGTTGCGATTGACAACAAGGGTTCTACACATTTCTCTATATTAATACAGCTAGTCGGTCTTCGAATGCTAATACAAGGCGTGTTTTTTAAGTACCGTGTTGAAATTTAAAAAAGACGTGCTAAGATATCTCAATAATTTTATTTTTAATATCTCAATAATTTTATTTTTACATGAAATCCTGTACCTCAATCTACTTTTCTACATAATTTCCGTCAATATTGAGGCACTTGTCATAACGTTGTACCAGTTTTTGAATACCCTCCTTACAGAAGTCTGCCGCCTGACTTGTTAACAACTGCATCACCACTGTTTTGACTTAGTCATCGTCTTGAAGACGCTGACCCCCCCAGGTGTTTCAACAAGATGAAACATGGGTTGCCTACGTCACACCAGAATCAAAGCAACAGTCCATGGAACGGCGGCATTCAGATTCACTCAAAAAAGTGAAGTTTAAGCAAACAATTTCCGTCGGGAAAAATCATGTGCACAGTTTTTTGGGGCAGAAAAGGAGTATTGCTTGTGGAATTTCTGCCTCGTAATGAGACAATCAATGCAGCAACTTACTGTAAGACATTGTACAATCTGCGCCGTTCAATTCAGAACATAAGACGTGGCAAGTTGAGCAAGGGCATCGTTTTGCTGCAAGACAATGCCCGTCCGCATGCGGCGAATCAGACCAAAGATGTCATCACATCTCTTCGATGGGAAACTCTAGACCATCCTCCGTACATCCCCGATCTTGCGCCCAGTGACTACCATCTGTTCCTGCACTTGAAGAAAGGCCTAGGCGGTCAGCGTCTTCATGACGAAGTCAAAACAGTGGTAATACAGTGGTTAAGAAGTCAGGCGGCAGACTTCTATGGGGAAAAATGGTACAACGTTATGACAAGTGCCTCAGTATTGACGGAAATTATGTAGAAAAGTAGATTAAGGTACAGGCTTTAATGTAAAAATAAAATTATTGAGCTATTATAGCACGTCTTTTTTTAATTTCAAAACGGTACTTACTTAAAAAACACACCTCGTATTTGCTTGGATCGAACTTGATATAGCTTTGTAGATGACTGCTTCATCTACAGAAGTCACATATTGCAGCTTAGTCAGCGTATCCTGCTCAGCTTTAATCTGCCAGGAAGTTTCAGAGTTAATCCTCTGGCTGGGACACACTTGAAATTACCGGTCTGTCTACAAACGAATATCCTTCGGAAATTATGTGCTGTCTGCTGCCTGTTAAGTTTTTAAATATGCACAAAAATGTGGTTATGTTTGCCGTACGTTTATAGTTGTCAGTGCTCTACTGAAGTAATACGAATTGTTGAGATAAGGAACCCACCTGGTTACCTTGCCTCTTACCATGCGAATAGCACGATATGAGTGTTACAGTACCAGTGTTTCCGCAATCCCTGCTGGTTACCACGTTTTACTGTTCATTTTCTGGTAGTTCATTATTACCTATATATATACACTCCTGGAAATAGAAATAAGAACACCGTGAATTCATTGTCCCAGGAAGGGGAAACTTTATTGACACATTCCTGGGGTCAGATACATCACATGATCACACAGACAGAACCACAGGCATATAGACACAGGCAACAGAGGATGCACAATGTCGGCACTAGTACAGTGTATATCCACCTTTCGCAGCAATGCAGGCTGCTAGTCTCCCATGGAGACGATCGTAGAGATGCTGGATGTAGTCCTGTGGAACGGCTTGCCATGCCATTTCCACCTGGCGCCTCAGTTGGACCAGCGTTCGTGCTGGACATGCAGACCGCGTGAGACGACGCTTCATCCAGTCCCAAACATGCTCAATGGGGGACAGATCCGGAGATCTTGCTGGCCAGGATAGTTGACTTACACCTTCTAGAGCACGTTGGGTGGCACGGGATACATGCGGACGTGCATTGTCCTGTTGGAACAGCAAGTTCCCTTGCCGGTCTAGGAATGGTAGAACGATGGGTTCGATGACGGTTTGGATGTACCGTGCACTATTCAGTGTCCCCTCGACGATCACCAGTGGTGTACGGCCAGTGTAGGAGATCGCTCCCCACACCATGATGCCGGGTGTTGGCCCTGTGTGCCTCGGTCGTATGCAGTCCTGATTGTGGCGCTCACCTGCACGGCGCCAAACACGCATACGACCATCATTGGCACCAAGGCAGAAGCGACTCTCATCGCTGAAGACGACACGTCTCCATTCGTCCCTCCATTCACGCCTGTCGCGACACCACTGGAGGCGGGCCGCACGATGTTGGGTCGTGAGCGGAAGACGGCCTAACGGTGTGCGGGACCGTAGCCCAGCTTCATGGAGACGGTTGCGAATGGTCCTCGCCGATACCCCAGGAGCAACAGTGTCCCTAATTTGCTGGGAAGTGGCGGTGCGGTCCCCTACGGCACTGCGTAGGATCCTACGGTCTTGGCGTGCATCCGTGCGTCGCTGCGGTCCGGTCCCAGGTCGACGGGCACGTGCACCTTCCGCCGACCACTGGCGACAACATCGATGTACTGTGGAGACCTCACGCCCCACGTGTTGAGCAATTCGGCGGTACGTCCACCCGGCCTCCCGCATGCCCACTATACGCCCTCGCTCAAAGTCCGTCAACTGCACATACGGTTCACGTCCACGCTGTCGCGGCATGCTACCAGTGTTAAAGACTGCGATGGAGCTCCGTATGCCACGGCAAACTGGCTGACACTGACGGCGGCGGTGCACAAATGCTGCGCAGCTAGCGCCATTCGACGGCCAACACCGCGGTTCCTGGTGTGTCCACTGTGCCCGAGCTGATACCTTCCGAAAGGACCGATTGGTCGCTCCATCCGTTTCTCAGGAGGTGTGACCTGAGGTGTGAACAATCACCTAAGGCAGGAATGCCCTCAGAGAGGGCCCCCACAAGAGAGGAGCGCGCCATCGGAGACGCCGGTAATCATGGGGAATACTTCCGCAATGGTTTCCTTATCATCTGCAATGTCTGCTCACAAGCGTAAGTTCAATGAGTCTCAGCCACAGACAGTTCTTCCATCGTTGCCACAGTTCCTTGTTGTTTCTCGTTCTGACGAAAGTCACGACTTCTCCCGGGTCAACCCTTTCATTATTCAGAAAGGTGTCGACGCAATTGCAGGTCCTGCAAAGTCTTGTTCCAGATTACGAAATGGCACCTTGTTGTTAGAAACAGTCAGTGCCCTCCAGGCACAAAAATTGCTGCGTACTTCACTGCTACACACCTAACCTGTCCGTGTGGAAGCACACCGCACTTAAACTCCTCACATGGGGTCGTTTATACACGCTCCCTCGACGGATTGTCCGACGAGGAAATTCAACACTATCTGTCTGACCAGGGCGTAACGGCTGTTCATAGTCATGAAAAGGGTTGACACGAACGTCGTTCCAACCCGTACTGTCTTCTTGACATTTGACAGAGTTCAACTCCCATCGAACATAAAAGCGGGCTATGAGATAATTTCCGTTCGCCCGTACATCCAAAACCCTATGCCTCTCCTCGGCCAACAAAAGAGGCAGCCACACAGACTTGTGATCTCAACTTTAGTGCCACGGTCGTCAGATCGGCCAGCGCAAAGATCGCCCGTTCAACCTCCCCACTCTCACCTGCTCACTCTATGACTCACCCTTCATTGGGTTCTGCTAAATCTCGAGCCCAAAAGTCAGACACCCGGACTTCCAAAAAAGAGCCTACTCACGAAGATATTTTACGTACCCCAACTTTACAACCATCGGTTCCTCCATCTAAACATCCTGTTTCCAAGAAGGCTCATAAGAAACCCATTTCCTCTCCTCCTCCGCCATGGCGTGTCTCATCTACAGCACGACCTGGCGGTAGCCGCCCTCGGCCGTCTTCTGTGTCGCCAAGGCGCACTGCTGGTGGCCGATCAACCGGCCATCGCTGGTGGCAGGAGCTGCTCCTGAACAACCTATGGATCAGGATCTTCTGCCTTCAGCTGAATGCCATTCCACGCTGTCGGTCGCAAGCTCTGAGCAGTCGTTGAGTTGACGGCAACCTTGGTCACATTCTTCCATTTTCTGTCCACCCTATATCCATTATCCATTGGAATATCCGCGGCATTCGAGCCAATCGGGATGCTTAGTCGATCCTCTTACGATTCTACTCGCCGGTCATCTTCTGTCTTCAGGAAACAAAGCTGCTTCCCCACGACCGCTTTGTTTTCCCCCATTTTCAGTCAGTCCGATTTGATCTCCCCTCTGCTGATGGCACTCCAGCACATGGAGGACTCATGATTCTTCTCCATGATACTCTCCATTATCAGCCAATTCCCTTAAACACTTCCTTCCAAGCTGTCACTGTCCGTCTTTCCCTTTCTGGATACACCGTCTCTCTTTGTACTGTATACATTTCATCGTCCACGCCGATGGCAAGTGCTGATCTCCTTCATCTCCTTGGCAGGTCCCCAACCAACTAATGGGGGGGGGCGGGGGGAGCCCCGCCCCCCCCCCATTAGTTGGTTGGGGACTTCAGTGCCTACCACCCGCTTTGTGGATCTCCACATCCTTGTTCACGTGTCTCACTATCGATAGACGTCTTCCACCAAGCGGATTATGTTTGCCTCAACACTGGGGACCCTACATTTTTGTCTGCTTCCACGACGAATTTCTCTCATTTGGTCCTTTCAGCCGGTATTGTTCAGCTAGCTCGGCGCTTTCAATGGTTCGCTCTTGCTAATACACTCGCGAGTGACCACTTTCCATATGCCCTTCGATTGCAGCCACAACGGCCATCTATGCGACCGAGACGCTGGAATTTGTCCCAAACCGATTGGACACTTCTTTCGTCTCTAGCGACACTCGATGACCGTCACTTTTCTAGCGTCGACGATGAGGTCACTCACATTACATACGTTATTCTTACAGCTGCGGAACGTTCAATACCTCACACCCCCGAATTGCCCCGGCGCCCCCCCCCCCCCCCAGTTCCTTGGTGGAACGAGGCATGCCGTGACGCAATACGTGAGCGGCGACGTGCTCTTCGCGTTTTCAGACACCATCCTACTTTGGCCAACTGCATCCGCTATAAGGAGTTACGCGCGCGATGCCGTCGCGTCATCCGCGATACCAAGAAGGCAAGCTGGGACTTCTCTACTAGCTCATTTAACACCTTCACTCCCTCCTCGGAAGTTTGGAGTCGGATTCGACGGTTATCTGGTGCGCCTAGTTTCTCCCCGGTCTCTGAGCTCACTGTCACGCATGATAAATTGGTGGACCCCGTCGCAATTTCTAACTCGTTGGGTCAACACTTTGCTGAGATTTCGATCTCTTCAAATTGTCCGCCAGCGTTTCTCCCGAAGAAACGTGCAGCGGAAGTGCAACCTCTTGCTCTCTCCCCTCAAAATCGCGAAAGCTATAATACTGTATCTCCATGCGGGAACTCCAACATACACTCTCTTCTTCTCGCTCCTCCGCCCCAGGACCGGATGGTATCCACATCCAAATGTTGCTGCATTTATCATACCATAGTCTGCGTTACTTCCTTCGCCTTTATAATCGAATTTGGACCGACAGTACTTTTCCCAGACGATGGCGGGAAGCTATCGTCGTTCCTGTTCCGAAACCTGGAAAGGACAAACATCTCCCCTCTAGCTATCGCCCCATTTCTCTCACGAGTAGTGTCAGGTTTTGGACCATGTGGTGAATTGCCGTTTAGCCTGGTGGCTGGAGACCCGCAGTCTTTTAACACCTGCCCAATGCGGTTTCCGAAAGCATCGTTCTGCAGTTGACCATCTTGTTGCTCTCTCCACTTATATCATGAACAATTTTCTCCGGAAACGCCAAACAGTAGCAATATTTTTTTGATCTGGAGAGAGCATACGATACCTGTTGGAGGACAGGCATCCTCTGCACACTGTTCTCTTAGGGCTTTCGAGGTCGGCTGCCCCTTTTTCTTCGCGAATTTATGGCAGAGCGCACATTTAGAGTACGGGTGAACACTGCCCTCTCCCGTACTTTCTTCCAAGAAAACGGGGTACCCCAGGGCTCCGTGCTGAGTGTTGTATTGTTTGCCATTGCCATAAATCCAGTCTCCTTCCTGATGTCTCGGGCTCCCTCTTTGCGGACGATTTTGCGATCTACTACAGCTCTCAACGGACCAACCTGCTTGAACAACGTCTTCAAGGCTGTCTCGATCGCCTCCACTCTTGGAGCATCGAAACGGGCTTCTGCTTTTCTCCCAGTAAGACCGTTTGTGTTAATTTTTGGCGTCGTACGGAGTTTCTTCCACCTTCCTTACATCTAGGACCCGTCAACCTTCCGTTTTCAGACGTCGCTAAATTCTTGGGTATTATATTTGACAGAAAACTGTGCTGGTCCTCCCACGTTTCCTATCTTTAGACTCGTTGTCTGAGATCCCTCAACACCCTCCGTGTCCTGAATGGTACTTCATGGGGAGCGGACCGAGTGGTCTTCTCCGCCTATATCGCGTCTTAGTGCGCTCGAAATTGGACTACGGATGCATAGTTTACTCCTCCGCTCGGCCGTCAATTTTTTCGGCGTCTCGACTCTATCCACCACCGTGGATTACGTATAGTGTCCGGAGCTTTTTACACCAGCCCTGTGGAAAGCCTTTATGCTGAGACTGCTGAACCTTCGCTGTCCAATCTGAGAGCTGTCCTGAGTCGTTATGCTAGCCATTTGTCTTCCAAGCCTGCTAATCCGGCCCATGACATTTTTTTCGACGCCTCCTTGGATTTAGTTTATGCAGGTCGCCCTTCCTCCCTATTACCACCGGGAGTCCGCTTCCATCAACTGCTCCATTCTCTTTCCTCCGCTTTCCTAAAACTTTCTTGACAACTTGGGGTACAGCACCGCCTTGGCTCCGTCCGCGGACCTGCCTGCTCCGTGACCTTTCAGTTTCCCAAGGATGGTAGCCATTCACTTGTTTATCGTCGGGCATTTGCTGCTCTATGTGCACAAATGAAGGAAGCCACATTTATTTACACTGATGGCGCAGAAACATCGTTTGGTGTTGGCAGTCCCTATATTGTTGGCGACACCCCAAATCGATTTCGGCTTCCCGACCAGAGTTCGGTTTATAGTGCGGAGCTTTACGCTGTTCTCCAGGCTGTCCAATATATCTACATCTACATTTATACTTCGCAAGCCACCCAACGGTGTGTGGCGGAGGGCACTTTACGTGCCACGGTCATTACCTCCCATTTCTGTTCCAGTCGCGTATGGTTCGCGGGAAGGACTACTGTCTGAAAGCCTCCGTACGCGCTCGAATCTCTCTAAATTTACATTCGTGATCTCCTTAGGAGGTATAAGTAGGGGGAAGCAATATATTCGATACCTCATCCAGAAACGCACCCTCTCGAAACCTGGCGAGCAAGGTACACCGCGATGCAGAGCGCCTCTCTTGCAGAGTCTGCCACTTGAGTTTGCTAAACAACTCCGTAACGCTATCACGGTTACCAAATAACCCTGTGACGAAACGCGCCGCTCTTCTTTGGATCTTCTCTATCTCCTCCGTGAACCCGATCTGGTACGGATCCCACACTGATGAGCAATACTCAAGTATAGGTCGAACGAGTGTTTTGTAAGCCACCTCCTTTGTCGATGGACTACATTTTCTAAGGACTCTCCCAATGAATCTCAACCTGGCACCCGCCTTATCAACAATTAATTTTATATGATCATTCCACTTCAAATCGTTCCGCACGCATACTCCCAGATATTTTTTACAGAAGTAACTGCTATCCAGTGTTTGTTCCGCTATCATATAATCATACAATAAAGGATCCTTCTTCCTATGTATTCGCAATACATTACATTTGTCTATGTTAAGGGTCAGTTGCCACTCCCTGCAACAAGTGCCTATCCGCTGCAGATCTTCCTGCACTTTGCTACAATTTTCTAATACTGCAACTTCTCTGTATACTACAGCATCATTCGTGAAAAGCCGCATGGAACTTCCGACACGATCTACTAGGTCATTTACATATATTGTGAAAAGCAATGGTCCCATAACACTTCCCTGTGGCACACCAAAGGTTACTTTAACGTCTGTAGACGTCTCTCCATTGATAACAACATGCTGTGTTCTGTTTGCTAAAAACTCTTCAATCCAGCCACACAGCTGGTCTGATATTCCGTAGGCTCTTACTTTATCAGGCGAGAGTGCGGAACTGTATCGAACGCCTTCCGGAAGTCAAGGAAAATAGCATCTACCTGGGAGCCTGTATCTAATATTTTCTGAGTCTCATGAACAGATAAAGCGAGTTGGGTCTCACACGATCGCCATCCGTCGCCATCAGCGGATACAGTATGTTATCTGTTCAGATTCTCTCAGCTCTCTCCTCAGTCTCCAAGCTCTCTACCCTGTCCACCCTCTGGTCCACCGGATGCAGGACTGCCTCCACTTGCTTCACTTCGGGGGCGTCCCACTTGCTTCACTTCGGGGGCGTCTCTGTGGCGTTCCTCTGGATCCCAGGACACGTTGGTATCTGTGGAAATGAGGCAGCCGATATAGCGGCCAAGGCTGCAGTCTCTCTTCTTCAGCCAGCTGTTCACGTAGTTCCCTTCGCCGATCTACGGAGTGTTTTATGTCGTCGTGTTGCTCTTTTATGGCACGCGCATTGGTCGACACTTCCCAATAATAAATTGCGGGACGTGAAAGCTCTTCCCTGTGCTTGGACCTCTTCCTCCCGAACGCGTCGTCGGGAGGGGGTAATTTTAACTAGACTCCGGATAGGGCACTGTGTTTTTAGCCATAGACATCTTTTAAGTGGCGATCCTCCCCCACTCTGTCACTACTGCTCTCAGCTGTGGATGGTAAGACACCTTTTACTTGAGTGCCCCTATTTTACTCCGTTACGCGCCCGTCTACAGCTGTCGCCTGATATATCTTCCATTTTAGCAGATGACACGCGTTCAGCCGATCGCGTTCTCGAGTTTATTAGTACCAGTGAGATGACGTCAGTCATTTGAAGCTCTTTTTGGGGACAACCAACCCCCTTCTCTAGTGGTTTTTTAAGCTTTCCTTCTGTTTTTAGTTTCTCCCATTTTTTGAGTTTCGTTCACGTTGCTGCTGGTTTCCAGTTTCCTAAGTCACAGACCGGGCGCTAATGACCGTAGCAGTTTTGCGCCCTAAAACCATAACAAAAAAAACCTGCAAAAAACTCTCATTCATAAGGCGTGACACCCGTCTTCAGTCCCCATCGGTGAAGGAGGCCCATTTAGGAGCACTGATTTCATATGGTGTTCTAGTTTGACCTGGTGGACAGTCAATTGATTACTAAGAAATCGGACAGCTTGATTCACAGTGTGGTCATGGGCTCGATAACTCCTTTCTGCCTATATGTAACGCCTACATGTCGACCGATCTTACTGCGCAGATCCTGCCAGATTCGCACGCACTGTCACATCACATCACTTCACTTCACTACCAAGACTTACGTCTATTGTAGAGTCAGTCCTACACCATCTACAGCGTCCTAATGTGATGCGTACGTATTTCAGTATGCAGTCAGGTGAGCTTATTTCGCACTGCGTCACTGTCACTACCCTCTCTAGCAGGAATGGGCACGGAGCCGCGCGTCACCTCGAGCGGCCTACAGCGGCAGTTCGTGTCTCTGGTGCTGCGCGAGCTGTGGCAAGCACTTGACTGGAAGTGCGAGGACCGTATGGCACTGGACGTGGGCTGCGGCTCCGGTGACTTCTCCGCCTGCGACCTGCTGTCCCGCCTGCCCGAAGACATGGTCATCCTCGCCACCGACTCCTGCCCCTCGGCCGTCTCCAGAGCCGCCGACAAGTACGACGGCACGAGATTGTGTTTCCTTGAGCTGGACATAGGCACTGCACACATCGAAGATACCGGTGTGTGGAGGCTAGCACCGTTCTCAAAGATCTTCTCCTTCTTCAGTTTGCACTGGGTACAGAACCAAAGGTAAGCAGCTGACCTATTGGAGGTAGCATTTGGGACGATAGGGTGTTGATGATGGTATGTTGATACGGTGAGATGATGATGATGATGATGATGATGATGATGATAAGGCAACATGGCAGGATGATATGACAATGTCTGATTTAATGCAGATCTCCTCACTAGCTTATCCTGTCTGAATCTCTTCATCTTTCCATGGTTGCTTCATTTACACACATTTCAGTCTGCTTACTGCAGTCAAGCCTTGGTCTCCCTCTACAATTTACTATCTCCCCACAAACCTTCCATTACCAAACAGGCGATTTCTTGACGCCTGAGGTTAAGTCCCATCAACCGATTCCTTCTTTTAATCAATTTGTGGAATTTATTTCATTTTCATTGAACACTCAATCTTTCCATTTAATCTTAAGAAATGTTCTCCATTTCCACACTTCAAAAGCTATTCTCATGCTCTTGTACAGTTTTTCTTTAAGTCTTCGCAGGGGACTGATGACCATAGATGTTAAGTCCCATAGTGCTCAGAGCCATTTAAGTCTTCGCATCTACATCATCTCTTTCAGGGGTCTATATTTTCCCCAGTAGTTTCATCTCTTCTTTAGCTGATTGTTATGCACCACACCTCAGCCACATATACGCCTTTATGTGTATCTCTGGTCATACAGAAGACTGCCTTCATCTTCATTCTCTGTTATTCTCCGACTGAGTCTGTCCCTTCCTGTTATGTATTCTCCCAGGTGTTTACATTTGCCAACATTTTCCACTGTGCTTCATTGTATTCTTTATCTCTCTCTTTCTGTATTGCTTTGGTGGCTGTGTTAATACATCTCTCTCTCTCTCTCTCTCTCTCTGTGTGTGTGTGTGTGTGTGTGTGTGTGTGTGTGTGTGTGTGTGTGTGTGTGTGTGTGTGTGATTTCTTCTGTAACCTGGTGAAAATTTCTTTTAGATGTCATTTTAGATGATGAAGATGAAGAAGAAGAAATATTAGGTTTAATTTTACTTTTATATACCGCTATAGAGCTCATCTCTTATACAAATTGTAATGTTCACTCACTAAGAGATGACCTGAAGGCACTTCATTTTTCCCGGTGAAGCAAATACACAAGTGAAAAAAGTGTAAATCGCTTAACCCAAGTCGTGCCACAGTTCCTTGAGAAACAACAGGCCCATATTCCTCGCTGTCCATCATCAAACCGATCTAGTATTAGGTCTCTAATGACCTCGTCGTAGAGCGAACGTTAAACCCTAATCTTCCTTCCTTCCTTTCCGTCCTTTTCCTGTGGAGCACTATCTAGGGATTCATATGATGGGTATTCGTTCAGAGATCTATCATACGAGTTGCAACAGCCTAGGTAGACTGCTGGAGACGTTCTTATGAAGTAGAAATGTCTGGAAAGAGGTTAATCCAATCGTCACTCAGGTGTTGGTAAGAAATTAACTCATATTGAAGCTATATCTTTACTTACTTTTATCATTTATGCTATGACCTAAAGAATTTTCCCTGAAAAAGACAACTCAAACTATTCATTCATTACCCACAATATACAAGCCCAACGCGGTCTGACTGCTACACAATGACAACATGATTTCCAATAATTACCACAAATGAATGGCCCAGAATTGCAAAAAATCCTAACAGTAACCCATACTTTTTCATAGGTCACCTACCTCACAAAAATCTGCATAACACGAACTACAGCAATTACAGCAAACAGCAACTACAGCCAGCTAAATAAAGAGATTCTAACTACTATAGAATCTGCTAGGGGCATATGGTTAGCAAAACAAAGATTTTGTTGAGGAGTAAACAAAATATTTAGGAAATTTCACTTTATTCATATGACGACCAGTTATAAAAATTATGTAGTTTTCAATAATTTCACTACCCAAACATTACCAACAAAATCCTCATACATTTCTTTGCGGTATCACTTTACAAACACAGTCTCCACTAAGAAAAACCATGTCTATACACTTCTCTATCAACTTGCTAGCTGCTAGTCCGTCCAACCACAGGATCTCTTGCCGAGGGCGCAGAGCGCTGTCGGGATATTAACAGAGTCTATAGCGCTGCCAGCATACAAACACGCTACTTATAATATGGGCTACCCAACTGTGGTGGGTACTAGCGTGCACGATCGCCTAACATGTCACCCGTCGAATATTTCTGGAAGATTGTTCGTAGGCGAATTATTCGTCACCGTGCAACGATTGTTGCTATCTACACCCATTTGAATGTGCTTGCTGCAGTCAAGCAATGGTCTTCCTCTAAAATTTTTTCTAATCTTCCCCCAGAAACGCTCACGCACGCACTCACTGTTCTTCAAACTGACGATGCCTGGATGCTTCATAATGTGTAGTACCATCTCAACTGATCCCTTCTTTTATTCGGGTTGTGCCATAGTTTTTTCCTCCAAATTCGATCCAGCACCATCTCATTAATCATTCCATTTACCTTCTAATATTCACCAGTTTTCGGTAGCATGACTTCTCAAAGAGTTGTATTCTCTTTTTGTCGGAACTGTTCATCGTCCACCGTTCACATCCACACACTCCAGAAAAATACCTTCAGAAAGACTAATACGCACTTGAATTTTTATGAGACGAGCGAATCCCGCATTGCTTCTCGTATGTATGAGAACTTCATGTAAGCCCTCATCTCAGTCTTCCCCCTCTCTCTGTCCCTTTCCTCCACCCCTCTGTATGTGCATCTCCTCCTCCTCCCTCTCTCTGTCCATGGCCTATTCCTCCATCTCTGTTGTTCTCCTCCTTCCCTCCTCTCTCTGTCCATCCCCTCCTTCTGTTTTCGTTCCCCTCCCACCCTCTCGGTCCACCTCCTCTCGGTTGGGATCATTGGTATATGGAGTAAGACAGAGTGACTAGATATGTGAGGATAGTAGCTTCAACAGTATTTAGCATGGTTTTGCCAACTGCGAGTGGTTAGGATTACAAAGTTTCGGATGATTCGGATTCTGTAGTGGTACTCTAACCATAAGCAGATAAGCCACAAACATAACTTTCCTCTTCTCTGTTGGTTGCCATTTGTCCCAACATATTGGACCTTTTTATCACTACGTCGCGACAAGAAACAGTTTCATCCCGATTTTGCAAAATACTGTTAAGAGATCAGCTCAAGTACAGATGTAACGCCAACTGTTAGCGCAACATGTAAATGCAGCCTCAGTTACATTTATGTCAACAGATAGCGTTTCATGTTGCGTATCCTGCATCGACGATGCGAGCATCTTCTAGATTTATGGCATCATTCGAAAAAATACCAGACTTCTTCAGTAGTATGTGGCTGCAATTACATCAAAAAAAGTTTTGCACCACTCCAGTTCGCAGAACTCCTAAAGATTGACGTTGACTGTGGATATTTATCACACAGTCCCTTTGACTGTTCAGAGATGTCACTAAACCCGTCCAAAAGATGTAAACAACCGTGCAGGAGCAGCGCCTATTAGACTGAGGGGGTCCGACAGCCGATCAGTTCGTCAATCCACCAGGAAGGAGATACACGGCTCGTGTTGTCTGTAGTTCAACCATGTATAGACGGTCAATACCGTGGTTCGATAGCGTCCGCATTGTTACTTTGTGCCAGGAAAGGCTCTAAACAAGGGAAGTCTCGGAGTGAACCAAAGCGATGTTGTTCGGACATGGAGGAGAGACAGAGAGACAGGAACATGCCTCGCTCAGGCCGCCCAAGGGCTACTACTGCAGTGGATGACCGCAACCTATGGATTATGGCTCGGAGGAACTCTGCCAGCAACGCCACCTTGCTGAAAATGCTTTTCATGCAGCCACAGGACGTCGTGTTACGACTCAATCTGTGCGCAAGAGGCTGCATGATGCGCAACTTCACTCCCGACGTCCGTGGCGAGGACCATCTTTGCAACCACGACTCCACGCAACGCGGTACAGATGGGCCCAACAACATACCGATCGGATAGCTCAGAATTGACATCACGTTCTTTTCACCGATGAGTGTCGCATACGCCTTCAACCAGGCAATTGTCGGAGACGCGTTTGGTGGCAACCCGGTCAGGCTGAACGCTTTAGAGACACTGTCCAGTGAGTGCAGCAAGGTGGTTTCCTGCTGTTTTGGAGTGGCTTTATGTGGGGCCGACGTACGCCGCTGAAGGTCATGGAAGGCGCCGTAACGGCTGTACGATACGTGAATGCCATCCTCCGACCGGTAGTGCAACAATATCGGCAGCATATTGCCGAGGCATTCGTCTTCATGTACGACAATTCGCGCCCCCATCGTGCACATCTTGTGAATGACTTCCTTTAGGATAACTACGTCGCTCGACTACAGTAGCTAGCATGTTCTCCAGGCATTAACCCTATCGAACATGCCTGGGATAGATTGAAAAGGGCTGTTTATGGACGATATGACCCACCAACCACTCTGAAGGATCTGCGCCGAATCACCGTTGAGGAGTGGGACAATGTGGACCAACAGTGCCTTGATGAACTTGTGAATACTATGCCACAACGAATACAGGCATACATCAACGCAAGAGGACGTGCTACTGGGTATTAGAGGTACCGGTGCGTACAGCAATATGGACCACCACCTCTGAAGGTCTCGCTGTATGATGGTACAACATGCAATGTGTGGTTTTCATGAGCAATAAAAAGGGCGGAAATGATGTTTGTTGATCACTATTCCAATTTTTGTGACAGGTTCCGGAACTCTTGGAACCGAGGCGATGCAAAACTGTTTGTTTGGTATGTTTATTATTCTGCTTAACATCACTGGTTGAACTAAATTCTTTATTCCTTTACTTGCTACTGAGAATCGTATTTGTAAAACGCTATTTATTTTGTTTTAATAGTAGAAACTAAAATTTCCTCTACGTTCGAAATGGATCGCCGCTAACATTGCGTTTCTCCATTGCAGAGTCGCCTTCCAGAACATCAATAAACTTCTGTCTCCAGGTGGTGAAGCAGTTTTTATCATCATCAGTCACTCTCGTTTGTTTACAATGTACGAGACGATGGCGAAGTCCCCTCGATGGAGTACCTACATGGAGGTAAGTCAGGAAGTACGCATTCCAAAGCGACTTGTGAGGAATTTGATCTTTTCACGATTTTTCAGTGAAGCTGTGGTGTTCCACGAAACACGGTACTACTGAAGATAATATTAACTTTCCCGTCCTCAAACACCACGACATTACTTTATGCTGGAATCCGCAGCTTAATGTGGAATCCGAACAATGGCGCAGGTTGCATGTCTTACACAGATCAGACAACGTAGGAAGCTCCACGTGCCTGTTCGCGGACGATAACCTACAGGGGATAGGCAAAATAATGTGCACTCCAATACTTATTTGGGAATAGATTGTTAATAAGAGGCCGGAGCCCAATTTGCTAGTAATATAGCTGCGATTCTTCTTGGAATATTGGCATATAATGATTGTATAGTCTTCAGTGGAATGTTACGCCACTCTTCGATCAGAAGCTCTTCTATCTCCTGTAGTGACAAGGTATGCGGAAATCTGCTCTGGAGTCTGCGCTCCAATACCTCCCACAGGGATTCAAACATGTTCAAATCCAGGGACTGTGCTAGACAGGAAAGACGTTGCAGTTCGTTTGCATGTTCCTCAGACCATGATTGTACTGGCCTGGCTGTGTGAATGGGTGCATTATCCTCCTGAAATATGGCATCGTTTTTGGGGAACACCACCTGATCACCAAAAATGTTCACATAATCTTTGGCTGTAACACGACCTTTGAGAGTAATGGTGGGATCAGTAGAATGCTATGATATGGCTGCTCACACCATCACACTTCGACCTCCCTGCTTAACCGTTGGAATCAAGCAATCAGAACTGTAGGTTTCTTTTGACATTCTCCAGACGTAAACCCGACCCGATGTTGGAAACAACGAAAACGTTGATTCGCCTGACCATATGACGTGTTTCCACTGATCAGCTGTCCAGGGTTTATGCTCCTGACACCATGTTTTACACTTCTTTGCGTTGGTTGTCGTCACTAATGGTTTCGGTATAGCAGCTCATCCATGAATATTGGATTTCTGGAGTTTTCGGCGGACAATGTCGATAGATACGGGGTCTCGAAGATTGCTATTGAGCTCTGCAGTCACTTTAGCCGCCGTAGTTTTGTGTTGTTCTGACACAATTCGTGTTAGCGTACAGCGATCTCTGTCATTCAGTTTCTATTTGCGCTCACTGTTACGTTTACACGGTGATGTCTTTCGTTTTTTGTAGGCTGCCATGACCGTTGAAAAAGTTGCTCTTGAAACATTCAGTAAGTTGGCTGTCTTGGTTACTGATGCTCCTGCTGCTGCTAATCGGGTCTCCACAATCTGCCCTCTTTGGGTAGGCACTTCACTGCACGCCGACATCGGCCTCTGAATGCAAGTACGAAGTGTGCACTACAAGCATCCCATTACTACCACTGTTCACATTATTTTCCTTATCCCCTGTATATATTAAACAGATGTTGCAGCGGTATACAACCGTTGCTGAATACAACAGTAACTCCAGAGGATCGATTCTTGCTGCAAGGACTGGCAGTTGACACTCGACATAAACAAATACAACGTATTACGTATAAACTAGCGGAGACACTCCTTATTCTTGAATCACTTAATAAAGGCAAGGCCTCCAGTCCAGACTGTATATCGGTCAGGTTCCTCTCAGAGTATGCTGATAAAATAGCACCATATTTAGCAATTAAATAGAACAGCTCACTCACAGATTGATCTGTACCTTAAGACTGGAAAATTGCTCAAGTCACAGCAATACCCAAAAAGGGAAGTAAGAGTAATCCGCTGGAATTACAGGCCCACATCACTAACGTCAATTTGTAGTATGGTTTTGGAACATATACTGTATTCCAGCATCATGAAGTACCTCGAAGAAAATTTATTGACACACAGTCAGCACGGATTCAGAAAATATGGTTTTTGCGAAACACAACTAGCTCTTTATACTCATGAAGTAATGAATACTATCGACAGGGGATGTCAAATTTGATTCCATATTTTTATATTTCCAGAAGGCTCTCGACACTGTTCCTTACAAGCGTCTTATAGCCAAACTGCGTGCCTACGGAGTGTCGCCTCGTGATTTCCTGTCAGAAAGGTCACAGTTCGTAGTAATAGACGGAAAGTCATCGAGTAATACAGAACTAATATCCGGCGTTCCCCAAGGAAGTGTTGTAGGCCCTCTATTGTTCCTATTCCATATTAACGACATAGGAGACAATCTGAGTAGCCGTCTTAGACTGTTTGCAGATGATGCTGTCATTTACCGTCTCGTAAAGTCATCAGATGGCCAAAAGGAATTGCAAAATGATTTAGATAAGATGGTATGGTGCGAAAAGTGGCAACTGACCCTGAATAAAGAAAAGTGTGAAGTTATTCACATGAGTACTAAAATAAATCCGCTAAATTTCGATTACGCGATAAGTCACGCAAATCTGAGGGTTGTAAATTCAACTAAATACTTAGGGATTACAATTACAAGTAACTTAAATTGGAACGATCACATAGATAATGTTGAGGGTAGAGCAAACCAAAGACTGCGATTCATTGGCAGAACACTTAGAAGGTGCTACAGATCTAACAGAGACTGCTTACACCATGCTTGTCCGCCCTATTCTGGAGTATAGCTGTACGGTGTGAGATCCGCATCAGGTGGGATTGACGGATAACATCGAAAAAGTGCAAAGGACAGCTCGTTTTGTATTATCGTGAAATAGGGGAGAGAGTGCCAGAGATATGATACGCGAATTTGAGTGACAGTCATTAAAGCGAAGGCGTGTTTCGTTGCTTCGGGATCTTACCATGAAATTTCAGTCATCAGTTTTTTTCCTCCGATTGCGAAAACATTCTATTGGCACCCACCTACACAGGGAGAAATGATCATCACGATAAAATAAAGTTTTGGCCCGCACAGAAAAATTTAAGTGCTCGTTTTTCCCTTGCGCTGGTAGAGAGACAGCGTGAAGGTGGTTCATTGAACCCTCTGCCAGACACTTTATTGTGAATAGCAGAGGAATCACGTAGATGTAGACGCAATTGCAGAAGAGACCTTGGAAAGTCACATATCATTGTCTAATGAGATAGAGGAACGACTACATAAAGTTCAACTGAGGGAAGTCTGATTCCACACTGAGACCCATTAGAAGCAGCCTCAGGAAGTGTAGAGCACCCACAAAGGAGGCGAACTACACAAAAGTTTTCCAACCAACACTTGAATACCGCTCGTCACTCCCGGACCTTTGCCGAATAGGATTGCCAGTGCCTTAACAAAAGATCGTAATAAGACCCATGTGGCCCGCCACGGGTTTGTTTACCAATCTCGAAAGAGTCAAGGAAAAGTTCAACCGACTGCATGCTAATGCTGCATCGCGGCTTGGTTTACTGGTATGCGTGCGTTGCTTAGAAGAACCAACCACTCATTTCCTTTTGCCAAAGGCAAACCTACGTTTCTAGCATTTGTAGACTTAGAGAAAGCTTTTGACAATGTTTAATAGAATACTCTCTTTCAAATTCTGAACGTGGCAGTGGTAAAATACAGGGAGCGAAAGGCTATTTACAATTTGTACAGAAACCAGATGGCAGTTATAAGAGGCGAGGGGTATGAAAGGGAAGCAGTGGTTGGGAAGGGAGTGAGACAGGGTTGTAGCCTTTCCCCGATGTTATTTAATCTGTATATTGAACAAACAGTGAAGGAAACAAAAGAAAAATTCGGAGTAGGTATTAAAATCCATGGAGAAGAAATAAAAACTTTCAGGTTTGCCGATGACATTGTAATTCTGTCAGAGACAGCAAAGGACTTGGAAGAGCGGTTGAACACAATGGACAGTGTCTTGAAAGGAGCATATAAGGTGAACATCAACAAAAGCAAAACGAGGGTAATGGAATGTAGTGGAATGAAGTCGGTTGATACTGAGGGAATTAGATTAGGTAATGAGACACTTAAAGTAGTAAAGGAGTTTTGCTATTTGGGGAGCAAAATAACTGATGATGGTCGAAGTAGAGAGGATATAAAATGTAGACTGGCAATGGCAAGGAAAGCGTATCTGAAGAAGAGAAATTTGCTAACATCGAGTATAGATTTAAGTATCAGGAAGTCGCTTCTGAAAGTATTTGTATGGAGTGTAGCCATGTATGGAAGTGAAACATGGACGATAAATAGTTTGGACAAGGAGAGAATAGAAACTTTCGAAATGTGGTGCTACAGAAGAATGCTGAAGATTAGATGGGTAGATCACATAACTAATGAGGAGGTATTGAATAGGACTGGGGAGAAGCGAAGTTTGTGGCACAACTTGACTAGAAGAAGGGATCGCTTGGTAGGACATATTCTGAGGCATGAAGGGATCACCAATTTAGTATTGGAGGGCAGCACGGAGGGTAAAAATCGTAGAGGGAGACCAAGAAATGAATACAATAAGCAGATTCAGAATGATGTAGGTTGCAGTAGGTACTGGAAGATGAAGCTTGCACAGGATAGAGTAGCATGGAGAGCTGCATCAAACCAGTCTCAGGACTGAAGACCTCAACAACAACATCTCATGAAAGGTCACGAAGATAAAATTATAGAGATACAAGCTGATACGGATGCTTACAAATAGTTGTTCATCACGCGCGTCATTCGCGGATGGGAAAAGGACGTGGTGGTGGTGGTGGTGGTGGTGGTGGTGGTGGTGGTGGTGGTGAGGAGGAGGAGTGGGGAATATGTACCCACCGCCACACATCATATGGTGGCTTGCGGAGTAAATAAGGTGGGCCCGAAATCCACTACTAAAATTTCCGACGCTTCAGAGATGTTTTCCGAGTATTTTGGTATAAGGGCCAAGTGACCTTGTAACCTAATTAATTTTATTTGTTTTGTTACCCTTGCCTATTGCCTATTGTCGTATGTCTGTTGCGCTACCTACACAACATTTCAATTCTCGGCAGTATGCGCTAAGTCTAGGTGTTTCATTCATTCATTGTACAGGGCAACTATAAATGCTTCACTCGGTTTCGAAGTTCTGTATTTTCCGTAGTATTACAAGCACAAATATGACTGATGCATGACTGGACTCATAAAACCACAGAGTTCATATTGTGCCCATTAATTGGTGGTAAGAGTGCAGTGCCTTGACAAAATGGAGACAAAGCACGAAAATGGTTTGTGGGTGTTGGAATATGCGAGATGTTTGTCTGTTAAGAGTGTGCAGTATGCATTCAGAAGGAATTATGGCAGAGAACCACCATACAAACGGAGTATGGAGCGTTGGTATGGACAATTTAGAGTTGTTTCTGTAAACAGAAAAGTACCGTTGGACCAAGCGAGTCAGATGCAATCGTGTAGAGGGCTAGGAAACGTTTCGTACACAGTCCAAAACAATCTACGGAGTGCGCAGCCGCGAACTTAGAATACCGCAGCAAACTGTGTGGAAGATTTTGCGAAGGCTGTTGTACTACAAACATTTCCGGCTGCAGCTAGTACAGCTTTTAAAACCGAAAGATTATAACCGGCGCCTTCAGTTCTGCATCACAATGCAGTAAGCATTTCAGGATGAACATTTATCCTCCAACCTGATACTCAGCGATGAAACAATCTTCCATTTATCCGGAAAGGTCTATCGCCACAATGCGAGAGTTTGGGCAGTGAGAATCCTAAAATTGTGGGTATTAACGAGATTCGCCGTAGGTTGTTTCCTGTACATCATCAACGGAGGTGTACAGACCATTTTCATTTGTGTGGAGACTGACGGGTACCTATTACCTTGATATTGTGCAGTTGTATTTGTTTCTAGTATTGAGTGCTGAGTCTGAAGATTTCTGCTTCCAGCTACATGAGGTACCCCTCATTGGATCATCGATATTCATCGCTACCTAAGCGACGAACTTCGGCATCCTTCGATTGATAGTAATGGTGAAGATAATGTGGGTCTGTTCCCTAGGTCTCCCAGGTCACCTGACATATCTTTTTGTGACTTTTTCCTGTGGTGGTACATTAAGGACCGTGTTACGTACCCCCACTGCCGAGAACACTGGAACGGTTCAGAGAATGCATCAATGCTGCTGCGATGTCCACAGGCAGGATGTTGCTGCATAACGTGTGGAACGAACTTGACTACCACTGGGACATCTGTCTTGTGAACGGAGGGACACTCTTAGAACTTTCGTAGAGTACAGAATTCAAACTTGGTGTGTTTACTATTCCATTCATGTATCAGATATATCTGTACACGTGATACTTTGGAAAATGTAGCGTTTTGTTTGAAAATGAGTGAATCAATAATAGTTTTGTACTTCTCGTTTCTAACTCGCATTTATTTTCGCGGCAGTGTCTGTTGTGCGTTAATAGTGACACATGGTAGAATGGATCGGTTTACTGATGAAGAGTTGCAGGATATTCACATCATGTATGGGTTCACTGAAGGCTATGGAAGTGTGTCACAATCACTCTTATGCTGTTTCCCTCGTGGCAGCAATCGCATCACAATACTTTTACATCGGTGTGAGGCTTACGTTACTGTCTTTTTACTGTCTTGAAACAAAGGTAATTGAGATAACGAAGTGAGTATACCATAATAACATTATTACTGTGTATCGAGACACCGTGGGCAAGGGGTGCCTTACACCAACGTACACAAAAAATGTCACTGATCAGCCGCAGAAATTTTTTCAGAGTTGTTTCACCAAGTGGCAGCCACATGGAATACAATGTAAATATCGTTACATGTGGTAGTCTGAACAGTGGGAGGTAGATGTAACCACTGAAATCGGTAATTGAACAATTCCTATCACGAAGACGAAAAATAAACAGCTCGACCATTGCGATCATTCCATCTTCTCACTTACGCAGGTCGTCGGTTGCTGTGAACTTTCAGTTTGACACCACGTATCGACTAAATGACAGAAATAGCTGTGTGATCTGAACAATTCGTTTCCGAATTAGTCGTGAAAGATGCTGGAAATACGCCCCTTTATCTTCTACGCATGCAACAATACGTTCTGCGTTGGTTCGGTATCAAAAGGAAGTATCTGGTGTCATTCTAATTTGTAACGCTTGCCTTATTGGGAAACAGTGATCTCAAAGGAACTTCATAATTGGCGAATGCCTAGTTAATGGCGCAACGAGAAAACTTTTTTCAGTCAGACTGATTATTAAGCTCCTACACAACTGAGTCAACACAGTGTTTGCGACAAAACGGAACGAAGACTGTACGTACAGTAGAAAAGACACACAGTTTATGAAATTATTACGCTCAACTGGTACAAATATGGAACGCTGCGTGCCGGTGTAGCAGCCCACTTCAGCATCCACATGTAAGTGCAACTGCTTAAAATAACTGAAATGGCCTTGAGAGCAAGCACTCAAGGAAGCATCATCTGGTCCAGACGATCACAAACGACATGGCGTATATCACGACTATCAAGGTAATGTTCCCGAAGTTGAAGCCTTGATGCTTGGAAATCAGACCACTGATAACACCGTGGATTGGCGATAAACAAAAAAAGAACAAATACCAGTTAACTGTTTTGTCTCAGCTTCGTTGACTTCTTTTCCTCTTCATTTATTCTAGTCTTCTATTTCCTCTAGCATGAAGCTATTAAAGAAATGAGATCTTTAAAAGCAACAGCAGGCTACATACTAACTGACAGGAAAAAAATAGAGCCAAGTTTCCTTTGATTCACAGTCCACAGCAACAGAGTTCCAAACACACAGTAAAAGCGACAGCATCCACAACTAGAATATGGAGTCAAAACACCGGTGCCCACCGCGAGATTGTATGTCGTCTGGTGGTATGCCTGCACGTAACAAGGCAAGATACTATGTACTGGATGTTATGGGTATGAGTGTAGATGTTATCATTTCTACCTTAATATGTACCTACTTCTGTGTATTAATGTTTTTTTTCTCTGCACTAACAGTCTTCCCGCAAACGCCTCATATAATGTACTACATAATGTTATCTGCAAGGTAGTATATTTCCAAGAAGTTGACTATGCCTGTCAGTATAGACTGTTTTGAGTACATGCATCGGCATTTCAACACCTGACCTGCTGCCCAGAGGAAAATACGCATTAACGGCTTGCTTTTGCTCCATGCCCTTCGAAGTCCAAACCAACCTAAAAACTTACGCCTAATTGCTATAACTATTAGTCTGCAACTGAACTAAATACTGATGTAACATTTTTTCAGGACACTGTCCTCAGTCACCAGTATAAATATCTACACTTATACCTTCTAACAACCCTACCACAACAAAGGTCAAAATTTAATAATGATTGTGGTGTTGCTCACGCTGCTAAATACTGCATTTTCGGGCAACAACAAAGTTATTATGTGGCAAGTGTCATTAGAGCACAGTTAATAAAGTCATTTCATGTAATAATGAATAAACTAGGCACTCATCTTTTCGTGTTTCCCACGCTGGTCTCGTTGTAAAATCATGGCTCAATCGTCGAAAATCTAGGTGGTGGTGATTCCAAGCTCAGATGCAAAGAGGCCTAGGTTTTATTCTGCTATATTCAAAAGTTTTGTAGATGCGCTCCACAAACCATTCTTGAAGATTAAACCTTTCAAAGTTAGCACAATGGTAATGTAAAAAAAATAATAATCAGCACTCCGAATTTAAGTTACACTTCCTTTTTATTGCTTTTGTTGCAATATCCCGTAACACCCAAAACATCACTTCACAATACAAAACATACTTGAATACATCTTCCTCACTGTTAAAGTTCACATTTTATAAGCTGACTACAACATGCGCCTTTCCAACATGACGTCCAAGACTTGACTTTCTCAAGGTCCGACTCTCTTAACTAAATGCTTACGCGCCCAAAAATCAGAGTTAAATTTACGTCAAAGATCGTAGTGACAAAAGAAAGAATACACATACGAATAATATCATTGCAATATAAACACATCTATCTATCGAAGTACCTCTACATTAATGAAATCAAATCTGAATGTTCTCAGAAATATGTTAACTACTTTACAGAAACACAGTAGAATATTGCTGGTATCGAGAGGTTCAGGTTAAGTGCCGTAATGGTTGCGTAATTCAAGTACCATTACAATCTCCAACATGCTGTATAACTGGAGCAGATGAATAGACTCACAAACTGTACTAGCAATCAGACGAAACAAAACTGAAGAATAGCAATAAAAAGTCACCCAAAATTAGAGGAATAACCGCAATATTTAAACCCAATAAAACGACAGGGAATAAGAAATCCCAATAAAGATCCGTTGTCGTCAAAGGGATTCACTCTAGCGAGGATACTTGATGCAAATAGGAAAATACACTGACGAGTGAATTTGACTGTCACAGTTGCCAGTGCCTGGGAATGAGCATCACAGAAAGGCGACGAAACTGGTAGACTAAAAAAATGGCTCTGAGCGCTATGGGACTTAACTTCTGAGGTCATCAGTCCCCTAGAGCTTAGAACTACTTAAACCTAACTAACAAAACGACATTACACACAACCATGCCCGAGGCAGTATTCGAACCTGCGACCGTAGCAGTCGCGCGGTTCCAGACTGAAGCGCCTAGAACCGCTCGGCCACACTGGCCGGCTGTGTGTTCGCAGAAATTGTTGCCCCCCTGGCTGTGTGCGACAGGCGCTACGCGTAGACCAGAAGATCTACATGCTCAGTCATTGCACACCACGCTTGGGTTTCCCGTGCGCTGACTTGGTGTGGCCTGTGGTTTGTGGGCGGACTGTAACGTCTGCTCACGTTCAAAGTCGCCTTTTGGATTTGGCGAGACGCCTTGAGATTGGCGTAGGGCGTGTTTCTGTTTTTGTAGAAGGAACAGAGGGCATCTGTTTCGGGCTCATGATTGGTAACGATTTTGTTGCTAAGCCACGACTGGCAATTTTCGAGAGCAACGGGATGGGTGTCCCTGTTGGAGTGCAAAAGATGGAAACTCGGGGACTCCCTTCTGGATGGTCGTAGAATAAAGTCGTAACACGCGGTCGAAAAATTATCTTTTCACGTGGCCGCGAATTAATCGTGATCCACTCAGGAGTGCGGCAGACATGACGCTAGGCAGCTGTCGACTCTTGCAGCTTCAACATCGTCACCATACACCCGTCTGATTCACACTATACGTGTGTGGTTTTGATAAAGTGCCGCAGCACCGGCAGGTAGGGAATTTCGAACTGCATTACCACCACTTGCTACCTTGTTTTACCATCTGCAGTAGCGGCAGTCAGCCTCTACCTGGTTGCATGCAAAGTCACGTCATTTCTATATGTATGGTCAATCGCCATTTTGAGTTAGGGAAATTCTATATTAGTATTAACGGTCCTCCACTCACAATACAGTCCACAGCACCTTTGCTGCAGTCACACTATGAATACCGGCGTGAATTATTAGAAAAACAAGCAGTAAATCTTACGTTCGTGATTTTTGTTCAGTCTGCCACTAATATTCTGTGGCAAAAATCCAAGTTTCAATTTTATTGTTGCAGAAATAAACATATCTGTTATAGCTTAGCACTTTGTCTTCTTGGTTCGTGATCATAAATTTCTTTGCCAGTTCATGTTTTGGAGGGGTTATCGCATAATTTCTGTAGCAATTGTATAAATGAGAAACTCGTCACCTTATTAGTATAGGTATGAGGGCCGAAGTAAGTTAGCGTTTGGTAACCCTTGCGTCACAGTATCAAACTGCGTCCTCTTGAGGGTGGTGGGTATCAAAATTCTTTCCTTTTGATATTGACGAATGTAAATGTCAGCCATAAATAGGGCCCATCACAGGCTAACTTCCAAACTGTCCGTGTCAAAAGATCAAATTCGTGTTAAAGCCGTTTGAGGAGCGTGATGGCCAACCCAAGTTGAAGTGCTGGGCACGAAATTCATTTGACACACATTTTGGACGCTATCAGGAGCCATCTCCCCGTCATATGACGTGTGGAATCCATGCCATACAGACTCACTGCTTTTCTGCGTTCAAAAGGTATTGAAATGTGTAATTAATCTCGTTGTCATAAAGTTTTTGCACCTCTGTATGTAAGAAATTGGATAAACCACTCAGACAGGATCAACCAAACTCATTTTAAAAAACATTGCGTGTTGTAAGTGGACAACAATCTCTTCGACGGTCAACAATTTCTCGCTCTGCCCTTCAAACTATACTGTTAAGAAAGACTAAAAACATGGAACACCACTTTTACTAGATTCAATTTGGTATGCATGTACTCTGGAAAACTTTGGAGGTGGGAGTAAATGATTTTCTAGCGACATATTTAGAAAGTAAGAGGTTTTACGTTGTAGGTTATTGAAGATCTCGTCTTGTGCGCATCACACTTTGTTTAACATTTAAAATTATAATGAATGCGATATGTTGTTAGCTGCCATGACACATCTGTGCCACTTTCATGTGTGTATTTACGTTGAACATTGTTTTCCAGTAACTTCACTACTTGAACAGCAATTGGTGCTCTACTCTTTGTATCCATTTGCCAGTCGAACGGCACGATTTACCTACTGAATTTTAGAGACGTATTTTGAGATTTCAGTGTTCTAAGTATTGCATAGATATAATGTTGAGGCACGCTCGGCAATCGACATACTACTGTGTTGCTCTTTGGGAAGTTGAAGTCGGGGATGTCTACGTACTCAAAAACAAACACCTGTGCTGTAAAGTAATATCGTGTCATGTCTTTCATATGTTACAGGAATACTTGAAGTATGTAACACCATACCAGGAACTGAATAATCCGGAACACCATTTCACAATGTACATGAAGGAAGTTGGGTTGTCCGTAAAAACATGTCGCAATCAAAGAGACATCAACTACGTTTCTACAGATGAGCAAAACATAATAGGTGAGTTAATCACACTCGAGACAACAGATGGCGCGCGCGCGCGCGCGCGCGCGTGTGCGTGTGCGTGTGCGTGTGCGTGTGCGTGTGCGTGTGCGTGTGCGTGTGCGTGTGATGGAAGAGAGGATGACCCTCCCCCTCAATAGCTTACATTTTTACATACATCAATTTCCAAAAGTTACGGTAACTTTCGGAGAATAGCGCGGAAGCTACGTTTGACATAGGATACTCCTAAGACACTTGTTTGAGGACGTGGCCGGTACATTCCAATAAGGGAAACACACATACTGACAGGTTGACCACATGCGACGCCAAAAAAAAACCCGGAACAGTTCGTGGCGTCTCTTGCAGAAACGGCAAACCACAGGAAGCTGAGATACCAAGACCCTCCACAAACAAAACGAAGTAACGGAAAGTCTGACTACCATAATGTAGGTAGAGACTGCTGAAACAAATATTCCTCTGCAGTCGGCAGACCACTGTTCACAATCATGATGTTACTACTGTTGTTGTTGTTATCTTCAGTCCAAAGACTGGTTTGATGCAGCTCTCCATGCTACTCTACCCTGTGCGAGCCTCATAATCTCAGAGTAACTACTGCAACCTACTTCTTTCTGAATCTGCGTACTGTATTCATCTTCCTCTAAGATTTTTACTCCTCAAACTTCCCTACAGTACTAAATTGGTGATCCCTTGATGCCTCAGAATGTGTCCTATTAGCCAGACCCACCTTTTAGTCAAGTTATGCCACAAATTCCTTGTCTGTCCAGTTCTATTCAGTACTTTCTCATTTCCGTGATCTACCCATCTAATATTCAACATTCTTCTGTAACATCACATTTCAGAAGCTTCTGCCGGCCGCTGTGACCAAGGGATTCTAAGCGCTTCAGTCCGGAACCGCGCTGCTGCTGCGGTCGCAGGTTCGAATCCTGCCTCGGGCATGGATGTGTGTGATATCGTTAGGTTAGGTTTAAGTAGTTCTAAGTCTAGGGGCCTCATGCCCTCAGATGTTAAGTCCCATAGCGCTTAGAGCCATTTGAACCAAAAGCTTCTATTCTCTTCTTGTGTGAACTACGTATCGTCCATGTTTCACTTCCATACGTGGCTACACTCCATACAAATGCTTTTAGAAAAGACTTCCTGACACTTAAATCTATACTCCATATTAACAAATTTCTCTTCTTCAGAAACTTTTTCCTTGCCATAGCTAGTCTACGTTTTTCATCTACTAGTTTAAGTCCCTCATTTCGTAATCTAATTCCCTCAGCATCACCTGATTTAATTAGACTACATCCCGTTATCCCCGTTTTGCTTTTGTTGATGTTCATCTTATATCCTCCATTCAAGACACTTTCCATTCCGTTCAGTTGCCCCTCCAAGTGCTTTGAACAGAATTATAATTTAGTCTCAGACCTCAAAGTTTTTATTTATTCTCCCTGGATTTTAATTCCTAATGCAAATTTTTCTTTTGTTTCCTTTACTGCTTGCTAAATATGCAGGTTGAATAACATCGGGGATAAGATACAACGCTATCTCACTACTGCTTCCCTTTCGTGTCCATCGACTCTTATCCCCCCTGCGGGTCCGGGGATTAGAATAGGCCCGAGGTATTCCTGCCTGTCGTAAGAGGCGACTAAAAGGAGTCCATCCCCCTCACGGGGGTAGTTAGCGCCTGCGTCCGGAGACGGACGGTTCCACGACCTATAATCGTGGTCTTTTTGGTTTTTCACTTCTCGTTTCTTCCTTCCTTTTGTTGGTTCCTTTCTTTGCTATTCTCCACCTCACTGTCTTCCTTACTCTTTCCCTTGACTTCTCCTTGCCTTCTCATTGCCTTTCTCTCCTTGCCTTCTCAATGCCTTTCTCTCCTTGCCTTCTCAATGCCTTTTTCTCATTGCCTTCTCATTGCCTTTTTCTCCTTGCCTTCTCATTGCCTTCTTCTCCTTGCCTTCTCATTGCCTTCTTCTCCTTGCCTTCTCTGGTCTCCGCCTTGGCGTTTGAGACAGTCTGTCCTCTTTCTCCCTCTCTCTCTTCTTTTTCCTCCTCTTCCTTCCTCCCTGTGCGTGTCTGAAGGCCGACCCACGCATTCGCACGCGTAGCCGGTGACGGGGTAACGCGTAAGTCCCCGCCCTGGGTAGACATGTAAGGCACGCGCGTACCCCCTGGTAAAGGCCAGGCCCGGGGAGGGGTGATTGCCTGAGCTGATACCTTCTGACCATGCCGATTGGTCCCTCCGTCTGTTTCTCGGGAGGTGTGACCTGAGGTGTAAACATTCACCTAAGGCGGGAGTGCCCTCTGAGAGGGTCCCCACAAGGAAGGAGCGCGCCATCGGAGACGCTGGCAATCATGGGGGATTCCTCCGCAATGGATTCTACTCCATCTGTCTCGACTTCGACCCAAAAACGGAAACGTGACCAGCCAACAGTGACAAAAGTACTACCGCCTGCCCCACAGTTCCTCGTAGTTTCTCGCACTGAGGACGGAAAGGATTTTTCCTCTGTCAACCCTTTTGTTATTCAGAAGGGCGTTGATGCCATAGCCGGATCTGTCAAATCTTGTACCAGGTTGCGTAACGGCACCTTATTACTAGAAACTGAGAGTGCCTTTCAGGCACAAAAACTGCTTCGGGCCACCCTCCTGTACACGTTCCCTGTCCGGGTGGAGGCCCACCGAGCTTTGAATTCGTCTCGTGGTGTAGTCTATACTAGCTCCCTCAACGGATTGACTGACGAGGAGCTTCAATCTTTCCTCGCTGAGCAGGGCGTGACGGCTGTCCATCGGGTCATGAAAAAGGTCAACAATGACCTTGTACCGACCCGGACACTTTTCTTGACCTTCGATAGTGTTAAGCTGCCATCGCGCATCAAGGCAGGCTACGAGGTTATTTCTGTTCGCCCCTATGTCCCGACACCTACGCGCTGCTACCAGTGTCAGCGTTTCAATCACACTCGACAGTCTTGTTCCAATGCGGCTAAATGTGTCACTTGTGGCAGGGATGCCCATGAGGGTGACTGTCCACCTCCGTCTCCTCGTTGTGTGAACTGTCAGGGTGACCATGCCGCATCCTCCCGCGACTGTCCTGTCTATAAGGAAGAACGCTGTATCCAAGAAATTCGGGTCAAAGAGAAAGTGTCCACCTCGGCTGCTCGCAAGCTATTGGCTAGTAGGAAGCCCACGCTGCTCCCAGCGGGGAAATACAGTACTGTCCTCGCCTCTCCTCGGACTACCCGGGAGGTAGCAACCCCGACATGCGATCTGACCTTCAGCACCACGGTCGTCCGTTCGGCCAGTGCTAAGATCGCGCGGTCGACGTCTCCTCTTCCTCCCATCACACCACAGACACCAGCCACTTCCTCAGCTTCTGCTAAGTCGAAGACCCCGAAGTCAGATGCACGGTCCTTCAAGAAGGAACCATCCCGTGCAGACTTCCTCCGTCCCTCGACCTCCCAGCCTTCGACCGGTACTTCCACCAAACGTCCTTCCAAAAAGGCGCATAGGAAGCATAGTTCTCCTTCTCCGCCACGGCGCATTTCTTCTCCTGCGCCACCCAGCGGTTGCCGCCCCAGGCCGTCATCCGTTTCGCCTGGCCGCACCGCCGGTAGCCGTATATCTGGCCGTTCACCGGCGGAGGAAGCTCCCCCTCCCGGCCATCCTCCCGAGATGGCCGATGACCCTATAGACCCCATCGACGATGACTGTCCGCCTACTGATAGCGGCGGCAGTGCTCGCTCGAAGCCAGGCCCTAAGCGGCCTTCGAGGTGACCCCTTCTCTCCTCTTCCTTTTCTTACGATGGCACTTATTCACTGGAATATTCGCAGCATTCGCTCCAACCGAGAGGACTTGAAGTTGCTGCTCCGCTTGCATCGTCCGCTCGTCGTAGCCCTCCAGGAAACGAAGCTACGCCCATGCTATCACATTGCCTTGGCACACTACACCTCTGTGCGTTTTGACCTACCCCCTGTGGTAGGTATCCCAGCTCATGGAGGGGTTATGTTGCTGGTCCGGGATGATATTTACTACGATCCCATCACGTTGCACACCGGCCTGCAGGCAGTTGCCATCCGCATTACTCTCCCCACTTTTACGTTTTCCTTTTGTACCGTTTACACTCCATCGTCCTCTGCCGTTACCAGGGCAGACATGATGCAACTTATTGCTCAGCTACCTGCACCGTTTTTGTTAACTGGAGACTTCAATGCCCACCATCCCCTTTGGGGTTCTCCAGCCTCCTGCCCGAGGGGCTCCTTGTTAGCAGACCTTTTCAACCAGATCAATCTTGTCTGCCTCAATACTGGCGCCCCTACTTTTCTTTCGGACACATCTCATACCTATTCCCATTTAGACCTCTCTATATGTACTCCCCAACTTGCACGCCGGTTTGAGTGGTATGCACTTGCTGATACATATTCGAGCGACCACTTCCCGTGTGTTATCCATCTCCTGCAGCATACTCCCTCTCCGTGCTCCTCTAGTTGGACCATCTCCAAGGCAGACTGGGGGCTCTTTTCTTCCAGGGCGACCTTTCAGGATCAAACCTTCACAAGCTGCGATCGTCAGGTCGCACACCTCACGGAAGTCATTCTCGCTGCTGCTGAATATTCCATCCCTCACCCTACTTCTTCTCCACGTCGCGTACCGGTCCCCTGGTGGACCGCAGCATGTAGAGACGCTTTACGTGCTCGTCGACGTGCTTTACGCACCTTTAAACGCCACCCTACAGTGGCGAATTGTATTAATTATAAACGTTTACGTGCTCAGTGTCGTCGTATTATTAAAGAAAGCAAGAAAGCCAGCTGGGCTGCTTTCACAAGCACCTTCAACAGTTTTACTCCTTCTTCTGTTGTCTGGGGTAGCCTGCGCCGGCTATCTGGCACTAAGGTCCACTCCCCAGTTTCTGGGTTGAAGGTCGCGAATGAAGTCCTTGTGGCCCCTGAGGCTGTCTCCAATGCCTTCGGCCGCTTTTTCGCCGAGGTTTCGAGCTCCGCTCATTACCACCCTGCCTTCCTCCCCCGCAAACAGGCAGAGGAGGCTAGGCCACCTGACTTTTGCTCCTCGAATTGTGAAAGTTATAATGCCCCATTCACCATGCGGGAACTCGAAACCGCACTTGGCCGATCACGGTCCTCCGCTCCAGGGCCTGATTCTATTCATATTCAGATGCTGAAGAACCTTTCTCCTGCGGGTAAAGGTTTTCTTCTTCGTACATACAATCGCATCTGGATTGAGGGACATGTTCCCGCATGCTGGCGCGAGTCTATTGTTGTCCCGATTCCTAAGCCAGGGAAGGACAAGCACTTGCCTTCCAGTTATCGACCTATCTCACTTACCAGCTGTCTGTAAAGTGATGGAGCGAATGGTTAACTCTCGATTGGTTTGGCTGCTCGAGTCTCGACGCCTACTTACCAATGTCCAATGTGGATTTCGTAGGCGCCGCTCTGCTGTTGACCATCTGGTTACCTTGTCGACCTTCATTATGAATAACTTCTTGCGGAAGCGCCCGACCGCGGCTGTGTTCTTTGATTTGGAGAAGGCTTACGACACCTGTTGGAGGGCGGGCATTCTCCGCACCATGCATACATGGGGCCTTCGCGGTCGCCTCCCTCTTTTTATTCGTTCCTTTTTAATGGATCGACAGTTCAGGGTACGTGTGGGTTCTGTCCTGTCCGACACCTTTCGCCAGGAGAATGGGGTGCCACAGGGCTCAGTTTTGAGCGTCGCTCTGTTCGCCATCGCGATCAATCCAATAATGGATTGCCTCCCAGCTGATGTATCAGGCTCCCTTTTTGTGGACGATTTTACCATCTATTGCAGCGCGCAGCGTACACGTGTCCTGGAGCGCTGTCTTCAGCGTTCTCTTGACCGTCTTTACTCCTGGAGTGTCGCCAATGGCTTCCGTTTTTCTGCCGAGAAGACGGTCTGTATTAACTTCTGGCGCTACAAAGAGTTTCTCCCACCGTCCTTACGACTTGGTCCCGTTGCTCTCCCAATCGTGGAGACAACCAAATTTTTAGGCCTTACCTTTGACAGGAAACTTAGCTGGTCTCCACATGTGTCATATTTGGCCGCCCGTTGTACCCGTTCTTTAAATGTCCTCCGTGTTCTCAGTGGTATGTCGTGGGGAGCGGATCGAACCGTCCTACTTCGTCTATATCGGTCGATCGTCCGCTCCAAGCTGGATTATGGGAGCTTCGTATACTCCTCTGCACGGCCATCCATCTTACGCCGCCTCAACTCCATACAACATCGGGGTTTACGACTTGCGATCGGAGCATTTTATACCAGTCCCGTAGAGAGTCTTCATGCTGACGCTGGCGAATTGCCACTCACTTACCGGCGCGATATACTGCTTTGTCGGTATGCCTGTCAGCTACTGTCAATGCCCGACCATCCGTCTTATCGTTCCTTTTTTGACGACTCTCTTGACCTTCAATACGGGTTGTATGTCTCTGCCCTGCTACCCCCTGGAGTTCGCTTTCGTCGCCTCCTTCAACACCTTAATTTTTCACTCCCTGCAACCTTTCGAGTGGGCGAGAGCCGCACGCCACCTTGGCTCCAGGCTCAGGTCCGCGTTCACCTTGACCTCAGCTCGCTCCCAAAAGAGGTCACCCCCGGTTCGGTCTACCACTCCCGTTTTTTGGAACTTCGTTCGAAGTTCATCAACATGACTTTCATTTATACAGATGGCTCTAAGACCAATGACGGGGTCGGGTGTTCCTTTATTGTCAGGGCACAAAGTTTCAAATACCAGCTCCCTGACCATTGTTCGGTCTTCACAGCTGAGCTCTTTGCCCTCTACCAGGCTGTTCTTTACATCTGCCGCCACCGACATTCTGCTTATGTCATCTGCTCAGATTCTCTGAGCGCCATCCAGAGCCTCAGTGATCCGTACCCGGTTCACCCTTTCGTACACCGGATCCAACGCTCTCTTCAGCGGCTGGTGGACGTCGGTCCGCCGGTTAGCTTTATGTGGGTTCCTGGCCATGTCGGTATCCCTGGGAACGAAGCTGCAGATGCCGCGGCCAAGGCTGCGGTCCTCCAGCCTCGGACAGTTTCTTGTTGTGTCCCTTCGTCCGATTTTAGCAGGGTCATTTGTCGGCGCGTTGTGTCGCTGTGGCATGCCGATTGGGCTGCACTTACCGACAACAAGCTTCGGGCCTTAAAACCTCTTCCCGTGGCTTGGACGTCCTCCTCACGCCCTTCTCGGCGGGAGGAGTTCGTTTTAGCAAGGTTACGAATTGGACACTGCCGGTTCAGCCATCGCCATCTGCTGACAGCTGCGCCTGCGCCGTTCTGCCCTTGTGGGCACTTGCTGACGGTTAGACACATCTTAATGTCCTGTCCAGATCTTAACCAACTGCGCCTCGATCTTAAACTGCCTAATACTTTCGATGCAATTTTAGCGGATGACCCACGAGCAGCTGCTCGTGTTCTTTGTTTTATCAGTTTGACGAACCTCGCTAAGGACATTTGATGATGTTGTTTTTTAATCCTATGCCTGTCAGTCTCTTTTATCGTGTTTTCCCCTTTTAGTTGTTGTTGTCAACTTGTGCCTCGCGGAGCATTCTTAGAGTAGTCAGGGCGCTAATGACCATTGAAGTTGTGCGCCCTAAAACCACAAAAAAAAAAAAAAATCGACTCTTATAACTGCCATCTGGTTCCTGTACAAGTTGTAAGTAGCCTTTCGCTCCCTATGTTTTATCCCTGCCACCTTCAGAATTTGAGAGTATTCCAGTCAACATCTTCAAAAGTTTCCTCTGAGTCTACAAATGCTCTAAACTGAGGTTTGCTTTTCCTTAATCTATCTTCTGAGATAAGAAGTAGGGTCAAACTGCTTCGCGTGTTCCTACATTTCTACGGAATCCAAAGCAATTTTCCCCGAGGTCGGCTTCTACCAGATTTTACATTCGTCAGTAAGGAATTCGTGTTAGTATTTTACAACCGTGACTTAGTAAACTGATGGTTTCTCGATATTCATATAGGTCATTCTTTTTTCTCCAAAGGTCTCTTTAATTTTCCTGTAGGTAATATCTATCTTATCCCCTAGTGATACATGTCTTTACGTACATTTGTCCTTCAGTCATACCTGCTTAGCTATTTTGCCCTTCCTGTCTATCTCCTTTATGAGAAATTTCTATTCCTTTCGTCTGCTTCATTTAATACATTTTTACATTTTCTCCTTTCATTAAATTAATTCAATCTCTTGCGTTTCCCAAGGATATCTACTAGTCCTTGTCTTTTTACCTACCTGATTCTCTGCTGTCTTCACTATTTCATCTCTCAAAGCTACCCATGGTCCTTCTACTCTATTCCTTTCCCTTGTTCTTGTCAACTCTTCCCTAATGCTCTCTCTGAAACACTCTACAACCCATGCTCTTGAATTCCAACCTTTTTGTTGTTTCTTCAGTTTTATGCTACAGTTCATAACCAATAAATGGCAGAGTCGACACCTGTCCCTGGAAATGTCTTACAATTTAAAACCTGGTTCCTGAATATCTGTCTTACCATTACATAATCATTCTGAAACCTTCCGCTGTCTCCAGATCTCTTCCACGTTTACAACCTTCTTTCGTGATTCTTAAACCAAGTGTTAGCTATGATTAATTTATGCTGTGTGCAAAATGCTACCAGCGGGTTCCTCTTTCATTCCTCTCCCCCAGTCCATATTCACCTCCTACTTTTCCCTCTCCTCCTTTTCCCACTATCGAATCCCAGTCCCCCATGACTATTAAATTTTCGTCTCCATTAGCTTTCTGTATAATTTCTTTTTTTGCGTCATACATTTCTTCAGTCGCTCCACCATCTGTGGAACTAGTTGGCATATAAACTTGTACTACTGTGGTAGGCGTGGGTTGCATGTCTATCTTGGTTGCAATAATGCGTTGACTATGCTGCTCGTAGTAGCTTAACCATGTCCCTACTTTTTTATTCATTATTAAACCTACTCCTGCATTACCATATTTGACTTTGTATTTATAACCTGTATTCACCTGACCAGAAGTCCTGTTTCTCCTGCCACCGAACTTCACTCATTTCCACTATACCTAGCTTTAACCTACCCATTTTCCTTTTTAAAGTTTCTGATCTACCCGTCTGATTAATGGATCTGATGTTCCACGCTCCGATCCGTAGAACGCCAGTTTTGTTTCTCACGATAACGTCATCCTGAGTAGTCCCCGCCCGGAGATCCGAATGGGGAACTATTTTACCTCTGTAATATTTTACGCAAGAGGATGCTATAATCATTTAGCCATGCAGTATAGCTGCATGCCGTCGGGAAAAATTACGGCTGTAGTTTCCCCTTGCTCTCAGCCGTTCGCAGTACCAGCACAGCGAGGCCATTTTGATTGATGTTACAAGGCCAATTCAGTCAGTCTTCCAGACCGTTGCCCATGAAACTACTGAAAAGGCTGCTGTGAGCCCCTTCAGGAAGTACACGTTTGTTCACCATTAAGTGTTTATGAAATAGTGATAATTGTGTGTGCGCACTTCGTTTTTATATTATGTAAATTGCGATGTTAACAAAATTGTGAGTTGTGTAGGTTTTAAAGTAGAGACCCATCCAGGCTCCTCACGGATAGCACTAATAAGGGACGTCTCTCGAACCGAGCGGAAATTTATAATCGAATACTTGTACACAGAGACCTCTCTTATGTCTAACCACGCCTGCGACGGCGAGTGGTTTGTTGCACTTGGTTTGCCCACAACTGTGCTAGTAGTCTTCTTGGAGGAGAAGGGGGGGGGGTGTTAATATGCCAGTCAATCAGTTACATCAGCAATTACTTGACGTGTTTAGTATACGTGTATCAGTACTGTAATAGTACTATTTAGGACAGGATGATGCCACTTTAGCAGTGTTTTTGGTGGATCTGATTATTCAGAAACATGAATGTTCATTTGACTGCTCAACTGAAGACTCACTGGATAGGATAGTGAATGGAGGAAACGACTTTATAGGCGATAACACTATTAATGGAGTTAACGATTGTAGCGCTAGTGGCAGCGGTGGAAACAGCACTCCATAAAGAAAAGCTAACAGTTCCGGTGGCTATTAACCTCCTCCAGAAAATAAATCCAATGCTTTGAGTATTTTAACCAAATTTTCAGAACATCATCTTGAACGTGTTTGCGATGATTATGATAAACCTCCTCGTACGGTTGCGACCTATACTTCGTTATTAAAGGGACATCCATCTACAAAAAGCGTATCGAACATCAAAGTGTAAGGTAGCTGATTTTGCACCTTACATGATGCTAAATCAGTACTAATACACCGAATAATAATTGATAATTGGCGTACCGGTAGGAGAGAATGGACACATAAAAGGAAATTGTGTGTACCATGTCAGACTAACGAGATGGGCTCAGAGGCTGGAACACGGCCGGAACTCCTAAGGAAGGTGTTTATGTCGTGTCAAACTAACGGGATGGCCGTGGCCGGACCCCTTTGTCGGCAAGCTCTTCAGACCACCAAAGACGTTCGGAGAGGCTGGGTCATCACAACGAGAAGCGGGAAGGAGCTATAAGCGAAAGAGAGAAGATTTCGCGCCAAAGTGGAAAATTTGCGGAAGACTGTGACTGGACTGGCGCAGAGCGCTTAGAGATACGTGTTAAAAGTTTGGCAGCAACAAATTGTATTGTCATGTTATGCTAGAAATATTGCTCATCCTGTTCTGAATAAATCTTAATTTGATATCATACGCTTATCACCGCATTATTGATTTCGTAGCTAGCAATCACCATATTTTTGTTTCATAATTGAAGTGTAATGATAATTTCGATGCAAATGATACTGGGGGCATAACCGCGCGTTTAAACAGAGCCAACTTAAGTCAGATAGCAACTCAAGGTCGACTAAGACTACAAATAGATATTTTACAATATATCAATATTTTTACAATAAACCTCCCGTACGTTGCAAAAGTAACATTTAATTATGTGGAGGGAAAAAGACGTGATGAACGTTCATTTCGAGAAAACTAGTAAATCAAAGAGATGGTGATGAAACACGCACTCTATCCTAATTTGAGATTGCAAGGAATGAAGAAAAATGTGTCCTTAAATGGCATCTGAAACTAGAAAACTGCAGATTTCCAGGTACAGCCACACTGCATTTGGAATGCTGATTTTTAAATGAACTGAATAATGAACTAATTTCTGGTGCGACACTATCTAAAGAAGGGGAAGGATCAACAGTTGCCCTGGTCCAGTCTGCACACGATGTGTGTCAATTCCTAAGGGACCAAACTGCTGAGGTTATAGGTCCCTAGACTTACACACTACTTTAACTTGTGCTAAGAACAGCACACTTACTCATGCTCGAGGGAGAATTCGAACCTCCGGCGGGGGAGGCCTCGTAATCTGTTCACATGGCGCCTCTAACCGGCTGGCACTCCGCGCGGCTCTGCACACAACTTATAATTACACAATGGATGTTGGACTTGCAGTAAGTGGACATCCATCAAAAAACTATGTATTGGCCTTCAGGAAAGAAAATTTCGGCCGGAATGTTAAAAAGAGTGTTGAAGACAGTCTTCCACAGTGCATACGTTTGGAGGCTAGCAAAAGTCGGAAAATTTCGAAAGACAATTTAAGATACTTTTTCGTAACTGTTGTGATGACAATTTCGTTAATGGTCGAAATTGTATACTATTTTGTGATTCTTGCAGTGCTCTCAAGGACACAACAGTATTAAATGATTCATTTGCGGGTAAAGACATTGAATGCGTGGTCATTTCAGCGAAAACAACAAAATATTTACAGCCTATTGGACGAATATTTCTTATGGAAATATAGAATACTTCCAAGAAGGATAACAGACTCTGAGGACTCTCTGCATTGACTTAGACATTAAATTAGTAAACAATATTTTCATAATGAAAATGCGTCTATCATAACCAGCTGTCTGTCCCCGTGTATCAGCCTGTGCTTCATGATTCCTGGGTAGTGGCTGACTACAACACTGCCGCACATGTTGCTGAATTAGAGAATGTGATTGAAGTGGCACACCATTTTGCAGCTCAAAAATGTGATTCTGTGGATTGTCCATATACTGCTTTCGCCAAAGATACCTGTTGTCTTTCATTTCGGTGAGAAATCTCACATGCAGATTTTAATGTCCGCTAACGGGCAAACTAAGAGTAACGCAATCAAATGCCTTCACCAGTCTGATCACAATGGTAAGTAAATTTTCTAAAAACAATTGGAACACAGAATTTCTGTTAGAGCCGGGAGATGTTTCTTATACATACAGGGTGGTCGTAAAACTTTCACTACTTGAGCCAGTGTTGACTGAAAACTATTCACTGTATGGGTACCAAACTTTATAGAAATGATGTTCATAATGTGCGCTGCAGGATTTGCGTTGTTAGTAATGTTAGTGTCATGACTTCTTGTTAGGCGCGGGTACTGGCCCGGTGACGCCTAACTGAAACACAGGCACCAGTGTACGTTACAGTTGTGGATTTTCAACGACTGTGTGGAAAAGGCGAGCAGGACTTTAGTCGTACAGCTGTTTTGATTAAACATGAGCAATTGCGCTGCTGCGTATTAAAGGTATACGGAGAGGTTCTGTTTCCGCACTGCTGTTGAAGAATCTGATTCGGAAGTTCGAATTAACTGGAGATTTGGGAATTGCTCCTGGGAGAGGCCGACGGCCAATTGCGCCACAGATTGTTGAAGAAGTCACTGTTGTCACTGATAATACTGGGCACAACGTGCTACCATAAAGCATTGCACGAGCTGAGTCACGGCAGCTGAACATTCCACGGTTCACTGTTTGGAAACAGCTGCGAACAGCTGTATAATGGTATCGTAAAAACTTCATATTGCTCATCAACTTTTTCCACGCGACGCAGATATTCGAGAAGACTTCGTCCTTGAATTGCTCGCAAGGGTTGAAGTTGACAAGTGGCCTTGGAACATTTTGTGGAGTGTTTAAGCACACTTTATTCTTTATTTCTGTTTCAACTGTCCTTAAAAATGTTTCCACAAAGTTTCATTGTCCTACGTTAACTCGTTTATTCAAGGGGACCCTCTCAAGTAGCAAAAGCTTGATTATAATCATCCTGCATCTACTGATGGTGGGCTTGTCTGACGTAAGGTGATAAACTATATGTAAAAAAACTTTCTCGTGAGTCAGTCTATATACTGTATAAGTGAAAACCGTATCAAAGTTCCTACAATAATTCCAGACATCTGGCTTCAATTATATACATAGAAACCCTGTGGGGGAACTTCAAGATAGTAATATATACAGATTAACTGCGTGACCCAAGTAGTTCTGTAGTTTCCGGACGTATGCTTTTTAAAGGCTACAGTTTTCAGAATTCCAATTTCTTAGACATTATGCTCAAGCAATACATTCTTCACCCATGTGAATTATCACAATTACAATAAACTACGCTACCGGCCATTAAAATTGCTACACCAAGAAGAAATGCAGATGATAAACGGGTATTCATTGGACAAATATATTATACTAGAACTGGCATGTGATTACATTTTCACACAATTTGCGTGCATAGATCCTGAGAAATCAATACCCAGAACGACCATCTCTCGCCGTAATAACGGCCTTGATACGCCTGGGCATTGAGTCAAACAGAGCTTGGATGGCATGTACAGGTACAGCTGCCCATGCACCTTCAACACGATACCACACGTCATCAAGAGTAGTGACTGGTGTATTGTGACGAGCCAGTTGCTCGGCCACCATTGACCTGTGCGGCTGGTCCCGGCGGAGGTTCGAGTCCTCCCTCGGGCATGGGTGTGAGTGTGTGTGTGTGTGTGTGTGTGTGTGTGTGTGTGTGTGTGTTTGATCTCAGGATAATTTAGGTCAAGTAGTGTATAGACTGATGACTTTAGCAGTTAAGTCCCATAAGATTTCGCACACATTTTTGAACCATTGACCAGACATTTTAAATTGGTGACAGATCTGGAGAATGTGCTGGCCAGGGCAGCAGTCGAACATTTTCTGTATCCAGAAAGGCCCGTACAGGACCTGCAACATGAGGTCGTGCATTATCCTTCAGAAATGTAGGGTTTCGCAGGGATCGAATGAAGGGTACAGCCACGGGTCGTAACACATCTGAAATGTAACGTCCACTGTTCAAAGTGCCGTTAGTACGGACAAGAGGTGACCGAGACGGGTAACCAATGACACCCCATACCATCACGCCGGGTGATACGCCAGTATGGCGATGACGAATACACGCTTCCAATGTGCTTTCACCGCGATGTCGCCAAACACGGATGCGACATCATGATGCTGTAGACGGAACCTGGATTCATCCGAAAAAAAGACGTTTTGCCATTCGTGCACCCAGGTTCGTCGTTGAGTACACCATCGCAGGCGCTCCTGTCTGTGATGCAGCGACAAGGGTAACCGCAGCCATGGTCTCAGAGCTGATAGTCCATGCTGCTGCAAACGTCGTCGAACTGTTCGTGCAGATGGTTGTTGGCTTGTAAACGCCCCATCTGTTGACTCAGGGATCGAGACGTGGCTGGACAATCCGTTACAGCCATGCGGATAAGATGCCAGTCATCTCGACTGCTAATGATACGAGGCCGTTGGGATCCGGCACGGCGTTCCGTATTACCCTCCTAAACCCACCGATTCCATATTCTGCTAACAGTCATTGTATCTCGACCAACGCGAGCAGCAGTGTCGCGATACGATAAACCGCAATCGCGATAGGCTACAATCCGACCTTTATCAAAGTCGGAAACGTGACGGTACGCATTTCTCTTCCTTACGCGAGGCATCACAACAACGTTTCACCGGTCAATGCTGTTTGTGTATGAGAAATCGGCTGGAAACTTTCCTCACGTCAGCACGTTGTAGGTGTCGCCACCGGCGCCAACTTTGTGTGAATGCTCTGAAAAGCTAATCATTTGCATAACACAGCATCTTCTTCCTGTAGGTTAAATTTCGCGTCTGTAGCACCTCATCTTCGTGGCGTAGAAATTTTATTGGGCAGTAGTGTATTTGATATATTTTATGGTAATTAAACAAACTATTATTACGAGGGGCGTTCAAAAGGCAATGCAACCGGTAATCAGCTAGGTTTCATTCAGGATTCCAATACTCCATATTATTCCCCACCAGTTTGGCTAGAAAGCCCTATTTTTCAACATAATTTCCGTTCAATGCAACGACCTTTCGCCCTGGGAGGGCCTGTATTCCTGCGTCGTACCATTAGATAGGTCGACTTTGTAGCAAACGTCTTGTTGCATCAATAACCTCCTCTTCATCCACGTACTGTTTCCTGTGGAATGCGTACTTCATCGGGCCAAACAGATGGAAGTGGGAAGTTGCGAGTTCCGCGCTGTACGGTGGATGAGGAAGAACAGTTCAGTGAAGTTCTGAGAGTTCCTCACATGTGCACAGACTTCTGTGAGACCTTGCGCTGTCATGGAGAAGTTCGTTTTTGTGCCGACGAACTCTCTGAAGTCATTCTCCTGTTCCGCAAGGGTAGCACAATACAATTTTGAGTTGATCGTTGAACCATGAGGGAGGACGTTAAACGGAATAACCCCTTCATAATCCCAGAAGACCATCGCCATGACGTTACCAGCTAAAGCTGCGGCCTTGAAATACTACTTCAGAGGGTAGGTACTGTGGAGTTTTGTTTCCAGTTCGAAGTGATCAACCTATGTTTTATCGCCTGTCACGATGTTCTCCTACAAAAAAAAAAGGACAAAAATTGTCACGATCAGCATCGTAACGTGTAAGAAACTATGCAAAGACGGTCCTTCGTTGCTGTCCATGATCTTTTGTTAGGCGGCGAGGAACGCAGCGCGTACATTTGAGTACCCCAACTGGTGGACGGTTGTGTTAGTATTAGCAACATAGACATCCAGTTGCGCAGTGAGGTGTTTGATTGTGATCCGTCGATCTACCTCGAATGAGTGTCCGCACGTGACAACACTGCAGGAGTCACGGCTGTATACGGCCGGCCAGCACGCGGGAAGTCCGTCAGGTTTACACGACGCTACTGCGAGGATGAGACGCCTCGCCCAATGACTCACCGTGCTTTTGTTCACTGCCAGGTACAGATCCCGCAAGTGCCTGTGAATATCTGCGATGTTTTGTTTTTCCGCCAAAAGAAACTGAATAACACCCCTCCGCTTGTGTCTTCGTTACAGACGCCATTTTGAGGGCTACGTACAGCTCAATCACCCAATTGGAACTTGATGAAACTACAGAGCTTAAGCGGCAATATTCCACGATATCCCGCAACAAATTCCGCATTTTTCTGCCTACACTGGCTGAGAGAAAAAGTGATGCATTATTTATTGAACGCCCCTCTTAACTTCAGCAGCAGTGGAATAACTGAATGGAGGACGAGGTAAATTTTTTTTGTATCGTGGAACTGATAGAATGGTCGTCGCTTTTGTTCTGCAGATACTGTGCGTTCGATAAACCCATTTGTGGGCCGAATGCCAAAGGAGTTGAGGGAGTCGTTCATCCGGGACTGCGTGCGGGAGGCGTACCGTAACGGCACCCTGCGCTGTCGCCGCCTGCCCGGCGGGTCGAGCTACTGCTTCCGCTACGACGCGCTCGTCGCCCACGTGGTCAAGCCCTGGCTGGAAGGGTAGGGGGCAGGTGGCTCACCGCCATCGCGCACGTGTTGCCCTGCACCAGTTTTCAGCGTGTGTTCCAGACTGAACCGTAGGCTAATCTGAAAAGTTATGTGAACTCTTGCTGGAAACAGAAAAAATCACTAAAAAAAGACATTGATTGCATTAAATGTTGACACACCAGCAGTTTTAAATACATCGAATTTTTATCACTTATTTTTAAAAGAGAAGCGTTGCTTGTAAACTACACTACGCATTAAAGTGCATGGACCAAACGACACAAAAGTCCTTATAACTTGCATATTACTTCAATATATTTACTGATTCAGATTATTTTCACTGAAGGTACTTCATTTTTTATAAATAAACACTGTAGATGTCCTCTAGTACCATATTAATATATTTAGTGTACCATTTTCCGTCTTACAATGCCATTTTTAGACAGTAACGGATTACGAGGGTGGTCTGAAAAGTACTCGGCTAGGTAATGGAAACAATAATTTGTGCTTTCAAAGTAGTTTTATTTTTCAACATAATCTTTTTTCTAATATAAATATATTTCATCCGGCGGTTTTACAGTGTCATCATCCCCTCTCGGTAGAGCTCCTCTGCAAGTGCTGCACGCCGGCCGCTGGTGGCCGAGCGGTTCTAAGCGCTTCAGTCTGGAACCGCGCGACCGCTACGATCGCAGGTTCGAATCCTGCCTCGGGCATGGATGTGTGTGATGTCCTTAGGTTAGTTAAGTAGGTCTAAGTTCTAGGGGACTGATGACCTGAGATGTTAAGTCCCATAGTGCGCAGAGCCTTTTGAGCCATTTTTTCAAGTGCTGCAAAACAAATCTACAGCCGCAATGGTTTTTTGATGGGACGAAAAACTCTGACCAGTGAGGATTTTCTTCAATTTTGAGAACAGATAGAAATCCAAGGGAGCCAAAATTGAGGAATAGGGTGAATGTTCCAGCACTTCATAGTGCAAATATCTCAATTTCCCGATTGCAAGACACTTTTGTGGACAAGGACATTGTCCAGATGGAAGATTTTATTTCTTCTTGAAGCCGGCTCTATTTTCACGAATGCTTGCATCCCGTTTGTTGGAAGTTGAGAGAAGTATGCTCCAGTTATGAGTTTTGCCTTTTTCAAGATAATCAATCAACAAAATTCATTTCACACTCCAAAAAAATCGATGTCATGATCCTTCTTCCCGTCGATGGCAACGTCCTTGCCTGTGCAAAAACAGACATTTGTCCACTGAGTACACCGCTGTTTCGATTCGCTTGTATAGTGGAAAAGAAAACGTTTCATCCACTGTCGCATATTAACTCAAAAAGTCAATTCTGTTTTTCATAAAACGCAGCGAACACTTCTTGGGGAAGCATGCGAATGCGTTTGTAATCAGCAGTGAACATCTTGGGCAGAGCTTTCTCATGTTCAATTCCTGTTGCAGGATGTGACCAACGCGTTCCTTTGATATTACAGAGCATTACAAGCTCTGCGCACCTTCATATACATCGGTCTTCTAAAATCATATGATGCGCTTTCTCCATATGTCCACTGTGCTTACACGTTTAGGAACCCGTTCGCTTGGGTCATCTTGGCCGCTTTCACGGCAAATTTGAACTGGTCCTCCCATTTCCTCACGGTGGAAACTGAAGTTGAAGAGCCGCCACACAAATTTACAAGCTATGAATGAATTTTGGTCGATGTAAACCTTCTTTTACGAAGAATTTAATTACTGCGCGATTTTTTCCATTTTCAACACCATGCACACCACAACTGCTTCAAACGACTGCATATAGTCAACTGCCGCCTGGAATGACTTGCAGTTTTACGTGGAATCCACTAGCATGTGTCCCCCCAGGGGTTACGCCACTTTTTGGCGGGATCGTGCTTAGCTGCCATGGGGCGCCGGCTTTTGCAGCATTTTTTCCCTTCCATGCCGCATGTCTATCCTCTTGCTGTTCTTTTACCCCTCCCTTGAGCCACATGTCTGGGGTACTATTGGGAATGTTCTGCATTCTATAGGTGACGTGTGAACAGTCTCACCTTAGTTTCTCGCTCCCTTTTCCTTTCTTTATTTCCCTTCTCCGCTCGTTCCCACATTTCGGCGTTTGAGAATCTTTCTTCTTCCTCCCTTTGCGCTTCTGAAGGCCGCCCCCACACGTCTGACGCATAACAGCTGGCGGGGTAACGCGTAATTCCCAGCCCTGGGTGGACAAGTAGGGCTTGCATGTACCCCCTGGTACAGGCCAGGCCCAGGAAGGGGTGATAGCTTGAGCTGTAACCTTAGCAAATTGCCGATTGGTCCCTCCATCAGGTGTTCCGGAGGTGTGTCCTGAGGTGTGAACAATCATCTAAGGTGGGTGCGCCCCTTTCCAAAGGGGGCCCCCAGTTGGAAGGAGCGCGCCATCGGAGACGCTGGAAATCATGGTGGATTTCCTTGTGATAAGTCAATCACGTTCTCACTCAACTTCTACAAAACGTAAATGCAACGAGGCTAATGATTAAAAGACCCTTCCCGCTACACCATGTATCCTGGTGGTCTCACGTACTGAAGATTGTCAGTCCTTTGCCATGGTAAATCGGTTTATTATTCAGAAAGGTGTAGATGCAATTGCTGGCTTTTGAATCCAGCTCTCATTTACGGAAAGACACTTTGCTTTTGGAGACCACTTCTGATTCTCAGGCACACAAACTGCTTGCTGCCTCGCTTCTCCACGGTACCCTGTTCGTGCCGAGGCCCAGAAACTTTGAATTCTCCCCATGGTGTAATTTACACCAGCCTGCTTGAAAATCTCACCGAGCCCCAAATACAATCTTATCTGTGATCAGGATGTCATTGCCACTCATCGTTAACGAAAAACGTAGATTCCTTCTTAGTGCCTACCCGCACTTTCTTTCTCATCTTTGATAGTGGTGCTTCCGTCCAAGCTCAAAGAAGGGTATGAAATTTTCCTCTTCAGGTCCGGGGGTTAGAATAGGCCCAAGTATACCTGCTTGTAACAAGAGGCGACTAAACTGAGTCTCACACGTTTCGGCCTTTATGTGATGGTCTCCTATCAGTTTTGACATCCATTTTTCGAAAGTTTCCCGAAGAGGGAGACAGTTGGTGAAGGGTGCCTTACATATCGTGTCCATCATGCGCTGAGACCTCTCACATTCTTCATCGACGTGTATCTGCTCATTCTCCAGCTGTTGGACGAGGTCGCCCTCCTGGGTGCGTTTTCCTCCATCCACTGTGCAGTATCAGTTTCTGCACTGACTATGATAATGGATCTGTTTGCTAGGTTGCACCTGATATCCAGCATGGTAGCCAGTCTGTTGTGGTCGGGCTGCCATGTACCCTGTTGGTTGTATCCCCTGACCATACAGGGATCACTCTGCTGATGTCTGCGACGTTAACTCCCTGGGGCATTGGGACTCCTGACAATGGCCATCCTGCCAGGTGGCTTTTGCTGCAGCTGGGTGGCGCCTGTGGGGAGGGCTCCTGGTCGGAGTGGGTGGCATCAGGGCGAATGATGCATGATGAAGAGTACCACATCATCACTTGCTGGTGATCACACACACCAGCAGTCTCCAAGCATTCCAAGACTCAGTACAATGCATGGAAGTATGACCCTAAATCATTCCCCTCCTTCGCCACACCATGGGAGGAACACCACACTAAGGATGGCAGCAAACCTCATTTGCCCCAGTACCCCGTATGTACAAGAGCTGATAGGGACATTTTTGTTTAAATGAAGGCTCAGTTTTTTGTTGAGCATTTAGAGGACATGTTTTGAGAGGTGGAGGGCTTGTCCACAATGTGGTCAGCGTTAGTCTTGATAACAACAGCATCCTCTGCTGAGTCACAGGCATTACTCGCTTGAGACAGGCTGGGGGATGTTTCAATATCATCATGCCGCATAATAGTTTAAATATGGTACAGGGTATTATATTGTACAGGAACCTTCTTTTGCAGTCTGACGACGAGCTGCGCGCCATCTTAGACCACTGAGGTGTTAAATTCGTCCGGCTCCTTCAAAAGGGTCCAAGGGATAATCAGGTTGCCACCACTGCCTTCATCTTGGCCTACGAGGGTGAAACATTGCCTGAGAAGGTCAAGGTGATGGATGGTCTACCACTGTGATGTCAAGCCATGTCAAGCCTCCCCTGATGTGGTGCTTTATTTGCTGGAAGTTCGGCCATGTGTCAACTCACTACACTTCCAGTGTCGAGATTGTGGACGTCCTTCACATCCCAATGCTCCATGTGCCCCACCTCCCATCTGTGTCAACTGCAGAGAGCATCATTCCCTTTGCTCGCCAGACTGCAGGACTCTACACCAAGAAAGAAAAACTGTGGAATATAGGGCTCTACATCGACTGACCTACACAGAGGCTAAGAGGATATTTGAGTGCCTACATCCTGTGGCTATGACCTCTTACGCCACCACTACCATAACAGTTGTAGCCCCATCAGTTCCATGAATTCCAGTCGACTCTCAGAGCCAGAAGACTAAATTTGCACCATTGATAGGGTGTGTGTGTGGGGGGGGGGGGATGCACACTTCCCTCCCTGTTGCTCCTGCACCACAACCTTGGGAGCACTGTCCCCTTCCCCCCCCCCCCCCCAACCATTGGGGACACCAGTCCCCACTTCTCAGCTAGAGAAGCATAAGTCTTCTTTGGCTTCCCTCGTTAGGAAAGAGTCCCTATGGTCACTCCCTTCCCACGCTTCTGTTGGAGGGAAAGATGACACCCACCAGTGGCTGAAGTGCCCAAAAGCAGTTGGTTGTAGGGCTTCACAATCATCCTCAGTCCCTGAGACTGACTCAGTGAAGTCCTCCCAGTCAGAAAACCCAAAAAGAAAACCCATAAGACCAAGGGAATTACAGTGACACCCTCACCACTGCTACCTACAAGATCTGCGTCTGAGGAGGGGTTGGAGACTCTGGCATCTGCTGAGGACCTGGATCTCGCTGGACCCTCAGACACAATGTATATAGACTGCTCAGGAAATAAGTTCGTGGTGGTAGGTAACCCTGAGGGTTAAACTGCCTCATTTAACGTTCCATGCCTTCCCAGTCTCACGATAACGTCAGCCTCTGGAGGAGTTGCGACGGTTTTTCCAACCACTTTCCTGAGCTACAGCAACTGTTAAGCTTCGCACCTGCTTTCTGTATTGTCCTCCAGGAAACCTGGTTCTGGCAATGCGGACCCCTACACTTCGCAGCTACAGGGGGCGTTAAAAGAACCACAGCAAACATAATAGTGTGTCAGTTGGAGTTTGTCCTGACCTCAGTTTGTAGTGAACATGAGCCCCTTCAAACCCCTCTTGAAGCAGTGGCTGTCAGGATACGGACGATGCAGGAAATAACTGTCTGCCATGTATATCTTCCTTCAGATGGCGCAGTACCCCTTAACGCATTGGCTGCGCTGATTGCTCAACTCCCTAAACCTTTCCAACTTTTGGGAGGTTTTAACAGGCATAACCCCTTGCGGGGTCACACCATGTTTACTGGCCGACATAGGGAGATCCAAAATTTACTGTCACAACTCGACCCCTGCCTCTCATATACAGGTGCCCCAACACATTTCAGTATAGTGCATGGCACATATTTGGCCATTGATCTCTGTTTGCAATACTGACCTTCTCCATCTATCGACTGGAGAGCAAGTGACAACCTGTGTGGTAGTGACCACATCCCCATCTTCTGTCACTCCCACAGCGTCATGCCCATAGATACCTACCCAGATGAGCTTTCAACAAGGCAGTCTGGGAAGCCTTCACCTCGTCACCATTGTATCTTCCCTACATGGTGCCATTGATGTTGTGGTTTTGCCGGTAACTGCAACGATCATTTCTGCAGTGGAAAATGCGATCTCTCGTTCTTTGGGGTGCCCCCAGCGAAAGTGAGTAGCTTGGTGGTCGCCGGAAGTTGCTGAGGCAATTAAAGAGCGTCGACGAGATCTACAGTGGCACCCTCCCCTAGAGCACCTAAAAGCCTTTAAACTTCTCCATGCCCGTGTTCGCCAGGTTATCAAAAGGCGGAAACTGGAGTGTTGCGAGAGGAATGTCTCGACCATTGAATGCCATACATCACCTTCCAAGTCTGGAGAAAGATCATACGTGTTTGTGGATACCAGATCCAACAGGTGTCCCTAGTGTTACCATCGATGGCGTGTTGTCTACCGATGCAAATCACGAATGCCGAGCACTTTGCTCGAGCCTCCACATCGGAGAATTACTCCAAGCCTTTTGTATTCTCAAATGACAGATGGAAGGGAAAGTTTTCTAGTTCACTACATGTCACAGTGAACCCTGTAACTCCCCATTTACGGAATGGGAGCTCCTCAGTGACCTTGCACATTGCCTCAACACAGCTCCTGGGCCAGATCGGATCCACAGCCAGATGCTTAAACATCTCTCGTCGACGACAAACGACATCTCCTCGTCCACTTCAACTGGATCTGGTGCAATGGTGTCTTTTTTTACCAGCATTGTGGGAGAGCACCATCATACCAGTGTTCAAACCTGGAAAAAACCCGCTTGATGTGGATAGCTATCGGTCCATCAGCCTCACCAACATTCCTCGTAAGCTGCTAGAATGTATGAAGTGAAGTGTGGGCGGTTAGGTTGGGTCCTGGAGTCACGTGGCCTACGGGCTCCTTGCCAGGGTGATTTCCGCCAGGTTCACTCTACCGCTGGTAGTCTTGTATCCCTCCAGTATGCCGTCCAAACAGCCTTTCCAGGCGCCAACACCTTGCTGCTGTCGATTTTGATTTACGGAAAGCATATGACACGACCTGGAGACGACATATCGTTGCCACATAATAACTGCATGGCTCTGTGTTGAGTGTCTCTCTCTCTGTTTTCAGTGGCCATTAATGGTCTAGCAGCAGCCGTAGGGCTGTCCATCGCACCTTCTCTGTATGCAGACGACTTATGCATTTCATACTGCTCGACCAGTACTGGTGTTGATGAGTGGCGCCTACATGGAGCCAACCACAAGGCGCAGTCATGGGCTCTGGCCCACGGTTTCTAGTTTTCGGCCGCAAAGTCGTGCGTTATGCACTTCTGTCGGCGTCGTACCGTTCATCCAGAACCAGAACTTTAACTTAATGACTATCCACTTAATATAGTGGAGACACACCGATTCTTAGGACTCGTTTTCGACGCTCGATTGACTTGGCCCCCTCATCTTCGTCAGCTTAAGCAGAAGTAGTGGCAGCACCTCAATGCCCTCCTTTGCCTGAGCAACAGCAACTGGAGTTCAGATAGCTATATGCTGCTGCAGCTCTACAGAGCCCTTGTACAATCCCACCTTGACTATGGTAGTGTGGTTTATGGTTCGGCGGCGCCATCAGCGTTGGGTTTACTGGACCCAGAGCACCACTGTGGCATTCCACTAGCGATGGGAGCTTTCAGGAAGAGTCCAGTGACCAGCGTTTTGGTGGAGGCTGGGGTCCCGCCATTGAAGGTTAGGCGTGCACAACTGCTCACCATTACGTAGCACACGTTCGTAGTTCTCCTGTACACCTGAGTTACCGCCTCCTTTTCCCACCCATGGTGGTTCATCTTCCGCATCAGTGGCCCAGGTATGGGCTTACACTTGCAGTTCGTGTCCAATGCCTTCTATATGAACTTGAATCCCTGCCTTTACCAACTACACTTCAGGTCCATTTACGTACACCTAGGCAGCGACTCGCCTGGACCTATCACATGGACCTAAGAACTCAGTTAACCCCACGGCTCTCAGCTGCCACTTCTTGTCGATTCTTGACATGTACCAAGGCCATGAAGTTGTTTACAACGATGGCTCGATGGCTGATGGTCACGTTGGCTTTGTGTATGTCCATGGAAGACATACTGAACAGCATTCCTTGCACGATGGCTGCAGTGTTTTTACTGCAGAGCTGGTTGCTATATCTCGTGGTCTTGAGCACATCCGTTCGTGCCCTGGGGAGTCGTTTCTTCTGTGCACTGACTTCTTGAGTAACCTACAAGCTACTGACCAGTGCTACACTCGTCATCCTTTGGTGGCGACCATCGAGGAGTCCACATACGCCATGGAACAGTCCCGCCGTTCCATGGTATTTGTGTGGACCCCAGGTCACGTCGGAATCCCAGGCAACGAACTTGCCAACAGGCTGGCCAAATAGGCTACGCCGAAACCAATTGTGGAGAGGGATTCTCTGAACCGGACGTGTGTTCTGTCTTATGCCACAGGGTTTTTCGGCTCTAGGAGACAGAATGGCATAACAGTATGCACAACAAACTGTGTCTCGTCAAGGAGACCACAAATGTGCGGAAGTCTTCCATGCGGGCCTCTCACAGGGTATCAGTTGTCCTCTGCCGGCTCCGCATTGGCCATATGTTGCTAACACATGGTTACCTCCTCCATCACAAGGACCCACCTTGGGGTCACTGTGGCTCACAAACGACGGTCGTCCATCTCTTGCTGGACTGCCCACTTCTAGCCGCTCAGCGGCACTTTCTCAGCAACCTACTTTCGGTATTTGGTAACAATGCCTCAACCGCAGCTTTAGTGTTAAGTTTTATTCGTGAGTGAGGGTTTTGTCATTTGATCTAAGTTTTCGCTAGTGTTCTTTGTCCCTCTGTGTCTTCCACCCTAGCGCTTTCAGGGAGGAGGTTTCAATGTGTTGCAGAGTGGCTGGCTTCTCCTTTTTATTCTCGTGGTTGGCCAGCCATTATAATCTGCTTTGTTCTTTTACTCTCTTCAGTTTCTTGCATCTCTGTTCTTTTCTTTTCCTCTTTTGTTCCTTTTAGTCTTTGTTACCTTTCCTTCGTTCTTGTGGCTTTTCCTTTCTTTCCGTTTTGTGTTGTATGTCTAATTTGTTCTATTCTCCCTCTTGTGGGATTGTTTTATTCGAAACAATTGACTGATGACCAACCAGTTTGGTCCCTTCCCCACTCTTTTAAACCAACCACCTGCTCTTTATCACCGTCCGGCCATACATTACAAACCTGATGCGCTGCTACCAGTGTCATCGTTTTAACCACACTAGAACTTCTTCTCGAAACCCAGCCAAATGTCATGTGTGGTAGGGATATGCATGAGGGCGATGGTCCACCACCTCCTCGCTGTATCAGCTGCAATGATGACCATGCCGCCGCCTCTTGAGAGTGTCCAGTGTACCTGGATTAATATGCTGTTCAAGAAATCCAGGTAAAGGAAAAGGTGTCTTATTCACTTGCTGACAGGTTACTGGCTAGTCGCAAACCGTTTTCCCATCTGGTACCTATATTCTGTACTTGTTACCCCTCGCTCCGTGAGGGACATGGCCATGCAGACTTGTGACCTACAATTCAGCTCTGAGGTCGTGAAATCACCCATTGTCAAGGTAGAATCGCCATCCCCCAGTCCAGCTGTGCAACAAGCAGTCAAACTTTCGCCTCAAGGGGCGAAACTACCAGTAACACAAAGGGTAGGCCCGAAAGGACAGAAGGAGTATTCCCATGAGACTTCCTCTGTCCCTCCAACCAAACACTCTTCATCTAACCGGAAAGGCTCGAAGAAGTCCACCAAAGGCAAATGGTCTTCTGTTCGCCACCTCGAAGATCCTCTTCGATGGTGTCGGCGCATGACACCTTCGCCTGGCCAGCCTCCATGTCGCCAGTGTGTACCAACAACCGCTTTTCGGCGTTGGACTCCACAGATCAACCACACAATCAAGCTGATTCTTCTGTGGACCCCATGGAGCACGATCCTCCTGCTTCTGTGCCCTGTAGTATAGCCTCTTCCCCAGCTGTGACTCGGCAGCCGCCGAGGTGACACCCCCACGTCTTTTCATCATGACTCTCCTCCAATGGAACGTTCGCGGCCTTTGGGCGCACAGAGAGGTTTTACGGCTGCTTCTGGCATCGGTGCATCCTCTTGTACTCTGCCGTCATGAAACGAAATTGCGACCTCACGACCCTTTCGAGATTTCACAATTTCTTACCGATTCGTTTTGACCTTCCCCCTGAGGTAGGCATTCCATCTCATGGGGGTGTCATGCTGCTCATACGGTATGACATTCATAGTCAGCCCATCTCGCTGACTACCAGTCTTCAAGCTGTGGCAGTTTGCCTTTTCTTTCCCCACTTCACTTTTTCCCTCTGTACTGTGTGTGTCCCTCCATTCCATCCAGGGCAGACTTCCTTCAGCTTACTGGGCAGCTGCCTCCCCCATTTTAACTACTCGGTGGCTTTAATGCACATCATCCCCTTGGGGGTTCTCCCAGGACCTGTCAGAGAGGTGCTCTTTTGGCTGACCTTCTTAACCAACTTAACCTATTCTGGAGCACACACATTCCTTTCCGACTCCTCGCACACCTACTTCCATTTAGACCTGTGCCTCTGTACTGCTCAGCCATTCTTCAGTGGTCCGTTCCTTCTGACACCTACTCGAGCGACCATTTCTCGTGTGCTATCCGTTTGCTGACCTCTACCCCATCTGCGTGCATACCTAGATGGAAGCTTTACTCCTCCCTGGCGACCTTCGAAGAACAAGATTTCCCCAGTTGAGAAGCCCAAGTCTAAAATCTCACAAACATTTTGCTTACTACTGCAGAACGTTCACTCCCACGCACTTCCTCTCTACCACATCGTGTCCCAGTCCCTTGGTGGACTATAGCATGCCGCGACCCAATTCGCGCAAGTAGACGTGCTCTCGGCGTTTTCAACCTCCACCCTACGCTGGCAAACTGCATTCATTATAAACAGATGCGTGCATAGTGCCGTCGCGTTCTTTGGGATAGCAAAAGGGCTAGCTGGATTTCATTCAGTAGTTCTTTTAACAGTTCCATACATTCCTCTGTCGTGAGGGCCAACCTCCGCTGGCTCTCTAGAATCAAGATCCATTCCCCAATTTCCGGCCTGAAAGTAGCTGACAATGTCGTTGTCAATCCATAGGATCCCGCCATTTTGCGGAAGTTTCGAGCTCTTCCCATTATCACCCCGCCTTCATGCATCAGAAACGAGCGGAGGAGGCTGGGGCGATACCCTTCTCTTCTCCAAATCGTGCTACAATGCCATCTTTTCTATGAGCTAGACCACGCTCTCAGTCCGTCCCGATCCTCCGCCCCAGGGCCAGAGGCCATTAACATTCAGATGTTGCAGCATCTTTTTCTTGTGAGCAAGCACTTACTGCCCAACACATACAAATGCATCTGGGCACAGGGCACATTTCCTGGACGCTGGCGTGAAGCCACCTTCATACCCATACCTAATCGCGGTAAGGACAAAAACCTTCCTTCTAGGTACAGCCCCATCTCTCTTACCAGCTGCGTTTGCAATGTGATGCAACATATGATTCGTGCCCTACTAGTGTGCTGGTTCGAGTCTAGACATTTACTAACGAAAGCACAGTGTGAATTTCGAGCGCGGCGTTCTGCAGTTGATCATCTCGTTACTTTGCCGACCCATGTCATGAATGCTTTTCTGTGGAAATCACAGATTGTGGCCGTGTTTTTCGATTTGGAGGAGGCCTACGACACGTGCTGGAAAACTGGTATCCTCCTCACTCTTTACACATGGTGCTTCCTTGGGCGTCTGCCCTGTTTTCGTCGGGCATTTTTACAAGACCGAGTTTTCAAGGTGCGTGCGAGTTCTGCCCCTTGTCGGCCACGTTTATCCAGGAAAATGGTGTGCCTCTAGGTTCCGTCCTGAGCGTCGTCCTCTTTGCTGTCGCCATTTACCCTATAATGACCTGTGCGCCGCCGGGTATCTCCGCCTCTCTTTTTGTAGACAATTTTGCCATCTATTGCAGTTCTGCACGGACCTGTCTGACTGAGCGGCTTCTTCAGCTCTGTCTTGATCTTCTTTACTCCTGGAGCATCGACAATGGCTTTCGATTTTCCCCTGACAAAACCGTCCGTATGAATTTCTGGCGGCGCAAATGGTTCCTCCCACCGTCTCTACAGCTTGGGCCTGTTGCCCTTACCTTCGTTGAAACTACGAAATATCTGGGGCTCATGCTCGCTAGGAAGCACTCTTGGTCCTCCCATGTGTCTTACCTGGCGGTCCACTGTACACGGTCCCTCAACCTCCTACGTGTCCTGAATGGTGAGGTGCCGATCGAACCATTCTCCTACGTTTGTACTGGTCCCTTGTCTGTTCGAAACTCGACTATGGGTGCTTTGTTTATGCGTCTTCACGCCCATCCCTCTTAGGCCGTCTCAACACTATCGACCATAATGGCATCCGTTTGGCCACAGGCGCCTTCCACACCAGTCTGGTTGAGAGGTCTGTCTGCTGAATCTGCTGAACTACCACTGTCCTACCTCTGTGACTTTCTCCTCAGCAGGTATGCATGCGGTTCGTCTGCCATGCGTGGCGCCCCTCCTATGTCTCCTTCTTTGATGATTTCTTTGATCGTCAGTATGGGATTCGTCTCTCTTCTGTTACCTCCTGGAGTCTGCTTTCGCCACTTGCTACGGCGGCTTAACTTCACACTACCTGCAACTTTCCCAGTGAGTGTGAAACCTTCACCACCCTGATTTCGTGAAGCCTATGTTACCCTTGGCCTTCATTCGCTTCCTAAGGACACTACTCCAGCCTCGGTCTATCTCCTCTAGTTTCACGGCCTTCACATGGAACTTCGTTATAGTCCCTTTGTTTACACTGATGGCTATCGGACTGACCAAGGGGTCGGGTGTGCCTTCGTCATTGGCACACGTGTCTTTCTATATCGGCTCCCGACACACTGCTCAGTATTTACAGCCGAGGTCTTCGCCCTGTATCAGACCACGGAATACATCAGGCGACACAACGTTTTCAATTGTGTCTTCTGCTCAGACTCACTCAGTGCCCTTCAGAGTCTGTGCGCTGTACACTTCTCATCCCTTAGCACAGCAGGTCCAGTAAAACTGTGACGTGCTCACTCTTCGTGGAGCCAGTATCTTGTTTCTGTGCGTCCCTGGTCATGTCGCCTGGCAGGATACGAGGCTGCTGACACTGCTGCCAAGGTTGCAGTCCACTTACCTCAGCCCCCGAGTACCTGTATTCCCTCCGATGATCTGTGCGCTGCCGTTTGTCAGGTAGTGGTGTCCCTTTGGCATTGCCAATGGTCCCCCTTCACGGGAATAAGCCTCGGCTCATTAAGCCACTCCCGCCGGGTCTGTGTATTGGGCCACAGACAAAGATATGTTACTCTGTGATTGGGCACTTCCTTTTTAGCCATCGTCATTTGTACACATTGCGCCCAAGTTTTAACTGTCCACCACTTCCTGCTGGAATGCCCTTTTTTTAAACAATTTACATTCTGGCTTGGGTTTTTCGTCTGATTTATCAGCCGTTTTAGCGAATGATGCCCTGGCTGTCGACCGCTTTTTACTTTTTATCCGCCGAAGAAATATGGCGAAAGCAATTTAATTTTTAGTTTTGGACCTCCATTTCTGCATGGCGTTTCTTCAACCCTTTTTCCACGCGCCTGTTTTTAGCTGTCTCCTATTCTGTCCATTGGGACTGGCGTATAGTCGTTTACTCCTCTGTGTGCTCGTTGACTCTAGTTTTGACTTGGGTGCATATGACCGCAGTTGTTTTTTGTGCAATGAAGCAGAACAACAACTAGCACGTGTGCGAACGTAAGCGGAAAAAATCACGCGAGTAGTGCTGCAATCTCTAGGCGAGGCCGAGAACTTTTCGTATGATCAGAGGAAAAGATATTAGTGAATATCTTCGAGAAAGGTATTACGGATACCGTGATGCCGAACAATCATGGCGTCACGAACTTGAAACCAATGTCTACTGCGATAGTTGCTGCAAACATTAGTTCATGGAGGAAGTGATTTCATTTTTAAAAAATTTGCAAACTTGCGTCATTTAAGGGTGTACTAATCATATTGATTATAGTCTACAATGTACAGACCGCACTTACTTCGTAAATAAACTCGTTTAAGCGCTATTTTCTTTTATTTACATAAATTTTGGTTGCGCTCTTCACTTTTACTCCAGTGGGTTTATTTCTATCACTTGACTTTAGATTTTCCATCAGTCCAACACGAAAAGTTCTCTCGGTGAACGCTGTGGGAAGGAAAGATTGGTATCCGACCAAACATGGGTTCTCAGCATTTTCAGGAAGAGGTCATAGGCTGAGCAACAGTTTCGTCAGTCCATATTAAGGCAAATGCTGGTATACGAAAGCAGCCTTTTCACATTCCATACTTCTCTGCTTGGTTATTCGAAAAGTATAACAAAATAAAATTACGTTAACGATACGAAATGCGACATATTGACGGATCAAATATGCAAGTAACACCATAAAAATGTCTGAAAATGCCTTCCTGACGTTGTGTTAGTTACGAAAGCACTCAACTTTTCCTGTTTAAAACAAGTGTTGTGTGCACACGAAAGAAATTAAGAACAGGAAACAACCATAAACAGCAGTCAAGTAATGCTTTGGGGCATCTAACATGGCGGCGCCGGTTTCAAGGCAACGTACAGCGTTAAATCTTTAGCGCTATCTCCTTTTGTTATAATTCCATGCCCAAAAGAATGTAGATACCATCTTCAGTAGTGCAATTGTAACGTAGGTGCAAGTATGTAAGCTAATTAAATCAGAGTCCCACAGAGGGAGACTTTTTGTGAACAGAGCTCGCTTCTTTTATGATTTGTTAAAAGGTCGTCATATTCCGCTTATGGCCGTGGAAGTTTTCATTCTGCTGATGAAATTTCGATGTTCCGTCGTATCCACAAATTACTCTTTCAGCACTCAACCTGAGTGCTCATAAATTTGCACCTGCACCGATCCATTGTCTAGTGAGTTAATGAAGATCCGCGGCGCTAAGGCGCTAATTACAATTCGGATTAAGGCTGGGAAGGCAGGAGCACAAGGCACACTGTTAGAGTCCAGTCAAGCTTAGAGGAAGTCATTACTGCTGATCATGTCAGAGATAAAGACGAAGTTTTGCGAATGTTAGGACTAGCGGTAGCTTTAGTTTGGTAGATGTAATAAACATAAGTTAAAGAGCCAAAGAAACTGGTACACCCTACCTCATATTGTGTAGGGCTCCGATCACGCAGAAGTGCCGCAACACGACGTGGCATGGACTCGACTAATGTCTGAAGTAGTGCTGGAGGGAACTGATACCATGAATTCTGCAGGGCTGTCCATAAATCCGTAGGAGTACAAGGAGATGGAGATCTCTTCCGAACAGCACGTTGCGAGGCATCCCAGATACACTGTAAAAGGTTCATGTTTGGGAAGTTTCATAGCCAGTGGAAGTGTTTAAACTCAGAAGACTGTTTCTGTAGCAATTCTGAACTTGTAGGGTGTCGCACTGTCCTGCTGGAATTGGCCAAGTCCGTCGGAACGCACAGTGGATCTGAATGGATCATGTGAACAGACAGGATGCTTAGGTACACTACTGGCCATTAAATTGCTACACCACGAAGATGACGCGCTACAGACGAGAAATTTAACCGACAGCAAGATGATGCTGCGATATGCAAATGATAAGCTTTTCAAAGCATTCATACAAAGTTGGCGCCGGTGGCGACACCTACTACGTGCTGAGATGAGGAAAGTTTCCAACCGATTTCTCATACACAAACAGCAGTTGACCGGCGTTGCCTGGTGAAAAGTTGTTGTGATGCCTCGTGTAAGGAGGAGAAATGCGTAGTATCACGTTTCCGACTTTGATAAAGGTCGGATTGTAGCCTATGGCGATTGCGGTATATCGTATCGTGACATTGCTGCTCGCGTTGGTCGAGATCCAATGACTGTAAGCAGAATATGGAATACGGAACGCCGTGCTGGATCCCAACGGCCTCGTATCACTAGCAGTCGAGATGACAGGCATCTTATCCGCATCGTAACGGATCGTGCAGCCACGTCTCGATCCCGGCGTCAACAGATGTGGACGTTTGCAACACAACAGCCATCTGCACGAACAGTTCGACGACGTTGTAAGTAGGCTGTTTAGGTTTTTATGTTGGTAACGTCACCTAGCGCTCTATATGAAAATCACTGGCTGTCCTGTGTGCAGTCTGTGGCTGGTGGGCATTTTTGAAATAGTCGCTATTGTAGTGTTGGGTAGTTGGCTGTTAACAGCGCGTAGCGTTGCGCAGTTTGAGGTGAGCCGCCAGCAGTGGTGGATGTGGGGAGAGAGATGGCGGAGTTTTGCGAGCGGATGACCTGGACGTGTGTCCATCAGAGACAGTAAATTTGTAACATTGGATGTCATGAACTGATACATATATTATGACTTACGAAAACTATTAAGGTAAATACATAGTTTGTTCCCTATCAAAATCTTTCATTTGCTAACTATGCCTATCAGTAGTTAGTGCCTTCAGTAGTTAGAATCTTTTATTTAGATGGTAGTATTCACGCTCCCCGTATTGCAGTAGTTAGAGTAATGAAGATTTTTGTTAGGTAAGTGATTCATGAAAGGTATATGGTATTGTTAGTCAGGGCCATTCTTTTGTAGGGATTATTAAGTCAGATTGCGTTGCGCTAAAAATATTGTGTGTCAGTTTAGTGATGATGATCAGAATAAGTAAAGAGAGAAATGTCTGAGTACGTTCAGTTTTGCTCAGCTGTTAGAAAATCAAATAACGTAAGGGGTTTACCAGCACAGTCATTCACTAATTTTTCTAAGGGGACGTTTCAACGTTTGCAGCAGCACAGCAGCATGGACTATTAGCTCGGAGACGATGGCTGCGGTTGCCATTGACGCTGCATCACAGACAGGAGCGCCTGTGATGATGAACTCAACGACGAACCTGGGGGCACGAATGGCAAAACGCAATTTTTTCGGATGTATCCAAGTTCTGTTTAGAGCATCATGATGGTCGCATCCGTGTTTGGAGACATCGCGGTGAACGCACATTGGAAGCGTGCATTCGTCATCGCCGTACTGGCGTATCACCCAGCGTGATGGTATGGGCTGCCATTGGCTACACATCTCGGTCACCTCTTGTTCGCATTGACGGCACTTTGAACAGTGGACGCCACATTTCAGATGCGTTACGATCCGTGGCTCTACTCTTCATTTGATCCCTGCGAAACCATGCATTTCAGCAGGATAATGCACGACCGCATGTTGCAGGTCCTGTACGGGCCTTTCTGGATACAGAAAATGTTCGACTACTGCCCTGGCCAGCACATTCTCCAGATCTCTCACCAACTGAAAACGTCTGGTCAGTGGTGGCCGAGCAACTAGCTCGTCACAATACGCCAGTCACTACTCTTAATGAACTGTGGTATCGTGTTGAAGCTGCATGGTCAGCTGTACCTGTACATGCCATCCAAGCTCTGTTTGACTCAATGCCCAGGCGTATCAAGGCCTTTATTACGGCCAGAGGTGGTGTTCTGGGTGCTGAGTTCTCAGGATCTATGCACCTAAATTGCATGAAAATGTAATCATACGTCAGTTCTAGTATAATATATTTGTCCAATGAATACCCGATTATCATCTGCATTTCTTCTTGGTGTAGCAGTTTTATTGGCCAGTAATGTACATGTAACCAGTCAGTCTTGTCTAGACGTATCAAGGTTCCCATATCGCTCCAACTGCACACGCCTCATATCATTACAGAGCCTCCACCAGCTTGTGCGTTCCCCTGCTGACATGCAGGATCCATGGATTCATGAGGCTGTCTCCATAACCGTACGAGTCCATCAGCTCGATACAATTTGAGCTCCAACAAGGCAACCTGTTTCCAGTCATCAACCATCCAATGTCAGTGTTGAGGGGTCCAGGGAAGGTGTAAAGCTTCGAGCCTTGCAGTCGTCAAGGGTGCACGAATGGGCCTTCGACTCCATATCGCTGATGTTTCGTTGAATTTTTCGCACGCTGAAACTTGTTGATGGCCCAGCATTGAAATCTGCAGCAGTTTGCGGAAGGGTTGCACTTCTGTCACGTTGATCGATTCTCTTCAGTCGTAGTTGGTCCCGTTCTTGCAGGATGTTTTTCCGACCGCAGTGATGTCGAAGATTTGATTTACCAGACTCCTGATATTCACGATACACACGTGAAATTGTCGTAAAGGAAAATCCCCACTTCATCACTACCCCGAAGATGCTGTCTCCCATCAATCGTGCACCGACTATAACACCACGTTCAAACTCACTTCAATCTTGATAACTTGCCACTGTAGCAGCAATAACCGATCTAACAACTGCGTCATACCCTTTTTGTGTTACATAGGCGTTGCCGACCGCAGCGCCGTATTATGTTCTACTTAAATATCTGTATTTGAATACGCATGCCTATACCAGTTTCTTTGACGCTTCAGTGTATAACACTAACAGATAATAAGATACATTTTCACCGTTGACGGGTCCAGATAAACCTTTTTATCTCTAGAACAGGAGTGAAACGCAGGGTGTGGGAATCTTCCAGCAACAGCAACAAATAATGTCACTTCACTATTTTCGGCATGGACGAAACAGTGCGAGAGGTGTCCAGTAAGCATGGAAACACAATTTTTTTCTAAGAGAAGGTTCATTTAATTCAGATTTCCAACACGCCATATTGTTCCTCAGTCTTTTGGCTAGAAAACTTGTTTTTTTTTAATATAATCTCTGTTCAGTGCAACGGCCTTCCGCTACCTTATTGGGGAGGGTCTGTTTGCCCACATTGTACCACTCTTCTGGTCGACGTGCGAGTCAACATCTTGCTGGATCAGTAACGTTCACATCATCCACATGCTACTTCCCGCAGAGTGCATCCTTCATTGGGCCAAATTCTGCACAGATGGTCCTTCGTTTCTCTTTTTGTCTTCTGTTAGGCAGCGAGGAAACCAGCAGACGCACTCAATTGAGTACCCCAACTGGTCGACGAGTGTCAGCAGAGAGGCCCAGTTGCGCAGTAGGGTGTTTCATTACGATCCGTCGATTACCTCGAACGGCTTCGTCCGCACGTTTCACCGTTGGAGGAGTCACCGCTTGGTGCGGCCGGCCTTCACGCGAAAGATCTCACAGGTGTGTGCGACATTATTGCGATGGTGACGGACGCTTTGCCCAACGTCTCACCGTGCGTTTGTTCACTGCCAGGTCTCCGTAGATATTCTGCAAGTGCCTTTGAATATCTGCGAGGGCTCTGGTTTCCCTCAAAAAGAAACTCAATTAAACTCTCTGCTTGGAACGCAGCTCCACTACAGACGCCATTTTGAAGATTACGTATAGTGTCGCCACAGTCGGAACTTCATGAAAGCGATAATATTCCACGATGACCTACAAGAAATTCCTCGTATTTCAACCGCTATTATCGGTGAAAGTAAGTTTCATCACTTACTGAATGCCCTTTGTGCCTAATTGAGACTCAGTCAGTGTCCAGTCAGCTTACCTCGGAATCACGCCACAGCTGTTTCTCATCTCTGAATAAGTCTCCGAAACCCTGTACCTCAGTTGTTATTCTCCCTCCCTCCCTCCCTCCCTCCCTCCCTCCCTGCCACCCACCCACCGATCCGGCTTCTGATTTCGGATTTTCATATAATACTCGGTCTGCTTCACTACTCATCCGCTAACCTTATAGATCGAAAGGATGAGAGACCTTCTATCTTAAGTGTGATGTGTGTGTTTTATGCAAACGACACTAGCAGAGTCCCATGAAAATTCTCAAAGCCTGTCACAAATTGTGATAGCTTGGAGAATTCCTTCTCTGTCTCTGTTCTTTAGTTTCTTGGAAGGTAGACTGTGCCGAAGTGGCCTGCATGTCGTCTAAACAGCTACGTTTAGGCACAGTTTGTGTTGACGCGGCGATACCATTATCAGCAGCTGGTGAAACTTATGCAGCTGGTTTTCTTATGCGGCTTCAGTTGCTTCTCTTCCACACTGACTTTCCGGCGAAGTGTCTTCTAAAATTTGTACATCTTTTAAAGCATAAATGATATATGGAAAGTATAATTTCGTAATTCCATAGCCTATTTTAATTTGTGAGAGCAACCGTTATTATACAGTATGTTAGGAAACTGTTCTTTCAAATTAATACTGGAGAACAAATAATTTCGATGAGCCTCACATGGTCTTTGAAGTCAGCTTCTAATGTTAGTCATGCTGACGTAAGGTGTTGTGTCGGTGTCGCTGACTGGGAAAGGCCAGCCGCTGTGGCAGAGCGGTTGTAGGCGCTTCAGTCTGGAACCATGCGACCGCTACAGTCGCAGGTTCGAATCTTGCCTCGGGCATGGATGTGTGTGATGTCCTTAGGTTAGTTAGGTTTAAGTAGTTCTATGTTCTGGGGGACTGATGACCTCAGATGTTAAGTCCCATAGTGCTCAGAGCCATTTGAACCATTTGATTTGACTGGGAATGTGTACTGACAATCAAAACTGCTCTGTGTCCTAGTTGGCCACACTCTTGATTAGGGTTGTTGATGAAGTAATGATATATCGATATTTTTTCGTAAGTTCTCGAGATATATATCAGCGCTCCTGTCCCCTGATTAATCGATATCAAAATGTCAATATCGAGTACCGATATTTTTATTTGATATTATGTTTTTCACAATTTTCGGTCCATATTTGAAGTTGTTCTTTTGAGATTGTAGTTGAACATAATTTTACTCTCACTGGGTGAAGGAGTCTTACTGCTTTCTGAGCTTTCATCATGTCATCTTTGACTGTGTGAAGCAAGTATATGTGGCACAAAAGAGGTAGTCCTAAGTCCTATTGCACAGGAGAGGGGGGAGGGTGAATGGAATAACAAGTTTTCCGGTATAAAGAAATACCACACCAGTTGCGCTAAAATACAAACTTTTAAGTCGCTTGCGTTGGCAGACATAAAAAAAATAGGAAGTCGACATGAATGGGTTGGGGGATCTTATATGTAGTGAAACCGAGCACCGGACCCATTGGATACCTTCTGTTGTGCCACCTACAACCAGTTACCAATGTTAGCAAAGTGGTTATCGCCATGCCTGAACGTCCATAGTTTTCCTTCCAGTTCTTGCTGTGAGGGGAATAGGCAGGCTGCGAATTCCTGTCGCTGCTGGTACCTCTGCGGACAAGCCACGAATTTCCAAACGTCAGATGACGTACTGCATGTATACACTCCAATGGTCACACGCTCCATCAGTTATTGTAAAAGCCAGTGCTGTAATTAGCATGTTAAATTACCTTGTGTGTAATTCGCCCATACCATCTGAACTTGCCATCAGGTTCAATTTTATGTATAATAATGAAATATATTTTTTCTGAATTTCTCTACCGTCTATAGCGGTGGTTGTTGTTTAGAGAGATACCAAAACTTCATCAATTCTGTTAAAGTCACTCTAACTGGAGTATCCCTCACCCCCCCCCCCTTCGCCTGGCCATTCGCTCGCCCCCCCCCCCCCCTCGATGGAAACTCAATGTGTTAAGTGTCTTGCGCAAAGTGCTGTTTTTTCATTCTAATGATTCTCGGTGTCTCAAAGTAAGCTTAAATTATTCCACATTTGACTATACTATTCTTTCCAGTGACATTTTAAGTGAGTTCTGTTCAAGACTATTGGATTGATTAATTGCTTTGCGTCTTTCCACCTTGTTTTTAGATGTGTAACACAATTAAGCTGAGTATTGTTCTCGGAAGATAAAAAATGAAAATTTCGTAGTATACCCAATAATAACGAACTGGGTAATCATATGCTCCTTACGCTAGGGTACAGTAACTGTTGTTTGCGGATTGTCAAGTTACTGCAGTGGCAGAGAGAAGGCAGGAACCCGAGGCAAAATGATCCTTAGGAACATACTTGTTTTAATGCATTTTTGGAATATTCCGTTGGTTCTTGGACGAACATAGAGAAATTAATAATTTGAAAACAAAGTAGTAATCTTCCACAATAATATCTATTAATTTGTAATGAACTGCCTTTTGGCTTCTTAGGCCAGTGTCAGAAGTTACCTGACGATGACGTAAGGAGCCGAAAGCCTGTTCATAACAAACTCAAATCTTATTGTGAAACATTAATACTTCGTACTCAAGTTATTAATCTATCTAAGAGTTATTATGTATTAAATAAATTGTTGATGGTGTACAGAAACCAGCCACAGATGGGTAGATTACATTATTAAAAAGTTACCATTAACAGTTAAGATATTTTTCGCAATTCATCATCAAATGGTTTTCATGCTTTCATCAAAATAAATGGCACATTGGTTCCCTATAAGTTAGTAGTAGAGAGATGGGGTTATCGGTTAGATAACAAATTGATATACAGATTATTGAATTAATGAATTAATCACCCCTGCCACCACCCACCCCTCCCCCCAGGGGTCCACAACTCTTTTGTGGATACGTGCGTGGCGAGCACGGGGCCCCGAGCTATTGCAGCCTTCCGTCTTTCCAGGGCTGCATTTCCTTCAACTTCCCCTCCTTTCCTCTCATTGCTCCTTCCCCCTCGCCCTCTCCTCTCCCTCTCTTGGTGTCCTTGCTTATGTTGGTCCCCGCTGTCCTCCTGGTTCTGTTGGTTTTACAATTTGGCTTTGTTGCGTAATCGCCTCCTCCTATTGGCACTCCCTAGTCCCCCTCTGGGGTTTGACCTCCATTACTAAATTTCTCTTCTGTAGTGTGAGCCATTTGGGGAAAAGCACCTTACCTAGTGTTTCCGACGTGCGCCCTCCTAGTCCATTCCACCTTTTCTTTCACGTCGTTCTCTGATGCTAGAGTGCATAGCCAGCACGGTAGCCAGCCCATGTGGTGGGGTCGCTATGTACCCTTTCAGTTGAGCCTCCTGAACAAGCAGGGATCTCACTTTTGATACCTGAGCTGTGACCACCTCATGCAAGCCTTGGAGTGGTTGCTCGTCATCCTGGAGCACCGGAACTCCCGACAATGGCCGCCGTGCCAGACGGTCCTTGCTGTGGCTGGGTAGCGCCCATGAGGAAAGCCCCTGATCGGAGTGGGTTGTGTCAGGGCGGACGTTATGCAAATGAAACGCATACAGGTCTAGAACTCTGGCCGTTCTTCTGGAGCTGTCTCTCTGCGTGGAACTGATTTTTCTAGTACTGCTTCTCCTGCCTCTTCGGCCTTCCCTTCCATGGCTACCCCCTGGGAGCAGATTCAAAAATGGTTCAAATGGCTCCGAGCACTATGGGAATTAACATCTGAGGTCATCAGTCCCCTAGAATTTACAACTACTTAAACCTAACTAACCTAAGGACATCACACACATCCATACCCAAGGCAGGATTCGAACCTGCGACTGTAGCGACCTGGGAAGTGGGTCAGGCCCGTTGGCAAAGGGCGAAACCTTTCTCCCACTATCTGGTTTGCACCAGGACTGATGGGGATACTTTCACCAATACCAAACCTTTATTCATTGTGGAACACATTGAAGACAAATTTGACGAAGTGGACTCCCTGAGCAAGATGCAGTCGGGTTCGTTGCTGATCAAAACTGCTTCAGCTGCCCAGTCTGCGGTCCGTGCCTTTACCCATCTTGGCACAATTCCTGTGTCCATTAGCCCCCATCAGTCTCTTAATATGGTTGAAGGTGTGATTTTTTCATAGGGACCTCATCCTACAAACTGATGAGAAACTTCGGGACAATCTGAGACGGTGGGGTGTTCACTTTGTTTGGTGTGTTCAGAAGGGTCCTAAGGACAATCGCATTGATACTGATGCCTTTATCCTGGCCTTTGAAGGGGATACCCTCCCTGAGTAAGAAAAGACTATGGTTTAACGATGTGATGTGAAGCCGTACATCTCACGTCCTATGAGGTGCTTTAAGTGCTTGCGTTTTGGACACACGTCTTCCCTGTCTGAGGTGACTGTGGATGTCCACTCCATGAGGGGAGTCCCTGTGTTCCCCCATCCTGTGTGTGTTAATTGTCATGGCAATCATTCTCCACGTTCACCAGATTGCGCAGTATATAAGAAGGAAAAGAAGATACAGGAGTATAAGTCCCCCGATCGTTTAACCTACACAGAGGCTTGTAATACACGTCTTCACCCTGTGTCCATGACGTCTAGTTATGCTTTAGTTACATCTTCACCCCTTCCTCCCCCTTCCTTACCCCAATCCCGAACCCCTCTCCTCCCTCTCTCCATCCCCTGTGGCTCTCACACCTTCTCCTCTGGGCGCTGCTCCCCCTCCCCAGCTGGAGAAGTGTCCCAATCCTTCGGCGTCTGCTGCTCAAGGGCACCCCTCCCGGGACGCTCCTTCCCTGCACCTTCCAAGCCAAAGGGCTGTTGCCACGCGATAACCCTGAGAACCGCGGTCTGACAGCCCCCAGGTCGCTCGATCTCTTTCTGTTCCCGATCTTGCTGCAGCTGGATCCTTTACGCCACACAGCCCTCCTCGATCTCAACCAGAAAAGAAAAAGAATCATAAACGTCGCCCCCCCTCTCCTTGTCGGTGATGGGTGGTGACTAGACGGTATGACTGGCTATAGCTTGTTCAACCCCCATTTAAATCATCGTTCTGTGGTTATCCAATGGAATTGTAATGGATAAAACCGTCACCTTCTGAAATTGAAATTCCTTATTTCGTCTTACTCTGCAGCTTGTGTGGTTCTATAGGAACCTCATTTTTCTGAGGATCACTCACTGACCCTCTGTGAGTTCCGTGTTTTCTGTCGAAATCGGGTCGGACCCCTTCGGGATTCTGGTGGAGTTTGTACGTTGGTCCGTACAGACATTGCTAGCTCGTGGATTCCTCTTCAAACTACATTGGAAGAGGTTGCTGTTAGGGTCCACCTGGACTCTGGGGTCACAGTTTGCAATCTTTATCTCCCTCCTGACTCTTACACATGCTGCCTTAACTGCCCTTCTTCAGCAACTTCCTCCTCCTTGGGGATTTTAATGCTCATCATCCCTTGTGGGGCAGTGACTTTCCATGTAGACGAGGTCTTCTCTTAGCTCAGTTTATTACAGACCACGACTTGTGCCTTCTTAATTATGGCTCCCCGACTCATTCAGTGCCGGTCATGGTACCTTTTCTGCCATTGATCTTCCTCTTTCTTCTCCATCTCTCCTCCCTTCATTACAATGGTCGCCACACGACGACCTTTGTGATAGTGACCATTTCCCGTTGATTCTCTCTCTCCCTACCCGCTCCCCGATGGACAGGTTACGCGCCGATTGGCTTCTATGCACTGCACAGGCTGTGTTTTCTTCCTCTTTGTTGGATTGTATTCGAGACGTCCTACGTGACGTGTCTGACACATTCTTCGCTCTGCTAGCCTTGCTGTACCGCGCTCATCCGGACCATTTCATCGCCGGCAAGTCCCGTGGTGGAGTATGGCCATTGCCATTGCCATCCGTGATCGCCGTCGAGCTTTTCAACACCTTAAGAGGCACACATCCGTTGCCAGCCTTATTACCTTTAAGCACCTCCGCGCTAAAGCCCATTATTTAATTAAACAGAGCAAACGGGTATGTTGGGAATGATTTGTTTCTTCCCTCGTTTATACTGTCCCACAGGTCACAGGTATGGGCTACACTTCGCTCTCTCCAAGGTTTCCATCGGCAGTCCACCCTCCCAGGCCTTCACCTCCCAGATAGCCTTTGTATGGACCCGTTGATTCTTGCGGAACATCTTCCGACCGATTTTGCAATGGCATCAACATCAGCCTCCTATCCAGCTGCTTTCCTTCACCGGAAGCAGCGGGCCGGAGCTTCCACCTTATGTTTTGCCTCTTGTCAGTCAGAATCTTACAGCGAACCTTTTACTGAATGGGAATTTCTTTCTACACTTTCTTCTTCTTATGATACAGCCCCTGGCCCAGACTCCATTCATAACCAACTGCTTCAACATCTCAGTACTCCACAACGGCAACATCTTCTCCGGGTGGCTCCAGGGTGACTTTCCTTCTCAGTGGACGGATAGCATCGTGGTTCCTGTCCTTAAGCCTGGTAAGAACCCCCTATTTATTGACAACTATCAGCCAATTACTCTGACAAAGGTTGTTTGCAAGTTACTTGAACGGATGGTAGCCCGGGTCCTCGAATCAGGGGATCTATTGTCCCCTTACCAGTGTGGCTTCTGAGAGGGACGGTCTCCGATCAATCATTTACTTCGTGTGGAATCCACAGTTCGGCATTGTTTTTCCCCGCGCCGCCATTTGGTTGCAGCATTTTTTGACCTACGCAAGCCCTAAGACACGGCCTAGCGATATCACATCTTACTTACCCTTCATCAGTGGGGGCTTTAGGGCCCACTACTGATTTTTATCCGCCAGTTCCTGTTCCATCGGTCATTCAGGTTTTGGGTTGGCACTGTTTTTAGTTCTCCATGGACCCAGGAGACAGGCATGCCACAGGGTTCTGTCTTGAGTGTACTTCTTTTCCTCATTGCTATCCATGGACATGTGGCCTCTGTCGGTCCTTTGGTCGCCCCTCCCCTGTGTATGGATGATTTCTGCATTTGGGTTAGTTCCTCTTCGATGGCCTTCGCAGAGCGGCAGCTCCAGGGAGCTATAGGACGTGCCTCTGCATGGACCCTATCACACGAGTTCCAATTCTCTCGTTTAAAATCGTGGGTGGTCCATTTCTGTCGCCATACTACGATCCACTCTGATCCAGAGCTCTATCTCGATGCACAACGATTGCCTGTGGTCCCACAGTTTCGTTTCCTGGGTCTTCTTTTCGACAACAAGCTCACTTGGCTGCCCCATATCAGACTTCTGAGGGTAGTATGTTTCCGTAAACTCAATGTCCTTCGCTTCCTTGCCTACTCCACTTGCGGTGCGGACTGCTCCCTCCTTCTCCGTCTTTATCGTGCTCTAATTCTGTCTCGCTTGGACTGTGGTTGTTAAGTTTATGGTTCGGCTGTTCCTTGCACACTGCACGTACTGGATCCAGTCCACCATCGTGGTATCCATTTGGCCACTGGTGCCTTCCCTACTAGCCCTGTTGATAGCACCCTGGTTGAAGTTGGATCCCCCCCCCCTTTCTGTTCGGCGGTCCCAGCTTCTGGTGTCTTATGCACTCGCTGTCCGTTCCTATCCCACTCATCCTTCCTATTCTATCCTGTTCCAAGACCACGGACGTCGCCCACCTGATTCCCGCCCTCGAGCAGGTTTACCAGTTGGGCTCCGCCTTGCGTCTCTTTGCCTTGATTTTCAGTGTCTTCCTTTGTCCTGTCTTTCTCGTTCCCTCCCCTCCACCCCCCTCCCTTGGTTAGTTCCTCGGCCTCGAATTAGTTCCTCGGCCTCGAATTCAGATGGATCTCCGCTGAGGTACAAAAGATTCCATCCCCCCGTTGGTGTTCTGTTCCTTTTTCCGCCGAATTTTATGGGAGTTTCGGGATGCTGTTGTTTTATACACTGAAGGATCTAAATCTGCTGATCATGTGGGGTATGCCTTCACATCCTCTGTTTGAACCGAGAATCATCTGCTGCCACCTACATGTGGGGTGTTTAATGCGGAACTGTTGGCCATTTCCAAGGCCCTTACCTTTATTAAACAGTCCCAACACAACCATGTCTTGTTATGTACAGACTCTATGAGTGGCCTTCTGGCTATAGACCGGTGTTTTTCGCGCCATCCCTTGGTCTCTGCCATCCATGACCATCTCGCTGATATTCACCGTGCTGCTTGTTCCATTGACTTACTTTGGGTTCCTGGCCATGTGGGTATCCCGGGTAATGAGCTTGCTGATCGTTTGGCTGGGGGACTAATCACTTACCCCCGTTTTCTGTAACCCCTCCTGCAGCAGATATACGGCTTCACATCAAATCCCACTTCGCACAGTCATGGGTCAACTCTTGGGAGGCTACTTCCCTGTCTAATAAACTTCGTGCGATTAAGGTGACACCAGGCCCGTGGCGTTCTTCCTTTCGCCTCTACTTAAAGGACTCGACTACAATGTGCCGTCTTCGCATTGGCCATACCAGGCTGACCCATGTTTTTCTTTTGCATGATGAGTGACCCCCACTTTGTGGTTGTGGAGCCTTCCAGTCAGTAGCCCACATTTTGGTTGAATGACCCCTTCTTTTGGCTCTGTGTGCTAAGTACAGACTCCCCCGCACTTTACCTTTGATGTTGGCTGACGATTCCCGGATGGTCGCTCTGGTACTTGGTTTCCTCCAGGACAGTGGTTTTTATTCTCAGTTTTAAGGTTTTTAATCTCTCTCAGGTGTTGGGGCAGGGCGGTGAGTGTTGGGGTATCTCCCACTGTAAGCAGTGTTTGTAGATTCCCGACTCCCCTTCCTGACCGAGATCCTCTTTTCTTTTACTCTGTGTTTTTTTTTTTTTTAGGATTGGTTAGTCTGCTTTTCCCTTATGTACTTCTACATTCTAGGGGTTGCACCTTTTAAGTCGCAGGTGGTCTTGCCAATGCTGCTTCAGCATAGTGTTGGGTTCGCTCTCTTGCTGACTTACCTCTTTTGTTTTTACCTTTGACAACACGACTGCTCTTTTACATTTTAGGCCTTTTCCCTTTTATTGTTCTGACCTTTCTGAGATGTCACACTATCGGAATGGACCACATTTGAAACAAGGGACTGATGACCTTGCTGTTTGGTCCCTTAAACACCAACCAACCAACCCACCCACCCCTACCCCCAACCACGCCCACCCCCAACACCAGATGATGTCACTTGTTTTTCTCAGCCTGCATGTGGGCCCCAGTCCCCTCCCCCACCCTTTAGCCTCTCCCAACCTGCCCTATTGGCGGTGCAGCCTTCTGACACAATTAAACCATCAGAGGCACGTTACATTGATGGGAAATTAAAAATGGCAGTGCCGTTTACGGGACTTGAACCCTGATTCTCCTGGATGGAAAGCCGAAGTGCACCCACCATAGCACAATTATAACACCAGAGGCGCTTGAAATTGTACTAGCCGATAGGAACGCGGCATCCGATCACAACAGGGTTACAAGGCGAGCGCAGCAGCTCTGCGGCCTCAGTTGCAGTCACTCACCCAGAATAAAGCGGCAGTCAAGGTCGTCCAGCTCCGTCTAGCCACAACAGCAACAGAATACGAAGAACCCGCGGAAGAGTAAGTACCCCCTGCTTAATGTCCGTGTTTACTGACGTTAGAGGGTCTTTGTGCTTCTATCATCACTCTTAACGGTTTTTATTCTTTCCTCATCAGCGGATACGACGTCCTCCAGCCTGTCGGGGCCTGCAACGGCGACGTCTCCCAGCTCGTAGGGACCCGCAGCAGTGGCAGCATCCTGTTAACCTATCCCGCATCTGGTCTGCTAGATGGAGCAGAAAAATCAGCTGTTACTGTCGGTAGAAGACACCCAACCAGCCTCTGACTCGCTGAAATGCACCAGGGGTCCTAATCAGCATGACCCAGGTCGGTATTGACCACCATACGCGCTATTGCAGAATATTCCAGCGATACTGCATGGTCTGAGTGAGGATGTAGTGGATGCGAAGATACCAATTAAGCATTGTGCACCACTACTCTTCTGTTCAGTGTACAATTTAACCGCTAGTGGTTCCTAACATTTACATGTTGGTACAGAAGCAACCACAGACAGAGAGTGGCATATTGTGATAGAGATCGAGATTGCAGATAAAAGTATCAAAGTGCGGTTTACGGTGTTGGAATGGGATGAACTGTGTCGTGCAAAAGCGTATATCAAGCAGCAGGTGACCGCCAAGTATCACCCGAGCCAACCTCCTCCGGACATTCTCTGTGCTGCTCTGACTATCCATTACAACAATGTACAGTGACTCCGCATTCCGTTTGAAATCAGGTAACACATCCATTTACCTACAGCACTCCACAGTTGAAAACTTTTTCGATCTACAGATGGTACTACCCATTGGGTTGGAAAGACTGAACAGGTGGCTGCCTTGTGTTAAATCTGTGTATAAAGACATTGCACAGTAATTAATTATGAATGTGTGCATATAGAGGACTTCGAACAGTGGGTCAGTATGGTGCCGGCGAAAACTAATGTACTGCCAATAAGTTCGAAAGAAGTACATGCTGAATTCTGTGCTTACAAGAAGGCTTTACTTTCTGTAATCTGTACTGGTGCTAAGATAAAGAAAGAACCAGTTGGTGTAGTGCATCCTGTGTATGATTACTGAATTTTTTAAAAAGAGGATATTACCATGCAAGTGTTTTTTTATTTCTTACCTCTTATTATATTGCAAGTACTAAAGCTATTGCCCAGTATCGCTGTAAACATGCAACAACAGAAAATTATGTTACTTAACTAAATTTTCCGTAAAAGTCTTTTGCCCGCCAGTACCTGACGTGATACGTCGGTATCATGGAAAGGGCATAGTGTTCATTATTATCTGTAAAAACCCATTGCACGCCAGTACGTGACGTAAGAGGTATCATGGCAGGGTGGGTGAAGCATCAAGACTGGGTAAGCGACTGGAGCCGTGACGGTGCGCAATAAGACTGAAGAAGAAGAAGAAGAAGAAGAAGAAGAAGAGTGGCGCACTGCTTCCCGACACCATAAATGAATGATTTTAGGTCTATCCAACTGCGGCAGGACAAATGTTCTCATGTGGCTGCTAAAAGACCCGGATAGAGTTCGCTTTGAGCATGTACGTGTGTTTTCAAAAACACTGTTTACTATTACAGGAGATAATGCAGGGTGTAGATGGTGTGACATAAACGAAATTCAGTGACAGCAGTGATTCCCTCCACCGGAAAAAGTAAAACCAAACACAGTGTTCATATTTGTTGATGTTGCTGTGAAAAACCAAGATCAAATTAAGCGATATTTCTGTTTCGGTCACCATATGGCTGTTGATGTATTTTATCTGAGTCAGACATATTGCATAATCCCAAAGAATGTGGTGAGGGATAATGCAAAGCTAATTATACCATTCAAATACGAATTTAAAACACAGTTTAAAGGGTCATGTAAGAACCGACATATCGTTAAATGATTTTGTAAAGATATGTGCAGATTGCTGGAATCAATCACAGTATCGGTTTCTCGTTATTGATAAAACAAGGAAACTGAATGATGGCAGATACAGGCGGAACTCCCAAGATATATATATATATATATCTCCATGCAAAGAGGCGAATACATCAGTATACGCATCACCATGGAACCATGGATAAATTCGCACGCATGCCGAGAGCTCAGTTTGATAGGATGGGTATACATAGACAAAACATTCGCTTGTACGTGGACGCGAAAATTCAAACTCTCGAACAAAAAGTTGAAGGTGTATGCAAGGAACTAGACGTATTTTCAAACCCTTCTGAGACTGAACAATATACTAAATAATCGGGTTAATGCAGTCAAGAAGAAAGTAAACGGTTTAACTCGAGGGGAATAGCTGTCATTGAGAACAGAACATTGTACAAACGGGTTAACGCAATTGAAAAGAAAATAGGCCAGTTAAGTGAAGGGAAATTAGCTGTTACCGAGAAGGGAGAGCAGAATAATAATAATAATAATAATAATTTCGGAAAAGCGCCGTCATGGTCGGGGACGACGTTTGAACCCTGTGCCCACCCACAATGGTAACGACACTGCTAGCCAACTGTAAAATGATTTAAATCCAAATAGAGGTGTTTTGCAGGATATGCTTCCTGAAACCACCCTAGAAGGAAAACAAAGACAGAAGATGAGATGGTCAGATGAAGTTAACCAACAATTCACGTTCTGTTATTACCAAGCAACAAGCTTAGGAACCAACACAACTGGATACAGATCACAAGTATACACAACATTTATTATCAGATACCCAGAATTAAAATTTTTAACAGAACAACGACTAGCTGATCAGATCCGTGTAATAATCAAAAATAACAGGATACCCCAGTCAGAATTAGAAAACATCAAACAACAAGTACAACAAATACTGGAACACAATAATGTGCAATCAGAAGAGAAAGAAAACACAGTAATGGACTCAAACATCCCAGAGCAAACAAACAAAGAACAACACGCATCAATTAAACAGTCAGAGGAAAACAAAATCTTAAGACAGCCACCAGAACAAGCACAAATAGACACGAAATGACACACACATTAGATATAGAAGAAAAATTTCAGCTGACATATATAGAATACAAAGACACAAATACAGACATTAGACCATTCTTGCATAGACCGCCAAATAACCCACAAGTCGAAACAACAATAAAACTATCAACACAATCATACACAACAAAATAAATTAAAACACAACTATGGAAGAGTTACAACTACTGGTTTATATAGGAGCGCTCAATACACTAAATATACACACTAGGCAGAGATCAGAACCAACCAACACACAGAAGAAACCCACACAACCAGCATGGCAACACAGGCTACAGATCAGAATAGAAAAACTGAGAAAAGACATCAGACGGCTAACACAATTTATAAGAAAGGAAATGTCAGAAAAAAACGAAAAAGGTTAGGTAAAATCTCACAACAAGAAGCGATAGAGCAATTAGATGAAAAGAAGCAGAAATTACAAGCATTGGCCAAACGACTTAGAAGATACAAAAAAAGTGAAAATAGAAAGAAACGAAACCAAACATTCAGCACAAACCAAAAGAAATTTTACCAGACAATAGATAACACACACATTAAAATAGGCAATCCACCAAACATAACAGACATGGAACACTTCTGGAGCAACATATGGTCAAACCCGGTACAACATAACAGGCATGCACGATGCATACAAGCAGAAACACATACAAGATGATACCACAAATGCCTGAAGTGATAATTTTGCAACATGAAGTCACCCAAGCAATTAATTCTACTCACAATTGGAAAGCCCCTGGAAAAGATAAAATAGCAAATTTCTGGCTAAAGAAGTTCACCTCAACACATTCACATCTAACTAAATAATTTAACAGTTACATTGCAGACCCATACGCATTCCCTGATACACTTACACATGGAATAACGTATCTGAAACCTAAAGATCAAGCAGACACAGCAAACCCAGCTAAATATCGCCCCATAACACGCCTGCCAACAATATACAAAATATTAACTTAAGTCATTACACAGAAATTAATGACACATACAGAACAAAATTATAAATGAAGAACAAAAAGGCTGTTGCAAAGGAGCACGAGGATGTAAAGAGCAACTGATAATAGATGCAGAGGTGACATATCAAGCTAAAACTAAACAAAGGCCGCTACACTACGTGTACATTGATTACCAAAAAGCTTTTGATAGTGTACCCCACTCATGGTTATTACAAATATTGGAAATATACAAAGTAGATCCTAAATTGATACAGTTCCTAAACATAGTAATGAAAAATAGGAAAACCACACTTAATATCCAAACAAATTCAAATAATATCACATCACAGCCAATACAGATTAAGCGTGGAATATACCAAGGAGACTCATTAAGTCCTTTCTGGTTCTGCCTTGCTCTGAACCCACTATCCAACATGCTAAATAATACAAATTATGGATACAATATTACAGGAACATAGCCACACAAAATCACACATTTGCTATACATGGATGATCTAAAACTACTGGCAGCAACAAATCAACAACGCAACCAACTACTAAAGATAACAGAAGTATTCAGCAATGATATAAATATGGCTTTTGGTACAGACAAATGGAAGAACAATAGCATAGTAAATGGAAAACACACTAAACAGGAAGATTACATATTGGATAACCACAGCGACTGCATAGAAGCGATGGAAAAAACAGATGCCTATAAATATCTAGGATACTGACAAAAAATAGGAATAGATAATACAAATATTAAAGAAGAACTAAAAGAAAAATATAGACAAAGACTAACAAAAATACTGAAAACAGAATTGACAGCAAGAAACAAGACAAAAGCTATAAATACTTATGCTATACCAGTATTGACCTACTCATTTGGAGTAGTGAAATGGAGTGACACAGACCTAGAAGCACTCAATACACTTACACGATCACAATGCCACAAATATAGAATACATCACATACATTCAGCAACAGAAAGATTCACATTAAGCAGAAAGGAAGGAGGAAGGGGATTTATCGACATAAAAAACCTACATTATGGACAGGTAGACAATTTAAGAAAATTCTTTCTAGAACGAGCAGAAACTAGCAAAATACACAAAGCAATCACTCATATAAATACATCGGCTGCACCACTGCAATTTCATAATCACTTCAACCCTTTAGATCACATCACATAACATCAACAGATACGAAGAAAGTAAATTGGAAAAAGAAAACACTACATGGCAAGCACCCATATCATCTAACTCAGCCACACATTGATCAAGACGCATCCAACACATGGCTAAGAAAAGGCAATATATACATTGAGATGGAAGGATTCATGATCGCAATACAGGATCAAACAATAAACACCAGATATTACAGCAAGCATATTATTAAACATCCCAATACCACAACAGATAAATGCAGAATTTGCAAACAACAAATAGAAACAGTAGATCACATCACAAGCGGATGCAGAATACCCCAGAAGACATGACAATGTAGCAAAAATAATACATCAACAGCTTGCCTTGCAACATAAACTAATAAAACAACACGTTCCCACAAAATGTACTGGAGAATGATGAATACAAATTATACTGGAATAGAACCATTATAACAGATAAAACAACACCACATAACAAACCTGACATCGTACTCACCAATAAAAAGAAAGTAACACAACTAATCGAAATATCCATACCCAATACAACAAATATACAAAAGAAAACAGGAGAAAAAATTGAAAAATATATGCAACTGGCTGAGGAAATCAAGGACATGTGGCATCAGGATAAAGTTGACATTATACCAATTATACTACCAACTACAGGAGTCATACCACACAATATCCACCAGCACATCAATGCAATACAGCTACATCCAAACATATATATACAACTGCAGAAATCCGTAATTATTGATACTTGTTCAATTACCTGAAAGTACCTAAATGCAATATAACATATACCGTACTGTTAAAAGGAAGTCACGCTTGATTAAGGTCCGCGTCACTTTCCATTTATGACCAGACACAACGTGTGAGAAAAGAAAGAAAGAATAATAATAATAAGAAGAAGAAGAAGAAGAGCGTATATATAAAACCTCACGCTGCACAGAAATCCGATTAGTATACACAGAGTTGCCGACTAAGCATAGTCATCGAGGCAAGGAAGGCCGTTCGCGAGTAGTTACGGTTGCTGAGGTTAGGGCATTTGAAACGGGAGAAGACACTGAGAGAAACCTTTAAACCTGTTGCTGTATCTCTCGGTGAACTCTCAGCGAAATTCCGCAACGACGAAGATGACGCTATTACCGATTCCATTAACCGTCACAGCGACGCTAGGACAGACAAAACATTCGGTGTTAGTGGTGAGAAACCATACATATTGGGCACATAGCCTATAACTGTAAATGGAAAAAATGATACAAATCGGTGATGAAAAATTTCAAAGAACACGCGGTCTACTGAACCATATTTTCATAAAAACCACGAAAACTGTAAATTATTCGCCTACAGAACTGGAAATGTATCATGAAATATTCCTTTTAACTGAGTTGCATAAGAATACAAAAAATCGAAGCAATGTGGAATACAAATGGTGAAAAAATAGCAGTGATGATAGTATTGACATTCAGCATAAAAGGGTGAGCAATGGACTTCCGCAGTATATACACTCCTGGAAATGGAAAAAAGAACACATTGACACCGGTGTGTCAGACCCACCATACTTGCTCCGGACACTGCGAGAGGGCTGTACAAGCAATGATCACACGCACGGCACAGCGGACACACCAGGAACCGCGGTGTTGGCCGTCGAATGGCGCTATCTGCGCAGCATTTGCGCACCGCCGCCGTCAGTGTCAGCCAGTTTGCCGTGGCATACGGAGCTCCATCGCAGTCTTTAACACTGGTAGCATGCCGCGACAGCCTGGACGTGAACCGTATGTGCAGTTGACGGACTTTGAGCGAGGGCGTGTAGTGGGCATGCGGGAGGCCGGGTGGACGTACCGCCGAATTGCTCAACACGTGGGGCGTGAGGTCTCCACAGTACATCGATGTTGTCACCAGTGGTCGGCGGAAGGTGCACGTGCCCGTCGACCTGGGACCGGACCGCAGCGACGCACGGATGCACGCCAAGACCTTAGGATCCTACGCAGTGCCGTAGGGGACCGCACCGCCACTTCCCAGCAAATTAGGGACACTGTTGCTCCTGAGGTATCGGCGAGGACCATTCGCAACCGTCTCCATGAAGCTGGGCTACGGTCCCGCTCACCGTTAGGCCGTCTTCCGCTCACGCCCAAACATCGTGCAGCCCGCCTCCAGTGGTGTCGCGACAGGCGTGAATGGAGGGACGAATGGAGACATGTCGTCTTCAGCGATGAGAGTCGCTTCTGCCTTGGTGCCAATGATGGTTGTATGCGTGTTTGGCGCCGTGCAGGTGAGCGCCACAATCAGGACTGCATACGACCGAGGCACACAGGGCCAACACCCGGCATCATGGTGTGGGGAGCGATCTCCTACACTGGCCGTACACCACTGGTGATCGTCGAGGGGACACTGAATAGTGCACGGTACATCCAAACCGTCATCGAACCCATCGTTCTACCATTCCTAGACCGGCAAGGGAACTTGCTGTTCCAACAGGACAATGCACGTCCGCATGTATCCCGCGCCACCCAACGTGCTCTAGAAGGTGTAAGTCAACTACCCTGGCCAGCAAGATCTCCGGATCTGGCCCCCCTTGAGCATGTGTGGGACTGGATGAAGCGTCGTCTCACGCGGTCTACACGTCCAGCACGAACGCTGGTCCAACTGAGGCGCCAGGTGGAAATGGCATGGCAAGCCGTTCCACAGGACTACATCCAGCATCTCTACGATCGTCTCCATGGGAGAATAGCAGCCTGCATTGCTGCGAAAGGTGGATATACACTGTACTAGTGCCGACATTGTGCATGCTCTGTTGCCTGTGTCTATGTGCCTGTGGTTCTGTCAGTGTGATCATGTGATGTATCTGACCCCAGGAATGTGTCAATAAAGTTTCCCCTTCCTGGGACAATGAATTCACGGTGTTCTTATTTCAATTTCCAAGAGTGTATATTACGACGACCCCAATGAGCTAATAGACCGGCGAAGACTGCCCATGGCATACATGCCGGTAATACAGCTCATTCGAATGACGTTGTTTCAATAATTTCTGAGCTTAGTGAGAGAAAGGGGCATCATCAAATAACTATGGAGACTGTAGTTAGAGAACTGCACGAACCAGCACACACAACATACCCTCGAAGATACCTTACGGTTAAAGGTTTGGACGACCTGTGGCAGGCGGATCTTGTCGACATGTGGGAATATTCACATGTGAATAACGGATTCAAATACGTTATAATTTAATGATCATTGATACTTACTGTAAATATGCCTTGGCCTTACCCGTGACATCGAAAACGGGGAAGGAAGTCGTGTATGTGTTTGATGGATTGCTGCAGATGGGGACGAATTGAAGCCCAGACAACCTTCAGACAGATCACGGCGGTGAGTTTTATAGAGATACTTCAAGGCCGTGATGGAGAGGTATGGAATGCATCACTACTTGACGTTCACCCACCTGAAGGCGAGTATCGCGGAACGTCTGAACAGAACAGTGAAAACCCAGATGTGGATGCAATCCAATCTTCGTGGCTCACAGAGATGGATCGAGATCTTCCCGCAAATAACTGCACACTATAATCGAACCAAACATCGCACACAATAAAAATGAGACCAATCGATGTTCTTGATAGTAGAGTTCTAGATACAGTATACAATCGTATTGAAATGGTAGATCCGAGCAAACAGCAATTTAATGTAGGTGATGTATGTATTTCAAAACACAAAACAACATTTGAGAAGCCATACATACCAAACTGGCCAACTGAGTTATTCAGTTTCCAAAGTGCAGAGAACGAATTCTAGAAATTACCTCTCACAGGACAGCAGTGGAATGGAAACTACAGGATGCTTTCACATACAAGAGTTGCAGAAAAGAGCTCGGAACCAGATGTGTATCTCGTAGATAGGCCGTCGAGGGAATGTAGCGTTAGTTGAATGGCTTGGTTTTTCCGCATCACAAAACAGCTGTATTGGCGCTGACGATTTGTTACGCAACAGGGAGCGCAGACCACAAGCACCTCAGTAGCATAACAGTAGGCAGAAATGTCGGGTAGACTGGTTTTGTCGAGCTTCGCCTTACTATCCAGATACTCGTAAGGGAAAACTTCTTTCCTAGTCACAAGCTGAAACTTTTCCTCGTCGGGATAAGTAGATCGGGTGATATGCATATCCTCCCAAGTTTCTAAGAGTTTCTGGAGCGGCGCCTGCATAAAACGTAGCGTCTCAAGGAAGCGGAGTGTATTTTTTGGCGTCATTCCTTTGGAGAATGAAATATACTTCTCAACTGACCAGATTTTTCTCCCAACCGAAATTATCCACTTTCTTAACTGTAAAGTGAGCGGCGTACCCACGTAAGTTATGGAAGAAAACGGGTATGCTGATACTTCAAATTGCATGCGTTGTGAGCTGCACTGCGGAACTTCCCCATAAGATGACAATGATCTCTACGGGGAGTTTCAGCTTTTCTACCTAACGGCAGCCCACAAATATGACAGTTAACCGCATCATTCTATAATTTTATCCTCCTCCGATTCTGTCATGGGGACGCTGGTGCTGTAAAGCCTATCAACATCCCAGGAGTGTTTCTCAAGCTCAGTGAGCAACCAAACCGCAGGATTATCCCCGACATAAGATTCATAGCGACTAAGACATGAATCATATGAACATGCAATTTGGTACGCCGCCGCATACGTTACGTGTTTTGTGTGTGAAGGTGGTGAGTGAGGCTAAGGGGTTCCCTTCACAGCAGGTAATAGGGGCAAGGAGATATACGAAGTCTGCGTATACAACAAATGGACATCGTTTATGGTGGTGAGCATTCTTGAATTTAATGAACTTGTTTTGTTCTGTAGGCATAACAAAACGTACCGGTTCCTTGGATTCACAGTCCGTCAGATGTCTTTTTCAAAGCTTTTCTTCTGAGAAGTTATTTATACATCCGAATCAAATGTGCTTCTTATCTTTGTTTCGACAACTGGCTGTAAAGGAGGCGAGACATGTCTTTGATGCATACATAATACTGATCATCACCTTTAGAGGAGAGCAGCATGTTTACATGAAGATCACACTCGCTTGCATTTTTCGAAAAATGAAGAGGTCAGCTATAGTATTCTTGTCCTGTTCATCTGGCTTGCTTTTCTGCTTATTCTTCAGGCCATAAACATGAACCGATATTCCAGGATTTTGTGCCTCAAATTTTGGTATGTCCTGAATCTTTAGAGGGAACTCGATATTGTCAAAGTTATAACATCCACGAATGTTAAGAACTATTCTGTATCGAGAGGTGCGCTGCGGATCTTTTGTGTAATTCCTCTCACACGCCAGGATTGACCAACTGACCATGCAAAACAAGCGTTATCTTTTTCATTTTGAACGTTAATCCAAGCCCTCTTGTTCTTAATATCCTCAGGGAGTTTGATATAACTGGACTCTCCAGTTAAAGGAACATAGATATGAATATGGATGTCGAGGTGTGGTATTTGGCTTTAGTTGACACTCTTACTTCCATGTCGGAAAATCAGGCCAGTATAGCACCCAAGGTGGATTCACGATACCAATCGGCGATTGATGTACTCAGAGATATAACGCCATTATCAATACAGATGTAGTGTAAGGTTTTCTCCTCAGCAGCACTCTGCTGTTTTGGCAGATGAGTCAACTCGCAGCACAGCACTGCATTACATTTAATAGCAATATATCTCAGATCGTCTAGCGCTTTTAGGAGCTGTGCCTCTAGCACTGGGAGGCTAGACTGGGTCCAATATCACCCCAGCGGGATTCTGGATCCTAGTAAATGAGATACGCCCCTCAAAGGCCCTAGCAAACGCTTAGTATTCTAGATGGGTCCTGACACCGCTAATATGATGTCCTTCACTATCAGGATGGGATAGAGCACTACAACTAGCCACGGGTTCATTATCATTAATACTACAGCTAGGTGACGATTGCATCCAGCCAGTGGTTGAAGGCACTGGGGATGAGGCACCTTCAGGGGGAAATGCCGAAGCACTTACATGTACGAGGGCTAGCAGCCAGAGCATGAGTAATAGTAGGCAGTGGTGGTGACCTGTCGCAGCACAGGCAGCGGCGGGGGCGCTTCTTGATGCTCCTGCAGATTGGAGCCTTCACCATCGCCAGCCTGGGGTGGGAGATCGTTGCTCTGACTGAATCACCCCAAAGATGGTATGTGATGGTCTGGGGGAGGCAGTGTAGTAGCCACGACCGCCTCCCGCGTGGTAACAAACGGCCCTTTGCACAGCGGTGCACGCCTCTCGGGTGTGTTTCACATCTACCCCCACAACCACCACTCTAGGTGCACTTGCTACCACAAGCTCTTGTCGTGGTGGTGTTGGTGTTGGTGTCACCTCTGTAACATACAAATAATAGGAAAAAATTAAGCAAAATGCTTAAGATTTTTTAAATATATGTGGTAAACAAACAACGACAATTAAGTAAATCATCACTCCTGAATAATAATTATATGCTTAAACTATGATGGTCACATTATAATCACCTTTTACATTCTCAGTCCCAGGATTGGGCAGTTCAGTCTATCTTTCTGATAATCCCCCAACCAGTCAAATCTCTTCATCTCCTGTTCGAGAAGGGAGAGACCACACTGTCTTTCAGCAGCCACCATCTCTCGCTCCCACTCAAGCATCTCAGCATCGCCGGAATTATTGTTGTTGTTGTGGAACCATCGATCCATCAGACGGAAGTCACCTGCAACGAGATATTTATTATTAGAAACAACAACAAAAGTTTGTACTGAATTTGTCTACAGCGAGATATTGATAATAACAACGAAAAATTAAGTAAATAAGTAAAAAGTTCATACCCGATGGAAGTGATGACTACTGGTCATCATTTTCGACGCATACCCCTTCTGATTTTCCTCTTGAACAGTGGCAACATCTACAATGATGTATCATATATACCTCACACAACGGCATATGATGAAATCAAAAGTCTAATGGAAATATATTACAACTGTACTTACTTTCTTGCTGCATTTCAGACTCCAGCAGCAGCAGCAGCAGCTTAATGTCCATCAGCTGTTGCTCTAATGCTGCACGAGCGAGATCAAGGGATTTATAAACACTTGTTACAATCTGAATACATCAAGAGCTGTTTTCTGAACATGTAAAGTACCACACAGAATTTGGAGATGCTTACATGATGCTAGCGCAACCTCTTCCGCTTGCTGGCGACTTTCAGCTTCCAGCTGGCGTTCTAATTCCAACAAGATTTCGGGTATGAATGCTAAAATAGTACGGAAACAGAACTTTTATAACCACTTGTTACGAAACTGTATCACAGTCTCGAAAAATTTTGAATACTGTGCTACGAAATTTTATAACTGCTGCAATTTGAACTCATATTTTTTTTTATAAACTCTTAATGGCAATTGACCCAAGTTTGGCTGTTTCCCACCACCACTACCACTGTCATCACTGCTGACTAAGCGTTTCATGGTGCAGGAATCACATTGACATAACTATGCACTGTCAAAGACCTATGATGACTGTGGTGGGGGTTGGGCTTTATGTAGCTTCAGACTCCTCCCTCTACTTTGTAGAAGACCAATAAGAGCTCAGAGTGCTATACCAGCAAGTTATAACTTGCCTTTTTTTTTTCTTCAAGCAGGCTTAGTGCAGCTGTTTGAGGAAAATATCACACCTGTGGGGGCAGGAAATAAACAGCTGAGACAAACATCCTGTGTTTGCAGGCAAGTGGATGAAATATTGGATGCAGCTGCTAGCTTTAGAAAAACAATCTTTGTTCATTCTGAGACAGATGAATTGTCTGACATGCCCAATGCCAGCTGCATCCCTTGAAATATACGTTGCTGTTTTCCTTAGGACATATCTTAGGGGTTGAGGGAGGGGGGGGGGGCGAAGACAGACGCTACCATTTGAAACTGGTAATGACCAACAAAGTGCGCCTAGAGAGTGGGATTGTATACCGATTCCAGCTGCAGTCTGCTGCGCCACTGATGAAAGCAGACAAGTGGTCACTAGTGGACCACCAGACACGTGACCGATCACTGCATGTGTCACAGTTGTGTCATTAGGCCACCTGAGAGTTAAGAGCTCACGTGGTGTGGCGCCTTTCATCTTGAAAGGCCCGCAGTGCTCAGCAGGGTTTTGGGTAGGCAGGTCCAGCAGTGTTGCGTGAGGCAGCCTCATGAAAGTGACCCAGCTGTGGAGGGCCCAAGCCAGCAAGGTTAGGCGACTGCTGCTACCTGATGTTGGGTTGGGTGGTAGCAGGGGAGGGAGGGGGGAGGGGGGGAGAGGGTTGCTGGCAGCAGGGAAGATATATTGCCAAAGTCCCTACATGAAGAGGCGGCGGTAGTGTGCGAACCCCGCAGCACACCACGGAGTATCTTAATTATTTGAAATCGCACTACACAAAGCAATCGGAAGTTAAACAAGAGTACCCATGTCCTATGAAATGCTAATTATGTCCTCCTCAGAGCATAATTCTCCGATTTTTCGTTTTTTTCCAATTTCTATCACTTATTCCTCTTTTATAAACAATTTCCATCAATAATTTCTGTTAACATTATGTCCTCTGAACTGACAATTGATTTGTCCAGTGAAAATTCGGAATTGTCGCCAAAATTCGAAATTCCCACCAAAATTAGAAATCCCACCAATAGGGTAGGTTGGGGGAAGGATGGGGGATGGGGCTGGGGGCCCATGTGCAGGCCGAGAAAAACGTGATGTCATTTTGAGGCTGAGGTGATTAATAGATCAAATTAATTAATTTGCATATCCATATGTATCTAAATTGCGCCGAGAACCCCATCTCCCTACTACTTAAGTTGTCATAGGGTAAACAATAATTCACAACTACAAATGTATAACAAAAATAATTGTGCTGCACATTTCTGTTAGAACGCAACTTAGGTGGTTTTGCATTTTTCTTGCAATTAAACACATTCTCAAAGATGTTTGTACTTTCATAATCACATACAGGGTTATTACAAATGATTGAAGCGATTTCACAGCTCTACAATAACTTTATTATTTGAGATATTTTCACAATGTTTTGCACACACATACAAAAACTCAAAAAGTTTTTTTAGGCATTCACAAATGTTCGATATGTGGCCCTTTAGTGATTCGGCAGACATCAAACCGATAATCAAGTTCCCCCACAATCGGCGCAGCATGTCCCCATCAATGAGTTCGAAAGCATCGTTGATGTGAGCTCGCAGTTCTGGCACGTTTCTTGGTAGAGGAGGTTTAAACACTGAATCTTTCACATAACCCCACAGAAAGAAATCACATGGGGTTAAGTCGGGAGAGCGTGGAGGCCATGACATGAATTGCTGATCATGATCTCCATCACGACCGAACCATCGGTTTTCCAATCTCCTGTTTAAGAAATGCCGAACATCATGATAGAAGTGCAGTGGAGCACCATCCTGTTGAAAGATGAAGTCGGCGCTGTCGGTCTCCCGTTGTGGCATGAGCCAATTTTCCAGCATGTCCAGATACACGTGTCCTGTAACGTTTTTTTCGCAGAAGAAAAAGGGGCCGTAAACTTTAAAGCGTGAGATTGCACAAAACACGTTAACTTTTGGTGAATTGCGAATTTGCTGCACGAATGCGTGAGGATTCTCTACTGCCCAGATTCGCACATTGTGTCTGTTCACTTCACCATTAAGAAAAAATGTTGCTTCATCACTGAAAACAAGTTTCGCACTGAACGCATCCTCTTCCATGAGCTGTTGCAACCGCGCCGAAAATTCAAAGCATTTGACTTTGTCATCGGGTGTCAGGGCATGTAGCAATTGTAAACCGTAAGGCTTCTGCTTTAGCCTTTTCCGTAAGATTTTCCAAACCGTCGGCTGTGGTACGTTTAGCTCCCTGCTTGCTTTATTCGTCGACTTCCGCGGGCTACGCGTGAAACTTGCCCGCACGCGTTCAACCGTTTCTTCGCTCACTACAGGCCGACCCGTTGATTTCCCCTTACAGAGGCATCCAGAAGCTTTAAACTGCGCATACCATCGCCGAATGGAGTTAGCAGTTGATGGATCTTTGTTGAACTTCGTCCTGAAGTGTCGTTGCACTGTTATGACTGACTGATGTGAGTGCATTTCAAGGACGACATACGCTTTCTCAGCTCCTGTCGCCATTTTGTCTCACTGCGCTCTCGAGCGCTCTGGCGGCAGAAACCTGAAGTGCGGCTTCAGCCGAACAAAACGTTATGAGTTTTTCTACGTATCTGTAGTGTGTCGTGACCATATGTCAATGAATGAAGCTACAGTGAATTTATGAAATCGCTTCAATCATTTGTAATAGCCCTGTACATTGGTTTTCATTGTAAAACCCTTTCGTTTGGTCGAAAAAAGAATTTTCAGTGTGCGCCACATGTTTTGATTCACAACATACTACGAGTAAAGCAAATAGAGAATTTACAAAGTATGTGTCACAGATGGTGTGATACAGTGACACAGAAATGTTATTTGTAGAAGAGGAATCTCTCTTGTGTTAAATTTAAAAAAGTAGTTTACATTAAATTTAGAGCATTAAATAGAAAAAAATGATAAATACATAGGATTTTGTGAACTGCAGTGTTACAAACTTGTTTTATTTGATAAACAAATTTGGACAAAAAATCATGTGATATCTTTGTGCTATTTGAACACAGATGATCATAATACATAAAAATTTGTTAGTATTGAGTGCCATGAATAATCCTGACTACTGTAGGTACACACAGTTTTGTAAGTTACTTGATCTGCTTATAGGGGTACAAACGTTATTTGTATTGGAGTATGGAAAGTATTTTCTCGAATAACAGAAACAAAAGCCACAAATCGACTCAATTCAAAACAGCCTCCCGCAGAAGCCAAACCTAGGTATGCCATTATCCCATGTCTTTGATAAAATTGCATGTTATTATGCATTACAAATGTGTTGTATAGCGACGAATTCATAATAACTAAAAAAAAAAGTCATCTCTCAGGTACAAATGTGTATGCGGTTGTGATGCTCGTGACATCTAACAGCATTAACGCCAAAATGACTGAAGTGGCATAGCATTCGTTATCCGCGGTATTGCTAATTAGTATGGTTACTAAAAGTAATATTGCGAGAGTCAATTAACGCTTATAGGTCAATACACACTTCAGTGAATACACACTCAAAATTTATCCACTCACTGTCTTCTGTCTGACACTCCGCTAACCACAAGTAACAGTAATGTATACAAACTGTCAGCGGTTATTGCAGACTGTGTGTTCTGCGTGACCCTCGGACCCTAATGTCCTACGCATATTAGTACATGACGAGAGCGATGGCCAGCTCAAGAAATCTTCCAACAACAAGGGATAACATATAAAACGAGTCTAAATGAAGGACTGTAAATCTATTACAATAAGGAAAATAATAGAAATATCGCAAAGAACATAGCACGTTTATACAGTAGTGCCACAGAACGAGTTAAATTTTTGTATCTAGGCGGGCTGGAGGCAACCATGTTTGCTAAGAGCAAATGCCACACTGATATGCAAATGCAATGTTCCTCAGGACTAACAGTAAACTGATCTACTATTCAGTGTAACGACAGTTCAGAAAACAATTTTGGAACGCACAAAAATTTTACATCACGTACTTATAGACGTTTAAATTTACATGCAGAACGTCAAATGCTGGCGCTACTCATGACTGGACCGCGCCTAATCGTCACCACTCACATAGTCCACATTTATGGTATATCCAAAACCTGACCAGAAAGGAAAGTGACAGAATTTCGAGCTCCAGATGATGGTGTTTTGAAAAATTGCATTTTTTGGCACAGGTCGGATGAATCTTAGCCATTTATGTTAGTGCACTTTGCGGGCAGCTACTGGTGCAGCGCACAGATAACGAAACGTTAATCCGAGGGTGGTGGTATCGAGTCCCTGCGCGGAAACTTTTCTTTAAATTTTTACATTATTTACACTGCAAATAAACAGATACTGCTCAGTGTATCGTGTTACACCGAAAAGACTGCATCAAAATACATTCCATTGTACATCAGATGCTGTCCTCGCCAGTATTTGGCAAATGATGCATAACTTGTGGTTTGCTGCCAAACTGTGCGATGAAAACCTTTCATGGATGTAATACAAATTTGTTTTTACATTGAAAGTTTAAAACAACCATGCAATTGTAAAATGCGGTGTTAACAAAGTGCGCATAGCGCCAACAGAATTACACCTTACCCCGTTTTCACGATGAATATTGTCCCACACGTTTAAATCACCAACTATAAAATAATAAAAGTACTGTATCTAAACTTATATACTTAATTCACATGTACGCTTTACAATTCCTTCCTTGAAATTTATTTACATCCCCAAATTTTTCTTTGGCTTTCCTTTTCATGACTTTTACGAAAACTTTAATAAACATAAAATTTTGAGCACTATTTCGGTTTACCTACAATGCAAGTAATACAAAAATAGAAAATTTGAAAAAAGACTCCAAGGGGGCTCGACCCCACCACCATCGGATTACCGTTCTGTACTCATACCGCTGCCCTTACAGGTGCTTGGAAACTATGTTTGCGTAAATGGCTCTTGCCTCACCATACCCGAGGCATCTGGAGCTCCCACTTTTATCACTTTAATTTCTGATCAAGCACTGTATATATAATAAATCTGAATGAAATTGGTGATGACGCATAGGAGCGCTCCCCCTGTCAGTTGAAATTTGGCAACAAGGCTCAAATTTAATACCGTTTGAGAGATTTGCCTACAGATTTGGATTTTACCATTTTTTTGAACAACTTGAAACAATCTCGAGCATAATTTTCTCTCCTGCGTATACAGACTGTTCTTGGTAATTCAGCAATGACTTACTTACGTTAATTTGACATCTTTAAAAAACGCATTGAAGTTAACAAATATACACTGAGGTGACGAAAAATATGGAATACCTCCTTACAACGTGTCGGATATTATTTTTCCCGTCGTAGTGCAGCAGCCAACGTGGTATGAGCTCAACAAGTCGTTGGAAATACCCCGCAGAAATAATGAGCCATGCTGCCCCTATAGTAGTTCATAATTGCGAATGTGTTGCCAGTGCGCGAATTGACTTCTCTATTATATCCCATAAATATTTGATTGGATTCATGTCGGACGACCCGGGTGGCCAATCATTCGTTCGAATTGTCCACAATTTTCTTCAAACCAATAGCGAGCAGTTGTGGCGAGTGACACGGCGCATTCTCCTCCTTAAAAATTCCATCACTGTTTGGGAACGTGAAATCCATGAATGGTTGCAAATGGTCTCCATGTACACTTTGGGCTAGAGGATCCAATCCATTCCACGTAAACACAGCCCGCACAATTATGAAGCCGCCACCAGCTAGCACAGTGCTTTGTTGTCAACTTGGATGCATGCCTTTATGGAGTCTGCGCCAGACTCGGACACTATCATCAGCAACATGGTGAGACGTAATGCCTGAAATTTGCTTTTTTCGGCACAATTTTTACACTGCGGATCTGGGAATATCGATTTTCCTGACGATTTCCGAAATGGAATGTCCCATGCTTCCAGCTCAAACTACCAATCCGCCTTTAAAGTCTCTTAATTCCCAACGTGCAGCCATAAACACGTCGGAAACCTTTACACACAAACGACCTCAGTGCAAACGACAGCTCCGCCTGTGCACTGCCCTTTTATACCTTGAGGACACAATACTACCGCCATCTACACTATGCGTTTGGAAGTATCCGGACGCCTGGCTGAAAATAACTTAAAAGTTCGTGGCGCCCTCCATCGGTAATGCTGGAATTCAATATGGTGTTGGCCCAACCTTAGCCTTGATGACAGCTTCCACTCTCGCAGCCATACGTTCAGTCAGGTGCTGGAAGATTTCTCGGGGAATGGCAGCCCATCCTTCACGTAGTGCTGCACTGAGTAGAAATATCGATGTCAGTCGGTGAGGCCTGGCACGAAGTCGGCATTTCAAAACATCCCAAAGGTGTTGTATAGGATTCAGGTCAGGACTCGGTGCAGGCCAGTCCATCACAGGGATATTCTCGTGTAACCAATCCGCCAAAGGCCGTGCATTGTGGACAGGTTCTCTAGCGTGTTGAAAGATGCAACCGCCATCACCGAATTGCTCTTCAACAGTGGGAAGCAAGAAGGTGCTCAATACATCAATGTAGGCCTGTGCTGTGATAGTGCCACAAAAAAAAGAAAAAAACGAAAGATTCAAGCCCCCTCCATGAAAAACACGACGACACCATAACACCAAAGTCTCCAAATTTTACTGTTGGTACTACACAAGTTGGCAGATGACGCACTCAGGGCATTCGCCATACCCACAACCTGCCATCGGATCGCCACGTTGTGTACCGTGATTCGTCACTCCACACAACATTTTTCCACTGTTGAATCGTCCGATGTTTACACTGCTACACCAAGCGAGACGTCCTTGGGCATTTACCAGTGTGATGTGTGGCTTATGAGCAGCCTCTCCACAATGAAAACCAAGTTTTCTCACCTCCCGCCTAACTGTTACAGTACTTGCAGTGGATCCTGATGCAGTGTGGAATGCCGGTGTGATGGTCTGGATACATGTCTGCCTATTCCACGTTACGACCTTCCTCGACTGTCGGCGGTCTCTGTCAGTCTAGAGACGATGTCGGCCTGTACGCTTTTCTTCTGTACGTGTCCCTTCACTTTTCCAGTTCACTATCACGTCGGAAACAGTGGACCTAGGGAGACGAATCACAAGAGTAGCACCCAATATCTGACCACGTTCGAAGTCCCTGAGTTATGCGGAGTGCCCCATTCTGCTCGCTCTCGATGTCTGATGACTACTGTGGTCGCTGATATGGAGTACCAGGCAGTAGGTGGCCACACAATGCACCTAATATGAAAAACGTATGTTTTTTGGGGTGTCCGGAAACTTTTGATCACATAGTGTATATATAGGTACATATCTCTATCTCATTACTTTTGTCACCTCTTTGTAAGCTTTACCAACTGTTTTTGTAAGGTCTGTAATTCATAGGACCACCTTGTGCTGTCTGCCCCTGGTAGCTGAGTGATTGCCAACACGGTAGCTCAGCGTGTTCGGTCAGAGGGTAATGTGCCCTCTGTAACAAAAAAACTGAGTTAACAGATCAACAACGAACTTAAATGGATGTCTTACGACGTCCACCCCGAGGAGATAAAACGAACTGAAGCGAACAAAATGAAAATTAAGAAAAAAAAGTCATCGCGCCGGAATGTCAACCCTAAGTACCCCGGTTCGATTCCTGGCTGGGTCGGAGATTTTCTCCGCTCATGGACTGGGTGTTGTGTTGCTCTAATCTTCATCATATCATCCCCATCGACGCGCAAGCCGCCGAAGTGGCGTCAAATCGAAAGACTTGCACCCGGCGAATGGTCTACCCGATGAGATTCCCTAGTCACACAACAATTACATTTTACCTAGTGCTGTTTTAAAAGTTGTTTAAAGCAGAATATCCCAGCAAGTTGTGAGTGAGGCAGATGGTTCCCAGCGAGAATGTTAGGGAGGGGATTGATAGGTAGCACATATGCCTAATAATCAAGAGAAATGATTAATCTCTTGCAGAATTGGATCAGCAGTGTTGGATTAGAACCACATTTAATTCATTTCTGAGACAAAGCAAAAATTAAATTGTGTGTGTGTGTGTTTTGAATATACAGGGTGTATGAAAAAGAATCATCCCATTTGGTACGTCTATGTTTCTGAAACTAATAAACATACACTCCTGGAAATTGAAATAAGAACACCGTGAATTCATTGTCCCAGGAAGGGGAAACTTTATTGACACATTCCTGGGGTCAGATACATCACATGATCACACTGACAGAACCACAGGCACATAGACACAGGCAACAGAGCATGCACAATGTCGGCACTAGTACAGTGTATATCCACATTTCGCAGCAATGCAGGCTGCTATTCTCCCATGCAGACGATCGTAGAGATGCTGGATGTAGTCCTGTGAAACGGCTTGCCATGCCATTTCCATCTGGCGCCTCAGTTGGACCAGCGTTCGTGCTGGACGTGCAGACCGCGTGAGACGACGCTTCATCCAGTCCCAAACATGCTCAATGGGGAACATCCGGAGATCTTGCTGGCCAGGGTAGTTGACTTACACCTTCTAGAGCACGTTGGGTGGCACGGGATACATGCGAACGTGCATTGTCCTGTTGGAACAGCAAGTTCCCTTGCCGGTCTAGGAATGGTAGAACGATGGGTTCGATGACGGTTTGGATGTACCGTGCACTATTCAGTGTCCCCTCGACGATCACCAGTGGTGTACGGCCAGTGTAGGAGATCGCTCCCCACACCATGATGCCGGGTGTTGGCCCTGTGTGCCTCGGTCGCATGCAGTCCTGATTGTGGCGCTCACCTGCACGGCGCCAAACACGCATACGACCATCATTGGCACCAAGGCAGAAGCGACTCTCATCGCTGAAGACGACACGTCTCCATTCGTCCCTCCATTCACGCCTGTCGCGACACCACTGGAGGCGGGCTGCACGATGTTGGGGCGTGAGCGGAAGACGGCCTAAAGGTGTGCGGGACCGTAGCCCAGCTTCATGGAGACGGTTGCGAATGGTCCTCGCCGATACCCCAGGAGCAACAGTGTCCCTAATTTGCTGGGAAGTGGCGGTGCGGTCCCCTACGGCACTGCGTAGGATCCTACGGTCTTGGCGTGCATTAGTGCGTCGCTGCGGTCCGGTCCCAGGTCGACGGGCACGTGCACCTTCCGCCGACCACTGGCGACAACATCGATGTACTGTGGAGACCTCACGCCCCACGTGTTGAGCAATTCGGCGGTACGTCCACCCGGCCTCCCGCATGCCCACTATACGCCCTCGCTCAAAGTCCGTCAGCTGCACATACGGTTCACGTCCACGCTGTCGCAGCATGCTACCAGTGTTAAAGACTGCGATGGAGCTCCGTATGCCACGGCAAACTGGCTGACACTGACGGCGGCGGTGCACAAATGCTGCGCAGCTAGCGCCATTCGACGGCCAACACCGCGGTTCCTGGTGTGTCCGCTGTGCCGTGCGTGTGATCATTGCTTGTACAGCCCTCTCGCAGTGTCCGGAGCAAGTATGGTGGGTCTGACACACCGGTGTTAATGTGTTCTTTTTTCCATTTCCAGGAGTGTATATAATGAACTTTGTTTTTTGCCTTTTCGTAGGTGTTCAGTATGCCCTCCTTGAGGTGTACGGCTTATGTCAATGCGATATTCAAGTTGTTCCCACACTGCAGCGAGCGTGTCTTGAGTCACAGCTTTCACAGCTGCTGTTATGCAGTGTCTCAGTTCATTCATTGTTGTTGGTAATGGAGGCACATAAACAGAGTCTGTTATAAACCCACGCAAAAAATAAACACATACAATCAGGTCGTGTGACCTTGGAGGCCAGTATTGTAAGGCTGAATCATTTGGTCCAATGTGACCGATCCATCCTTCAGTAATCCTTTGATTTAAAAATTCCCACACTTCCACAAGCCATTGTAGCGGTGCCCATCCTATTGGTAAATGAAGTCATTCTAATCAGTCTCCAACAGTGGAAAAAGAAAGTTTTCAGGCATATCGAGATATGTGTTCTCGGCAAAGAAAAAAGGACCGTACAGCTTTACCCGTGAAACTGCACAAAACACATTAAATTTTGGAGAGTCCCTCTCATGTTGAACAACTTTATGTGGTTGTTCCGTACCCCATATTCTCACATTATGACTGTCCACCTTTCCGTTTAATTGTAATAGTGCATCGTCACTAAATACTAAGCGAGGAAGAAAACTGCCATCCTCCATCTTACCAAGAACGAAATTACAGAACTCCACAACGTTTTTGTTTGTCACTTTCACGAAGAGCCTGCACTAGCTGAATTTTGTATGGTTTCATGTGTAAATGTCGACGCAACACACACCAGATGGACGTCGGAGCTGTCGAGCTGCACGGCGAACGGATTTCTGCGGACTCCTTGTGAAACTATAGCGGATGCGTTAGATGTCTGTGTCAGACACTCGGGGACGGCCGGCGATTTGCCTTTAGACAAACAACCTGTTTTCGGAATTGTTCGTGCCATCGTCTAATACTCTGTGCTGTAGGGCGATTCACACCATACCTAATACGAAAGTCATTCTGAACAGTTATCACTGAACTGCACTGTGCAATATGTAGAACACAAAACGTTTCCTGTTGTCCCGACGCCATTTTTACTGGAACTGAAGTGGGCGCACACTGCTGCTCCCTGGTGGCAACCGTGTAAAACTCGTGAGTTCACTCTTCCCAACAGTACTGTGCTCATGCACATATCTCAAATAACATTTTTTTTTAATCGGATGATTCTTTTTGTTACATCCTGTATACTAATGATACAGGCGATGGCAGTGGCCCAGAGCCATAACTGACACAACTGTCACCGATTACCATAGTCAGTGGTCTGCCGACAGCAGCACCCCTGCCGGCCGGTGTGGCCGAGCGGTTCTAGGCGCTTCAGTCTGGAATCCTGCCTCGGGTATGGATATGTGTGATGTCCGTAGGTTAGCTAGATTTAAATAGGTTTAAGTAGTTCTAAGTTCTAGGGGACTGATGACCTCAAATGTTAAGTCCAAATGGTTCAAATGGCTCTGAGCACTATGGGACTGAACATCTTAGGTCATAAGTCCCCTAGAACTTAGAACTACTTAAACCTAACTAACCTAAGGACATCACACACACCCATGCCCGAGGCAGGATTCGAACCTGCGACCGTAGCAGTCCCGCGGTTCCGGACTGAAGCACCAGAACCGCACGGCCACCGCGGCCGGCTAATGTTAAGTCCCATAGTGCTCAGAGCCATCTGAACCATTTGAAGCAGCGCCCCTCGCCTTGCGCCTTCTTCTGTGCCGTCTTCCTTCCTTGGTTTAACCTACTGCCATGTGGCAATCAATCTGGGAAATCTAGGAGTGTGATAGTGGAACAACTTCTGCCTGGTCAACTCCAGATACTTGTATTTAAACCCTCAGCCCAGCTGAGTAGGTCACTGACACTACACGGCTATGTTACATTTCACGTCGTGTGTCATTCGCCACCGCAAGAACGATAATGTTCTACTGACACAGACGTCAACGGTATAGCTGGACCGTGCTGTGCTGGACGGCGTCATACTTATGACGCAGGCGCCACCGCCGCCACGTCTCTGCGAACTACCGCCCTTTGCCTGGCCGCCTGCCGACTGACCAGCCGGTGCCTCATTGTGGGAGGCACGAACGGACGACCGAGCGGCTACGTGCCGCCACGGTTTGCTAACCACCCGCTGCTGCTATCCTGCTGTCCCGCTAATACTCGGACTTTGACTCTGGGCAACCTGTCCTCTTCTGGAACGCTAGAAGGAGCTGCTCGCTGTCTCTTGCTGGTAGCAGGTCCGTGTAGTGTGCTTCACTTGGTCCCAGCTGTATCAGCAACAGCCGCTCTGATGCAGGGACAGCACTGGGTGACGCCAGACCATGAACTTATTGTCGAAGCCTAAGAGAATGACAAAGAATTATTACCCCCGCTGAAAGTTTGCTGCAGTTTCCACAACGCCTCTCCAGCAGGAGCGAAACGCCTCCTGATGAAGAGGGCTCTCACCATCCAGTAGCAGTCATTATAATCCCACGTGCTACTTACTGGAGTCTCAAGAGGCGTGGCTTGGAGACTGATTGATGGTAAGTCAATAGTCCCACTTCATCTTGGTGACAGAAGCGAATCGAGATTCCAACGAAGATTCGACAAGGACAGCAGTAAAATTCCAGCTCAGATTTTGGATTTTCACTTGTAGCATCCTATTTTTGTATCCTTGGATTCCCATCATCCTGCTTTTTACTATGTAGGGTTTACATGCAATTGCAGTATTTTGTAAAGGCCCCAGGGCCGAACCATTAGGTTCTACGGTAAGCACATACTGCAGGGAACTCGTTTCCATGCACTGAATCCTGCGATGTAGTTTGCTAACGGATAGGTAGTAGGCCAGGCGGTACGGAGAGTGCGTGGTTAATGCGTGGAAAACCAGGGACTCCCTGAAAATTTACGAACAAACAGGAACAACCATAAGGTTTTTCTTGTAAGTATAATGAGTTACGAGCGTAGTCAAAGTTTGAAATTATGAGTTATGATTTGCCTCGAAGAAAACTATCTATTTTCACACACTCAACACGGATTTAGAAAATAGAAAACATCGTTCTTGTGAAACACAACTTGCTCTTTACTCGCACGAAGTGCTGAGTGCTATCGACAAGGGATTTCATATTGATCCTGTATGTCTGGATTTCCGGAAGCCTTTTGACACTGTACCACAGAAGCAGCCTATAGTGACATTGCGTGCCTATGGAATATCGTCTCAGTTATGTGACTGGATTCGTGATTTCCTGTCAGAGAGGTCACAGTTCGCAAGTAAAACACAAGTTATTTCTAGCGTTCCCCAAGGTAGTGGTATAGGACCTTTGCTGTTCCTTATCAATATAAACGATTTGGGAGACAATCTGAACAGTCCTCTTAGGTTGTTTGCAGATGACGCTGTCATTTATTGACTAATAAAGTCATCAGAAGATCCAAAAAATTGCAAAACCATTTAGAAGAGATATCTGTATTGTGCGAAAATTGGCAGTTGACCACAAATAACGAAAAGTGTGAGGTCATCCACGTGAGTACTAAATGAAATCCGTTAAACCTCGGTTACACGATAAGTCAGTCAACTCTAAAGGCCGTAAATTCAACTAAATACCTAGAAACTACAGTTACGAACAACTTAAATTGGAAGGAACGCATACAAAATTTGGTGGCGAAAGCTAACCAAAGACTGCGTTTTATTGGCAGGACACTTAGGAAATGAAACAACTCTACTAAGGAGACTGCCTACACTACGTTTGTCCGTCCTGTTTTAGAGTACCGCTGCGAGGTGTGGGACCCTTACCCGATAGGATTGACGGAGTACATCGAAAAAGTTCAAAGAATGGCAGCACGTTTAGTATTATCGCGAAATAGGGGAAAGAGTGTCACTGAAATGATACAGGATTTGGGATGGAGAGCACTAAAACAAAGGCGTTTTTCGTTGCGGAGGAATTTTCTCACGAAATTTCAATCACCAACTTTCTCCTCCGAATGCGAAAATAGTTGTTTGACGCCGACCTATAGGGAGAAACCATCACACTGATAAAATAAGGGAAATCGGAGCTCGTATGGAAAGATATAGGTGTTCGTTCTTGCTGCGCGCTTCACAAGATTGGAATAATAGAGAATTGTGAAGCTGGTTCAATGAACCCTCTGCGAGGCACTTAAATGTGATTTTCAGAGTATCCATGTAGATGTGGAAGTAGATGTAGATGTTCTTAGTAAATATATTAAAGTAACAAGCTGAGAGCTCTATTGCTACTCATGTAAATCAAATAACTGAAATGGGTGGAATTCTCAGTCTTTCCACCAATTGCTGCTCAGCTACTGGCACTGTCATAGGAAGAGGACGTGGCACATACAAGTACGCACTTTTCATTCATACGCTCGTTCTTCTCAGTCAGCCAAAACAATAAAAGCAACAATAACAATAATAATCAGTACATCATCATTATATAAAGTGTATTTATGTTGACATGATTTGTTTTGTTATCAGGCAGAACAGTTATTCGTTCTACATGTAAATGAATTAACAGTGCAGTTTTTATACTGTTCTGCAAAATTCTACAACTCATCACACTGTCTGTTAACTACATTATGTCCCAAGAGACTACATGCCTACAAGTAATCTTTTCATTTGTTTAATTAACGTCTTTTCAGAAAACTTCGTCAAATGTTTGAACTATGATGTACTCTATATTCTGTTGTTGCTTGTTATGATGTAGTGACGTTGATATAATTTGCTAGGTTTCATAAGAAATCTCTTAGTACACAATCTATTGCAATTTCCTCCTCTTACAAAATATTTCGTTTCCTGTTTGGATCAAAACAAAAATGATCTCCGTTATTAAACTTGGCCGGCCGGTGTGGCCGATCGATTCTAGGCGCTTCAGTCTGGAACCGTGCGACTGCTACGGTCGCAGGTTCGAATTCTGCCTCGGGCATGGATGTGTCTGATGTCCTTAGGTTAGTTAGGTTTATTTAGTTCTAAGTTCTAGGGGACTGATGACCTCAGATGTTAAGTCCCATAGTGCTCAGAGCCATTTGAACCATTTTATTAAACTTGAAAAATCTTCGTACAGGTCTTTCTTCCGATGCAGTTCCGTTGTCGTCATTGCCCTTTCAAGAGATATACTGGAGCAACGTCTGCGTCTGTGTTGGGAGCAAAGAGATATTCTATCTCTTTGGCTTGGAGTCAGCTCTCTGATGCTACACTGACCTCCGCGTCTTGTGCCATAAAAGATGACGATCGACAACAATGGCGACTTTCTTACGCCCACACACACCAGCACAGTCACAGTACTCAAATTAGAGTAGAACTATTTGCACAATACTTCAGATACAATACTAACAAAGCTTACATAAAATAGACTGTCTGGCAAAAAAAAAAAGGTGAGGCAATCAAAAGGTACGGCCGGATGTCAGTCTAACTTCGTATACGTACAAAGTATCGGCGGGTATGTACACTCCTGGAAATGGAAAAAAGAACACATTGACACCGGTGTGTCAGACCCACCATACTTGCTCCGGACACTGAGAGAGGGCTGTACAAGCAATGATCACACGCACGGCACAGCGGACACACCAGGAACCGCGGTGTTGGCCGTCGAATGGCGCTAGCTGCGCAGCATTTGTGCACCGCCGCCGTCAGTGTCAGCCAGTTTGCCGTGGCATACGGAGCTCCATCGCAGTCTTTAACACTGGTAGCATGCCGCGACAGCGTGGACGTGAACCGTATGTGCAGTTGACGGACTTTGAGCGAGGGCGTATAATGGGCATGCGGGAGGCCGGGTGGACGTACCGCCGAATTGCTCAACACGTGGGGCGTGAGGTCTCCACAGTACATCGATGTTGTCGCCAGTGGTCGGCGGAAGGTGCACGTGCCCGTCGACCTGGGACCGGACCGCAGCGACGCACGGATGCACACCAAGACCGTAGGATCCTACGCAGTGCCTTAGGGGACCGCACCGCCACTTCCCAGCAAATTAGGGACACTGTTGCTCCTGGGGTATCGGCGAGGACCATTCGCAACCGTCTCCATGAAGCTGGGCTACGGTCCCGCACACCGTTAGGCCGTCTTCCGCTCACGCACCAACATCGTGCAGCCCGCCTCCAGTGTTGTCGCGACAGGCGTGAATGGAGGGACGAATGGAGACGTGTCGTCTTCAGCGATGAGAGTCGCTTCTGCCTTGGTGCCAATGATGGTCGTATGCGTGTTTGGCGCCGTGCAGGTGAGCGCCACAATCAGGACTGCATACGACCGAGGCACACAGGGCCAACACCCGGCATCATGGTGTGGGGATCGATCTCCTACACTGGCCGTACACCACTGGTGATCGTAGAGGGGACACTGAATAGTGCACGGTACATCCAAACTGTCATCGAACCCATCGTTCTACCATTCCTAGATCGGCAAGGGAACTTGCTGTTCCAACAGGACAATGCACGTCCGCATGTATCCCGTGCCACCCAACGTGATCTAGAAGGTGTAAGTCAACTACCCTGGCCAGCAAGATCTCCGGATCTGTCCCCCATTGAGCATGTTTGGGACTGGATGAAGCGTCGTCTCACGCGGTCTGCACGTCCAGCACGAACGCTGGTCCAACTGAGGCGCCAGGTGGAAATGGCATGGCAAGCCGTTCCACAGGACTACATCCAGCATCTCTACGATCGTCTCCATGGGAGAATAGCAGCCTGCATTGCTGCGAAAGGTGGATATACACTGTACTAGTGCCGACATTGTGCATGCTCTGTTGCCTGTGTCTATGTGCCTGTGGTTCTGTCAGTGTGATCATGTGATGTATCTGACCCCAGGAATGTGTCAATAAAGTTTCCCCTTCCTGGGACAATGAATTCACGGTGTTCTTATTTTAGTTTCCAGGAGTGTAGATGATTAGAGCCACAGCTCTTTGTAATAGGTCACCAGAGTGCTTTAATGTTCTACAGCTACATGTTTACTCTGCAATTCACACTTAGGTGCCTGGAAGAGGATTCATCGAACTACTGTCGGACAATTTCTGTACCACTCCATTCTCCAAAGCCCGAGGGAAAACTGAACTCTTAAAGCTTTCCTTGAGACGTCTAATTTCTCTTTTTTATTACTATGATAAACTATCCCTATTTATTGGCGCTAATAAAATACGTTCGTATTCAGAGGAAAAACTTGGCATTAGAAATTTTTTGGAAAGATCTCGCAGCAACGAAAAGCGCTATTATTTCAATAATTGCCACATCAACTCGCTTATCGTATCTGAGACACACTCTCCTCGTATTTGGCGATGATACAAAACAAGCTGCCCTTCTTTGAAGTTTTCCGATGTCCTCTGTTAGTCCTATCCGGTACGGATCCCGTACCTAACGAAAAACTCCAGGAAGGACGGACCAGCGTAGTGTAGGCAGTTTCGTTAATAAACCTGTTGTATCGGCTAAGTGTTCTGCGAGAAAAATGGAGTCTTTGGTTTGTCTTTCTGTCAAAATTTTCTATGTTATTGTTCCAGTCTGAGTTCTTTTGTAGTTTGGTGCCAAGGTATTTACTTGAACTGAGATTTTAGATTTACGTTATTTATCGGAAACCGAAATTTAACGGGTTCCTCTTAATACTCCTTGGATGATTTTACACTTGTCATTATTTAGAGACATCCTCACTTTTCGTACCATACAGATACTTGTCTAAATCGCTTTGCAATTCGTTTTGACCTTCTGACGGTTTTACTAGGCGGTAAAAGACAACATCTTCTGCAAACAATCCCAGAGGGCTGCTCAGAGCTAAAACGTTTATATACATTCTTCTTTAGTGTTGTTACCAAACCTTATAGGGTATATGTGTGGCTGAAGAGCCTCAGATGTTGAATAATGACTTAGGACACGATTATACCGCATACTCATGTGACACGGCGTTATTAATATCTGACCCAGTTTGAAAGTGGCCTCTTTGAAGGTCTCCCTTTGGGCGGTTAGTACAGTCGTACAATATCCAGATTTGTAGTACAGCATTCGCATGTGACATGGACCGATGTTGCACTGCATGAGAATGTGAGGGCACCCATACGCGTCGACAAAGCTGCAGCTCGACTAAGAAATTGTCGTCCCATGCGCAGTCTGCCGTTAACACCAGGAAACCTACAATTATAAATAATGAACGAGTAACCGAAACAGTTTTTTAGGAATGTTCAATGTGAGTATCACTCGTCCCACAGCTCACGTCGAATCGATAGGCGAACTCTTTCCAAACCTTGATCAGTGTGTGTGGAGTATATGTTGTAACAAGTGCTTTAGCCCTGTTTCTTAAGTCGAGTAGATCAGCTGGTAACGGAGGCACATACGTATGGTTCTTTACGAAATTGCATAGCAAAAATTACATGGCGTCAGATAGAGTGAACATGGAGGCCAAGCAAAACAAGCTCTTCCATCTGGCCCCTTGAGGCCAATCCTGCAGTCAGATACAACTTTGTTTAACCAGACTGCCGTTCTGCCAGTATAAACTTTCCACCGGCAGATAGCAAAAAATTAAATAAATACATAAATAAAATGAAATCAGTTTAGCGGAATCTCCTTGCCACTGTGTCACTTAATGGGGATTTTCTGACCCCTCAGATGCACACATTATATGTGTTAACATCTCCACGTAGGTGAAACGTCGATTCATCATTGAAGACGATACGATCCAGAAAATCTTCATCGTCATACAGCAATACTTCGTTTGCAAAATTGCAAATAAATCGCAGCCAATAGGCTTTAGAGCTTGTAAAACTCGCATATGATAAGGACGTAGTTGTAAGCATCTCCTGAAAAGTCTTCACACAGACTAGCCTTCAGAACTGGTTTCTTGGGGCCACGCGTGAAAGACTCTCAGTCGTTCACACGTTTCGCAAGCAGTGACCCGCAAATGTAGAATAAATTTCACTTCTATGGTCACAAACTTGTAGGTCCTCAGACTACCGGTTTCGGTCAGCAATGACCATCTTCAGATTCGCAGCAAAATATGGGAAAAACACAAATGCAACTAGTGGATTGTCTTCAACTTTAAACAATAAAATAGGCCATGATGGAACGTATTACTGAGATACATGTGAAAATTGTGTCTTTTAAATATGACGAGGCATACCTGTATTACAAAAAAAAACATGTCCTACAATATTGGAACCATAGTGGCTTCGTCAAATGCGTAAGCACCATCACACACATGTAAATTACAGTATGTACAAGAGTCATTTTGTCAGCAGCACTACTGTTCAAAACAAACTGCCGAACAGAAGCCACAAAATATTTATGCCGTTAGCCTGCCAGTGGCGCTACTGTAAGCGTACACATATTCTTCAGTGATAGCTGTACGATGTAAAATAAATAGAGGGATACAATCAGTAATGTCTGTGGTTGACTTATGAGGTATAAAACGCATCACAGTAATAAAATGGAATGTAAACAAGAGCCGGCCGCGGTGGTCTAGCGGTTCTAGGCGCTCCAGTCCGGAGCCGCGCTGCTGCTACGGTCGCAGGTTCGAATCCTGCTTCGGGCATGGATGTGTGTGATGTCCTTAGGTTAGTTAGGTTTAATTAGTTCTAAGTTCTAGGGGTCTGATGACCACAGCAGTTGAGTCCCATAGTGCTCAAGAGCCATTTGAACCATTTGTAAACAAGACAAAAGTAATTCTGATATGCTGTAGTGGCGATATTTTGGATAATAACATACGCAATACACAGCTTTCAGAATATACAGAATAATATAAAAATTACAAAACAAATACACTCCTGGAAATTGAAATAAGAACACAGTGAATTCATTGTCCCAGGAAGGGGAAACTTTATTGACACATTCCTGGGGTCACATACATCACATGATCACACTGACAGAACCACAGGCACATAGACACAGGCAACAGAGCATGCACAATGTCGGCACTAGTACAGTGTATATCCACCTTTCGCAGCAATGCAGGCTGCTATTCTCCCATGCAGACGATCGTAGAGATGCTGGATGTAGTCCTGTGGAACGGCTTGCCATGCCATTTCCACCTGGCGCCTCAGTTGGACCAGCGTTCGTGCTGGACGTGCAGACCGCGTGAGACGACGCTTCATCCAGTCCCAAACATGCTCAATGGGGGACAGATCCGGAGATCTTGCTGGCCAGGGTAGTTGACTTACACCTTCTAGAGCACGTTGGGTGGCACGGGATACATGCGGACGTGCATTGTCCTGTTGGAACAGCAAGTTCCCTTGCCGGTCTAGGAATGGTAGAACGATGGGTTCGATGATGGTTTGGATGTACCGTGCACTATTCAGTGTCCCCTCGACGATCACCAGTGGTGTACGGCCAGTGTAGGAGATCGCTCCCCACACCATGATGCCCGGTGTTGGCCCTGTGTGCCTCGGTCGTATGCAGTCCTGATTGTGGCGCTCACCTGCACGGCGCCAAACACGCATACGACCATCATTGGCACCAAGGCAGAAGCGACTCTCATCGCTGAAGACGACACGTCTCCATTCGTCCCTCCATTCACGCCTGTCGCGACACCACTGGAGGCAGGCTGCACGATGTTGGGGCGTGAGCGGAAGACGGCCTAACGGTGTGCGGGACCGTAGCCCAGCTTCATGGAGACGGTTGCGAATGGTCCTCGCCGATACCCCAGGAGCAACAGTGTCCCTAATTTGCTGGGAAGTGGCGGTGCGGTCCCCTACGGCACTGCATAGCATCCTACGGTCTTGGCGTGCATCCGTGCGTCGCTGCGGTCCGGTCCCAGGTCGACGGGCACGTGCACCTTCCGCCGACCACTGGCGACAACATCGATGTACTGTGGAGACCTCACGCCCCACGTGTTGAGCAATTCGGCGGTACGTCCACCCGGCCTCCCGCATGCCCACTATACGCCCTCGCTCAAAGTCCGTCAACTGCACATACGGTTCACGTCCACGCTGTCGCGGCATGCTGCCAGTGTTAAAGACTGCGATGGAGCTCCGTATGCCACGGCAAACTGGCTGACACTGACGGCGGCGGTGCACAAATGCTGCGCAGCTAGCGCCATTCGACGGCCAACACCGCGGTTCCTGGTGTGTCCGCTGTGCCGTGCGTGTGATCATTGCTTGTACAGCCCTCTCGCAGTGTCCGGAGCAAGTATGGTGGGTCTGACACACCGGTGTCAATGTGTTCTTTTTTCCATTTCCAGGAGTGTAGCTAAGGACGTTCTTCACTCACACTTGGTCGTCCCAAAATGTGCACTTTGCAAAGACAGACGGTATCTTTAAACTGATGATGCCGTTGTTATTATAACGTAGAAGATTACAATGGAACTTAATGATGAATGCACGTTGCACTGTAACAGCATACTCAGTCCTCGAAAACTGCAAATCACAAAAAGCTTTCTAACGGAATGCAAAGGAAGCCGTACATTCGTATGTGGCGTAGATGTACAAACAAACCTGAGCCGCTCTTCCATTTGACGTATTATTTATATTTTTTCAAAGAAAATTCCGCACTGGCTGTATGTATGATTTTTATTAAATCTGCGACCAATTTCACACCACTTATCGGTGCATCCTCAGGCAATATACTCTATTTATAACATAGTAACGTTGAACATTGCCCTGTAGCCACACCCAACCATTCACGTCCAATATACCGTCATCTGGCGAAAGGGGTAGTTAAAATTTAAAAGTCTAATGATGAGTCAGGCCGTGTCCGCTGCAGCGAGGCTCCTCTCAACTTGCACGGTCATTGCCGCTCCCATCATTTAATTTTAAAAAAATATTTAATTTTACCTACCGCTTTCACCAGATGACGGTGTATTGGATTGGTCCTGAATGGTGGGGAGTGGCTACAGGGGCAATGTTCAACGTTACTATGATATAAATAGCGTATATTGCCTGAGGATGCACCGATAAGTGGTGCGAAACCGGTCGCAGATTTAATAAAGATCATTCATACAGCCAGTGCGGAATTTTGCTTTGAAAAAATGTCGAAGTTTGGCTGTGGTTGCCCGCCCTACAAAACAACTTATTGTTTATAATTGTTAGTTAAGTGTTATAAATGCTACGAAGCCTTAAAACCCCGACAGTCGTTTTGCAACACACAGTATTTATCACAAGAAGACATTTGTAAACTAATCAGGGTTTTGAAGCTGTTTTATACATGAGACTTCGATTCTTTAAAGAATGGTGGGTTTACTGGTAAAATGCTTAATACAGTAAAATGAAAACAATAAAGTCCTCCTTATGAAAATAACATATTAATAAAACACAGAGTTCTCGGAAAAATTTTCTCCCTCATAATGTCAAGAAATATAAGGTCACCAAGAACAGACGAACACCATTAAAATGACAAATGAGGCATACCTTCACAAATAATATATTTTATACTCGTACAAATGACTATGAACAAAAGGATATTATTTAACCAAATAACGAAATTAGAACTGCTGATTAAAAAATTTAAGGCTAACAGTTCACTTAAGTAATGCATAAGCGTAATCTTTGAAAGATTTTATAATTTTTTCCGTTAAACTTTCGAATATTCGGACTGAAAAGTTTACAAAGAGTTTAATTCAATGTCAGATCTTCACAGCAAAGGATGAATGCCATCTGGCGAAGACTTGCAGAAATCTATTTTCCTAAAAACGTTTATTGACCCTAGCATAAGACCGCATAAAGTGACCGTACCTTCGAAAATCTTTGCTGTCGCTCACATTTTTTATTAACTGAAAAATATTTGAAACCTTTATAGAATTAAATGAAAAGTTAAATCCACCGTCAACTAAGAATTGATTATATGTAGAAATTTGATAAGAAAAGATACGGATGAAAAAATAAGAGAATATAGTACTGATCGGAAAATCATGTGAAGCCACCTGGTGCAGTCGGTGAAAGTCAAAGCGTGCGGTACAGGGACTCTAAACCGCTGGGAGGTACGCATAAGAACGGCAAAAGACGTAGAGAATGATGCCCGTAACAGTAAACGACGGCGAAGATTATGACAGTGCTGTAGAAGTATTGAGATAATTAACAATTTTGGGTATCGTATGGAGGTCTCAGTATCGGCGTAACTACTGAATAAGAAAATTATCGATCAACTTCTGTTTTAACGAAGTGGTGAACACAGTGAAATAATGTGGCGTGATCAATGGTAATATTACATAATAGTTAGTGCCGAAAAACAAATAGGAAATAAGTTATAACTCCAAAAATACACTCCTGGAAATTGAAATAAGAACACCGTGAATTCATTGTCCCAGGAAGGGGAAACTTTATTGACACATTCCTGGGGTCAGATACATCACATGATCACACTGACAGAACCACAGGCACATAGACACAGGCAACAGAGCATGCACAATGTCGGCACTAGTACAGTGTATATCCACCTTTCGCAGCAATGCAGGCTGCTATTCTCCCATGCAGACGATCGTAGAGATGCTGGATGTAGTCCTGTGGAACGGCTTGCCATGCCATTTCCACCTGGCGCCTCAGTTGGACCAGCGTTCGTGCTGGACGTGCAGACCGCGTGAGACGACGCTTCATCCAGTCCCAAACATGCTCAATGGGGGACAGATCCGGAGATCTTGCTGGCCAGGGTAGTTGACTTACACCTTCTAGAGCACGTTGGGTGGCACGGGATACATGCGGACGTGCATTGTCCTGTTGGAACAGCAAGTTCCCTTGCCGGTCTAGGAATGGTAGAACGATGGGTTCGATGATGGTTTGGATGTACCGTGCACTATTCAGTGTCCCCTCGACGATCACCAGTGGTGTACGGCCAGTGTAGGAGATCGCTCCCCACACCATGATGCCCGGTGTTGGCCCTGTGTGCCTCGGTCGTATGCAGTCCTGATTGTGGCGCTCACCTGCACGGCGCCAAACACGCATACGACCATCATTGGCACCAAGGCAGAAGCGACTCTCATCGCTGAAGACGACACGTCTCCATTCGTCCCTCCATTCACGCCTGTCGCGACACCACTGGAGGCGGGCTGCACGATGTTGGGGCGTGAGCGGAAGACGGCCTAACGGTGTGCGGGACCGTAGCCCAGCTTCATGGAGACGGTTGCGAATGGTCCTCGCCGATACCCCAGGAGCAACAGTGTCCCTAATTTGCTGGGAAGTGGCGGTGCGGTCCCCTACGGCACTGCATAGCATCCTACGGTCTTGGCGTGCATCCGTGCGTCGCTGCGGTCCGGTCCCAGGTCGACGGGCACGTGCACCTTCCGCCGACCACTGGCGACAACATCGATGTACTGTGGAGACCTCACGCCCCACGTGTTGAGCAATTCGGCGGTACGTCCACCCGGCCTCCCGCATGCCCACTATACGCCCTCGCTCAAAGTCCGTCAACTGCACATACGGTTCACGTCCACGCTGTCGCGGCATGCTGCCAGTGTTAAAGACTGCGATGGAGCTCCGTATGCCACGGCAAACTGGCTGACACTGACGGCGGCGGTGCACAAATGCTGCGCAGCTAGCGCCATTCGACGGCCAACACCGCGGTTCCTGGTGTGTCCGCTGTGCCGTGCGTGTGATCATTGCTTGTACAGCCCTCTCGCAGTGTCCGGAGCAAGTATGGTGGGTCTGACACACCGGTGTCAATGTGTTCTTTTTTCCATTTCCAGGAGTGTAGCTAAGGACGTTCTTCACTCACACTTGGTCGTCCCAAAATGTGCACTTTGCAAAGACAGACGGTATCTTTAAACTGATGATGCCGTTGTTATTATAACGTAGAAGATTACAATGGAACTTAATGATGAATGCACGTTGCACTGTAACAGCATACTCAGTCCTCGAAAACTGCAAATCACAAAAAGCTTTCTAACGGAATGCAAAGGAAGCCGTACATTCGTATGTGGCGTAGATGTACAAACAAACCTGAGCCGCTCTTCCATTTGACGTATTATTTATATTTTTTCAAAGAAAATTCCGCACTGGCTGTATGTATGATTTTTATTAAATCTGCGACCAATTTCACACCACTTATCGGTGCATCCTCAGGCAATATACTCTATTTATAACATAGTAACGTTGAACATTGCCCTGTAGCCACACCCAACCATTCACGTCCAATATACCGTCATCTGGCGAAAGGGGTAGTTAAAATTTAAAAGTCTAATGATGAGTCAGGCCGTGTCCGCTGCAGCGAGGCTCCTCTCAACTTGCACGGTCATTGCCGCTCCCATCATTTAATTTTAAAAAAATATTTAATTTTACCTACCGCTTTCACCAGATGACGGTGTATTGGATTGGTCCTGAATGGTGGGGAGTGGCTACAGGGGCAATGTTCAACGTTACTATGATATAAATAGCGTATATTGCCTGAGGATGCACCGATAAGTGGTGCGAAACCGGTCGCAGATTTAATAAAGATCATTCATACAGCCAGTGCGGAATTTTGCTTTGAAAAAATGTCGAAGTTTGGCTGTGGTTGCCCGCCCTACAAAACAACTTATTGTTTATAATTGTTAGTTAAGTGTTATAAATGCTACGAAGCCTTAAAACCCCGACAGTCGTTTTGCAACACACAGTATTTATCACAAGAAGACATTTGTAAACTAATCAGGGTTTTGAAGCTGTTTTATACATGAGACTTCGATTCTTTAAAGAATGGTGGGTTTACTGGTAAAATGCTTAATACAGTAAAATGAAAACAATAAAGTCCTCCTTATGAAAATAACATATTAATAAAACACAGAGTTCTCGGAAAAATTTTCTCCCTCATAATGTCAAGAAATATAAGGTCACCAAGAACAGACGAACACCATTAAAATGACAAATGAGGCATACCTTCACAAATAATATATTTTATACTCGTACAAATGACTATGAACAAAAGGATATTATTTAACCAAATAACGAAATTAGAACTGCTGATTAAAAAATTTAAGGCTAACAGTTCACTTAAGTAATGCATAAGCGTAATCTTTGAAAGATTTTATAATTTTTTCCGTTAAACTTTCGAATATTCGGACTGAAAAGTTTACAAAGAGTTTAATTCAATGTCAGATCTTCACAGCAAAGGATGAATGCCATCTGGCGAAGACTTGCAGAAATCTATTTTCCTAAAAACGTTTATTGACCCTAGCATAAGACCGCATAAAGTGACCGTACCTTCGAAAATCTTTGCTGTCGCTCACATTTTTTATTAACTGAAAAATATTTGAAACCTTTATAGAATTAAATGAAAAGTTAAATCCACCGTCAACTAAGAATTGATTATATGTAGAAATTTGATAAGAAAAGATACGGATGAAAAAATAAGAGAATATAGTACTGATCGGAAAATCATGTGAAGCCACCTGGTGCAGTCGGTGAAAGTCAAAGCGTGCGGTACAGGGACTCTAAACCGCTGGGAGGTACGCATAAGAACGGCAAAAGACGTAGAGAATGATGCCCGTAACAGTAAACGACGGCGAAGATTATGACAGTGCTGTAGAAGTATTGAGATAATTAACAATTTTGGGTATCGTATGGAGGTCTCAGTATCGGCGTAACTACTGAATAAGAAAATTATCGATCAACTTCTGTTTTAACGAAGTGGTGAACACAGTGAAATAATGTGGCGTGATCAATGGTAATATTACATAATAGTTAGTGCCGAAAAACAAATAGGAAATAAGTTATAACTCCAAAAATACACTCCTGGAAATTGAAATAAGAACACCGTGAATTCATTGTCCCAGGAAGGGGAAACTTTATTGACACATTCCTGGGGTCAGATACATCACATGATCACACTGACAGAACCACAGGCACATAGACACAGGCAACAGAGCATGCACAATGTCGGCACTAGTACAGTGTATATCCACCTTTCGCAGCAATGCAGGCTGCCATTCTCCCATGGAGACGATCGTAGAGATGCTGGATGTAGTCCTGTGGAACGGCTTGCCATGCCATTTCCACCTGGCGCCTCAGTTGGACCAGCGTTCGTGCTGGACGTGCAGACCGCGTGAGACGACGCTTCATCCAGTCCCAAACATGCTCAATGGGGGACAGATCCGGAGATCTTGCTGGCCAGGGTAGTTGACTTACACCTTCTAGAGCACGTTGGGTGGCACGGGATACATGCGGACGTGCATTGTCCTGTTGGAACAGCAAGTTCCCTTGCCGGTCTAGGAATGGTAGAACGATGGGTTCGATGACGGTTTTGATGTACCGTGCACTATTCAGTGTCCCCTCGACGATCACCAGTGGTGTACGGCCAGTGTAGGAGATCGCTCCCCACACCATGATGCCGGGTGTTGGCCCTGTGTGCCTCGGTCGTATGCAGTCCTGATTGTGGCGCTCACCTGCACGGCGCCAAACACGCATACGACCATCATTGGCACCAAGGCAGAAGCGACTCTCATCGCTGAAGACGACACGTCTCCATTCGTCCCTCCATTCACGCCTGTCGCGACACCACTGGAGGCGGGCTGCACGATGTTGGGGCGTGAGCGGAAGACGGCCTAACGGTGTGCGGGACCGTAGCCCAGCTTCATGGAGACGGTTGCGAATGTTCCTCGCCGGTACCCCAGGAGCAACAGTGTCCCTAATTTGCTGGGAAGTGGCGGTGCGGTCCCCTACGGCACTGCGTAGGATCCTACGGTCTTGGCGTGCATCCGTGCGTCGCTGCGGTCCGGTCCCAGGTCGACGGGCACGTGCACCTTCCGCCGACCACTGGCGACAACATCGATGTACTGTGGAGACCTCACGCCCCACGTGTTGAGCAATTCGGCGGTACGTCCACCCGGCCTCCCGCATGCCCACTATACGCCCTCGCTCAAAGTCCGTCAACTGCACATACGGTTCACGTCCACGCTGTCGCGGCATGCTACCAGTGTTAAAGACTGCGATGGAGCTCCGTATGCCACGGCAAAATGGCTGACACTGACGGCGGCGGTGCACAAATGCTGCGCAGCTAGCGCCACTCGACGGCCAACACCGCGGTTCCTGGTGTGTCCGCTGTGCCGTGCGTGTGATCATTGCTTGTGCAGCCCTCTCGCAGTGTCCGGAGCAAGTGTGGTGGGTCAGACACACCGGTGTCAATGTGTTCTTTTTTCCATTTCCAGGAGTGTATTAGGTGACTTATTTCATTTAATCATTTAACTTCGAATCAAAGTCACGAAAATATCTGAATTGACCGGTCACGTCCGCAGCTCGTGGTCGTTTGGTAGCGTTCTGGCTTCCCGCGCCCGGTTTCCCGGGTTCGATTCCCGGCGGGGTCAGGGATTTTCTCTGCCTCGTGATGACTGGGTGTTGTGTGATGTCCTTAGGTTAGTTAGGTTTAAGTAGTTCTAAGTTCTAGGGAACTGATGACCATAGATGTTAAGTCCCATAGTGCTCAGAGCCATTTGAATCATTTTTTTGACCTGTCACGGTTCGCGCGGCTCCCCCCCTCGAAGGTTCGAGTCCTCCCTCGGACATGGGTATGTGCGTGTTGTCCTTAGCGTATATTACTTGAAGTTAGATTAAGTAGTGTGTAAGCCTAGGGACCGATGACCTCAGCAATTTCGTCCCATGGTCGTTGTCACAAATTTCCAAATTTTCAAGAAAATATCAACGCTCTCAGGGGGGACTCTACCAGCATCTTGAAGGTAACACAGAGTAGATTGTGCTCAATTATAGCAGAATATTTCTTCAAAGTAGAAGATACATCAGACCATTTCTTCAAGAAATTCAGTAATCAAGAATAAAGTTTGCATTTCGTAGAGTCTCTCACTAACATTTCCTTACATTCAAGTTGTAATCATATGAACAGATACAACCAACAGGTGCGTCACTTAACATTTGAAAATTAACACTTAAAAGTTCAAAAACAGTAAAATCATAAGGGCAGTTACGGTATTACCATTCTGCCGTTTATGTAAAGGTGAAGGGGGGAAAAGGAAACGAAAGGGAAGAAACTAATGATATCAATTGCATTGGGAATTTATATGGAATTAGCAGCGATGACTGGAAATGTGTACCGGACCGGGACTCGGGCTCAAGATCTCTTGCTTACTAGGCAGCCGGACACTATGTTTATCGCAAATGCGCCGGCTATCTCGTTACGCTCCTCGATTCACTCACATTCCTACCTAGTCCTCCATGCTCGCTAATTTTAGAGTCCCGTCGGAGGCCGAATGTAGATGTGCATCAGCACTGAATGTTGTGGATATATTTCTGATCGAGGCGAATCAGTTACACGTGAATGAAATGGTATCTGTTCTTTCGGACTCGTCTCAAAGAACAGAGACCAAGCATTCATTTATAATTCTGCTGTTTTATGTCGAACTTCATTTGTATTCCATAGCACCCATGGTGCGGAAACACGCAGGGAGGAGGCAGCTTCCACGCCGTTGCTCTGGATGTGACCGATTTCAAGAGATGACTGTTTCTGGCAAAAAGTTTCTCACAGTCATCAAGTACAACTTGTCACACGACAAATATACAAGCAATGCCGAAAAAGTGTTTTGTGTGTTGCTTACATTAAAACGAGTTTTTTTAAAAAAGAAAATACTCCTTAAAGAGACATCCAAAGGAGTACAAACACCAGGCAACGTCGTTGATCAGGTATGATTATTTCTAGGGTACAAAACAGTACCCTTTACCCAGATTTCCCAGGATTGTTTTCATACAGGGTGAAATGTATTTAAACCGACAAACTCTGGGAGGTTGTAGGGGACATCAAACCAAATTTTTTTCCCTAATGTCATTTTTTCCTATGAGGAGTATTTAAACCGGTAGAGGAAGATTTCTCTGGAGGTAAATTAATTAAACCAACAAACACTTTTCCATTTGTTTATGACCAAGAGACAACACATTTACACAACCCAGTTTCAATTACAGTAGATTTTCAAAAATGCCTCCACTGACACGTAAACAAAGGTTACACCGTCGGATCGTGTTCTGTCTAACACGAGCAAACACCCCAGGAGTATCCTGAATTGTTCCTGCTGCTGCTGCTGCTGCTACTATCCGGGCAAACAGATCCTCTTCTGATGGAACAGGAGTTGGGTAAACAAGGTTGCGCATCTCTCCTCAAACAAAAAAGTGCAGAGGGGACATATCTGGGTATTGAGCAGTCCATGGTACAGGAGCATCTCTGCCAATCCACGTTTCTGGAAACCGTCGGTCCAGAAATCGACGCAGACGATGACTGAAATGTGCCGGCGCCCCGTCATGTTGGAACCACATACGTTGTCTTGCAGGGAGCAGGACGTCTTCCAGCAGTTCTGGCAATGCTCTGTCGAGAAAGTTGTAATAGCGCCTGCCATTTAATGGCCTAGGTAGCAGATACGGCCCAATTAAACAGTCCCCAACAACACCGACCCCCACATTAACGAAGAACCGCACTTGATGAGTGCTAGTAACTGTGGCATGTGGGTTATCCTCACTCCAAACATGCGAATTGTGCATTTTCAAGACTCCATCACGCCCGAACGTTGTTTCATCGGTAAACAACACAGAAGATGGAAATGTAGGATGCATTTCACACTGTTCCAGGTACCACTGCGTAAATTGTCCTCTGTGTGGATAATCAACTGGTTCCAGGTTGTGGACACGCTGTAAGTGAAATGGAAGTAACAATTGCTCTCAAAGGACTTTTTTTACATTCATCTGATTCGTCCCCATGTTACGCGCAATTGCACGAGTCCTGATTGAAGGATCCCGCTCCACATGCTGTAAGACAGCTTCCTCAAATTGCAGCGTTCTTACCGTGCGACGGTGTCCCTGTCCAGGTAATCTGTTAAATGACCCGGTCTCACGCAGACGTTGGTACACGGCAGCAAAGGTCGTATGATGCGGGATACGGTGATTAGGATACTGTAGATAAACCCGCTGTTCAGCTCGTCTGTTGTGGTGCGCTACGTAGTACGCACCAACCATATCAAAGTACTCACTCCAGGTGTACCGCTCCATTAGTAAACAGAGTCTGTGCACTACTACACTGGTGGACAGCAGTTGCCTACAACTGAAGACCGTAATACGGCCGCCACCGGTTTAAATAATCCTCCTAGGAAAAAATGACATTATGGAAAAATATTTGTTTTGATGTCCCCTACAACTTCCCCTAGTTTGTCAGTTAAAATACTTTTCACCCTGTATACAAATAAAATACACATAGCAACTCAGAAAATGGTTCATTGAGACACTGTGATTTAACTTACAGTTTCAGAATAGTTGATTTTTCACGCCAGTAGTGTCACAGACGATATCTGATTTAGTGCTGTTTCAAGTCTTAAAGCGGCTAGTGATTCTTTCTTTTTGCAGGAAAATCAATACACAGGCTGGTTACTGCGCTTAGAAATCAGGCTCTGCCCTCCAGAGTAAGCATAATTTTAATTCCCATAAGAGTCATAACCATCCTTCCGTCGTGATGTGTGAGAAGTTTTAACATAACTAAATAAAAATTATTAATGATTTTTATATTTAAGAAAATTATTTCATACTTCAGATCGTTAACCGCAGAAGACACATTATTTCTTACTTTATTTCTATTCTCAATTGAAACTAATTTTTTTCGTTGCTGATGGCAGCATTAGTACAGGAAGTGAAAGAAAAAACAAGGGAATTCGTTACAAATGCCATTCCTTTGGTTTCAAGAGAGAAAAAAACACTGTTAAATTAAATCTAGATGGTATTTCCATAGAATGCGAATGAAACACACAATTTGCAGACACTATGCAACACGCAGACACTATGTCATCAGCATGTTATGGACCTGGAGTTCTGTCATGAGTGTGTAATAGCCAGTGCCTCTAAGTTATGTATTATTCACATGCATCCTCGTTTCGTAGTCAAGGAATTCTATTCCGGAGCGCAATTGCACAAAATATGAACGCATTCCTCAAACTACAGAAAAAGGATGTAAGCATAATAACCAGAAAGTGTTATCAGGCTCATTGTAAAGATCTGTTTTACCCATCGGGAATTTTAAAAACATCGTGTGAGTAGATTTAAAAATCAGTTATGCAGGTAAAATAATAACAGTAATCACTCCACAAAACAACTTTGTCCACGACTACAGAACTAGATCTATATCGAACTTACATTTACCAAGGAAGAATGGAGATAACACTCAAAACAGCATTTTCCACCACAGAATTAATTTGTACTATAAATCCACCAAAAAGATTAAAGAGATTAACAAAACAGACGTAGTTGAAAGTGCATTTACCATTATAATCTTTCTTCATCCAAGAACCGTCTCTCACTTATGTAGTCATTTTTCAAGATAATACAACACGAATCAATAGTTCAAAATTTGCCATACATAGAATGGGTAACATGTTTAACGAGGATAGGATAGGATAGGATGTTTATGATGATAAGACAGGTGGGCGGTCGTGGCCTTTATTAAGGAATCCACGCGGCATTTCTCTCAATGGGGGAAAACCACGGAAAATCAAATCAGGAAAGGCGGACAGAGTATCTCCATCCTCGGTGTCTTAACAGTTGCACTGTCCCATTCTTTGGTCCATATTAAATGTTCCTCACTTTACACAGGATTTCTTTCACGTAACTCGTAATAGAAAACACACATCAGTTATTCAGCGCTGAACACGCTAAGGACGCCGTTGGAGTCTCCTGAACAGTGAATATGCTGCTGTGCTCCTAGCAGAAACTCCAGTCAGTTCAGAAAGCAGATTCCATGCTCACTCATATTTAATCATGCTGCTCGGCCCACTTGAAAAATTGATCTGTTCCCTCATGATGAGTGAGATGCTGTACTCAGGAGAATGAGAAGGCATTACTGTCATGCATTTTACACCTTCCAACAGAATATCCTTTTGGGAGCAGTAAAGTGGGATCACGAATTGAAATGTGACAGGATGCTGTTGTTATCCCATTTCATTAGTACCCACTGACGAGAGTCCATCAAGTAATCTTTAGCTGTTTAGTAGGCATTACTTATGAAAAATGTTGTAGCTGCCATTTTAAACACTTTTCATTTCCTTCAGTGATTTATTACACCATTTCATTCACTCATAGAATATTTTGTTATCAGATTTTTCGGTAAATGTAAGTCCAAACTGGCTCTTGTTCATTATGGACAGAAATATTTGTAAAGTATTTAGTAATGATAAATGCAACATATTTCTGATAAATGTATATCCATTTTTGAACATTGTTGCCCAAAAAAATTATTAAATGTAACACCAAACAGTTTTCAAAGAAACCTGTAGTTACTAAAGGTATTAAGCGTCTTCAGAAAGAGAAAGCAAACGGTATTAGACAGCAAGTATTAGTGAAGACCCAGAAGTAATTTTACACAGTAAAAATTATTGTAATGTTCTGAAAGCTGTTAGGAAATCAAGAAATATGTACATTAGAGACGAATTTAACAGCTCGGGCAATCAAATCAATATGGAATGTTGTTAGAAGGGAGACAGAAAAATAACCACTGGCATAAGCAGTATTGATATTAAAGAGAACGAAATCGTCTTAATGTGCAGTACACAAGTAGCTGATGCATTTAACAACCATTTCTTAAGTGTATGTGAAAAAAGTAGCCATAATAGTTCAAAAGAAAAAGCCAAGCAGTACATGGAAGAGTCAGTTTTGAGAAATCTTAGTCAGATTAATTTTCACCTAAAAACCCCCTCTGAAATTAGAAAAATCATTAAATATTTGAAAAATAAAAATAAGTCTTCTGTTGGAACAGATGACATCTCTAACAAGATATTAAAACAATGTTGAGCCACTACAGCTGATGTTCTGAGTCACATACGTAATGCATCACTAAGTCAAGGTATTTTCCAAGATAGGTTGAAATATGCCATTGCCAAGTCTTTCGAGAAAAAAGGAGACACCATAGATGTCAATAATGACCGGCCAGTATCCTTGCTTACAGTATTTTCTAAAATCGTTGAGAAAGTAATGTACTTAAGACTGTTTAGCCATCTTAACAGTAATGGGATACTTAGTTAATCACAGTTCGGATTTCAAAAATGATATTCCACTGAGACAGCAATATACAATTCCAGTGCCCACATGACAGAGTCTTTAATTAGTAAAATGTCACAAACAGGAATTATTTGTGACTTATCCAAAGCACTTGAATGTGTGAACCATGACATTATCTTGCAGAAAATACAATTCTATGGTATAAGTGGAACAGTATATGAGCGGTTTAAGTCATATCTACAGGACAGGAAGCAAAAAGTTTCTTTATATGGTTTGCGTGCTTTAAGGAAGTTTGCCACTTCATCTAACTCAGGTGAAATTACATTAGGTGTTCCACAGGGTTCAATCAAAGGTCTCCTTCTGTTCTTGATATTTGTGAATGACCTCCCTTCTTATCTCAAACAAGAAGCTAAACTGACACTGTTTGCTGATGATACAAACATCATCATTAATCCAGTAAAAAAAATTTCAATAGAAAATCTTTGGAAAAGTTATTAATTGGTTTTCTGCAAATGGGCTTTCTCTGAGCTTTGAAGAAAAAGAAAACACAATACATCTAATTTTCTGCTGCAAGAAATACAGTCCCTTCAGTAGATATAACACATCAAAAGAACTCTGTAGCCACGGTAGAGCATACTAAGTTTTTGCGTGTACATATAGATGAGAATCTTAATTGGAAAATGCATGTTTTGGATCTCCTAAAGCGACTATGTTCAGCAACTTTTTCAATCAGAATAATTTCCAATTTTGAGGATATAGGAAGTAGTAAGACAACATACTTTGCATGACTTCACTCTCTAATGTCATATGGAATTATATTTTGGGGTAACTCAACACTAAGGCAAAAAGTATTCATTGCTGAAAAGAAAGTGGATAGAATAATGTGTGGGGCTCATAGTCGACATCTTGTAGGCATTGCTAATGATAACTTATGGAACCTCTGAATGTCAGAGCCACAATTTAACTTCTGTCTAACAGTCCATTGTGAGACTTGATGTATGAAAGGTGGTGTGTGCAGTCAATGACAGATATGACAACATGATATTTCGTGCTCAAGTGTTAATACTGGATCCCTTGCCCATGGCAGTGGGCTGTATTAGGTCTCTTCAAATCTTTAAATTGTTAGTGCAGTCAGCACTGCTTCTTCATGACAGTAAAACTACAAATTGGCAGCAAACTGCGTAGTACAGAAATATCAAAGTAACATATTATTTTTCAAAAAACATGGTTTGTGAACAGATTCATTGTCACTTCAGTCATAAACAGACCATCGTCACCCATAGTGTGACATTATAATCAGGCATATGGCAGCCCATTACTACTACAAGGCATCATTTCGCAAACCAACATGTCAATTCTGCTATAAAAGTAGAGAGGATATAGCATACTGATCATCTGTAGACTGTATGAGCACTAGGTTTCAGCTGAATTAACAGACTGGTTTATGGGATGATGCTTGATAGGGGTTACGTGTTATCATAGATCAAATTATGATATCTCAGTATATCTGAAAATGTTCTGTTTATGACTAGAACTGGTTTTGTAATATAGTGACAATACAGCTGTGTGCTAACCAAGATGTTTCATACAGTTCTCAGAAGTTGTAAATCACCATCTCCTCAAAATAATGTGTAACGAAGTATTGTCTCCATATGAAATGTATTGATAGTATCCCGGCTTTATGTGTGAACTTTAGGCCATTATTACCCACGCTCACTTAGAGGCACATAAAACATGTTATTTTAATTGATCCTCCCAGGAGTCCAGTATTTTGTCCTGGTGGAGGGGGGCTGAAATCATAATCATATTGTATCATATAGTTGCATCAATTTTTGCACTGAAAACCGCTAATTGGTTATCCTTTTTACTGCCTGTCATTTTATAGTGGTGAGTGTTAAATAGTCTTACATTTTTATACTGTCAACCAGAATTCTCTTTAAACTGCCATATATCACACCATGTTCAGGTGAAAGATCTGAAAAAAATACAACTTACCCACAGAACTCTGTAGTTTATTGTGGCACACACAGATCTTTACACTTCTTCACTTTAAATGGTTTATGATTCACCAAATAAAAGCTTCTCTTAAAAATATGTTTGTCTTTTTCCATATATCTGATATACTTAACTTCAAGAAGGATCACTGATGTCCACAAAATCTACATAAATTTCTCTGTAAAATGACATAAAAATGATATTATAAACATAATATCTGGAGGCTACATTGTAGACTGTCCCAAGTAAGCACTTCTGCATTACTTAACATTACAGTGTAAGGAAACATTGACTCATTTCAAATATCAGCAAAAATATCATTATAACTTCCGAACCACTGCTACTTTCATTAAAATATGCTATTGTTAACATTTTACAATAGCTTGTAGCTCCAATTAGGCTTGGGTTGCACTCATTTTGTAAGAATAAATCACGAATAGATACACACTGCAGACACAAACTTAAAGAAAAAATAACAAAAAACGATGTTAAATAACAACACTTCAGGAAAAATGCGAAATAGCATCATGTACAGAAACATTAAGGAACATAATGTCAGCACACAACATAGTGGCAGAATTATCGATCGTCAATATTGTATTGAAATGACGCTCAAAATTCGGTAACACCGTTGTACATACAGACTGAAATGATGACTATCAACACTCAGCATTCTAGCACTATCTAGTGGAAAATCGTAAAAGGTAATGAAGACTACATAGTATACCGAGAAATCGGCGCTCTGGCAATGCTAGCATCAATAGGGGATCATGATAGTTACTTTGACATTCAGTGGATTCATCTACTGTCACAAATGTTTAAGGTAACTGGAAAAATCTAAATTATATTTTAAAGACTAAAAAGTAGATTTTTAAATCTGTTAAAATATTTATTACTGAATGTTACTGTAAATTCTGTGTCATTACAGAAAAATACAGTGCCATTATAGCAAAGTATAGCAACAGTATAGGAAAATACAGTGGCTTCAAAGGAAAATACAGTGGCATAACAACAAAATAAAGTGACATTACAGTAAAATACAGCGACATTAAAACTTTAACTGAACAAGATATAAGAACTACAAAATAATATTAATTCGGCGGCACTTTTGGACTAACATATGAAGCTGTTAATGAACAGTTATGTCAAGATTAAAATACATAATCATAAGTGCCGAAGCTGTTAGTCAATCTTGCCCCACACCCCATCGTTTTATTTCTGAAAATGTCTGTAACCCCCTTGAAGTGCTGTAGCTCGTGTCTGGAGTTGCTACTGTGATAGGTATTACTGCATCCATTGTTAAAAGCTCACGTATGTTATTCCTCACATTATTTAACATTTCCATAGCTAGTATTTCAGTGTTTGTAAATTCGCTCATTCTTCTTTTCCATAAAAAAAATATTTACCATGTAATTGTTCAGTGATGAAAGCACCATTTTCTAGAAAGTCATCCCCATAAAACTTTGCTAGCACATCGAAATCATTGAGGTTTCCTGACACAGATACAAACAGAGAAAGGAAGATATAGCCTGAAATTACATTAAGTCTGATGTAACAGTTAGATTTCAGTGGTTGGGAGAAGTCTAAATCACGGCAACCATCGCCTTTTACCGATATATATCGAGATGAACTATGAGGCTGGGCTAAACGTCGATAAGGCACACTACAGCTGCTTATATTACAGGCGGCGGTGGACAGAGTATATCCGCCTCCTCGATTTCTATGTCACCGTCTATGGCCGTCCTATCGCCCTCACCCCCACCCTTAAATACCTTGGCGTCACCCTTGACCGTCGCCTTTCCTGGACCCCCCACCTCCGGACAATCCAAGCCAAGGCACACTCCCGAATCCGTCTCCTCAAGCTCCTTTATGGCCGTACATGGGGTCTGGACCCCTCCACCATCCTCCATACTTATAAATCCCTCATCCGCCCTATCCTTTGCTACGCCCACCCTGCCTGGATCTCCGCTCCCCCTACCTTTTACAAATCCCTTCAGATCCTAGAACGCCATGCTCTTTGCCTAGCCTATCGCATCCATCTCCCCTCACCCACGCGGATGCTGTACGACCTTATTCCGTTCCCCCACCTCCTCCTTTTCCTCGAACGGACACGGATCCTCTACACCTCCCGTAAACTCGATCCTCCTCACCCGCTTGTCTCTCCCATCCTCTCCCAGCCCCGTCTGCTGCCGTGTCTTTATACCCATGTCCCATCTGCTCTCCATCTCTCCACTCCCCATACCCTCTCCCAAGGTGGCTTCCGCCAGCTCCCCCTCCCTGATTATGCCCTCCTCCCCTCCATCTATCCCTCCTACCAACTTTGATACTCCCTCCCTCTTCCTGTGTTTGTTCCTATGGGCACCCTCTCTCCTTTCTCTCCCCATTCCCTCCCTCCTCCCTTTTTTCCCTACTCCTCCCCCGGGCTTCCCCTACCTCCATACCTTCATTCCTCCTCACATCACCCCTGCCATTGGCATCTTTGCTCTCCCCTCTCCCGCCCCCGCCCCCTTCTTCCCCTCTTGGCGGGTCCCTGGACTCGCACACGTTAAGTGGACATTCGCGCGCCGGAGATCATCGCCATCAGTTTCTCGTGTGTGCGCGCTGTTTTTCGTTGTCACGCCGTTTTTCGTCGTCACGCTCCTTCGTTCACCTGTACCGTCTAAGTCGTTAGTGTTTGTGAGCAGTGCCGACAGTTTTTAGTGTTTTTTCGTCGAGTGTGAACGGCTTCGTGTTATTTGTTTCTGTGGCTACTGTTTTTTGCGCCCCACTTTGTTCTGTATCTTCTGTGTCTCCCTTGTATTTTCTTTGTAAAACTTGTGGCTGAAGAGCAGCGTAGTATGCTGCTGCCATCCCACCATATGTAAGGTGTTAAATAACAATAAAGGGAAAAAAAGGAGTATACAGCCTTGATCCCTGTTTAACCCTCGTGTAAGCAAACACATTCTCAGCAGATGATCAGCGATCGTAAGAGTTTGTCAGGAAGATATGTCAACACCTTAACCTTTCTCTTTCTCTCTGTCTCTCTGCTGGTCATCTGCCCCCCCCCCTCCTCCCCCCCCCCCCTCTCCCACACTGGATACGCCGCTGGATCTTCTCAACGCTGTTTTTTGGAACAACTCCATATTTACAAATAAAAGCACATGATTGTTGAAATTCTCCAGTATGTACTGTAGAAATCGCTTTTTTGTACTAGTCATTTAAAAAAGATCTTAGTCTGGGGAGTAGTGGAGATGAACCTAGTGCTCAATTAAGGGATTCGTATGTGGCATACGTTACCCGCGAACAGATGCATGCAATCAACATTAGAGCGAGCTAATCTCTAGTGGCACAAGTCTACAGGTGGGTATAGCAAAATTCACGAAGGTATTTCTCACGGTCCTTGTCAAATCTGTGATGACTTGTGTTAAGCCTGTAATGATTCGTTCTATGATGAAACCTTAAACCTAATATCCTCACCAGTTACCTTGCGACCTTTGCTTTCCGTCACAGACCCTTATATGACCACTTCCACACACGGCGAACGGCTGAGCACCGCAGCTGCTACCTGACTTTTCTCACTTTCCGATCATGTGCCAGATTAGAGAGCCAGAAACAGGCTTGTTGCTGCAAAAACATTCTTTATCTAAATTAAATTATGCCAGATCTACTACCCGAGGCAATCTTTTTACAAGTGCATTATTTTTTATACGGAAAATTAAACTTGCGTTTTCCACTTCGCGTGATTTTTCATAAAGCAAAATAAAATTACAACTTTGCACATTATTGTCAGTTCTGGCATCCTTGTAAGTAGAAGCGATCCTAATCTATCTAACACAGCGTCTAATGTACTACGAAAAATTAAGAATACTGTCTTTTTATTTTTATTTACAATGTTATTGGCTGCCCCAATGTCAACTCCGAGTCAAATGTTAATGTGTCAACAAATGCGAGTGTCGTCAAAAATTTAACACCAACAGTCTGCACAAGCCGCCGATACTGTAAGCTGCGAACGTTTGAAGAGCAGGTTCTCAATTGCTCTAACAGTCCTTTGCTGTGTGTGCTGGTGGTGTTGGGATTAGTGGCAAGAAGCAAGCAATATGAGCTGCACGATCTGTGTTCAGAGCCACGAACAGTGTAACCACAGCGTTTTTCAAATAGATGGGTGTGATTTAATTAATTTGTATTTCATGAAATATAAACTGAATAAGAATAATATGTATACAGACTCAAACAGGATGATTTAAAGTCTGTAAACACTATTTATCTAGTAAGGAAATGCAAGACACAAAGCTGTCTTTAATGAAATTTCTTTATTGACCAGTTTCAGTCCTGGACCATGTTCCCGGTAGTCAGATATGCAATTATAAAATCAACATATATATATATTGGATTTCGAAAATCAACATTATATATATATATATAATCAACATTATATATATATATATATATATATATATATATATATATATATATATATAATGTTGATTTTCGAAATCCAATATATATATATATGTTGATTATATATATATATATATATATATATATATATATATATATATAATGTCGATTTTCGAAATCCATGGTGCAAAATTTAAGCAGAACATTTCTGAACACAATAATTATGTGCAAACCAGGTCCTAATTTTATATTTATTTTGTTTTGCATTCCCTACCTTATACGTAAGCTCATCCCCTGTCTACACAAGACGTTTAAAACTGTTTGTAAATGCTTCATGTGTCCCGCTCCTGCTGCAAGCATCTAAGAGATATCTAGTCTCGCCCTACAATATAATAATCATCCCATGTGTTACCGAGTTCACCATAACTGTGATTAGGTTTCGCAGACCATCCAGAATTACTGACTGAGGTGGAACGTAGAACAGCCGATTTTACAAAACCGCACAAGAAGAAATCACATGGTGTGAGATCAAGAGATCTCAGCAGCCAGAAGATGAGAATCAGGTCTTTTCTTATGCGACATGTCTACCGTTGACGAACGTATTGATTCAAAAATATCCGAACATCGAGGTCCGACGGGACACCGTCCTGTTAAAAATGTACCTTTGCGTGTCTTTGGTAAGTTGAAGAAAAATCCATTGTTCAGGCATATTTAGGTACGCTATTCTAGTGGTGTTGCTATGTTCAACGAGTCCTTCGCAAACGTTATTACTATTCGCCTTTCCACTAAGATAGAGCCTGCCTTCTTCGCTAAAAATTAAACGTGAGGGAAACGCTTCACTCTCTGTCTCTCTTGCTATGTCGCTACGAACTTTAGTATGATTTTCTTTCTCATTTTCCACAGAAGCCTGCAGAAGATGTAAGTGGTAAGGTTTTTACACTCAGCGTCATCCCAAAACTTGACGTACAACTCGCTGTAGTGTTCTAAGTTTTCTAATAGCTTTATTGCTTGCCTTGCCTGACTTATTTGAAGACTGGTTTCTGTAGTACCGAAATCAGCAAGGTAATATTAATATCCCAAATACAACACGGCTGAATGGAAATTTTTCCTCCATACGGTTAGATTTCAAAATAATAGGCGGGGGGGGGGGGGGGAGGGGGGCGGCAACCACAAAAGCAGTGAGTTATTGAGAAAGTAATCAAAGCAATCACCTCCGTAAACCTGTTTCTCCCCATCCTCTCCCAACTTCTTTCCTGACGAATGCATCTGCACTCATCACACACGGCTGGAAGAGGAATAGGACTATCTGTGCCGAGGTAATCCTTGGAAAACCTCATGCAAGACGTCGTTAGCAGCACTCGAAGGGGACAGCGTGCGCAGCCCCATCAAGCGGCTTTGGCCGCACCAGCTATAGCCACAGCAACAGCAGAGAAGACGCAGTGTCTTCCAGCTTTGACATTTCTTGCCGGTGAGTTAATGTGTTTGTCGACCTATTACTTGTCTGCATTAGTGCGTAGAATACGAGAAGAGTCTCGCCGAAACTTCCAAACAATAAATTGCAATGGAGGCAACCTGTCACGTTGCTCAAGATTTGACCCAGCATTATTTTTACGTTATGGAAAAGGCCTTTTTTGATATTTCGTTCTCTTATTATTTCTACCCTGTGTTGTAGTTCAAGGAAGTTCACTTGGAATGACGATAGGGAGTTTTCGAGCTGCATACTAGAAACGTGATATATTTCTTGCGTTCTCCTCCAGAGATTAAAACATGCACTGCAAAACCGTAAAATTGTGCACCGTTTTAGGGCTTCTGAGAATTAGTCATATCCCCCTCTGTTCAAAGCGCAAAGTCGAACAGCGCTGTTCCAATCACGATGCTCACACGTCGCTGTTCTTTCAATTTGACTGTAGACGTGTGCAGGCTTCATTGCAAACTTAAGACTGACACGAATTTGGAGTAGTAATCATGGTACAGCAAACGAAAATTCTTGCCACTTTAACTAATACATGATACAGTATTGAGAACGACTGTACAAATTCCTGAGTCAAACTTCTGCTATTCTGAACAAAAAAATAACCGCCTTTCTTTTTACAAGAATTCACGACTAAAAAATTGACACTTACTTGATTTAGCATGTGTTAAAATAATTACAATAAAGCTATTGAAATAAGTAATTCTGAAATGCTTTCAAATTTTGGGTTAACTGAACCTACCGATACGGCATGTAGGCCTGGTTCCGTGACGTAATGATATGCCGTGTGACGTCCTATAGACGCGAAAAGGAGAGAACATCTATTTTGGAGTGTAATGAGCGGCGAGAGACGGCTCTGTAGCCTAGTTCGTGGCCTAGGTTTGACTGAAAGGCGCAATTTGGTTGAGAGTTGACGAGGCTTTCGCTTAATCGCTATTTATCGGTACAGTGGTGTAAAATAAGATTTGCGTCTTGCCGCTCAGCAATCTAAAGACCAAGATGGCTACTAGTGAATTCGTCGCAGTCAGTGAATAAAAGGCGTGTAAATTTGTTAAAGGGAAGTAATTTGAAATTTACAGATCACTGAATTTATCACAACCCTTTAGCTGTCAGAAGTCTAAATTTAAACCTTAACATTTACCTTAATGAAGTCAAACAGAACGCGGTGGCGCGATTGTTTAAGGCGCTCTAGTACCGTTAGAAGGTAGGGTTCGTATGGTCATACCCTCTAAATTTAGGTTTCCTAAAACTTCCTTAAATAAGTAAAAGATGATTCGTTGGAGAGAATGATAAATGTTCCTTCATCCCCGGCCTGACATAGCTTTTGCGTATCCTGTAGGAAGTTTGTCATCGATGAGATATTGACCGTAGTCATTTCCTTTCTATTGAACACACAACAATGGTAATGCTGCGAAAAACTCTCCAAAATAATGTTGTTCAAAGTTAGGATGCTAGAATGAAAAATATTTTGGCGTTATCCGAGATGAGATTAAACAGACTTAAGGGAAGTTGGAACGCCGTATCCCGACGATGTTAAATTTAGTGACTTGGTTTCCCTGTATTTCAGGAACCTCTGTAGTCTTTGACATGAAACTTTTACAAGACATTAAACTGTATGTTCTGAGCATACTTAACTACTATAATTGCATTTCAGCCACTGTTTTCGGAAATACAATTTAACTACACGGTTAAAATTTTGTATATATTTTATGTAAGTTATCCTAAATAAATTTAATTCTACATAACATTAAGTTCTTCTTTTAGTTCAGTAGACTTAGGCTATGTATGTTACTACTCCCAGAAAATCTGAATCGTCTGCTCGAAGTGCTTTGAGATTTAGGGGAAAATGCACAGAAAATGGAAATTTTCAGGAACGGCTTCTAAATTTTCAAAAGACTGTAACTCACTTGATATATGATTAATTTTTTTATTTTTAGTCACTCAAAAGACCCTGCACTATACTCTGTATCATCCTCTTGATCTTATTGAAAGTTTTTTCTTCTCTTCTTTCTGGACTCCTTAGTGGTAAACTGTGCTGCATACTCTGCTTTATCAATGCGAACGTCCATCCGTTAAACTTCTCTGATGCAGTTTGCTCCAGGATTAATTCCCATATGCTGTAGCATTTCCACCCTAACAATGTTATTAAAATCAATAACAGGATCACTGACACCCCACTTTAGTGTCTTCATTCCAACAAAACACTTTTTCGTAAGCGAGTCCATAAAAATTATTGAACGAATTGGGGTTTTGAGTCTGACCATCCAGACACTTCTTCAGTAACTTAGGTTTTGCCAGGCCTCTAAATAGGTTTGATATCCATGACTGCTGCTGGGATGGAATGCATACGGCTGTATGAACTGCTTGAGTACTGGGCAATGCAGTAATTGCACCATGAATCAGGTCCAGGAGGGCAAAGGTGGTGGTCTGGTTTCTCATCAGTTGATAGTCTGCGGAAGAAGGTAGCCCATACAGCCTGCTTTATTTTCAACATATCAGTATTATTTCAAATGGCCATCTCATAATACTGCTGCAGTTCATCAATCATTTTGTCTGCCAGCCTGCCTCCTACAGTTTTACCATCATCAAGTTTCTTGTGTCTCAAACTGTTTAAACTCCCTCAACCTGGCGCCCATCCTTTTCTAGACATGACCAACACAATCCAGTTTATAACACAGCAATCCACAGCCTTATATATAAAAGTTATCGATTTTATTAGGTCTTGAACACATGCACGTAAAAATTTTAACATTTTTAACAGGAGTAGATTATATTTAAAAAATAAAATACTTCCCATGTGAGTATATATATATATATATATTCGGGAAACTGAAAAATTTGAGATAAAAATCCGAAAATGTGAAAAAATTCCGTTCTAACTCCCCTTTCAAGCATAAACTGAAATATAGCCGCAAACGTATCGTTCAGTGTCATATTACCGCATTGACCTCCAGATTCTCATTTCCAGATAACTTTACTGTTTAGTGTTGTCGACATTACTTCGAATTGAGAGTATAAATCTGTTGCACAGTGGAACCACTGTAGGTAGAAAACACGCGCATACTTCTTAGGTTGTCGAAAGCGGGGACAACTTAACGAGCGTCCATAACTGCACATAAGTAGATGTGTGTGTTTGTAACGCCTGTAGAGAGCGGTCATAACAAGTAAAGATGGCGGAACAGCTGATTCCTATAGCCAACGACGTTAAGATACGTTTGTTTCGATCACGGTAGAGATAAATATTCGGTTTTAATAACAATGTGTAACACGTTGGGCACCACAGTTCGCTGAGAAAACATTCTGCATGGGTTGTTTCACCTAAATGTATTAATAGTTTAAAACTGAGTTTTCGGTATAAAGATGACAAGTACATCTTCACATAAACTCCGCTAGCCACCAAGCGGTGTGTGCGGCGGAGGGCACAATTCACGCCAAAGTCATATTCCCCCCTTTCTCCCCCCCCCTTCCACTCACGGATCGCGCGAGGGAAAAACGACTGTCTGAACGCTCGTACTGAGGCGATCAGTCGTTTTTCCCTCGGGCGATCCGCGAGTGCAACAGAGGGACGGAAATATGTAAACGATTTTCTAAGGTTTAAACAACTCATAAATCAAATTTTAAAAATTTGTTTCACTACATCTTTTTCCACGTACGCCATCTAATGAACACCTGTTGAACAGCTTCGTGCGTTGTCGGGGCTCTTGTAAATTTATTGGTGACCAGATGGCTTCTGCTAGAACGTGCATCCGTTTGAGAGTCCTTGTACTTAATGGTTTAGTCATAAGACTAAAACTGTATCTTGCACACACCACCAGGAAGTACCTACACAATTGCAGCTCTCGGAAAACAAATTTCGTAATTAATATTAATCTGGATCTTCGCGGGACTACTCTGGTACAGCTATTGTCTATCCCGGCTAATGTTAAGATAAAGATCAGCGTTAGTAAAGGCAGTGCTTACCTATTGCTCACATGTTGGCCACCCGTCAGTTTCATGCAGCCAGTAGGATTCTTTTGAAGGAATTTTGACTATTTTTCGACCTTGACTGTCTCAAGAAATATGTAAAGTTTTTTTTTTAAATTACCGCTACCAGTTTTCCAAGAAATTGAAACCACTGTCATGTTTGCTATTTTCGATGTATTAGTGAATTGAGAGAGAGAGAGAGAGAGAGAGAGAGAGAGAGAGAGAGAGAGAGAGAGAGAGAGAGAGAGAGACTTTGATCATGGCAGTATTAATAAAGTGGACTGACATTGGCGCATGTTTCATGAATTAATTATAGAGACACGAAAATGTATCAGATGTGATGATAAAACGAATATGCAATCTATTTGAGCGAGCACACTAAGTGGATCGATGTTTATCAATTAAATCGTAGAAGTATAAGGTTGATCAGTTTTTACTCAAGAGTCACACGTTCGACAAATTAATAAACACTGATCCACCTACTTCGTCCCATGATTTACTTAAGACAGTCTGCTCGATCTGATCGATTGTTTAGCAACGCAGAGCAGATAAATATTTCACTGCTTTTTCGAATATATCTTGGGTTGCTACACTGTCCTTGATTCGCAGATTCTAGCATAGTTTAAACAGCCGCTATTCGGACAAGGAGCAATTAAATTTTTAATTCTCGTTTACGGCAATGTAGCACCCTTTCTTACGAATGTTGCTATGGTCTTCAGTCCAAAGACTGGTTTGATGCAGTTCTCCAAGCTACTCTATCCTGTGCAAACCTCTTCCTCTCCGAGTAACTATTGCAACCTACAGCCTTCTGAATCTGCTTCCTGTATTAATGTCTCCCTCTAAGATTTTTATCCTCCACGCTTCCCTCCAATACTAATTGGTGATTCCTTGCCTCAGAACGTGTTATACCAACCGATCTCTTCTTCTACTCAAGTTGCACAACAAATTCTTCACCCCAGTTCTGTTCTCTACCTCCCCTCTAGTTATGTGATCCACCCATCTAATCTCCAACATTCTTCTGTAGCATCACGTTTCAAAAGCTTCTATTCTCTTCTTGTCTAAACTGTTTATCGTCCACATTTCACTTCCATACATGGCTACACTCCATACAAATACTTTCAGAAAGGACTTCCTGACAGTTAAAACTATGCTCGATGGTAACAAATTTCTCTTCTTCAGAAACCCTTTGAGAGTTTCGTCATGGCTGGCTCTTCCAAGGTTATCAGTAGTTCTAATTGAAAGTTGTCTACCCCCAGACCCTGTTTCGGCTTAGGTCTCTCATCCTCTGTCAAATTATTCATGGACTAAAATATTTCCCATCTCACCTTCTACATCCACTTTCATTTCCATAATTCAGCACTCAAGTACATCGCCCTTGTATAAACCCACCACATACTTCTTCCAACTTTCGGCTTTACCTTCTTCGCTTAGGACTGGTTTTCCATCTGAGCTCTTGTTCCTACAGGTCATTCTCTTTTCTCCAAAGATCTGTTTAATTTTCCTGTAGGCAGTATCTATCTTACTCCTAGTGACATCCCCTGTGGGTCCAGGTGTTAGAATAGGCCCGAATTATTCCTGCCTGGTGTAAGAGGTGACTGAAAGGAGTCTCTCACTTTTCGGCCCTACGAGTTCTGATCCCATGCTACGGTTTGACCTGCCACTTCCAAAATTCTACAGAAGTGCGGGCCATATGGGGAAGGGTGCCTTACATGGTGCACGAGTTACCCATAGTGCCCTTAGATTCGATCCCCTGAATTACTTGTCATGGCTTTGCATTTCCACCTGCGATTCAACTATTTGGGCGATGACACTCTGGGGTATGTCATCCTCTTCCGTCATCTCCTGACATCTTTCGGCCCATGACAGTATTGGATTTCTCTGCACCCAATGTCCAGAACGGTAGCCAGTCAGTTGTGGTGGGGCTGTCACCTATTTGGTGGTAGCACCCTAACAACACAGGGATTGCACTGCTGATGCCCGGGCTGCAAACCCCCCACATATGCCAAGGAGTACATGCCTGTCTCCCTGGAGCATCAAGACTCCCATCAAGTCATTACGCCAGTTGGTCTTTGCTGTCGCTGGGTGACACCTGTGGGCAGAGTCCCTGATCAGAGAGATTGGCATCAGGGTGGATGACCCACAATGAAGCGGACTAAGTCATCTCTTGCTGGTGACAGTGCGGCTCCAGCGTCTCTAAGAAGGGCAAGATCGAATACAATGCCAACAGGTATGACCCTAAATCGTTTCCGTCCCTCGCTACACCAAGGTAGGAACGTAGGGCTACAGAATGGAGAGAGCCATATTCGCCTCAGTTTTTAGTCCGTAGCAGAGATGATGGGGACTCCTTTCTACATACAAAGCCTCAGCTCTTCGTTGAACACCTTGAAGATAAGTCTCGAGAAGTGACAGCGCAGTCAAAGACGCGAAATGCTGCTGTCTTCATTCAAACAGCATCCCCAGCCCAATCCCGAGGCCCCCCCCCCTCCCGGTCTCGCCACTCTTTAGCGGGTTCGTGCTTGGCTACCAAGGGGTCCCAGCCTTTCCAGCACTTCCCTTCCATGCTGCATTTCTATCGTCTTGCTATTCTTCCCCATTCCTTGGGGAACATATCTGGGGTGTTACTGGGAATGTTCCACATTCTGTCACTGACCTGCGAACAGTCTTAACTTTCTTTTTGGCTCCATTTTACTCCCTTTGTTTCCCTTCTCTTCTCGTTCCTCCACTTCGGCATTTTAGGATCCTCCTTCTTCCTCCTAGTGCGCTCCTAAAGGCTGGCCCATGCATCTGATGCATGAAAGGTACCACGTAATTCCCAGCCCTGGGTCGACAGGTGGGGTTTGCACGTACCCCCTGGTACAGGCCAGGCACAGGGAGGGATGATTGCCCATTGGTCCCTCCATCAGGTGTTCGGGAGGTGTAACCTGAGGTGTGAACAATCACCTAAGGCGAGTGTGCCCCTTGTGAAAGGGACCCCCAGTTGGAAGAAACACGCCATGGGAGACACTGGCAGTCATGGGCATTGTCTCGCAATGAGTCACTCATTCTCTCCATTGTCGTCGCCGAAATGTAAACGTAATGACGCCACTGATTGGAAGGCTCTTCCTGCTGCACTGTTGATCCTTGTGGTACCATGTACTGAATATGGTCAGTCTTTCACCACAGTATATCAGCCCCCCAGGGGCCTCACGGTCCTTTCGTGAGCTCGTGCATGGCGAGCATGGGTCCTGGAGGTGATGTACCCTTCCTTCTTTATCGGGCCGCATTTCCTTTCCTTTCCTTTCCCTTCCCCTCCTTTCCTGTCCTTGCACCTTAACCTCTGCCCTCTCCTCTCCCTCTCTTGGTGTCCTTGTTTATAATGGCCCCGCTATCCTCCTGGATATGTTTTTCGATTTGGTTTTGTTGAGTAATTACCACATCCTCTTGGCATCTTCTGGTCCCTGTCTTTGGTTTGACCTCCATTAGTATATTTTTATTCCATAGTGTGAGCCATTTGGGGATGAGCATATTACCTAGTATCTCCAGATTGTGCCCTCCTCGTTGCTTCCATATTTTCCTTCATGTCGTTGTCTGATGCTGGGGTACATAGCCAGCACAGCAGTGAGCCCATGTGGTGCGGTCGCTATGCACCCTTTTGGTTGAGGCCCCTGAAAACACAGGAATCACACTTCTGAAACCTGAGCTGTGACCTCGTGTAAGCCTAGGAGTGGTTGCTTGTCATTCTGGAGCATCGGAACTGCCCCCAATGGCCACCGTGCCAGACAGCCATTGCTGTGGCTGGGTGGCGCCTGTGGGGAGAGCGCCTGATCGGAGTGTGTGGTATCAGGGCGGACACTATGGAAATCAAACGCATATGGGTCCAGAACTCTGGCCATTCTTCTACAGCTGCCTCTTTGAAATGAAATGATTCTTTTAATGCTGCTTCTTCTGCCCCTTCGGCCTTCCCTTCCATGGCTACCCCATGGAAGGAGGGTCAGGCTCATTGGCTAGAGCTGAAACCTTTCCCCTGCTATCTAGTTTCCACCAGGACTGATGGGGATACTTTCACCAATACCAAACCTTTATTTTTTGTGGAACACATTGAAGACAAGTTTGGCGAAATGGACTCTATGAGCAAGATGCGATCGGGATCATTGTTGATCAAAATTTCTTTAGCTGCCTGTTACCATCTTGGCACAATTCTGGTGTCCATTACTCCCTACCAATCTTTGAATATGGTCAAGGTGTTACTTTCCACAGGGGCCTCATCCTTCAAACTGATGAACTTACAATTTAGGATGGTGGGGTGTTCACTTTGTTCGGCATGTTCAGAAGGGCCTGAAGGACAAACTCATTGATACTGGTGCTTTTATCCTGGCCTTTGAAGGGGATACCCTCCCTTAGAACGTCAAGATTATGGTTTATCGACGTGATGTGAAGCCGTACTTACCACCACCTATGAGATGTTTCAAGTGCTTGCATTTTGGACACATCTTACCACTGTTTGCAGACCCCTCTCTGTGGTGACTGTGGATGTCCACTCCAGGAGGGGAGATCTTGTGTTCCCCTCCTGTGTATGTTTTTTGCCATGGCAATCATTCTCCACGTTCACCAGATTGCCCAGTGTATAAGAAGGAAAAGAAGATATAGTAGTATAAGACACCTGATTGTTTAACCTACACTGAGGCTCGTAAGAAGTATGCACGTCTTCTCTTCACCTTGTGGCCATGACGTCTAGTTACACTTTAGTTACATCTTCACCCCTTCCTCCCCCTTCGTAACGCAAGTCCTGAAGCCCTCTCCTCCACCTCCTCCCCTGCAGTTCCCACACATTCCCCTCCAGGAGTCGCTCCCCTTCCCCAGCTGGGGAAGTCTTCCACTTCTTCGGCGTCTGCCAGTCAAGGGCACCCCTCCAGGGACCCCCCTTCCCGCCACCTTCCAGGCCAAAGGTCTGCTGCCACACGACGACGACCGCGAGAACCGTGGTCTGTGGGCCCCCAGGTCGCCCGTGTCTCTCTGTTCCAGATCTTGCTGCAGCTGGTTCCGTTTTGTGGTGCAACCCTCCTTGATCTCAAACAGTGAAGAAGGAACATAATTCCTGCGACAAGAAGCCTCTAGTGTCGCCAGAGGTCTTGTTCCCACCATTGCAACCTGACTGTGACCTGCTGTTCATGGATGTCGCCCCCTCCTTGTCTGTGACAGATGGTGACCCAGCGGCACTACTGGCTTCAGCCTGTTCACCTCCCATTTGAATCATCGTTCTGTGCTTATCCAATGGAATTGTAATAGATATTACCATCACCTTCGAGTCGAAATCCCTTATTTCGTTTTACTCTGCAACTTGTGTGGTTCTACAGGAATCTCATTTTACTGATCACTCAATGACTGTATCTGGGTTTCACACTTTCTGTCGAAATCGGGTCAGCCTCCTGCGAACCTCTGGTGGCGTTTGTACGTTGGTCCATTCATCTTCAAACTACATTGGAAGCGGTTGCTGTTAGGGTCCACCTAGACTCTGGGATCACAGTTTGCAGTCTTTATCTCCCTCCTGACAGGACTTTTGCACCTGCTGCCTTAACTGCCCTTCAGCAACTTCCTCCTCCCTTCCTCTTTCTCAGGGATTTTAATGCTCATCATCCCTTGTGGGGCAGTTCATCTTCATCTAGTCGGGGTCTTCTCACAGACAAGTTTCTTGCAGACCACGATTTGTGCCTTCTTAATGATGGCTCCCCTACTCATTTCAGTGCCGGTCATGGTACCTTTCCTGCCATTGATCTTTCTCTTTCTTCTCCCTCCCTCCCTCCTAACTTCATTACACTGGTCGTCACACTACGACCTTTGTGATAGTGACCACTTCCTGCTGATACTCTCGCTTCGTTCCCGCTCCCGATGAACAGGTTACCTCGTTGGTCTTTCCAACACACCGATTGGCCTCTATATACTGCACAGCTCGTCTCTTCTACCTCTTTGTCGGGTTGTATTGATAATGATTATTTTAATTTGCCAAGAAGTTTCATATCGGCACACACTCCGCTGCAGAGTGAAAATCTCATTATGTACTGATGACGTCCTATGTGACGTGTCTGATGTGATTGTTCGTGCTGCTAGCTTTGCTCGCCCATGCTCATGTGGCCCATTTCGCCGCCGGCAAGTCCCGTGGTGGAGTACGGCCATTGGCATTGCCATCTGTGATCGCCGTCGAGCTTTGCAACACCTCAAGAGGCACTCATCCGCTGACAATCTTATTACCTTGAAACGCCTTCACGCCAAAACCCATTACTTAATAAAACAGAGCAAACGGGTGTGTTGGGAACACTGTTCCTTCCCTCGGTTCTGCTGTCCATTGTCATGAGTATGGGCTACACATCCCTCTGTCCAAGGTTGCCATTGGCAGTGTACACTCCCAGGCCTTGCCCTTTTGGATGGCATCTGCACAGACCCATTGATTCTCATGGAACATTTTGCGACCCATTTTGCAATAGCATCAGCATCAGCCGCCTATCTGGCTATTTTCCTTCACCAAAAACAGTGGGCCAAAGCTTCCACCTTATGTTTTACCCCTTGTCAGAATCTTTTACTGAATGGGAACTTCTCTCTGCACTTTCTTCTTCTCATGATACGGCCCCTGACACAGACTCAACATCTCAATGCTCCACGACGAAATCATCTTCTCCACATGCTTCACCATATTTGGCTCCAGGGTGACTTCCCTTCTCAACAGAGGGATAGCATTGTGGTTCCTGTCCTTAAGCCTGGTAAGAATCCCTTGTTTGTCGAAAGCTATTGGCCAATTAGTCTGACAAACGTTGTTTGCAAGTTACTTGAACAGATGGTAGCCAGTCGGCTCAATTGGGTCCTCGAACCTTGGGATCTATTGTCCTCTTACCAGTGTGGCTTCCAAGAGGTACGGTCTCCGATCGATCATTTACTTTGCTTGGAATCTGCAGTTCAGCAGGCTTTCTCCCCAGTGCCACCATTTGGTTGCAGTATTATTTCGACCTTCACAAGGCCTGTGACACGGCTTGGCGCCATCATATCTTACTAAAACTTCATGAGTGGGGTCTTCGGGGCCCACTCCCGATTTTTATCTGCCAGTTCCTGTTCCATCGGTTGTTCAGGGTTAAGGTTGATACTGTTTTTAGTTCTCCACGGATCCAGAGGAATGGCATACCACAGGGTTCTGCACTGAGTGTCCTTCCTTTCCTCATTGCTGTAGATGGACTTGCGGCCTCCGTTGGTCCTTTGGTCACCCCTGTTCTGTATGTGGATGATATCTGCATTTGGGTTGGTTCCTCTTCGATGGCCTCTGCAGAGCGGAAGCTCCATGAAGCTATACGGCGTGCCTATGTATGGACCCTCTCACACGGGTTTAAATTCTCTCCTTTAAAATTGCGGATGGTCCACTTCTGTCGCCATACTACGATCCACCCTGATCCAGAACTCTATCTCGATGCACAACGATTGCCTGTGGTCCCACAGTTTCGTTTCCTGGGTCTTCTTTTCGCAAGCTCACTTGGCTGCCCCTTACCAGACTTCTGAAGGTAGGGTTTCTGTAAACTCAATGTCCTTCACTTCCTTGACCACTACTCTTGGGGTACGGACTGCTCACTCCTTCTCCGTCTTTATCGTGCTCTAGTTCTGTCCCCTTGGACTGTGGTTGTTAAGTTTATGGTTCGGCTGTTCCTTGCACACTGCACGTACTGGATCCAGTCCACCATCGTGGTATCCGTTTGGCCACCAGTGCCTTCCATACTAGCCCTGTTGATAGTCTCCTGGTTGAAGCTGGGATCCCCCACCCCCCTTTCTGTTCGGCGGTCCCAGCTTCTGGTGTCGTATGCACTCGCTGTCCGTTCCTCTCCCACTCATCATTCCTATTCTATCCTGTTCCAAGACCACAGACGTCGCCCACCTGATTCCCGCCCTCGGGCGGGTTTACCGGTTGGGCTCTGCCTTGCGTCTCTTTGCCGTGATTTTCAGCTTCCTTCTTTGTCCTGTCTTACTGGCTACCTCCCCTCCAGCCCCCCCCCCCCCCACCACTTGGTTAGTTCCTTGGCCTCGACTTCGGATGGATCTCCACCTAGGTCCTAATGACCATCTTGCTGATATTCACCGTGCTGCGTTTTGCGTTGACTTCCTTTGTGTCCCTAGCCATGTGGGTATCCTGGGTAATGAGCTCGCTGATCGTTTGGCTGGGGGAGCAGTCATTTGCCCCCATTTTCTGTAACCCCTCTAGCAGCGCTTTTACGGCTTCACATCAAATCCCACTTCACACCGTCATGGGCCAACTCTTGGGAGGCTACTTCCCTGTCTAATAAACTTGGTGCGATTAAGGTGACACCAGGTTTCGCCTCTCCAGAAAGGACTCGACCACACTGTGTCGTCTCCACATTGGCCATACCAGGCTGACCCATGGTTTTCTTTTGCGTGATGAGCCACTCCCACTTTGTGGTTGTGGGGCCTTCCAGTCAGTAGCCCACATTTTGGTTGAATGCCCCCTTCTTTTGGCTCTGTATGCTAAATACAGACTCCACCCACACTTTACCTTTGATGTTGGCTGACGATTCCCGAATGGTCGACCCGGTTCTCGGTTTCCTCTGGGAAAGTGGTTTCTATTCTCAGTTTCAAGGTTTATAATCTCTCTCTGGTGTTGGGGCAGGGCGGTGAGTGTTGGGGTATCTCCCACTGTAAGCCGTGTTTGGAGATTCCCAATTCCCCTTCCTGGCCGAGATCCTCTTTTCTTCTTCTTTTACTCTGTTTTTATCATTTTTTAGGATTGATTAGTCTCCTTTTCCCATACACACTTCTACATTCTAGCGGTTGCACCTTTTAAGTCACAGGTGATCTTGCCTCTGCTGCTTCAGAGGTGGGATATTTCCTGCCTCTAGCGAAGCATTGGGTTCGCTCTCTTGTTGACTTACCTCATTTTGTTTTTACCATTGACAACATGACTGCCCTTTTACATTTTTAGCCTTTTCCCTTTTATTGTTCTGACTTTTCTGAGATGTCAAACTATCTGAATGGACCACATTTGAAACAGGAGACTGATGACCTTGCTGTTTGGTCCCTTCAACACCAACCAACCAACTTTGGGATGCAATTCGCTCCACTCTTCTCCCGCTTTATTGGGCCTTAGTGCTGTCTCGCTTGGACTATGGTTGTCCAGTTAATGCTTAAGCTGCTCCTTCCATACTGCACCTCCTGGATCTGGTCCACCATGGTATCCATTAGGCCACTGGTGCCTTCGCTACTAGCCCTGTTGATAGTCTCCTGGTTGAAGCTGTGATCCCCCACCCCTCCTTTTGTTCGGCTGTCCCAACTTCTGGTTTCTTATTCAATCGCTGTCTGTTCCTCTCCCATTCATCCTTCCTAATCTATTGTACTCTATTCTATTCCCAGACAAAGGACTTTCCCCACCTGATTTCCGCCCTCGGGTGGATTTACCAGTCGGGCTCCGCCTTGCGTCTCTTTGGCCTGTGATTCCCTTGGATCTCCTTTGAGGTCTGAAAGGTTCGATTCCCCCGATGGTGTTCCGTTGTTTTTTCCACCGAATTTTATGGGAGTTTCGGGATGCTGTTGTTTTTTACACTGATGGCTCTAAATCTGCTAAGCACATGGGATCTGACTTCATCTCTTGCCATGAAAATTCATCTACTGCCAACTGCATGTGGGGTGTTTATTGTGGAATTAATGGCGATTTCGCAGGCCCATACCTTTATTGAACAGTCCCAACTCCATCGCATTTTGTTATGTACTGACTCACAGTGGCCTTCAGGCTGTTGACTGGTGTTTTTCCTGCCATTCTTTGGTCTCAGCCATCCATCACCATCTCGCTGATCTTCACCATGCTGTTTGTTCCGTTGATTTCCTTTGGGTCCCTAGCCATATGGGTATCCCAGGTAATGAGCTTGCTGAGCTTGCTAATCGTTTGGCTGGGGGAGCAGTCACTTACCCCCCCTTCCCTGTAACCACTCCTGCGCCTGATTTAAGGCTTCATATCAAATCCCACTCAGCACAATCATGGGCCAAGTCTTTGGAGGCTACCTCCCTGTCCAATAAGCTTTGTGCGATTAAGGTGGCACCTATCGTATGGCATTCTTCCTTCCACCTCTCCCGAAACGACTCGACCACCCTGTGTCGTCCCTGCATCGAGCATACCAGGCTGACCCATGGTTTTCTTTTGCGTAATAAGTCACCACCCCCACTTTGTGGTTGTGGGGCCTTCCAGTCAGTAATCCACATTTTGGTGGAATGCCCCCTTCTTCTCGCTCTGTGTACTAAGTATGGAGTTCCCCGCACTTCACCTTTAATATTGGCAGCCGATTCTCGGATGGTTGACTGATTCTGTGTCCTCTGCGAAAGTCGGTTTTATTTTCAGTTCTAAGGTTTTTAATCTTCCTCTGGAGTAGGGGCATGGCAGTGAGGGTTGAGGTGTCTCCCACTATAAGCTATGGCCCGCATCTCGTGGTCGTGCGGTAGCGTTCTCGCTTCCCACGCCCGGGTTCCCGGGTTCGATTCCCGGCGGGGTCAGGGATTTTCTCTGCCTCGTGATGGCTGGGTGTTGTGTGCTGTCCTTAGGTTAATTAGGTTTAAGTAGTTCTAAGTTCTAGGGGACTTATGACCACAGCAGTTGAGTCCCATAGTGCTCAGAGCCACTATAAGTTATGTTTCGAGATTGATTGACTCCTCCCTGGCCACGATCCTCTTTTCTCTCCCTTTTACTCTGTTTTATCGGTTTTTATGTGGTTAGTCTCCTTCCACAATACACACTTTCACATACTAGAGGTTGAACGCTTTTGAATAACAAGTGGTCTTGACTGTACTGCATCAGGGTGGGATATTTCCTGCCTCTAGCAAAGCCTTCAGTTTGCCCACTTACTGACTTCCCTCCTTTTGTTAGCACTATTGACAACACGACTTCAATTTAACATTCTGAATCGACCATCTTTGAAGCAAGGGACTGATGACCTGCCTGTTTGGTCCTTTCAACCCCAATCAACCAACCAACCCAGTTGTGATGACTAGGTGGATTGTCTCACGAATGTCATCCTTACTGCTGCAGAACGTTCCATTCCTTGTACTTACTCTTTACAACTCCGTGTACCAGCCCCTTGGTAGACTGAGGAATGCCACGATGCAATTCGCGCATGTAGACGTGCTCTCCGCATTTTAACCGCCACCCTACACTGGAAAACTGCATTCTTTGTAAAAACAAATGCGTGCTAAGTGTCGTAGTTCTTTGGGATAGCAAGAGCTTCCTCTGTCGTGTGGGCCAACCTCGGCTAGCTCTCTGGCACCAAGATCCACTCTCCCATTTCCGGGGTTACTGTAGGTGCCGATGTCATTGTGGATCCCATTGCAATCTCAAACACCTCGGGCTAGCGTTTTGCGGTAGTTTCGAGCTTTTCCCACTCTCACCCTGCCTTCATCCATCGGAAACAAATGGAGGCGGCTTCGGAGATACCATTCTCTTTACCGAACCATGAGCGCTACAATGCCACCTTCACTGTGGGGGAGCTAGATCATGCTCCCAGTTCATCCCGGGCCTCCGCCCCAGGGCCAGACGTTATCAACAGTCACATATTGCAGCAGCTCTCTCTTGTGGGCAAGAACTTTCTGCTTAACACATACACCCACATCTGGGCTGAGGGCCCTTTTCCTTGATGCTGGCGTAAAGCCACCGTCATACCAATACCTAAGCCCGATAACGACAAAAACCTTCCTTCTGGCTACCGCCCCATGTCTCTCAGCAGCTGTGTCTGCAAGGTGATGGAACGTATGATTCATGCCTGGCTGGTATGTGTCACAACTTACTGACAAATGCACTGTGTGGATTGAGAGTGCAGAGTTCTGCAGTTGACCATCTCGTTACTTTGTCCACCCATGTCATGAACGGTTTCCTGCGGAAATCCAAGACAATGGCAGTCTCTCTCGATTAGAAGAAGGCCTAAGACACCTGCTGGCGAACTGGTATCGTCCGTAGTATTTACACATGGAGCTTCCATGGGCGCCTGCCATGTTTTCTTCTGGCATTTTCACAAGACCGAGTTTTCAAAGTGCATGTGTGTTCTGCCTTGTTGGACATCTTTATTCAGGAAAATGGTGTGCCTCAGGGATCTGTCCTGAGCGTCATCCTCTTTCTACCGTCATTAACCCTATAAAGGCCTGTGTCCCACCATGCGTCTCTGGCTCCCTTTTTGACCATGACTTTGCCATCTATTGCAGTTCTCCACGGACCTGTACCACTTCGCAGTGCCTTCAGTCTTTATCGTCTTCACTCTTGGAGCATCGACAATGGCTTTCGCTCTTCCATTGACAAAACCGTCTGAATTTCTGGTGGCGCAAAAGGTTTCACCCACCATCTCTACATCTTGGGCCTGTTGCCTTTCTGTTCCTTGACACTGCGAAGTTCCTGGGGCTCGTGCTCGATAGGAAACACTCTTGGTCCTCCCATGTATCTTACCTGGCAGCCTGCTGGATGTAGTCCCTTAGTGTCCTACGTGTCCTCAATGGTACTTTTTGGGGTGCCAATCGAGCCACCCTCCTCCGTTTGTACTGGTCCCTTGTCCGTTCGAAACTAGAGTACGGGTGCTTTGTTTAGGCCTCTGTATGCACATCCTTCACGCCATCTCAACACTATGCACCATCATGGCATCTGTTTAGCCACGGGTGCCTTTTACACCAGCGCGGTGGAGAGTCTGTATGCTGAAGCTGCTGACCCACCATGTCCTACTGCCATGACTTTCTCCTCAACAGGTATTCATGCCATTTATCTGCCATGCGTGGCTACCTCTCCCATGCTTCCTTCTTTGATGATTCCTTTGATCGTCAGGATGGGGCTAGTCCCTCATCTCTGTTACCTCCTGTAGCCTGCTTTCATCCCTTGATAAAGTGGCTTAACTTCACTCTACCTGCAACATTCCCAGTGGGTATGAACCCTTCACCACCTTGGTTTCGTGAAGCAACCCATGTTAACCTTCACTTCCTAAGGACACTACTACAATCTCCATCTATCAACTTCAGTTTCATGACCTTCGTATGGAACTTCGTGATGGTACCTTTGTATACAGTGATGGCTCTCGCACTGACCATGGGGTTGGGTGTGCCTTTGTAACTGGTACCTGTGTCCTTCGATATCAGCTTCTGGCACACTCCTCACTGTTTACAGCCAAGCTTTTCGCCTTGTATCAGGCCACAGTGTGCATCTGGTGACACAGTGTTCCCAATTGTCTTCTGCCCAGACTCACTCAGCGCCGTCCAAAGTCTCTGTGCGCTGTAAACTGCTCATCCCTTAGTGCAGCAGATCCAGAAAAACTGTCACTTGTTCACTCTTGGTGGAGCCAATGTCATGTTTCTGTGGGTCCCTGGTTATGTCGGTCTACCAGGAAAAGAGGTTGCTGACGCTGCTGCCAAGACTGCATTCCTAGAACCTCGGCCCACGAGTACCTCCAATGACCTGTACATTGCCGTCTGTCAGGAGGTGGTGTCCCTTTGTTATGTCCAATGGTCCTCCCTTCAGGGGAATAAGCTTCGGCTTATTAAGTCTCTCCCAGCGCTTTAGACGATGTCTCTCGGCCCTCCCGCCGGGAGGAGATTTTAACTTAGCTGCGTATTGCGCATTACCCTATTAGCCAAGGTCATTTGCTCAGTGGCGCTGCCCCACCACTTTGTACGCATTGCGCCCATATTTTAACTGTCCACCACTTCCTGCTGGACTGCCCTGTTTTTAACAATTCACGTTCCCGTTTGGGTTTTCCATCTGATCTACACTCCTGGAAATGGAAAAAAGAACACATTGACACCGGTGTGTCAGACCCACCATACTTGCTCCGGACACTGCGAGAGGGCTGTACAAGCAATGATCACACGCACGGCACAGCGGACACACCAGGAACCGCGGTGTTGGCCGTCGAATGGCGCTAGCTGCGCAGCATTTGTGCACCGCCGCCGTCAGTGTCAGCCAGTTTGCCGTGGCATACGGAGCTCCATCGCAGTCTTTAACACTGGTAGCATGCCGCGACAGCGTGGACGTGAACCGTATGTGCAGTTGACGGACTTTGAGCGAGGGCGTATAGTGGACATGCGGGAGGCCGGGTGGACGTACCGCCGAATTGCTCAACACGTGGGGCGTGAGGTCTCCACAGTACATCGATGTTGTCGCCAGTTGTCGGCGGAAGGTGCACGTGCCCGTCGACCTGGGACCGGACCGCAACGACGCACGGATGCACGCCAAGACCGTAGGATCCTATGCAGTGCCGTAGGGGACCGCACCGCCACTTCCCAGCAAATTAGGGACACTGTTGCTCCTGGGGTATCGGCGAGGACCATTCGCAACCGTCTCCATGAAGCTGGGCTACGGTCCCGCACACCGTTAGGCCGTCTTCCGCTCACGCCCCAACATCGTGCAGCCCGCCTCCAGTGGTGTCGCGACAGGCGTGAATGGAGGGACGAATGGAGACGTGTTGTCTTCAGCGATGAGAGTCGCTTCTGCCTTGATGCCAATGATGGTCGTATGCGTGTTTGGCGCCGTGCAGGTGAGCGCCACAATCAGGACTGCATACGACCGAGGCACACAGGGCCAACACCCGGCATCATGGTGTGGGGAGCGATCTCCTACACTGGCCGTACACCACTGGTGATCGTAGAGGGGACACTGAATAGTGCACGGTACATCCAAACCATCATCGATCCCATCGTTCTACCATTCCTAGACCGGCAAGGGAACTTGCTGTTCCAACAGGACAATGCACGTCCGCATGTATCCCGTGCCACCCAACGTGCTCTAGAAGGTGTAAGTCAAATACCCTGGCCAGCAAGATCACCGGATCTGTCCCCCATTGAGCATGTTTGGGACTGGATGAAGCGTCGTCTCACGCGGTCTGCACGTCCAGCACGAACGCTGGTCCAACTGAGGCGCCAGGTGGAAATGGCATGGCAAGCCGCTCCACGGGACTACATCCAGCATCTCTACGATCGTCTCCATGGGAGAATAGCAGCCTGCATTGCTGCGAAAGGTGGATATACACTGTACTAGTGCCGACATTGTGCATGCTCTGTTGCCTGTGTCTATGTGCCTGTGGTTCTGTCAGTGTGATCATGTGATGTATCTGACCCCAGGAATGTGTCAAAGTTTCCCCTTCCTGGGACAATGAATTCACGGTGTTCTTATTTCAATTTCCAGGAGTGTATCAGCCGTTTCAGCGAATGACTCGTGGACTGTCGACCGCGTTTTACTTTTACCCGCCGAAACAACATAGCGAAAGGCTATTTCATTTGGACCTCCATTTTTGAATGGTGTTTTTCCAGCCCTTTCTCCACGTTCCGTTTCTAGCTGTCTCCTATTCCGTCCATTGAGACTGACATATAGTTGTTTCCTCATCTGTGTTTGTGTTCTATAGTTTTGATTTGGGTGCATATGACCCCAGCTGTTTTTTGCGGCCTAAAACTAATACAAACCAACCCCGAGCGTTACTCGCCTGTAAGAAGCTAGGTGATATTCCTGTTTCCGTCACTCCCCATAAAAGCTTCAACGTGGTCCAGGGGATAATTTTCCATCGATATCTCCTCCTGCAGTCTGACGACGAGCGCAAATGTAGAACGGCGGAGTGTTCATTTCATCAGGCGCCTTCATCTTAGCGTTTGAGGGTGATTCATTGCCTGAAAAGGTCGATATGATGATTTACCGCTGTGACGTTGAACAATACGTCTCTCCCGCTATATGATGATGCTTTCAATGCTGGAAGTTTGGGCACATGTCTTTCCACTGCACTTTCAGTTCCACATCTCGAGACTGCGGACGTCCACTGCACCCAGATACTCCATGTGCTCTTCCACATGCTTGTATGAACTGCGGAGAGCAGCACTCCCCCTGGTCGCCAGACTGCATGGAAATTCATGGATTATAAGATCCAGGGATGGTTGATGTACACAGAGGTTACACGTAAATTTGAAAGATTACGCCCCATTTTGTTGATGTCGACATATGCTGCTGCTATGTCACCATCGCCGTCCCAAATTCCAGTGGTTCATTACTCCTTGCCACAAACAGTGGGCTTCCAGGCCACCGGAATATGTCCGCCCCCTTGGTGGTAGGGGGCAAATTTTCATCTGTTACTCCCAAAGCACCTACTTCAGGAGCAAGCCCACCCCCCTCCCCCCACCCCGCTGAAACGAAGGGGACATCGGTTCCCTTACAACACTGCAACTGCTTTTACGTAGCTTGTACTATCAATGTACCAAATTTGGTTTATTACGCACTATGCCCCAACAGAACAAATAGTCCTGTCACGGAAAAGCCACGTATGACACTTCTGTCCGCTACTGCTATACCATAACCTTAAAGTTGGAGGCAGGTCGTGAAATAAAAAACTATCTTGTTAAAGCAATTATGGTATAAAGCAACAGAGCAGTGTCAGAATTACGTAAATATTTAATCAGTAACAAACAATATTTTACCTATCTACACAATTAAAAGAATAATGACAACGGTGGCCAGCCTAATAAGGAGTAAGAATGAGTAACATTCTTATTAAAGAAACTGAAAATAAGTAACGTCAATGGGCAATCACAGCCTATACTTCGTCACACGAGAGTGCAATGAACTCTGGCACCTGCACATGTTCACGTTAAAGAAAGTGCTAACAGTTACAGAAGAACATAGCTATTTGCATAATGGTAACAAAAAATTACATATACTTTTGCCTTCAAGGCTTGGTCAAACTGAATGGTCTCAATAACGTTACTATTAATATTCACTGTAGAATCGTAAATTGGACATAGGTTTAATATTACTTTTCAAGCATTTTTCTATCTGACAAAAAAATTGTAAATGTAGTTCACTGCTAAATTATGAACTGGTCATAGGTTAAGTCTCTCTCAGCTAAATACTTTCCCATTTAGAATGAATGTTAAATGTATTTCACTAATAAGCAATTTCTCACTGAATTTTAAATAAATTTATTTATCATGAGCATAAAGGATACACTGTGGATCCTGTTACACTATTAATATGCACTTCCAATACACAAGAGAAACAAATGCTTAGCAAGCATGAGTATATAACTTTCCACAATTGCAGTTTTCAATTTTTACTACAGTTAGACACAAATTTGACATATTTGTGAGATACTGACTCACCTTTTGCGATTTACAACACGCAGCAGTGTGATCATTTACTAAGCAAAACTCTATAAACGTCTGTTTTAAGAACTTTTAATTTTGAAGTTTGCGCCAATATATTTAGTAGTTTTAATAGAAAAATTATTTTCAGCAAGCATCATGTACTTCAGCTCACTCTTGCAACTTTAACTTTCTTTTTATAATGTTCAAGAGGCACTAAAGAGTAAAACACTAGGCTTTAATGTTCTTTCAATAAAGATACTCGGTAATCACTTTAGCATGGAAAGGATCCTAAGTGGAAATTTGACATAGGGATAAAAAATCAAGGTAGGTATAAGAGTTAGAGTATAAGTTACCTTATATTTGCGTACACTAAAATATCCAACGAGCTGATCCTTCACCATACATTTATACTGTTCCTTGGCTCCTTTTCAGTGATTGCGCAATGTGGTGGCGATTGCATGTTGGTAGGTGGATTTGCAGGTAGAATTGCTGGACTCCGTCATTTCTTGGTGGCGATGATAGACATCAATCCCAGAATAGTTCCAGCTCTTTATCCATCCATCCGAGGCATTAGAAAGCAGCACGGAAAGCCTCTCTCGGCACCAGCACAATATACAACTTTTACGTGGGCAGTCGACAGTTTGGTAGCTCGTCACCGACTAACTTAATCCACCTCTTCTACCTATGCCAGCCACAATTTGCGCGCGCTACTAAGTTCCGTTCCTGAGGGGAACCACACCATCTTTTACATACAAAATAACTAAGAACGCTAAGTGAAGATCAGCAGGTTACATAACAGCAACCAAACATATTAAATAAAACAGAACATTGGCACATATTGACATTTCTACAAAAAATTATTTAAACAAAATTATTCAACCTCAAAGATAACCAAAGAGATTATATGAGAAAAAAAACATCATTTGCTCATATTGTGCATATTACAGATATTACATTTCATTACAGTATCTAATTAATCATACACTAATTACAGAAATTCAACGATGGGATATTGAACAAAATAGAAATCTAAATGAATCAACAAAAGATATGTAGTGTCTAAGCTATGGTGTTACACCCTGCTTAATGAAGAGCTTCACGGTCTTCCTCTGTGCCTGAAGCTACTTCAGAGAAGTCATTCTAGCAAGTCCCTAAAGAGAAGCGAGAGGGCAAGCAAACAAAGAAGTCTCCTAAGAAAAAGGACCCTCTGGTGACCCCAACACCACCACTCCCTACCAATTCTGCATGTGAGGATGCGGTGGAGACAGTGTCCCCTGCGGACCTGTATCTCACTGATGCCTCATCCACTATGGAAATGGCTACAAATACTCAATTGGTGGCAGCAGGTGACCCTGAGGAATATGCTTCCATAGGCGCTTCAAGGTTTTCCAGCCTCAGGATAACGTCATCTACCAGTGGAATTGCGGCTGTTTTTCCACCACCTGGCTGAGCTATGGCAACTCTTAAGCTTTACATCTGCTTTCTGCATTGACCTCCAGGAAAACTGGTTCCTGGCAATACTGTGCCCCCAAACATTTCAGCGTGGCACCCAGCACATATTTGGCCGTTGATCTCTTGGTTTGCAGTCCTGCCCTTCTCCCACCAATCCACTGGAGAGAACATGACGACCTGTGTGGTAGTGACCACTTTCACATCTTCCTGTCACTTCCCCAACATCAGGCCCACGGACGACTGCCCAGATGGGCTTTAAATAAGGTGGATTGGGAAACTTTCACCTCTGCTGTCACTGTTGAATCTCCCCCATCACAGTAACACAGATGTGATTATGGTTGTGCAGGAGACTCCAACAATTGTTTCTGCGGCATAAAACGCGATCCCTCGCTCTTTAGGGTGCACGAGGTGTAAGACAGTTTCTTGGTGATTTGGAAGTCGCTGAAGCAATTAAGGAGCATCCGCGAGTTCTACAGCAGCACCCTTTCCTGGAGCACCTAATAGCCTTTAAACGGCTCTGTGCCCACATTGGCCAATTTATCAAGCGGCGGAGGCAGGAGTGTTGACAGATACATCTCGATCATTGGGTGCCATACTGTAACAGTTCTGATACTAAATGTAACTGAATTTTCTCTTTTGATGCTAGTCAGTTGTCAGGATGAGCATTGCTGCAATGGGTATTTAATTCTAAAGCATTATGTCACGGTGAAAATACTAAATAAATTAATTTTTCTCTCTTAACAACATGTGGGCAGGGTGGGTTCTTCCTTGGCTCGGGTATGAGGTAGAATGATACAGCATTTTTACATAAGATAACTTTTATTGCAAGTTTCGTACAACGGTTTTCTTACTGGATTGTACTGGCTTGGAGAGCGGCAGCTGTGTCCTTTGCGAAGCCTTCTGCTGCGGCGGCGGCGGCGTCTGATTACGCGTAGCGGTGTGTATCTCGTGTAGCCGTCTCGCCCAGCTGACTGGAGACGCGCAGTGCGAGGTGGCCCGTTGAATTATAGCGAGCGAAGTCGTGCATCGGATGGTGATACCTTGGATGTGGCATCCCAGTGTTTTTCTTCTCTAAGCGGCCGCGTGTGTTGTGTGTCGTCCAGCGGAGCGGCGCGGCGGGGGAAGGCCAGTGTCCCGGACTCGAACAACGGACTCCCGCTTGCCAGTCTTCGGCTGTCAGATCTTCATCCCAGCTCACAGGTGACTGCTGATGAGAGGCCGTCTCCTTCCCGTCCTCACGAGTCACCCGGGTACGTAAAAATCAGACTTCAAATACCTTTTAACTTCTGTCTTCTGGCGCCGCGGCTGCTGCTTGCTATTCCATTACAGCGGCGGACTTGGTGCGTCTGTGCATGATGCAGTCTCTTCTTGCATGACTGTCTTCAGCACCGAAACTGACTGAAAACTACTGCTATGCTTCTTCACTTCATCTTCTTCATCTCTCGTCTGTCGGGCCCACTGAGTCTCGCGTATTTATTCACTTCAGTTTACTGGAGGTGAAAGACTTCACGGTCATTGCATCTTGTCACGTTGAGAAGCTTCTCGAAGAATCTTCTTAACGTCGGTCATTGGCTCTTGGAATGTAGGCGAGGGCCTTTGCTCACATGCGACAACTGAGAAACACGTGAGCCGGTCGGGCGATGCCCTGACGGCCGAATCGACAACGCCCGCTTTTGTGGAACTTGCTGACTTCACGGTCATTCTCTCTTCTGCTCTGCTGTTCTGCCCGCTGTTTGCCAGTATGTAACTCTCTAAACTAAACCAAGTTTTTCATTTATATTCTAATTTCTACTTCACTTTGATTCCACTCATTTATTTACTTAAGTACCACTCAACAATACATCACCTTCCCAAGACTGGGCAAAGATGAAACGTCTTTTCGAGTATCAGACCCCAACAAGTGTTTCTGGTGTTACCATAAATGGCGTTTATCTACTGATGCAAACGCAATTGCCCAGCACTTTGCTTGAGCTTCTACGTCGGAGAATTACCCCCCACCCTTTTGCACTCTAACACTGCGGCTGGAAGGGAACGTCCTCTCATTCACTACATGCCACAGTGAATCCTATAATTACCACTTTACAGAGTGGGAGCTCCTCATTGTCCTTGCACATTGGCCCAAAACAGCTCCTGGGCCTGATGGGATCCAGCCAGATGAGTAAACATCTCTCATCTGAGTACAAGCAACATCTCCTCATCTTCAACTGGATCTGGTGCGATGGTGTCTTTCCATCGAAATGGCTGGAGAGGACCATAATTCTGTTGCACAAACCCGATAAAAATCCACTTGATGTGGATAGACATCGGCCCATCAGTCTCACCAATGTTCTTTGTAAGCTGCTGGAATGTAAGTTCTTCTTGTCACTCTGTACTTTCCATATTCAAGTTCGTGCTTCCCATAGTTCCATCCATATCGAGGAGAATGGAGTCCTGCATGGCTCTGTGTTGTCACTCTATTTTTAGTGGTCATTAACGGTATAGAAGCAGTTGTAGGGCCGTCCATTTAACTGTCACTGTATGCGGACGACTTCTGCATTTTGTACTGCTGCTCCAGTACTGGTGTTGCTGAGCGACGCCTACAGGGAGCCACCCACAAGGCGCAGTCATGGATCCGGACCATGACTTCGTTTTCCGCCACGAAGACGTGTGTCATGCATTTCTGTTGACTTCATACCGTTCATCCGGACCCAGAACTTCATGATCCACTCACTGTAGTGGAGACATATCGATTCTTAGGACTGGTTTTCGACACTCGATTGACTTGGCTTCATCTGTTAGCTTAAGCAGAAGTGCTGGAAGCACCTTAATGCCTTCTATTGCCTGAGCAACACTAATTGGGGTGCAAAGCCCTTGTCCAGTCCCGAATTGACTATGGGAGTGTGGTTTATGGTTCGGCAGCGCCCTCAGCGTTGCATTTACTCGACCCTGTGCACAACTGGGGTTCTAATAGCGACAGGAGCTTTAAGGACGAGTCCGGTAACGAGTGTACTAGTGGAGGCAGGGGTCCCAGATCAGACGTGCACAACTGCTCGCCAGTTATTCAACACACATTCGTAGTTCTTCTGAGCAGCCGAATTACCGTTCCTTTTCTAGCCCGCAGCAGCCCATCTCCCACAGCGGCGGTCCAAGTCGGGTCTAACGATTGCAGTTCGCATGCGGTTCCTTCTCACCAAACTCCCTTTACCACCTCTACGTGCGGTCCGTTCACGTACGCCTCCGTGGTGTACGCCTCAGCCGCAGCTTCTTCTGGACCTTTCACGTGACCCTAAGGGCTCTGTTAACCCTGTGGCTATCTGCTGTCACTTCCTCTCGATTGTTGACGTGTTTACACCGACGGCTCGATGGCTGATGGTCGCATTGGCTTTGTCTACGTTCACGGCGGCCATATTTAACAGCATTCCTTGCCCGCTGGATGCAGTGTAATCACTGCTGAGCTGGTGTCCATTTCTCGTGCACTTCAGTATCTTCGTGCATGCCCTGGGGAGTCTTTTCTTTTATGTACTGACTCGTTGAGCAGCCTGAAAACTATCGACCAGTACTACCCTCATCATCCTTCGGTAGCGTCCATCCAGGAGTCCATCTATGCCCTGGGACGGTCCAGTCGTTCAGTGGTGTTGGTCTGGACGCCTGGTCATTCCGGAATCCCAGGCAATGAACTTGCTGACAGGCTCGCCAAACAGGCTAAACGGAAACTGATCTTTACAGTTAGCTTGACTAATATTTTTGGCTATGATTCTTATGGCTCGTTTCAGGAGTTTGAATACTGTGTTCATATATTGTGCATTTGATCCCCAAAAAAGAGTGCCATATCTAAGAACTGAGTGTACATATGAATAGTATGTAACTAAGACGCTGCTTGTTACATACTGATGATAGGATTCAAAGGGCATAACATGCTGATAACATTGTTTGCAAGTACCTTTGTGTGTTAACACTGCTTCAACTGAGAACCAATATTCATTCCTAGAAATGTTGCATTTGTTACATTCTATAGAGGTGCATTTGCATTTTCCCTCTTCAAACTGAAATTCATGGCATTGGTTTTCTTAATGTTCAATGTCACTTTATTGCTTATTGACCAGTCGTCAACTTCCTTGAGAGCTTCAAATGATTTCTGTGCAAGGAGTCGTCCTATTTTCTCAATGACTATAATACTGCTGGCATCAGTGAAGAGAATTTTTTTCAATGAGTAACACTACTTGGAAAGTCATTGACGTACACTCCTGGAAATGGAAAAAAGAACACATTGACACCGGTGTGTCAGACCCACCATACTTGCTCCGGACACTGCGAGAGGGCTGTACAAGCAATGATCACACGCACGGAACAGCGGACACACCAGGAACCGCGGTGTTGGCCGTCGAATGGCGCTAGCTGCGCAGCATTTGTGTACCGCCGCCGTCAGTGTCAGCCAGTTTGCCGTGGCATACGGAGCTCCATCGCAGTCTTTAACACTGGTAGCATGCCGCGACAGTGTGGACGTGAACCGTATGTGCAGTTGACGGACTTTGAGCGAGGGCGTATAGTGGGCATGCGGGAGGCCGGGTGGACGTACCGCCGAATTGCTCAACACGTGGGGCGTGAGGTCTCCACAGTACATCGATGTTGTCGCCAGTGGTCGGCGGAAGGTGCACGTGCCCGTCGACCTGGGACCGGACCGCAGCGACGCACGGATGCACGCCATAACCGTAGGATCCTACGCAGTGCCGTAGGGGACCGCACCGCCACTTCCCAGCAAATTAGGGACACTGTTGCTCCTGGGGTATCGGCGAGGACCATTCGCAACCGTCTCCAGGAAGCTGGGCTACGGTCCCGCACGCCGTTAGGCCGTCTTCCGCTCACGACCCAACATTGTGCAGCCCGCCTCCAGTGGTGTCGCGACAGGCGTGAATGGAGGGACGAATGGAGACGTGTCATCTTCAGCGATGAGAGTCGCTTCTGCCTTGATGCCAATGATGGTCGTATGCGTGTTTGGCGCCGTGCAGGTGAGCGCCACAATCAGGACTGCATACGACCGAGGCACACAGGGCCAACACCGGGCATCATGGTGTGGGGAGCTATCTCCTACACTGGCCGTACACCACTGGTGATCGTCGAGGGGACACTGAATAGTGCACGGTACATCCAAACCATCATCGAACCCATCGTTCTACCATTCCTAGACCGGCAAGGGAACTTGCTGTTCCAACAGGACAATGCACGTCCGCATGTGTCCTGTGCCACCCAACGTGCTCTAGAAGGTGTAAGTCAACTACCCTGGCCAGCAAGATCTCCGGATCTGTCCCCTATTGAGCATGTTTGGGACTGGATGAAGCGTCGTCTCACGCGGTCTGCACGTCCAGCACGAACGCTGGTCCAACTGAGGCGCCAGGTGGAAATGGCATGGCAAGCCGTTCCACAGGACTACATCCAGCATCTCTACGATCGTCTCCATGGTAGAATAGCAACCTGCATTGCTGCGAAAGGTGGATATACACTGTACTAGTGCCGACATTGTGCATGCTCTGTTGCCTGTGTCTATGTGCCTGTGGTTCTGTCAGTGTGATCATGTGATGTATCTGACCCCAGGAATGTGTCAATAAAGTTTCCCCTTCCTGGGACAATGAATTCACGGTGTTCTTATTTCAATTTCCAGGAGTGTATATCAGGGATAGTATTGGTCCTAATATGCTACGTTGCAGAACCCTTATATTAATGTACACTACTGGCCATTAAAATTGATACACCACGAAGATGACGTGCTACTGACGCGAAATTTAACCGACAGGAAGAAGATGCTGTGATATGCAAATGATTAGCTTTTCAGAGCATTCAAACAAGGTTGGCGCCGGTGGCGACACCTACAACGTGCTGACATGAGGAAAGTTTCCAACCGATTTCTCATACACAAACAGCAGTTGACCGGCATTGCCTGGTTAAACGTTGTTGTGATGCCTCGTGTTAGGAGGAGAAATGCGTACCATCACGTTTCCGACTTTGATAAAGGTCGGATTGTAGCCTATCGCGATTGCGGTTTATCGTATCGCGACATTGCTGCAAGCGTTGGTCGAGATCCAATGATTGTTAGCAGAATATGGAATCGGTGGGTTCAGGAGGGTAATACGGAACGCCGTGCTGGATCCCAACGGCCTCGTATCACTAGCAGTCGAGATGACAGGCATCTTATCCGCATGGCTGTAACGGATCGTGCAGCCACGTTTCGATCCCTGACTAAACAGACGGGGACGTTTGCAAGGCAACAACCATCTGCACGAACCGTTGGACGACGTTTGCAGCAACATGGACTATCAGCTCGGAGACCATGGCTGCGGTTACCCTTGTCGCTGCATCACAGACAGGAGCGCCTGCGATGGTGTACTCAACGACGGACCTGGGTGCACGAATGGCAAAACGTCATTTTTTCGGATGAATCCAGGTTCTGTTCACAGCATCATGATAGTCGCATCCGTGTTTGCCGACATCGCGGTGAACGCACATTGGAAGCGTGTATTCATCACCATAATGGCATATCACTGGCGTGATGGTATGGGCTGCCATTGGTTACACGTGTCGGTCACCTCTTGTTCGCACTGATGGCACTTTGAACACTGGACGTTACATTTCAGATGTGTTACGACCCGTGGCTCTACCCTTCATTCGATCCCTGTGAAACCCTACATTTCAGCAGGATAAAGCACGACCGCATGTTGCAGGTCCTGTACGGGCCTTTCTGGGTACAGAAAATGTTCGACTGCTGCCCTGGCCAGCACATTCTCCAGATCTCTCACCAACTGAAAACGTCTGATCAATGGTGGCCGAGCAAGTGGCTCGTCACAATACGCCAGTCACTACTGTTAATGAACTGTGGCATCGTGTTGAAGCTGCATGGGTACCTGCACCTGTAACGCCACCCAAGCTCTGTTTGACTCAATGCCCAGGCGTATCACGGCCGTTATTAAGTCCAGAGGTGGTTGTTCTGGGTACTGATTTCTCAGGATCTATGAACCCAAATTGCGTCAAAATGCACATGTCAGTTCTAGTATAATATATTTGTCAAATGAATACCCGTTTATTATCTGCATTTCTTCTCGGTGTAGAAATTTTAATGGCCAATAGTGTACTTTGATTCTGATAAGTGTTTTACTAAAGGTTTAAATCGATTTGAAGTATGTTATCTCCACTCTTTGTGCTCATATCTATAAGGTATGATCGAAACCAGCCCTCTTATCCCTAATGCTTCTAATTTATTAAATAGAATGTTGTGGACAACTATCTCAAAGGCCTTAGAAAGATCCAGAAATATGACTGAGACTCATCTTCATTAAGAGCATCAAGTACAACCTTCGTGAATTCTTCTGTAGCTTACTCCATATTTTTACCACTTCGGAAACCAAACGGTGATTGGCTTAAAAGAATGTATTTATTCAGGTAATTCATTAATCTCTTTCATAATTGCTTCTATTATTTCCTATATTTCATGCCTACATCCGGAGACCGACGCTTGCGACTGTAAGATGGTCTCTCTCCTTTAATTTCTATGCTAGAACTTCTCTGTCCTACTTTTGTCCTTCTCTTTTCCTTGCCTTTTCTCTTTACCCTCTTCTCCGCTGCGGCGTTTGAGAACTCTTCTTTCCTTTCCTTTGTTCCTCCCTTTCTCTTTCTTTCCTCCCCGTGCGTGTCTGAAGGCCGAGCCACACACAGCCGGTGACGGGGTAACGCGTAATTCCCCGCCCCGGGTAGACAGATAGGACATGTGCTTACCCCTTGGTAATGACCAGGCCCAGCGAGGGGTGATTACCCGAACGTGGCAACTGGTACTTCCGTCCATTACTCGGGAGGTGTGACCTGAGGTGTGAACAATCACCTAATACGGGAGTGTCCTCAGAGAGGATCCCCAAGGAAGGATCGGGCCGTCGGAGACGCTGGTAATCATGGGGGATACTTCGGCAATGGTTTCCTCTACGTCTACAATTTCTGCTCATAACCGAAAGTTAAATGAGTCTCAGCCACGGACAATTCTTCCATCAGGGCCAAAGTTCCTTGTTGTTTCTCTGTCTGACGAAGGTCAAGACTTCTCAATAGTCAACCTTTTCATTATTCACAAAGGTGTCGACGCAAGTGCAGATCCTGTTAGTCTTGTTCCCGATTACGAAATGGCGCCTTGTTGTTAGAAACAGTCAGTGCCCTCCAGGCACAAAACTTGCTGCGAACTTCACTGCTACACACCTTCGCTGTCCGGGTGGAAGCGCACCACACTTTAAATTCATCATGCGGGGTGGTTTACACACGATCACTCGACGGATTGTCCAACGAGGAAATTCAAAACTACCTGTCTGACCAGGGCATAACGGCTGTACATCGAGTCATGAAACGGGTTGACAAGGACTTGGTTCCAACCCGTACTATCTTCTTGACATTTGACAGAGTTCAACTTCCATCGAACATTAAAGTGGGCTATGAGATAATTACAATTCGCCCCTTTACCGAGCGAGGTGGCGCAGTGGTTAAACACTGGACTTGTATTCGGGAGGACGACGGTTGAATCCTGCGTCCGGCCATCCTGATTTAGGTTTTCCGTGATTTCCCTAAACAGCTCCAGGAAAATGCCGGGATGGTTCCTTTCAAAGGGCACGGCCGATTTCCTTCCCTAATCCGATGAGACCGATGACCTCGCTGTCTGGTCTCCTTCCCCAAAAACAACCCAACCCAACAATTCGCCCTTACGTCCCCAACCATACGCGTCGCTATCGGTGTCAGCGGTTTAATCATACCAGCCAGTCGTGTTCCAATCCGGCCAAATGCGTTACGTGTGGCAAGGATGCCCATGAGGATGCTTGTCCACCGCCATCCCGTCGTTGCATCATTTGTACGTGTGACAATGCTGCTTCCTCTAGAGATTGCCCCATTTTCAAAGATGAACGGTTTATTCAGGAAATCAGAGTGAAGGAAAATGAGTCTACATCTTCTGCTCGTAAGTTATTCACCAGTCGAAAGCCCGCTGCGCCTCCAGCAGGCAAATATAGCACTGTCCTTGTATCTCCTCGGATACTAAGAAGGCAGCCAAGCAGACTTGTGAACTCACCTTTAGTGCCACGGTCATCAGATCGGCAAGCGCGAAGATCGCCCGTTCAACCTCCCCACTATCACCTGCTCACTCTAAGGCTCACTCTACATCGGCTTCTGCTCAATCACGAGCCCAAAAATCAGATACCCGGACTTCCAAAAAAGACGCTACTCGCGAAGATTTTTTAGTACCCCGACTTCACAACCATAGATTCCTCCCTCATCTCAACGTCCTGTTTCCAAGAAGTCTCATAAGAAACCAAGTTCCTCTCCTTCTCCGCCACGGCGTCTCTCATCTACAGCGCCACCTGGCGGTAACGTCCCAAGGCCGTCTTCCGTGTCGCCAAGGCGCACTGCTGGCCGCCGATCAACCAGCCGATCGTTGGTGATAGTAGCTGTCCCCAAACAACCTATGGACCAGGATCTTCTGCCTTTGGCTGAATGCTGTTACACTATTTCGGCCGCCGGCTCTCAGCAGTCGTTGAGTTGAGAGCAATCGTGGTAAGATTCTTCCCTTTTCTCTCCACCCTATGTCAATTATCCATTGGAATATCCGCGGCATTACAGCCAATTGGGATGAATTGTCGAGCCTTATACGATCCTACTTGCCGGTTATATTCTGTCACCAGGAAACAAAGCTGCGTCCCCATGATCGATCTGTTTTCCCTCATTTTCAATCAGTCGAGTTTCAGCTCCCATCTGTTCATGTCACTCCAGCACTTGGGGACTTACTAGTCTTCTCCATGATACTGTCCATTATCACCCAATCCTCTTAAACAGTTCCTTCCAAGCTGTTTCTGTCCGTCTTTTTCTTTCTGGATACACCTTCCTCTCTCTACCGTGCTACATTCCTTCGTCCACGCCGATGGCAAGAGCTGGATCTCCTTCATCTCCTTCATCTCCTTGGCAGCTCCCGCCATCCCCCCCCCCCCCCCATTTGCTGGTTGGGGACTTCCGTGCCTACCACCCGCTTTGGGGATCTCCACATCCTTGTTCGCGTGTCTCACTATTGATAGACGTCTTCCACCAAGCGGATTATGTTTGCCTCAGCACTGGGGAACCTATATTTTTGTCTGCTTCCACGACAAGTTTCTCTCATTTGGACCTTTCAGCCGGTACTGTTCAGCTAGCTCGGCACTTTCAATGGTTCGCTCTTGCTAATACACACTCTAGTGACCACTTTCCATATGCTCTTCGATTGCAGCCACAACTGCCATCTATGCGCCCGAAACGCTGGAATTTGTCCCAAGCCGATTGGACACTTCTGTCGTCTCTAGCGATATTCGATGACCGTCATTTCCTAGCGTCGACGATCAAGTCACTCATGTTACAGAAGTTATTCTTACTGCCATGGAACGTTCAATACCTCGCACCTCCGATTTGCCCCGGCGCCCACCAGTTCCTTGGTGGAATGATGCGTGCCGTGACGCAGTACGTGAGCGGCGACGTGCTCTTCGCGTTTTCCGAAAGCATCCTACTTCGGCCAACTGCATCCGCTTTTAGCAGTTACGTGCGCAGTGCTGTTGCGTCATCCGCGATAGCAAGAAGGCAAGCTAGGACTTCTTTACTAGCTCTCTAACACCTTCATTCCATCCTTAGAACTTTGGAGTCGAATTCGATGGTTATCTGGCGCGCCTGGTTTCTCCCCGATCTCTGGGCTCACTGTCGGGGTTGATACCTTGGTGGAACCTGTCGCAATTTATTAACTCATTGGGTCAACACTTTGCTGAGATTTTGGGCTCTCCAAATTACCCGCCAGCCTTTCTCCCGAAGAAACGTGCAGCAGAAGTGCGACCTCCTGCTTTCTCCTCTCAAAATAGCGACAGATACAACACTGTTTTCTGCATGCGGTAACTCCTACGCTCACTCTCTTCTCCCTCTTCTGCCCCAGGACCGGATGGTATCAACATCCAAATGTTGCTCCATTTATCACATCATAGTCTGCGTTACCTCCTTCGCCTTTATAAACGAATTTGGACCGACAGTAGTTTTCCCAGAAAATGGCGGGAAGCTATCGTCTTTCCTGTTCCGAAACATGGAAAGGACAAACATCTCCCCTCTAGCTATCGCCCCATTTCTCTCACGAGTAGTGTATGTAAGGTTTTGGAGCGTATGGTGAATTGCCGTTTAGCCTGGTGGCTGGAGTCACGAAGGCTTTTAACACCTGCCCGATACGGTTTCCGAAAGCATCGTTCTGCAATTAACCGTCTTGTTTCTCTCTGCATTTATATCATGAACAATTTTCTCCGAAAACGCCAAACAGTAGCAATATTTTTTGATCTGGAGAGAGCACACGATACCTGTTTGAAGACAGGCATCCTCCGCACACTGTCATCTTGGGGCTTTCGAGGTCGGCTGCCTCTTTTTATTCGTGAATTTATTGCAGAGCGCACATTTAAAGTTCGGGTGAACACTACTCTCTCCCGTACTTCCTCTCAAGAAAATAGGATACCCCAGGGCTCCGTTGCTAAGTGTTGTACTGTTTGCCATTGCCTTAAATCCAATTATGGATTGTCTCCTCCTTGGGATCCCTCTTTGTGGCCGATTTTGCGATCTACTACAGCCCTCAACGGACCAGCCTTCTTGAACAACGTCTTCAAGGATGTCTCGATCGACTCCACTCTTGGAGCATCGAAACGGGCTTCCACTTTTCTCCCAGTAAGACCGTTCGTCAATTTCTGCCTTCGTACGGATTTTCTCCCACCTTCCCTACATCTAGGCCCTGTCTACCTTCCGTTGGCGGACTTCGCTAAATTCTTGGGTCTTATTTTTGACAGAAAACTGTGCTGGTCCTCCCACGTTTCCTATCTTTCGGCTCGCTGTCTGCGATCCCTCAGCACCCTCCGTGTCTTGAATGGCACCTCCTGGGGAGCGGACCGAGTGGTCCTTCTCCGCCTCTATCGCGCATTAGTGCGATCGAAATTGGATTATGGAAGCATAGTTTACTCCTCCGCTCGGCCGTCAATTCTTCGGCGTGTCGACTCTCTCCACAACCGTGGATTACGTTTAGTGTCTGGAGCTTTTTACACCAGCCCTGTGGAAAGCCTTTATGCTGAGACTGCTGAACCTCCGCTTTCCAATCGGCGAGCTGTCCTGAGTCGTTATGCTAGCCATCTGTCTTCCATGCCTGCTAATTCGGGCCATGAAATTTTTTTTCGACGCCTCCTTGGATATAGGGTACGCTGGCCGTCCTTCCTCCCTACTACCACCAGGAGTCCGCTTCCGTCAACTGCTCCATTCTCTTTCGTTCCACTTTCCTAAAACTTTCTTGACAACTTGGGGTACAGCACCACCTTGGCTCCGGCCCCGGACCTGCCTGCTCCGTGACCTTTGTCAGTTTCCCAAGGATGGTACCCCTTCTCTCGTTAATCGTCGGCATTTGCTGCCCTATGCGCACAAATGAAGGATGCCACATTTATTTACACTGACGGCTCAAAAACATCATTTGGTGTTGGAAGTGCCTATATTGTTGGCAACACTCCTAATCGATTTCGGCTTCCCGACCAGTGTTTGGTTTTTACTGTGGAGATTTACGCTGTTCTCCAGGCTATCCAGTACATCCGTCATCAGCGGATGCAGTATATTATATGCTCAGATACGCTCAACTCTCTCCTCAGGCGCAAAGCTCTTGACCCTGTCCACCCTCTGGTCCACCGGATTCAGGACTGCCTCCACTTGCTACACTTGGGGAGCGTCTCTGCGTCATTCCTCTGGATCCCAGGAGACCGCGGGACTGCTACGGTCGCAGGTTCGAATCCTGCCTCGGGCATGGGTGTGTGATATGTACTTAGGTTAGTTAGGTTTAAGTAGTTCTAAGTTCTAGGGGACTTATGACCTAAGATGTTGAGTCCCATAGTGCTCAGAGCCATTTTTTTGATCCCAGGAGGCGTTGGTATCCATGGAAACGAGGCGGCCGATATAGCGGTCAAGGCTGCAGTCTCTCTTCTTCAGCCTGCTGTTAGCATGGTTCCCTTCACTGATCTACGGAGTGTTTTATGTCGTCTTTTTGCTCTTCTATGGCAAGCAAATTCGCCTACACTTCACAATAATAAATTGCGGGATGTGAAACTCGTCGTCGGGAGGAGGTAATTTTTACTTGACTCCGGATAGGGCACTGTCTTTTTAGCCATCGATATCTTTTAAGCGGCGATCCTCCCCCACTCTGTCCCCACTGCTCGCAACTGTGGACAGTGAGACACCTTTTACTTGAGTGCCCGTATTTTACTCCGTTACGCGGCCGTCTACAGCTGTCTCCTGATATATCTTCCATTTTAGCAGATGACACGCGCTCAGCCGATCGCGTCCTAGAGTTTGTGTCAGTGAGACGACGTCGGTCATTTGAAGTTCTTTTTGGGGTTTTGGTTTCCTAAGCTTTCCTTCTGTTTTTTAGTTTCCCCAATTTTTGAGTTCAGCTCCCAGTGCTGCTGATTTCCATTTTTTTTTTTTTTTTTTTTTTTTTTTTTTTTTTTTTTTTGCCTTTCCCTAAGCCACAGACTGGGCGCTAATGACCGTAGTAGTTTTGTGCCCTAAAACCAACACATAAAACTACCACTGGGAGATCTATACACACATAAAATGATTAATTTCTTGGTGATAAGCCCTGTCAATTCAATAGCTGATATTGCCAAGTGATTGTCTTCACTTGCTGTACTGAGGTCATGTCTTGATTTGAACTGTGTTCCTTTTCTGATATAAATGCATGCTTCTCCACCCCTTGAAGCAGTTCTACAGAAAGAGTTTGCCCTTTCATAAGATAACACTACGGCAGGATTTCTGTCTCTCTACACCAGTGCGCATTAACACAAACTACAGTGCAGTTCAAGGACTGGGGCTCAACTTCTATTAGTTGTTCGGGATTTGAACTTGTTCGGGATTTGAACTTGTTCGGGATTTGAACTTGTTCGGGATTTGAACTTGTTCGGGATTTGAACTTGTTCGGGATTTGAACTTGTTCGGGATTTGAACTTGTTCGGGATTTGAACTTGTTCGGGATTTGAACTTGTTCGGGATTTGAACTTGTTCGGGATTTGAGCTTGTTCGGGATTTGAGCTTGTTCGGGATTTGAGCTTGTTCGGGATTTGAGCTTGTTCGGGATTTGAGCTTGTTCGGGATTTGAGCTTGTTCGGGATTTGAGCTTGTTCGGGATTTGAGCTTGTTCGGGATTTGAGCTTGTTCGGGATTTGAGCTTGTTCGGGATTTGAGCTTGTTCGGGACTCGCATTACTCACAGCAAAATAAGCTATCACCTTCTAGTCGAACATCCCATATTTTCTATTTACTTATTTATACAGGGAACATTTCAGAATGATACAGGATTTATTGTAATACAAGGAAAAATAGATAGCCCAAGTGTACATACACATAGAATGTAGCCTATAGAAATGTTCTTCTGTGAGGATAGGTCAGATGGTCTGCTGTGGCCTTGCTGAAGCACTTATCCTGGCATTTGTCAGAAATTTCTGAAAACTTAAACAAGGATAGCCAGACAGAACAAAATCCGCCCTTCCAAATATGAGGTTATTGTCTTAACGATTGCACTGCTTCATTCGATTGCTCTATTGCGCAACATTCTCTTGATGATCCATAATCTTCACAAGACAAACTGCAATATCAAATATAGTTTAGTGCTCCGTTACGGTATATATTTTGGACACCTGCTGGCGACTTCAGGATCACAAGCATGCTGCAGAACCGCTTACAATTCCTCCAGTCCATCCAAAAAAGTGCAGGCTCATAAACATGCTATTAGCTTTATGCACGTCTGTCTTCCCTTCAGTCTGTGTAAGAGTATCAGTAGCCCTCCATTATGAGTAAAATGTTGAACTCATGAGTGACAAGACGAACATATCATGCACTACAGATCTTGGCATATTTTCTTGTAAAAACAAGTTGTAATAAAGTGCAGTGATGTGATAATGTGTTCCATTTCACCTTTACTTGCTATCTCTTAATGAGTTCTCTAAGTGATATTTCTATGCTATATACATGTAAAGTATGTTTCAGATGCCCCATTTAAAGAAATATGTTTCATCTCCTTTTCCCATCATCATCGTCGTTAATCCCCTTCTGAAATGGCCTGTAGATCTTTCTAATTTTTCAATCTCCTGGATTTTCTTTCTTTCATTGACTACTATCGTAACTGAGGCATATAAGGCCTGATGGAAATACTTATTGTGTTGTAATAGTTTCATCTAAGTCTGCATGGTTTTTCAGTCCTGTGATCCTTCCTTTATGGGGTGTACAGTTCAGTCTTGTTTTCTGTGTTATCTCCCCCAGGTATTTGAAATATTCTAGTTGTTACCTTTCTGTACTTCGTTACTAGTGGATCTCTGTGGATTTTCTGTCCATGTTTTTCGTATTTTCATAAGAGATCTGTAGTCCAGTTTTAGCAAGGATTACGTCTAGTGTCTCTGGAGCTTCTTTGGCTTCTTTCCTATTATTTATGATTGCTGTATCAGCAGCAAAGGCCAGACGTTATATATTGACGGTTCTATCCTTGGGCCCGCATATTTACCCCACTGAATCCTTTGTCCCACATCCTGATTATGTTATCCAAAACAGGCCATCTCCCTGTCCCACTCCTGGCTTAATTTCGAATGGTCCGGAGATATCTCCCACAAACTTCACTTTGGATGTTACATCTGTTAATGTTTCCTGGATTAGCTTTTCCGTCTTGCTGTTCACCTTCATTTCTTTCAGTGTGCAGAATAAAATTTATCTATGGAGTCGTAGGCCTTCTTGAAGTCGACGAATGTTACTGTGGTGTTCCTGGACATTCTTGTTCTTAATATTGTTCTCGTGCACTAGTTCTGCTCATTGCATGATCTTCCTTCTCTCTGAATTGAGGCTCTACCAGATTTCACAGGAATTTGGATAGAACTTTGAATGCCACAGACAGTAGAGATACTCCTCTGTAATTACTAGGGTCTCCTTTCTTGTGGAGGGGGTGTATTATGGTTGACTACCACTCTTCCGGTAAATTTTCTGTTTTGGAGATGCGTTCGATGACTGTATTTTGGGTGTAATGTTCTCACGGTCTAATTTCCCTGTCTCCGCAATCTTTCCAGATTCTCCATGTGCTGCTATTTTACAATATTATTTTCAGGATCCCTTCGTATATGGGTTTGGAATCGAGATTAGCTTCTGGCATTTGGAAATCTAGCCTTTGCATCGGTTTCTCAGTTTAGAAGGATGTTGAACTATTGCTCTAATATTTCAGTTCTTTCTAGGGTTTATATCCAGTGTTCCGTCTTGTCTTTTGAAGCATAAGCTCGGTGGCTGACATCCAGTCACATTTTCCCTGACTGTTGGGTAAAAATTTCGTGTGTTGTTTTTGTTGAAGTACTCTTGTATCTCTTTGCCTGTTATTTCCGTAACCTCTTTTCTTCTCAACGGATTATTTTCGGACTGGTCTCCTGTATTCAGTCGATTTCTTTCTTTTCAAGATCTTCTGGCTTAATTTTTTTACAGGTTTGTATTCACTTCTATTGCTTTGTCACATGTGATGTCAACTACGTATGTTTTATTTATCTCGTTGGTTTGCCCAATTTTATGAGTTCCTTCATTTTTTTTCTGACAGTTCCGCCCAGTCGTTACTGTGGATTTTCTTAATGTTTTTCGGTTATTTCCTTCCTACTTCTTGTAGGTACTCTGGATCTGTTCTGAAAGTTCTGTTGGTTCTCTTGATTTCTGTTGGATACAAATTTCGCTTTGGTGTAGGTGGTGACCCGGTTCGAACAACCCTTTCCTTGATTTTGTATTCATAATTTCTCTAGTGTTTTTCGTAGGTATCGCTGTGTGGTCTGTTTGAAATTCTATTAGGGTGGTGTTGGGGATTTCGAAGTTGGTAATTTCTCGTATAGTTTCTACAATTGCATTGACATGATTTTGAGGTAGAGATTCCTGCAGAAGTTCATTAGACCCCCTCCATTCTTGTTTGTCCTTTTGTAGGACGTGTTTTTCCTGTTTTGAATGTTTTCGTTCCCTGCCCAACTGGACGTTAGTCTCCTAGTAACTGTCACGTGGTTCGTGAGCACTTCGTTGGCTTCTTCCCCATCTCCCCTGAAATCTTCTACCATCTGTGAGTTTTCATGTGGTAGTTATCTGCGAGGTCATGAGCACTTAGTCTATAGGCCTTGTTTTCAGATCGTATCGTGAGGTAGATTTTTGTTCTGATTTTCACGTGAAATCTGTTTGAGTTCAGTACCAATTTGTTTACTGCAAATCCAGCTCCGAAGAGTTTGAGATTATTTCCAGGAAAGTCTAAGTGTGAGTTCTGTACTTTTCCGAGTCAAAGTTGTTCCCGATCTGAAAATCGTACTTCCTAGATTTCCAGAATTTCGATATTGAATTTGTCCGTTCTGTTTGTCAGTTGTTTCAACATATCTGGTTTCAGTAGGGTGTTCATGTTGTGTTTTCACATAAAATATTCTTAGTTGTTAGGGTTTTTGAGATACTCGGATTCTTATATTAACGATATGCCTGATCCCAACACAATCAGATGATCGGCTCTTTTACCGGGTGTTACCGACTTGAGCCCGGGATAGTTGATTCTTTCCCATTGTTCTGCCATGATGGCTGGTTTGTGTTGGGTCTGTGAGGTCGCCTGTGATTGAATCTTCTGGAACTCAAAACTCCAGTCGAAGTGATCCCTGAAGATTCAATTACAGCCGAGCTCCCAGTCAACAGACGCTGGCCAGAGTACTGGTGACTACGACACAGACTTGTCTGGATTTTTGGGTTTCAACCGTAACTCTAGAAAGGGGCCCCACAAGCTGCTATCACCTGGAGCCAAATGTACCCAGTTTTCTTTAACGTGGCTGTTACTTCTCTCCACTCTTCCTCACTTTCAAGGTGAGATCCTGGCTTTTAGACTGAGTTCCTTTGCCAAATTGACACAATTTTATTTCTCGATAGAAAGAGCGATTTTGAGTTTGCCCCTCCTTGGTATGTTCAAACTGACTCTTACTCCGCGATTAGCACCGTATAAAACTGAGATGATACTAAATTTTCCGTGATTTGCGCAGCAGATTTTTAGATCCTGAAAATAAACTCTTTCATAATCGCAGCACTCAGTATTTAGATCTTGTTCACAAGGCTTGTAGAAGACATGTAAATGTGGTTGGCACTAGGACGATATCTTCATCGGAATGCAAACGCACTGACGCACTCAATTAAGTAGGAAAAAGTAAACCTTTTTAAAACAAACTACTGCTAATTGTTTAAGAACGGACTTTAATTTTAGTTACAAACTTTACTTTAGCATTGGTATGTAGTACAGCTATTACTTTACGAACTACTGTACTTCCAAACTGAGATCGTAAATAAGTTTAATAACACTACGTGTGGAACACGTAGATATTTCGCAAATGCTGCGGAACCCTGGATACGAATAAACAGAAAATCATACATAAATTTTTTTCACAGCATTATGAACTGTCCGTCCGGTCACTGAAATGTTAGTAATCTTTCTGTAGTCTTGGTAGCTGTCTAACTACAAACTGGTTATAGAATGTGAGTCATGTGATATGAAGACGTTACCGTCGCAAGTAAATGTGATGGAATAGTGAGAGCAGACGAGATGCCACATACACGTCTCACTGAAGTGAAAACAACAAATAAAAGGGTGTAAACCCTGTTACTACAAAGGAATTCATGAGTCAAGATTTCCAAAACCGAACGCAACTTCAAAAACGTTAAAAACATATGTTTTAACAGAGCATAGAGGAAACTGTGTGATTGTGAAACTTGCGTTCATTGTTGTAGCTTATGTGACAAACTAAAGCTATGTGTCTTCATAATTTCCCTGGTAGTGATCACATTCACATTACACGAACATCTATATCAGACAAAGAGGCATATCTCACTCACTTACCAGTCGTACAAATTAGGTGCGTCGGTAAGAGATTCCTGTCATATGAGACACGTACTATAGCTAATTCCGCGTATGGCACACACTAGACATGTTTCCCGGTGGAGGATTCGTTTGACCTGTCGCCGTTTCATCAAACTTTTGCGGTTCCCATTCGAAAGTCACTTCCTTACCGCTGCTACTAGAGTAGTTGTGCAGAATCAACTGTCATTACAGGTGCCTACCTTACACCTCCATGTGGCAAGCGGACGTTACACCACGACACCGATACAAATCTGAACAAAGTGACAGGTGAAAAAAATTGGCACGGTAGCTATTTGAACACGGTTCGCCCGCTTACCCACTACGCCATTTTATCTGTTGCTCTACGCTACACTTCCTGTTCTTGGATCTTCACGTCTTCAATTATGCCGTTTTTTCAGTATATCATCTTCCTGTTCTCATGCTTGATTTATGTTCAGTATTTGTCGGTCTGTCCACTAAATCTGAGGAGCGGAGGGATGGGAGTTTGTCTTGTTAAGACATAACAAGTGCTGCACTAGTACATGTGCTTCTCAACCGAGGTTCAGTTCTTCGAGCCTATATGATATTACTAAGAGAGCGCCAGCCGTCTTAGGAGGGTAATGCGGTAAACTAGGGCACTACATGTGGTGAAACTCGAACGCTGTACAGGCAGCACTAAAGACATTGCGCCCAAGTTTTAACTGTCTGCCACTTCCTGATGGAATGTCCATTTTTTAACTGTTTCCTTTCCCGCTTGGGTTTTCCACCTGAGTTATCGTCCTTTTAACAATTGACGCGTGGGCTGTCAACCGCGTTTTACTTTTTATCCGCCAAAGCAATATGGCGAAGGCCATTGAATTTTTAGTTTAGGACCTCTGTTTCTGTATCGTCTTTTTTAGCCCTTTTTCCACAAGCCTGTTTCAGCTGTCTTCTATTATGTCAGTTGGGACTTACGTATAGTCGTTTTTAACTCCTCTGTCTTCATGTTCTATAGTTTTGACTTGGGCGCGTATGCCCCCCCCCCCCCCCCCCAGTTGTTTTTTCGCCCTAAAGCAAAACAAAACCAAATAATCATCGCTACAGCAGATAAGTCATCTGGACTGGGTTGATGGTGATGTGATGGAGAACATTTTTGCTTTTTTGTTATGTCAATGGAAGCTCTTCAATGTTCACCCATGTATGATTAGGGAGATGCGTGCTGCAGCCTCTCTGTCGGCATAGTCTTGCAATGACGAAACAAATCCTCTAACGTAACATTTAACCCACAATTCTGCTGCCCATTTCACCATTGTTTGTTCGGATATGGGAGTATGGATAACAGCATCACAGGACATTACTGGCTGTCACGTCGAAGCTGACCTTTGTCAGTTATGACAAACGAACTACATACGTCGAATAAATGGCCTGCTTCCAGTGGTCTTGGTGTATCAGAGGTTTGACCAACATAGTCCATGATCAATGGCTGAGCTTAATTTCAGCTTGTATTAAGAGTATATCTCTCTTCCCAGTCACAAGAAGTTCTTAATATTGTTAACAGGCCACGTATGGAGTATCCTTCAGTTGTATTTACATACCAGATCGTTCCAATCATAACAAAGGAGCAGCGCAAGTAAATTACATATCCCTCTTCATCTTTTTTGCATGCTTACTCTGCCGTTATGGCTCACTCCAGTCCTCAGTCAGCAAGTGTCACAAAAAATCGGAAGCTTTCGGTTAAATAGCATATGTATTCGTCACAGCATTTATCTGCCTGCTGACTATAGACGTCGAAGTAGCAGCAACTACTCAGCTGCTGAACGCAAGCGAGCGGTATTTGCAGAAAATGTGGGAACCGAGCACACAATTGGCACCCAGACCATTTTAGCGATAAGAGTCTGCTCTTTCTTGTGCTGGACTAAATGACTCTGACAACAGCATTTCTTCTCGTAGGCAGAATGTAGGTACACGGGGAGTTGGAGAAGTTACGTATCTGTCCCAGTTTTTAAATCGTCTTCCCTAATGTTTTGCTTTCCTCGTGACTTTTCTGCAAGCCATATGTGGCATTTCTCGCCACTCGTTCGGTACGACCCTCCTCTAATGACCACATCGTCGACGCACGTGCGACACCCCTCTTGACTGCAACGCTAGCTGAATCGGACTTAGTCCTAGCCGAGACGCAACCTTAAGCTCCCAATGCTGCTCAAATGTTCCGGGGATTTAAAAAAGTAAGCTAGATTGCAGTCCTAGGATTGAATCTTCAGGTGATGAATCACAAATTTTGAATTGAATGCGGATGAGGGAAACGCTCATTAATGGAATAAGAGGCACATTCAAATTTAACTTAATAGTACGTTACAATCAAAGCAAGACAAGTGCAAGGTAATGAAACAAAATTTTAAGCTTTACTCTGTATGTACAATAAAGTTACTTAAGAAAAAGGGCAAGTTCCGTTGAAGCTAATATTAGGCAAAATTATGAGAGGGGTATCTAGGTGGCAGGGGTAAAATACAGGGAGCGAAAGTCTATTTACAATTTGTACAGAAACCAGATGGCAGTTACAAGAGTCGAGGGACATGAAAGGGAAGCAGTGGTTGGGAAGGGAGTAAGACAGGGTTGTAGCCTCTCCCGATGTTATTCAATCTGTATATTGAGCAAGGAGTAAAGGAAACAAAAGAAAAATTCGGAGTAGGTATTAAAATCCATGGAGAAGAAATAAAAACTTTGAGGTTTGCCGATGACATTGTAATTCTGTCAGAGACAGCAAAGGACTTGGAAGAGCAGTTGAACGGAATGGACAGTCTCTTGAAAGGACGGTATAAGATGAACATCAAAAAAAGCAAAACGAGGATAATGGAACGTAGTCGAATTAAGTCGGGTGATGCTGGGGGAATTAATTAGGAAATGAGACACTTAAAGTAGTGAAGGAGTTTTGCTAGTTGGGGAGCAAAATAACTGATGATGGTCGAAGTAGAGAGGATATAAAATGTAGACTGGCAATGGCAAGGGATGCGTTTCTGAAGAAGAGAAATTTGTTAACATCGAGTATAGATTTAAGTGTCAGGAAGTCATTTCTGAAAGTATTTGTATGGAGTGTAGCCTTGTATGTAAGTGAAACATGGACGGTAAATAGTTTGGACAAGAAGAGAATAGAAGCTTTCGAAATGTGGTGCTACAGAAGAATGCTGAAGATTAGATAGGTAGATCACATAACTAATGAAGTATTGAATAGGATTGGGGAGATCAGAAGTTTGTGGCACAACTTGACCAGAAGAAGGGATCGGTTGGTAGGACATGTTCTGAGGCATCAAGGGATCACCAATTTAGTATTGGAGGGCAGCGTGGAGGGTAAAAATCGTAGGGGGAGACCAAGAGATGAATACACTAAGCAGATTCAGAAGGATGTAGGTTGCAGTAGGTACTAAGAGATGAAGAAGCTTGCACAGGATAGAGTAGCATGGAGAGCTGCATGAAACCAGTCTCAGGACTGAAGACAACAACAACAACAGTGCCTGGTCACCTGTTAGTTGAAGCTAAAGTGAAAAGAGAGTCATGGAACTTAACGTCTGCTGCAAATGCGTGTCCTAAACCCTGATTGATTCTACCTTTGAACTTCCTGACTTGCCGATGCTGCATACACGCTCGCCGTAATGTTTGTCACGGTGTGATGCGCTCGATGATACGGAGACGGTATGTAATCCGCTGTTATGACCGCATGATGGAACTGGACGTCGCGTTGCACGTGTCGAAGTCATGCCCGATCTGCCACCGTGAAGTTGTTTCCTTTCTGGCGTGCCGGAAACGAATCACCATTCTCCCTTGTTCTGAAATTGCTTTAAATTTCTTCCCCTTCACATGGTGCGAGATCAATCAACGTCTCCTACGACCATATGACGTAACACGGCAGTTCACCAGATCAGTGCCGTTCGTATATCTTCCACCCTCGCTATATTCCGCCAGAAAGCAGGAGGCTGGGTGAGATGTTTGTACCACACAATCCCTGCACTACCCATTCTCTTACTGTGTTAGCCGTCCGTGGAAAATATTCAGACTACAGATGTCACTGCAGGGGTGAATTCATCACGCCGCAGTTTCGTGTCCCAGAACGAGGGCTCTTTCATACAAAGCAGGCCGCGGCCGCTGTACCAGACAATGGCCCGCATATTCCCGGATCGTCTCTAGCGAGGCCCTTTCACTAAGCAGCTCTCCGCCGTTCCATTAAGCTCGTTTTACACGAGCGACTTTCTGGTCAAAATAGACTACCCGAAGTGCGTGCGCCTTTCGTGCCTGCGTGAAAATCCGCGACCAATCACGACACGTGTCAATGACATCAGTGACCTATAGATTGTGCCGAGTGTGTTGTAAATTCCAGTGTGTGCTGCACGCTGTGTGTGCTGTCTGACATCGGGCGTTCTAGCCTGGTAGAGCTCACAAGTATTATAGAAATGGATTTCGTGTCGTCTTAATCTTTATTACGTTGTTGCTTTGCTTTTGTGGCACATCGAAAGTTACACAAGGTCCTGGTGTTTTTTCCTGCTAATATGGTCTACGAGAGATGAAATGTCTGAAACCTACACTATGCGTAAATAAAAACTAAATAGAAAAACGTGTTTTAATGAAAATTGTTTGAACAGTGCAAAAGTGAGAATTATTGAACGAGATATTGTTATTTAATACTTAGCAATAAAACAAGATACAAAGCACAAAACAAAAAGGCGTTACTTCCTGGGTTCTGCATATTGTCTGATGTAATATTTTCTCGCGCAAATAAATGTGTGTGTTCTGAAATTTTTGGATGATTCTTTCCCTATTCTTTTAGTTCTTAGGATTGTGAACAATTTACAACACGACTTCTGACAAGAACTTACACTATGAATTCTGCTCTGATCACTAACAAAAGCTTTTGCCATAGCTTCTTCCTACATATTGTTAGTACATATAGATTTTCCGTAAAAACAATAGTCCCTCCTAAAATCAGCGTCACAACTCATATGCCAAACTGCACAGCAGACAGCTCTCTCAACTCCGGCAATTTCGTCGCCGACGTGTAAACAAAAATAACTCAAAACAGACGAGATCCATTACGGGAATAAAACGCCAAGGACACTACAGTAGATGCACTTGTCTAGTCAACTGACAAGCCTTTCGTGTAAAAGGGGCTTTAAGTGCCCCGTTTTCAGCGGTCACAGAGCTCATGGCTCTCCTCCAGATCCAGAAGGAAAAGTACACAGCACCGAGTTTGAGAGGTGTAAATCATTTGGCCAACCACTGTACGTAAGCATATCATATAAGTAGACCTCACAATCTACTTTACAATCCCATTGTACAACCAAACAACGATGGTGCAGACATAATTACGAAAAGGGACCGGCCAATTGGCATGCAGCTTTTCACACATTAAACCCTAATCTTCGTTCTTTTAGCTCATACAGCCTTAAATTGACGGGCTTGGCTCGACGGGCTTGGCTCGACGGGCTTGGCTCGACGGGCTTGGCTCGACGGGCTTGGCTCGACGGGCTTGGCTCGACGGGCTTGGCTCGACGGGCTTGGCTCGACGGGCTTGGCTCGACGGGCTTGGCTCGACGGGCTTGGCTCGACGGGCTTGGCTCGACGGGCTTGGCTCGACGGGCTTGGCTCGACGGGCTTGGCTCGACGGGCTTGGCTCGACGGGCTTGGCTCGACGGGCTTGGCTCGACGGGCTTGGCTCGACGGGCTTGGCTCGACGGGCTTGGCTCGACGGGCTTGGCTCGACGGGCTTGGCTCGACGGGCTTGGCTCGACGGGCTTGGCTCGACGGGCTTGGCTCGACGGGCTTGGCTCGACGGGCTTGGCTCGACGGGCTTGGCTCGACGGGCTTGGCTCGACGGGCTTGGCTCGACGGGCTTGGCTCGACGGGCTTGGCTCGACGGGCTTGGCTCGACGGGCTTGGCTCGACGGGCTTGGCTCGACGGGCTTGGCTCGACGGGCTTGGCTCGACGGGCTTGGCTCGACGGGCTTGGCTCGACGGGCTTGGCTCGACGGGCTTGGCTCGACGGGCTTGGCTCGACGGGCTTGGCTCGACGGGCTTGGCTCGACGGGCTTGGCTCGACGGGCTTGGCTCGACGGGCTTGGAACATTTAAATCAGTAATTACTATTCCTATTGTGGAAAATTAACTTAAACAAAGAGACTTGAACTCTAAGCAGCAACAGTGTGTTGACAGGCGCTCCCACCAATGGAGAGGGCAGACTCGTTCGCCACCCCGACTACCCTGCAGCGGCAGTTCCTGTCTGCTGTGCTGGACCGCCTGTGGCCAAAGCTGGAATGGCAGATGGCCAGCAGCGCGGTGCTGGACGTGGGCTGCGGTTCCGGTGACGTCACAGCGCTCCAGCTGCTACCGCGGCTGCCCGTCGATGTGCGCGTCGTCGCTGCCGACCTGAGAGACTCTGCAATAGCCCATGCTGCTTCCAGATTCGTCGGACCGCGTCTTTTTTTCCTTAAATTGCACATAGGCACGCGTCGCATCCAAAATACAGCTGTCTGGCGCCTTGGACCATACTCGAAGGTCTTCTCCTTTTTCTCTCTGCAGTGGGAACAGCGTCAGGGGTAAGCATTCTCATGATACCTATATTATTAGAAACCATGTCATACTTAAACAGTTCCACTTACTCAGGTGTGTAAAGAATTTTTCACCGAAAATTAAGCCTCGGGCATGGATGTGTGCAATGTCCTTCGGTTAGTTAGGTTTAAGTAGTTCTAAGTCAAGGGGACTGATGACCTCAGATGTTAAGTCCCATAGTGCTCAGAGCCATTTGAACCATTCTGAACCGAAAATTAAAAATTGGGACAATAATGGTAAAGACTGCATTCCTTTACTACATACAAGTCCAAAACTTGTTTCATCTAGCTAAGGAGAGGAAATGTGTTTCCATAACCAATGAAAGACAACGATCAATGTTATTTTAGAGGCGAAATTAAAATATCTAAATATTTTTTAGATTGTTTTTTTGCGCCAAAAATTTTGACAGGAAATGCAGCGTAGTTCTAATTTACAGTTGGACTGGGATTTAAGAAGTCAGGTGGAATTGACGGAACGCAAGCTAGCCCCCACTCGTTGAGAAAATTGACGACTTGTTACTTCTAAGTCGTGGACTAGTTAACGACCTGACGGCAAAGTATGGCTCTACAATCAAGGTGCGTCGTCCACTGCCGTGCACCTGCTCTAATAATGGCACTAACTATCTAATATCAGGTTTTTCCGAAGTACGCTTAGCTTTACACCGAAAGTCCCGCTGTCAGTTTCAGGTTTATCTACATTTCTGTACAAAGTATCAAGATTTCCGTTGTCTTTTAGGATTACTTCGAGCTATGGGACTTAGTTCGCCCACAGCATTAGGCGTGCATACTCAAAAGACGGTTAAGGTTAAAGGTTCTATCTGCATAGCACACTGGGAAGCTGATGCACGGTAAGTTTCTTAGATGAGAGTATGAATCCCTTCCTGGAACTCAGCCTATCAACCGCTGATAGCTTCCAGTTTGAATAGTACATAGTGCTCTCTTCGTCTGCAAGCAACAACTAGAACCAATGTTGTAGTTTCAAAACGTCACAATTCACCGTAAAGAGTTACTGATAAAAATTCATTTATTATACTTCCTAATTTGGTCCGGGAACCATCGTCACGTATCCTGTATAGCTATGGAAAGAACGCTTGAAAACCATTAAAGACTTAACTATCAATATGACGCTAACAGGTGTACATGATGGCAAAAAACTCGCAGCATTATACGTCACACATTCATTTAAAAACTTTATACCTGGATTCAAGACACTGCAAAATCAGTGGTTCCCCATTGGAACTAGAAGTAAGACGTATAACGTAATGTAACAGTATGTCAATGCATATCGTGAAGTATTTAAGTACATACATTAAATAGCAAAGAGATCCCTTCGCTGAAAACGTCGTCTAAAGTAAATTAAAATTATTTAGTAATCAATGTGAGTTAACTATATTTTATGATTTACTTTAGACAACGTTGTCAGTCAACGACCGTACATGAGATGCAACTGTTGTTCTAATCAGCTGTATGAGGTGGGGTTTGAGCTATCTGGGTCTGTTCTATACGAAATCCAGGCACACTCCGAGCATGTCAGAAGCCTGAATAACCACCTTCTTGCAACGCGGACGTGCAGGAAGTGTCTGCGAGGTACTGGAAGGTACAAGCAGGGGCGTGGAACCTTACTGACTCCTGTGCCGTGGGTAGCTGCCCTGAGTTTCACGGTTGAGGACCAATAGCGTGAACAGCCCCACCGGTCGAGGTGGTCCCACGGATTCTCGATTGGGTTTAAATCCGGGGGATGGAGGTGGGTGGGGGTGGGAACCTTCGAACCACGCACTTACATTGCGAGCTGTGTGACACGTTGCATTGTCCTGCTGGTATATGTCATCGTACCGAGAAAAACAAACAGCAAGTAAGTGTGAACATGGATGGATGCTCACTCACACACACACACACACACACACACACACACACACACACACACACACACACACACACACACACACACACACACTTGTCTTAATAGACTGTGTCTTCGAAACGACGAGATCACCCAGGAAATGCCATGGAACCATTCCTCAGACAATAAAGCTTCCTCCTCCGGTCTGGACCCTTCAGACTGCTGTTACAGGGCCTTATATACCAACGGCCATCTATCTGATGACGTGTAAAATATGATTCATCTGAAAACGTCACCTATCGCCACTCCGTGGAGGTCCATTTGTGGTATTGGCGAGCGAATTCCAGCCTTCGTCGCCGATGAACAGCAATCAGCGTGGCTGCGTGAACCAGGCGCCTGCTGCAACGACATTCGGCTGTAGCTCCTTCGTTCATCTGGGTGGTTTGTTGGTCAGCAGTTTCAAATCTCTTCACCCGTACACGTCTTCGCAGCCGCCGTTCACCCTTGTCATCTATAGCCGCTGGTGTACCACAGTTGTCTCGGCACCGGGTTTGGATCAGTATACTTCTCTTACGGCGGCACGCAAACAGTACAGACTTAGCCCCTTCTGGAATGCTTCCATCATCGGCCCGAAAGCAAATGATCATGCCCATTTGTACTTCAGATAAATCGCTCTGTTTCCACTCTACGTCAACGACCGCACTGTTTTTTTTCTGTAGTGTTTTTTTATCAATAATAATAATTATACATCATAACCTACTTCCTTATATGATTAGTGGGTCTTACTTTCTAAGTATGTTAGACACAATTAGCAGCTAATTACAGTGTAGTGGGTTGTGAGCTACAGCTATACTCTAATTACAATGGGCAGCTATTCTTACACTTATTAGTTTTTAACTTCTGAGATTTTAACTAACTCTACTGCCTGCAGCGTCACAGATGTGTCAGAAACGTATATAAACCTACTTTAGTGCTTTGCCCATCGAGCTAATCCCGATGGGCGTGCCCTTGACACTGGGCAGGCCAGGATGTTATTCGCTGCAGGTTCCGAATACTAGGTTCCGAATACTAGGTTCCGAATACTAGGTTCCGAATACTAGGTTCCGAATACTAGGTTCCGAATACCAGGTTCCTAATCTAATTTCTGCTAACTAATTCTAACCTAAGTCAATTCCGGTGCATTGTCTAGTCCTTGATGTTATTCCCCACTCCCCCCTAATCCCGCACGTGGCGGATTCCAGACTGTGAAGGTCGGCCTGTCCACGCGCAGGCGGTATGGGAGTAGGGCGCGTATTTAGTACTAGCATTTCTCTAGTTTTATTGTAATTTGTGTTGATTAGTTTATTTCCCCCATGTATTCTTTTAGCACTTTTCGTGATACCTCGTCTGCAAGTTTATTTAGTGTTTGAAAAGTGTCTCGTTGCCTTACGAGGTGGTATGTGTCATGGTCAGGTAGTTGGTCACGTAGTGTGGAAGCAACATCATTGAAGAGGGGACACTCGTAAATCACATGATCGGGAGTGCTCTCCGGTTCACCACATTCACACGCGGGTGTGGCCCTCTTCCCGAACCGACATAAGTATGTCGGGTAGGGCCCATGTCCAGAGAGAAAATGTATTAGTCCTCTGTTGGGTTCAAAGTATTTCATTTTTAGTCGTTCCCTAATGTTTGGAATCAGTTCATATGTCCTACGCCCTGTTTCGTCAGTCTCCCATAGTTCTTGCCATAGTTGTTCTCCCCTTTGCCGAATCTCACCCTTGTCCCTAGCCCCAGTGCCTAAAATCTCTTCTATCTTCGTTGCATTTCCCTTCTTAATCCAGAACCACGCGGCCTGCTCTCTGATTTTGATGTCCAGGGGGCAGAGCCCCGTTATGACCAATAGCGCTCCCCCTGGTGATGTTCTATAAGCCCCCACAGATCTAAGTATCATGTTCCTTTGAACCCTTCTCACTGTCATGGCGGGCACAACCCTCGTGAGCTTGTGTGCCCAGACTCCCGAGCCGTAACCCACTATTGATGTTAATATGGTATTATGGTAGAGTCTTATGAGGTGAGAGGAAAGATGAAATCTTTTATGTCCGATGGATATGAGAGTGTTCAATGTTTGAAGGGCTTTCTGAGTTACGGTTTCAATGTGTTTCCCGAAGTTCCACTTCTCATCAATGATGATGCCTAGGTATCGTGTGTCACGTCGCCGAAGGACCGGCGGCGCTCGATTCGTACAGTCGGGTTACAGATTAATTGTCCCTTCAATAACAAGTAGGTAGACTTGTTCGGTGATATCGTCATTTTAGTGTTTTGGCACCATAGTTGTAACTTGTTTAGGGCACTTTCTATTTTGGGTTCCATGTCTTCGCGGCTACGGCCCGCATCCCTCCACCACGACACCCCCCCCCCCCCTTCCGCTCCCTCTGACATACTTGATACACTCTACGCTACTAATGACGCCACCTGCTGCCTTTCAACGGTTTTTGCACGTTGAGGTCGAATGTAGGCGGTGGTCACATTAATGTGGCTGCAGTGTGCGCATTCAGGCAGTTCAGTAGGCATGCAATGTAGTGTATTAGTTCAAAGTGTTAAAGGTTTAGTCAAATCACATTAGTTGCGCACTATATCGAAGTTATTTTAATCAGCAAGTATGTGATGTTTTATTTTCAATGACCCCATTTTAGCAATAACGACAAACTTAAATGTCACTACATTCCTAAATATTGTCAGCCTACAAATTATAGGTTTATTCTTTCTTTCTTTCACTACCGCCTTTATCCCGCATTGTGCGCAGGGTCGGTATGGTTAAGTGTAAGGGGTGGCCGGATGCCCTTCCTGCCGCCACCCATACCCCCCAGGACGGAAAAAGTGTAACACAGTGCTGCTACATGCAACGTATTGAACGTTAAAGTCTTACGTCGCACGTATTCTCATAGTAACGTCTTACACGTATCGTGTACAATAATAAGATAGTAGATACTATTCATAACGTACTGTAGTTATCGATATATGCAGATCTCTGAAACATCTTCGGTTAGACGCCATAAAACTTTCCTGGGTGTGGTACCGCGTCATAATGTATAAAACTACTGCTGCTGGAGGAAAACTTAGACTTAATCAGCTGGGCAGTCAGGAGTAAATGAAGTGCCTGCACTGGCAACGTTGTAAGTTGTCTAACATCGAGAACCAGTCCCTAGTACATTTCTACTGCTGACTACGTAATTTCCATTGCTATTTGGCAACAGGTAACAGTTCTTAAATGCTATGTACCTAAGGATTTCGTAATATATATTCTCTCTTAAATCACTTAGTGTCGTATCTAAATCTCCAGTGTCGAACCGTGGATCTTATATTTTGACACCACTGGTTTTACTTATATTTTGCCGTGTATGCTATTTCGAATAATTTGTGTGTGAGAGAGAAACGTATATTGTGAGACTTTGACAAAGTGTGCACCAGATAGTGGTATACAGACAGTTAAGTTTGGAATGCTTTCCATGTGACTTCTCAGTTGGTTTGCGGATCTAAACTGATTGTATAATAGTTTTATCAAGAGTTCTTCACAGTGAATTTTGATTTTTTAAAGTATTAAGTGTTGGGTACCAACTACTCAAAGCAATTCAATAGTCATTAATAGAAGCTAACTGAATGTTAAAAAGAATGGTATGGTGGTGTTACACACTTATGTCTACCTTTGTCTCGGAAAAGTTGCGACGGCGACGCACCGTAGCATAGAAGCCCTGAGGCCTTGGCAGGTCAGTGGAGACAGTTGGCGCCACTTCTACACACACGTTGAGCTCCGTTCAGTAACATCCCACATTAGTTCGATAGGGTTCGTATCCGGCTATTTGAGGTGGCTATCTCACAACCTGGAACTCGCCACTGTGTTCCTCGAAACACTCAATCACACTCCCGGCCTTCTGACACGGTGCATTATATTGCTGAAAAATGCCACTGCCGTCGGCAAACACGATCGTCATGAAGGAGTGTAAGTGGTCTGCAACCAGTGTACGATCATCCTCGGCCCCCATGAAGCCTTGCACGCATGGACTGTGCGGCTGGTCCCGGCGGAGGTTAGTCCTCCCTCGGGCGTGTGTGTGTGTGTGTGTGTGTGTGTGTGTGTGTGTGTGTGTGTGTGTGTGTGTGTGTGTGTGTGTGTGTGTGTGTGTGTGTGTGTGTCCTTAGGATAATTTAGGTTAAGTAGTGTATAAGCTTAGGGACTGATGACCTTAGCAGTTAAGTCCCATAAGATTTCACAGACATTTGAACAAGCCTTGCACGAGCTCCACGGTACCCATGGATGCCCAAGTGAATGTCCCCCAGAGCATAATGAAGCCGCGGCCAGCTTCTCTCCATCCTACAGTAGAGATTTGAAGCAACTGTTCCCCTTGGAAGACGACCGACTCGCTCCCTCCCACCGGCATGGTTGAGGTATCGGGATTCATCACACCACGCAACAATCTCTCACAGCGCCAGCGTCCAGTGTCAATGGTGAAGTACACACTTCAGTCGCAGTTGGAAATGTAGTGTTAGTACTGGCACATGTGTGGGTCGTTGGCTGCGGAGTCCCATCGTTAAGTGTGTTCAGTGCACTGTGTGTTAACACACACTTCTACTCTACCCAGCATTAAAGTCAGATGTCAGTTCCGCCACAGTCTGCCGCCTGTATGTTTTACCTGTATGCTCAGCCTGTGACGTCAGACATCAGTAATGAGGGCTGGTCGCCCAACCCCACGACGTCTGGACGTCGTTCCACCTTTGTTTCGCCACATGCTGAAGACTCTCGCCACAGCACACCTCGAATACCCGACGAATAGAGCAGTTTCCGAAATGCTCGTGCCAAGCCTCGGAGCCATCACAATCATCCCTCTGTCAAACTCAGGTAGACGTCGTGTCTCTTCCATTCTACACAAGGACAGCACGCTCACTTACATGCATCGTGCGTATGTCTGACTAGCATTATTCGTCGCCAGGTGACACTGCTATGCCTGGACGATTTCATATGGATACTAGGCTGGTAGTCATAGTGTTCTGGGTGATCAGTGTACATGGGTAAAAAGAGGGAAATGGTATGGTGCGGCAGACAAGCTACTAAATGGGAGTAATGAAAATGTAGGATCAGGAAGATTCCCTGTTATTAACGCATCAGCTTTTTGAATTATCCAAAGGACAGAAAGAAAAATTGTGAAAAAATTGTGAATATGAGAGGTGAATAGACAAAGTTCTGCGCCCATTTAGCATTTCCCTCATTTCACCTCATAAAAACCTCTGTTGCCGAGTTGCGTCGTGCTATTCCTCTTCGATCCAGTTCACCATCATGGAATCCGTTTAGCCACTGATGCCTTCCACACTATCGTGGTCAATAGCCTTCTGGTTGACCGTGGGATACCTCCCCTCCTGGTTTGCCGGTACCAGCTCCTGGTTTCCAGTGTCATCACGAACTAGGTGTACCAGGGGAAGGTAAAGGTCAGCACAAGGGCTGTGGTGTGGAAGGGAAACCCCATGGGTAACACAACAGCAGTACCATTCACAGTTAAAACTCTTAAAAAGAAAATTTATGTAACAATTGGCAAGCTTAATTTGATAAACCAACATTAACTAATTACATGTATTTTCTTTAAATCTCTCAGCTTGAACAATCTGATATATTTAAAATAACAATCTCTTTAAAAAGGCTAAAAATAATTTAATTAATGAAGACAATAATTTTCTTAAATACCTTGTATCATAAGTAGCTTTCACAAATACCAAGAAAATATTCAGAATAATGGTATTAATAAGTAACATATTTGCTTTACATATCTAGCAATTATTAAGGCAATCAAAATCCTCAACTAATAGGAACTCCCTAATTTCGTGCCAAAATTTAAGGCTCACAAATATTGACGTTAAGATAATGATTGATCAAGTTTATAACATCAATAATACCAACACAATTAAGACCATTGGTCACTTCGTCTCAGAAAAAAATTCTCATGGCACACAACTGGCTAAAATCATAGAACTAACATTGAATAAATATCTGGTAATAATTTACAGAGATTAAAACGTGATTAAACGATTTTCGTGCTTGCACACAGAATGTAAAAAAATGCTGCTAGGCACACACTGAAATACATTTCAGTTGCAAGGTGGTAAGTTAATTAAGCGATGCACTTTAACAGACCATTAAACGTAATAATTTTAACACAAGTGTTATGTACATAACTTTGTCCATAATAATACAAGGTGCCCACCTCCTTCGTCACAACAATATTACAAACAAGTTTACCGCATTTGGCAGTTTCCTCCCTCCATCAACTGACGGGCCCAGACCATTTGGACCACCATATGCAACTTGAAATGCTTTCCCAACAACATGGAGGGAAAGGTGACCAATTTCAGGACCCGAGGAGCAGCGCACTAAAACAGGCTAAGTTTATAACATTACCAAGGAGCATCATTTGGTCACACCAAAGCTTATATTGTTTAAAGGGGCGCTTCGTATATGAGCGTTGACACAAGGTTAAACTCCTTATCTGACAAGAATGGAACCTGAAAGTAGCAAGTTCCTACCAGTTGCACTAACAAGGTCCAATGCATGTAATTACAGCAAGCGCTACACGGTAATGGAGCACATATAGTTGCGAATACTAACGGCTTAGCCCATGTAATTCAGCTGCCCAAGCTGTACTAGTCACACGCAGACTTAGGCTTGAGACTGCTACACTTCTGATACCTTAAACCATCATACACAGTATCAAGGATTCCTGAGAAACATTCACAACCAGCTTGTGAATCAAATCGCCACTTTACAAACATTCGTTACTCAGATTTGTCTGATCCGCAGCAAGGATAACCGTTTTGAGTCGCTGGAATTGGTCTCATTGGGCGCCGTACATAGTGGTGGCAATAGACAAGAGGCCGCCGTTTCACAGCTCCACGGACTACCTCAGTGAAGGACAATCGTATGCGACCACGGCAGCAGCAGCCGATTGACTACGGGCCGATCTCTATACCTCATGCAGGCCACAGCACTCCTCATCTCCCTCTCACAACTGCCGTCTGCACTCGTCTCCCCGTTCGCGCCACAACCCCAACCTCTCGTGCCTAGTTTCTCTACTCACTCTCTCGAAATTCTCGCAAAGACTTCCTTGCCGATGGAAAGCGTCCCGTCGGACTGAGCTCCACGGCTAACGCTCATCTCCTGCTCAACCTTCCTATTCTACTTCTTTTTGCGGCTTCGGGACGTCGCCTTCACGCTGGGTTTACCGATTGGGCTCCGCCTTGCTTATCTTTCCTTGTCCTCTTCCCCACATTCTCTCCCGACCACCCCTCCTTGGTTAGTTCCTCAGCCCAGATTCGAATGGAGCGGTTCTAGAGTCTGAGAGTCTCCATTGTTTGTTCTGCCTCCTGTTATGGGAGTTACAGGACGCTAAAGTTTCTTCACATCGATGGCCCTAAATCCGCCGATCATGTGGGATATGCCTTCGCATCCTCTGTTGGCATGGAACACTATACCTTGCCTTCCATGTCTGGGATGTTTATCATGTTACTGATGTCCATCTATCAGGCGATCTGCGTTATCAAACGGTCCTCCTTTTGACTTTTTTTATGTCCTTCAGGGTTTTCTACTCCACACTTTGGTCTCTGCCATTCATAACCTTCTCGTCGATCTTGGCACTCAGTTGGTAGAGCTCTTGTCTGCGAAAGGCAAAAGTCACATGTTGGAGTCTCGGTCCGGCATACAGTTTTTAATCTGCAGGAAGTTTCATATCAGCGCAAACTCCGCTGCAGAGTGAAAATCTCATTCTTGGCAATGCTGTTTATTGGTTGGTTTCCTTTTCCACAGCCATGTACGTATCCCAGGTAATGAACTTGCCGATTGCTCGAACAGTCCACGGGTATACTGCCGGTTCATAGTGTCCAACGGGCATAGAATTTCGGCGATCAGACATGTCGCCATCGTCTGGTGCGCTGACGAACTGAGCTCCTGAGGGCGGGCGGCCGATTTAAATCCCCTCCCCCCGCGGGCCGCTGTCTTCGCCGTCTGCGCCCGCGCGCCGGCGGTCGCGGAGACGTGGGCGTCTGAATCTGTCGTAGTGTCGATGTGCTTGCTACGTCCGCCCTGGCCGCCAGTTCGTACTTCTTGCTGAGAGTCTTCTTAATTACATTCAGTGCCGGGTCCCAAGCCTTGCTGAGATTGTAGCCGCAATCTCGGTTGATCCTCCCTGGTGCGAATTTCGGTAGCCTCCCTTATTACGCTGTCCCAATATTTAGAGGTCTGAGCCAGGATCTTGGTACGCTCATAATCCATCTCGTGTTTCTCGGACAAACAGTGCTCTGCTACCGCCGACTTATTTGGATATTTCAGTCGAGTGTCCCTTTGATGTTCTCGGCAACGATCTTAGATGGTGCGTACTGTTTGTCCGATATGAGTTTTCCCACACTCACAGGGAATTTGGTATATACCGGCCTTCCTCAAACCGAGGTCACCTTTCACACTTCCCAGTAATGCCCGTGTTTTATTGGGCGGGCAAAAGACGATTTAACTCGGTGTTTCTTTAATATACGGCCGATTTTCCCCGCTAGTGCGCCATTGTACCGAATAAAGGCAGTGGCTACCTCTTCTTCGGTGACTTCATCCGTAACCACAGGTTGTGCTGTGGTGGTGGGACGGAGAGCGCGTCTAATCTGCCATTCCGAGTACCTGTTTTTTCGGAATACGGTTTTGAGGTGTTGCAATTCCTGGGGCAGATTCTCTGCGTCTGAGATGCTGCGCGCCCTGTGTACTGGTGTTTTTAGTACTCCATTCCTCTGTGAAGGGTGGTGGCAGCTGTCTGCATGCAGTTGCAGGTCAGTGTGCGTTTTCTTCCTGTACACACCGTGACTCGGGGTACCATCAGCTCTTCTCTTGACCATGACGTCAAAGAATGGTAATCTTCCTTCTGCTTCGGTCTCCATAGTGAATTTGATGTTTGGATGTATGGAGTTTACGTGTGTAAGGAAATCCAGGAGCTTGTCCTTACCATGGGGCCAGATGACGAACGTGTAATCGACATAACAGAAGAAACAAGTGGGTTTCCAATTGGATGACGCCAAGGCTTCCTTCTCCAAGTACTGCATGTACAAATTCGCTACCACCGGAGAGAGTGGGCTGCCCATTGCGACTCCATCCGTTTGCTCATAGTATTCCCCATTGAACAGAAAATACGTTGAGGTCAAGACATGCCTAAAGAGTTCGGTAGTCTTCTCGTCAAATTTCAGACTGAAATACACTGATACCCTTATGAGCTTCGACGTGGTTTCACTATTCACCAGGATGCCTCTGAGAGTCAATCGAGCTTATTGAGCATAAATGGCTGTATGCCTCTGTACGAGCCCTAATCTCTCTTATCTTTGTGTTCTTTCCACGAAATGTAAGTTGGCGGCAGTAAAATTGTACTGCAGTCAGCCTCAAATGCTGGTTCTCTAAATTTCCTCAGTAGCGATTCACGAAAAGAACGCCTCCTTTCCTCTAGAGGCTCCCACCCGAGTTCCTGAAGCATTTCCGTAACACTCGCGTGATGATCAAACCTACCAGTAACAAATCTAGCAGCCCGCCTCTGAATTGCTTCTATGTCCTCCCTCAATCCGACCTGATAGGGATCCCAAACGCTCGAGCAGTGCTCAAGAATAGGTCGTATTAGTGTTTTATAAGCGGTCTCCTTTACAGATGAACATAATCTTCCCAAACTTCTACCAATGAACCGAAGACGACTATCCGCCTTCCCCACAACTGCCATTACGTGCTTGTCCCACTTCATATCGCTCTGCAATGTTACGCCCAAATATTTAATCGACGTGACTGTACACTACTAATGGAGTATTCAGACATTACAGGATTCTTTTTCCTATTCATCTGCATTAATTTAAATTTGTCTACATTTAGAGTTAGCTGCCATTCTTTACAGCAATCACAAATCCTGTCCAAGTCATCTTGTATCCTCCTACAGTCACTCAACGACGACACCTTCCACTGTATCATCAGTAAACAGCCGCACATTGCTATCCACCCTATCCGAAAGATCATTTATGTAGATAGAAAACAGCGGACCTACCACACTTCCCTGGGGCACTCCAGATGATACCCTCACCTCCGATGAACACTCACCATCAGTTATAAGGTTTTGCTTTACTCCTGAAGCAGGGGCATGGTGGCTGTGGCTGGGGCCCCTCTTCCAGTTTCCTGGAACTGGGACCCATGACCGCTCTCCCTTGCAAAGACGCTCTTTTATCCCTCTGTTTTTTCAAGTTTTTAGATTTGGCCTACCCTTTCATGCCTTCTCCCTTTATTCTTAGTTTCCTCGCTTTATAGTTTGACCCCTCTGACTGGATCCGCCCACTTTCAGCGGACACCTCTATCTTACGCAAGTAACTTTCGAATCAAGAGACTGATGACCTCGCTGTTTAGTCCCATAACCCCGTCAATCTATTTATATCAACATGTCACAGATGTTAGCGGACGAACCTCATGTGGTTACGTCTGTCCCCGGTTTTCTTCGCAAAAGTGGTTTGGCCTTGCAGGCCTCAGTACCTGAATTGCCCTCCGGAAATGGAGTCCCTCGGTTAGCGTTGGCGTCGATTATGGAGCCCTTGGCCTTACATCCATACTGGCCACATTCTCCCCCCCCCCCCTCCCTTTTCCATACATTTTGTTTGGACTTTTTGTGCCATTTTCTTTACCCTTTCCTTGTTTATTCTTCCCCTGTTGTTGTCCCTGTTGACGTGATCTTGGTATAGAGTGGAGACTTGGAAGGGTCGGCGGCGGTGATGCTGGTGGTCCAATGCGTTTAGCGTCTCTGGGGCGCCCCTCAACTCGCCATTTCCGCTCCTTCTGTTCTTCAATCTTCCTGCTGCCCAGAAATTCCTTGTAATTCTTTGTTTGCTCGTTGTCCTTCCCTTTGACTGTGCTGTGCTATTTTTGTAGTTCCTCCCTTGGTTTCTGCAACCTTAGATCACGGGACTGATGACCTCCCTGTTTGGTTCCATCCCCCTCAATGCACCAACAAACCAGAAGTAATCACCACACACCTTAAAGCAAATTGTCTGTGAACATATTTAAAAATATTGACAATTTTCGTAAATTTTACACGTCTCTAACTGAAAAATGTGAGCGCTCTGTTGGCTGAAAGGTGGAAAATACCAGCGTTTCTACTGCATATTTTTATATACTATTGATCACTTGAGTTCTCACGTTGACACTTTTACAATTTCATATGAAGATACTTTGAGTATATGTTAACAATAAGTTCAAAAATGGCTCTGAGCACTATGGGACTCAACATCTTAGGTCATAAGTCCCCTATAACTTAGAACTACCTAAACCTAACTAACCTAAGGACATCACACACACCCATGCCCGAGGCAGGATTCGAACCTGCGACCGTAGCAGTCCCGCGGTTCCGGACTGCAGCGCCAGAACCGCTAGACCACCGCGGCCGGCTAACAATAAGTCTTTCTGAAAAGTAGACTTCAGTCATGTATTTCTTGCCACAAGATTCTATTCTAGAAATATTTACATCCGATAGTCAAAGTTAAGGTTGCTTTTTTATAATTAATAAGTATGTATTGTCCTTCCTGTTGATAGTAAATCAGTGCTTCTAATCTTCTTTCCCCCAAATAGCACGCTGAAACATAACAGGAAATTTCACATCTCTAGCTCAAATAGGTTATTGAATAAACATATCACAAAATCTATTTCTCCTGAAATTCAAAGATAAACTTGGTCTAAAGCTCTCCTCTGCTATAGTACACTGAAGGTGCGTTATCTTCTTGGTCTATAAGCTCATCTTTTCTTTTCATGTTTCTGCTTGTTACTCAGGTGTCATTAGTTACCCTGAGGATCAACTTTGCAGCTTGGGCTACACTCATGGAATCAATTACCAACAGTGACTGTCTCATATTAAACCCATAATATATTCCTAGTCACTCTAGATCTTCACGCCTGATAACACTGCCCACATTAAAACAAATTACAGGCATAATAATTTAAGAGAATGACAATGGCAGCAACTCTTACTACAGAAAAGTTTATCGGGAAACCAACACTCGCAAACCGATGATATACGAGAGCAACATAAGAGCGTAACTTCGAACAGGACTGTCAACTTGCAAAACAGTTGCATAGTATGTTTCTCAAACAGCAGTCTGACAGCATTGCCATGCGAAAGCAACGAAAACATTGGAGTGGATGCAAACCGACAGATTTTTAAACTACTTCCTGATTTCCAGTTCATTTCTTTTCACCAGCACATTGTTCAAAAAAACTGTAAACACCCATACAAGATGAAAAAGGAAAATCCATTTTTGAAGCAGATTCACAGGCAAGTTACCTTAAGACATTTGCCGCACTGGGTGAAGAGACTATTAATTCTTGTTTCATAGAACACGGTCAGCTGCTCAGGGACCCACAACCGCACCCACTCTCTCGTCGGACTGAAATCTACGTCCACGCATCTTCCTCCATGTCGCCAAACATGTGAAAATCACACGGTGAAAGATCGCTGAAGTGTTGCCTTCGTCCGATAGGCAGTGTGGGAGTGAGTGTTCGCGTGCAGTAGGATGATTCCGTCAGACAGCGTCCCGAAAGACCGAGGTCAAACGACAAAGCCAGTAGCGGAAATATACATCTTCCCCGCCAAAGAAGTGGAAAGCCGTTCACGCAAGTTCAGGTAAGGTCATCATGACCTCCTTTGGGTACACGGGCCCTCTGCTCGTAGGTTTCCTCGAATGTGAGGACACTTCGGAAACTACTACGCGCCATTCCGTGGTCTCGTTGTAAGGGTTGTTCAGTTTTCATTTGACTGTCCCCCACACACAAGCTGGTCACGTGTTCAGTGAGCACTAGACGAGTATGTTGTCGCCACACAGATATTTTTGCTCGACGGCCTGTAGCAGCTTACCCAAACATTCCTGGCCTTAAGCCGCGTCCAGGGGCTCCCTCCAGCTGAGCGCTGCCGCTGGTTCTACACCACGCCGCCATGCCATTCCAGCAGCCACCAGGGAAGGTCACTCCACAGCGACCACACTGACCAACTAGCCGTCATCGTGAGAGCCTTCGTCTCCCCCGACACTTACTTTCCCCGGATGCATTGTCCCTGAAACGATATTCTTCCGTGGAACTTATATTACGATGATGTGCCTAGCGATGACCATCACGACATACGTCACAATAGACCTTCACTTCATCATGTTCCATTGAGATCAGAAGGATGTTTCAGTAGGTCCCCATTAGAATTTACATTATGTTGAGCGTTGATCTACTGTGTTGTGACAATAAAATATGACTTACGGCCTGGGAATCGTCAGTCTTCAGTCATTGCGCGTCTGCCTTGCAGCTGCAGGACACAAAACTGCCAGATAGCTTTTCGGTCCGAATGGTTTCATATTTCTCAGTGGAAATTCTATCACCTGCCAACATGTTGCCGGTGATACTTGCCTACATGTGAAAGCGATAGCTACACACCACACTGGATGCAACAGTGAAAATATTCGATTGTAAGACAGGAAAAAGACAAGAATGTGTGCTTGTATAGGGCACTAGATTTTAATAAACATGTACCAAGGTGTGGCAAGAGTTTGTTTGCGTAGCCATCCTCCGCAGCAAGCACAGAAACATTTTTGTAAATAAAAAATGTCTTCTCTTGCTGCACTGTGTTTAATTTTCCCAGACGCGTTTCGCCTATCTTTCGCTTTAAGGCATCGTCAGTGGGATCTATAATGATACAGTTAGGATACACTTTCGATTTGCTACGTGTCGTTCGTAGATGATAAAACAGCGACAAGTGAACTGTTTTATAATCTAAGAGTAAAACTTAGCAAATCAGAGGGTCAGAGGTACATCGTAACTGTATCACTAAGATACCATTGATGATTCCTTAAAGTGAAAGGCGAAATGCATCTGGGAGAATTAAAAACAGCACAGCAAGAGGGTTTTTTTTTTTTCAGAACAGGCACAAGCTATGGCAGATTAAAATAGTCAGGTCTGATGACTAGTGAAAAAAGTGAACCATACTTGAACTAAAAGTTGCTAATTTGTGGAATTGGAAATAAACGAGCAGTGTCCTTAGTTCCACTGTTCTCTCTGCTGGAAAAATCCTCAATGTACGTTTGTTTGTTTGATTGTATAAAAACTTTCTATTTTTCCTTGCAGACGGGCAATAAAGAACATCAGTAAACTTCTCTGTTCTGGTGGTGAAACTGTCCTTGTACTAATGAGTCGTACTGGTTTATTTGGAACATACGCGAATGTGGCAAAGTCAGCCAAGTGGAGCAGCTACTTGAAGGTAAGCATTGTAGCTACGGAAGCAGGCCTAAGGAGTTCTATGCAACGAATCACAGCGTACTTGGCTTTTCCTAAATAGTGATACCATACGCAAAGATCTGTAGCGCTTTCTCCAGTTTAAAATAGCTTCAGAATGACAATGTAATTCAATTTTATTGCTTACTTGTAGTAAAAATAACAATGTAAAAACTGTTAGTTACAGATGTACTTGTATCAAGTAGTGAGCAAGGCTGGTAGCAATTACTGTTAAGCAGCAACTGTTTACAGAGCAATGAAATATTGACTGTAAAAGTCCAGTGCAAAATAGTAAGTCTACAGAATTTTTAAATCTAACGGAATGTAAGGATTTAAAATCGTATTCCAGAGGGACAAGATACAGATCGATACTGCCTGCAGGAAAATTAGAGACGTTTGGGGAAAAGAGAAGCAGCTGAATGAATATCAACAGCTCAGATGGAAATACAATCTTAAGGAAAGAAGGGAAAGGTAGGAATAAGATATAGGGAGTCTATACAAGTAAGATACACTTGAAGGCAATATTATGTGAAGGGAAGTGGACGTAGACGAAGATGAGATGGGATATAGGATACTGCGAGAGGTATTTGACACAGTTCTGAAAGATCAAAGTTGAATCAAGGCCCCAGGGGTAGTCAATATTCCGTAAGAGCTACTGAGAACCTTCAGAGAGCCAGCCATGACAAAACTCCCCCATATGATGATCAAGGTGTAAGAGATAGGCCAAATTACCTCAGATATCAACAAGAATGCAGTAATTCCATTTCCAAAGAAAGCAGTTGCTGACAGGTGTGAAAATTATCAAACTATCAGTTTGATAAGTCATGACTGCAAAATGGGAATATTATGTACGGAAAAACTGGTAGAAACCGACCTCAAGGAAAATCAGTTTGGATTCCACAGAAATGTAGGTACACAATAGGCAGTACTGACCCTACATCTTACCTAAGAAGGTAGGTTAAGGAAAGACAAACCTGCGTTTATATGATTTGTAGACTCAAAGAAAGCTTTTGACAATATTGATGGGAATATTCTCTAAAATTCTAAAAGCAGCAGGGGTAAAATACTGGGAGCGAAGGTTATTTATAACTTGTACAGAAACCAAACTGCAGTTAACAGTTAGGGTCATGAAAGGGAAGCAGTGGTTGAGAAGGGAGTGAGACAAGCTACAACCCTATCTGCGATGTTATTCAATCTGTAAATTGAACAAGCAGTAATAGAAACCACAGAAAAATTTCAGAGAGAAGAAATAATAACTTTAACTTTTGGCGACGGCATTGTATCTCTGTCAGACAGCAACGGACCTGGAAGAGTACTTGAACGGAAAGGACAGTGCCTTGAAAGGAAAATATGAGATTAATATTAACAAAAACAAAAACAAGGATAATGGAATGTAGTTCAAATAAACCAGGTCATGCTGAGGAAATTAAATTAGGAACTTAAAGTAGTAGCTGAGTTTTGCTACATTGTGATGAAAAGTATCTGGACACCAGGCTGAAAATGACTTAAAAGATCGTGGTGCCCTCCATCGGTAATGCTGGAACTCAATATGGTATTGGCTCACTCTCAACCTTGATGACAGCTTCCACTCTCACAGGCATACGTTTCATCAGGTGCTGGGAGGTTTCTTGGGGAATGGCAGCCAATTCTTCACGTAGTGCTCCACTGAGGAGAGGTATCGATGTCGGTCGGTGAGGCCTGGCACGAAGTCAGCCATCCAAAACATCCCAGGTCAGGACTCTGTGCAGGCCACTCCGTTACAGGGATGTTATTGACTTGTAACCACTCCGCCACAGTTCGTGCATTATGAACAGGTACTCGATCATGCTGAATTCCTCTTAAACAATGGGAAGCAAGAACGTGCTTAAAGTAATCAATGTAAGCCTGTGCTGTGATAGTGCCGCACAAAACAAGGGGTGGAAGCCCCCTCTACAAAAAAACACGACTACACCATATCACCACCGCCTCCAAAATTTTGTTGCCACGAGAGCACGTTGCCACGAGAGCACGTTGCCACGGGAGCACGTTGCCACGGGAGCACGTTGCCACGGGAGCACGTTGCCACGGGGCACGTTGCCACGGGAGCACGTTGCCACGGGAGCACGTTGCCACGGGAGCACGTTGCCACGGGAGCACGTTGCCACGGGGGCACGTTGCCACGGGAGCACGTTGCCACGGGGGCACGTTGCCACGGGAGCACGTTGCCACGGGAGCACGTTGCCACGGGAGCACGTTGCCACGGGAGCACGTTGCCACGGGAGCACGTTGCCACGGGAGCACGTTGCCACGGGAGCACGTTGCCACGGGAGCACGTTGCCACGGGAGCACGTTGCCACGGGAGCACGTTGCCACGGGAGCACGTTGCCACGGGAGCACGTTGCCACGGGAGCACGTTGCCACGGGAGCACGTTGCCACGGGAGCACGTTGCCACGGGAGCACGTTGCCACGGGAGCACGTTGCCACGGGAGCACGTTGCCACGGGAGCACGTTGCCACGGGAGCACGTTGCCACGGGAGCACGTTGCCACGGGAGCACGTTGCCACGGGAGCACGTTGCCACGGGAGCACGTTGCCACGGGAGCACGTTGCCACGGGAGCACGTTGCCACGGGAGCACGTTGCCACGGGAGCACGTTGCCACGGGAGCACGTTGCCACGGGAGCACGTTGCCACGGGAGCACGTTGCCACGGGAGCACGTTGCCACGGGAGCACGTTGCCACGGGAGCACGTTGCCACGGGAGCACGTTGCCACGGGAGCACGTTGCCACGGGAGCACGTTGCCACGGGAGCACGTTGCCACGGGAGCACGTTGCCACGGGAGCACGTTGCCACGGGAGCACGTTGCCACGGGAGCACGTTGCCACGACCATACCCACACCCTGCCATCGGATCGTCACATTTGTACTGTGATTCGTCTCTCCACACAACGTTTTTCCACTGTTCAATCGTCCAATGTTTACACTCCTTACACCAAGCGAGGCGTCTTTCGGCATTTACCGGCGCGACATATAGCTTATGAGCAGCCTCTCGACCATGAGATCCAAGTTTTCTCACCTCCCGCCTAACTGTCATAGTACTTGCAGAGGATCCTGATGCAGTTTGGAATTGCTGTGTGACGGTCTGGATACATGTCTGCCTATTACACATTAGAACCCCTTCAACTATCGGCAGTCTGTCAGTCAACAGACCAGTTCGCGCTGTACGCTATTGTGCTATACGTGTTTCTTCACATTTCCGCTTCACTTTCACATCGGAAACAGTGGACCTAGGGAAGTTTAGGAGAGTGTAAATCTCGCGTACAGAAGTTTGACACAAGTGACATCCAATCACCTGCCCACTTTCGGAGTCCATGAGTTCCACCAAGCACCCCATTCTGCTCTCACAATGTCTAATGACTACTGAGATCGCTGATATGGAGTACCAGAGTAGGTGACAGCACAATGCACATAATATGAAAAACGTGTGTGTTTTGGGGTGTCATGATACTTTTGATCACGTAGTGTATTTCAGCAACGAAGTAACTAATGATACGTGAGTTAGTGTACATAATACGTACTCTGGCAATGGCAAGAAATGCATTTCTGAAGAAGAGAAACTTTTTAACATAGAATATACATTGAAGAGCCATAGAAATTGGCACATCTGCCTGATATCGTGTAGGGCCCCCGCCAGCACGCAGAAGTGCCGCAACACGACGTGGCATGCACTCGACTGAGGTCTGAATTAGTCCTGGAGGGAATTGACATGAATTCTGTAGGGCTGTCCATAATTCCGTGAGTACGACGGGGGTGGAGATCTCTTCTGAACAGCATCCCAGATATGCTCAGTAATGTTGTCTGGGGTGTTTGGTGGCCAGCGGAAGTGTTTAAACTTAGAAGACTGTTCCTAGAGCCATTCTGCAGCAGTTCCGGACGTGTGGGGTCGCGTTGTTCTGCTGGAATTGCTCAAGTCCTTTGGCGTCGGAATGCACAGCAGACATGAATGGATGCAGGTAATTAGACAGGATGCTTACGAACGTGTCACCTGTCAGTCGTATCGGGACGTATCAGAGGTCCTTTATCACTCTAACTGCACACGTCCCTAACCATTACAGAGCCTCCACTAGCTTGAACAGTCCCTGCTGACGTGCAGGGTCCATGGATTCATTAGGTTGTCTCCATCCCGTACACGTCCATTCGCTCGATGCAATTTGAAACTAGACTCGTCCGACCCGCAACATGTTTCTAGTCATAAACAGTCAACGTCGGTGTTGACCACCCCAGGCGAGGCATAAAGCTTCGTGTTGTGCAGTCATCAAGGGTACACGAGTGGGCCTTCGACTCCAAAAGCCCATATCGATTATGTTTCGTTGAATGGTTCGCACGACGACACTTGTTGATGGACCAGCATTGAAATAGTCAGCAATTGGCGGAAGGGTTGCACTTCCGTCACGCTGAACGATTCTTTTCAGACGTCGTTGGTCCCATTCTTGCAGAGATATCTGAGATCTGATATCTTTCCGGATTCCTGATATTCACGGTAAACTCATCGGTACCTCGGAGTTGCTGTATCTCATCGCTCGTGCGCCGACTATACCACCACGTTCAGACTCGCTTAAATCTTGATAACCTGCAATTGTAGCAGCACTAACCGATCTGACAACTGCGCCAGACACTTGTCAAATATAGCCGTTGCCGACCGCAGCGCCGTATTCTGCCTGTCAACATATCACTGTATTTGAATACGCATGTCTATACCAGTTCCTTTGGTGCTCCAGGGTAGATTTAAGTGTTCAGAAGTCTTTTTGTAAAGGTTTTTGTATGGAGTGGTGCCATGAATGCAAGTGACAGCTTGACCAAAAGAAGTGTTCGCTTGGTAGGGCGTATTCTTAGACATCAAGAGATCATCAGAGGGAAGTGTGTGGGGATAAAAATCATAAAGGCAGATCAAGAGACAAATACAGTAACCAGATTCTGAAGAATGCACTTTCCAATAGCTATTTGGAGATGAAGAGGCTCGAACAGCATAGAGAGCTGTATCAAACAAGTGTTCGGATTGAAGACCACAATAACAAAAGCAGAAAAATTGTTAGAGGCATAACTTGACCAGTTATGCTAATGTACTGATAAGGACAAGATGCAATAATCTCTTTCCATCCTTCCGTAGTACTGAGTCGACATGATCTCTGAATTGTTGGAAACAATGCTCACCCATGGCCGCTGGGCAGTCACTCGTAATCCATATAGTTTTGTCACAACTGTTCCCAGGCGATGCGACAAAACATGGTCCAACAGGAATCATCGCGTATTTGGAACTTCTAGTGAGGCGACAAGAGTTAGTTAATATTTGTTTTGAACAGCTTCTTGGAAAAGTTGGAGAAATATTTCATCGTCAAACATATAAATGACGTACTTCGTATAACTGCAGGAATGCGCGTGGACAAACATGGGCTATTCATATCAAACTCGTAGCATGACGCTCGGCTAAGAAGTTCAGACCGTCGGTCACCGTGACTCGTAAGCCACGTTACAAACTACTTCTAGACCAGAAAAAGTACTATAAAATCTCAGTTACAAGGGAGTGCAGAAAAGATACGCCTCCCAATTTTTTCTTTTCCCAATATCTGTTGATGTACTGCACGTCATGCACATTCCTCGGTCGACTTCCCCGCTTCGCTGACGCAAGTAGCCATCCTATGCCGCTAGAGGGCTTCGAACTGTAGCGTGTGTCATAGGGGTGTGTAACGTAACTATGTCTGTGCGTGAGAAACCCTCAGTAAAACTGAAAGCATGAATGCATTGAGGTCGTCCACACAAGGAGCACCACCTCCTCCTGCGTAATGCCAGACCACACACGAGCGACGAAACATCTGCAACTATGGGACACCTTGGGTTCAGTGGCATCGGTCATCCTCCATATCGTCCCGAATAGACCACATCTGATTTGCATCAGTTTCAAAAACTTACAGGACGCCTTCGAGGACTTCACTTTGACCTTGATGAAGCGGTGCAAGGAGAGGTGTTGGATCCGTAAACAAAGTCAAACATTCTGCAGTTGACGGTGTCAACAAACTGGTTTCTCGTTGACAGAAACGTCTTTGTCGCCTGGGTGGCTGTGTCGGGAAATAAATATGTAGACATAAGAAATGAAGATGATGGATGTTCTTATAGTTACATTTAAAAAAAAAAACTTTAGAAGTTTTCACATACAAAATTCGGAAGAATTACTTTTCGGCACGCCCTCGGGTGTAATTAGTGAACTACTGGTTTGCCCCAAACGAAAATTTCCTCTGGGTCTGTGAGGCTTCTTTTTAAATGGGCTATTGGACGTAAACCATCATAATATTATACCACATACTCTAAGAGAAACCGACGTTAGAAATAGAATACCTGTATGTTCGTGAAGTGTTCAACGATTGTGTAAATTGAAACGAAGTGTTGTCTAAAAACATCTCCACATTAGCGTTGCACATGAATAAATGTATTATTGATGTACATTTTTCCAGGTAGGAATGACAGACGTAACAAAGACTAGATTTTGATTCTGGTAGATATTCACTGTAAAAGGGGATGAAGCTGCTTCTTAGCTCAGTACTAATTGTCGACAGTGCGAGAACCTGAGTGAAGGCATAAATAAGAGATCTCGCGATTATCTTCCGAATTCGGAGGAAGTGTCAAGTGTAGATGTTGTGTACGGGTTAAGATAGTGGAAGTATTATACGATATAAATAAAGGAAGAAAGGGGGAAGGTTTAAGCCAGATGGGTACAATGCTAGCGCACTGCCCTCGAAAGTAACCAAAACAGCCACAGAGTTCGGCGTCCACATCCTACTCAGTGAATACTGTTACCCACTCTACACTGCCTGACAAAAACTAGTGAAGTGCACAGAAGACATGGTCCGACGTCAGTGTAACTTCATAAAAGTACTCGTCGGCGGGTATATAAATGGTTAGAATTACGATTCTCTGACAAATAGGATCAGCACCAGAGCGCATTAGTGTTTTCGTGTTCACTGTTATTACCAGGCTTGGTAGGGTATATGGGGCTTGCACAGCATCTGATGCGAAGTGATCACAGATGGACGCAAATACGTCTCATACCCATGCGAGACAGCGTTCTCAGCACGTTGCAGAGTTTGAATAGGGTCTCACTGTAGGTGTCCATTTGGCCAGCTGGTCGAATTGTGCAATATCCAGATTTTTGGCGCTTTCCGATGTTGAACTCCCACGGAAACGTGATAGCAGGCATAGTATTAAACATTTTGGTCAAGCACTTTTGATCATCACAATGGAGGATAGACATATTGTGCACGACGCAGATTGTAACCCCCTTCCCATTTGCGTCTTCCAACCGAGAACAAGTACTGGACTCCCTGTAACATCGTGTCATCCCGCACCACATGTCAGAGACGAGCAGCAAACGGATTAAGAAAACACAATCACATGAGTAGGCTGCCATTAAAATCACATCACAAATGGCTGCTTTTGGAGTGGTGGTGTGATCTGGAAGCAAGGATTGCTGATGAATGGCGTCACATTCTGTTCAGCGATGAACAGCAGTCTGCGATATCCACGACGGCCGTCATCGGTAAGTATGGCGGCGAACGGTCGAGGGGTCCCATTCTTCGAATGTTTTGGAGAGAAACAGAGGCGTTACGGCGCCATGACATAGCGAGCTATCAGGTATGACTTCGTCACGTCTGGTACTGATAAAGTGAACCCTGACGGCACAAAACCAAATCACGGAGTCCTCATGTATTACCTCCCATGTGACAGTATCTTGCTGCAATTTTGCTCGTACACACATGGCTGTTGCTCTTAAATGCCTCCATGATATTAAGATACTCTCGTATCCAGAAAGGTCCACAGATCTGTACCTAGCCGGCCGCTGTGGCCATGCGGTTCTAGGCGCTGTAGTCCGGAACCGCGAGACTGCTACGGTCGCAGGTTCGAATCCTACCTCGGGCATGGCTGTGTGTTATGTCCTTAAGTTAGTTAGGTTCAAGTAGTTCTAAGTTCTAGGGGACTGATGACCTCAGATGTTAAGTCCCATAGTGCTCAGAGACAGATCTGTACCTAACATCATCTGCGTGACCAGCTCGGTCATAAACTCCGTCTCAGTGTCAGTAACAAGGATGTCAAGGACCACTTGAAACAGATGTGGGTCAGCTTGGTTCAGGAAAGAATGCAGCGGCTTTGACGGAGGGAGTAGGGGGCGGGAGCGGGGGCGGTGGCCTAACGTCATATTGATAAATGGAAACACACTGCCGAGTTCTTCGTAAATTTGACTGTATTTTATCATTGAAATATCGCCCCATGAAATAACGTATCGTTTTCCTATCCCCTTCTAGGTGTTACATTTCTTTCGTCATGCAGGATAGTATAGTTTCTGTTGTATTCTCATCTTTCAAACTTTGATAAGGTATTAGTGTCTGTACAGTGTAGAGTGGTGCAACGGACAACATTCGACTCAATATTATTTCATTGCGGTAAAACTTTGCTGATTACAGGATTATCAGCAGTTCCTCTCACCGTACCAGCTCTCAGATAACCTGCAAGATGATCTGAACATCCACCTGCAGCAGGCAGGACTCGCTGTAAAAACGTGTAACGAACAGGAGATAGTGTACGTGACTGAAAAAGAGTCATGTGCAAAAGGTAAGTGATATTCTAAGTTTCAACCACTATGTGCAACATCTTATGGAATGCAGACGTTATGTTAGATCCGCTCATGATGATTGTTCTTACTGAATCGAGCATCTGCCTTAAGCAGTTTGACACAAGCACCAGATGTCTTACATACTGGAAAATGTAATTAACCTTGACCTCCAGCTTACTAACTTTCTGATCAAGACACAGAAAGGAATTATGGACAAGTGGGGAGATCACAATGATATGTTAAAGTCGCCTTCACCCACAAAGAAAAAGAAATATAAATAAAAACCCCCAAGACAAATACACTCTTGGAAATTGAAACAAGAACACCGTGAATTCATTGTCCCAGGAAGGGGAAACTTTATTGACACATTCCTGGGGTCAGATACATTACATGATCACACTGACAGAACCACAGGCACATAGACACAGGCAACAGAGCATGCACAATGTCGGCACTAGTACAGTGTATATCCACCTTTCGCAGCAATGCAGGCTGCTATTCTCCCATGGAGACGATCGTAGAGATGCTGGATGTAGTCCTGTGGAACGGCTTGCCATGCCATTTCCACCTGGCGCCTCAGTTGGACCAGCGTTCGTGCTGGACGTGCAGACCGCGTGAGACGACGCTTCATCCAGTCCCAAACATGCTCAATGGGGGACAGATCCGGAGATCTTGCTGGCCAGGGTTGTTGACTTACACCTTCTAGAGCACGTTGGGTGGCACGGGATACATGCGGACGTGCATTGTCCTGTTGGAACAGCAAGTTCCCTTGCCGGTCTAGGAATGGTAGAACGATGGGTTCGATGACGGTTTGGATGTACCGTGCACTATTCAGTGTCCCCTCGACGATCACCAGTGGTGTACGGCCAGTGTAGGAGATCGCTCCCCACACCATGATGCCGGGTGTTGGCCCTGTGTGCCTCGGTCGTATGCAGTCCTGATTGTGGCGCTCACCTGCACGGCGCCAAACACGCATACGACCATCATTGGCACCAAGGCAGAAGCGACTCTCATCGCTGAAGACGACACGTCTCCATTCGTCCCTCCATTCACGCCTGTCGCGACACCACTGGAGGCGGACTGCACGATGTTGGGGCGTGAGCGGAAGACGGCCTAACGGTGTGCGGGACCGTAGCCCAGCTTCATGGAGACGGTTGCGAATGGTCCTCGCCGATACCCCAGGAGCAACAGTGTCCCTAATTTGCTGGGAAGTGGCGGTGCGGTCCCCTACGGCACTGCGTAGGATCCTACGGTCTTGGCGTGCATCCGTGCGTCGCTGCTGTCCGGTCCCAGGTCGACGGGCACGTGCACCTTCCGCCGACCACTGGCGACAACATCGATGTACTGTGGAGACCTCACGCCCCACGTGTTGAGCAATTCGGCGGTACGTCCACCCGGCCTCCCGCATGCCCACTATACGCCCTCGCTCAAAGTCCGTCAACTGCACATACGGTTCACGTCCATGCTGTCGCGGCATGCTACCAGTGTTAAAGACTGCGATGGAGCTCCGTATGCCACGGCAAACTGGCTGACACTGACGGCGGCGGTGCACAAATGCTGCGCAGCTAGCGCCATTCGACGACCAACACCGCGGTTCCTGCTGTGTCCGCTGTGCCGTGCGTGTGATCATTGCTTGTACAGCCCTCTCGCAGTGTCCGGAGCAAGTATGGTGGGTCTGACACACCGGTGTCAATGTGTTCTTTTTTCCATTTCCAGGAGTGTACAAGGAACTCAATGTGATTGCTCTGAAATTATTGGCAAAGCTTGGTTAATCCACTCAGCTGTTACAGTTCAATGGTTCAACAGTTTCTGCTCAGTAAACAGAAAATCGCACACAAGCAGCATTGAACTGTGCAAGTAGACGAATTCGGGTGGGATCGTTTCTCTGTCAAACGATAATGCAGTGGCATTCGAACTTGAAACGTTTCCCCCATGGGGCTCTCAATTGTGTTGAGAGTACGTGCTTGGCTACTGTGGGGCCCCGGCCTTGGTAGCATTACTTTCTTAAAGTGCTATAAGCTTACACTGCCGTTCTCCATTTCCTCCTATGTCTCTCCATCAAATGGTTTTCTAAGTGCAGACCCCACTTGGACCTGCTTTATGATTTGTGACTCGAATTTCCACTGCCAACGTTCCCCATTTTTGCGTTTGACCTGCCACTAATTTTCAAAATTCTCCAAAAGTGCAGTTCGCACAGGTAAGATCGCCCAGTGCAGTGTGCTCTCCATCTTTGTGCCTTTCCATCTTGGTACACTTCCCTTCTAAGGTAATACACCCAAAACCAAGTACACTATCCCTCTCACGTGTGTGTGTGTGTGTGTGTGTGTGTGTGTGTGTGTGTGTGTGTGTGTGTGTGTGTGTGTGTGTGTGTGTGTGTGTGTGTGTGTGTGTGTGTGGCAAATACCTGCATGGGGGTAGCCCCTGGACCACACAGGGATCAATCTGTTGGTTCCTGAGGTGAAAGCATCGCTTGTATGGCAAGAAGTGTTTGCCCATCATGGCTGGATCCCAGGAACTGAGCACTGGATTACTGACCAGATAGCCATTGCTGAGGCTGGGTAGCGCCCATTGTGAGAGCCTGTTTTGAGGGCACCATGATGGATGAGCCACAAATTAAGTGGATTAAGTTACATCTTGCTGGTAGCCATAGCGCTCTAGCAGTCTCTATGGAAGGTAAGTCCTCATTCAGTGCAGAAAGACTGACCCTAACGTTTTGCCTTCACTGGCTATGCCTTGGGAGAAATGTAAGGCTGTGGCAAGCAGAGTAATACCCCTTGCAGCGCCTGATTTGCGCAGCGCCTGATTTGCGCAGCGCCTGATTTGCGCAGCGCCTGATTTGCGCAGCGCCTGATTTGCGCAGCGCCTGATTTGCGCAGCGCCTGATTTGCGCAGCGCCTGATTTGCGCAGCGCCTGATTTGCGCAGCGCCTGATTTGCGCAGCGCCTGATTTGCGCAGCGCCTGATTTGCGCAGCGCCTGATTTGCGCAGCGCCTGATTTGCGCAGCGCCTGATTTGCGCAGCGCCTGATTTGCGCAGCGCCTGATTTGCGCAGCGCCTGATTTGCGCAGCGCCTGATTTGCGCAGCGCCTGATTTGCGCAGCGCCTGATTTGCGCAGCGCCTGATTTGCGCAGCGCCTGATTTGCGCAGCGCCTGATTTGCGCAGCGCCTGATTTGCGCAGCGCCTGATTTGCGCAGCGCCTGATTTGCGCAGCGCCTGATTTGCGCAGCGCCTGATTTGCGCAGCGCCTGATTTGCGCAGCGCCTGATTTGCGCAGCGCCTGATTTGCGCAGCGCCTGATTTGCGCAGCGCCTGATTTGCGCAGCGCCTGATTTGCGCAGCGCCTGATTTGCGCAGCGCCTGATTTGCGCAGCGCCTGATTTGCGCAGCGCCTGATTTGCGCAGCGCCTGATTTGCGCAGCGCCTGATTTGCGCAGCGCCTGATTTGCGCAGCGCCTGATTTGCGCAGCGCCTGATTTGCGCAGCGCCTGATGACGATTCTTTCTCGGCCACGGAACCCATATTCTTTGTGGGGAAACACACAAAACAAATTTGGCTAAGTGGTAGTCATCTCTAAAATGAAAAATGAGTCTGTTTGGATCAAAACAATGTGCCCTCCCCAGTCACAGGTGCTGCTTGCGTGCAACAAACTCGGTAATGTACTGGTGACAGTCACTCTCCAAAATAGTCTGAGTATGGTTCAGGGCATCATTTTTCACTGAGTCCTGCTCTTGAAATCTGATGTTCAGCTAGGTGCCAACTTGGAGCGATGGGGTGTACGTAGGAGGCCAAACGACCATAGGGCTTCTACCGCTATCTTGGCCTTTGAGGGGGATTCTTTGCCTGAAAAAGTCAAAGTGATGGTTTACCAACGTGGTGCTTAAAGTGTTTGAAATTCGGGCACACATCTGTGCATTGCAATGCTAGCTCTATCTGCAGAGATTTTGGATGACCACTGCAAGTGAACGCTCCTTGTGAATTTCCCCCATTTGTGTATCTGTGGAAACCACCATTCTCGCTGCTTACCCCATTGCACTGTTTTCCAGAAAGAGATGAAAATAAAGGACTCTGAACAAAGTAACTTATGAAGAGGTCAAGAAGTAGTACGAATGGTTGACCCAGCATGTATAGCCGCATCATTTGCTGCAGCTATGACATTGTCCCTTTGCCGACGGTACCCCCACCCATCACACCTCCTACAGATGGACCTCAGGGCTGCTCAACCAAGCCTGAACCACCCTTCTTGATGGTTTGAGACTCTCCTCCTGCCGCTTCTCCCGCCCCTACAGCTACTTCAGGGTCACTGCCTTCCCACCCACCAGGGCCATCGGTCCTCACCTTCAGCTGGAGCCAAATCACCTTCCTGTTGCTTCTCATTCCTAGGTTTCTGCCGGTCTACAACTGGACACGAGCCAGTGGCTGAATTAGCCACAAGCTGCTCGTTGCACTAGTTTGTGATCATCATAGTTACCTAAAACTTATTCAGAGAAGCCATTACATTAATCCAAATCATCTAAGGAGAGGAAAGGTAAGAGGTAGCACTCCAACGAGAAGGTGATTGTGGTGGCCCCCACGCCACCAGATCCAACCTGTTCCAATCCTATGGCCGAGGTGGAGATTTCGGTGACCCGAGGCCCTGGGTCCAACCACAACATGGAACCCAGAAAAGTGTGTGTGTGTGGGGGGGGGGGGGGGGGGGGTTTGCCGCCATAACCCATTGGCAGCAGGGGACCCTATGGTACAAATTTCATCCTTCGTCCCTTCATGGCCACATAGCACATCAACAGCATTATTCTCCAGTGGAACGGTAGAGGATTTTTCCACCATATGGCTGAGCTATGGTTTATTTTAAGCAATTCCCCTGGCTTCTGCATTGCTCTTCAGGGGTCTTTGTTTCCTGCAACATGGACCCCAGTCCTTTGAGGATACTAGCAATCGCTTCAGAATCATGCTGCCTAAGTTTATAGGATTTACAAAGTGATCTTTTATTATAAATATTCTGTGTTAATCTGAACGCAGTTGCCATTTCTTGAGAGCGAACTTTGTTTGCAGCTTTTTCCAGACAGTTTTCTTGTATGATTTCCCCCAAGTATTTAAACTGAGGAACCCTTTTCTTTCCATATTTCGTATTCAAACACTTTGGTGCTTGTTTGTTGCATATCATATATTTCATTTTTCCGAATGATTTTTGTAGTCCTACTTTTTCTGCAACTTCTTAGACTTTTAATTTGTGTTTGAGCTGTGGTAACATCTGTAGTTAAAATTGCCAGATCGTCTGCAAAGGAGAGGAAATCGACTCTAATATTAATTCTACCTAACTTGATTAAGTGAGTGATGTATATTTTGATTCGACTTTTGCTCCCACCCTTCTGTAATTAAACAGTAGTGTGGAGAGTCCATATCCCTGTCTAATCCCAGTCTTTACACCAATTGATTCAGAAATTTCTCCCATGAATTTAACAAGCTTAATCAGTGTAAGAAGTTTATTATGTAGCCCTTGTTCTTTTAAAATTTGGAAAAGACATTCATGATCAACTGCGCTGAAGGTCTTTTTAAAATCCACACATGTACAAACTGTATTCTTACTAGAAATCCTTTGGTGCCTAAGGATTAGTTCAAATTAATGATTTCTTCTGGAATTATTTTTAAATTAAGAGTTTGTTCTGGACAGGACCTGTTTGGTCTAAAACCTCCTTGGTATTCACCAATTTTAGGTTCTAACTGTTCTCGGGCTCAATCAAGTAAATATTGCGATAGAATTTTGCATGTGACCAGGAGAAGAGAGATTACTCGATAATTATTATAATTGGTTATATCCCATTTATTATGCAGTGGATGAAGTAGGGCAGTTTTCCAGTCCTCAGCTATTTTCTCTCTTTGCCACAATGTCCTATTAGTTGAGTGTTCTCTTTTATAGTGTAAGGGCCAGCTGATTTTAGTAGTTCTGCAATTATGCCATCTTCTCTGGATGCTTCATTGTTTTTAAGTCTCTTAATTTGTTTAGTTATTTCGATTTCGTTAGGTTCTGCAGTGTTGGGGTTGGTATTTTTAGTTTGCTGTTGTTGGAATTTATTCGCTGGTTCTGCACAGGTTAATAGTTTTTCAAAACAATTAGCAAGTACCTTACAGTTTTCCTGGTTTTTAAGACCCAAATTGCTGTTCTCATTTTTGAAGCAAAGATTTCGAGGCTGGTAACTGGTTAATTCTGTTTTGAATCTTTTATAAAGATTCTTGCATTGTTGTTTTGGAAGTGTTTTCCAATTTCTAAAAGTTGGGTATTTTTGAAGCTCCTTTTTGTCTGTGGGATTCATTTAGAGTTAGAAAGGTGGTGTATGTATTTTCAGTTTCGTTACTAAAACATTTTTAAATGCGTAGTATGTAGACTTCACTGCTGTTTAAAAAACTGCGTTCCACCAAGGGTGTTTGTTTCTTTTAAAATGGAATTAAATTTTTTTTTCTGTTTTGATGAACATTCCTTTTAGGATTTGCCAACAGTCGGACTGTTATTTGTCAAGTTCACTTCTTAGAGTTGGGATTCGTTTAATAGTGTCAAATTTTGGGATAAAATTTTTTGTTGTGAAGAGTTTTTCAGGCTGAAGTTTTTTATTGGCATTATATAATGATCAGAATCAATATTAGACCTTTTCCTAACCCGGACATTTAAAATTTCTTTGTAGTTAGGGTATGAAAGTGCTACATAATCGATTTGAAATTTTCCAATGAATGTACTGTGGGCACACCAAGTTTTTTGTTTAGTAAGGTTCTTTTTAAAATGTGTTGACATGATTTTAAGGTTAAAGTTTGTGCACGTTTCAACAAGTCTTTGGGCACTTTGGTTGCTCCATTTATGTGCAGGAAATCCACCCACTGTTTACTTAAATTTTTTCTGTTTAGCTAATTGATCATGAAAATTACCCATTAAAATTTTAATACGGTATGAGGGAATTTTTCGAGATGATTCATTCTAACGAATCCCAAGCTTCATTAACTAATTTAGGTTTTTTGCATTTGTCCACATTGATTCGCATATGGGCCTTAAAGTGTGTGCTTTATTTGCTCATTTCAGAGAAATTGTCATTAGTCTATTGTTAATGGGCTGTAGCTCCATTACTGAATTTAAAATATTTTTTGAGACCCCAAAACAACTCAAAGATGTGGTGTATTATTAAGTATTCTTTTATCAGTTTTACTTTAAAAGACGATAATTGCCGACAGCCATGGTGTTCCTGTCCGTCATTCGTGTTCAAGTGCCAAATTTTGAATATTCTGTTCTTTTCATGTATTTCCCAATTTATGAAGTTAACTTGGTTGCAAAAGCGTTTCTATTGCCAGCTAGCCTATGGTGGCGGCAGTTCTCCGTCTGCCAAACGACTAAATGGTCGTAACCATCACACCAAAGAGGTGCCACGTTTATCAATAGCGCAAGGAAATATGACGTACGTTAAATAGTGGCCCCTGTGTGGATCACCTAAAGAGAGGACTGAGTCGACATAAAATAAATTTAATGCCTTCAAACCCACAAAAAAATGATATCTTAGAGAATGAGAATGAGTGTCGTTGAAAAATTGATAAGATTTATTAACGAATATAAAGGTCAAGAGAGAACAAAGATATATCTTGTGTATCTTTGGCCGCATACGCAGTGTTTCGATCATCTGGTTTAAAAGGGTGGAGCAAGTGCTGGAGCGCTTGTCACCTCGGCTCACTCTAAAGATGGCTGGAAGGTATTCTGCCGAAATATTAGAAGAAGCTGAATTTATGCGGCTGCACGCCCATAACTTTATGGAACAATAGAAACAGAAATTTTAACTGTATGACAGTTCATTAACAGGAACTCAGGTTGGTTGGCAAAAGACTTGAGGAACCTAACTGGAATTTACATGTAGATCAGACTGGTTACTGAGAGTGGAAGAGTGCCAATCTAGGCAAGCACACTCTGCTGTCTCGTTCCAGTGATTGGTCTCTCGCGTCAAGATATAATTAAGCATCAAATGGACACTGGGAGTGACTACTTAAGAGTACAAGGCTGCTACAAAAAAAGATGGTAGTGGAAACGATTGATTGGCTTCTGAATTTGCCGAAGCTGCGCAACATTACCGATATAGCCAGTGAAACACGAGATGCTGCCGAAGCTGCTAGAGTCGGTTGCGCGTCGTACTGTCGGAGATAACCCCACGTCTGCCGGTGATTGTTTCACGTCCACGAAACTATGAAGTTTCGCCCGGGTGTTCGGACGTGTTTACAATTAACTGCTCTCCCCATAGAAACGGAAGAGCTCTAGCGGCTGCATTTCGCAATGATCGAGAAGCAAGTCCTAGCCTCTACCGTTGCTCAAAACCTTCCAAAAAAAAAAAAAAGCTGTTTCCCCTGATGTTCTTGAATAAACCTATCATGGCCCAGCAATGGTTAACACACAAATCATGTTTTCTAGCAAGGAGACCCAATCTTACACAACTAATCACTGCAGTGCAGTACACTACACTCTCTGTTCTCCAAAAAAACAGCACGTAATGCTTAGAGGTCCTGCAACCTCACCCCCAGTGCATTTCACAAGATGAGGGAAGCTTCCTAGTGAAAACAAGCTCCGTCTCGTCCATAAAGCGATTTAATGGGCGGCGTTTTGGTGAGGCACAGCGGCATCTAATAAACGTAGCATCCAGAGAATTCATCCCGTCTCACAAGGTTACGCTGTCGTTATAAGCACATTACCCGGGCGGCAGACCGACGCCGCTTTACCTGGATTTGTACATAGGATAAGGAGACCAGACTCCCACAGCATGTCCACTGGCTATTAAGGCGGTTAGGCCGGAACCAGGATTCCCGGCGCCGCCAGCCTCTAAAAAAGTGTCATTTCACATTCAGCCAGGGCGATCCCACCCTCTTACTTCGGCCACCTTCGGAACACGGCCGACCGCCAGAATGGTGGCCCATAAAGCACTGCCCTGCAAGGCCCACTGCCAGTTTCGGTGACGACAGAGGGATGCTAGCAATGAGAAGCTTTCCTGAACTCGCTTGCTGCTTGGGGAGAGTTCTAAAGCTGCCCATGATGCAATGGTCACCTCCAGTGTGCTAAAATCTGTCTCTCTAACAAAGTTTAATTCCACAACGCTGCTCAAGTCATGCAAGTGCAGTGAAATCAATCAATGGTTTACCCTAACCCTAATAGTGCATCAGATTAATATCAATCAGGGAAAATTTAGATATACCAAAAGCAAATTAAATTGTATGATAACCACCAAAACAAAATAAAAGGGGAAGTGCCTGACAGGTATTACCACGGCAGTGGCCTGCCCGCAAGGCACCGCCATGTTTCAATATGTTTAGTGTATTTGTTTTGGTTTCAAGTCTCCCTCTGAAACTTCCTGGCAGATTAAAACTGTGTTCTGGACGGAGACTCGAACTCGGGACCTTTGCCCGCGAAAGGCAAAGGTCCCGAGTTCGAGTCTCGGTCTGGCACACAGCTTTAATCTGCCAGGAAGTTTCATATCAGCGCACACTCCGCTGAAGAGTGAAAATCTCATTCTCTGAAGACTTCCTCTGTTGAATCACACTACATTTTAACCTGGGCGCCCCAGAATCCGAAATACCAATTGCGCCAGTAATACTGGTAGAGGATTGACCACCTGAGGTAACAATGTGATTACCAAAATACTCAATGATGATTGTACCTGGAATCAGGTGAGATTGACAAGACTCACTGAGTGAACTCAGTGTGTTTAGACTGGAAGGGTTAGTTCCTTAATATAAATTTCAGCCGCCCCACTGGTGAACATACGCTGACCACTTTGCCAATTGCTACAAGACAGATGCAGTGTGGATTTGGTTTTGTTTTACTTTGGTCTGGTACTGCTTATTCTGTGTTCGCAGCTGTCCACCGTATCTCTGGAACATTCACTAACTGCCACCTCTGACCTGTTCAGTAGTCTAGGCAAGGTCGGGTTCTTTTCCGAAAGTAAGTTAAGATCGGTCGTGAAATGGAAACCACTATAAAAATGCGATGAAGCTTTGCACAGATGTGTTGGGTAGTGTCTCTAGTACCCCCATTGATCGCGGCATGTCGTTCTTCTTACTTCTGAGAACACAGTGAGCAAGTAAAGATGCCTATAAAATCATCTCTCGCGCCAAGAAAGAGGCCTGGAGAGAAATTTCGCCTGAAGCTGTACAGCCTACGTAACTGTCATGCGTTTCCTTATTACAGATAATTCTCAGCCGCATTCTGCATGGACAATGGATATGCTCCAGCAGCTTTTTCGATGGAAAGTGTTCGATCACCCACAGTACAGCCTGTAAATTGCTTCTTCTTGGTTTCATCTCTGCTCACATGAACTGCTGGCTATGAAGACAATATTTTGGTACATACAACGAGCTGTAGACCAGCGTAGACAATCGGTGGAAAGCACTGGCGGCTGCCTTCTATGTCGAGGGTATTGGAAAATTAGTAAAACGCTACGCAGGTGTCTATCTGATCGGCGACTGTGCAGATAAGTAGCTGGGAGTTGTAGCAAACTGTTGCAAATAACACGTTCTTCATTTTCACAGTGGTCTCCATTTCGCGACCAGTCGGACTTACTTTCCGAATAGCTATCGTATATTTGGTTCATTGCAAAGGTTCTTTGTTTGTGAAAGGTTCCCTGTAATGTTGGGAGTTTCCTGTTCTAATAAATCATTCTAATAATTTTCATATCCTGTTCCACGCCAAATAGTTAATGCAAAGTTTTATTAGGTGTTTATTAAAGGTGGAATGGCTGTCCATACTGCCAGCTCATGTGTTTTTTATATGTTGGTTGGAAATTTCTGCGTTTCATTCCAGAAGAATTGATTTGAAATTTCGACACTTCATCTGGTGGACAGCAGGTCCTTGGTAATGGTCTGGTTTACCGACTGGTCCTTGTAAATGCGACTGGAGTGTTTCTCTTGGCCTGTGTGCTATGTGTAATGCATGTTTCTTCAGTATAATTGCTATTATCTGCGTTTTATTTTTGTAAGTTAATGTGTCACTTTTCGTCACTTCATGATCGTCCCTGTTCCTTGTTTGTGCATAATATAGTGTCTGTGTTGGTTGTAAAGTTTTGTGGTGCTTATGTCCTACTTATTCATTTTTTGTTGTATTTTGATTTGTGGGTCTCTCTTTATCATAGGGTTGTTACATTTATTTTGGCTATGCATCATATTGTTTTTAGTTTATAACACTCCTACCTGCTACTGCTGTACCATAACCTCAAAACTGAAGGCAATTTGTAAAACAGAATTATTTTGTTGGATTGATAATGGTATAAAGCAACAGAACAGTGTTACCCTCTGAGAGGAATTTTGCTAGGTTGACCATGTTGTCCCTAACGGAGGTGGCTTATCGGAAATGAAAGTCAGAATTACGTAAATATTTGAAGAGTAACAAAAAAAATTTTGCCTATCTGCACTGTTTAACTTACAAAGAAAACGGTCGCCAGCCTAACTAGGCAAGAGAATGATTAACATTCTCGTTCAAGAAAATAGTTATTAGTAACTTTAATGCATAAACACAACCTATACTTTGTCACACGCGAGTGCAGTGAACTCTGACACATACATATGTTTACCGTAAGATTGAAGCTAACAACTGGAGCAGCACAAACTATTTGAAACATATGAGATAGTGAAACACACTATTACTTTCAGGGCTTAAAGAAATTATGGTTTCACTAATTAGTGGTCTTTCCGTTACTTGTTACCGCGCATTAATACAATAGACAAACTGTGTATCTTGTTATACTATTAATATGCACTTCCAATACACAAGAGAGACAAACACTTAGCAATCATGAACATATAGTTTTCTACTATTCCAGTTTCCCACTTTTACTACAGCGAAACACAATGTTGACAGAATTGCAAGAAACTGACTCACCTTTTAGAATTTACTACAGACAACAATGTGATCATTTACTTTATAAGACTCAGTCTTAAGGACTTTTAATTTTGAAGTTGGCAACAGCACTTTAATAAGCAGTTTTAATAGGAATATTTTCACCAAACAACATTTACTTTAACTCACTCTCTTGCCACATTAACTTTTTTTTACTATGTTGAAGAGGCATTAATGAGCAAAATACTGGGCTTTAATGTTCTTTTAGTAAGGACACTCGGATATCACATTAGCTCAAACGGAGAGGAACCTGAGAGGTGTTATGATGAGAAAAATCAGGGTAGGTACATAAATTCAGATATAAATTACCTTATATTCGAGCACCCTAACACATCCATTAAACTGATCCTTCACTGTACATCATTGTAGTATTCCGATGTAATGATTGCGCAATGTGGTGGCAACTGCATGTTGTTAGGTGGAATTGCAGGTAGAACTGCTGGACTCTGTCATTTCTTTGTGGCGATGATTGATACCAATCCCAGAATATTTCCAGCTATTTATCCATTCTTCCGAGGCATTTGAAAGCGGCAGGAAAACCCTCTCTCGGAACCATCACAATATGCATCTGTTACATGGCAGTGCACGGACTCACAGCTCGTCGCCGACTCACAGCTCGTCGCCGACTCACAGCTCGTCGCCGACTCACAGCTCGTCGCCGACTCACAGCTCGTCGCCGACTCACAGCTCGTCGCCGACTCTCAGCTCGTCGCCGACTCTCAGCTCGTCGCCGACTCTCAGCTCGTCGCCGACTCTCAGCTCGTCGCCGACTCTCAGCTCGTCGCCGACTCTCAGCTCGTCGCCGACTCTCAGCTCGTCGCCGACTCTCAGCTCGTCGCCGACTCTCAGCTCGTCGCCGACTCTCAGCTCGTCGCCGACTCTCAGCTCGTCGCCGACTCTCAGCTCGTCGCCGACTCTCAGCTCGTCGCCGACTCTCAGCTCGTCGCCGACTCTCAGCTCGTCGCCGACTCTCAGCTCGTCGCCGACTCTCAGCTCGTCGCCGACTCTCAGCTCGTCGCCGACTCTCAGCTCGTCGCCGACTCTCAGCTCGTCGCCGACTCTCAGCTCGTCGCCGACTCTCAGCTCGTCGCCGACTCTCAGCTCGTCGCCGACTCTCAGCTCGTCGCCGACTCTCAGCTCGTCGCCGACTCTCAGCTCGTCGCCGACTCTCAGCTCGTCGCCGACTCTCAGCTCGTCGCCGACTCTCAGCTCGTCGCCGACTCTCAGCTCGTCGCCGACTCTCAGCTCGTCGCCGACTCTCAGCTCGTCGCCGACTCTCAGCTCGTCGCCGACTCTCAGCTCGTCGCCGACTCTCAGCTCGTCGCCGACTCTCAGCTCGTCGCCGACTCTCAGCTCCACCTTTTCTACATAGGCCAACCATAATTTGCGCGCGCTACACAGTTCCGTTCCTGAGGGGAACCACTACACCTTTTACATACAAACTAACTAAGAACCCTAAGTGAGGATCAGCAGTTTACATAACAGCAACCAAATACATTAATTAAAACAGAACATTTGCACATATTGAAATTTCTACAAAAATTATTCACACAAAATTACAATTATGTACAGTAAGTTTTGTTCCCTCCAAATGGGACAAAGAGTTTAAATGAAAGATACACTACTTTGCATTGAAACAAACTACGACATCAAAGTTTTAACAAAGAAAAGAGTATACAATTTTGTGTTATCGATTCAAACACATTTACAGAAGCTCAACGATGTAACATTAAATAAAACAAAAGCAAAATAAATCAGTAGAGTAATAGAGTTATGGTGTTAAAAGTTCTTTGGCATAGTTTTCTCAACTGAACAGGACTTCCAGCCTGTGTATTATACGTTAAAGAGCTGCTAGTATGTGGTTTTGCAGACAGTTTCATATGGGATATGTATTGGTGTATTTTGCTGTTGGCTTTCTGTATATTTCAGGTATTCTGACTGCTGTCTGTTGTTGTGCCCAAGAAGTGTATTTGTTTTCCTCTTTATGTCTGAACTGGATATTCTTATGTACACTGTTCATGTCTTCCTGACACAGTCTCTTCTGGTTCGTCTACCATACAAATTATATCATCCACAAACTTACACCAATTAAGTGTCATTTCTTTCTGATTTTTGTAGGAAATATTGCTTTTTTTTATATAGCTCATGCAAATTTCTGTCAATGTTGAGGATCACGCTAGAAGGCTGTCTTTCTGTAGTACTTCTTTTCCAGTATAAAATAATTTTATGATTTCATGACTTTAAGGATTTTAGTTATGTCTCTAATATTATTGGTTTTATCTGTCAGTTCACTTCAACTAATACTGTCTACAATTTCCGTCCGAATAAATCAGCTAAGCTGCATGTGGAATGGGTAACATTTTTATTTGCATTTCTCACTGTTCAGTTGCTTATTGCGTAATATTCTCATTATTTCCTGTTCGCCCCTCCCACCTCGCTCAGTTCACCAACCAACCAACCATCTTTTTGGTTTGCCATGTAGTATCATGCTGCATTCATAAAATGTGAGATGACTCGTGGAAATTTTCATTTGTGTATTTTCGATTGGCTTCTGAACGTCAGTGCTTTCTTTGTTTTTCGAGAAAAATGACTTTTTGTCTATCAAACTTTTTATTTTTTCAAACCACAATGCTGTCCCTTTCAAAACAGTTCCCTTTGGCAGCTATACACTTGTGGAATCTTTGTTCCTAGTCTTTATAGCACCTCTGAAAGGCTTCAACTGGTAGCTGTATCAACATGTCGGACACATTCTTTTGAATTTTCTCAAGAATCCCAATACGACGTCTTTTTAAGACCATCGCAAATTTGAGAAAAAGAGAAGTCACAACGACACCCACAAAGTGAATAGGAGGGCAGTGGAACAACAGGAATGCTTTTGAAGTCAAATAATCAGTGATGGAAGTGGCCGTGTGATATGAGGCGTTGTCACGTTGCAGCATCCACTTTTCTGCAATGTCCGCTTGCGCTCGATTCACACTTCCCCTGATCGTTTCAAGGACATCTTTGTAAAACGTTTCGTTGACAGTTTGGCCTGAAGGTCTGATCTCACATGAGCACGCAAACGTTCGTCGTTTTCGTTGAAGATCTCCCTGAGCAAGGTTCCTCTTAAATGTGTTCTCCGCCTTAGAAAAATAATTTGTGCCAGCGAAGAACATGTTCTTGGTAAGGAATGTCATCAACACGCCTGTTTCAACTTTTCAAAGGGCACACACGTTGATTCCTGACGTTCAACAAAAAACTTCACGGCATAACGTTGCTCTAAATTCCAATATTCCATTTTCGTAACAACAAAAAGCTAACTTAGCTGATGGCACTATCAAAAATCACGTGGTTCCTGTGCGGAGTTGAAACTCGGTTTAAGCGTCTGGAAGAGATTAAAACATCATTCTATACAAGAACAACAACACAGCTTTGCCAGGTCGCTCACAGTGTTAGCCTCATACACCTTGTATGTGACATATTGTTTGTCGTTCTCCGTGAATATAAACCATGTTTTACGTCCTTGACGTTGTTGTTGGTGTGTCAGGAAATATACCATGGGACAAGATTTCAGTTCAGAGACATTCTTTAAAGAGCTGAATTCTTTGGTTTCGTTTGTATATTGCTCTTCATTGAATAGTGCTGTTGTTCCCTCTGGTGATCGTGATGTTGCTGGAATGCATTTTTTTCTTTTAGTTTCTTTGTGGTATCTATCTGAAGTTTCCTGCTGTGGTCTTCCTTTGGCATGATTGATTCTCGTTTCATTCTTCACTAGTTTTCGGATTATACATATATAGGAGTATATTCTTGTTTCTCTTACTCTGTTAGGATTTTCTCTCTTTCTCCAATTAAATTTTCCGTGTACTGGTAGTCGGTCTCATTGATGTGGCGGGGCCCTTTTTCTAACAGTCGTTTCTTTCTTAGTTAATTCTTCAACGTCTTGTTTAGAAACTGTTCGTGTTTTTTTTTTCCTGTGATGTTTTCTTTATCATGCTAATCACCAGTTCCGTTAATAATAATAATAATAATAATAATAATAATAATAATAATAATAATAATAATAATAATAATAATAATAATAATAATAATACCCGTGGAGGCCCGGGAAAAGAATAGGCCTCCGGTATGTTCTGCCAGTCGTAAAAGGCGACGAAAAGAACAAACCAATAATAGGGCTAACCCCTTTTAGTGTGATTAGTTGGTTCAGGACAGAACTAATAAAGCCTTGGACAAGTGCTGTCATGGTCGGGGACGACGCTTGAACCCTATGCCCGTCCACAATGGTAACAACACTGCTAGCCACACGGAAAATGATTTAAATCGGAATAGAGGTGTTTTGCAGGGTATGCTTCCTGCAACCACTCTAGAAGGAAAACAGACAGAGGATGAGATGGTCAGATGAAGTTAACTGACACCTCATGTTCTGTTATTACCAAGCAACAAACTTAGGAACGAACACAACTGGATACAGATCACAAGTATACACAACATTTATTACCAGATACCCAAAATTAAAATTTTTAACAGAACGACTAGCTGATCAGATCCGTGTAATAATCAAAAATAACAGGATACCCAAGTCAGAATTAGAAAACATCAAACAACAAGTACAACAAATAATGGAACAAAATAATGTACAGTCAGAAGAAGAAGAAAATACAGTAACGGACTCAAACATCCCAGAGCAAACACAGACAGAACAACACGCATCCATTAAACAATCAGAGGACAACGAAATCTTAAGACAGCCACCACAACAAGCACAAATAGAACACGAAGTGACACACATGTTAGATATAGAAGAGAAATTTCAGCTGACATATATAGAATACAAAGACACAAATACAGACATTAGACCATTCTTGCATAGACCACCAAATAACCCACAAATCGAAACAACAATATCAACACAATCATACACAACAAAATAAATGAAAATACAACTATGGAAGTTACAACTACTGGTTTATATAGGAGCACTCACTACACTAAATATACACACTAGGCAGAGATCAGAACCAACCAACACACAGAAGAAACCCACAAAACCAGCATGGTAACACAGGCTACAAATCAGAATACAAAAACTGACAGCTAACACAATTTATAAGAAATGAAGTATCAGACAAAAAAGGAAAAAGGTGAGCTAAAATCTCACAAGAAGAAGCGATAGAGCAATTAGATGAAAAGAAGCAGAAATAACAAGCATTGGCCAACCGACTTAAAACATACAAAAAAAGTGAAAATAGAAGGAAACAAAACCAAACATTCAACACAAACCAAAAGAAATTTACCAGACAATAGATAACACACACATTAAAATAGACAATCCACCAAACATAAGACATGGAAAACATTTGGAGCAACATATGGTCAAACCTGGTACAACATAACAGGCATGCACAGTGGATACACGCAGAAACAGACACACACAAGATGATATCACAAATGCCTGAAGTGATAATTTTGCAACATGAAGTCACCCGAGCAATTAATTCTACTCACAATTGGAAAGCCCCTGGAAAAGATAAAATAGCAAATTTGTGGCTAAAGAAGTTCACCAAAACACATTCACAATGGATAAAAGTCTCACATTCACATCTAACTAAATTATTTAAGTTACATTGCAAACCCATACCCATACACATTCCATGATACACTTACACATGGAATAACTTATCTGAAACCTAAAGATCAAGCAGACACAGCAAACCCAGCTAAATATCGCCCCATAACATGCCTACCAACAATATACAAAATATTAACTTCAGTCATTACACAGAAATTAATGACACATACAACACAGAACAAAATTCTAAATGAAGAACAAAAAGGCTGTTGCAAAGGTGCACGAGGATGTAAAGAGCAACTGATAATACATGCAGAGGTGACATATCAAGCTAAAACTAAACAAAGGTCGCTACACTATGCATACATTGATTACCAAAAAGCATTTGATAGTGTGCCCCACTCATGGTTACTACAAATATTGGATATATACAAAGTAGATCCTAAATTGATACAGTTCCTAAACATAGTAATGAAAAATTGGAAAACCACACTTAATATCCAAACAAATTCAAATAATATCACATCACAGCCAATACAGGTTAAGTGTGGAATATACGAAGGAGACTCATTAAGTCCTTTCTGGTTCTGCCTTGCTCTGAAACCACTATCCAACATGCTAAATAATACAAATTATGGATATATTATTACGGGAACATACCAACACAAAATCACACATGTGCTATACATGGATGATCTAAAACTACCGGCAGCAACAAATCAACAATGCAACCAACTATACAGATAACGGAAGTATTTAGCAAAGATATAAATATGGCTTTTGGAACAGACAAATGTAAGAAAAATAGCATAGTCAAGGGAAAACACACTAAACAAGAAGATTATGTATTGGATAACCACAGCGACTACATAGAAGCGATGGAAAGAACAGATGCCTATAAATATCTAGGATACAGACAAAAAATAGGAATATATAATACAAATATTAAAGAACTAAAAGAAAAATATAGACAAAGACTAACAAAAATACTGAAAACAGAATTGACAGCAAGAAAGACAAAAGCTATAAATACTTATGCCATACCAATATTGACCTACTCATTTGGAGTAGTGAAATGGAGTAACACAGACCTAGAAGCATTCAATACACTTACACGATCACAATGCCACAAATATAGAATACATCACATATATTGAGCAACAGAAAGATTCACATTAAGCAGAAAGGAAGGAGGAAGAGGATTTATCGACATAAAAAACCTACATTATGGACAGGTAGACAATTTAAGAAAATTCTATATAGAATGAGCAGAAACTAGCAAAATACACAAAGCAATCACTCATATAAATACATCGGCTACACGATTGTAATTTCATAACCACTTCTACAACCCTTTAGATCACATAACATAAACAGATACGAAGAAAGTAAATTGGAAAAAGAAAACACTACATGGCAAGCACCTGTATCATCTAACCGTGTCACACATCGATCAAGACGCATCCAACACATGGCTAAGAAAAGGCAATATATACAGTGAGATGGAAGGATTCATGATTGCAATACAGGATCAAACAATAAACACCAGGTATTACAGCAAGCATATTATTAAAGATCCCAATACCACAACAGATAAATGTAGACTTTGCAAACAACAAATAGAAACAGTAGATCACATCACAAGTGGATGTACAATACTAGCAAATACAGAATACCCCAGAAGACATGACAATGTAGCAAAAATAATACATCAACAACTTTCCTTACAACATAAACTTATAAAACAACACGTTCCCACATTCACGTATGCACCACAAAATGCACTGGAGAATGATGAATACAAATTATACTGGAACAGAACCCCTAAAGCAGATAAAACACCACCACATAACGAACCTGACATCATACTCCCCAATAAAAAGAAATTAACACAACTAATCGAAATATCCATACCCAATACAACAAATATACAGAAGAAAACAGGAGAAAAAATTTAAAAATATATGCAACTGGCTGAGGAAGTCAAGGACATGTGGCATCAGGATAAAATTGACATTGTACCAATTATACTACCAACTACAGAAGTCATACCACACAATATCCACCAGTACATCAACGCAGTACAGCTACATCCAAACGTATATATACAACTACAGAAATCTGTAATTATTGATACATGTTCAATTACCCGAAAGTTCCTAAATGCAATGTAACATGTACCACACAGTTAAAAGGAAGTCACGCTTGATCAAGGTCCACGTCACTTTCCATTTTTAACCTGACCTAAAGTCTGAGAAAGGATAATAATAATAATAATAATAATAATAATAATAATAATAATAATAAATGCAAATAATGTCGCACACATTCTTGGCATCGAGCAATTTGATTTCGCTTTTTAAGAAAGTTTCTTCTGCAAGCTTCCTCCTTGTTGCTATGAAGGAACTGTTGCGGCCTTACACTGAGTAACTTGGAATTGCATTTTACGTTTTACTGAACCTGACATGCTTGAAAGGTTGTATATCTTGAAAGGAAAATGCCTGACATGGTTGTAATATCTTCATTTTTATGTTTTTCGTAGTTCTTCCTTTTCTACATTCTTTGAGTGGGTCCATCAATGGAACTAAATGAAGGCTGTTTTATGTCACGTACTTTCCTCTCCTCCATATTTCCATATTTAGAAACATGTTCAGTGGGCTTTAATACATCTGTTTATACAATAAATTTGTCATGTAATGTTCCATACAAATTACTTCACAATAAGAATACAAAAGTCTTGTAAAAACCAGTGCTGTTTGTGTACGTTTGGCATATGTGTGTATGTATGTATGTATGTATGTATGTATGTATGGTTGTCCAAAGAAAATATCATGCTTATAAGCGAATCAAAAACAGCCTTTCCATTGACAACCTACACCTAAAGGAATACATTCGATATCTAGTCGTCAGAATATTCTGCTCTAACTTGCTTTCGAGATCGACATTGTTGGCTAAGTACCCTGCTACAATGAAACAAATATATACTGTTAAATTATTTTCAAACAGAAAAATGCAAGATCGTATACAGTATGTTAAATCCCACTCTTACGCTGGCATTGAAATCGGTAGAACATCTGCGATTTTTCTCAAAATCGTGTCCCTGTTTATCCGACGGACACACTAAACTGGTCGACATCGATAAGCCCCCTGAAACAAAATGCCCCTACCCTGACCGGCACTGACAGCAAAGAGCCCAGAGCAGAAACAAATGGAACTTAACACGTTTACTGTGACAGTTTCCCTATCTGCCGAGCCATGTATATCACCGATTGATGCTGCAAGAAGAAGTCATTCTGCAGCGTCGATCTGCTTGGTGCTGTTTGCTGCCGTGCAGAGGATGTCCGTTTCGTACCTATAAATTGTACACACAGTGAAGGTAAGAGACCGTCTGCAAACTCCTAGAGCTGAACTACTTTTAGTATGACACAGATCACGACCCACGATTTCTGTTTGCTCATAAGCCAGGAACAGAAAGTCAACTCGTGTATTGGTTCGTGAGAAAGTAGTTCATATGCCGCAAACTCCACAGAGAAGCAAAGAATCGTCGCCGTGCTTACAGAGAAACTACTTACCTCTCTCCTGACTCTTAACAGATGCTCTTGTCAGAGAAGTCTAAGTTGCTCCTTGCGCGACGTGTCCCCATTAGACACCCGCAGGACAGTCTCTGTCTCCTATGCCAGTTTCCAGCGAGGCTTGTGGCGTCCACGTGTGCTCGCTCTACAATGAAACCCTGCGCCCATTACAAAAGCAGTGCCTCTCACTACACAGGTCATGAATCTGCCAGTCAGTCGCCTGCAGCTCATACTCCGTGCAGAACACTGTTCCAGAACCTTCTAAAACTCCTCCCACGACTGAGAACTTTAGCAATCAAATTCACTACTCTGCTGTGTGGTGTGAAATGTGGCCCCGCCACCTCTTGTGAGATGATTTGCGAAATGCTTACTCGTGTCAGCCTTTCGTGACCACTGCGCATTGCTTCATACTCAAAGGATACCCCCTCCCCTCCCCTTCCCTTGTAAGATGCTATCGCTCTCCACCCCCGGCTTCCAGCAACTGGCTGTTCCCACAGATATTTTTTAAGGGCTGGAGTGCGACCAGCATAAGGTCATCGGGCCCACCGTAGGGAGACCGTCTGCTGGCTATAAAGTTGTTGCCCCATCTCTGTTCCCTTTAGAATAATATATCACTCTCGGTGAAAAACACGTTTTCTCTTCTACACTCCTTCTTGCGTATCGCTGCTTTCACAGGAAAGCCTAATGACCACGGCACAGTGCGGTCAGCGTCCAGCTCAAATGTCAGGCATGCAACACTACTGACAAATATCAGTACGTGGTGCTACCCAGTAACAACCAAAGAAACGCTCAATTACCCAATCACCCATCGGTAGTCACTATCCCATATCGAATAAAATATGCAAACAAAAGGGTATACTACATGTATGAAGGAAAAATACCATCGCCTTACAAACTAATATTGTAAGACACTACTTTTTGGAGTAAAATGTTTGCAACATTAAATTACTATGTTGTTCTACTTACAAATTTGTGATTTTATGAAAACAGCTTTGCTGATCACCTAACAAAGCTCTGGCCTGAAGCTTCTAATAAGAAATACAGTGTGAAAATTATTCGAATGATAAACTGCAATACAAACGTGCTAACATTAAAAGAGATTTTTCACATACAAAGAACCCTTGCAATGAACAAGGAAATAGTGACCAAATCAACAACTAATCATTATATTGGTTACTGAAACAATAATGGAAATGTTAAACATACCCAGAATAAATAACAACTTAATGTCTACTTAACCTGCCATCGCCTACACATTAAAAAACGCTGAAGTGCACTGACAGTGTCGGTGGCTCTCTTATTGTTTGCAAAGGTTGGAAATTCGTTGAGTTGGTTGTAGCCAATCAGTTAACTGCATTCGGCAGTCAATGGGAATCGCTGAATCTGATTTTTCGGCAGAAGATAAAAACTGATTAAAATTGTTTTCGATATGGAGAACGTCAGACTACTTTTCACTGATCTGGTTGTTATGAATTTTAAGTTTTTCCACTGATTTTTCATTTTCCTTTAGTGACTGGAAAATAGAGACTAATCTCTAGCGTAAACAGCCGCCTAGGGTAGATTCGAATGTGACAGCTCGGTTGTGAGTTGATGAAACCAACGAATCTCAACCTGAAAATATTACCGTAATAGATTCATGTGTAGCAACTCGTATTGTAACCTAATTTCTCTTATTTCAGATTTTAAAGAAAATCCAACAGTGTGGTTAAATTACAACCTTCTAAAACAAAATACTAATAATCTTTATTTACGAAGCACACGAAATTACGAGAGAGATCTCAATGGCTATCTGCACCTGACTCATGATTCGTTTTCAATTCCCGTGAGTGAATGTACAAACTAACAGCAGCATGCAACGGAAAAGCTACGGACGTCATAAATGCACTTTCACCTAAATAACTTTATTGTAGATTCCCTCTACATAGTACAGCGGCACCAACAGGATAACACATAATAAACGAATATCAAATTATATTCATACACCTCACCACAACCCGCGAACGAAAATCACACTGTGGCAGTTGGCAAAACACACAGCCTACAGAGTGAAAATTAAGTATTAAACTGAAATGTGTGGAAATGGTCAGCATTTCTGCATAGAAAGCAAAAGACCCAGGTCCGTGGCATAAATTTTAATTCATTTCTTCAAAAAAAAAAAAAAAAAATGGTTCAAATGGCTCTGAGCACTATGGGACTTAATTGCTGTGGTCATCAGTCCCCTAGAACTTGGAACTACTTAAACCTAACTAACCTAAGGACATCACCCATATCCATGCCCGAAGCAGGATTCGAACCTGCGACCGTAGCGGTCGCGCGAGTCCAGACTGTAGCGCCTAGAACCGCTCGGCCACTCCCGCCGGCTTCATTTCTTCAACTTCCATAATTATCGTAGATAAATATGAGACTTAAATGTCTCGGGGATAATTTAATAAGTCTTTCATTCATTTGTACAGACGGATCACATCTCAAAGAACGTTTGAAATAAATTTTAGAAGGCTGAAACGGCCTGTAATTCTTGATCTGCTGTTCGGAAAGTGTTTAGAGAACGCAGAGTTCAGTGTGTAAAGAAGAGTGGGTGGTTATTTTAGAGACATTGAGCAAAGACTTCAATGCTTGCCCTTCTTTTTTCACAGAAACGCTGGCGGCGATGAACCCTTTCCTCACCTGCATCCCTAGGGACGTGAGAGCGACCTTCCAACGGGATTGTGAAGAGGCGGCGTTCAAGGGTGGCGCCGCGACTGCTCGGAAGCTCAGTAAGAGCAGGACAATGTACACGCTAACATATAACGCCCTAGTCGCACACGCACTCAAAACGTGAAGTGTTCACTCGATTCCAAGCTGTTCCCAGGTGAAGGCATGCACATGCGGGAGTCTATCTCAGAACTGCTGAGGAAGTCACTAATACTCGTACTTCAAGTTAAACGCATGCATAAAAATGTCGATACAAGTAGATGCATGATTTGCTTAAACAGTAATGGGCTAGCACGTAATGTTGGCAGTTTTTTGTGGGCATTGCAATGGCGAACATTGTGTCTACTGCTACGTATTTTAAGATGGAGCATGCGGTGGGTCACGTATTTTGTGCTGTTTGTGTTTGAATGAGAGAATTCCAGTTATCGGACAGAGGGCAACGAGTGATGAGCACACTGGATTACTGTTCATGAGGACGACGTCTCAAATACCTGTCTAGCTATCCAGATTTACGTTTCCATGATTTCCCTAAACCGCTCCGGCTAAATGCGGGGATGATTGCTTTGATAAAGTCATTGGCGATTCTCCTTACGTATTGTTCCGTAATACGAACCTGTATTTCGTCTCTAATGACCTCTGTCGACAGGACATTGCACTCTAATCTTTTCTTCCAACCATTAGTTCCCGAGGGCTGTACCTCGATAATTTTAATGTTGATAAACTGGCTCGCGTGAACTGACTGTCGAGGAACCTACCGTAAAACTATTGTTATTGCAACTGTTCTAACGCAAAAGTGGCCGTAAAATAGGAGAGCTGACAGCATTAAATTAATCCAACTTGCTACCACAATAGGATTAAGGCACTTCAGACGTGCGAAAAGTAGACAGTACTCTTCAAAAATTCTAAAAATAAACTCCTCTTCCAACTTCATGTACTGATTATTAAATAAAAATCAAAAATCTGTACACTGTTGAAAATAAATCACTTACTCACTGATAAAATCTCATTAAAAGATAAACGAAGAAATACTGAAGAGATCCGCTATGTACACTGACAGGAAAAAAAAGCGCAATACCAGGGAGTTGCGCGACATAAACGAAACTCTGAAGGAGATTTTCTACATCTGAAAGATGTCTATTCAAATTTAGAGCAATACATGCTGTAACGGTCGTGAGCGACAGTTACGTTTGAAACTGGATGTAGTAAATCGTCGTTAGTCAAGAATGCCTTCAAGGCGACAAAGACGCCATTATAAACGCCTTATTGAGTTGCAACGAGGTTGTGTAATAGGGATTAGAGAAATCGGATGTTCCTTCTGTGTGATACTGCATAAAGACGCGACAGGAATGTAGCTACTGTGCATGATTGCTAGCTGCGGTGGTCACAAGAACGAACGGTCGCAAGAAGACGGCCACGTGGCACTCGGAAACACAGTGAGCCAAACATCTGTTACAAATGTTACTCCAAGGACAGCCCCAAGACACACGTCCTGTAGCGCGCATTCTAAACCACCCCCCTTTGTTACTTCAGTGGTGTCAAGCGAGAGTTCATTGGAGTGCAGGGTGGAGGTCTGTTGTGTTTTCTGGTGAAAGCTGTTTCCGTCTCGGTGCCGGTGATGGCCTTGTGTTGGTTGGGTGGTCAGTTGAGGGTCTGCATCCATCCTATCTCCGTGCTAGACACACTAGACCTACACCTTGAGTTACGATCTGGGGTGCGATTTCGTATGGCACCAGGGGCACTCTAGCGGTTCTCTCACGCATCCTCATTACAAATTTGTACGTCAGTTTGTTGGGTCGAGCTGTTGTGCTGCCATCCATCAACAGCATTCCACGGGGTGTTTTCTAACAGGATAACGCTAGCCCACATACCGCTGTTGTAACTCAATATGCTCTACAGTGAGTCGACATGCTGACTCAGCCTGTTCCATCATCAGATATCTCTCCAATCGAGCACATAAGGAACATCATCAGGCGACAACTCCAGCGTTACCTACAAAGAGCATTAACCGTCCCTGTATTGACCAACCAAGTTGTGGTGTGCATACTGTAAGACCTTCGGTACACACACCATCAGATTGACTTGTCGCTCTAACGAAGTAGGAGAGTGTCAGCAATATGTCTCGTGGTCTTATCGTGGCGTGTTTATCTTCTGCCGTTAGGTCAGACGATAGAAATGCCACTTGCACGCTTAGAGTAGCAGGTTGACAGTGACCAACTTTAAACAGAACTTGATTAATTTTCGCACACATTTATTATAGTAATAAAAAGAGTAGACATTACGTAACTTGACAATTGACAATCTGAAGTTCCTTTGGTCTTGGTACATTAATCTTATTGTCACATATCTCTGATCCTTGTCAAAGTGTCTGTACATTTATCTTCATGGCTATGTGCAGGAATCATCATCATCAGTTATCTGCTATATTAGCAGGTCCTTTGCCTCTCCATTTTCTGCGATCCATTGCTTCCTTCTTAAGGCTGCTTTATGTTGTACCGTCCATCATGTCATCCAGTATCTGGAATCTCTTCCTTCCTCGCTTCCTTTTCCCTTCTACATAACCTTCTAAAACTGTTTTTATCAGTCCATCATTCTGTCTTAATATATGCCCAATCCAATTTCTTTTTCTTCTCTTTATTACATCTAGTAACTGTCTTTTCTCTCCCACTCTTCTCAGTACCTCTTCATTTTTTACTCTGTCCATCCAACTTATTCTTTCCATCTTCCGCCATGTCCAGATCTCAAAAGCCTCCAGCCTTTCTCTGTCTTTTTTCCTCATAGTCCATGTTTCAGCTCCATATAGAACAACACTCCATACAAGACATTTTATGAGTCTCTTTCTGAGTTCTCTGTCCAGACCGCTGCAGAAGATTCTCCTTTTCTTAAAAACGCCTCTTTTGCCATTGCTATCCTTGTTTTAATTTCTCTGGTGCACTTCCAGTCGGTGTCTATCCTGCTTCCAAGATACTTAAAATTTTGCACCTGTTCTAGTGTTTCTCCATTCAGCACAATTTTTATTTCCTTATTTCCTCCTATTGCCAATACTTTTGTTTTATTTGTGTTAATTTTCATTCCATATTTTTTTCCGTTAGTTGCAATGGTGTCCACCAAATCCTGTAATTCTTTTTCCTCTGTGGCTGGAAGGACCATGTCATCAGCAAATCTCAAGCATCCTACTCTTCTTCCTCCAATTTCTACTCCTTTGTCATCTAATGAGCATTGGTCAATCATATTTTCCAAGTACAGGTTGAAAAGAGTAGGTGATAAACAGCATCCTTGTCTTACTCCTTTCCCTAGTCTGATCCAGTTTGTACTTTCTCCTCTCACTTTAACTGAAACTTTTTGATTAAGGTATAATGAATTTATAAGTCTTCTGGTTTTCCAGTCCACTCTCTTTTCCCTCATAATAGTCGCCAGCTTGTCCCAAACCACATTGTCAAATACCTTTTCTAAATCGATGAAGCACATATATAGGTCTCTTCCTTTTTCAATAAACCTTTCTCCCAAGATTCGTAGGAGCCCTATTGCATCTCTGGTACCCGCATTCCGTCTAAAGCCAAACTGCTCCTCGGCGAGATTCTCCTCTATTACTTTTTCAAGTCTTTTATTAATTGTTCTTAACATCACTTTGGCTGCATGTGAAATGAGGCTGATTGTCCTGTGCTCGCTGCATTTCTTGGTTCCTTGTTTTTTCCGTAATGGAATCATTACTGTTGTCAAAAAGTCCTCAGGCCATTCACCACCGTCATATATTTTATTACATAACCTCAATATTTCTCTTATTCCATTGTGGTTCAAGCATTTTAGTATTTCTCCCGGTATTGTATCTGTACCTACTGCTTTGTACAGGAATATGGTAATCTTATTAGGCACAGACTAATGCAGACTGACTAATCGGAGGTCTGTACACTGGTTATAATACCTCGCGCGTTCAGGTATCACTGCGCGAGTGTGATCCATGAGGAGAAAAGGTTCTACGTTAGCAGCAATCTCATTGGCTGCGTTACATATTAATACGCGGATCGGCGGAAGCAGAATTTGGTCCGTCTCTGACAGCGCCATCTCGCAGTGCGGAGACGGACGAGCGCTGCGCCTGCGCTGTTGTGCTTAGCGGGGCGCGCTCTATTGGGAAAGTTGTGTACGCGCTGACTACGCGGAACTATGTACACAACACAAGTGCAACATGCAACACTTAAATGGAATTCCATCCAACAGACGGGTATCCGGCACCTGTACAACACAATGCATCAACGTTTGCATGCTTGCATTCAACATTGTGGCGGTTACACCTGTTACTAATTTACCAGTAGCTAACATTTGCAATGGCGCATACATTAACATGTGATCTTGCAACGTTAATCACTTAAATATGTTACCATGTTACCCAGACAAATGTATTTCAAACATTTCAACTCTACATTGTTTTTTAATGTTGCAATTTTTTTTCTATCGGTATGTATCTTGAAAATGCATTTACTGGTGCTGCTCTGTTACAAGAGATATCTAACATTCTTCAATGGGAGACTTACCGTTAACTTCACTATCATGAGCACTTACACTGGCCTGGTGCACAATAGTCAGTCATTCAGTCAATAGCGAAGACACGACGGCGAGTGCACAAAACTTCAATCATCTCTTCATTTGGCACAGAAATAGCATCTGCAAGCTCTGTGTCATCTGGATAAGTGTTTCCTCGCCTCCACTGCTTACAAGTTTCACGTCCAGGTGCTACGTTCCCTGGAATGCGGCATGTCTTGCAACTCGGACTTTCTTCCACATAAGATTTTCCGAAAACAATTAATAAAGGGATTTTCCGCTCACTCACTATCCTTGTCTCGAAATTCAGAAAACGTGTTCAATGCTTCATTTCAGTACCTCATTTTAACTCTTTTCTGGGGAAGAAGAATGTGAATGTACTGCGAATATAACGGGACCGTTAGAAGCATACGCCGCTGACACACTTGCCGGTCAATTCTTGGAACGAGAGAATATTCTGAGGATGGACAGGTCTATCTGTTCCCTCGACTTAAAATCCCATCGAGCACGTGTAGAATGCATTAGGGAGACGTATTTCAGCATGTACACATGTACCGATGACGATCCAGCAGTTGTCAAAAGCACTGGTGGACAGGAACGCCCTACCACAAGTACTTTTACCAACCTTGTGACCAGTATGGACCACATTGTAGAACATGTATTTCCGTCCGTAGTCATCGCACATCCTTTTCAGAGCTATGTCCCGCTTCTTTGTGAAGTCCAGGGGACCATCATAAACCCCAGTGACTTAAGTGTAACTACTGTCCTCTAATTACTGTTATTTCTGTTCATCACATAGTTCAATGGTTCAAATGGCTCTGAGCACTATGGGACTTAACATCTGAGGTCATCAGTCGCCTAGAACTTAGAACTACGTAAACCTAACTAACCTAAAGACATCACACACATCCATTCCAGTATTCTCAAAAATTTTAGAAAACGTAATGTACAGGCAGCTTCACAACCATCTGATCACAAATAACATATCAAGAACACAGTTTGGATTTCTGAAGGGTTCTGATATCGAGAAGGCTATTTACACCTACAGTGAAAATGTACTTAATTCATTAAATAACAAATTACAAACAACAGATATTTTCTGTAATTTGTCAAAGGCATTTCATTGTGTGAACCACAACATCCTTTTAAATAAATTAGAGTTCTATGGTGTCACAGGTAGTGCTGCAAAATGGTTAAAGTTATACCGCACTAACAGGAAAAAAAGGGTGTCAGTGCAAGGGACTAGTGAATTAAGTCATCAGTCATCATCAGAATGGGAAGAAATTACATGTGATGTCCCACAAGGATCCATCTTAGGGCCATTGCTTTTTCTTGTGTACATTAATGAGCTCTCATAAGTTAAACTGCGAGAAGTAGAGTTCGTTTTGTTTGCCGATGACACAAGTATTGCAATAAATAGTATGTTGAGTGTAGTTCTAGAGAGATCTGATAATATTTTCATGGATATTAATAAATGGTTTAAAACTGACTCACTGACATTAAACTTCCAAAACACTCACTACATGCAATTCAGAACCTGTAAGAGGTTTCCACCCAGCATATGCATAAAGTATGAAGAAGAGCAGATAGAAGAGATTGACAGTCTTAAATTCCTGGGATTACAACTTGATAATAAATTCAGTTGGGAGAAGCACACCACAGAACTGCAGAAACGCCTTAACAAATCTGTATTTGCAATTAGAGTGTTAGCAGACATAGGCGACATAAAAAGAAAAAGCTTGCATACTTTTCCTACTTTCATTCCATAATGTCATATGGTATAATATTTTGGGGTAACTCTTCAAGTCGAAAGTTTTCAGAGTCCAAAAGCGTGTAATACGTATTATTTGTGGAGTAAATTCACGGACGTCCTGTAGAAACCTCTTCAAAGAACTGGGTATACTAACTACTGCCTCTTAGTATATATATTCCTTAATGAAATTTGTCCAAAATAATATCTCTTTTTTCCGACAAACAGCTCAGTTCATACATACAATACCAGGAACAAAAATGATCTGCACAATGACTTAAAAGCACTTATTTTAGTTTAAAAAGGGGTCCACTGTTCAGGAACACTCATCTTCAATAATTTTCCAGCAAACACAAAAAATTTAGTTTCAAATAAAGATCAGTTCAAAAGGAGCCTGAAAGACTTACTAGTGGCCAACTCCTACTACTCTATTAACGAATGTTTTGATAGGAACAAATCATGTATTGTATATATTCATACTATTAGTATTTTTATTTCAGCTTAAAATTTTTTTTAAGAAAGTTGACATGTTTCACAGCCCCGAGGATCTCCTCAACACGGATCTATGGAACGAAAAACTAATCTAATCATGCCCGAGGCAGGATTCGAACCTGCGACCGCAGGGGTCGCGCGGTTCCAGACTGAAGCGCTTAGAACCGCTCGGCCACATCAGAGTGTTCCTTTAAGTTACCTCCTCTACTACAGCAGTTCTTCCTATGTATGGCCCAAGTTTCATAGGACTGTTACTTAGTAGAGACACATTAGGCGGAAGTTACTTTCGTCCGTAAGTTTTGAACACCATTGCATATAAATGTTTTGTGCCTAATCAAGCCTGGTGCAGCCTATATAGCGGAGGCTGCGGTGGCTTGTGTCGATTTTTATAAAGCAGATGCTCATATGGCCTCATGTGACAGAGTAGGTACCTTTACATCTGGATCTGATTCCCCATTAAACCGTAGGGCTCGCTTTTACCGGTACTGTTCAGCGATACAGAATTAATATTATTGGTTGATTATCAGTTCTCAAATGTAACGTTAGGCGCTTAACGTATCACTAATATCACGAGGAACAGACCTGGGGGGAGACCTGGAGGGGGGGGGGGGAGAGGAGAGACCTGGGGTGTCCCTAACCGTTCTTTCCACCAACCTGTTGTCTTCTCAACTTGTGTCCCCAGCGCAGAAGACAGCTCGTCGGTCGTGGGATCTTCTTCGGCGGAGGCGGCTATGCTCTCAACTTGAAACTGTGATTGTGCTTCTTATGGAATGCCGCTTGCCCAGGTTAGTATCTGTATCTACAGAGGGCAAGATCTGTAGGACTGACAATCATGGTAGGTTACACATCTGATAAATACACTCCTGGAAATTGAAATAAGAACACCGTGAATTCATTGTCCCAGGAAGGGGAAACTTTATTGACACATTCCTGGGGTCAGATACATCACATGATCACACTGACAGAACCACAGGCACATAGACACAGGCAACAGAGCATGCACAATGTCGGCACTAGTACAGTGAATATCCACCTTTCGCAGCAATGCAGGCTGCTATTCTCCCATGGAGACGATCGTAGAGATGCTGGATGTAGTCCTGTGGAACGGCTTGCCATGCCATTTCCACCTGGCGCCTCAGTTGGACCAGCGTTCGTGCTGGACGTGCAGACCGCGTGAGACGACGCTTCATCCAGTCCCAAACATGCTCAATGGGGGACAGATCCGGAGATCTTGCTGGCCAGGGTAGTTGACTTACACCTTCTAGAGCACGTTGGGTGGCACGGGATACATGCGGACGTGCATTGTCCTGTTGGAACAGCACGTTCCCTTGCCGGTCTAGGAATGGTAGAACGATGGGTTCGATGACGGTTTGGATGTACCGTGCACTATTCAGTGTCCCCTCGACGATCACCAGTGGTGTACGGCCAGTGTAGGAGATCGCTCCCCACACCATGATGCCGGGTGTTGGCCCTGTGTGCCTCGGTCGTATGCAGTCCTGACTGTGGCGCTCACCTGCACGGCGCCAAACACGCATACGACCATCATTGGCACCAAGGCAGAAGCGACTCTCATCGCTGAAGACGACGCGTCTCCATTCGTCCCTCCATTCACGCCTGTCGCGACACCACTGGAGGCGGGCTGCACGATGTTGGGGCGTGAGCGGAAGACGGCCTAACGGTGTGCGGGACCGTAGCCCAGCTTCATGGAGACGGTTGCGAATGGTCCTCGCCGATACCCCAGGAGCAACAGTGTCCCTAATTTGCTGGGAAGTGGCGGTGCGGTCCCCTACGGCACTGCGTAGGATCCTACGGTCTTGGCGTGCATCCGTGCGTCGCTGCGGTCCGGTCCCAGGTCGACGGGCACGTGCACCTTCCGCCGACCACTGGCGACAACATCGATGTACTGTGGAGACCTCACGCCCCACGTGTTGAGCAATTCGGCGGTACGTCCACCCGGCCTCCCGCATGCCCACTATACGCCCTCGCTCAAAGTCAACTGCACATACGGTTCACGTCCACGCTGTCGCGGCATGCTACCAGTGTTAAAGACTGCGATGGAGCTCCGTATGCCACGGCAAACTGGCTGACACTGACGGCGGCGGTGCACAAATGCTGCGCAGCTAGCGCCATTCGACGGCCAACACCGCGGTTCCTGGTGTGTCCGCTGTGCCGTGCGTGTGATCATTGCTTGTACAGTCCTCTCGCAGTGTCTGGAGCAAGTATGGTGGGTCTGACACACCGGTGTCAATGTGTTCTTCTTTCCATTTCCAGGAGTGTATATCATGTGTTCTTATTATTTAAATAATCACCCATTTTACACTGTCTTTTAAGACACTCGACATAGCTTTCGTAATCATAAGGTAACTTTTCTATCCAACTTCCGACAGAGAGTACAACATGTCCGGCTCTGAAGAACGACCGTAACACAGTTAGGCGTCCATCCCTCTAGGACGCCCGAAGCAGTCTGACTAGCGCAGCCAAAGTACTCCGTCTCCCAGGTGCGCCAAAGCGCCCCAAAGATGTCCGAAGCACTTAGGTTGCAATATCACTACTCTTTTGTTTCTCAAAACTAGTGAAATTTAATAAACAAACACGGTATACTCGCATGGTAACTGTGAGAGATTGTCAAACTAAAAACTGGTTTAAAGACAAGGAAAAGTATATAAATAATTAATATGAGAAGTTAGGTGTTTTGACGCCTAACACCCGAATGTGCCGACCAATCAGAAGCAAGTTCAGTACAACTGGTGGACTCTCCCACGGTACTGGTCCCTACTGTACCACCTGTCGCTTGTAACTCACTCCACATTTGTTCCATAACTCAGCGTTTATCAAGCTGCATCAATGCGAGCTTCTAGCAAAATAAAATACTGGTGGTCGCAGCCAGGAATATCACAAGATTTAGAACATGATCTTACCTGACTCTTTCAATAGTACCCGATTCAAGTGTTCGGAAGAGCAGAAACAAAAGGCGACACTCGTGTGGTCGGAAATTCGGTGCCGTTCTCCATACACACATTCAGCTACTGAGTAGTTGAGTGAAGAGGATGTGCAAGCACTGCGCTACTCTGAGGGTATGGGGCACACCGATGTTAGATTAGGCAACATTTCATAAGGCAGTCATCGCACATTGAAAGAAAAGATTTTGTCTGAAAGACTTCAAGCAAACTAAATAACGTAACATGGGGCAGGAAAATAAAACAGTAGTCTCACTGTAGTCGTGTAACCAGCAGGTGTCGCAATTACTTTCTTTAAACAGCTGAGTGCAAACTCTGAGCTGGGGCAGTGGGAGCTTCATGAATAACAGTTTATAATTCCTCTCGTAGTATGGTACATCCGCCTGAAGCTGTGACGTATTTTTGGTTTAAATATTTAGATTGTTCTAGCTGTGATTGATTTTATAAATTGATTGTTTAAATTACTGTAGTGTTATAAAAAAAGATTAATTCAGATTTTAATTGTAATTGAAATAAGTGATCTATTCATTTGTAAAAATAAACATCACATCAGTTGCAAGTGTATAAAGAATTTACAGTTACTTAAACTCATTATCGAAGAGTGGAACCTCGCAGAATCCCTTTTCAAATGTTACAGTTTGTACGATTTAGTTCTTTGTGATTAAAACACGGCATTTTTTCTGTCTTTTTTTATATAAACACCCAACTGCCGAAATTAATGCCGTTTAGCCTTTTTGATTTTTCCTTTATTATTAAGAACGGTCTCGTAAAAAAGAAAGATAACAGTAGGTAAGGGTTTTAATTATCGCGTGTGTTTACTTGGCATCCTAACCTTGAAAAGCAATAATAAATGTGGCATCAAAAAACCTGGTTTCATTAGTCTGATTTGTTCTTCCTTTCAATTTTCATTGTGACTTTATTGGTAAAGGTAGCAACTAACAAGCCGAAATACTGTGTGTCTTTACGCATTAAATGCAAAGTTACACTAATAATGTCAGTTATGACGCATTCTACTGACAGTAGAATAATTCTGTGCAAGGTATGCGAGCAGTCAGTGAACTAAGGAAATAAAAATTTCATTTCTCACCATATCGGAAACACGAAACAAAAAAATCACTGCGCTAGGCTACTAGCAAGATTTCTTTGTTTCAATTGCAGTATAGTCGAAAATGGAAATTTCTTTTCAAATTTATGTGCAGCTTTCATTGATGATCGGACCCCTTTGTGGAAATTACAGCATCCTATATTAAGAGAGATTTTGGAAAAGTACGTGAACTAATGGCCCAGCGAGTAAAGTACGCGAAAATGTTACCAAAGTGAATCTTACGGTGAAGTAAGAAAACTAATTAAACGCGAAGTAAAAATACAATCAGATTTCAATTGTTGAGTCAGTTGATCCTATGGGCTGTTCTGTTGCCAATGACACTGTTGGACCATTAGATCCTTCAGAAGGTGAAATAATAAAAGCATTCTGCTTACAACAGCGTCTCGAAAAAGTTAACAATGCAGTAATAAGACGGTTATTTACCGGTTCATTATAGTTAATGCTTGTAGAAATTTATAAGACGGTGTATTTTTCGTCTCGGACGCTGCACCATACGTGACAAAGGCTGAGACAATTTAAAATTACGATTTCTAATCATGCTTTATGTTAAGAGCACATCACGTGGTCTTAAATGACTGTCAAGAGAGATGAGCTTGTTTCAGGATGTCGACAAATTAGTTTTCAGTGCTGAGATGATCTTTGCGAAAGCTCCGCCATAGATTCAGACAGTTACTAAGCTTGAAATTTTCCGCGAAGAACCAAAGTGGTCATCGCAATGGAGAATGAAGCACGGTATCTTCGCGGCCGAGTTTGGATCCCTGCCACAAGTGATGCGCAAGTTTCAAGAAACAGGACAGTGTTTCACGAAGTCAGCAAAAACTGTCAATGATCCAGTGCAGAGATCGAAGACTATGCTAGATAAACAGAGTTAATTAGTTCCATATGGTGACACAGTGCAGTTGCAGTAGAAATTGACCCTACAATAATTGTTTAATTTGCTCCAGTCACCACTGCAGATTTTGGGGTCATTTTCTCAGATGAAAAATAGTCAGGTTTTTCTGTGCCGCCTTTTATTGCCTATTTTAGCTATTTTAAAAAATGGCTCTGAGCACTATGCGACTTAACTTCTGAGGTCATCAGTCGCCTAGAACTTAGAACTAATTAAACCTAACTAACCTAAGGACATCACACATCGATGCCCGAGGCAGGATTCGAGCCTGCGACCGTAGCGGTCACGCGGTTCCAGACTGAAGCGCCTTTAACCGCACGGCCACACCGGCCGGCGGCTATTTTAAAGCCATTTTGCCTGTCTATTTTAATGATTTATAGCGCCTAAATTTCTGTGTGTCTACCCATTCCCCTTGATTTCTTCCTCTTCGAATCATATACGTCCAGCGTTATTGCCAAATATAATGGTTGAATATATACAGAATGTTCAAAGGAGAGGCAGTCATTCTTCACGGATTTTATGCAGAACAGCAGCACAGCACTGTTAGCAAATCATTGGAAGTGCGCTAAGAATGCCTTTCTCTACTGAAAAAAAAAACAAAAAAAAAACGGTGAAACAGTTCAGAAAAACTGCAAAGAAGTGGTTCGGAATACATACTCTCGTAAGACTAAAAACATACAACACGAAGGAATTACACGAATAGGGCGGAAATCCGTAGAGCCGATGTACATGTAAAAACAAAAATACAAAAAACAAAAAAATTAAAATTTCAGAAAAATTGGATGATACATTCAAAAGAAAGAGCTTAACAAATTGAGCAAGTCAGAAAGGCGTTGGTCCATCTGACACTTACGCAAGTAGTTATTCGGCTTCGCATTGATACATAGTCGTTAGACGTTCTCCTGATGAACAGCGTGCGAAATTCTGCCGAACTGGAGCGTTAGATCGTCAAAACCCGGAACTGGTTTGAGGGTTCAAAAATGTTCAAATATGTGTGAAATCTTATGGGACTTGACAGCTAAGGTCATCAGTCCCTAAGCTTACACACTACTTACCATAAATTATCCTAACCGCAAAACGCAAAACCGCAAACGCGCATGCCCGAGGGAGGACTCGAACCTCTGCCGGGACCAGTTTGAGGGTTCCTCACCATAGTGCTCCAAACGCTCTCAATTGAGGAGAGATCCGGAGACCTCATTTGACAAGGTAGGACTCGGAAGCACGAAGACAAGCAGCAGAAACTTCGTAAGTATGTGAACGGGCATTATGTCGCAGAAATGTAAGCCCAGGATGGCTTGCCATAAAGGACGACAAAATGGGGCACAGAATATCGTCGACGTACCACTGTGTCGTAAGGGCGCTGCAGATAACAACCAATGGTGTCCTACTACGAACAGGAAATGGCACTCCCTGACCATCACTCCTGGTGGTCAGGCCGTATGGTGGACGACAGCCAGGTTGACATCCCACCGCTGTCAGACTCGTCTCGTCTCCGGCCTAGAAACTCATTGGCTGTAGAAGAATTGTCTTCGAACCGAGCCCCGATGACCAGCAAAGACGTCTCTGAAGACACCCTGGGCAGTGGTGGTATACCAAACCGACTGTCATCCACCATACAGCATGACAAACAGGAGTGATTCTGAAGTGGCGTTTCATTTCGGACCAATTTGGTTGTCATCGGCGGTACCCTTACAGCACAACGGTACGTCGATGATATTTTACGCTCTATTTTGTTTTTCATGGCATAGCATCCTGGGCTTACATTACAGCACACACGGCTGGAGTTACCGTTGCTTGGTTCAAAAAATGGTTCAAATGGCTCTGGGCACTATGGGACTTAACTTCTGGGGTCATCAGTCCCCTAGAACTTAGAACTACTTAAACCTAACTAACCTAAGGACATCACACACATCCATGCCTGAGGCAGGATTCGAACCTGCGACCGTAGCAGTCGCGCGGTTCCGGACTGAGCGCCTTAATACGGTTGCTTGTCTTCGTGTTTGCTGAACACCACCTTGGTCAGAAAGATAGGCGGGTCTCTCCTCAATTGAGAACACTGTGAACATTCTAGGCAGGGCCCTCGAACCAGCTCTGGATTTTGACAATCGAGACGAGCAACACACACTTCTGAGAGAGGAGGCAACCATGTCAGTGACAGTGAAACCATACCATTCTCACAAGAAGTAATCGCGACGGCAATCAGACAAAATACATTTAGAAACATTAAAACAAATCGTAACACAAATCACACCTTTCTTACCAACATTTTCAATGAGGCACTGCTAATAGGCAGAATTCCAAGCCTCTGGGAAACTGCTAATGTGGTAATAATCAGGGAATCAAAAGACAAAGAGGCAACAGACGTCAAAACGTATCAACCGATATGCCTCTTACATACTCCCGTGGGGACTGGGTGTTTGTGTTATCATCATTTCATCGTCATCTTCACCATTTGTGACAGTGATTAGATTGGGTTGTGAAAAAAAATTGACTTTGTAAAAATTGGGACTTTGTACTGGCGCTGATGACCGCGCAGTTGATCGCCCCCCACACACCAAACATCAACAACACTCTCGCCAAGGTCCAGCAAAGCCTCATGTGTGACCGCTTCCAATAGCACAGACGCCTCCTCGACCTAACGCCCCATCAATTCGGCTTCAGGGAAGGTAAATCAGTAGGAAACGCCGTCAACCAAACACTGACAGTAACAAAATAAAATCAGAGAAAAATACGTGGCCGCCATACTAATAGACATAGCAGGCGTTTTTGACAACCTGTGGTGGCCATCCCTCTTCGCCAGGTTAAGGGAGATAGGGCTATCAACTTCCCTTTACAATAGTCTCATCGAATACTGCAGAGGCAGAGTGGTGGAGTGGGGGCCTCGTACACACAAAGTTGTCACAAAGGGATGTCCACATCTGCCGACCAATATTTTGGGTCATCATAATCGAGCCCTTGATGAACCCCCTGGACAAAGACGACAGGGTAAGAGGTGTGGTGGCTTACGCAGAAGACCTGCTCGTAGTGGTGTCAGCGTACAGGAGAGTAGTACTAAGAGACAAAAGGCACACTGCTGCTTCAGAAAACGAATAATCTGTGCAAAGAAAAAAAACTAAAAATAGCGCCCAACAAAACTGTAAATTTGCTGCTCAGAGGGACACTAAAGAGGAACCCGATTCTAAAATTGGACAAGAGGAAGCAACCCATACGTTACCTAGGTCTGTATCTTGACGGAAAACAGACTTTCAACGATCATATGAAACTGACAATCGACAAAGCCTCCAAAACTATGCACAAACTAGCAAGACTGAACACAACTCAGTACAAATCGCCTATTATGATAGGTTGTAGTTGGTAGCTCCAATGTTAGACGCGTTATGAGGCACCTTATGAACATGGCTGCCTAGAAGGGGAAGAAAACCAATGTGCACTCCGTGTGCATACCGGGGGGGAGTCATTCCAGACGTGGATCGGGTCCTCCCGGATCCCATGAAAATCACAGGGTGCAGCCAACTGCAGGTGGTGGCTGACTTCAGTACCAATGATGTATGTCACTTTGGATCGGAAGAGATTCTCTCTGGTTTCGAGCGGCTATCAGAAGTGGTAAAGGCTGCCAGTCTTGATAGCGAGATGACAGCAGAGCTCACCATTTGCAGCATAGTCGACAGCATCGATTGCGGATCTCTGGTACAGAGCCGAGTGGAGTGGCTCAGACTGTTTTGCGACGATGTAGGCTGTAGACGTCTCGACTTGGGCCATAGGGGGGTTGGGTTTCGGCTGAATAGGTCAGGATCCACTACCCTCAGGAGGTGGCTACACGGGTAGCAGGGACCGTGTGGCGTGGACTGGGCGGTTTTTTTAGGTTAGGGGGTCTCGGGAAAACACAAAGGGCTTCAGTCACGAAGGGTGCAGCCCGAACACAGGAAGAATGTAGATACAGAAACATCGGTATAACAGTTGTAAGATTTCGTAGCTGTGTTGGAAAAGTACCAGAGCTCCACTCGTTAATCGAAAACACGGATGCTCAAATCGTAATGGGCACTGAACAGGCTAAAGCAGGAGATAAGTTGAGCAGAAAGTTTTGCGAAGAACCTAACGGTGCTCCGAAAGGATACGCTAAACACAGATGGCGGGGGCGTGTTTGTTGCTGTTAGAAGTAGTTTAGATTGTCGCCAAATTAGATAGTTCCTGTGAGTTAATATGGGCAGAGGTCATGCTTGACAACCGGAATAAAATAACTTATCATGGTTGGGATTCACAGTAATATAATATTTCTTAAGACATCATAGTCGCCGTTGACTGTACGAAATATTTATTATTACGATTGCAATTTCGGCCTTAGGTCCATTTTCAAGTAACACTGCAAAAGTTACATTCTGTCAGAATATAAGACTATATGACATGAGTCTTATATTCTGACAGAATGTAACTTTTGCAGTGTTACTTGAAAATGCACCTAAGGCCGAAATTGCAATCGTAATAACAAAATTTTTCATACAGTCAGCAGCGACTATGATGTATTTTAAGAAACGGACTAAAAAAATTGGATCCTTTTATCGACCTCCCAATTCAGATGATACAATTTCTGAAAGGTTAAAAAAAACTTCAGTTTGATTTCAAACACGTACCTGACTCATACGATTATAGTTGGTGTCTTAAATTTACCCTCAATGTGTTGGCGAAAACATGTTTAATTCCGGAGGCATGCATAAACCATCATCCGAAACTGTGCTAAACGCATTCTCTGAAAATTATTTCGAGCAGTTAGTTTATGAGCCCACACGAATAGTAAGCGGCTGTGAAAACACACTTGACACCTTAGCAACAAATAATCCTGAGCTAATAAAGAGCATCAAAACGCATACTGATATTAATGAACTCGGGGTTTTCGTAGCGAGATTGTATATTATAGGCCCCAAATCATCCAAAAATAAACGAAAAATATACCTATTCAAAAAAATCAGATAAAAATTCTCTTGGTGCCTTCCTGAGAGACAATCTCCACTCCTTCTAAACTGACAAATAAGTATAAATCAGATGTGGCTTGAATTCAGAGACATAGTATCGGCAGCAATTGATTTATACCAAATAACATAACAAACGACGGAGCTGATCCTCCTTGATACACAATACGGGTCAGGACACTGTTGCAGAAATAACGAAAAAGACATGCCAAATTTAAACGGATGCAAAATCTCTAAGATCGGTGATCTTTCACAGAAGCTCGAAATTTAGCACGGACTTCAATGCGAGATGCTTACAGTGGTTTACACAACGAAACTGTCTCGAAATCTGACAGAAAATCCAAAGAGATTCTGGTCGTATGTAAATTATGCTAGCGGCAAGACACAATCAGTGCCTTCTCTGCCCGATAGCAATGGATATACTATCGACGACAGTGCTGCCACAGCCTTCCGAAATGAATTAGAATCAAGAGCACCTGCCAACATGAGTGAATTAGTAGGTATCGTCGGGGTAGAGAAGGTACTTAAATGACTTAACAGAAGTAAGTCTTTGATCCAGACTGTATACCAGTTAAGTTTCTCTCAGGGTATGCTGGTACAATAGCTCCACACTTAATCATGTACAACCGTTCGCTCGACGAAAGATCCGTACCCAAAGACTGGAAAGTTGCACAGGTCACACCAATATTCAAGAAAGATAGGAGGAGTAGGAGTAATCCACCACATTACAGTCCCATATCATTAACATCGATATGCAGCAGAATTTTGGAACATACATTTTCTAACATTATATATTTCCTCGAAGAAAACGGTCTATTGACACACAGACAACACCGATTTAGAAAACATCGTTCTTGTGAAACACAACTAGCTCTTTACTCGCATGAAGTGTTTAGTGCTATCGACAAGGGATTTCTAATTGATTCCATATTTCTACATTTCCATAAGGCTCTTGATACTATACCACACAACCGGCTTGTAGTGAAATTGGGTGCTTATGGAATATCGTCTCATCTATGTGACTGGATTTGTGATTCCCTGCCAGGGAGGTTACAGTTCGTAGTAACTGACGGAAAGTCATCGAGTAAAACAGAAGCGATTCCTGGCGTTCCCCAAGATAGTGTTCTAGGTCCCTTGCTGTTGAACTATATAAGCAGTCGTCTTAGGTTGTCTGTAGATGACGCTGTCATTTATTGACTGGTAAAGTCATTAGAAGATCGAAATGGAATGCAAAAAGATTTAAAAAAGATATCTGTATGGTTCTAAATTTGGCAATTGACCCCGAATAACGAAAAGCGTGGCGTCATCCACTTGAGTGCTAAAAGAAATCCGTTAAACTCGGCTACACAATAACTCAGTCAAATCTAAAGGCCGTAAATTCAAGTAAATAGCTTGGAATTACGATTACGCACAACTTAAATTGGAAGGAACACACAGAAAATGTTGTGGGGAACGCTAATCAGTGACTGCGTTTTATTGGCAGGACACTTACAAAATGTAACAGATCTTCTACGGAGACTGCTTGCACTACGCTTGTCCGTCCTCTTTTTAGAAAACTGCTGCGCGGTGTGAGATCCTTACCAGATAGGATTAACGGAGTACGTCGGGAAAGTCCAAAGGAGATCAGCACTTTTTTTATTATCGCGAAGTAGGGGGGGGGCGGGGGCGGGGGCGGGGGTCACTGAAATGGTACGGGTACGGGTTTGGGGTGAACATGATTAAAACAAAGGCGTTTTGCGTTGCGGCGGAATCTTCTCACGAAATTTCAATCACCATCATTCTCCTTCTAATGCGCAAAAATATTTCTGCGCCGACCTACGTAGGGCGACATGATCGCTATAGTAAAATAAGGGAAACCAGAGCTCGCACTGGAAGATAGTTTTTTCTGGCCACGGTACGAGATTGGAATAATAGAGAATTTTGATGGTGTTTAGATGAACCATCTGCAAGGCACTTAGACGTGATTTGGAGAGTATCGATGTAGATGTTTAAGGGGTATTCGAATGAAACCAGGTCACTAGTTTAAAGTAACAGCAACGATTTTATTAACCCAAAAATGTAGTTATACACAGAACACAAATTCAAAAGTAGTCATATTTTGACTAAAGTTCAGTCTTCATCACACCATTTATGTTTCAATGACATAGGTAACCGGTTTCGGTTATTTTTACATAACCATCATCAGACCCACGGCTCCCTTAGGATGGTAGGCGGAGCTCTCCTCAGCTGCTACGAAGTCAACTGATGTGATCAAGACTGAACTTTAGTCAAAATATAATAATCTATTGATCACTGTATTCCAAAAATGTTTACAAAAATTGTCAAAAGTAGTCGCCAAAACTGTTGGCACGTTTATCCCATTTCAACACTAGTCGGTCGATTCCATCCTTGAAGCTAGTAGGCTGCTGTCGTATCCAGGCCTGGATCCAGTCACATTTCGTCGTCCGTTGCGAATCGATTTCCACGAATAGCTTGTTTTAGAGGTTCAAACACTTAAAAACCACACAGTGTAAGGTCGGGACTGTACGGTGGATGAACCAGTCCAGGACGAGCATCGTCTTCCAGTGACTCGCGCCTCTCAAGGAATCGTTTGCGCCATTCCACAACACTTGAACGACTCAGACTGCACTCACCGTACACAGCCTTCGTCCGTCGATACATTTCACGGCCACCAACTTTATTTCCTTGACTCTGCTAGTTAACTTACCTTGTGTACCACATAAGCAATTCGTAATTCAATAAACTTTTTCACACAGATACCCAGGGAACTGTGAAGACAACAGGCGTCGGTGTAGTCGAGGTGGACATTTCTGTGAACGTTAAGATCTGGCTTGAGGTTCTGCCAGCACGCACTGCTTTATAGACTCAAAATATACAACGATGTGCCGACTTTCTACTAATTTTTGTCATTCTATGACGGGGGACTAAATGATTTAGTAGTCATTTTAAATAGACAACTGGCAAGTAAAGTATTTAGACCACGAAGAAGCAGAAACACTGTATACTTGGTGACCATTTACAAGGATCTTCCCAGCGTCTTACACACTTTCTGCCAGTTGTGGACACTTGACTTACAGTCCCAGTTAAATCCATGTTCGCAACATCATTTCCTGATGTGACGCAGAATTGTTACGTTTCATCACATTCTCCCACTGGAAGGCTTCAGTGATTGTGTAATCTATACAATGGGTAGGTAGTCACCGTAAGTCTGTGTGGAAATTAGACAGATAAGTAGTGTATCAGTGCCCGTAGTAGATTTAAAGGAACAGTTGTAAGACTCCCCGCATCTTTGGCAATTGCGTGTGAAGTGCCGCCGTCGCCACTTCTTAGGTAGTTGTATGACCTAAAATTGGAAGGAAACGAAGGTTACCTACCCACTGTACCAATACGAGTCACTATAACGAGGTCAAGCATCTTGGTCAATTGTGAGTGTTAAAAGGAGGAAAACAGGAAAATAGTTACCAAATCCCTATGACAGTATTCGCCAAGATAACGATCTACGATGACGTCATGGCAACGTGAGCAAAGAGGAATCAAGTCCCTCCCCCTCCCACCCCCCCTTCCACCTCTTTATATAAATCCATTTGCACAATCACTGTCATATACGTTATGTGCACCATAGTGAAAGGATCACCATAAAATTCCAGCAGCAACAAAGAGATCAGCCAGTAAGAAAAATATCTGTACATCCATAGTTAATGTAAATATTATTAATAACCCGATTAGTTTTAATATTACTGATATTATAAGAGTCTGTACGTACTATTTCTTGTCCGACAGTACAGCGCGCAGCTGTTACGCTAGCAGTTATACTAGACCATGATGAATAGGCGTTCGTCTTACTGCTGTGTACGCGACCATAGCAGCCTGCTACCAGCCTTCCAGATTTATCAGCACTGTCGGAACCTCGTTGCAGAACATTATTATTAGCCAATATCTATAATCCGACTGCTAGCAGATCAAAAAGCCTGAGTTACGCTTGATTCCTGACAGTGACTTCGACATAATAATTGTAGTGGAGTATCTTCAGCGGCTCGGTACTCGGGTGCAGTATACGTGATAAAAGTTGGATTATGTATGCAGCGTAACGGAATTGAGAGATGACGTAGTGTAACATGTCACTTAATCGTTTTAATGCCTATATATTTGGAAGGAAGGAGTCTATAGACGATATGTTAGAAGCAATGCTGGAAATAACTTCAGGAGTACAAAAGTGTACTTCAAACACATGATTTTGTATGTATTGTACATTAGTGATCGAAACAGGCAGATTATGTCGCCAGGGTCTCTACGATAGAGCACACATTACATGTTTACAGGCTATTGACATAATCTTAGCGTAATTGTGAGACAGTGAAAGCAATTCATAAATTTCTGTACTCCACCAGTGCCGAAGTCTGTAACAGTCGACCCCATGAGCAGCGAATCTATAGAAGTTGAAGACACAAACGGAATTCCCATGTATGTAAAACGCTCCCATAGGGTTGAACGTGATTCGGGCCGAAGTTGTCTTTAGAAAGCAGTTATACGCAGGATATTGTAAGCAGATAAATTCGACTGTTATGCAGAGAGAGAGAGAGAGAGAGAGAGAGAGAGAGAGAGAGAGAGAGAGAGAGATAAGCATTACTGGAGCACACTACTCTAAGTAAAAATACACGAATAAATTACCGCATCATGATGAATTAACAAAAAGTTTCCACTATACATTATTTAACAGCAAATATGCACTTGCTAAATACAAAGTAAATGCTCTCTGCATTATTAGCGTGTGTGACATCATGATAGTACATAAAGGTTATCCATGACTGAACGACGATCGACATTGCTGGACTACGATCCACAGAGCCCCGCTTTACTATAGAGCGCTCTTCTGCCACCTCTGCAGCGTCACTCGCCGCCTCCGCTGCTGCTCAGCCACCGCCGCGACTTTCCGCAATGGAGAATGTGTTGCTACCGGCCACTTCGCGTGTCCACAGCAAAGCCTCTCTAGACTCAGCGCTGCACATTTAAGTGCCGCACTAGTTGACGATAGACTGACGCCACCACGCTAGAAACACAGATCATCTCCCTCCCACATCCCGAGCCTTCTACCAGACTCCGACCGTGGTAGGTGGTGGCAGGTCGCTACAGGAAACACACGCTTGCCGCTGCGCCTCTAAGGCATTGACCCATAAAAGATGGTAAACCCCTTCCCACCCACATACCGCTCCCCGTGGGCCAAGAACAACAATGCCTCCTCTCATCATTAGAGCCTCGTCAGTTTTGTTACAGACTCCATAGTAAGAGGAAGCAGCAGAGGTAGCCTAACTAGAAAATGACGGTGTGTGTCTAATACTGATGTTCCATACTGTTGCTGGAAGGAGTAACTACCAAGGAGTAGACATCTGGACCGAGTTATGGCATATTCCTTACCAAAATACCCCAATAACTGAATTTCAAAAGTAGCACAGTACGATAATTTAAAAAGTAAACACGTATCCCGAGTTAAACAATTCCGCAATGCCACAAATGTGTGACGTCACTATGGTGACGCCTAAAATGAGTCTTTTTAACACCATGACATAACTGTGGGCGTGTAACAGCAGGAATTCGAATATGGTAGTTTACTAGAAGTACAGTATGTACACACTAGCTACAGAATACTGTAAAAAATTTCCCAAACTTGTACCGTTACCAAATTACGTCACAACACCAAGCTACCCCTGTCAGTTGAGTATCACATGAAATTTAGTACGTAACACAGATTTGCGTCATCCCATCAGCTGTATAGCGGCTATCTGAACATAAGTATGTGTATGCCTACTAGGGACTATTAATACTGGATTTGTCTTCCAGCTGAAAGAAAGCATATTTGAAAAAGAAAACTCACGAATGGCAGTACACAAAAGTTGATTTACAACCGGACGCTTGAATTCGATGTCGCCGCAATGATGAAACTGCTGCTCTTACTATTATTTCGAATCTCTCTCTGTTCCACTCCATAACGGAACGAAGGGAAAAAAAGTGATCGTCTGTACGCATCTATATGAACCCTGATTTCGCTCACGTATTCTTTCCGTTCCTTTGGTACTCTGGTGGCGGTAAGAAAGTCCTGTAGCCCGCCGCGTAAGCCGATTCTCTTTATTTTATCTTACTGGTGTCACACGATTAGAGTCTTCCCTGCAAGGATTCTCATTTCAGTTCATGGAACGTGCTGATCCAAACTACAGGCAGTGAATCTCGGCAAACCTCTGAATTGCATCGATGTCTGTCTCCATCATATTGTAAATTGTCTAATCTTTGTTAGCAGTGGCTCAGTTAATCGTTCGCGACCAGCACCGTTCCTACAACCGACCTTCCATACTCCTTCCATTTTACGTCACTTTAGAATGGCAGTGGAAAGAAAATCTCCTGGTAAACCTACGTAATATCCCGTTGTAATCATTTCCATTACGTGATCATTCGTATGAAAGAGTATATAAACCATGCGAGTGGTCTTGTCGTGGATGCTGGAAATGGGTTAATGTCCACATGCTTTATTTTCTTGGTTTATCATGTCAACACTCATTGATAGCAATCTCATCGATTTAACCTTCATCCAATTTCACATACTTGTAAATCAGCGGTGGCAGTATGTATGTATGTGTGTGTGTGTGTGTGTGTGTGTGTGTGTGTGTGTGTGTGTGTGTGTGTGTGTCGCGACACATTCTGTGTGAGACCACTTATAAACATGCATATGAGCTGATTGATTGGTCGTCGAGATTATTTTCTGTCTGTATATGACTTGTGCTACGTACAACGTTTTGAACAGAGCCAGTGTGTTGACGCATTCGCCCGCATCTCGTGGTCGTGCGGTAGCGTTCTCGCTTCCCACGCCCGGGTTCCCGGGTTCGATTCCCGGCGGGGTCAGGGATTTTCTCTGCCTCGTGATGGCTGGGTGTTGTGTGCTGTCCTTAGGTTAGTTAGGTTTAAGTAGTTCTAAGTTCTAGGGGACTGATGACCATAGATGTTAAGTCCCATAGTGCTCAGAGCCATTTGAACCATTTTTTTTTGTTGACGCATTCAATCCTTTGCATGATATTCAGAATGACTGTAGTTTTCCATCAGAGAACTTCCTAATGTTCCTAATATTTCTTCGTAGCGATCAATTCGGTACTGATTTGACAGCAGAAAGTCTGTTGTTGCTTGTGGAAATTTGAAATGTTGTAATACACTCCTTAAGTATCTATGGTTAACTTTATGGAAAATTGTCTCTAAAGCCGTGGTCAGTAGCCCTAATAATTATGCCGGCCGGGGTGGCCAAGCGGTTCTAGGCGCTACAGTCTGGAGCCGCAGGACCGCTGCGGTCGCAGGTTCGAATCCTGCCTCGGGCATGGATGTCTGTGATGTCCTTAGGTTAGTTAGGTTTAAGTAGTTCTAAGTTCTAGGGGACTGATGACCTCAGGAGAGCCTAATAATTATGCCTAATGCTGTAATGTGAATGCCGCATCTGTCTTAAGGAATAATTTCCAGGTGAGATGTTTTTGTTGGGTATGCTACACTTTTGTCCCAGCCCAGCGACATCTGAAAAAGTTTTAATCTTGCTGTCGTGGCACGATGTATGATTTTTCGAGTCTACGCGAAACGTTATCGGCTTGAAAACCGTTAGTTTTTTCTTTTTTTTCAGTGGGAATAAACACAATTATTAAGGGCCATTTGAATATATGTCCGTGGCGTTGTTGCTCACTCATTATATCCTTGAACTCTTCCTTGATGACTGATCAGAAAGTTTTGTAAAATAGCAGAGATTTCGGCATTTGGCACGATTTTTATTATGTCTTCGGAATTGGTTCTGACAAAATAGTAATACCTTAGCCCGCTATTTATAATCTTGAAACAGCTGTGCTGTGATTGTACCACAGATGGTCGTGCTCCATACGGTCTTTGGAAATGATCTTTCTCCCCACCCCCCTCCTCTCTCTCTCTCTCTCTCTCTCTCTCTCTCTCTCTCTCTCTCTCTCGGCTACCTTATTCATTCCTCCCACACCCTCTTGAAGATAGGAGTTAGGTTGTACGAACACAGGTGGTCAAAAACAATCTGGAAGGCTTGTAAGGTGGTTGCTGGGGAGGTTGTGCTATGAAGTAATTACGAAAACAATTGGGTGCTGTGCGGCGTTTCCGACTTACTTAGCATAGAAGTTAGCGAATCGCATCGTTGCACATGCAAATTCAAGCACTTTGCACGGGCTAAAATTCGGTAATTCAGACATCTGTAGGTCTGAGAGTCACTACTTGTTGAAAAGCTCATCACAAGTTAAAATGTGGATTTTTCGAAAGTGATAAATTTAAGCTAAGTGAACAAGAGCTACGTTTGTTCGGTATGAGGAACCGAACGAGGAACACGTTTGATAACCCCACATCTGACAGGCTACTTGAATTTGTGCTCGCGACGACGTGATCGGCTGACTTCAATCCTAAATAGCCCGTAAACGGCGCAACGCATCGAACTTTGTCCTTAACAATTATGTCGCAGTACTATCTCTTCTGCAACACCATTACAAGCTTTTCGCCCATTTCTGACAACCCTATGTATTTCTTTTCTTTTTTTTCTTTTTTTCTTTTCTTTTCCTTCTTTCTTTCTTTTTTGTTTTAAATCACTTCCTTGACGTACCTCTCCGTTATCTACTTTCGCTCGCAGTTGACGAGTTAGAAGGTAGTAATTCTCGAAGATCTTTCTCCTGTCGTCAATTAGCCTGAGCTTGGTAATGAACCCAAAGTGTGATTCATAACGTGATAACGTGCAGGCTTTCACGGCCGGTCTTCATTAGTTAAAACTTCCGAGCTGAGAAGCCGTGGTCGACCTATCAAACTTCCTGATGTTTCTTTGCCAACTGCGGGCAACATCTTCCAAGGTTAGTCAACGACTGACTCACCCCGGAAGATGTTGCCCGCAGTTGGCAACAAAAAGTCAGGAAATAGTAGTTTTATAGATCGACCTCGGCCTCTCAGCCCGAAGTTTTAACCAAAGGGTGATTGTCAGTAAACCTACATATTAGCTATAATTTCCCGAATCCACCCAACGCAGTCACGTCGCGAGACGTAGGTGGGAGGAAGTAATATGCTGCAGCCGAAGAGACGATTTGGTTCTGGCTAGGATCCATAGTTGACCCATCTAGCACGGCTAAATGTCTGCACTACAGCTGTCAGCTACCATGTTCTAAAGTGGTGAATGGTTTGAGCTCGACAAATCGATTCCTTTACGTATTTTCTGTTTCGGAACAGAACTTCGATGCGTGATATATAACATTAACAAGGTCCTGGAGTGACGAAAAAAAAATGTTTGCCATAGGGAACGGCTTAAGCTGGTTACTTTTCTTAACAACTTATGGAAGAACGTTGTTTATATGAACCAGTCCTAAATCGGTAATATCTAGATATGATTGTTAAGAATAATAACCTGGATTCAATCAAAAATACATACATATCCGAAGTTTCAGTGCGACACTTACGTACGGTATAATATTCGTACATGTGTCGCCTTTGTTGGAGTCTGCATTGTTATAATTTACACCACCACCTGCACACACACAGACACACACACACACAGAGAGAGAGAGAGAGAGAGAGAGAGAGAGAGAGAGAGAGGGGGTGGAAGAGGTTGTTTGGTGCAGGGTACAGTGAGTGTAACTTTAAAATTAATGATACTGCTTGGCGGCATTTAATACATTTAGACGGGTTTCGACAAGACCATTCAAAAAGTCCACTCCACAGTTATAAATTGTAATTTCTAGTACGATAACACCATGATCATTAGCCAAGAAATATGTAACAGTCTTACTGTTGTTTGCGATAACATTACCTGATAGTCTTTCTCTTGCACATAGAAGTCGTGGTTTGATGACACACAGTCACACATCTCCGTTTTGTTAAAAATCCTTAGCAAATATTGCATTACTTCAAATCCATATGCTAATTATCATCTACATGAAGTTGTTGCAGTAGTCCATGTGAATGTCGAACGATGCGAGTAGAAGTAGATGATTATCTGGATCAAAGGTATGTCCTGTCTACTTTACTCATTACGATTACTCATTTGCGCATGAATCGTGGTGAATTTTCAACCTGTACCCTGAATAGAGTTGAAGGTGTCTCCATTATGTGGTTTATGCACTGAAGGAGACATGAACTATCAACAATATATACCAGGTACAAAACACTGCAAAATCTTTTATCCGAGCATTGATTAAATATGTTTCATCCAATGATCTAGGTATATCGTTCACATAGGACTGGTATGCGTTACCCTCCAAACATTGGCCAGAAGAGTAACGCCTCTATAATACGGTGTTTCGTAGGTACACAACCCGACATGTACAACGCATTAAATAGGTGTGTTCTTTTCACTCCACTCGAAAGTCACATAGATCTGAAAACCTACCGTTTCTGCTGTGATCTTGTGATGGATGTCTATACGGCGGTGGTCAAATTACGATTGAAAAAAAAAGATCTGAGAGGGCGCTAAAGGTGCTTACCTTTTCGCAGTCCGTCTTACTGGAGAGACACTGACAGCGGGCTAGTCGCCCTCTACTTAATTTACAAGCACATACTTGAATCTGTAGGCAGAGACGGCACAGTTAATAACGCTTTCTCTGTCCACATTGCCTACTGCACATGCAGTATCTTAGTTGACGTATAAAAGATATTGTTTATAAATAAAACTGCTAAGTGTTTGATTTTTTTGTGATGCTGCAGGAGAAGACTGGAAGGAAATTCAATATTGTCTACATCCCCTGCAGTAACTATTACATCTGTTCTGCCACCAAACTGCTTGTCGAATTACGTTGTGTTTTATATATCGTGCTACTAGAATACTCGCGTCGTGTAGAGCCCACCGTAAAGTCAATTGGCTAAGCGCTTGTCAAGATGGAGTATGTGGATTTTCATTGCTCAGGCGTTTGTGCTACCATGCCTGTGGTCGAGATGTTGGCGGCGTTTGTGCCACCATGCCTGTGGTCCAGACATTGGCGGCGTTTGTACCACCATGCCTGTGGTCCAGACATTGGCGGCGTTTGTACCACCATGCCTGTGGTCCAGACATTGGGGGCGTTTGTGCCACCATGCCTGTGGTCCAGACATTGGAGGTCGGGTCTAGATTTATCCCTCTTCAAAAAGATGTTGCTGCTAGAAAAGCATGCATTGATGTCCAAAATCTAGGTGTGGGGATTCGATTTTGCTTTTCATGGTTGCTCCTGGATTGCAATAGATATTACCAGAATAATCCACTGCTTATGACCACATACAACACATGTAATGGTCCTGAGCGTTTTAAGTTCACTAGCATCACCTTTCCTGGGAAACTTTAGAATCTCCCAAAATTGAAGAGGCAGAGTCAGGAATATTCAGTTCATATCTACAGCTTAGGGGCAGATAATAAAATCGAATCACAAGATGATGAGCACACTGTACAAAACCAAAAGATCTAAAACATGAAATAGCTGGACCACTCTCTTTCTCAAAAGTATCTCGTTATTGTCCCAAACATATAGATTGGTTGCTATTCTCTGAAGCTGAGACGCAACAATATATCTGGATCAAAGGTATGTCCTGTCTACTTTCCACCCAAATGAGTAAATATGGTCATAAACGCCATTTTTTCCATATACATCTAAAATGATTTACTAAGAGCGAGTATTTTGAAAAGAAATCGCATTATCAGTAATCAGTGTGTATGCCTATGGCTACCAAGGCAAATGAGTTCCTAAAGTTTAAGAACGCCAACGACCAGTAGCACTGCCCTTTGTTTATGTGGATTTCGAGTGCCTACCAGCTCCTGTGGCACACTGTGAAGACAACCCCACTGCCTCTCACACAACGACATTTACAGGGTGTATACGTGGACAAGGAAAAAAAATTCCCGGATTTCTCCCGCATTTCCCGGTTAAAAATACACTTTTTTCCGTATTAAGTGACAGTATCCTTTTGCTCGGAACTGTAAAACTTATCAATTTATAGAGATTGCAACGTGCTTTTGTAAGCCAGTCGTAGTTCAAGTCACGTGACCTCGCCAGCCGATACAGCGGATATTCAAAGCAAAAGACACGTCATGTCGTCAGCCAATAGCATTATCACTGTTAAGTAGTGCGTACACACAAATAGGAAAAGCTAATGGTTTAAATTAATATACATAGTGTTGCTACAAGAAAAGCAAAGCTTTCACATACTATATTGGTATCAACGATTAATAAGCTGCAAGAGAAGCTTAACTTTCACGTATAACGTTGATCTTCTTTGTGCGTGTTACACTTTAAGATACATCACACAAATGTTCCAGTAAAATTTTTAATAACGACATAAATGTATGATCTTCTGGGCCCGAAATTTTTCTAAATGGTCATCCTCAAAGAGTTGATTTTTAAACGAGAGTCAAACGCTCTGTGACTAAAGAAATTCATCGCACATAGTTCATCTTGGGTAAAAGGAAGTTTACTTAGAAAGTAACGCTTTTCTCAATCATTCGTAATATTTTCCTGCGACCTGTTAGAAAGAGGTTCGTTTCAGCCGTTGCCAGAGAGCGCCAGTTACAGGAGTCACACCGCTTGCGCAGCTACGATGACGCAAGAAGCCCGTATGTTCGTACGTGTAAAACATTAAAAGATATTGAGTCATAAAGGAAAAAAGACATCAGAGAATATTCCAAGAGCATCGGAATTTCGTGAACCATAATAACGTGCATAATTCGGTTTAAAGTGCACATTCTTACGTCCAGATTCGGTTGTAAATTTTCTTGGCATACCAGTACTGTATTATTTCATTTTTGGTTCTTTATTATGGCATAATGCCATACTTGCAAGAAGACGAAAACATGTTCTTTTGAAATGCAGAGAACAGTTGAAACTAGCCAATAGTGTGGAATTAAGCATTTCGTTACAAATAAATTGACTGCCTCAGCGGAAAAGATTTATAAAAACCACTTTTTTTTTAGCAAACAGGCAAAAATAACTTAATTGTTCTGCAAGGCGATTAATGCTTGACTGAATTTGCCGCCCGGGGCAGATACCCCGGTTCGCTCCTAGTGAATATGGTAGCGTGCGCACGACAGTAAAATTTTTCCGAATAGCATCATGCTGCTATTCATATATAGCTAACAGACACACTTTAGTAGCCAGAAGCGGGAGAAGGTACTACACACACACGCGACGCAACTGCGCATGCGCATCGGCCCGCACGCAATTGCTCACACGAATCTAATGCAAACAGTTGCGACGTCACGCTCATCGGAGGCAATTTGTTGTTAAGAAGCATTGCATAGTCTTCCTAAAGCCTCTGACACATTTTGCTGCTGGCAGATGCTTGTATGAGCACTGTGTTTTGTTGTTGTACATGACACATTTCCTTTGCAACTTAAGTTTTATTTTAGTTTTTTTTCTCTCGTTCATGGTTTATTGCTGCAGTATTATTCTGCAGTAGCGGGATACAGTAATATCCTTTGTGTGACAAAAATTTAACTGAAAACTAAAACAAAAAAATCCCGGAATTCTAAAAAAATTCCCGGGTATTTCGCGGTTTTCTCCGGGATGAAAAAATTCCCGGGTTTTTCCCGGATCTCCCGGTTGTCCCGGGTCGTATACACCCTGATTTACCTTGTGGGTGAGTATCACGTTGTGTGCTCGAATGATTCCAGACTTAACCAATCTGAACCATATGTTAGGGATAATTCTGCAAGATGGTTGTTTGCTGATCTCGAAAGACTTGCGCTGAATGTTGATCGGATTTATCACAACAATATTCCCATGACTAAACATTGGGAGAATGATGCCAGCTCATTGTCATATTTATGGGCTGCCCTTGGGATAGAAACGTAGAGACGATTGTTATCTGACGGGGACGTTCCGCGGTGCAGCCCACAAGGCACGTAACTTGATACACTGCCTGCCATGACACATACTGGTGTTCAACAATTTGAGTGAGCATGATGCTCACTTCCTTGTTGAACACTTTGGTGATTCCCGTTTAAGAAGTGATAAGGTTAGTGCCTTGCCTTATAACGTTGAAAAATATGTTGCACGCTCCAAATGAATCACACAAAAAACGACGCTCCATTTGCTGGATTCCCTACAGTTCATGCACGCACCTCTTCAGAAATTTTCTGAGACAATGTGTCAGGAGAACAGGCGCACCACTGGAGCTGCACATCGCAAATATGCGAAGCTTCAGCTTGTGACGAAGAAAGTGGTCTTTCTTTACAAATATCTGGATGCAAAGGAGAGACTACACAAAACGACATTGCCCGGCATAGCTGCAGTCACCAATTATCTTACAGGCACTTCCATAATGGATGTGCAGTATGGGCATACAGTGAATGTTTGGCAGGAATTTGACGCATGCCCAACTATAAATGGACAGACATATAATGTAAAGAGGATTAAGCCGTAAATAAGCGAGGAGGATCACAAGCCTACTGACAATTTGAGTTACGTCTTATGCCTGGATGTGTACAGCCTGTAAGGGGACGCCATGCAACAATCTCTGGCGACTGGAGAATTCCAATGGCTGAACGAAAAGGAAATCGCCAGACTCAATAAGACCAAAGACGTGGCATATCTCGCCCATCTGCATGATGTGCACAGTGACTTGCTCTGTGTCTGGAGTGACTCGTCCCACACAATGGTTCCATCCCCAAATTGCTGACGGTGCTGAGGAACCAACAGACACATCGTGCATTACAGAGATCTCCAATAATGCCTCAGTTTTGGGAATGGAAGTTCTTAAAGTCGCCTCTACCACCTCCTTCAGTCATGCTGGTTGAAAGAGTATACAGACGTCAGTATCCAAAAGTGAGCTCCTGCGACATATGGTTGCGGAAAGGATTTTTTTTAAATTAATGAATAATTCAATTTTCGGGAAACCTGTGGAAGAACTGAGAAAGGGTTGCAAAATTCATTTTGTTTACTATTGGAATGGACGTTGTGGTGCAAGAGACCACAGTGCAAGATCAAATTTTAAGCAGGCCACTATCTTCCATCAAGGATTAGCCACTAGTGAGATGGCTAAAGTTTCGGTGGAGTTCACAAAACCTGACTGTATATGTATATTGGACGTTTACTAGCTCCACGTGTACAACTTCCACTGTGAGCTATTCAAAGGAAACTTTGACGATCCAACGTTACTTTATATGGGTAGGGACAGCCAGAGGCTGCATTCCATGTGAAGTAATAATGTGTTATCGCAATGCATTCAACAGATCTGGATATGTAGCTGATAATCCTTATATTACACCTCAAAACAAGAAGGTTAGCGGCCTTATGAAAGACGAGGTGAATGGGTAAAGGAGTATGGAGTTTCTGGAACTCGGCTCTAAGAGGTACACATACTGTACAGTTAGTTACCGGTGCCACCTAAAGTCTGGCTAAGAGTGTACATTGTGCAGCCTCAAAGGCTCTAACAGTCAAAGATTACAAGAGGTGCTTGCTCGAGAGTGTTGGCAGTGCTCCATCTCGACTCTGCACTTCGTGCGCCAAGTACGTTTTCGAGTGCAAGGCCATGAGGTGCATACTGCACTGCAACTGAAAGTCATTCTGTAACGGTTGCAACATGACGACAAAAGGCTCACCCACGACGACAAGATCTGCACCCTCCTGTACTCACACTCTTCACCTGGATGACAGGGAGAGTGGAAGTATTCATGTTACATGTCTGAGGGGAATATGCACTATTTGTCATAGGTGTGTGTATATTGCATATCATGTACATGTTTGTGTGATTGTGGTTGTCTTCTTCATCTGCTGCTGGTCATACTAGTTAGTCTCTCTTTTCCCCACGTATTCTATATGTGATATAAAAATATGTAAATAACCAATGCGAAACGTAATAGCATACCTCTGATGTATCTCTATTTGTAAATAGAATTTTCTAATAAAGTACAAAAACTGTATTGAGTAATAACTCTAAAAAATGTATTGTGAAAAATTATTGTCAATAAATCAGTTTTTTTTTTGTTATGTCTGTTTTTTACAAAGAAAAACTGTGCCTTACACTACGAGGTACAGACATCGAATAACGAAAATCACGCAACTGGAGTTATGCTGATGGGGAGGGGAGAGCGAACGTGATTCCTATTGGCCCAGAAGGGACGCGACCTCATCCTAGATCGTTATCTTAGTGAGAACTTACTTAGCAGTTGCGTGACCTTCATTTTCCTGGCTTTTGTAAGAGACGCAATTGACCAAGAGGCGTGATGTTGTTATCTTGGCTCGTATTGATAGTGTGTGTGGGTGACCTTTACTTTCCCGCCAATTTTATGTCATGTAATTGTCCGAGAGATGGCAGCAGCGGCACTTGAAAAACAATTTCCCGAGGTGGATGGAATCTTTCAATAGTCCCTCTAAATCAAGTACGAGGGTTGGAACTTTCATAGCCGCAACTATTTATTTACAGCTCATACAAAATAGATACGGATTTTAAAGTTTTACTGACCGTCAAAGTAGTCACAAGCATTTTGTATAACCCATTGTCAGCTATGTGGAAGTCGTAGGATACTCTTAGCAGCGCCACTTGTGTTGACAGTTCGAGTGGCGCGGTCTATTGCCCTACGAATTTGTAGTAGTTCTTAAGCGAATGCCATGAAGTGTTTTTTTTTTCAGTTTAGAAATCGAGTTGGACTCACGAGGGCTTAAGCCAAGGGAGTGCAGTAGGTGGTATAGCACTTAGCAGCCCCATCCGTCAAACAAATCAATAACAGCTTGCACTGTACGTGCTTGAGCATTGTCCTGCAATGTCTATAAGCTGGTCGTAGGTTGTGTTACAAAAATGAACAGCATAGAGACAGAAGTGATGACACTTTTTGCAGGACCTGGGCATAAAAATGTAAATGTCATGTGACTAGGGCCTCCCGTCGGGTAGACCGTTTGGCTGGTGCAAGTCTTTCGATTTGACGCCAATTCGGCGACTTGGCGCGTCGATGGGGATTAAATGATGATGATTAGGACAACGCAACACCCAGTCCCTGAGCGGAGAAAATCTCCGACGCAGCCGGGAATCGAACCCGATCTGTCCATGCTTATGTCTGTACCCAACAATCTCCTCGAATTGTATGATACATAGCCAGTTCTTCCCGGTTTGATACAGCAACGTTGCGGTATATTAATATGATAAATTTAAAGAAATTATTTTTTACATGGCGTGGCTTTCAGGTGCAAAATTTTCCATTTTAATTTTTGAATTCTTGTTCCACTTGTGTAGGCATTTTCTGGTTGTCTTACTTAATTTACCAAGTACGTCACTTACAACAAAACAGACAAACTGCATACCAATTCTTTTATAGCTAACATAATGCAAAAGTTTCAATTACTTCTTCTCAATAGCAAACAGCACTCCCAACATTTAACTGCTTCATCGCTTTCTTGGCGCCGAAAACGTCCTACCTTAACAGAGTCAATGCACCATTCACATGTCAACTAATAGTGATCCAAACTTTACAAAAACTACACAGTAACTTTTGTAGCTCGACATCATTTTTCTTTATAATGACAATATTTATTTGAATTTTATTTAGCCTGGCATATTCCAGTGGTACACGTAATTTCACTAGCCTGCCACTGAATTCAAATATTTTATGTTGTTTTGCTTTTTAACATGGCATTCATTCAAAAATATATACTTCATCTGTGCAAAAGGATTGTGTTTCTACAATTCTATTTAATACAAAATTTCATTATTTTAATCTCAGATTTTATCGAGGCTCATCAGTTTTAATAGAACACATAACTCATTTTGTAATGCATTTTCACTGAGATACATATAATCTAAAGTTAACAATTTTTAAAAATATGTAAAATTAAAAACCAAGTATTTACGTTCCATATGAAATAGATTGATTTTTCAGTAGCTTATACAAGAAATACTCATTCTCTACGTTTAGCAAGCCCTAACCTCAGATAAATAGCTTTCTCAAGATGTGTTATTTTATTACAGATATGGTCGAAAATATAGATGTAATTACCATGCATAGAACTTTAAAAAAATATATTGAACAGCAGAAATAGAAAATTACATGTTTCTACGAATATAAGCCCAAAGAATAAGATTTCGATGCATATTTTCTCATTTGTGGCATTAGTTTATCGACATCTAATCATGAAAATTATTTTAACGCCTGGTATTCAGTCTACGTCTTAATAATTTACGAAGGCAGCTCTCTGTGCATATATGAGGCACTTGGGGCAAGTGGGATGTAAGGTGGTCAGAGGGAAGGTGCTGCAAGCCACTTGCGTATGCCTCCTGTCACCACAACAGAGCCATAGTCAGTTAAGCCTGGTCACTAAAGCTACTTTTCTATGATATCTGAGTGTGAAATAAGGAAAACAGAAAAATTCGTGCAAACTGTCTGGCAAACACACTTTCCATTTTCGAAAGCGATGTTTTGATGTTAATAATTTAATATTTAACCTGAGCTTAGTTTGTTGGTGTCCAGAAGAAAAAGAAAAATCATTGGAATATTTGATTTATTGGTACATGATTACATCCAAGTTTCATGCTTAAAGTAAACAATAAAATCTAAATCTAACTGGACTGGAAGACAATAAATAGACACACATGCAAGTGAATGTTGTTTTTTAATTTCAATGTTTGTCGCTCAAATTCAGATACGCTTCATTAATATACTGATTATACAATAGCTATACTAATTAACTCGCTAAGTGAGTTGCCAGACTTTGTCAGTCTTGATGTGTTTTTACCAGGTTTCAGCATCTTTTCATACATTCCAGGTATGTTTCTCGTTTCTTCCTTAGATATTCATTTCACAAGTGTGTTGTAGTACTTTCTGAGCTTCAGGTTTATTTAAAAGCCTAACTTTGGCTAATCAAATTTGGTCTGACGATGGAGCACAGCCTGTCAAACTTCAGAAACTACTAATAAATATCAAAGTATTCAAAGCTTTTATTTTGTAAATATAGTTTCTTTCTGCTTGGTACCGAATCACATTTAAAGAGTTGTCGTGTTTTCTAGGCCACGACACTACAGGACGTTGGGCAAGAGACAAGTAATATGATGGACTAACGGTTGACCGCTAGTTCTAAGTACCAAGAGAATTCCACATTTGTGAAGTATCCATTTGTACATCTTGCACGGGTAAATTATATTATTAAAGGAACTACGAACTGATACACGTTTATGTTTTAAAAACTTCTTTAGGCAAGAGGATTCTTAATGCTCCATAATTTTATCTAATACTATGAACAGTTCTTTGTTAGAATTTGTTTTCCCTTACTGCTGAGGTGACTGGAGGCTCACTGTGGAAATACTTAGCAATTCCTATAGTTCAAAACAATATCTACACAAAATGTATTGTCAGTTAGGGATGTATTTGACAAATAATTTGTGTGCAATTACGGAATCTGTGGCGATTTAACCTGTTGAAACATTCGAACTGACCCTCTGTCGTAACAAGACGACTACAGTCATCAGCTGAGCACAATTCCATATATTTTACTAATTAATTAACGTAGTACTCTAGTTTGTGTAGTGGTTTCACAATACTAAAGCGAATTCATTACAGAAGAATGGAAAAACTAGTAGAAGCTGACCTTGGGGAAGATCAGTATAGATTTCGGAGAGATGTAGAAGACGTGATGCAGAACTGACTCTGCGACTTATCTTACCAGATATGTTAAGGAAAGGCAAATCTACGTTTACGCATTTGTAACTTATCGAAAGCTTTCGAGAATGTTGACTGGAATTCTCCCTTTGAAATTCTGAAGGCAGCACCGGTAAAAAACAGGAAGCGAAAGGCTATTTACAACTTGTACAGAGACCAGGCGGCGTTATAAGGGACGAGGGGTATGAAAGAGAGGCAGTGGTTGACAAGGGAGTGAGACAGGCTGTGCCCCCCCCCCCAATGTTATTCGATCTATCTGTCCACTGAGCAAGCAGAGAAGGAAATCAAAGAAAAATTTGGAGTAGGAATTAAAGTTCAAGGAGAAGAAATAAGATCTGTGAAGTCTATCGATTACGTTGTAATTCTGTCAGACACAGCAATGGACTTGGAGGAGCAGTTGAATGGAATGGGCAGTTGTCTTTGAGAAGATGAACAGCAACGAAAGCGAAACGAGGATAATGGAATGTAGTCTAATTAAATCACATGATGCTGAGGAAATTAGATCAGGAAAAGAGACTCTGCAAGTAGTAGATGAGTTTTGCTATTTGGGCACCAAAATAACTGATGACAACCGAAATAGAGAAAATATAAAATGTAGACTGGCAGTTGGAAGAAAAGCGTTTCAGAAGGAGGGAAATTTGTTAACTTCAAATTCGGACTTAAATGTAAGAAAGTCTTTTCTGAAGGTTTGGATTGCAGCCATATATGAAGTGAAATATGGACGAAACACAGTCTTGACTAAAAGAAGAGATCGGTCGATAGGACACATTTGAGACATCAAGCTGCGCGAGTAGCCGACATTCTGTCAGAACTACCAGCAGCCTTGGGAGAACCAGCCATGACAAAACTCTTCCACCTGGTGAGCAAGATATATGAGACAGACGAAATACCGTCAGACTTCAAGAAGAAAGCCATAATTCCAACTCCACAGATAGCAGCTGCTGACAGGTGCGAAAATTATCGAACTATTAGTTTAAGAAGCCATTGTTGCAAGGTACTAACACTAATTCTTTACAGGAGAATGGAAGAACTGGTATAAGTTGACCTCGAGGAAGATCAGTCTGGATTCCAGAGAAATGTAGGAACACGCGAGGCAATACTGACGCTACGACTTCTCGTAGAAGACAGGTTAAGGTAAGGCAAACCTACATTTATGTCATTTGTAGTCTTAGAGGAAGCTTTTGACAGTGTTGACTGGAATACTCTCTTGGATATTCTGCAGTTTGCAGTGGTAAAATACAGGGAACGTGAAGTTATTTACAACATTTACATAAACATGGCGGCAGTCGAGGACCAGGGGAGGGAAGCAGTGGTTCAGAATGGAATTAGACAGGGTTGTAGCCTGTCACCGATGTTATTCAATCTGCAAACTGAGCAAGTAGTAAAGGAAAGCAAAGAAATATTTGGAGTAGGAATTAAAGTTAAAGGAGAAGAAATAAAGACTTTGAGGTTCGTTGATGACATTATAGTTCTGTCAGAGAAGGCGAATAATTTGAAGAGTACTTGAAAGGAATGGACAATGTCTTGCAAGGAGAATATAAGATGAACACCGACACAAGCAAAACAAGGATAATGGAATGTAGTCGAATTAAATCAGGTGATGCTGAGGGAATTATATTAGGAAATGAGACACTTAACGTTGTAGATGAGCTTCGCTATTTGCGCAGCAAAATAACTGATGATGGTTGAAATAGAGAGTATATAAAATGTACGCTGGCAATGAGAAGAAAAGCGCTTCTGAAGAAGAGAAATCTGTTAACACTGAATACAGGTTTTAGTGTTAGGAAATCTTTTATGAAGGTATTTGTCTGGAGTTTAGCCATGTATGAAAATGAAACATGGACGATAAAAAGTTTATAAAAAAAGAGAATAAGAGCTTTTGAAATGTGGTACTACAGCAGAATGCTGAAGATTAGGTGTATAGACAACGTAACTAATGAGGTGGCACTGAACAGAATTGGGGAGACACTATTCACTAAAAAATAGATCGATTTTTAGGACACATTCTGTGACATCAATGGATCACCAGTTTAACATTGGAGAGAAGTCTGGGACGTAAAAACTGTAGAGGGAGATCAAGAGATGAATACAGTAAGCAGATTCAGAGGGATGTACGTTGCAGTAGTGATTAGGAGATGCAGAGATTTGCCCAGGATAGAGCAGTACGGAGAGCTGTATCAAACCAGTCTCCGGACTGAAGATCGCAACTGCAACAACACATTTATTAATTCAAACTTTATTTCTTGATTGCTCTTCGAATGAAAATTGTCATTGGTAGAAATGTTTAGTGAATCTTTCAAAGGGACTGTACTCAGCGAAGTGTATTCTAACTCTGGTTAGGCTTGTGCCGTATGAAATGTAATTCGGAAAGAAACTCCCGCAGTGTGATGGAGGCATGCTGCAGTTCGTAATGCGCACAGTTGCCAGTAAACAGTTCGTATCAGTGTGTTGTCATGGTAAGACACAATTGGTCAGCGCAGCATGTGAAGCTTAATGTAATCACTCAGCATGTATGATGCAGTTGATTTTTTCTCGTTCCAAAGGGTATAGCGTCAGATGGATGCTATTTAGTGTGCAGCTTTCTATAATTATGACTTCAAGTAAAGAGGCCTGGATGCCATAACAAGCAGGCGACATTTATACTGTACAGGATTGTGCAATACTACTGAGCACTGACGAGCCTAGCATATATAATCCACCGATTGACATCAAAAGGCAAGAACTGATTTGTTTAGATCATCTATTGCAACACTGAATCCAATTTCTTAGTCTATATCCTATTACATATGTATGAATGTCGTTAAGAAACGAACTAAACAGACGGTAATTCTAAATCCATAATTATCAGTGTTGCTTCAGAGCTTTGATTGTAATGGCAAAACTCCAACTCCCATTAATTTGGAATTTTGAGGCATCCATCCACGAACGCCTCTCACTGCCTATTTAAAACTGCTTACGACTTGGTTCAGTTTCAACGAATGTGGTCAAATCAGTACCTTCAGTACAGGTAGTGTATGTAGTGTTTCTGCTAACTAAAATCTCAGTCAGAATACAAATATGTCAGATCCAAAAACAAGTTTCAATTCTTTAATGTCAACATCTAATCATATTTCTAGTAAAAGTAACTTTCAGGTCCATTTTCTAATGATAGCTTTCTTGTTCTGTCCAGCTTTTGTGTGGTGTCCTGCCACAAAAATTGTGTCTTTAATAGATGATTGGAAAGCAGGTAACAAGTGAAGTGCTTAGATTAACGACCATGAGTTAAGTGTGTGATGTGTCTCCAGAATTAAGACAGCCTTCCCAAGAATAAGTGTTGTAAACAGGTCTTGATAAAACTATTTCACCCTATGTGTGAGGTAGATAATATGGCAAAGTATCCTCAGACTTCAGCAACGATGATTCCAGAGAAATCAGGTGCTGACATGTTAAATATTCCCAAGCTATCAGTTAGATAAGTCATGGTTGCAAAATAATATGTGACCGCATTGTCACTATGTACAGTTCTATGAAGTTTCAGCCACTGTTACAAGTGGTTTTCGTCAGGGTGTTTTGCTGACTACCGAATAAGAAAAAGTATAGTTCTTATGTACTAATGAAAGAAGCTGTTTTCGGACCTGATAGGGTACAAGGATAAGGAGTAAGAGCGTCAGATGTCCTTTACTGGTGTTTCATTTATTTCTTGTCATTCCACAAACGCTGACCTCTGGGGGAGATCAGTTTGTGTTCAGAGTAAATGTATGAACATGCGAAGCAATATTGATGCTATGATGTATCTCAGAATATTGGTTAAAGAAAGGCAAACCTACGTTTATATCTTTGCAAAAATATTAGGAACAACAGCGACCGCAACGAACTAGTAATAGAATATTATACAGAATAGTAGTGATCGCATACAAAACTTCCATCCATAATTTTTGAATTTAATTACAAATAACTTTTTGTAGAAATTTTCTGCATTGGAGCTAAAATATATAAGAATAAGCTTATTATAAAATAAGAATGTGTATGTTATATAATTAAAATTTTACACAATATACCGGGAAAAATGTAGTGTACCAGCCGAGAGCATTCAGTAACAGATCAGTGGACTGTATTCCACGGGATTTTTGATGAGGTAACCAGCGTGTCCTACAGCTTATCTTCTGTGCCCACAAAGTCCACCGAAATGCAGTCCAATAATGTGGCTTGTAGGCTACACTTTTTCCAATTATATGATGTAAAATGTTAACATGTTTAACATATAAATTGTTATTTTCTATTAAGCTTATTCCTATATATTTTAGGTCCAATTAAGAAAAATTTAACAAACAGTTATTTGTAATTAAATTGAAGACAATGATTAGACAGCATCCATTACGTATTATTAGCGTGGCTGTGCTACTGACGATGTTGGTCAATGGTTATATGGGTTTCTTGCAGTACACGGCTCTGCACAAAATGTTGGTGGTCGGCACTGAAGGACGAGTTCAACGAACTCAGTCATGAAGATCATAAGCAGCCAAACCGAATACAGATTGGCCGCGGCGTAGCGTCTTTGATCACTATCGATAAGACGTCCACGTCACTAGATAACCAGAGGCATCCTACACGCCGTCTTTGATGAATACTAAGTCCCACAGAGGACAGTCTAGTAACGTGTTGCCATTGGCAGATCAAAATTTTAACTGTATAACATATAAAATGTTACTCAGATACAACTTAACGATACTATCCAGTATAGTAGTAAGGTCTATATTCAAGCTGTTTGACATGTATTGCATATGATGCATCATATTGGCGTGAGGCTAGGGGCGGGGCTTCTACTACTGAACTCCATGACACCGCCACATAATCGGCAGTCGACATCACTGGGTGGTATCCATAGTTCCTGCTCTGTGCCATTATCTCCACACTTCATCACTGGGTATAACATTCTATAATTTATGTTTAACTCTATGTTTACTAGATTACATAATTCCCTCTACTCTGTTGTATTTTAAATTACACAGTATGAACATCAGATCACACATATCCCTCAGAAATCTGTCACTGCTTGTGAATGAAAGTGTTTTTATGTGAGCAAGACTATTCTCTAGAGCATAAAACCTACGTTTACAGCATTTGTTGATTTAGAGAAAGTTTTGACAAGGCTGACTGGAGTACACTCTTGAGATTCTGAAGGTGCGGGAATAAAATACAGGGAACGAGAGGTTAACCACAGCTTGTACAGAACCCAAACATTAGTTACAAGACTCAAAGGGCAGGAAAAAGTAACAGTCCTTGAGAAGAGAATGACATAAGGTTGTAGCTATGCCCATATTATTCAATCCATGCAATGAGCAGTAGTAAAGGGAAACACAGAAAAATTTGGAGGATGAATTAAAGTTCAGAAACATTGTATTTCTATCAGAGACAGCAAAGGACTCAAAAGAGAAGTTGAAGGCAAGGGATGGTGTGTTGAAAACAGGTGAGCATCAACAAAAGTAAAACAGGGGTTGTGGTACGTACTCACATCAAATCAGGCGATGTAGAGGAAATTATATTAGAAAATGGGACACTAAAATTAGTAGATGAATTTTGCAATTTTAGCAGTAAAATAACCAATTATGGCAAAGGTAGAGAGGATATAAAATGCACACTGGCTACAGAAAGGAAAGCATTTCCGAAAAAGGGGAAGTATTGCAACACGTCCATATGCTCCAATGATCATCCAACAGCTGGCATCCACACTAGTGGATGAATCGGATGCCTTACCACAAGAACTCCTTACCAATATCGTGGCCAGCATGGGAGCACATTGCAGATCATGCGTTACTCTCCTAGGTGATCACATACCCTATTACAAACCATATCTCACCTTTTGTAATGTCCAGATGACTACGATGAATCGTGGTGACTTGAGTGTTATTATTGTCTGTGGATAAAAGTGTCATTTTTCTTCATCTTGCGGTGCATTTCCTGCAGTTTCCTTCTTTACTACACTTTCGCAGTTCTTTCTGTGTATGGTCCAAGTTTCGCTGAGCATTGTTACTAAGAGGGTTTAGGGCCACAACAACAAAACTAGAAAACTGGCCATTTCGACGTATCTCCTTCACCACTTTCTTAATGATAAAGCTGGGAAATTGTTAAATGAATGCAAATAAAGTCTAAGAACCGTGAGGTATCATGATTACCAGCAACATGAATTTGGTGGTGGTGACGATTGTGGTTGTACTGCTGCAAAATTTCTTTTGCCTTCATATCAAAACATGCATTTTGTAGATACGTTGTTATGACTCTAAACACTCAACTTGTCAGTGACACGTCATGTGAAAGTCACTTTCGACTATTTCACACCATTGCAGATGGGTAGATCACATAACTAATCAGGAGCTAATGAATCAAACTGGGGAGACAAGTAATTCATGGAACATTTTGAGTAAAAAAGACCTCGAGTTGTAGGACACATTCTGAGGCACCAAGGAATTGTCAATTTGGTACCGGTGAAAAGGGTGGGGTGAGGGGCAGAGGTACTGTAAAGATGATGGAGGGAAACCAAGGGATGAATACAGTAAACAGGTTCAAATGGATGTTGGTTGCGATACTCGGAGATAAAGAGGTCCGCACAGGACAGACTAGCGTGGGCAGGTGCCTCAAATGAGTCTTTGGACTGAAGACCACAATAACAAATATGCTACAATTATCTTACACTGAAACTGTTGGGAAGCGTGTTAGGTAAAGTGACGATATGTGGGCAGGTAACTTGTATACCAGTCTGCAGTAAATCAGCAGAAGTCATATTTAATTACAAATTTAGAATAGGCATCCTTAAAAATAAAACAATAAACCATTAGATTTATGAAAGTCAGGTCACTATACTAACAGTGTAGAATTTTCACATGAGTAATAATAAATTCACAAATAGACTATCACCATAGTCCAGATAGATATAAGGCTATTACAATCCAATAAATGACTGTTGTCTCAAGAAAACAAGTACAGTGTGAGCACTGAGTTTGCTGAAATGATGTTGTGAGCGACTGCAGAAGATGCGGTTATCGGAGCTGGGCTGACAGGAGATTAGTAGCTGGTTTGCTAAACGTCAGCTTGAAGGCGTTATGTTACAAAACAGGTATAGAACTGAGTGCTATTATCTCGATATTGGCTGAAATACACAGATGAATATTGGCTGGAGGAAAGGAATGAAAGTGAAAGACTGCTGGTAGCATTTTGCAGAGAGCATAATTTATTCAAAGCTAACACGTGGTTTAAGAATCGAGGAAGCATGTCGTGTACCTGGAAGAGATCTGGAGGCAATGGAAGGTTTCAGATTGATTGTATAACGGTAAGACAGAGATTTTGGAAGCAAATTTTAAACTGCAAGGCATCTCCAGAGGCAGATGTGAACCACAAAATATAGGTTACGAGCTATAGATTAAAACTGAAGAAATTGCAAAAAAAAGTAGGAAATTTAGGGGGCGGGATCAGGAGAAACTGACAGACTCAGAGGATGCTTAAAGTTTTAGAGGGAGCATTAGGCAATAGTTGACAAGACCCAAGGAAAGGAATATAATAGAAGACGAATGGTTAGCTTCAAGAATGAAATATTGAAGGCAGCTGGGATTCAGATAGTAAAAAAGACAAGGCCTCGTTGAAATCGTTGGATAACGCAGGAGATACTGAATTTAACTCATAAAAGGACAACCAAAGAGACCTTTGGAAAAAGAGAAGCAACTGTATGAATATCAACACCTCAGATGGAAAACCAGTCCTAAGCAAAGAAGGGAAAGCTAAAAGGTGGAAGGAGTATATAGAGGGTGCCTACAATGGAGAGTAAATCAAGGCAGTATTGTAAAAATGGAAGACGACGTAGATGAAGATGAGATAAGAGGTATGATACGGCGAGAAGAATTTGATAGAACACTGAAAGACCTAAGTCAAAACAAGACACCAGGAGTAGACGACATTCCGTCAGAACTACCGATAGCCTTTGGAGAACCAGCTATGACAAAACTTTTCCATCAGGTGTGCAAGATGTATAAGACAGGCGAAATATTCTCAGACTTCAAGAAAATGTAATTGCAAAATACTTCCAGAGGAATGGAAAAACCGGGAAGCTGACGTCAAGGAAGATCAGTCTAGATTTCGGAGAAATGTAGAAGACGTGATGCGGTACTGACCCTGCGACTTATCTTAGAAGATATATGAAGGAAAGGCAAACCTACGTTTATAGCATTTGTAGACTTAACAAAAGCTTTTGAGAATGTTGACAGGAATACTTTCTTTGAAATTCTCAACGTAGCACTCGTAAAAATACAGGGAGCGAATGGCTACTTAAAACTTGTATAGATACCAGGCGGTGCTATACGAGTCGAGGGGCATGAAAGGGAGGCAGTGGTTAACAATGAAGTGAGACAGGCTTATAGCTTATCCCAGATGTGATTCGATCTGTACAGTGAGCAAGCAGTGAAGGAAACAAAACAAAATTACGAGTAGGAATTAAAGTTTAGGATTTAAAGTTCAACGAGGAGAAATACAATCCTTGAGGTTTGGCAATGACATTACAATTCTGTCAGAAACAGCAAAGGACTTGGATGAGCAGATGAAAGGAATGGGCAGTGTCTTGAAAACAGGACATAAGAGGAACAGCAACAAAAGCAAAACGAGGATAAAGGAATGTACCTGAATTAAATCAGGTGATGCTGAGGACGTCAGATCTGGAAAAGAGACACTGGAGGTAGTAGAGGGATTTTGCTATTTGGGCAGCAATAGCTGACGACGACCGAAGTAGATAGGATATAAAATGTAGACGCAATTGGAAGGACAGCGTTTCAGAAGAAGAGAAGTTTGTTAACTTCAAATGTATACTTAAATGTTAGGAAGTGTTTTCTGAAGGTATTTGTCTTTAATAAATAGTATAGGCATGCAGAAAATAGATGCTTTTGAAATCTGGTGCTACAGAAGAATTCTGTAGATTAGATGGGTAGATCACGTAAGTAATAAGGAGGCACTAAATAGAATTGAGGAGAATAGAAATTTGTGGCACAAATTGACCAGAAAAAATGGAAATGAGCTTTTGGCGTCATTGGCCGGGAGGCTCCATGCGGGGCAGGTCCTGGCGCCTTAGTGCAGGTCTTAGTACATTCGATGCCACATTGGGCATGAAATGATGATGAAGACAACGCAACACCCAGTTCCTGAGCGGAGAAAATCTCCGACCCAGCCGAGAATCGAACCCGGGCCCATAGGACAGCAGCCCATCACGCTGACCACTCAGCTATCGGTTCAGACACTTGACCAGAAGAAGGGATTGGTCGATAGGACACATTTTGAGACATCACGTGATCACCAATTTAGTATCGGAGGGAAGTGTGAGGGGTAAAAATTGTACAAGGAGACCAAGTGATTAATACAGTATGCATATTCAGAAGAATGTGACGTCGAGAACAAATTACTAATAGTCGTAGGTTTAGCTGTCTGTGACGTTACGGTCCTGTAACACAGCAGTAGGAGCCACTGTTACACGGATTAATGTGTTTCAACAGATGGAAAACCTCTATACAAGGTTAGTACACAATGGAAGGAGCCAGCGCGGTGCAGCGCGTGATAATAGGAAACCTCCACTCAGAGCAGCTACGTGACCGATCTGAGGATCGGAAGACAGCCAGAGAGATGGTAGTTTCCCCAAGCATTAAAGCATTATAGCAAAGTCACAGGAGACTATATAAACAGCAGCTTAACAGCATGTCAGGGAATGCGATAGTATTCAGCCTCCGACGTCATCACTGCGCTACTCTGCCTCAGGGGGCGGGACTTAGATTCTCCTGGCACTTGGTTGCACAGAGTGGTAGTTACATGTTACTAACTCCTCCCACAGTTTAGTTCGGATGTCAGTGCCTCATAAGCTTGAGTAATGTTTACTCCAACTCTCTCTCACTTCTTTGTTACAAGCTTATTTACAATCACACTGAGTTCCCTAGTTTGAAGTTATTCCAGCTTTACAGATTCTGCTCCAGAACTACGAGTTGGACGAGCCCACTCCACCTCAGCCAGGTTAGTGTCTAGCTCCCTCTTCCTGATCCGCTCGCAGGAAACAAATCAGACACGATATAAAAATTTGGTGCCAGTTGTGGGGTTTGGGCATTATTTGCCAGGTTTGAACAAGATTTGGCGTAGATTTGCCAACAATTTAGTTCGGCCTATAAACTTGAGGAATAGGTGTGAATCTTCTTATTTCAGATAAAGCTCAGCCCGAAGTTGAGATTGACTGATGGCTTCGAGAGAGAAATTAGTCGAGGCAGATGTTCAGAGGCAAGGCCCGCCAATCGAGCGAATTTGACCAGGCCACTGCATCGCGGGTTGATTACGGGCGTGAGGGCACGCCATTCCATCCACGCCACCCTTAGAAGAAGACGACATCCGAGGCCATCAGGTGGACAAGGTAGTCCACCAGTAGCAGCTACATCGCCAAGAAGACAGACTTGCGGGTCCGCCGCAGCCGACGACGCACAGCAACGGAAGAAAATTTAAAGTAGAATGTGAGACAAAGGTTTAAAATAACATCATGTCTAATGAACAAAATGTTTCTGATAGTCAGGCAGATCCATCCACACCTCCAAAGCAGTATATTAACCTCAGTGAGGCTATTAAATTGCTATCGCATCCTTTTGATGGAAATGAATTTTTGGACAACTGCGACAGTACTTTCGACTTGGTAGCATCAGAGCAGCACGATGTTTTGTTGAAATTTGTAAAGGTACATATAGTTGGGGCTGCTAGAAGCAAATTGCTTGTGCGAGCTCTGAGTGCCGCTTGGCCTTCAGTCAGAGCTATTTTAGTAGAAAATTAGGCATGTAAGAGAACGCTAGACTATTAAGCATGTAAAATGTTCATGAGCAGACAGGAACCATGTTAAAACATAGCCCAATGGGGTTCGCAAATAGATGCACTTCAGCACCAGTTCCGTGAGGCAATAAAAGAGGTGATGACGGAATCAGAGTTAGTGTTCAAATTAGGTCGTGCAGTATTCATACAAGGCTTATATGACACCAATATTAAGACAATAGTAAGGGCTGGCGGGGAGTCAATAACACTCTCCGAAGCAGCAGATATTGCATCAACAGAAGAAAGTGTGATCGCGTCTGCAGGAGAGAAACCAATGGAAAGGAGAGCTCACAAAATAGAATCTCATAAAATTCGAAAGTATTTTAATTGTGGAAAACTGGGGCACATAGCAAAGAAGTGTTATGATAATAAGAGGGTACACAGTATAGGCACGGTACCAGTACAGATCAAACCGCGAAAAGAAGGGTGATAAAGAACGTTTTGCAGAAAAGCAGAAAGAAGGTAAGGTTTATGGGGAACATTACGACCCAATGGACAAATATTGTGTGTTTTAAGTGTAATCAAAAACGTCATTACGCTTGACACTGTAAGAATTGGCCCTTAATACGAAATACATATGGGGTACAGAGAAACTAAGAGGAGGCGCAATGAGGAAGTCACATTGCGACCTATCTGGCAAGATATTTAAGGTAGACTGCACTAACGGACGTGAGTATATCACGGTAAGATGTGAAAAGGGCATACGGAATCCAATGAAACTTTTGATAGATAGTGGGGCACAAATAAGTCTATTGAAAAAGAACAGTGTACGGGAATCAGAAAAATGCGATCCTACTAAGAGTATTAGAATTAAAGATACTAGTAATGATGTTGTTAAAACGGAAGGCTCCTTAGAAAATGAGTTACAGGTTGAAAAAGATGGACCGCTACAGTCGCTGGTTCGAATCCTGCCTCGGGCATCGATGTGTGTGATGTCCTTAGGTTAGTAAGGTTTAAGTAGTTCTAAGTTCTAGGAGACTGATGACCTCTGATGTTAAGTCCCATAGTGCTCAGAGCCATTTGAACCATCTGAAAAAGATGGAATTGTGAGACACCAGTTCCATGTAGTAGGGGCAGAAGTGGATCTGCCATTAGACGGACTTTTAGGCAGAGATTTTCTTGCAAAGCATAAGGCAGTTACAGATTATGGTACAAAAGATGTTATGATTTGTGGAAAACGATTTAAGCTGCGAATGGCGCAAGAGTCGCGTCGAGTAGTTGTCGTTAAGAGAGCGTTAAGAAGCGCTAGTAGAATTGTGAAGAGTACCGCGGGTGCTAGCGAGATAGAGACACAGCGAAATGTTTATCCTTTTACGGACGGAACCGTGAAACGAGGTCAAGATGTGTCGAAGGAAGGAGTGAGTACTTCGACGACGGTAGGAGGCGCGTCTGAGAAAAATGTTAGAAAGATGTCTATGGCGGTAAGAGCTACATGTAAGGAAAACATTAGTAAGAGGTTGATGAGTCCCACAAAGGAATGGTGTAAACGTTGCTGCATAGAAGGAGAAGATAGTTAACGGAAAAATTTGACTAAAAGAAGCGATCGGTTGACATGACATACCTTGATGAATCAAGGAATCATTAATTTAGTGTTGGAGGGAAAAATTGGGGGGGGGCTGAAGTGGGAGACCAAGAGATGAAGACAGCAAGCAGATTCAGGAGGATGGAGGCTGCAGTAGTTATGTCGAGAAACAGGTTTTCACAGCATAGAATACTGTGGACAGCTTCATCAGACCAATCTGCAGACGAAAGACAACAAGTGGTGCTACGAAATGGAGCAATAACCTACTACTGGCGAATTACAAACCAATGAGAGATGCGATGAACAATTGTTACTTGAAGAAATGTTGCATTTAGTCATTTTTGGTACTGCTTTATTTGATGCAAGCATTTCGGACTTTTATTCATCTGCAAATTACATAATACATTTAGGATTTCACCACTATGAAGTTTTTCTTGGCTACATTTTGAATTCTGCAGGCTGCCTTGTGCAAAACAGCATTTTGTTCAGATTCCAGGCTTTACTAATTGTCTATTTGTGTTTACTTACTAGGCAGATGCATTTTCTTTTGTTGTGTAAGAAGTGGCTCCACTGATGCAATGACACAACACAGCATTCGGCATGTGGATGATGAAGATCTAAATGTATTACGCAACTTAAAGATGGCTAAAAATCTGAAACCTATCTTTGCATAAAACTAAATATAAATAAGAGGCTACTTGCTGTAGTTCTTGAAGTAATTCAGCCCTCAACCAACCATCATTAACACTGGTTATTTAATAATCTATGTAACCAACTACCTAATTAAAATATTAAATTATAACTGCGAATCTAAATGTCTGATTTCAAGATCAATGAAAGTGGGGATCCTGTATGCTAGAGATGACGCAGCTTTGCATGTAAGTAGATGTAAGGGGCAACTTCAAAAGAATGCAAAACAATGAGGATATAAATTAATAAGGGATCTTATAGAAATTATTCAGCTGGCATTTACTGGAAAGAAGAAAACGCCTTCTTTCCTCTTACTGGCAACCAACCCCAGATTAACATCGGTCTACTGTTGCAACACGAAGTGTTACTTAAGGCTGGGTTGCCTACAACACTGTGTAATAAAGGAAAGTAGCGCTAGAAACAAACTATGCAGGAACTGCTAGTGTTTTTGGGTGGATATTCAGAGACGACGCTTTGAAGGGTACTGCTCTGAAGGTGAGTAATGTTTCCACTAATAACTCAATCAATTCATAATGAATTTTGTTATATATTCAACAATTGTTACATTCCATCCTGGATTTTCCATTGTTTGTTATATATTCCAATTTCATACGTTAATGACTGTGTGCGAAGGTTGTTTCGCCAAAATTTGCAGGCCAGAATCTGCTTTTGGTCACGCTGAGTTAGAAAACCCTCACTAGATAGTATTACTGCATACTTTCGTCAAAAGCTCTTTTTCTGCATTAAATGCCCAAAATATCGTCAATCTCAAGCACCTCCTACAAAAGTGAACAGGCACTGCTTTACTTAAATAAAACTTGTTCTGAAGTGTATAATGTTAGATACGTCTTGCGACGACCATTTTGTTTAAATTCTACAGCGTGGAGTGATTCTGTCACACCTAGCGCTGACCCACAGGCGCATAGTGAAAAGCACAAGGAGTGAACTACTCAAAAGGCCAAATTCTATGTGGCTGGTCTCAAATTTGGTCAGACCATAAGTGCTTATGTTTCTTTCAGTTTGGGGTTAAACCAGCAATGCCACATTAGCAACACACTGTATTCTGTTGCAAAATAAAGATGAACTTATTGTACATCAGACTACTTTGAATGGCATGTAAACAAAGGAAAATTCACTTTGTTGTCAGTAGAAACGAAATATACAAGAGCTACAAGTGTTTTTGGGAATCTATTGGCTGATGAATAAAGTAAAAAGTAAAAATAAGCAGATTACAATATAACTGGAAAAATCTTTGCTCCATAAAAATGGCAAAAAAAAAAAAAATTCTCGTCGAGAACTCGCTTCCAAAGTGCTGCCCCTGAAGCTTAAAGTGACAATAAACAAACTGAAGCCGCTCCAAATCGGTGGAAGAGGAGCTGTCGTTCAGTATTAATGTTTACCCAGACGGTGGCAATGAACTCGTTAATCTGTCGTATGTAACTATCTAACTAAGCTGGCCAGGAACTGCTCGACTCAGTTACGATGCAGAACCCTCACTACAAAACTGCATGTTTATTTCAGAAGAACTGTAATCGAAACTTCTTTCTCAACTACACAATGCTCGAGCTTATCGCTAATCTCACGCACAGTTTACAGTTCTGAATAGACAATGTGCTACTTAAAAATAAGTAGTTTTTATGGGTACAATATTATAGATGTCTTACAAGGACCATGTTCTTTTGTTTTAAATCCCACAACGTTAGATGTTTTGCTGTACCTAGCGCTTACCTGCAGGCGGCTACTCAAAAGCCCAAAGAAGACCTCCTTGAAATGTCTGCTTTTTGCAGCTATCAGTAACAAAAAAGAGCACGGAGCATTTACTATAGTTAGATGACTTCAATGACAATCTGATACTTGCGTACATACATATGTAGCTTCCTGTTAGTTGGGATCAAATTTAGATCTATGGTTAAATGAGCTAGCAACACTGTTTAGAGGCAAGACGTTGCACGCTGGAAACGACTGAAGGATCAACCGCACGATTTTCAAGAAATAGAGTAATCTGTAATGGCGAATTGAAGTGTAACAGCCATTAACCAACAGGCTCTTCTGCTACCAAACGGCTCATCTCGACGACGATTTCGGCGTGATTGCTAACAGCTGTCGCCCAGCCTTCGCTGCCCATGATGGGTACGAGATGGCGCTTCACGAAGCTGATGACCGACCGCTTGAGGACGTCGCAAGAGTGGCTCAAGGCGATGACAGCGGTAGCGGCAGCGTTGTCCACGGTGAGGTTCTTGGCCAACTCCACCTCGCAGAGTTCCTTCAGTTGGGGCAAATCGTATTTATCAGCCGCCACCAGCAGCCTGTCAGCCATCTTCTCCAGGAGAGGGGTGCTGTCGGTGTAGATGAACCGCAGGACCTCACTCAGGACGTCCGCCTCGACATCCTTGACGTGGACGCTGCCCGTGCGGGCCTCCTGGGTGTCATGCCGCAGCATGGCGGAGAAGACGGGGCTGCGCGCGCACAGCACGGCCCTGTGCGCTTGGAACTCGGCGTCACCCGCCCACAGCTTCACGTCAGACAGCTGGCCCGACTCCAGCAGCGCTGCCAGGTCGTCTGTGACGCTGCGCCGAGGCCTCTGCAGGGCAACGCTGCGGTACGGCTCTGTTATCACGCACGGCGTGCTCACCTCTCCCAGGAACTTCAGCACGTTATTGAAGCCGTTCTCCGCTTCGAAGCAACCACTCACGCACCTCCACACCGTCTTCTTCGGGGCATCGAGACAGACGAATTCCGACGGGTAAACCTCGTACTTTTTACCCCTGCTCGAAACTAGCGACGCTTTTAGCCTCGCTCGCACGGTAGCGTCTTTCTGAGAAGACAGCAGCTGGAAGCAGAGGTACCAGGCGCCTCTCTCTTTCGACAGCACCATACACCACTCGCTGGAACTGCAGTGCCAGAACTTGGGTGACTTCACTTCGTCCACCCCTTGAGGCCAATTGTTGTAGTCCAAGATGGTCCAGCTGCAGACGACTTTGTCGGTTCCGAACCTCACGCTGCCCAAGTCGCAGACTGTGTCCTCGCCTGCGGCCAGCGTCGGAGACGGTGGGATGTTGTCGGCAGACAAAGGAGACAAGTCCGTACTCATCTCCCTTTCTTCGAATCGACTCAGCCTGAAAACAGAATAAAAGGACATGTATAATGTTGTTCATAATTAGTTAGTATAGGTACGGCTATAGCCGTAACTTAGACTGTCTGCCGTATAAACAAGCATTACGAATGGGATGTGTAATGAGGATCTGCAGAAATGAAATTAGTAATAAACTTAACAAACAAATCGGAGGTCAAGAAGTAGACGAAGAAAAGTAATCCTGCTAGCTTGGAGGTCAAATAACACTTTACAGACGAAGCAAAGTGGACATAAACAGCAGGCTAGCACATACAAAGAGAGCATTTCTGACCAAAGAAGTCTACTACTATCAAACACAGACGATAATTTGAGGAAGAAATCTCTGAGAATATATGTTTGGAGCAGAGCATTGTTTTAAAGTGATCCTGGACTGTGGGGAAAGCGGAAAAGAAGAGGATCGAAGTGTCTGAGATGTGCTGTTATAGAAGAACGTTTATAATAAGGTGGGCTGATAAGACAAGGATGCAGAGGTTCTCCGAAGAATCGTCTAAAATACGAACATACGTAAAACATTGACTAAAAGAAGTGACAGGACGTGCAATAATCCCGGGATAAAAGCTTTAGAGGAAGGCAGAGACTGGAATACATCTTACAACACTGAGGACATTGGGGGCAGATGAAGAGGTTGTCGCAGAGGACAATTCGTGATGGGCTACATCAAACGTATACATATTAGCAAGAGAAGAATGCACCCAACGAGTCACCAGTTTTATTCATCTTTCACGCGGTTATAGTACATACTGAGATGTAACTGATGCCGCTGTAGTGCGATATGCGTCTCAAGGGCTTTCGACGTTCAAACTTATTGAATATTATGCGAACGTGCTAGCCGTCGGGCAGTGGCGTTAGGGCAACAGGGTAAGACTAGACACTAGTGTTGCAACCTTCCACGTTTGAGCGGTTAGGATTCGTCTGCTGAAGCGGTAGACAGAGCTGCCATTGGCCGATCCCATATGACTGCTCGGTCCCATACTACCTCCATGTCTGCTATCGGGACTACGAATATGCGAATAACCGAGTGTGAGCGGTCTTCGCCGTGGTCACACTGAGCACCAATTCTGATTGACGCTTTATTGTGTCACGACCGATTTCGTTCTTTAGAGCATCACAGGCTGCCTACGAGTTGTGCCAATGTCATCGCATAAACAACTCGCAGGCATCCTGATGATGTTCATAAGAACTAAAACTATCTTGACACAATAAAAATGCAATAGTACAGCTGCGGTGGTTTCCATTAATCATTAATATTTTATCTTTTCCTCGCCAGCCCGTACTGCACGTCGAACGACTCTCTCATCCTCCCTTCCTTCTCCCCCTCTTTTTCTTTACTACTTTTCCTGAATCTCTCTTTTTTTGACACAAATATAACGTTTCCATGAACACTTCGACATTTAAGTACAAACACAAAAAAATATAGGACTCGTTTACAAACATACGATTTATTTTGTTTGTCATTAATATAAAATTACTTATACATTAAATAAACACTAACACTGAAATCTGGGAAATGACTTCGTTATAAAGACAACACTTGTTTGTAAGAGAAGAAAGTTAATGTTGTTCAGCAGTAGTTCGCTGGCGCGCATTGAGGTTTATTGGTTACGGCGATTTGTTAAGAACATGCCACTTTTACTAAAGCATCGTTCACTGGGTGCGCCTGTTGTTCAGATGCATAAAATTCTTTTTGCAGTTGCAGTCAGACCTGGTACATCCTTCACATGTGTCCACCACCACTTCAAGATACGGTAATCATCTCCGGGAAGCATGTGCTGCGGAGAATTTGTTATTCTTCCAATCCTTGAAACAATCTCTCTATGTGGTGTCATCTGCGCTTGAAGGTTCTAATTTAACGAGCAAAGGAGCGAGAGAGGGAGAGAAGTCATACAGAACTGACCTGGAAATCATGAAGGCTTACCTCGAAAACATGCAGTAACTGTGTGAAAACTATTACATTAATTATTGCATGTTGTACGTCCATACTTTGTACACAATTGTAGCACACAGCTAAGAATTCTCCGATTTTCATATTCTCCGATTTTCGTTTATGCCAAGCTTACTGAGATCGCGGGAAGACGGCTGAAGGAACGCAGGAATTTTGTTTGGAAGTAATTACATCTCTGTTACATAGAAAAGTAAGTCAGATGTCTATCTTTAATCCTTTGCACCTCCTGTTGAACAATACTTATTTAATACTACACTTCTATTACGGTATCTTTTCTTCACATCAAAATGATACCGTATTTTTACCTTTAGTAATTGAACTCGCTACACAATCATTTCTATTGACACTGCAGATTTGCTGACGCTTGTTAAAGCCAAAAAAACTAACTAGATTGTAGATTCTTTTTCGCCTATTAATCAGGTGTAGCCACTTAAATGGTTTAAAGAAATCCACAATTCTTCCTGGAAGTTCATTGTCAGATCGCTGCTGTCTGTAATTGGAATTCCGTTCCGTCAGTAAAGCAGACCTCTCGTGGACCAAAGTTGAATTCAAACACGAGCAGAAGCCATTTTTCTTCATGTACTGCACAGCGCATTTTGCTGTAGTTATTGTTTCTGCGATATTCGGGGCGTCATTTAACAAGAAGCTATCTTCATGGAAAATGTGACTAAGCGCTATATTAATACAATGAGAAGCGCAAGGAATCCGTCCGCGATTTTCCAAAGCTTTTATTATATTGTTATCCTGGTCGGAGACAAAAACAGAATTATTCAACATGTCTTGCGAAATGCTCCGGTCAGTTATCCTCTACTTCAATCTCTTTTATAATATTTACTGGCACTTTGATTGTCATGAGGGTCTTCGGCCCGGTGTGGTGCGGAAGCACTAAGCGGTTGGTTTGAGGAGTGCGGAGTGACTGTGAAAGGGGGGGAGGGGGGGGGGGAACGGCGGTCTGCCACGAGCTCATGAACAAGAAAAGCCTGGACTACCTGTCTACCGCCTGCTAAGGTTAGCTGAAGGGAAGACGGGAAGTATCCCGTGGTAGTGATCTGACTACTGGCCACGTTTTCTGCAGCGGCTTCCTGGGTGGGAATCCCGATTAGCGCCTACTGCTGTATGAATTGTTTTTATCTGGGACACATTGGAATATTACAATCATCAGCCAGTACATTTGACCACCAACCTAACAGCCGGTACGTCCACATTTGGCACGGATAACAGCGGCGAGGTCGTGCGGTAGCGTTCTCGCTTCCCACGCCCGGGTTCCCGGGTTCGATTCCCGGCGGGGTCAGGGATTTTCTCTGCCTCGTGATGGCTGGGTGTTGTGTTAGTTAGGTTTAAGTAGTTCTAAGTTCTAGGGGACTGATGACCATAGATGTTAAGTCCCATAGTGCTCAGAGCCATTTGAACCATTTGAACAGCGGCGATGAGTCGTGACATGGAAGTAATGAGGTCTCAGAAGGTCGCTGGAGGTCGTTGGCACTATATCTGCACACAGAAGTTTTCTAATTCCTATAAATTCCGGGGAGGGGGGGGGGGGAGATGAAGTCTGCCGCCACGTTCAATCACATCCCAGATGTGTTCGATTGGGTTCAGATCTGGCGAGTTGGGAGGCCAGCACATCAACTCAAGCTCGTCGCTGTGTTCCTCAAACCACTTAATCACACTCTTGGCCTTATGATGGCGCATTATCTTATCGAAAAATACCACTGCCGTCGGGAAGCATAATCTTCATGAAAGGGTGTACGTGGTGTGCAACAAGTGTACGATACTCCTTGGCCGTCATAGAGCCTTGGACGAGCTCCACTGGATCCACAGATGCTGACGCGAATGTTTCCCAGAACATAATGGAGCGCCGCCAGCTTGTTTCTGTCCTGCAGTACAGATGCCAAGGAGCGAATTCGCGCCCCCCGTAGGCTTAATGAAGAAGATATCGGAACTCATCAGACCCTATAACATTCTGCCACTGCACCAATGTCCTGTGCCGATGGTCATGTGTCCATTTCCGTCGCAGTTGCCGATATCGTGGTGTTACCATTGGCACATGCATGGGTCGTCGGCTGCGGAGGCCCATCGTTAGGAGAGTTCTGTGTACACACACACACACACACACACACACACACACACACACACACACACACACTACTTGTGCTGTACCCAGTATTAAAGTCTCACCGAGCGGGGTGGCGCAGTGGTTAGACACTGGACTCGCATTCGGGAGGACGACGGTTCAATCCCGCGTCCGGCCATCCTGATTTAGGTTTTCCGTGATTTCCCTAAATCACTCCAGGCCAATGCCGGGATGGTTCCTCTGAAAGGGCACGGCCGACTTCCTTCCCAATCCTTCCCTAATCCGATGAGACTGAAGACCACGCTGTCTGGTCTCCTTCCCCAAACAAACCAACCAACCAACCAACCAACCAGTATTAAAGTCTGATGTTAGTTCCGCCACAGTTCGCCGCCTATCCTGTATTACCGTTCTGCCTAGCCTGCGACATCCGACATCTGTAATGAGCGATGCTCGCCCAACCCCACGACAGACCACACGCTTTCCCCATTGTACACATGGACAGCACGCTCACTGACACTACATGCACCGTGCGTGTGTCTGACTAGCAGTCATTCCTCGCCAGGTGACGCTGCTATCGCCTGGACGGGTCTATATTGATACCAGGTCGATGGTCATAATGTTCTGGCTGATCAGTGCATATGAGTACGACTGAACTTCCAGGCGGCGACTGGCGTATTTCCTTTGGTGTTTCGGCAGATATTTGCAACTTAACTTATGCAACATGTAGCTGGTGTCACCCCAAACGAATCCTGTTCGCAACGTCTTTCATGAGACAGCTAGCGTCGACGGAAAGCGTGGGTTTGTTTCCCGTTGCAAACAATATTACTTTTAAAACGGAATTTTACATGAGTATTCTATAGAGCGCTCCCAGATTAGTCTGGAGCGCTATTCATTTGATCGAGATCTGTTAAGAAGAGCAGTAGAACACGAAGGATAAGCAATATTCCAGCAGCGTCTGAGCAGCGCGCTTCTGTATGTTGGTAGCAGTAAGCACAGGCCAGGACGGTGTTGTCGCTGCTAGAGTACTCCTTATTCCTCAGATATTACTCCTCCCGTTAACCTATATCGGTAAAACGAATAGCTCTCTGGACTAATCTGGGAGCGCTCTGTCGAGTGGACACGTAAGATTCTTATTTCAAAATCATTTTGCGTGTAACGAGAAACAAACCGATGGTTTCCCTCGATGGTGAGAGTCAGATGAAAGGCGTGATGAGCAGCATTTGTTTGCGCTGACTACAGATACACGTTGCAGGAACAAAATTTCAAATATCTGCCGAAACAATAGAGGGGCATCGCCTGACGACACTTATGAGTGACACCCTTTATAGCGATTCTCAGTATGAAATGAACGAAAGACAGAAAAATAGAAAACGTTTCGGTGTTTGCAGATGTCAAGCTGTAGAAATGTATGGTAAACAATAGAACTACCAGCATACACAAATAATAGCGTCATGTCAGGTAATGAACAAAGAGACAGGGTGATTCTAAATTCCTATTACAGGTATCTAGGCGCTGTAGAAGGGTTAGACGAAGTTTCGATACGAATCCCATGCCCCGAAATGTACCGTTTGGATGTCAAATCAGACGGAGAATCGGATCACTTTCAAATCCCCAGCTTCACAGTAAACACACAGCGAATCAGTGAGATTTGACTTGTGGGCTGTAGCTACACACTGTAGTGTCACAGGCTATTTTGTAGGAAATACCATGTCACAGTCAGTGTTTAACTTAGCCGACGAAATATGTCGGAAGTATTCTTAAAGTGTACGTTTCGCAAAAAGATCGGCCAGCCCACAGTGTGGCAAATGTGGGAAATGCTGTGCAGAGACGGAATAATCCATGGATGCCATGTTGTATTGGTACGGGTCTCCAAACATTGCCACCTGCTGTGCTGTGTGGCCGATTACTCCGTGCTGGTGCCGCGGCAGAGACGAGCTCGGCTCACGGAATAGCACTGCGGACGACAATGCGCGACCGGCTTCTTCTCTGTGCAGAGATATCAAATGGTGTTGATCTGGACCTCGGGTGACGATCTGTCACATAGAGAACATTGTCTGCTCTGGCAGCTGTTGTATTAATCTGGTATTCTGCAATATGTTAATGTGAACTGTTGTTGAAGAATATATCAGTTACACAGAAGTCCGAGTATTTGTTGATTTGGTGAAGTTAGTTGGAGAACAGCCTCCACACATAACTGCCAGCTGAGGAAGAACAATTAGCACGGCACACCGGAACAGAGTAGCGCGTCCGATCCCTACTGCAAACGGGAAATCGTGAGTATTCAGAACACCAGACGAGACGGCGTACGCACTGGTGCGCTCTACATACGTAAGTACAAGCATTAGTCAGGCCCTCGCGACACCGCAACATGGCATGAGCAATGTATCTCTTCCACGTGATGACGGACGTCCGCTTCGAAGTCGAGAGGGCTGCGCGTCCGTGGAGCACCAAAGCAAACTCTTCTAGTTTCGAACGTGCCAGTTTCTTGCTGTCACTGGCGTAGTCGGAAATAAGAGTTACACAGTGTCATAAATACAACAGGAGCATACTACGACGGTGACCTCTTCTCAGCTTGTGTGCGTTCCCGGATGTGGGAGATTTGAAAGTGATCTGCATCTGATCTTCAAACTTATTTTATATTGAGACGGCACATTTTCGGACATGGGTTCCTTGTGAAAATTCATCTCGCTCCCTCTGCAACGCCTAGAAATCTGTAATAGGAATTTTGAAACACCCTACATATCTGTGTTGACTCCAAATTTAGAATCCTAGACCTAAATCTTTAAGCATAGCGCAAGTGGACAACTTACAATGTCTCAACTCGGTGACATATGCCTTACTGTTTACCGAATGTAAACTAATGTAACGTATTTGACACCTCATAGTCGTTCCCTTTGAAAATGTAAATACTTTTGAGTCAAAAAGTTGTGCCACTACACAAGAGGCTGACATGTAACAACAATTTTGTGCGGTCTAACGCACGGCTTTCCGGGCGGGAAGGAGCGCCTGGTCCCCGCCACGAATCTGCTCGGCGGATTTGTGTAGAGGTCCGGTGAACTGGCCAGTCTGTGGATGGTTTTTAGGCGGTTTTCCATCTGCCTCGGCGAATGCGGGCTGGTTCCCCTTATTCTGCCTCAGTTAAACTATGTCGGCGATTGCTGCACAAACAAGTTCTCCACGTACGTGTACACCACCATTACTCTACCACTCAAACATAGGGGCTACACCCGTCTGGTGAAAGACGTTCCCTGGGGGGTCCACCGGGAGCCGAACCGCACAATAACCCCGGGTTCGGTTCGGGGCGGCGGAGGTGTGAAGTGGACTGCGGTAGTGGTAGTGGGGTTGTGGACCACTGCGGCTGCGGCGGAGATGGAGCCTCTCCGTCGTTTCTACGTCCCCGGTTAACATACAGTACAATACAATACAACAACAATTTTTCAGAAAGAAAACAAAAAATAAAATCTCACTGAAGATTGCACATAAAGTGTTGAAACATATTTGGGTAACAGCAGAACTACAAAACGCTGTCTTCCATGAGATGATTTGGGTAACAGCAGAACTACAAAACGCTATCTTCCACGAGATGAAATTCCTTTCCTGCTTTTCTTAGCAAGCACAGAAAATAAGAAGAGCTATGATATCCAAAAGAGATTATTGCCAAACATTTGACACAACAATTATCTTTTCACCGAGCGAAACGATGTAGTAGTTTAAAGCATGGGAGTGGATTTAGGCTCTCCGTGGTGCCCTGCAATCATTTCATGTGAACGCTGTCTGTCAATAATGGTACTTACGTCTTCTTGATCTACCTTTGTTCATCTTAGCTAGTACCTCATCTTGTCTCCGCTGTCGAAGAGACATGAAATCAGAACCTTTTTTGTTATCATCTGAGGTAACGCAGCCGCCCAATAGAGTGCCGAACTTAGTTTCATCTGTACGATTATACACCGTATAGCCACAACGTTATGACCACATACCTAATCGCCAGTATGTCCACCTTTGGCACGTATAATAGTGGCGACGAGTCGTGGCATGGAAGCAGTGGGGCCTTGGTAGGTAGCTGAAGGGGGTTGACACATCTCACGCACAAGTCACCAACTCCCGCAAATTCCGGGGATGGGGGGCGATGAACTCTGACGCCAAGTTCAATCACATCCCAGATATATTCGATAAGGTTGAGATCTGGCGAGTTGGGGGGGGGGGGGGGCAGCATATCAATTGGAACTCCCCACTGTGTTCCTCGAACCACTCCATCACACACCTGACCTTGTGACATGGGGCATTATCTTGATGAAAAATGCCACTGCCTTCGGGAATCGTGATCATCATGAAGGGATGTGCGTGTTCTGCAACCGGTGTGCGATACCCCTTAGCCGTCACGCTGCCTTGCATGAGCTCCACTGGAAACATGAATACCCACGTGAATGTTCCCCAGAGGATAATGGAGCTGCCACCAGATTGTGTCCTGCAATACAGGAGTCAAGAAGATTCCCCTGGAAGACGAAGGATTCGTGCCCTCCCATCGGCATGATGAATGAGATATCGGGATTCACCAGACAATGCAACGTTCTGCCACTGCGCGAATGTTCACTGCCGATGGTCAAGTGCCCGTTTCAGTCGTAGCTGCAGATGTAGTGGTGTTAACACTGGCACTTGCATCCGGGTCATCGGCTACGGAGGCCCATCGTTAGTGGTGTTCGGTGCACTGTGTATCCAGACACACTTGTACTGTGCCCACCATTAAAGTCTGATGTTAGTTCCGCCACAGATCGCCGCCTGTCCTGTTTTACCGGCCTGCCCAGCCTACGACGTCTGACATTTGTAATGTGGGATGGCCACCCCACCCCACGACGTCTGGACGTGGTTTCTCCTCGAACACCCGACGAGTTGGCCATTTCGGAAATGCTCGTGCCGAGCCTCCGTTCAAATGGTTCAAATGGCTCTGAGCACTATGGGACTCAACTGCTGAGGTCATTAGTCCCCTAGAACTTAGAACTAGTTAAACCTAACTAACCTAAGGACATCACAAACATCCATGCCCGAGGCAGGATTCGAACCTGCGACCGTAGCGGTCTTGCGGTTCCAGACTGCAGCGCCTTTAACCGCACGGCCACTTCGGCCGGCCGAGCCTCCGTGCCACCTCAATCTGCCTTCAGTCAAACTAAGATATGTCGCGCGCCTTACCCATTCTTCACACGGACAGACGGACAGCACGATCACTGTTAGTACATGCAGCGCGCGTGTGTGTCTGACTAGCAGTGATTTGCTGCCAGGTAACGCTACTATCGCCTGGATCGGTTTATAACGATAGTAGGTCGGTGGTCATAATATTCTGGCTGATCAGTGTATTGTGAGGAAACGTTAGCGACATTTGCACAAGCCCCGACCATTTACCCCCTTCCCCCCCCCCCCCCTACTCCCCGCAACACCAGCCAAGAGCGCATCAATATGATCTTTGGTAGTCCTCGTCAATGTCGTTTTTTTGTTCGTCGTTTTTTGTTTTACCGCGGTTGTTCATACTAGCAGTGTTGTGCTGTTAGTATTTCTTAGCAGTTTGTGTAATACTGTCAAAATGAAACATAGATATGCACGCTCAATAAAGTTATCATACACAAGCTACCTAATCTTGACTGTTGTGGCCAACTGTTGTCAAAACTGATATCTAACAGACATTAAAGTACGATAAGATGTGTTGGAATGACACTGACGAAATTATGTACATATGTTTAACAATAGGCAGCTCTAAAGCTCTCAAACACTGAAGAAGAACTCAAAGTAATCTCGTGTCTGCTATAAGCAAGCAGTCGTAAGAGTTCACAAGCAAAAATTCACCCATTACACAGGCAAATATTAATCAAGAATGTCATTGTATAAATATCTGACTGCTTGCATTACGCATTTCTACATTGTCCCACTCTTATATTCTTTAGTCTTAATGAGGTAATTAGAAACAAACCAAGACATCGACTTTGCCTTGTTTATGCACAACATTGACTTTAGACAATCGAGATAATGGACAGCATCCTTCGCGATACCACCAATTAATATTTCCCAACAGAATTTCTTACACTACGCGATGTGAAGGAAATTTGCGCTCACTGCAGTTAACAAATATAAGACTTTTTGATATAGTGCAGATGAAAGCTCATGAAATAAAAAAGGCAGTGTGGATACCATTTTTATTTTTCTTTCTTATTGATGATTTTTCAACTCGCATATTCAATGAACATATTTCTAATTCTTTTCACAATGGTACCGGAAAAACTGTATTTCGTACTAACAACTGATTTTCTCCCTTGTTTTGACTGGCATATCTGTGATACGAACAACTTTGATGTTGGAACATGCGGCATATCATGGGCGGAGCTTAGGATATGGATTGGTGTGCAGGAGGGTGATTGGGCGGGACTTGTGCACCGTTCGGGGCTGTCGCTAACGTTACGTGTATTGTGCTGCCTTCGAAAAGAGTCTGTGAGAGAAGATTATGAGTAGTAAGCAGTATGATGATAAACCAGAAAGCTCTGTCTGGTATCACCTTCAAGAACGAATTTCCCAGTCTGCTGCTCAATGTTCTGATAAAAACATTTGACAGATCAATATTTTGAGCCGGACCGGCAAATGGTATTTGACTGGGCACTGCTGCAATCGACTGACACACAAGCACACGACATAAATGTCTCAGAAAGTTTAGAGAACTTTGCCTGACCTATCCGCTGAGTTAAGGCTTGTCAAAATTTGAATCTGCATTTACGATATGGAGCCAATATTTCCTTGATAATGTCCAAATTGTTTAAGTTAGATAAGTGTTCCAGGCTTATCGCAGAAGAGTGTTGCGTTGCGAGTAAACATTTGTTCTCTCATTATGGCAATCAGCCGGTACTGCGCCTCAAGGGAAGATGAGGCTTACGCAAAAGACGAGACTGAGCTGTTCTGGCTATTTTACGGATATTTCTGATTCAGCATTTTTGTTTAAATGTATCTGCCTTCCCCTATTGTTTTTAGACTTTTTACCTGCGACGTCGGTTGACATACGCCGCGCTTACGAAGTTTTTCGCACCGTGGAAGGAACGCGAAATAGTATCTGGCTTCAGTCATGTCATAACACAGGAAAACTGCCAGCATATGTAATTAACTCGGCGGAAGAGAGAGTAAAAGACATTAGTGGGTGACTGGGTGTCACATTTGGCATGAGCATGAGAAAAGTTAGACACGAAATAAAAGCTTACTCTGGCTAGGATGGAGCAGAAAATCTGCTACGACCTTCCTGGAAAGCACCCCGTATTCGCCTAAGTGATCCCGGGCACTGAAACAAGAATGGTCGGCGAAGCATTTGAACCATGTTCCTCTACAATAAAACTTCTAATGGCATAACCACTGCGGTAAATGAAGTACCAGCTAAGCTAAAATTAACAGAAAACGTAAAAAGAATAAAGAAAGAAAAATGCAGCCGTAAGATATTTTTATCAGCAAAGAAAAAATGCCGGTATAGCGCATTTTCACGACACGCAAGCACATCAGTTCAATATAAACATTAAATGCAGTTAGTTTAACTTAATGATGGAAAAACTAATTCACTGTTGCTAGTTGTGAATTTCAACCACCTCGCTCGGTCAAAAAGATAGTTGTCATATCAGATACAGAACCGAGCAAGGTGCCGCAGTGGTTAGCGTACTGGTCTCGCATTTGGGAGGAGGATGGTTCAATCCCGCGTCCGGCCATCCTGATTTCGGTTTTCAGTGATTTCCCTAAATCGTTTCAGGCAAATGCCGGGATGGTTCCTTTGATGGGGCACGGCCGACTTCCTTCCCCATCCTCCCCTAATCCAATGAGACCGATGACCTCGCTGTTTGGTCTCTTCCCCTAAATCAATTGAATCCAAAAAAGTCAGATACACAGCTCAAATCGAATATCGTAACAAGTACAATACCTCAGTACAAACTGCGCATTACTGGACTTGCATTCGGGAGGACAACGGTTCAAACCCACATCCTGTTATCCTGATACAGTTTTATTGTGGCTTCCCAAAATCGCTTCTGGCAAATGGTTCTTTTGAAAGGGCACGGCCGATTTCCTTCCCATTACAAAACAGAGGCGTGTTCCAAACTTTTACTGACCTTCAAAGTAGCGTTGCCACCGATGTGGAAGTCGTAGGATACTCTTAGCAGTGCCCGTTGTGTTGACAGAGCGGGGCGGTCTATTGCCCTACGAATTTGTAGCAGATCTGAAGCGAATGTCGTGATGTGTTTCCTTCAGTTTAGAAATCAAGTTAAACTCACGAGGGCTTAGATCAGGGGAGTGCAGTAGATGGTATAGCACTTAGCAGCCCCATCAGTCAAACAAATCAGAAACAGCTTACACTGTACGAGCTTGAGTACTGTCCTGCAAAATGATGGAGAGGTCGGGTTCGATTCCTGGCTAGGTCGGAGATTTTCTCCGGTCACGGACTGGGTGTTGCGAGGTCCTAATAATCATCATTTCATCCCCATCGACGCGCCAAGTCGAGGAATTGGCGTCAAATCGAAAACTTGCACCTGGCGAACGGTCTACCCAACGGGAGGCCGTAGTCACGTGACATTTACATTTTTATGACCAGGTCCTGCAAAAAGTGTCATCACTTCTGTCTCTATGCTGGAACACAACCAACGACTAGCTTAGAGACAGAAGTGATGACACTTTTCTGCAGGACCTGACCATCATTCCGTAGGACAATGCTCAAGCACGCTCAGTGCAAGCTGCTACTAATTTGTTTAACTGATGGGGCTGCTAAGTGCTATACCACCTACTGCACTCCCCTGATTTAAGCCCTTGCGAGTTCAACTCGCTTTCAAAACTGAAGGAAACACTTCATTCCACGTTATTCGCTTCAGAACCGCTACAAATTCGTCAGGCGATAGTCCGCGCCGTTCGAACTCTCAACACAACTGTCGCTGTTAAGAAATGGCAAATGGCTCTGAGCACTATGGGACTCAACTGCTGAGGTCATTAGTCCCCTAGAACTTAGAACTAGTTAAACCTAACTAACCTAAGGACATCACAAACATCCATGCCCGAGGCAGGATTCGAACCTGCGACCGTAGCGGTCTTGCGGTTCCAGACTGCAGCGCCTTTAACCGCACGGCCACTTCGGCCGGCCCGCTGTTAAGAGTATCCTTGGACTTCCACATCGCTGGCTACGGGTTATACACAATGCTGGTGCCTGCTTTGAAGGTTAGTAAAACCTTGAAACACGTATCTATTTTGTACTAGATGTAAATAAATAATTGCCAGTATTAAAGTTGCAACCCACGTATAACGTTAGAGAAGGGGACCTAATCAGCATCTTTCTACTGGTCCACGGAAGGAGCTGCGATTCAGCAGCGAACACGCAGTTAACCACAACATTTTTAAATTCATGTGATAAATGGGAAATGTGTCTCATGTATCAACTTTCGCTGTATTTGAAAGCCACATACTGCCGCACTTTCAGCTGTGCCAACAAAACATTTTCACGAGCTGCCATAGTGGTCCCATCTACCTCTGTTGAAATTCTGTCCATTAGAAAGGTGTTAGTAGTGACTAGAAATGCACGACGTGCGACCGTGTTCCTGCAATTGCCCTCACTGTACTGAACCTGTGTTCCCAGAAACCTTCATACGATTTGACCCCCTGCGAACAAACAAATAACAAATGGCTCTGAGCACTATGGGACTTAACATCTATGGTCATCAGTCCCCTAGAACATAGAACTACTTAAACTTAACTAACTTTCGGACATCACACAACACCCAGTCATCACGAGGCAGAGAAAATCCCTGACCCCGCCGGGGGTCGAACCCGGGAACCCAGGCGCGGGAAGTGAGAACGGTACCGCACGACCACGAGCTGCGGACAACAAAAAACATACGAACGACCTGTATCTTGTGGGGAGTCCATGTGAACAGTGTAAAACATATATGTAATGGGATTCTTCATTCATAAATGTAGAAGTTCAGCTATGATATGAGTTTAAACACTTTTATAAACATCGTAGAACATTACCAAAGTAGCCGCTACTTTTGGAGTCACAAGGCACGTGGTATGTGTAGCAAGAAAAGTTAAAGACCGTAGCGGTGCAGCTGCTTCTCCAGAACGCATGAGACTTCAGAACAAATTAACCTGGAAATGTGAAACAAGACGTAGTACAGAAATGACAATTTTTAAAACTTTGCGTAGGAAGGAAAGATTATGTTTACGTCATGATAGATAACAAGAAGAATCTCATACAAAAAAGACCTATTTTAATTCGTCTGAAAGCGTTTTATACAAAATACAGGGCGTTAATATGTTCTTTGTTTCTTCGCTGGTGATCAGATACGAATGCACAATGTATTTCTAGTCACTGCTATACACCCTTCTAATGAAGAGACTTTCAGCAGATGCAAATGGGACTACTGTTGCTACGGCCGCTCGTGAATATGCTTTATCGGGACAGCTGCAAGTGGGCAGTATGTGGCTTTCAAATACGACGAAACTGGCACATAGGACACATTTCCCAGTTATTAAATGAATTTAAAAATGTTGAGATTGACTACATGCCTCCTGCTGAATCACAATTCCTTCCACGGCCTAATAGGAATGATGCTTTTTGGGTCCCCTTCTCCAGTGTTATATGTAAGGTGTATGCCGTATCATTAATAAGCCACAAAGCACACTTGTATAAACTCCACAATAAGTGTCATGAAAAGATCCTATCTCTTACATTAAGTGAACTTGTTACGTTTTTTGGTCAAGATGTCACAGAAAAAAATGTTTCTCGCAAGGTGGAAGAGTTTTAAAAATATAATTTACTTCTTTACATTTGAATTTGTTTATGAAACTGTTCTTCACAGAATTTTTATGTCTATATACACCGGAGTATATGTAAAACAGGCATAGATGTAAACGCGCCCTCATGAACCTCGGATCTTGCCGTCTGCGGGGTGGCTTGCGTGCCTCAGCGATACTGATAGCCGTACCGTAGGTAAAATTACTACGGAGGGGGTATCCTTTGAGAGGCCAAACAAACGTGTGGTTCCTGAAGAGGGGCACCAGCTTCTCACTAATTGCAGGACAACAGTCTGGGTGATTGACTTACTGGCCTTGTAACATCATCCAAAATGGCCTTGCTGTGCTGGTTCCGCGAACGGCTGACAGCAAGGGGTAACTAAAGTTGTAATTTTTCCCGAGGACACGCAGCTCTACTGTATGGTTAAGTGATGATGCTGTCCTCTTGGGTAAAATATTCCGGAGGTAAAATAGTTCCCCATTCGTATCTCCGCGCGGGGAAAAAATGTTCAAATGTGTGTGAAATCACGTGGGACTTAACTGCTACGGTCATCAGTCCCTAAGCTTACACACTACTTAACCTACATTATCCTAAGGACGAACACACACACCCATGCCCGAGGGAGGACTCGAACCTCTGCCGGGACCATCCGCGCGGGGACTGCTCAGGAGGATGTCGTAATCAGTAGAAACAAAACTGGCATTCTACGGATCGGAGTTTGTAATGTTACATCCCTTAATCGGGCAGGTAGGTTAGGAAATTTAAAAACGGAAATTGATAGATTTAAGTTAGATATAATGGGAATTAATGAAATTCGGTGGGGTGCGTGACAGGTACCTCCACGAAGATTGCAATAAAAGAGCAAGTAATGAGTAGCAATCGAGTTTATCTCGGACAAAGTCACAAGACGCTAAGAAGTGCGCTGACGTCAGATCCTTTCACAATCGGTCTCCATTCAAACGGACTGCATTCCGCCCGGTCTTTCTCAAGACCGTTTGTTCTTATTTCCATAAACATGAACGGATTTTCTCGAGAGAAAGAAGTTTTAGTAGCAAATTTATGTCAAAAATATACATGTGACATTCCGTTAGTCCAGGAAACACACGGGGAAGTACTAAAAAACGTCCAAGAATTGCTGGTGTGGAATTAACACTGGAAAGGCCTCACGACAAATACGGCAGAGTCATCTTTGCCAGACCTAACGTGAATATCACATTCTTCTGTATAATGTAGGTCTACAAACCACCCGATGCCAATTTCAGCATTAAAACACCAGCCAACTTCAACGATGTGGACGTGAACTTTGTCATAGGTGATTACAATCGCAGAAGCACATCATGGGGATACCCAGATACCGACACAAACGGAACGAGTTAAGAAACGTGGAATGAGGCTAATGACCTACATATGATCCATATCCGAAGCTCCCACCTTCTTTTAACAGTGGTAGGTGGAAAAGAGGGCACAACCCAGACAACATCTTTGTTTCTTCAAAGGTAGCTGTACAATGTATGAAGACTGTAGGAGAGCCCATCCCCCGTACAAATACAGACCACCTGTCATATGCGCTGAATCCTGTAGTAGCGACTGAAGAGGTATCATTCAAAAGGAGATTTAACTTCAAGAAGGCTGACTGACAGAAGTTCAGCGAAGAGCTTGACTCAAAAGTGATGAACATTTCACCGCAACCTGAAATGTACGAAACCTTCAACAAACGTGTCCAACAAGCTTCGAGGAAAACTGTTCCGAGAGGATGCTGAACTCAGTATGTTCCAGGCATGTCCAGTGACGAAAACTCTTCTTATTAAGATACCAAACTCTCTATGAAGAGGATCCATTCGCAGGAGAAACGAGTCAAGCTGGTGAAATATTGCTGAAAGCCATTTCAGCAACTCGCAAGGCCAAGTGGAGTACCTGTTAGAGAACCTCGACATGAAGCTGAATAGTAGACAAGCCTGGAAACTGCATACAAACCTGAGCCGCGACCTTGGAAAATGACAACTTTGCGAGTGTGACTCCCGATAAAGTGGCAACCCAGCTCCTGCAGAGCAGCAAAATAAAAGGAAGGACGCCCAAAAAAGCTCTTCAGGGCGACCCAGAAACAGAGCATTATTTCCTTAGGGATCCCTTCTCCATGGCTGAACTCGAAGCTGCCATCTTCAGTTTGAAGATGGATAAGGCTGCAGGTGTCGATGACAGTTGAACAGATAAAGAACTTCGGCTGTAAAACGATGGAGTGGCTACTAAGCCTAATGAAAACGTGTCGCCAAACTACACATCCCCAAAATGTGGCGGAAATCTCGCATCATTTCAATACTTAAACCTGGAAAGGAACCAAACGATCCAAACAATTTTCGACCAATCTCCCTTTTATGCCCCAAAAAAAAAGGCAAATGGCTCTGAGCACTATGGGACTTAACATCTGAGGTCGTCAGTCCCCTAGAACTTAGGACTACTTAAACCTAACTAACCTAAGGACGTCACACACATCCATGCCCGAGGCAGGATTCGAACCTGCGACCGTAGCGGTCGCGCGGTTCCAGACTGAAGCGCCTAGAACCGCTCGGCCACCCCGGCCAGCTTTTATGCCACACCTTCAAGGTATGAGAACGGTTGGTACTTAACCGAATCAGTGCCACCCGATAAGTGAAGTATATCCCACAACAAGCAGGCTTTTATGCTGGAAAATCATGCGGTAGTCAGATCTTGAATCTAACCCAGCACATCGAGGACGATTTTGAGCGTGGTGAGATTACTGGAGTCGCTTTTGTTGCTCAAACAGCTGTATACGACACTGTGAATCATAGGAAACTGCTAAAGAAAGTGTATGACCTTGCTAAGGACTACAACTAACATCCCTTATTAGCACCTTCCTTCAGAACAGAAGATTCCAAGTTTCGTTACAGGATAAGAGGAGTAGATGGCGAACGCAGAAGAACAGTCTCCCCCAAGGCACTGTACAATATCTAAACAAATGATCAGCCAATACTAGCAATTACTAGGCTCTTCATCTATGCCAATGACACAGCAGTAGCTGTTCAGAGGCCAACCTTTAAAGAAATAGAGGGAAATCTGTCTCTAGCAATGGATGAACTCTCCAAGTACTATGATGCCAACCACCTGAAGCCCAATCCCAGTAAAACTCACGTGAGCGCCTTCCACTTACGAAACAGGGAAGCGCAGCAAAAGCTCGACATCACATGCCGAGGAGAGCAATTGAAACAATATCCAACACCAGTCTACTTAGGTGTCACACTGGACAGGGCACTAACGTACAGGCAGCAATGTCTAAACGTGAAACAGAAAATTATTGTTCGCAGTGGGATACTTAAGAAGCTTGCAATTGTGTTTTGTGTATCAGCCGCTGAGTACGCTTCTCCTGTGTGGAACGCTTCAACTCATGCTAAGCAAGTCGATATTGCGGTCACGATACACCAAGGATCATCTCAGGATGCTTGAAGCCAACACCAGCGAAGAAATTGTATCCGATTGTTGGAACAGCCCCACCCAATATCCGGAGGGCCACTGCTGCTGACAATGACAGATACAAGCAGGAGAATGACCTTAGACATCCTCTGTATGGTCATCAGGCAGCAAGATCCCGCCTTAAATCCTGCAAGAGTTTCCATGCTAGGACTGCGCCACTGGAGGGAGCCCCAGAGGCAATTTGTCCTGCAACATGGAAGAGCTCACTGCCCGTAGACATACCACCAAGAGAAGAACTAGTTCCTGGCGCAAACCTACAGTACCCTGTATGGAGCTCCATCAAACGCCTAAGAGTGGGCGTCACCCTATGCAAGACCAGCCTGAAGGAATGGGGAATCCTTCCAGCGAATGCAGACACTTCTTGTGACTGCAGGGCTGAAGAAGATCCAAGCCACCTACTCGTATGCCCCCTCCTGGACAACCCGCGCGCAATACAAGATGTTTACGAAGGAAATGACAAAGCTATCGCAGCTGCTATTTTTTGGAAGTGCTGACCGGACATGGTAATGAAATGAATGAATGAAATTCGGTGGCAGGCGAACAGGGCTTCTGGTCAGGGAATACAGGCTTATCAATACTAAATCAGGCAGGGGTAAAATAGGAGTAGGTTTAATAATGAATAAGAAAATAGGAATGCAGGTAAGCTCCTACAAACAGCATAGTCAACGCATTATCGTAGACAAGACAGACACGAGGCCCACGTGTACCGTAGTAGTAAAAGTTTACGTGCCAACTAGCTCCGCAGATGATGAGATGCAAGAAATGTATGATGCGATATAATAAATTATTCAGGTAGTTAAAGGAGACGAAAATTTAATCGTGATGGGTGACTGGAATTGGACAATAGGGAAAGGAAGAGAAGGAAAAATAGTAGGTGAATATGGACTGGGGGAAAGAAATGAAAGAGGAAGCTGCCAGGTAGGATTTTGCACAGAGCATAAATTAATCATAGCTAACACCAGGTTTAAGAATCAAGAAAGAAGGTTATATACGTGGAGACCTGGAAACACTAAGGAGGTTTCAGATTGATTATATAGTGGTAAGGTACAGATTTCGGAACGAGATTTAAAGACATTTCCAGGGGCAGATGTGACTGTGACCACAATTTATTGGTTATGAACTGTAGATTACAACTGAAGGAATTGGGAAAAGATAGGAAATTAGGGAGATGGGACCTGGATAAGTTGAAAGAACCAGAGGTTGTTGAGAACTTCACAGGGAGCATTATGCAACGGTTGACTAGTATAGGGTGAAAGAATACAGTAGAATACGGATGGATAGCTTTAAGAAATAAAATAATGAAGACAGCTGAGGATGAAATAATGAGATAGTGAATTTAACTGATGAAAGGAGAAAATTTAAAAATGGAGTAAATGAAGCAGCGAAAAAGAATACAAACGATTAAAATATGAGGTTAACAGAAAGTGCAAAATTGCTAAACAGGAATGGTTAAAGGACAAACGTAAGGATTTAGAAGCATATTTCACTACGGGAAAGATAGATACAGCCTACAGGAAAATTAAAGAGGCCTTTTGAGAAAAGAAGTTGTATGAATATCATCACCTCAGATGGAAAACCAATCCTAAGCAGAGAAGGAAAAGCTGAAAAGTGTATAGAGCGTCTGTACAAGAGAGATAAATTTGAAAGCAGTATTATAGAAAGGAAAATGGTAGATGAAGATGATATGGGAGATTTGATACTGCGAGAACAGTTTGACAATGCTCTGAAAGATATAAATCGAAACAAGGCCCCGGGAGTAGACGAGATTTCGTCAGAACTACTGATAGCCTTGGGAGAGCCAGCCATGACAAAACTCTTCCATATTGTATGCAAGATGTATGAGACAGGTGAAATACCCTCAGATTTCAAGAAGATTGTAGTAATTCCAATTCCAAAGAAAGCAGTTTCTGACAGGTGTGAAAATTACCGAACAGTCAGTTTATTAAGTCATGGTTGCAAAATAATAACACGAATTTTTTTATAGAAGAATGGAAAAACTGTGAGAAGCAGACGTCGGGGAAGATCAGTTTGGATTCCAGGGAAATGTAGGAACACTTGAGGCAATACTGACCCTACTTCTCACCTTAGAAAACAGATTAAGAAAGGCAAACCTACACTTTTAGCATTTGTACACTAAGAGAAAGCTTTTGGTAATTGTGGTGTCACCGCCAGACACCACACTTGCTAGGTGGTAGCTTTAAATCGGCCGCGGTCCATTAGTACATGTCGGACCCGCGTGTCGCCACTGTCAGTAATTGCAGACCTAGCGCCACCACATGGCAGGTCTAGAGAGACGGACTAGCACTCGCCCTAATTGTACGACGACTTGGCTAGCGACTACACTGACGAAGCCTTCTCTCATTTGCCGAGAGACAGTTAGAATAGCCTTCAGCTAAGTCCATGGCTACGACCTAGCAAGGCGCCATTAACCATATCTGGAGAGAGTCTCATTTGTATAGTCAAGAGCGATGTACCACAAGGATGAATTAAAGTTAAGTAAACAGACGCTACGTACTTTTCTTTAGTGCATTAATAACGTATCCTGTTCCAGACCTCACGCCCGTCTGCGTTAGATTATAGCGTGCATTTAGGCCTCCTCTATCTACAAGGTGTTGGCACATTTGCTAACACATCATTGGCGACGAGGATAAAGCATTCGATTCTTCCGAACTTGATTGCATGTTCATTGATGCGGAAACCGATGACGTGGTCGAATCGTTTCCGATTGATTTTCGTCGTGTAGCTACAGCCACAGCTGCTGACCCTGTCCTTGCTACCGTTTTGCGTTTTGTTGCTACGCAATGGCCCTTGTCGAAGTCACGGATCGAGGATCCGTTGGTTCGCCGATTTTTTGCTCACAAGGAGAGACTTTTTGTACGACGTGGTGTTTTGCTGTTGCGTTCTGATATTGATCAGTCTACGGTCGTGGTCCCACGTTCGTTACAGTCCTCTGTCTTAAAGCTTCTCCGTCAAGGACATTGGGGTATAGTGCGTACGAAACAACTTGCTCGTCAGCACTGTACTTGGTTCGGAATCGATGCTGCGATTACGCATATGTGCTCTTCTTGCATGGCGTGTGCCGAACAACAATCCGCACCACCGCGGAAATTCTTTGCATGGCCAAAAGCCACTTCCCCTTGGCAACGCTTACACATCGATTTTGCTGGTCCATTCTGGAATGCTCGATGGTTGGTACTGGTCGATTCCTTCATTAATTTTCCTTTTGTTGTCCGGATGTCTTCCACGACGTCATCTGCCACAATCCAAGCGTTGTCCGCTATCTTTTGCATTGAAGGTCTACCACAGACTATTGTTTCCGACAATGGCCCACAATTCATGTCCGCAGAATTTCAGTCATTCTGCAAGGCCAATGGTATTCAACATCTGACATCCGCGCCGTTTTCGCCTCAGTCAAACGGTGCCGCTGAACGTTTGGCCCGGACTTTCAAGTCACAGATGTTGAAGTTGAAAGAGTCACATTCTCGGGAGGACGCGTTATTGCTCTTTTTGTCCTCGTATCGCTCTCATCCCCGGGATGGTCGCTCGCCGGCTGAGTTACTCCATGGTCGTCCTCATCGAACCTTGATGTCTTTGCTGCATCCGCCGCATCAGGTTCCTGTGCAGCGGCAGACTCCTGCTTTTGCTCCAGGCGACGTTGTATTCTATCGCAACTATCGCGGTTCACGGCGTTGGCTCGCAAGGCGCATTCTTCGCTGCCTCGGTCGCGCGGTGTATTTGGTTTTGGGGGCCTCTGGTGAGGTGCGTCGGCATCTCAATCAGCTGCGCCTCTGTCGTCGCACGGGTTCTGCCGCTCCCCGTCTGCTTTCAGCGACGGAGCCGTCCGGTCAGCGCCCTGGGGACTCATCTACTGGCTCGCCTCATCCCCAGGTGTTACCGACGATGCCTTCCATTTTGCCCCATGGCGTCGCGCCGCCGCCGCAGCCGCCGCCGGCGCAGCCCGCAGAGGACGCTTCGCTGCAGCCGCCAAGCGCCTCCCTGGGTCACGCGCCGCCGATCGCTTCCCGTGACCAGCTGTCCTCCGCCATGGAACTCTTGCCCGCTCCGGACCACATGGCGTCAACGCGCGTCGGATACCCCGACGCAATGGAGGCCCCTCCTGTCTCTTTACGGGCGCATTCACCGCATGTTGACGTGCACCCTGGAGTAGGTTTCCAGGCGTTTCCTAGCTCCCCTCGGACCGAATGGCCGGGTGCGGGTGGCACAGCCTCGCCTGTTGTTAGGCTCCCCACCTCATCGCATACGTCAACATGGGGCCCTCCCCACGGCGGGCGGAAGCCTTATAACACGACCGTTCACCGATTTGCGGGGGAGGAATGTGGTGTCACCGCCAGACACCACACTTGCTAGGTGGTAGCTTTAAATCGGCCGCGGTCCATTAGTACATGTCGGACCCGCGTGTCGCCACTGTCAGTAATTGCAGACCTAGCGCCACCACATGGCAGGTCTAGAGAGACGGACTAGCACTCGCCCCAGTTGTACGACGACTTTGCTAGCGACTACACTGACGAAGCCTTCTCTCATTTGCCGAGAGACAGTTAGAATAGCCTTCAGCTAAGTCCATGGCTACGACCTAGCAAGGCGCCATTAACCATATCTGGAGAGAGTCTCATTTGTATAGTCAAGGGCGATGTACCACAAGGATGAATTAAAGTTAAGTAAACAGAGGCTACGTACTTTTCTTTAGTGCATTAATAACGTATCCTGTTCCAGACCTCACGCCCGTCAGCGTTAGATTATAGCGTGCATTTAGGCCTCCTCTATCTACAAGGTGTTGGCACATTTGCCAACACATCAGTAATATTGACTGGAATACTCTGTTTGAAATTCTGAAGGTAGCAAGGGTAAAATACAGGAAGCGAAAGGCTATACACAGCTTTTACAGAAACCAGACGGCAGTTATAAGAATCAAGGGGCATGAAAGAAGGAAAGCAGAGGTTGAGAAGGGAGTGAGACTGGGTTGCAGCCTATCTCCGATGTTATTCAATATGTAACTGAACAAACATTAAAGGAAACCAAAGAAAAATTTGGAGTAGGAATTAAAGTTCAGGGAGAAGAAATAAAAAATTTAAGATTTACCGGTGACATTGTAATTCTGTCAGATACAGCAACGGACTTGGATGAGCACTTGAACGGAATGGATAGTGTCCTGAAGGAAGCATACACGATGAACATCAACAAAAGCAAAAGAAGGATAATGTAATGTAACCGAATTAAATCAAATGACGCTACGGGAATCAGATTAGGAAACGAGACACTTTAAGTAGTAGATGAGTTTTGCTACTTGTGTGATGGTCGAGGTAGAGGGGATATAATATGAAGAGTGGCAATGGCAAGAAAATCGTTGCTGATGAAGAGAAATTTGTTAACATCGAATATACACTCCTGGAAATGGAAAAAAGAACACATTGACACCGGTGTGTCAGACCCACCATACTTGCTCCGGACACTGCGAGAGGGCTGCACAAGCAATGATCACACGCACGGCACAGCGGACACACCAGGAACCGCGGTGTTGGCCGTCGAATGGCGCTAGCTGCGCAGCATTTGTGCACCGCCGCCGTCAGTGTCAGCCAGTTTGCCGTGGCATACGGAGCTCCATCGCAGTCTTTAACACTGGTAGCATGCCGCGACAGCGTGGACGTGAACCGTATGTGCAGTTGACGGACTTTGAGCGAGGGCGTACAGTGGGCATGCGGGAGGCCGGGTGGACGTACCGCCGAATTGCTCAACACGTGGGGCGTGAGGTCTCCACAGTACATCGATGTTGTCGCCAGTGGTCGGCGGAAGGTGCACGTGCCCGTCGACCTGGGACCGGACCGCAGCGACGCACGGATGCACGCCAAGACCGTAGGATCCTACGCAGTGCCGTAGGGGACCGCACCGCCACTTCCCAGCAAATTAGGGACACTGTTGCTCCTGGGGTATCGGCGAGGACCATTCGCAACCGTCTCCATGAAGCTGGGCTACGGTCCCGCACACCGTTAGGCCGTCTTCCGCTCACGCCCCAACATCGTGCAGCCCGCCTCCAGTGGTGTCGCGACAGGCGTGAATGGAGGGACGAATGGAGACGTGTCGTCTTCAGCGATGAGAGTCGCTTCTGCCTTGGTGCCAATGATGGTCGTATGCGTGTTTGGCGCCGTGCAGGTGAGCGCCACAATCAGGACTGCATACGACCGAGGCACACAGGGCCAACACCCGGCATCATGGTGTGGGGAGCGATCTCCTACACTGGCCGTACACCACTGGTGATCGTCGAGGGGACACTGAATAGTGCACGGTACATCCAAACCGTCATCGAACCCATCGTTCTACCATTCCTAGACCGGCAAGGGAACTTGCTGTTCCAACAGGACAATGCACGTCCGCATGTATCCCGTGCCACCCAACGTGCTCTAGAAGGTGTAAGTCAACTACCCTGGCCAGCAACATCTCCGGATCTGTCCCCCATTGAGCATGTTTGGGACTGGATGAAGCGTCGTCTCACGCGGTCTGCACGTCCAGCACGAACGCTGGTCCAACTGAGGCGCCAGGTGGAAATGGCATGGTAAGCCGTTCCACAGGACTACATCCAGCATCTCTACGATCGTCTCCATGGGAGAATAGCAGCCTGCATTGCTGCGAAAGGTGGATATACACTGTACTAGTGCCGACATTGTGCATGCTCTGTTGCCTGTGTCTATGTGCCTGTGGTTCTGTCAGTGTGATCATGTGATGTATCTGACCCCAGGAATGTGTCAATAAAGTTTCCGCTTCCTGGGACAATGAATTCACGGTGTTCTTATTTCAATTTCCAGGAGTGTAGATTTAAGTGTTAGGAAATCTTTTCTGAAGGTATTTGTCTGGAGTGTAGTATGGAAGTGAAACATGGACAATAAACAGATTAGATTAAAAAAAAAGGATAGAAGCTTACGAAATGTGGTGATACAGAAGAATGCTGAAGATTAGGTGGGTCGATAACGTTACTTCTGAATAGAATTGGGGATACAAGGAATTTGTGGCAAAACTTGACCATAAGAAGTGATCAGTTGATAGGACACATTCTGAGACATCAAGAGATGATCGATTTAGTTGGTTGGTTGGTGGGTTGGTTTGGGGAAGGAGACCAGACAGCGTGGTCATCGGTCTCATCGGATTAGGGAAGGATGGGGAAGGAAGTCGGCCGTGCCCTTTCAGAGGAACCATCCCGGCATTTGCCTGGAGTGATGTAGGGAAATCACGGAAAACCTAAATCAGGATGGCCGGACGCGGGATTGAACCGTCGTCCTTCCGAATGCGAGTCCAGTGTCTAACCACTGCGCCACCTCGCTCGGTGATCGATTTAGCATTGCAGGGAAGTGCGGGTGGTAAAAATCGTAGAGGGGAACCAAGAGATGAATACAGTAAGCAGATTCAGGAAGATGTAGGTTACAGCAGTTATTCGGGTATGAAGAGGATCGCGCAAGATAGAGTAGCATGGAGAGCTGCATCAACCAGTCTTCCTACTGAAGACCATAACAACAACATATGTAAAAGCGCCTGCCGGTGTGGCCGAGCGGTTCTAGGCGCTACAGTCTGGAACCGCGCGACCGCTACGGTCGCAGGTTAGAATCCTGCCTCGGGCATGGATGTGTGTGATGTCCTTAGGTTAGTTAGGTATAAAATGTTCTAAGTTCAGAATTTAAGTCCCATAGTGCTCAGAGCCATTTGAACCATTTGTCCGAACAACATCGCTTTTGTTCACTCCGAGACGCCTGGGCACTTCTCTTGTTGAGAGCCCTTCCTGGCACGAAGTAGAATGCGGACGCGGTCGAACCGCGGCATTGACCGTCTAGGCATGGTTGAACTACAAACACGAGCCGTGTACCTCCTGGTGGAATGACTGGAACTGATGGGCTGTCGGGCCCTCTACGTCTAATGGGCGCTGTTCATGCATGTTTGTTTACTTCTTTGGGCGGTTTTAGTGACATCTCTAAACAGTCAAATGGACCGTGTCTGTGATACAATACCTACAGACAACCTTCAGGAGTTCTGGAAACCGGGGCGATGCAAAACTTTTTTGATGTGTGTATATCCTTACATTTAATCTGTAGCCATTCCCGCTTGGCCATTTTGCCCTCGTCTTTTTACCTACTTGATCCTCTGATGCTTTCATTATTTTATCTCTCAAAGCTACCCATTCTCCTCCTACTATATTCCTTTCCCCTGGTATTGTCAGTCGTTCCCTAGTGCTGCCTCTGAAACTCTCTTAAACATCTGGTTCTTTCAGTTTATCCAGGTCCCATCTCCTTAAATTCCTACCTTTTTGCAATTTCTTCAGTTTCAATCTACAGTTCATAACCAGTAAATGGTTATAAACAAAAGTGATAAAGTAAACAAAATGTATACTACCAAATTAAATAATAAAAGCAACAAAATAGACAAAGAAATCAACAAGAAAAGAAGAACTAGAAGAAACGAAATACATTACTCTACCTTATTATAGCGCCATAGCAAACAGAACAGCTGACAATTGTTGTAAAACTAATGTACGAATCGGGTTCCGCACGAACGACAAAATAGGGTCAATAATCAAACACACAACCCACAAAGCAAAACCATTTACACAATCAGGGAATTATAAAATTAAATTTAATGAATGTGAAAATTTCTATGTGGGGCAAACAAATACACGTTTCTCCACCAGATTCAGAGAGCACACAAACACCATCGCAAACTGTAAATCCCCATTTAGTGCGCATCTGTGAAACTACAATCATAGCACCAACAGCAGCGAGGAATCTATAGATGTACTACACAGAGAAACGCAGATTAACGGACGCTCCACAAGAAATTGAAATTTATAGCGTCTTCAAAGAAGAACATCAATAGATACTCAATGGAGAAACAGCCCTCAGAAATAAAAATTTTATCGACTGGTTTAGGCATTTACCCCAATGTATTGCTAAGTGCACACTTATAAATGTGTGATGTATACAATACACTCATAACCGCAGCACATAAAATGGAATACCGAATAATATCGCCTACTAGTTGTTCTTTAGTGTACAGCTGTGCGTATTACATTGTTACCTATGCTTACATGCCAAAAATCTTGCAAATGCGGTATATGCATGTCAGAAAACTATAAAATTGAATATACGTACTGTTAATGTAAAACTATTATGTTTTGGAGATGCTTGAAAATGGCTTTTTAAGGCCGAAACTGTAACCGCAAAATAAAGTTCTATCAGCTGAAAGCAAGATGAATTCCTTTAACAAATTTGTAGAAGCTCTGCACCCATTCTATAAGAAAATAATTTACTAACGTCTGTGTTCCGTTCCTGATTCTTTTTACGAAAAATAAATTTTGGTAAGTCTATTTTAGAGCTACTCTCCCCAGAGACGATGTACTTATATTTCAGTACTGTAGTTATGTAGCACATTTTAATCCATAATTAAACTTTGAAACATATATGCATATACAGACTAAAAAGTTGCCACGCAATTTAAATTTTTGTGCGATTCAGATGTATCCATATACATACACAAGAACGTCTTGCCATTTTCAACTGCTATGATAATCACATCCGTATGAATATGACGATTACATGGAAGGTGCTGTCGTCATTCATTAGTGCACAGAAACGAAATGGCAGGGAAATTTTAATGATTTGAAGCTAAAGCTGTAATTATATCACAGGTAGGGTTACTTACATGTGTGCAATATATCCTGGCTCGTAGAAGCCCCTCCCGCTTTCTGAACACATCCTTTTTAGAAGTTTTTGCTCCAGATAGACACAAATATCACAAAGATGTTATATACTTGAGTAAAGAGCATAAATAAATAGTGACTCCAAGGATATGGGTCAACTGAAGAATATAGTACTGATGGTAACGAAGACGAAAAAATCGACGCATATTGTACCTCAGTTGAACTACACGAAGGCGAAAAAAAAGCGACATACATAAAATTTGTATCAGGTCAACTGAAGTATGGGATACACATTGTTTTTCGCCTTCGATACTAAAAGTATCGACTGAAAATTATCGTAGTAGTACTAGCGACGGCGAAAAAACCTACAACAGTAAAATTTGTATCCCGCACCTTGATACTAGTGCTAGCGAAGTCGAAAAACTCGGCATAGGTAAAATTTGTATCCCGTTCTTCAGTTGACCTATATAGGTACACTGAAGAAAGGGATACTAGTGCTAGCGAAGGCGAAAAATAGCGACATATGTGTCCCATACTTCGGCTGGCCTGTACAGGGTGTTACAAAAAGGTACGGCCAAACTTTCAGGAAACATTCCTCACACACAAATAAAGAAAAGATGTTATGTTGACATGGGTCCGGAAACGCTTAATTTCCATGTTAGAGCTCATTTTAGTTTCGTCCACCTACGATCAATGGAGCACGTTATCATGATTTCATACGGGATACTCTACCTGTGCTGCTAGAACATGTGCCTTTACAACTACGACACAACATGTGGTTCATGCGGGATGGAGCTCCTGCACATTTCAGTCGAAGTGTTCGTACGCTTCTCAACAACAGATTCGGTGATCGATGGATTGGTAGAGGCGGACCAATTCCATGGCCTCCACGCTCTCCTGACCTCAGCCCTCTTGACTTTCATTTATGGGGGCATTTGAAAGCTCTTGTCTACGCAACCCCGGTAGAGACTCTTCGTGCTCGTATTGTGGATGGCTGTGATACAATACGCCATTCTTCAGGGCTGCATCAGCGCATCAGGGATTCCATGCGACGGAGGGTGGATGCATGTATCCTCGCAAACGGAGATCATTTTGAACATTTCCTGTAACAAATTGTTTGAAGTCACGCTGGTACGTTCTGTTGCTGTGTGTTTCCACTCCACGATTAATGTGATTTGAAGAGAAGTAACAGAATGAGCTCTAACATGGAAAGTAAGCGTTTCCGGACACATGTCCACATAACATATTTTCTTTCTTTCTTTGTGTGTAAGGATTGTTTCCTGAAAATTTGGCCGTACCTTTTTGTAACACCCTGTATAGGTCGACTGAACAACCTTTTTAGTTTAACTGGGCTACAGGATTCCAATGTTACATATGTTGCTTTTTTCGTCTTTGCTAGCACTAGTGTCCTATTTTCAGTTGATCTATATAGGTCGACTTAAGTAAGGGGTACAAACATTTCGTTAGTCGATCTTTTCGCCTTCGATAGTACTAGTATCGACTGAACAGTAACAGTATTGCTAGGAATGACGAAAAACGCGAGAACTGTAAAATTTGTATCCCATACTGCAGGTTACAAACCCTGCTTCAAGTCTTCCACATTCATACGAATAGATGAATCCATAGAAGACAGATAACATAGACTGCGCCTGACGTCATTACACTGAAACCAACATCTAAGTCACGTGACTCGAGGTAGGACGCCGAGTTTCTGTTATTACGCACTGTGTGGGGTGGGGTTGACACAGTTTTTCTCATTTATAACTGAAATGAAGCACTGATTTGAACAAGAAAATAATCTGCCATATTGCTATTACACATGTAAAGTGCAGTTAATCTGGTTCCTCCGAAATTCCTAACATTAATGCGATGTTTACCCTTTTTACGTGTGGCTAGTTGAAACGTACTGGCAGTTCTGTTTACAAGCAACAAAATAACAGTTACAAACGTAGGCTTCCGCGGATATTTTTACATTCAATAAAAATTTTCTGGGTTTGTGACGGCATTGTCAATATATATAAAACTACCGACGTTTCGGTCCCTGTTACAAGGTACCCTGAAGAATGCACCTTGCAACAGGGACCGAAACGTTGGTAGTTTATATATATTGACAATGCGGTAACAAACCCAGAAAAATTTTATTGAAAATATTAGTCCTTCAATGAATATATGTCCAGAGAAGTCTTGTTTTGACCCTACACACTTCACAAACTGATGAAAATCTCATTTGTGAAAGGGAACTATTTCAAAATACTTGCAGAGGAATTTCCGTGAGTTGAAAGTTAGGATAGCTGCAGGTCCTTGGACGCAAAACTTGATGAATGACTAAGATTTAAAGACGACATACTGTTAACATGTAGCTCACTACACAAGTATAATCAACGTTTTGTAATATATTACGCTTTCTATCTTGATATCGTTTCGGTATCTGTACTGAATTGAGAAAGAGTCAGAAGATCTATATGCCTAAATACCTAAAATTATTCACATAAACAAATTTCCTTTCTTACAAAAGCATATAACATTTCACACGCATTCTTGTGGAATAGCTACAAAACTAATGCAGCGTGCGGAATTATTATGTTCTCTTCTACTCCTGTGGAAGTGTTGAACTACAAGAATTAACAGTGCCAAAAAAAGAGTATTCACTTAACAATAATTAGCCTGTCGCTTGTTAAAAAGAACTGTCAATACGTTTCAACCTGACCACATGTAAAAACAATAGCTTTATTACCAGGAATTTCGGAGAAACTACGTTTAGTTGAATTGTCAAAATCAGTACTTGATTTCAGCTATAAATGGGAAAAACTGTAACTGTCAGCTCCACTTCACACACGGCTAAAGACAGGAAGTCTGCTTTCTGCCCCGAGTCACGTGACTTAGATGTTGGTTTGAAGCCTTAACACGCCAGAGATAGAGGCATACACGGTCTATGGATACATCCATACCTACGTAAAAAAAAAAAAAAAAATCGAAAAGTAAAGACCGTCCAGAATGAAAAACAATTCTTTCAAAATGCCTCAAACTCACTATGAATGAAAATAAGTACCGAATGAATTGGAACGAACAAATGATTTAACACAAGCGACAAAAATCGTGCACAATGTCTAGCCCTGTCTTTTTAAAACATTTTCATTTATTTCAGTTTACAATAATCACGCTACGTCAAAGAGGATAACACCTTTATTATCTACGGCTCGAAAATAAAGGCGTTAATATCTATGACATCATTGGTCAAACACGACGTGTTGTATCCCATTCTTCAGTTCACATTTGATTCAATGTGCAGCTGTTTTAATTTGTTTTTTTTTTTTTTAAGAAAAAGCTGATAGGGAATATAACGGTTATATATTCAAGTATCTTTTTCGGGATAATGTATTTACTTGAGCAATAATTATTGTATCTCATTTTGGGAATTTTATAATCACTAAGATTCGAGCCTGTTACCTCTGAGCGAAGCACCCTTGTATTAATGTGCCTCAAATGGTTCAAATGGCTCTGAGCACTATGCGACTTATGAGGTCATCAGTCACCTAGAACTTAGAACTAATTAAACCTAACTAACCTAAGGACATCACACACATCCATGTCCGAGGCAGGATTCGAATCTGCGACCCTAGCGGTCGCCCGGTTCCGGACTGTAACGCCTAGAACCGCACCGCCACTCCGGCCGGCTAATATGCTTCATCTAACTAGGCTACACCGAGCGAGATGGCGCAGTGATAGAAGACACTATGCTACACGGTCCAGTCACGTTAGTGTGGCCATAGCCTGTGTGCGAAGTCAACGTGCAATAACCACTCACAGGCGGCGGGTGGTAGTATTGGCAGTGGAGGGTATGTAAAGCATGTCTGGGGTACGCGGAAAATAGTGCAAATGTACCGAAACGGAGCGATTTACCTGATGTCCAAAAAGGCATGGTTATTGGTTTTCGGGCGGAGGATGGAAGCATTTCCGTAACGTCTAAGTTTGCAAACCTTTCGCGTGCCGCTGTGGTTCAACTTTATCGTGGATGGCAACATGGCGCTATCCAAAGCTGACGCTGAGGTAACTGTGGTACATTGGATTGGATTGGATTGTTTGGGGGAAGAGACCTAACAGCGAGGTCATCGGTCTCATCGGATTGGGGAAGGACGGGGAAGGAAATTGGCCGTGCCCTTTCAAAGGAACCATCCCGACATTTGCCTGGAGCGATTTAGGGAAATGACGGAAAACCCAAATCACGATGGCCGGATGCGGGATTTAACCGTCGTCCAGTGTGCTAACCACTGCGCCACCTCGCTCGGTAACTGGTACACCATGGGCCATAGATGAAGGGGATGAACGACGGCTGCAGAGATGTGTGCGGGCGAATAGGGGTGTAACTGTTGAGCAGTTATTGGCCAGATGAACCAAAAACGTTGCTGCGTATGGGCTTCTGCAGCAGACGTCTGGTTCATGCACCCATGCTGACCGCTGTTTATCGGCGACGAAGGCTGGAATTTGCACGCCAACACTGCAACTGGACGTCAACCAGTGGCGAGAAGTGGCCTTTTCGCAGTCACGTTTTATAATTCATCTGACAGATGGCCGTTGGCGTGTACGGCGTGAAACGTCTAAAAGCAGACACCCCGCGTGGTTTATGGCCTGGAGAATGTTTTCGTGGCATTCCCTGGGTGATCTCATCATTCTGGAAGGTACAATGGATCAATACAAGTATGCATATATCTTTGGGGACAATGTCCACTCCTGCATGTAGTCTGTTTTCCTTGGCACGCAGCTCACAGTGTACTTGCGTGATTCGAAGACCCCAAGATTACCGTATTCCACTGGCCATCAGACACCCCTAATTTAATCCCAGTCGAGAATGTGTGGGATTACCTCGATCGGGCTGTTTGCGTCATGGATCCTTGACCGAGAAACCTACCTCAGCTGGCCACGGCAGTGAGATCGCCATGGCTACACATCCCTGTCGGTACATTCCACAACCTCTTCCTGCACGTCCCGCTGCGGTCCGATTTGCAAAGAGTGGTTCTTCATGGTTTTTTCGCGTGGACGACATCTTTACAAACCCCGTGCGTCCACAACAACAGAAAACCAACGGTAATTGATTGTAGTCAAATCAGGCGACGCTGAGAGAAATAGATCAGAAAATGATACACCGAAAGTAGTAGACAGGCTTTGCTAATCAGATAGAAAGATAACTGAAGGTGATGAAAGTAATGAGAAAATAAAACGAGGCTGGTAATAACAAAAAAGCGTTTCTGAAAATGAGGATTTATTTAATATCGAACATAAACTTAACTGACAGGGAAGTCTTGTTGTTGTTGTTGTTGTTGTTGTGGTTCTCAGTCCTGAGACTGGTTTGATGCAGCTCTCCATGCTACTCTATCCTGTGCAAGCTTCTTCATCTCCCAGTACCTACTGCAACCTACATCCTTCTGAATCTGCTTAGTGTATTCATCTCTTGGTCTCCCTCTACGATTTTTACCCTCCACGCTGCCCTCCAATACTAAATTGGTGATCCCTCGATGTCTCGGAACATGTCCTACCAACCGATCCCTTCTTATAGTCAAGTTGTGCCACAAGTTCCTCTTCTCCCCAATTCTATTCAATACCTCCTCATTAGTTATGTGATCAACCCATCTAATCTTCAGCATTCTTTTGTAGCACCACATTTCGAAAGCTTTTATTCTCTTCTTGTCTAAGCTATTTATCGTCCACGTTTCACTTCCATACATGGCTACACTCCATACAAATACTTTGAGAAACGACTTCCTGACACTTAAATCAATACTCGATGTTAACAAATTTCTCTTTTTCAGAAACGCTTTCCTTGCCATTGCCAGTCTACATTTTATATCCTCTCTACTTCGACCATCATCAGTTATTTTGCTCCCCAAATAGCAAAACTCCTTTACTACTTTAAGTGTCTCATTTCCTAATCTAATACCCTCAACATCACCCGACTTAATTCGACTACATTCCATTATCCTCGTTTTGCTTTTGTTGATGTTCATCTTATATCCTCCTTTCAAGACACTATCCATTCCATTCAACTCCTCTTCCAAGTCCTTTGCTGTCTCTGACGACAGAATTACAATGTCAACGGCGAACCTCAAAGTTTTTATTTCTTCTCCATGGATTTTAATACCTACTCCGAACTTTTCTTTTGTTTCCTTTATTGCTTGCTCAATATACAGATTGAATAACATCGGGGATAGGCTACAACCCTGTTACACTCCGTTCCCAACCACTGCTTCCCTTTCATACCCCTCGACTCTTACAACTGCCATCTGGTTTCTGTATAAATTGTAAATAGACTTTCGCTCTCTGTATTTTACCCCTGCCACCTTCAGAATTTGAAAGAGAGTATTCCAATCAACATTGTCAAAAGCTATCTCTAAGTCTACAAATGCTATAAACGTAGGTTTGCCTTCCTTAATCTTTCTTCTAAGATAAGTCGTATGGTCAGTATTGCCTCACGTGTTCCAACATTTCTACGGAATCCTAACTGATCTGAAGGTATTTGTCTTGAGTGTAGTCTTGCAATGAAGCGAAACATGAACAGTGGACTAAGAAGAGTATAAATTTCTAAATCTGCTGATACAGAGAACTGTTGAAAATTGCGTGACTAGATCAGGCAAGTAATGAAGCGGTACTGAATCAAAGCGGGAAGAAAAGAAATATATGACACAGTTTGCCTAAAAGGTGGCACTGACTCATAGCACACGTGCTGAGATGTCAAGAGACCGTTAATTTGGTAACGGCGGGACTTTGGGTGGGGGGTGGGGGAGGGGGGAAGGGTGAATTATTGAGAAAGACCAAGGCTTCATTACTACTTGCACCCTTTTACATGGCCCTTGCCGATCGGTAAAAGTTGGATAGCTTCCGACCGCTCCGGAATATTTGTAGTCACTGCAAATGTAAGCTACGTAACAATATTGTGCGCCGTATGGCAACAATAAGGAGCCATTGTATGAATAGTGTTGTATCGAGCGCGGTGTTGTGCCTAGTGTTTGTCACCATTATTTACAAAAATGAATGGAAAGGCTTTAACGATACTTGGTCCTCCTAGCGACTCATCATCAACTTGAGCCTCCGTACAGGGGCCAAGTAGAAGTGTGTGGTTAGTACAGAAAGCAGTTTTGAACTGATGTAACCCGCGGTAGTTTTGCAGAGAAGCAAAACTACAACAGCAGCGACATATTTAGAGCAATACTTATTAGTTCATCTAGCGAAAGCTTTAATACTGCACTCGGTGCCTCCAAAATAACTGCTTCACTGGAAAAGCTAGAATTGATAATTGTTACGGACGCAGATTAATTTTTGCGCTAATGTACATGACATTCATGCACTGCATTTAATTATTCTTGCTTATGAGTCTCGACGAGAGCCTGTCTATTAAGAGCACTGGAATAAACACCCAGCTATTAGTCAAATCACATGCCCTTGCGTAATAAAGGAAGAAAGGAGTGTAGTTTAACGCACCATCGGCTAGGGACGAATCTCACTCGAGGTTCACCCAGAGAACGTCGACAGTGCTACGTTCTCTGAACGTGAAGACTGTACTGCTAAAGATCACAAACATGAAATCAAAGTAATCTCTCAGTTTAAGCCCATACGCCTGCCTGAGATAGGACTCGAATCAGCGATCTTTCATGGTATGCGTTGGCGGCCTTACCCCGAGATGACTTGAGGCCAGCGTCCAGACACTTCTTAAAAGTCTGATAACTTGCTATAAAATCTTCTCGTGTTACTGTTTAGTATAAACTCCAGTTTATGTGGAATAATTTATACTGCTGCAGTAACTTTTTAATAATATTTTATTAGCACAATGCATCTCGGCAGCATGCTGCCATCATCAGGTGCATAATACAGTTACTTCGGCTGATAGGTTATGTACATTAGCTGTGTGTGCCAATGGGGTTAGGAATCGAAAAATAGACCTGTGTCGAAGGATAAATCTGTTACAGTGTGTACATTATGTGAATAGCATGATTACGTAATATATTACATGTTTGTAAAAATGCTAAGTTGTGATTTACCTGTTGCTGTGCTCTGTGTGCCAGAAAATGAGATCGCCAATGGAAATGTAAGTAAACGTATTAATATATTACCTAATCATGCTATTCACATAATGTACACACAGGTTTATTTTTCGATTCGTAACACCACTGGCACACACAGCTAATGTACATAACCTATCAGCTGATGTATAAGTAATTGTATAACGCACACGATGAAGTCAGAATGCTGCCGAAATGTATTGTGCTAATAAAATATTAGTAAAAAGTGACTTTAGCAGTATAAACTATTCCACATAATTTAGTAATACAGTCACAGATCTCAAACAACATCCATATAACATGGATAAATTTAAATTCCAGTTTACCATCAAATCCGTCGTCTTTGAACACTGATGTATCGACATGGTGACTATCTGCAATATGTATATAACTGATACGATGATAATGTCATATTGTAATGAATGTTAAAAACCTGCAAAATACCGAGGTGGCGTGCAAAATAAGAGAATTTTTTATGCTTAGATTGCTCTCGTTAAACATAAAATGCTGTGAACCATGATGGTGGTTGATTTGAGGGAGGGGACCAAACAGCTAAGTCATCAGTCCCATTGCGTTAGGGAAGGATTGGGAAGGAAGTTGACCGTGTCTTTTCAAAGGAACCACCCTGGCATTTGTCTGAAGCGATTCAGCAAAATCATGGAAAACCTAAATCAGGATGGCTGGAAACGGATTTGAAAAGTCGTCCTTCCAAATGCGAACCATGATATATACAGTATACTACACAGTATAACTCTTTAATTACTGTAATTCTCGCGGGGAAATAGGGGTTCGCGGTGGAGAGATTATTGTTACTTGCAAATAAAAAGAAAATGAAATACAAACAAAACAAATAATTTCGGCTGAGAAACTGAAGCTGTGTCCCAGAAATGTCGTGGTAGACTTCGAAGGGTTTAAGAGCGTGTCTTGAGGAACAAGTTGAGGATAGGAACCTGTGTGTGGAAACGTCATCCAACGACGAAGGGTCGAAGTTACAGGCTCTACCACTACACCACCCCATCGCAGAAAATGACTTTGTACGCTGACGGACCGTGGGCGAAACGTCTCGCAGTGTTGTTTGTTATTTAATGATAGCTAGCTTCTACGTAGACAGGCCTAGTCTGCTGTCACTGAGAAGTCCTGTTGCCTCGGTGGATGACGGTTTCAGACACATGTTTCCATTTGCAGTTAATTTTCCCCTGTAACCCTACTCCAATGCTATTCGGTGTAAAGAAGAAAAATAAACAGCATACGGAAGCCAATGTAACAGAGTATCGCATTTATAGAAGGCGACATCTGTCTACACACTAGTTAGCACTGGTGATTCTGGCAATCAGTCGCGATCGCTAAATAACGCAAAACATTATGAGACGTTCCGTCTAAGGTCCATTACCGTACAAAGTCATGTTTGCCACCTAGGGGTGCCTAGTAGAGATGGGCAAAACTGTTCTTTTCAGAGATCGGATCAGAACTGTTCACTCCCTGAAATGAATTAGCTCTTTTTCATGACTCACCACTCATTTACAATAGAAAATAAATGGAAGGCACATTGCCCTTTAAACTTGGTTTATTCCAGTACTATACCTGTATTTTGATCTTATTTGATCCTATTTTGAAGTAACACAGATAATGAGTAAGAATTTTGTATTGTTTATTGAAATTTCCACGATATGACAAAGTTTTTGATTATTGATTTATTTTGCACTATCGTGGTTTTTTGGGTGATCGGAAAATGTTGTAACTTGAGATTTACATTAACAATGTATTTGGCTATAATGTATTAAAATTTCATTAACCTCATACAAATACATCGCAAGCCATATATTTTTAAAGTGAACGTTTCCTTCCGAAGACGCCTAAAATCGCAAAATCCGTACCAGAATAAGAAAAAAAAATATAAATTTGACTGTAAAACGAAAGTGCTGCATATAGCCTTACGCAGAATAAAACAAGGAAAATATTGGTGTATCACATTTTGCGATACGTTTATCGGTTCGCTCGTAATTAAAGCGTAAATTCGAGTGTCCATAATAAAAATTTTATAGTAAGAGGAGTCATCAGGAACCTAATCTGATCAGTTTAAACAAATAAAAATAAAATAAAAACAAATGATGTATACATAACATAATAATGTAATATACATAGTGGTATTACTACGAAGAACAATATCCAGTAGAGACAAACTCCGAGGCAGAAGCACTGAGTCGAGCAGGTCGAGCCGCGAGCTGTATTACTGTGTGAGCTAAGACCGCAGAGACCAGAGTGACACCTGAGTTGCTTTGCTCAAAGCTCTGGCTAGAGTCGAGAACGGTGGGGTGAGCGTTGAGCGGGCGAGTTCCGAGGGTGGGGGGAGCAGTGAACGGCCACCACTCACCCGCTCCGAGACAAATCGTCCGTTCCCTTGCGAGCGGGTTGTTGCAAGTAGTTCCTATGTTATCCGCTAGGTGGCTCTCTGTCCTGTTGCTCGCATCAACTGCCCAGAGGGCAGGACGTGCAACTGAAACGATCGCCAACAGAGTGCGATGCGAAGTTGAGCTGCACCAGACACTGCACGCGGCAGACGATGCACAGAGACGGCACGGCATATGTGAAACACAAAATCCAATGGGGCACTGCACAATGCAGGCAGCCAAGGTAGAAGCAGGGCAGAGGCCGGCGCTGGCTGTGTTGTGTGGCGTGCACTGTGCTGTGACCAGCAGAGGCGCTGCTGATATGCTCCGTCTCTCTCTCTCTCTCTCTCTCTCTCTCTCTGCCGTGGGAAATGTTTGGAGCTACCGTTCTTTTTTTCTGAATCACTGATTGTTCACTCCTTTGAAAGATTCAACTCTATGAATCAGTTCAAGAGTGGATCCCCCATCTCTAGTGCCTAGTGGCAAGCGCCGGCTGCTATAACATCGACGCTCTGTAGCGTCGTTGGATGATGTTTCCGGACACGGGTTCCTATCCTCGATTTGTTCCTCAAAGCACTCACTACAACGCCTCAAAGAAGTTTATCGCACCATTTCTGGGGTACTCTCTATAGCTCAAATACATAATGTGACACACGTCAACTTACTGAAAAATCAGGTTAGATTAGTTGCACGAGGGTCACTCCAAAACAAATGCACACAATTTTTTTAAATCCATCTTTTATTCTACATGTTTGAAAGTTTTACAGTGTGTAGATACATCCTTTAGGAACAATATTTTCATTTCTCCACATAATTCCCATCCCTCTCAAATGCCTTACGCCATCTTGGAACCAGCGCCTGTATACCCACACGCTAAAATTCTGGACCAACCTGTTGGGAGCCACTGTTTGGCAGCATGCACAAGGGAGTCATCATCTTCAAACCTTGTTCCACGAAGACAGTCTTTCAGTTTCCCAGAGATTCAAAATGGTTCAGATGGTTCTGAGCACTAGGCGACTTAACTTCTGAGGTCATCAGTCGCCTAGAACTCAGAACTAATTAAACCTAACTAACCTAAGGACATCACACACATCCATGCCCGAGGCAAGATTCGAACCTGCGACTGCTACGGTCGCTCGGTTCCAGACTGTAGCGCCTAGAACCGCATGGCCTTTCCCAAAGAGATGATAGTCACATGGAGCCAGGTCAGGACTGTAAGCCAGGTGTTTCAGTGTTGTCTATCCGAGTTTTGTGATCGATTCCATGGATTTTTGACTGACATGTGGCCGTGCATTGTCATGCAACAGCAAAACACCCTGCTTTTGCCGATGTGGTCGAACACGACTCAATCGAGCTTGAAGTTTCTTCAGTATCGTCACATATGCATCAGAATTTATGGTGGTTCCACTTGACGTGATGTCCACAAGCAAGAGTCCTTCGGAATCGAAAACACAGTAGCCATAAATCTTCAGATCGACAGCAGTATCTCCATACACATTTTTCAATCTCTTGTGGAGGTGGAGGGGTGTTTCCCACTGTCTCGTTTCACAGCACAGGAATTCTATGACAGCACGTTGCTTCTGACGAAAGTCAAGTGTAGCAGCCACCTTGAAGACATGCTGTGACGGCGCCACTCCCGGGAACAGGTTGAACTAAGTTTGAAAACAAGCGGGAAGGATGTATCTACACACTGTAAAACTTTCACACATGCAGAATGAAAACTGTATTTTTACAAAAATAGTGTGCATTTCTTTTGGAGTGACCCTCGTACTTCTTGTTCCACGGATCCATCGCTAGGAGATTCTCAAGAATGTCGAACATGTCACTGAACAAGAATACGTAATACATATTTACAACAACAAAAAATATGGTGTGTGATAACTTTTGGGCTACGGAAGCCACGTATTATCGAAGAGGAAATCAGTCTACGACACTTATTTACAATGATCATATTACTCTGCTGAAGATACACGGAAATTTGATTTTACATAACAATCACATTATTTGATACTTTCGGTAATATATCCACAACAATCGGTCATTCCAAGACACTGGATAATATAGTAGAAGCGTATTAACCACTTTCTAGGAATGACCGTTTGTTGCGGATATATGGTACAAAGTACAAGGGTCCCCCCCCCCCCCTCCTCCCAGCCCGTGAACCATTGACTTTGCCGTTGGTGGGGAGGCTTGTATGCCTCAGCGATAAAGGTAGCTGCACCGAAAGTGCAACCACAACGGAGGGGTATTTGTTGAGGGGTCAGACAAACGTGTTGTTCCTGAATAGGGGCAGCAGCCTTTTCAGTAGTTGCGGGGATGATTGATTGATCTGGCCTTGTAACTTTAACCAAAACGGCCTTGCTGTGGTGTTACTGCGAACAGCTGAAAGCAAGGGGGAACTACAGCCGTCATTTTTCCCGAGGGCATGCACCCCTCCTGTATGGTAAAACCATGATGGTGTCCTCTTGAGTAAAATATTCCGGAGGTAAAATAGTCTCCCATTCGTATCTTCGGGCGGAGCTAATCGGGAGGACCTCGTTATCAGGTGAACGAAAGAAAAATGGTGCAAATGGTTCTAAGCACTATGGGACATAACATCTGAGGTCATCTGTCTCCTTGACTTAGAACTACTTAAACCTAACTAACCTAAGGACATCACACACATCCATACCCGAGACAGGATTCGAACCTGCGACCGTAGTAGCAGCGCGGTTCCGGACTGAAGCGCCTAGAACCGCTCGGTCAAACGGCCGACGGTGAAAGAAAACTGGCGTTCTGCAGATCAGAGCGTGGAATGTCAGATCGCTTAATCGGGCAGGTAAGTTAGAAAATTTAAAAAGGGAAATGGATACGTTGAAGTTAGATATAGTGGGAATTAGTGAAGTTCGGTGGCAGGAGGAACAAGACTTCTGCTCAGGTGAATATTGAGTTAAAAATCCAAAATCAACTAGGGGTAATGCAGGAGTAGGTTTTTAATGAATAAAACATATAGGAGCGCAGGTCAGCTACTACAAACAGCATAGAGAACGCATTACTGTTGCCACGATAGACACGACGACCACGCCTACCACAGTAGTATAAGTTTATATGCCAACTATCTCCGCAGATGATCAAGAGATTGAAGAAATGTATGATGCGATAAAAAAAATTATTCAGATAGTTAAGAGAGACGAAATTTTAATAGCCATGGGGGACTGGAATTCAATAGTAGGAAAAAGAAGACAAGGAAAAATAGTAGGTGAATATGGACTGGGGGTACAGAATGAAAGAGGAAGCCGCCTGGTAGAATTTGGCACAGAGCATAACTTAATCATAGCTAACACTTGGTTTAAGAATCATGAAAGAAGGCTGAATACGTGGAAGAGGCCTCCAGACACTGGAAGATTTCAGATAGATTACATAATGGTAAGACAGAGATTTAGGAACAAGGTTTTAAATCGTATAACATTTCCAGGGGCAGATGTGGACTCTGCCCAAAATTTATCGGTTATGAACTGTAGACTGAAACTGAAGAAACTGTGAAAAGGTAGGAACTTAAGGAGATGGGACCTGGATAAACTGAAAGAACCAGAGGCTGTAGAGAGTTTGAGAGAGAGCACCAGGGAACGATTGACAAATACAGGGGAAAGAAATACAGCAGAAGGAGAATGGGTAGCTTTGAAAGATGAAACAGTGAAGACAGCAGACGGTCAAGTAGGTAAAACACGAGGGTTCGTAGAAATCCTTGGGTAACAGAAGAGATATTGAATTTAACTGATGAAACGAGAAAATATAAAAATGCAACAAATGAAGCAGGCGAAAAGGAATACAAACGTCTCAAAAATGAGATCGTCAGGAAGTGGAAAATGGCTAAACAAGGATGGCTAGAGGACAAATGTAAGCATGTAGAGCCATATATCACTAGGGCTGAGATAGATACTGCCTATAGGAAAATTAAAGATACCTTTGGAGAAAAGAGAACAAACTGCGTGAATATCAAGAGCGCGGACGGAAAACCAGTCCTAAGCAAAGAAGGGAAAGCGGAAAGGTGGATGGGGTATATAGAGGGTCTACACAAAGGAGAGGTACTTGACCAAATTATGGAAATGGAAGAGGACGTAGATGAAGATGAAATTGAAGATATGATACTGCGTGGAAAATTTGCCAGAGCACTGGAAGATGTAAGTCAAAATGGGCCCTGGGAGTAGACAACGTTCCATTAGAACTACTGATAGCCTTGGGAGAGCCAGCCCTGACAAAATTCTAGCATCTAGTGAGGAAAATCAAGCACAGTCAGGTCAAAAATTCTCAGATTTCAAGAAGAATATAATAATTCCAATCCAAAAGAGAGAAGGTGTCGACAGGTGTGAAAATTACCACGAATTCTTTACAGACGAATGGAAAATCTGGTAGAAGCTAACCTCGGGGAAGATCAGTTTGGATTCCGTAGAAATTTTGGAACACGCGAGGCAAAACTGACCCTACGACTTATCTTAGATTGAGGAAAGGCAAACCTCCGTTTATAACATCTGTAGACTTAGAGAAAACTGTTGACAGTGTTGACTGGAATACTCTCTTTCAAATTCTGAAGGTGACAGGGGTAAAATTCAGGGAGTGTAAGTCTACTTACAATTTGTACAGAGACCAAATGGCAGTTATAAGAGTCGGGGCCCCCCCATGAACCATGGACCTTGCCGTTGGTGGGGAGGCTTGCGTGCCTCAGCGATACAGATAGCTGTACCGTAGGTACAACCACAACGGAGGGGTATCTGTTGAGAGGCCAGACAAACGTGTGGTTCCTGAAGAGGGGCAGCAGCCTTTTCAGTAGTTGCATGGGCAACAGTCTGGATGACTGACTGATCTGGCCTTGTAACAATAACCAAAACGGCCTTGCTGTGCTGGTACTGCGAACGGCTGAAAGCAAGGGGAAACTACAGCCGTAATTTTTCCCGACGGCATGCAGATTTACTGTATGATTAAATGATGATGGCGTCCTCTTGGATAAAATATTCCGGAGGTAAAATAGTCCCCATTCGGATCTCCGGGCGGGGACTACTCAAGAGGATGTCGTTATCAGGAGAAAGATAACTGACGTTCTACGGATCGGAGCGTGGAATGTCAGATCCCTTAATCGGGTAGGTAGGTTAGAAAATTTAAAAAGGGAAATGGATAGGTTAAAGTTAGATATAGTGGGAATAAGTGAAGTTCGGTGGCAGGAGGAACAAGACTTCTGGTCAGGTGACTACAAGGTTATAAACACAAAGTCAAATAGGGGTAATGCAGGAGTAGGTTTAATAATGAATAGGAAAATAGGAATGCGGGTAAGCTACTACAAACACCATAGTAAACGCATTATTGTGGCCAAGAAAGATACGAAGCCCACACCTACTACAGTAGTATAAGTTTATATGCCAACTAGCTCTGCAGATGACGAAGAAATTGAAGAAATGTATGATGAAATAAAAGAAATTATTCAGATAGTGAAGGGAGACGAAAATTTAATAGTCATGGGTGATTGGAACTCGAGTGTAGGAAAAGGCAGAGAAGGAAACGTAGTAGGTGAATATGGATTGGGGCTAAGAAATGAAAGAGGAAGCCGCCTGGTAGAATTTTGCACAGAGCACAACTTAATCATAGCTAACACTTGGTTTAAGAATCATGATAGAAGGTTGTATACATGGAAGAACCCTGGAGATACTAAAAGGTATCAGATAGATTATATAATGGTAAGACAGATATTTAGGAACCAGGTTTTAAATTGTAAGACATTTCCAGGGGCAGATGTGGACTCTGACCACAATCTATTGGTTATGACCTGTAGATTAAAACTGAAGAAACTGCAAAAAGGTGGGAATTTAAGGAGATGGGACCCGGATAAACTGAAAGAACTAGAGGATGTACAGAGTTTCAGGGAGAGCATAAGGGAACAATTGTCACAAATGGGGGAAAGAAATACAGTAGAAGAAGAATGGGTAGCTTTGAGGGATGAAATAGTGAAGGCAACAGAGGATCAAGTAGGTAAAAAGACGAGGGCTAGTAGAAATCCTTGGGTAACAGAAGAAATATTGAATTTAATTGATGAAAGGAGAAAATATAAAAATGCAGTAAATGAAGCAGGCTAAAAGGAATACAAACGTCTCAAAAATGAGATCGACAGGAAGTGCAAAATAGCTAAGCAGGAATGGCTAGAGGACAAATGTAAGGATGTAGAGGCTTATCTCACTAGGGGTAAGATAGATACTGCCTACAGGAAACTTAAAGAGACCTTTGGAGATAAGAGAACCATTTGTATGAACATCAAGAGCTCAGATGGAAACCGAGTTCTACGCAAAGACGGGAAAGCAGAAAGGTGGAGGGAGTATATAGAGGGTCTGTTCAATGGCGATGTACTTGAGGACAATATTATGGAAATGGGAGAGGATGTAGATGAAGATGAAATGGGAGATACGATACTGCGTGAAGAGTTTGACAGAGCACTGAAAGACCTGAGTCGAAACAAGGCCCCCGGAGTATACAACATTCCATTGGAACTACTGACAGCCTTGGGAGAGCCAGTCCTGACTAAACTCTACCATCTGGTGAGCAAGATGTATGAAACAGGCGAAATATCCTCAGACTTCAAGAAGAATATAATAATTCCAATCCCAAAGAAAGCAGGTGTTGACAGATGTGAAAATTACCGAACAATCAGTTTAATAAGCCACGGCTGCAAAATACTAACACGAATTCTTTACAGACGAATGGAAAAACTAGTAGAAGCCGACCTCGGGGAAGATCAGTTTGGATTCCGTAGAAATACTGGAACACGTGAGGCAATACTGACCTGACGACTTATCTTAGAAGAAAGATTATGGAAAGGCAAACCTACGTTTCTAGCATTTGTAGACATAGAGAAAGCTTTTGACAATGTTACTGGAATACTCTCTTTCAAATTCTAAAGGTGGCAGGGGTCAAATACGGGGAGCGAAAGGCTATTTACAATTTGTACAGAAACCAGATGGCAGTTATAAGAGTCGAGGGACATGAAAGGGAAGCAGTGGTTGGGAGGGGAGTGAGACAGGGTTGTACCCTCTCCCCGATGTTATTCAATCTGTATATTGAGCAAGCAGTAAAGGAAACAAAAGAAAAATTCGGAGTAGGTATTAAAATCCATGGAGAAGAAATAAAAACTTTGAGATTCGCCGATGACATTGTAATTCTGTCAGAGACAGCAAAGGACTTGGAAGAGCAGTTGAACGGAATGGATGGTGTCTTGAAGGGAGGATATAAGATGAACATCAACAAAAGCAAAACAAGGATAATGGAATGTAGTCGAATTAAGTCGGGTGATGTTGAGGGTATTAGATTAGGAAATGAGACACTTAAAGTGGTAAAGGAGTTTTGCTATTTGGGGAACAAAATAACTGATGATGGTCGAAGTAGAGAGGATATAAAATGTAGACTGGCAATGGCAAGGAAAGCGTTTCTGAAGAAGAGAAATTTGTTAACATCGAGTATTGATTTAAGTGTCAGGAAGTCATTTCTGAAAGTATTTGTATGGAGTGTAGCCATGTATGGAAGTGAAAGATGGACGGTAAATAGTTTGGACAAGAAGAGAATAGAAGCTTTCGAAATATGGTGCTACAGAAGAATGCTGATGATTAGATGGATAGACCACATAACTAATGAGAAAGTATTGAATAGGATTGGGAAAAAGAGAAGTTTGTGGCACAACTTGACCAGAAGAAGGGATCGGTTGATAGGACATGCTCTGCGGCATCAAGGGACTACCAATTTAGTATTGGAGGGCAGCGTGGAGGGTAAAAATCGTAGGGGGAGACCAAGAGATGAATACACTAAGCAGATTCAGAAGGATGTAGGTAGGAGTAGGTACTGGGAGATGAAGAAGCTTGCACTGGATAGAGTAGCATGGAGAGCTGCATCAAACCAGTCTCAGGACTGAAGACCACAACAACAACAAGAGTTGGGGGGACGAAAGAGAAGAATTGAGTGAAAAGGGAGTGAGGCAGGGTTGCAGCCTATCCCTGATGTTATTCAATTTGTATATTGAGCAAGCAGCGAAGGAAACAAAAGAAAATTTTTTAATTGGAATTAAAATCCATGGAGAAAAAATAAAAGCTTTGAGGTTTGCCGGTGACATTGTAATTCTGTCGGAGACATTAAAGGACATGGAAGAGCAGTTAAACGGAATGGACAGTGTCTTGAAAGGAGGATATAAGATGAGCATCAAGAAAAGCAAAACGAGGCTAATGGAAGGTAGTCGAATAAAATGAGGTGATGCTGAGGGTATTAGAATAGGAAACGGGACTCTTAAGGTAGTAGATGATTTTTACAATTTGGGGAGCAAAATAACTGATGATGGTCGAAGTTTAGAGAATATAAAATGTCGACTGGCGATGGCAAGGAAAGCGTTTCTGAAGAAGAGAAATTTGTTAATATCAAGCACAGATTTAAGTGTCAGGAAGACTTTTCTCAAAGTATTTCTATGGAGTGTGGCGATGTATGGAAGCAAAACATGGGCAATAAATGGTTTAGACAAGAAGAGAATAGAATCTTTCGAAATGTGCTGCTACAGAAGAATGCTGATGATTAGATGGGTAGGTCACCTAACTAATGAGGAGTTGCTGAACAGAATTGGGGAGAAGAAGAATTTGTGGCATAACCTGACTAAAAGAAGGGATCGGTTGGTAGGACACGTTCTGAGGCATCAAGAGGTCACAAATTTAGTATTGGAGGGATGTTTGGAGGGTAAAAGTCGTAGAGGGAGACCAAGAGATGAATACACTAAGCAAATTCAGGATGTAGGTTGCAGTAGTTACTCGGAGATGAAGAAGCTTGTACAGTATAGAGTAGCATGGAGAGCTGCACCAAACCAGTCTCTGGACTAAAGTTCACAACAACAGTAGAAAGGTGCTGGCTGCCAATAAATCCTTTAGGCTCATTTTACGTTGCACTTTATTAGTAGTTGAACTTTTGATGCCTTTTCGCAAGTTAACTGAAAATTTGTGTTCCTGAATAACGAACATCTTTATGGGCCGAAACAAGTGACTTTCAGTCATTATGAAGATTATTCTTTCTTATGGTGTTGATTCCATGAACTGAACTGTTAGCTCGACTTTGTCGTAAATATCATATGACAAATATCACAGAGGAAAAAATGTATTGAGGAACAGTAGTCAGAACTCTCACTTCCTTGAACAGGCCGCTGCAGGACGATCTTAAGTGTTCACCACAAATAATTCGTGTTACACGCTCCTGGAGCCGGCAAACTTTACTTTGGATTGATGCATTACTCAAAAATGATCCCGTATGTCACTGTAGTGTGAAAAGTAGCGAAATATGCAAGCCTTTATTTTTTTTAAAAAAGTAATCTATGTCTGCAATACAATTAAAGATTCATGCAGGTGCTTCAGCGGTTGTTTGGTATCCTCATTTAAGTTGACCCGACAGAGTACATCCCTGTCTTCTATGCTTCCTAATCGAGCATTTCATTCTTGGTCTTCCGTTCTCATTTGTCCCTAACTGTTTTGTACATATTGTACAGTACCCCTTTTTTCCCTATAGCTTCACCTATTTTCCTGAAAATTTTGAACATCTGCACCATCTTACAGAATTGAATGTTTTTTCTACATCGACAGATCTTGTTAACCTGCTTTCGTTCTTCTTGATTCCTGCTTCCCTTATCAAGTGTTCCCTTATCAAGTGTTCTTTTCTTTTCTAAAACCAAACTGTCATCTAACAGATACTCAAGTTTCTTTTCCATTCTTCTGTAAATTATTCCAGTCAGCAACTTGTATGCGAGAGATGTTAAACTGACTGTGTGATGGTTCTCGCACTCACAACAGACAATTCCTCTCTCTCGCAGAGACCTTCAGTGTACTCTTTCGATATATCTGCTCTCTCCCCTGCGTTTAACAGCTGTATTCCTCTTGTGCTCATAATGTTGACGCCTTCCGCCGGCCATTTATTTTCTAATTTCTTTGGATTTTTCCTGAAGCATTTAGCCTTGAGTTCCTTGTACTTATTATTTATTTCATTCCTAAATGATCTAACTTTTCCCAGATCTATTCGCAGTTATCTTTCTTGTAATAACATTTGTCAGTCCAAATTCTGTGATAGGCGTTTATCGCGATATTCATTTTTCTTTAGCTGAATTGTTTGTCTGTTGCGGTATTTATTACCGCAGTATCTACATCCCTGGAGAATTTCAAACGCACCGCTTGATTCCTCAGTATTGCAGTACCCCATTTCTTTCCACACTGAGTCTTCCGGACGATTTTCTACTGTCCATCGTTACTAGAATGTGATCTGAGTCCATATCTGCTCCTGGGGAGCGTTACTATCCAGTTTCGAAATCTGTTTTCGACTATGAAGTAATTCACCTGAAATCTTCCTGTGTTCCCAGGTTTTTCCAAACATACCTTCTCCTCTTGTGAATTTTTTAACAGTATCCGATGTTACTAGCCATAATTTATTGCAGAGCTCAATTAGTCTTTCTTCTCTCTCATTCGTACTCCCTAGCCCAAATAGTCCCGTAACTCTGTCTTCTATTCCTTCCTCCGATCCAGCGTTCCAATCGACCATGATTATTATATTTTCATCTCCTTTTAAGTACTGTACTATACGTAATTATCCTCATATGCTTTCACTATATCTTCATCCTCTGCGTGTGACGTCTGCAGGACTGCAATACACCCTTACCTCAACCAGTAAATTTTGTTCACCAATACTGTACAGTATACAGTAATCTGAACTTGAGCAGCAGATCTAAAGTTCAGGATAAGATGCGCAGGTTGATACTACAAAAGAGAATAATATACTTCGAGAATAATTCGAGATATGCTATCAGGTCCCAAACTAAACACAATCTCAGAATAAGCGACCTTTCTGAAGGAACCACAAAAGGACACGGCATTCATCATACTAATTACCAATCCATGCAATGCTAAAAGATCCATATACAACATCCATGAAGGAAATTTCCACGTATTCGAAGGAACTATTTAAACACGCCTTCTTTTGAAGCGAATACTGTACCAGCACACAATGCCGGTCCGTAAATTTTGCTCATCACGAAGCATTTAGGACTTCGGCAAGAAAAGACAGAAAATCTCAATCCTGAATATGAAAACATTCAAAAATAATTACACAAAATACAAAACAAACAAAAAATATAAACCAACAAAAACAAGAAAATAGAAGTGGAAGAAACTCTTTTCCGATGCATCCCCCTGCCCCTCCCCGACATTTTCAGAAAAATAACAGTGAATTAGTCGGCTACAAGATTATTGCACCGGGGAGTGAAGGTGCTTCGGCCAGCTCATCGTTGAGTTTCAATCGTGATATCTCACGATGACACGCTGAAACACTTAATGATATACGCACAGCTGTCTTGAAATCCTTCACAGTGCGGTGTGGTTTCGTTAGTCTCCGCTGCATTCGTTTACTGTAGCGTCCTCGCATGTTCCCGACATCGGCCAATACGCGTGTTTCCGACAACGACCGTACGAGATTTAAGTCCAACACTACCGTTGCGGAGTAGTACTTCTTTTCCGTTTTTTCCCAACTGTTCCAAAAATACTACGGATAAACGACGATTAGCTGGTACACTCCATCTCCACTGTATTCGTCGAAATGAGACAGTAAATAACTCAGCCGCTGTCCATCTCTTCCAATTACACAGTGAGGTAACAAAAGTAAGCGGTTCCTCCTAATATTGAGTCGGACCTCCTTTTGATTGGCTTAGTGCAGCAGCTCAATGTGGCATGAACTCAACAGCTCATTGGAAGTTTTGAATCTGTCTTGTGACTGGTTTGATGCGGCCCGCCACGAATTCCTCTCCTGTGCCAATCTCAGAGTACCACTTGCAACCTACGACCTCAATTATTTCCTGGATGTGTTCCAGTCCCCGTCTTCCTCTACAGTTTTTGCCTCTACAGCTCCCTCTAGTACCACTGATGTCTTAACGGATGTCCCATCATTTTGTCCCTACTCCTTCTCAGTGTTTTCCACATATTTCTTTCTTCTCCGATTCTGCGCAAAACATCCTCATTCTTTACTATGTCAGTCCACCTAATTTTCTACATTCGTCTGTAGCACCACACCTCAAATGCTTCATTCTCTCCTGTTCCGGCTTTCTCACAGTCCATGTTTCAATACCATACAACGCTGTGCTCCAAACGTGCATTCTCAGAAATTTCTTCCTCAAATTAAGGCCTATGTTTGATACTAGTAGACTTCCCTTGGCCAGGAATGCCCATTTTGCCAGGTCTAGTTTGCTTTTGATGTCCTCCTTACTCCGTCCGTCATTAGTTATTTTGCTGCCTTGTTGGCAGAATACCTTAACTTCATCTACTTCGTGACCATCAGTCCTGATGTTAAATTTCTCAATGTTCTCATTCCTGCTACTTCTCATTACTTTCGTCTTTCTTCGATTTACTCTCAATACATATTCTGTACTCATTAGACCGTTCACTCCATTCAGCAGAACTGGTAATTCTCCTTCAGTTTCACACAGGATAGCAACGCCATCAGTGAATCGTATCATTGATATCCTTTCGCTTTGAATTTTAATCCCACTCCTGAACCTTTCTTTTATTTCCATCATTTCTTCTTCGATGTGCAGATGAAGAGTAGGGGCGCAAGACTACATCCCTGTCAATACACTTTTTAATCCGAGCAATTCGTTCTTGTCGTCAACTGTTATTATTCCCTCTTGGCTCTTGCACATACTGTGTATTACTCTTCTCTCCCTGTAGCTTAGCCCTATTTTTCTCAGAATTTCGAACACCTTGCACCATCTGTCACTGTCGAAAGCTTTCTCCAGGTCGACATGTGCAATGAACGTGTCTTAATTTTTCTTTAGTCTTGCTTCCATTATTAACAGCAACTTCAGAACTGCCTCTCTCGTGCCTTCACCTTTCCTAAAGCCAAACTGGTCGTCGTCTAACACATCATCAATTTTCTTTTCCATTATTCTGTATATTATTCCTGCACGTAACTTTGAAGCATGAGCTGTTAAGCTGATTATGCGACAATTCTCGCACTTGTCAGCTCCTACAGTGTTCGGAATTGTGTGGATTAAATTCTTCCGAAAGTCAGACTCATACATTCTACACACCAACTTGAATAGTCGGTTTGTTGCCACTTCCCTCAATTATTTAAGAAATTCTGATGGATTATTATTGATCCCTGCTGCCTTATTTGATCTTTTAAGTCCGCCAAAGCTCTTTTATATTTTGATTCTAATACTGGATCCCCACTCTTCTAAACAGACTCCTGTTTCTTCTCCTACATCAGACAAATCTTCTCCCTTGTAGAGGACTTCAGTATACTTTTTCCTTCTATCTGCTCTCTCCAATGCATTTAACAGTGGAATTGCCGTTGTATTCTTAATGTTAACACCCTTGCTTTTCATATCACCGAAGTTCTTTTGTCTTTCGTGTACGCTGAGTCAGTCCTTCCGACAAACTTTTCTTTTTCGATTTCTTCACATTTTCATGCAGCCATTGCGTCTTAGCTTCCCTGCACTTCCTATTTATTTCATTCCTCAGCTACTTGTGTTTCTGTGTTCCTGAATTTTCCTGAACATTTCTATACTTTCTTCTTTCATCGATCATCTGAAGTATTCCTTCTGTTACCCATGGTTTCTTCGCAGTTACCTTCTTTGTACCTGCGTTTTCCTTTCCAACGTCTGTGATTGCCCCTTTTAGAGATCTCCATTCCTCTTCATCTGTACTGCCTACTGAGCTCGTCTTTATTGCTGCGTCTATAGCCTTAGAGAACTTCAAGTGTATCTCGTCATTTATTAGTTCTTCCGCATCCCAATTCTTTGCGTATTGATTTTTCCGTATAATCTCTCAAACGTCAGCCTACTCCTCATAAAAAAAAATGGTTCAAATGGCTCAGAGCACTATGGGACTTAACATCTGTGGTCATCAGTCCCCTAGAACTTAGAACTACTTAAACGTAACCAACCTAAGGACATCACACACATTCATGCTCGAGGCTGGATTCGAACCTGCGACCATAGCGGTCACGCAGTTCCAGACTGAAGCGCCTAGAACCGCACGGCCACACCGGCCGGCTACTCTTTATCACTACTACATTGTGATCTGAGTTTGTATCTGCTCCTGGGTACACCTTACAATCCAATATCTAGCTGCGGAATTTCTGTCTGACCATGATGTAATCGAACTGAAATCATGCCGTATACCCGGCCTTTTCCAAGTATACCTCTTCCTCTTGTGATTCTTGAACAGAGTATTCGCTATTACTAAATGTAATTTATTACAGAACTCAGTTAGTCGTTCTCCTCTCTCGTTTCTTGTGACAAGTCCTTATTCTCCTGCTACTTTTTCTTCTAGCCCTTCCCCTACAATCTGCGTTCCAGTCCCCATGACTAAGATTTTTATATCCCTTTACGTACTGTATTACCCTTTCTATGTCCTCATATACTTTCTCTATCTCTTCATCTTCAGCTTTCGACGTCAGCATGAGTGCCAGAACTGTGGACCAGTGACACGGCATATTGTCATCCATAAAAAAATGGCTCTGGGCACTATGGGACTTAACTTCTGAGGTCATCAGTCCCCTAGAACTTAGAACTACTTAAACCTAACCAACCTAAGGACATCACACACATCCATGCCCGAGGCAGGATTCGAACCTGCGACCGTAGCTGTCGCAGACTGTAGCGCCTAGAACCGCTCGGCCACTCCGGCCGTCCATCCATAAAAAATCCGTAGTTTTTTGGCAACATGGAGTCCATAAATGGCTGCAAATGGTCTCCAAGTAGCGATTTCCGCTCAATAACCGGTACAGTTGGACCAGAGGACTCAGTCCATTGCATGGGGGCTAAATTAAATATTAATGAAAATATTTTTAGTAGCTGTATGTCCGATTACGCAAGTCTCGTAAACGGCTGGCCCTGACAACTAATTGTTACGCTATCTGACTGCATAGAATGACAACAAAGAATGTAAGAAAATTTCTGTTAACACAATTAACTAATTAAGTCCCCAGCAACTATAAAATCTACGAATCCAACAAAGCACAAGTGTAGCTGTTCTGTATGTGGTAGTATGACTCAACGCACATCTGGCACGGTTCTTCTTCAACAAGACAAGAATTTTTAAATATCATTTATACTGACGTGATAAAAGAAAATTAGAAATACTATAATTGTGCAAGAAACCCAGAATTACACTCTAATACAAGAACACAAGTCAGATGCTTTGTTGACTGAACCTGTAATGACACATTATTCAGGACACACAAATAAATAGACAACATAATATTTATTACCTTCATATATATTGACGAAAAGCACTCTGACCATTACAATATCTCCATTGGAATAACATCTGCTATCTCTCCCATCACATAGCTGCATAAAACATCGAACAAACACTCACTACTACCCCATCTCATTCCAACTTTAGCTACAAGCAGTGTCCACCACAACTTCTCGGCAAGAACTGCCTGTCGCTGCGTCTCAATAATCACTGCCAGTGGAGGCGGCGGAACAATACTCTCTGGCGCGATTTTTGGCGCTGTGGCTCAGTGTAGCTACCTTTCATATGCCCTTCCTCCACGGGCTAGAATTTGATGGTATTTTTGCCAGCATTGGTGGTGAAAATACCACCAAATTCGTCAAAAAAAAATACAGACAAAAATAAAAGATAATATTAATACGTAAATATCATATAACTAGATAAAATTTTGGCTTTGCACTGACCTTTCAATAGCCTAATATACAAAATACACTAAGCAATACAAATTCGTTCATACATGTGACTTTACATAATACACTCCTGGAAATTGAAATAAGAACACCGTGAATTCATTGTCCCAGGAAGGGGAAACTTTATTGACACATTCCTGGGGTCAGATACATCACATGATCACACTGACAGAACCACAGGCACATAGACACAGGCAACAGAGCATGCACAATGTCGGCACTAGTACAGTGTATATCCACCTTTCGCAGCAATACAGGCTGCTATTCGCCCATGGAGACGATCGTAGAGATGCTGGATGTAGTCCTGTGGAACGGCTTGCCATGCCATTTCCACCTGGCGCCTCAGTTGGACCAGCGTTCGTGCTGGACGTGCAGACCGCGTGAGACGACGCTTCATCCAGTCCCAAACATGCTCAATGGGGGACAGATCCGGAGATCTTGCTGGCCAGGGTAGTTGACTTACACCTTCTAGAGCACGTTGGGTGGCACGGGATACATGCGGACGTGCATTGTCCTGTTGGAACAGCAAGTTCCCTTGCCGGTCTAGGAATGGTAGAACGATGGGTTCGATTACGGTTTGGATGTACCGTGCACTATTCAGTGTCCCCTCGACGATCACCAGTGGTGTACGGCCAGTGTAGGAGATCGCTCCCCACACCATGATGCCGGGTGTTGGCCCTGTGTGCCTCGGTCGTATGCAGTCCTGATTGTGGCGCTCACCTGCACGGCGCCAAACACGCATACGACCATCATTGGCACCAAGGCAGAAGCGACTCTCATCGCTGAAGACGACACGTCTCCATTCGTCCCTCCATTCACGCCTGTCGCGACACCACTGGAGGCGGGCTGCACGATGTTGGGGCGTGAGCGGAAGACGGCCTAACGGTGTGCGGGACCGTAGCCCAGCTTCATGGAGACGGTTGCGAATGGTCCTCGCCGATACCCCAGGAGCAACAGTGTCCCTAATTTGCTGGGAAGTGGCGGTGCGGTCCCCTACGGCACTGCGTAGGATCCTACGGTCTTGGCGTGCATCCGTGCGTCGCTGCGGTCCGGTCCCAGGTCGACGGGCACGTGCACCTTCCGCCGACCACTGGCGACAACATCGATGTACTGTGGAGACCTCACGCCCCACGTGTTGAGCAATTCGGCGGTACGTCCACCCGGCCTCCCGCATGCCCACTATACGCCCTCGCTCAAAGTCCGTCAACTGCACATACGGTTCACGTCCACGCTGTCGCGGCATGCTACCAGTGTTAAAGACTGCGATGGAGCTCCGTATGCCACGGCAAACTGGCTGACACTGACGGCGGCGGTGCACAAATGCTGCGCAGCTAGCGCCATTCGACGGCCAACACCGCGGTTCCTGGTGTGTCCGCTGTGCCGTGCGTGTGATCATTGCTTGTACAGCCCTCTCGCAGTGTCCGAAGCAAGTATGGTGGGTCTGACACACCGGTGTCAATGTGTTCTTTTTTCCATTTCCAGGAGTGTAGTTTACACAAGTATTATGTCGTTAAACAGTTCAATCAATAGCGTCAGCAATGACGAATATGTACAGGTAAGAGTCTCATAACTTTTCACAAACAGTAATACACAAAAAATCAGTTTATACAAATATTCACTTAAAATGTTTACACAACAAGTGGTTGACAGTTCCAGCAGTAGCACCCAGCAATGTTGAGTAGGTGCAGACTCCAACAGGTGACATCATTTCAGTAGAAGCAGTCCATCAGTGGCACCCAGCATTGTGGAATAGGTGCAGACTCCAACAGATGACATCATTTCAGTAGAAGCAGTCCCTCAGTGGCACCCAGCATTGTGGAACAGGTGCAGACTCCAACAGGTGACATCATTTCAGTAGAAGCAGTCCATCAGTGGCACCCAGCATTGTGGAATAGGTGCAGACTCCAACAGATGACATCATTTCAGTAGAAGCAGTCCCTCAGTGGCACCCAGCATTGTGGAACAGGTGCAGACTCCAACAGGTGACATCATTTCAGTAGAAGCAGTCCATCAGTGGCACCCAGCAATGTTGAAGAGGTACAGACAGCAAGAAGTAACATCATTTCAGTAGAAGCAGTTCCATTTGTGGTACCCAGCAATGTTGAAGAGGTACACACAGCAACAAGTCACATTTCTCAGTAGAAGCAGTTCATCAATGGCACCCAGCATTGTTGAGTAGGTGCAGACAGCAAGAAGTAACATCATTTCAGTAGAAGCAGTTCCATTTGTGGTACCCAGCAATGTTGAAGAGGTACAGACAGCAAGAAGTAACATCATTTCAGTAGAAGCAGTTCCATCTGTGGTACCCAGCAATGTTGAAGAGGTACAGACAGCAAGAAGTAACATCATTTCAGTAGAAGCAGTCCATCAGTGGCACCCAGCAATGTTGAACAGGTGCTACAGCAACAAGTGACACCATTTCAGTAGAAGCAGTTCCATCAGTGGCACCCAGCAATCTTGAACAGGTGCAGACACCAACAAGTGACATTATTTCAATACATGCAGTCCATCAGTGGCACCCAGTAATGTTGAACAGGTGCAGACACCAACAAGTGACATCATCTCAGTAGAAACAGTCCATCAGTGGCACCCAACAATGTTGAACAGGTGCTACAGCAACAAGTGACATTATTTCAATAGATGCAGTCATCAGTGGCACCCAGCAATGTTGAGCAGGTGGAGACATCAGTCCATAATATTCACTATCACTAATCACACTGTTGATCAGAGTTTATCAGCAGAAATGAAACATGTCCTAGTGATACCAATCACGTAGAAAATGTGCAAGTAACAGTCCATAATATTCACTATCACTAATTAGACAGTTCATCAGCAGTAATTAAACATTTCCAGGTGGCACCCATTATGTTGAACAAGTGCAGGTAACAGTCCATAATATTCACTATCACTAATCAGACAGTTCATCAGCAGAAATTAAACATTTCTAAGTGTCACACGTCAATTTGAACAGGTGCAGGTGTGAACAACAGTTTGAATGCACACACAATCGCTTTTACAAAATTATTATCAATGCTCTTACACTAAACATACAAATCATAACAAACACATATGATGTCAGATAATTGTCATATTAACTATTACAAGTACACAAACATCAGTAACCTATAATATTTATGGGTGTCAGTGCAAGCCACTACAAACAAATAAAATAATATTTAGGAGATAGGTGGGTAGGATTAGGAAAGGAAAACGCACAAAACACACTCACTCATCTTTCATCCACATTAAGTACTACTGTGTAATTGAACAGTGTTAACTGTGTACATGCACTTCTGTCAAAATTTCATGTTCATCATGTGTATCAAGTAATAGTGGCAGCAATGTATAACAGTCAATAATAGTTAAGTCAACGTCATAGTCATCATGTCAAGACCAATGTTTGCCGAGCCAGATCAAAATGTACGGTTGCTGAACAACTGTCAGTGTGCCAAGATATGCAACTTCCTCTCTCCAAAAAAAAAAAAAAAAAAAAAATACATACTGCTTAGTGATTTAACAAAGTGTGTGTAGACAATCTTCCTTCCATTTTAGTGTTCTAGTCTGCTATCTTCATCCTCCTTGTTCCATATAGACCAACAACAAAACAAAACAAAAAATATATGCACCTCACTTATTTTACCTCTTATACACCATAACTCCAATCAACTTCATATAATCTCAATACCTCCATAATATCTCTTCAATACGTCGATACATATAAACCTTATTGCCAGTATCATTTCACTTCCATAACAACTCTTTCCTCTAGTCAGTCTCCTCGATCGAGTACAGATAAAATCCTAATGCAAACCTCCTCATCCCATACAATCCGAAGACACACTGTCAACACACAACCTCTGTGTAATCCATTTGACCAAAATCTACTCATTATGAATTATAAACAAAGAATGCATACATGACCTCTAACAGACTTAGTTCGAATAACTCTCAGTAATTAAGTACGATTACGGAGTGTGAATGATCCTAATATTTCACAGTGTGTACACCACTTCAAGAATTATGGCAAACAGAAGCAAACATGTGGAGTATTTCTTGTCAAGTGTCACTTCCTATTTCAATTGCTCACGAAAAATGCAGTGTAATAACTGTGTTGGTATGTCATGTCGTTAGCTTCCTTCCTATTGGCATACATTTATACAGCTTTCATAAAACCTCCAGCTCATGTGACTTCTATGAAGTTTCTTGTACTAATGTCGTTCGTCGAATTATAGCAGTTCATTTTCTTATCTTAAAAATATAAGGCACTGAGCGTAAGCAAGGCCAGCAATAGCGAGTAAATATACCAGTAGTGAACAGAATGTCAACAAGTGGATGCAGCACAATTCTTACAACGAGGCTCTGCCAAGCGAACAATCTGTAACTAGTACCATAGTGTAACCTAAACTCTATGTTTGTACACTGTACATCAGCATTGCTATATACCAAATTAAAGTATAGTTGTGACAACAAGCAGAAATGTGTAAATGTGCAATCCATACGCATAGCAGTAAACATATATCTTATGTACTAAACAGGTCATTAGCATCGTATCTTAATAAGTAAACATGAAGGCGCAAGCAGATAAATCACAAAGTATAACTTACATACCTAACCACATCAGCACAATTAATCAGGTGACAATTATAATTTAAATAAATAGGCACAGCAGGCACATAATTAAAAATATGACATCAGTGAAAAAGCAGTGCAGCCAAGCGATGCATAATATACACAAGTAACAATCCAGTTCATTAATAATCATTGTCAAAATCAGTTAACGTACGCAAGCACGTCGCTTCACAAGTAATTTCATAGAACATGTAATTAGCACAAAGTATGAATCACGTAATCGCGAGCAGCAAATTACGTCTAAAGTACGTACCTAAGTGGAAATATGTTACCTGAAAAATAAACTCAATTAATAATTACCTTTTTAGTTTATTACTTTCTTCTTCGAAATGACATTTTTCCTGAAATTTTCTCGATAGCAAGTCGTCTTAACATCGGATACACACAGAATTTACCTGAAGTTCTTAAATATTTTATAGAACCGTATCCTGAAAAATACTGAATGTTAATAACAGAATTCATCAAGTCACTATAGCTTTATACTGAATTTAGTCGGAGAAATTAGACTGTGTATTTATTTACGGCTGTCAGTGCATTCGCACTGAGCGCTCAATCAGCTGTACGCGCGTGACGTAGGAAGTGATTGTTTGCGGTCAACGACTGCCTTGTGCGGCGCGCAGACTTGACTGTTGCTTTGAGTATATGCCGCCGCCAAAACACAGCGCGGTATCCTTGTACTCTCCGTGTGTTTACATACAACTGTTAGTTTCTCAAAAGTATGTCATTCCTAAAAAATTTTTCAAAAGTATATCATTTCACAAAAATTTTAACGTTAGATATATGACGTATTCCCTTAGAGCGTCGTGATTTAAGAGTTTCTACTTCGACAGTGTTATCATGAATAATTTTGCGAATTCTATATGGACCGTTATAAAGCAGAAAAAATTTCCGACACAAGCCTTTTCCTTTGTGAGACAAACGATGAGCCTTAATTAACACCTTCTGACCAACTGACAAGATTTTTAAACGACCAGGACGCTTAGCTGATTTCTCTCTTCTAGCATCCGCAGATGCAATATTTTGTAGAGCCAGGTTGACAACTTCAGAATGCCGCAGTTTCCGTGTAGGCGGAAAAGGAACGATTTCAGAAATGCGATTTGTCGGTGCTTGGTTTTTTAATATGAGTATAGGTGGTAAAGAAGTTGAGTCGTTAGGAAGTTCATTCAGAATGTTTTGAAAAATATGAAGATACTGATCCCAAGTTCTGTGATTCTGATGACAATAGAGACGACACAATTTATTGATTTCCTTCATCCATCTCTCTGAAGCGTTAGATTGAGGGTGAAAAAGTGAAATGAAAATTGGTTTAATTTTACGACGTCGTAGAGTACGAAGCCAAATTTTAGAACGAAACTGTGATCCATTATCTGATATAACCTTATCAACATGACCCACTTCTTTAAGAAAATGTTTGATGAAAGCGTTAGATACTGAACGAGCTGTTGCTTTGCGTAACGGTGTAAAACACACATATTTTGATGTCAACTCCACTGCTACGAAAATGTACGCAAAACCATTAGTAGATCGAACCACTGGACCGAACAAATCGACTGCAGCCATGTCCTTTAATTTTGCTGGAATGGTAGGAAACAATGGTGCTCTGTGAGAAACTGTCGGCGGCTCAGCCTTTTGACATAATTTGCATTTGGCAAGAACAAATCGAATACGTTTTTCCATATTATTGAAGTAGCAATTTTCTCGTAATTTATCAAAGCATTTTCTGGGACCAAAGTGTGCATAACTGAAATGCGTATAGCAAATCAGCTTATTAACCCACTCATCAGGAATACAAACTAACCAAACAGAGTTGTCGACCGATTTTCGTTTAAAAAGAATGTCATTGCGAACTAAATAATGCTGTCTAATCGCTACGCTTTCCTTTCTCTTCCACTTCTCCTTAATGTCTTTCCAGATTGGATCCTTATTTTGCTCCTTAGCAATGTCCTGGAGCGAAGACGAAATAAAGTTCTCAAACGCAACACCTTGAATATACATCAAACAATAATTGTTTTCCTTGCAGTCCTCTTCAGCACTTTGTTTCAAACCCATAGGTGCACGTGATAAAGCATCAGCAACAATATTTGAAGAACCCTGTATGTAAACAATACTAAAGTCAAATTCCTGTAAGTACAACGCCCATCGTGACAATCTGCCATGAGTTAATTTTGTCGACATAAGAAACTCAAGAGCTCGATGATCGGTGAAAACCTTAGTATGTCTGCCAAACAAAAATGTGCGAAATTTTGTAAAAGCCCAAACAACAGCCAAAGCTTCAAGTTCCGTAATCGAATAATTCTTTTCTGATTTAGAGAGAACACGACTTCCAAATGCAATAGTCTTTTGTACTACAACGCCGTTTTCTTCTATCTCTTGAAATAAATGTGCACCTAGTCCTTTGTATGATGAGTCCGTCGCCAAACAAAAATCTTTAGATAAATCCGGGTGTGAAAGAAGTGGAGCACCAACTAAAGCATCACGGAGTTGTTCAAATTCTGACTGAGCTTCCTCATCCCAACACCAATTAGATTTCTTTCCAGATAGTTCACATAAACGAGGTGTGGCCAAATCGTCCAATCTAACAAAGCGTCTAAGAAAATTACAGACACCAAGAAAACTACGAACATCACGTTTTGTGGTTAGGTAGGAACAGCATAGTAACGAATAGCGTCTAATTTCTCTGGATCAGGAAGAATACCTTCTGTAGAAATAATATGACCGAGAAATTTCACCTGTGAACGACCAAATTCAGATTTCTCCAAGTTCACAGTAATGCCAACTCTTGCAAAGATACGTAACAATGAATCCAAAATTTTGTTGTGCTCACTCCAAGAATGTTTAGCAATAAGAATGTCGTCAACATATGAAGTAATATTGTCACGAAGATAAACAGGTAAAATTTCGTTTAAACTACGAATGAATGCTGCTGAAGATACCGTAAGTCCAAACGGTAATTTCCGAAACTGGTAACAGTTACCAAAGGCTAAAAAGGCAGTATATTTTCTACAGTCAGGGTGGAGTTCTATTTGCCAAAAACTTGCGCGCATATCAATCGTGGATAAGACTTTAATTCCATGGAAATTTTGAAGAAGTTCATCTAAATTTTGTGGACGGTCAGTTTCAGGAATGATGATATTATTTATCTGTCTGGAATCCAGAACCAAACGAATTGATCCATCCTTTTTAAGAACAACGTGTAATGGGCTAGTATAAGGACTGACTGCAGGCTCAATAATGCCCTGATCTAACATGTACTGAAGTTCATTCTTAACCTTGTCTCTCTAAGCCAAAGGAATAGCGTACGTTTTCCCGCGAAATGGTGTGTGTTCCTTTACTTTAAATAAATATTGTAAGCCTTGTATAGTTCCTGTGTGATGACTAAATACTGTAGCATGTGAAGTCAAAATGTGGTGCAGCTCTTCTCTTGCAACGTCATCTGGCACTTCAGCTTTCTTAACCTTTTCATTAATTAATTCTTCGCTATTAATTATATCATCCATCGCGTCTCTGTATCTATTGTCATTGTCATGAATAAACACATTGTCGTCATAATGCTCAACGAAAACATCAGAAGTAAGAAACCTTAAACATTTTGTATCTGACTCGGATATTGTTAAACACTCGAAAAATTTCAAACTTTTCGGCATTCCGGCAATAGTCAAATTCACACTTCCTTCTTTAAAGTTCAAAATTGCCTTATGTGCGTTAAGAAACTCCATACCTAATATACTTTGTGTATTGAGTAATGGAACAATAATAAAATTAGCAGAAAATTCGTATCCTTGACAATTGAAATTTAGGTTGGTCTGTTGTTTAACTTCTACACCTTTTCCAGAAATCGCTCCTCGAATTGTAGTTTTAGAAATAGGTAACACAGGACAGGCAATAGTCATTTCACATATACGAAAAACTGATTCACTAATGACGTTCAATGGGCTCCCAGAATCTAAAACTGCAGTGAACTTATTCTTACCCACACATACTTCAATAACAGGATGTAAAAATGCGTCTACATTATTTTCCTTTTCGTCTAACAAAATGTCTCTCATGCCTTCCAGGCGTACGTAGTGTAAAGCCGTAGTGTCATTACTTTCTGAACCGTCTATATTGCTGCCAGAAGCCGAAGCTGCTAGTCATTGTCGATTGTTTGCGTCACGTCTTTGATTATTCGCGTCATTTCGCGGATCCATTTCTACGATTTGCACTTGTCTCTCTGAAGTTCTGTCACGTGGAGGATGCCAATGAGGTCCCTCCCTGCTATCTGTTAGATACAAATTCTTGGTTGTGTCTGTTATTAAAATTTCTGTTTTCCTGTCTGTCTGCATAACTACTTCTTGTGTAATTTCGACTGTCACTTCTGAAATTATTGTGGTATCTACTACCCTGATTATTTCTGTAGTAAGAATTTCTATTACTGTTTGAACAATTTCTGTCTTGATAATACCGATTACTGTTTCCGTATGATTGATCATTCCGGTACGAATTACCGTTATTATAATTGTCTGTGTAATTTCTGTTAGAACGTCTGTTATGCTGGTATCTATTGTCCTGTCTGTTACGTCTGTCATTGTCAAAATTACCCATATAACGCCCGTTCCGATCACTATCTCTTTTCTCTGAAAATCTATTGTAATTACTGTTACTGAAAAAGTTACAAGAAGTCCCGTCGTCGTTGTCATACTCAAGTTCTTGCAACAAAGTCTTAAAAGTCTCGATGTCGTCTTTACATCTTCCAGCTAAAGCAATTTGTCTTATGGATTGTGGCAGCTTAGTTAAACAAATGCGAATTAATTCAGTCGTGCTATAAGGGTTGGAAAGGAACTGATTCTTTCGAATCATGTCTTCAAAATATTCTGCTGGCGTGCGGAACTCAGACTGTTTGAAATTACGCTGCATAATAAGACTGTGTTTGACTCTGTCTTGCGTGTTTTCGGACCAATATGCCGATAGAAATGCATGATAAAAATCATTTAGGCTATTACAATCTCTAATGAGTGCGCGCATCCGCGTCGCCGGTTCGTTTTCTAAATATCCACACATAAATTCCAGTTTGTGACTTAGTGGCCAATTTGGTGGGAGTGCGTACATAAATTGATCTAACCAAGAACATGGATGTATGTCATTCTTAGAATTGCGGAAGATCTTAAATTTCCGAACAGTCAAAAAGTGTTTATAGTCAAAGTTTTCGCCTCTTGGCGACAAAGACCTACCGCGTCTGTCCCAGTCCGAATGTCGATTATTGTAAAGTTCGCGCGCCTGGCGCTCTCTTCTTGCATCCCGTAAATGAAACAAATTATTTTCTTCAAAGCCCTCTGCTATCTGTGATTCTAGATTTCTTCTGCTGTCTTTTCCTACGATTTCGCCTTCAATTTGTTTGACTTGCTTTTTTAATGCCTCAAATTCCCTTTTCACGCGTTCATTAAATTTTCCTTGATTTTCAACATGCTTATTTATATTCTGGTACTCTTCGGTTTCTGCAAATGGTAATGGTGCTGTATCATCTGAATCTCTGTCCTCATTTAAACTAAGATTTGTCAATTTGTCAGAAATCTCCTCAACTCTTTCCGATAAATCACCTATTTGTTCTTTCTGTTTATTTACGTCTTCCGTAAGTGTCGCGATTCGGGTTTCAGTATTAACACATTTAGTAGTTAATTGTTCATACTGTTGTGTTAGGTTATTTAGTCTGTCATTTGGTACGGATTCCTCGATTCTCTCAAATATTTCTTCCTTATCTTTTGCACGTTGTAAATTTAACTCTGAAAATTTCTGTACTATCACGCGATCTCTTTCTTCCTGTTCTCTATCCTCTTCCCTTTGTCTAATCTCTACTGCAACTAATCTATTATTGTGAGCATTCAAAATCGGTTGTACTTCTTCTCGAATTTCTTTCTTTAATTCATCTTTCATGTTTTTGAAACATGTCCCTATTCGTGAGTCTAACCGTGTTTCCAAAGTTCCAATCTCTGTTTTAAATTCAGATCCTAACTGTGATCCCAATGAGTCTAACCGTGTTTCCATTGTTTCCCTATCTGTTTTTAATTCAGATCGTAACTGTGATCCCATTGTTCCCATCTCAGTTTTAATTGTTACTATTTGTGAGTCTAACCGTGTTGCCACTGTTTTTAATTCAGATCCCAAATTTAATATTGCACTCATCAACTGCTCCGTGTTAAGTTGTTCGAAATTCTTTTCGCCCCTAACATTTCCCACAAAACTAACTTCCTTCTGCATAGCCATAAAGCTATCTGTATTCGATACTATTCCAGAATCTTCTGTCGTTAATCTCGGGTTCTGTGAATTTTCTGATTGAGAAAAATTTTGAAATGGTTCTGGACTATTTTCCCGACTTATTACATTGTTTTCCACTTCATTATCCATCATACTGTTTTCCTCTGTTGGCGAGTTCGCCATGTTAACAATTTCGTCATTCTCACTATTCATCATTTTTGCCTTTTTCATCGATCACGTAATCATTTACAAAACATACAAAACTCGTCACTATATGAAAATTACACACAATGACACTTTATCACCAACAATATCAATCACACGAAATGCTTCCTTCAAACACGATTAACGAACAATAGAAGAATGACAATTACCAATCTACACATGCAAAATAGACTACAATTACTAAACTACAAATTACAACTACAATACTACTGTCTACTATTTTTACAATCAGAAGATTCCAAGGGACGATCCGAAGCAGCGGTCGCCACGTGCATGGGGGCTAAATTAAAATTAAATATAAATGCAAATATTTTTAGTAGCTGTATGTCCGATTACGCAAGTCTCGTAAACGGCTGGCCCTGACAACTAATTGTTACGCTATCTGACTGCATAGAATGACAAAGAATGTAAGAAAATTTCTGTTAACACAATTAACTAATTAAGTCCCCAGCAACTATAAAATCTACGAATCCAACAAAGCACAAGTGTAGCTGTTCTGTATGTGGTAGTATGACTCAACGCACATCTGGCACGGTTCTTCTTCAACAAGACAAGAATTTTTAAATATCATTTATACTGACGTGATAAAAGAAAATTAGAAATACTATAATTGTGCAAGAAACCCAGAATTACACTCTAATACAAGAACACAAGTCAGATGCTTTGTTGACTGAACCTGTAATGACACATTATTCAGGACACACAAATAAATAGACAACATAATATTTATTACCTTCATATATATTGACGAAAAGCACTCTGACCATTACAATATCTCCATTGGAATAACATCTGCAATCTCTCCCATCACATAGCTGCATAAAACATCGAACACTCACTACTACCCCATCTCATTCCAACTTCAGCTACAAGCAGTGTCCACCACAACTTCTCGGCAAGAACTGCCTGTCGCTGCGTCTCAATAATCACTGCCAGTGGAGGCGGCGGAACAATACTCTCTGGCGCGATTTTTGGCGCTGTGGCTCAGTGTAGCCACCTTTCACCATTCCATGTAAACACAGCACATACCATTATGGAGCCACCACCAGTTTGCACATTGACTTGTTGACAACCTGAGTGCATGACTTCGTGGGGTCTGCGCCACACTCGAACCCTACCATCGATTCTTACCAGCCGAAATCGGGACTCATCTGACCAGGCCGCGGTTTTCCAGTCGCCTAGGGTCCAACCGATATGGTCACGAGCCCAGGAGCGCCGCTGCTGGCGATGTCGTGCTGTTAGCAAAGGCACTCACGTCGGTCGTCTGCTGCCGTACTCCATTAACACCAGATTTTGCCGCACTGTCCGAGAGGATACGTTCGTCACACGTCCCACACTGGTTTCTGCGATTATTTCTCGCACTGCTGCTTGTCTGTTAGCACTAACAACTTCACGCAAATGCCGATGGTCTCGGTAGTTAAATGGAGGCCGTCGGCCATTGTGTTGTACGTGGTGAGAGGTAATGCCTGATATATTCTCGGCACGCTCTTGACACTGTGGATCTCGGAATATTGAATTGCCGAACGATTTCCGAAATGGAATGTCCCATGTGTCTAGCTCCAAGTACCATTCCTCGTTCAAAGTATATTAAACCCGATCACATCGGAAACCTTTCAGCATAAATCACCTAAGTAAAAATGACAACTCTGTCAGTGGACTGCGCTTTTATACCTTATGTACGCGATACTGCCGCAACCTCTATATGTACTTATCGTTATCCCATCACTTTTGTCACCTCAGTGTACTTTTAACTGCGCGTCATGATTCCTATTCAGTGTTCGCACAGGTATCAATTTCCATACCGTGGTTTATGTGTCAATGATTGGAACCCATTCTGTCTAGACCAGTGGATCCCAATCTGAGGGTAATTACCCCCTGACGGAAAAATGAAATTTTCTGAGAGCTACAATCAAAAGCGTTCCATTGTGTTTCGGTTACGAAATTAAATTATTTTTAAATGATCATTACAGGGTGATTCTTATTAATGTTTAAAAAACCGCGAAGCGGCGGTGATGACGCTAAGACAAGTAATTTAAGACACAAGGGACCGCAAATGTCTGGAAGTACCTCAGAAGTGGATGGCAAATGTTGAACATCTGACGTCACCAGATGACACTCAGCAACACGAACAGCGGTTGAGACTACTGGCATGATGCACATTATCTTCCCAACCCAAGTCTTCACTTTGGTGTTCCTCCGGCCCTATGTGCTAGACTTCAGCCTGTGGGGTTCAGGGTTCGAGTCTTGTATCTGACAGGCAGTGTATTTTTTCATTCCATTACACAGTAAAGTGTTTACATGGAGGTAAGATTTGTTACTCTGTTTACCGGTCTCGCGGTCACCGCTGGTTATTTGCAAAGTACAGTACAACAAGAACCTACCGTACTGTGTCACAAGTAAATGACTAACAGCTTCCTAATTGCGTCGTTACCAGTAAATGGCCAATGTTTTCTTTGCCGTATAATGTCTGTAAACAAAAACAAAAGGGACAAAAAGAAAAACACACAAAATAAGAACAGCTCTTCCTTGGGTACAGCGAGGACAATAATTTTGTAACTTCTACGTTTACAACAGATCACAATTACAAAAGGTGTTCGAAATTTGCACTATTTGGTTGAATGGAAGTATTGTATTACTCAAACAACCCTTCACGCAGTTACTCGAAAACACCCTCCATATTTTGGATTTCTGCAGTGACAATGGCTTATGGGCTATGTGGTCCATTTTCTCTCTAATGGGGTGCTGTAAACTAACTCCTTCATACGCCACCTAGCGGGGCGATGTGTAGCACTGCCCCCAACGGGCGGTGTAGGATCGACATTCCCAGCCACTGCACGTGCGGCGGGGTACCTCATCTGGTTGCGTCACATGTTCAGCATTTGTCATACACTTTTGGGGTATTTACCAAATTTGCTGCCTCACGTGTCTTTCGCTAAATTACTTGTCTCAGCGTCACCTACGTCCCTTCGAGGATGTTTGAACGTTAACAAAAATCACCCTGTGCAACTATTACATAAGACTTTAATAATGATTACGTAAGTTACCAATAATTACATTTTTCCCAAATTCTAGCATTAATGTGTGACACAACTTGCTGGAGATTACAGCTTGTGTAACGAATGTATGAGCAACATCTCCTTCACATAATCCACCAATTACACACAACTTTGTACCACAGATCTATGACAGTAAAATTGAGGCATATACGTCACGAGTGATTGAATGTCCCACGAAAATGCATTCTCCGAGTTGTAGGGAGTTCCCGCAGCTGACCATATATTGTTTCATTATTCACTTCGCAAGCGAACTAATCGACAGCACAACACAACAGTAAGTATGTAGTGGCTTCTAATGCCACAAACTGTGCGGCCCCTCCCGCCGGAGGTTCGAGTCCTCCCTCGGGCATGGGTGTGTGTGTCGTTCTTAGCGTAAGTTAGTTTAAGTAGCGTGTAAGTTTAGGGACCGATGACCTCAGCAGTTTGGTCCCTTGGGAATTCACACACATTTGAACATTTTTGAGTGGCTTCTACACTTCTGTAGGGCCTACACAGATATTATTGTTATTAGTTGCAGCGGTCAGACACAAAGCATTGGCTACCTGAAGTCTTCCAACTTCTGTCAGTTCAGAAGTAAGGAGTCCAGCAACCAAGTGATTTACTAACAATAAGTAAAGTGCACATATTTTAACTTGTTTGATTTTAGAAGGCGGTGCAGGGTACGGGTGAAACAAGAGTCTCTATTCAAAGATGCGCTACAGAGGAAGCATATTTTGTAACATGCGTCTACCTCAATGTGGATAATCAGCTTTTTTTTCTGAGAAGGAATCGTATTTAGCACTCACGACGCAACAAAAGCTGCTTAATCATTCTACGATGCGTGTTTTTTAAGTAAGGTCCGTTTGAATATACGTACACAACGAAAGGTTATTTCAAAAAGGTAAATTTATTTTCAGAAAGCACATACTTCACTCTAGTTTTCGACATAGCTGCCAAGTTTGTTCAAACACGTATCATACCTCTCAACCAATTTTAAAATACCCTCTTCAGCAAAACTTGCCGCCTGCTCCGATAACCAAGAGTTCACTGCTGTTTTCACGTCCTCGTCATCATTGTAACAATGGCCACTGAGGTGTTGTTTGAGGTGGAGGAACAGATGGTAATCGCTCGGCGCAAGACCAGGACTGTAGGGTGGGTAGTCTAAAACTTCCCAGCCAAAACTGTCCAATAAATCGCGGGTCTGACCTGCAGTGTGAGGTCTTGCATTGTCATGTATAAGGACAATTCCCTTTGTCAGCATGCCGCATCTTTTGTTTTGAATCACTCTGCGTAGCTTTCTCAGGGTTTGGCAATATGCTTCTGCATCGAGAGTGGGTCCTCGTTGCATGAAGTCGACCAACAAAATACCATGCCTATCCAAAATCATCGACGCCATGATTTTGCGCTGGGACAGAGTCTGTTTGGCCTTCACCTTTACAGATGAGTGTGTGTGTCTCCATTCCATGCTCCGTTGCTTCGATTCGGGCGTGATATGCGAAACCAATGTTTCGTCTCTAGTTACGATCTGACTGAAAAATCCGCCACCTTCTTCGTGATAACGAGTCAAGAACTTCATCGCACACTCAAATCTTTGGTTTTCCTGGTTCTCTGTTAGGAGTTTTGGGACCCAACGGGAGCACAGTTTCCTAAACTTTAGGTAGTCAGAAACAATGTTGTAAAGCACTGATCTCCACACGTCAGGAAATTCGCCTGAGAGACCTGTTACTGTGAAGCGCCTGTTCTCACGAATCATCGCTTCAACTGAAGCCACCAAATCGTCTATAATCAAAGAAGGGCGACCGGAGCGGTCCTCATCATGGACGTTGTCACGGCCATCTTTCAATTCTCGTACCCACTTATGCACTTTCCTTTCAATCATGACAGTATCACCTTACACTTCGCAAATCTGTCGATGAATTTCTGCAGCAGACAGGTCCTTGCTGACAAAAACCGTACTACTGAGCGAACCTCACACTCGGCGGGCGAGTTGATAGTCTTAAACGTTTTGAAAGCACAGAACAGAATCGTATAGGTTAGCTACATAGCTGAAACTGAGCACAATTTATCCCGACGGACGCGGGTACACGACGCACGCGCTCGTTGCGGTATGTGCGCGAACTACTAGTGTCTACAAGGAAACGGACCTTACTTAAAAACACGCCTCGTATACAGGGTGAGTCGCGGAAGACGTAACACCCCCATTATTCCGTTGGCGATTGCACGAATCGACAAGCGGTGTTCGGCGAATCATAGCCGACTATGCGGCACATACTTTGGTACATGCACAATAATCACAACGTTTATATTGACCGAGATAATGAGGCAAGTACATGTTTTTTTTTAAATGGGACGCTATACTTTATTACCATCACTCGAACGCTCCGGAAAAGACGCGTATAGTGATGTAACGCATGTTGCTATTGTGATTCAAACTTCGCTTAAAAGACGCTGTGAAATATTGTACGATTGAAGGTCGAGGCGGTCGGAAGCGACTGCAGACTGTAAACACGCCTCGCGCGACCCGCAGGCCAAGTTGCCGCGCTCTATGCAGCCTGCACGGCCTACGCTACGTAGGTAAATCCTCATCCACCCTCTTTTAAGCAAAGTTTGAATCACAATAGCTACATGCGTTACATCACTATACGCGTCTTTTCCAGAGTGTTCGAATGATGGTAAAAAAAGTATGGCGTCCCATTTAAAAAACATGTACTTGCCTCATTATCTCGGTCAATATAAAAGTTGTGATTATTTTGCATGTACTAACATATGTGCCCCATAGTCCGCTATGATTCGCCGAAAACCGCATGCCGATACGTGCAATCGCCCCCGGAATAAAGGGGGTGTTCCGTCTTACGCGACTCAACCTGTATATAAAAAAAAAAGCTGTTAGAAATAAGCAGTACCGACTGTCTCATTGACTGATTAGATGGCTGTTAAATAAAACACCTACAAATATAAATACACTCCTGGAAATGGAAAAAAGAACACATTGACACCGGTGTGTCAGACCCACCATACTTGCTCCGGACACTGCGAGAGGGCTGTACAAGCAATGATCACACGCACGGCACAGCGGACACACCAGACACCAGGAACCGCGGTGTTGGCCGTCGAATGGCGCTAGCTGCGCAGCATTTGTGCACCGCCGCCGTCAGTGTCAGCCAGTTTGCCGTGGCATACGGAGCTCCATCGCAGTCTTTAACACTGGTAGCATGCCGCGACAGCGTGGACGTGAACCGTATGTGCAGTTGACGAACTTTGAGCGAGGGCGTATAGTGGGCATGCGGGAGGCCGGGTGGACGTACCGCCGAATTGCTCAACACGTGGGGCGTGAGATCTCCACAGTACATCGATGTTGTCGCCAGTGGTCGGCGGAAGGTGCACGTGCCCGTCGACCTGGGACCGGACCGCAGCGACGCACGGATGCACGCCAAGACCGTAGGATCCTACGCAGTGCCGTAGGGGACCGCACCGCCACTTCCCAGCAAATTAGGGACACTGTTGCTCCTGGGGTATCGGCGAGGACCATTCGCAACCGTCTCCATGAAGCTGGGCTACGGTCCCGCACACCGTTAGGCCGTCTTCCGCTCGCGCCCCAACATCGTGCAGCCCGCCTCCAGTGGTGTCGCGACAGGCGTGAATGGAGGGACGAATGGAGACGTGTCGTCTTCAGCGATGAGAGTCGCTTCTGCCTTGGTGCCAATGATGGTCGTATGCGTGTTTGGCGCCGTGCAGGTGAGCGCCACAATCAGGACTGCATACGACCGAGGCACACAGGGCCAACACCCGGCATCATGGTGTGGGGAGCGATCTCCTACACTGGCCGTACACCACTGGTGATCGTCGAGGGGACACTGAATAGTGCACGGTACATCCAAACCGTCATCGAACCCATCGTTCTACCATTCCTAGACCGGCAAGGGAACTTGCTGTTCCAACAGGACAATGCACGTCCGCATGTATCCCGTGCCACCCAACGTGCTCTAGAAGGTGTAAGTCAACTACCCTGGCCAGCAAGATCTCCGGATCTGTCCCCATTGAGCATGTTTGGGACTGGATGAAACGTCGTCTCACGCGGTCTGCACGTCCAGCACGAACGCTGGTCCAACTGAGGCGCCAGGTGGAAATGGCATGGCAAGCCGTTCCACAGGACTACATCCAGCATCTCTACGATCGTCTCCATGGGAGAATAGCAGCCTGCATTGCTGCGAAAGGTGGATATACACTGTACTAGTGCCGACATTGTGCATGCTCTGTTGCCTGTGTCTATGTGCCTGTGGTTCTGTCAGTGTGATCATGTGATGTATCTGACCCCAGGAATGTGTCAATAAAGTTTCCCCTTCCTGGGACAATGAATTCACGGTGTTCTTATTTCAATTTCCAGGAGTGTATAATTCACGCATGTATGCATGGCAGAAAGAACACTGCTACGCACTTCTGAACATGGACACTGCAATACTCTTTATCCACCGACACTGGGCATGCGACTTTCCGTTAAAATGTCTCCACTGTACGGAAATGTACTTAATGGATGAGCGAGTGCAAGTTGTACACACACGGTTGACGACATACTGAAAGTCTGCGTCTGGCCGTGGGGCGTACTCGGATAGCGTAATACTAAGGCGGGAAATCCGGGTTTGAGTCTCAATCCGGCACAAATTTTCATTGTCGTCATTCCATTATACAGCTGATAGTTGTCATATTCGCAACTACGAATGCATTTCATAAAGGTGAATAATGTCGTCTGTTTCATCCAAACTGTGTTAATTAGCACTCTCAGGTGAAATACAGGATGCGTCAAAAAATGTATACACACTTTGAACTGTCACAGACAATTTATTTCCCGTTCTACAAAGTTAAATATTTGTGAGAAAGTAATGTTATGTTTCTTCAACAGGTGGTAGCAGTGGCAAGGAAGTAACTGCAACATGGCGGACGTGCGTTTGAGCTTTGAAGCGCGGAAGCAGATAATTAAGTGGTACTGGAAGTTTGAGAATGTAGCTGCGGTTCGAAGACAGTGGAGAAGTAAGTATGGTACAGAACCACCTTCAAGGTTAACAATTACACGTCTACGAGACAAATTCGAAATTCATGGAACAGTGTGTGATGTGCATAAAGGTCGATCAGGGTGACCTCGTACAGCTACAAGTGATGATTCCACAACTGCGATCTTGGAACTATTTCAGCGTTCGCCTCAAAAAACGTACCTAACAGTGCTTGTTGACTCCATATTCCCTGCCATTCGTGCATCATAAGGTAATGATGAGTTTTATTTCCAACAAGATGGCGCCCCGCCGCACTATCTAGGGACGTACTAGCATACCTGGATCACAATGTGCCAGGCCAGTGGATAGGACGCAGGGAACCAATCGAGTTTCTGCACGCTCTCCAGACCTCACGCCGCTGGATTTCTTCTTATGGGGCACAGTAAAAGTTGAGGTGTATAAACGTAAACCACGTAATCTGGACACACTTTGGAATGAGATTCAGGCGGTGTGCGCAGAAATCTCATTGGACACTTTGGTACGATGTACGGAATCAGTGGTGACTCGTACTCAGAAATGTATTGATGCTGAAGGCCACCAGATTGAACATTAATCACATTTTCAAAGTACATTTATTTTTCCAATTGGACTTTAAGCTTTCCATTTCCAGAAATTTAACATTGTAGAACGGGAAATAAATTTTCTATGACGCTTCAAAGTGTGTATACATTTTTTTGACGCACCCTGTGTGTTTTTTTCTTAATTTTAAAAATAAAAGTGTTCAAAGTGAATTCTTTTTCGTTCTAAAGCTTAGTCTGGCACTTATGTTGACGATAGTGGGGAGGGGGGGGGAGGGGGGGGGTGGAAAGGGGACGTACAGTAGCTAATTTCTGATTACACCCATGGGTAACGGTTTCACAAACATTGAACAACCACTGATGTTCACACTCTTAACGCACACAACCATCTAAAGTAATAGTGGTCCTTTGTGCAATATATTTATCATAAACATATACATAGTTATATCTGCAGTTTTCCGGCCGTGGTGGCCGTGCGGTTCTGGGCGCTTCAGTCCGGAACCGCGGGACTGCTACGGTCGCAGGTTCGAATCCTGCCTCGGGCATGGATGTGTGTGATGTCCTTAGGTTAGTTAGGTTTAAGTAGTTCTAAGTTCTAGGGGACTGATGATCTAAGATGTTAAGTCCCATAGTGCTCAGAGCCATTTGAACCATATCTGCAGTTTTCCAACAAAACAAACATATCACAAACGTCAGTGGACCCTACTAACTGATGCGGTTAGAAACCCGAGAAACCTGTGTGCAACGACGTACCACGTACACCATCTGCTCACGTTTAATACTCGCTTTGGCAGGGAAAGTGTTTTGCCGGCACGTCTAGGGTAAAAATGGGTGAATAGTGCCTGGAAAAGATGTAATGTGATGAACACCAATACAAATATAGCCAGGGTAACGTAAAGCAGGCGAATTAAATTCGATGATGCTGAGGGATCTGGTCGAGGAAATGCGACAGTAAAAATAAAAGTTGAATTTTGCTATTTGGGCTGCAAAGTAATTGAAGATGGCCGAAGTAGTGAGGAGATAAAATGCAGTCTGGCAATAGGGAGAGAAATCATATCTCGGAAAAAGAAATTATTAACACTGAATATAAATCCAAGTGTTATGAAAGCTTTTCTGAAGGTATTTTTCTGGAATGTAGTCTTGTAAACAAGTGAAACGTCGACGATAAACAGTTCAGACTGAGGGTGTGATGCTTAGATGGATAAATAGAATAATTTATGAGAAGGTGCTGAAGCAATCTGGGGAAAAAAGATGTTTATGCCACGACTTTACTAATAGCGGAGATCGATTGATAGGACACATTCCGAGAGATCAAGGAATCGTCGGTTTGGTAACAGAGTTAAGATAAAAACTGTGCAGTTTGCAGCAGTTGTGCAAAGAGGAAGACTCTCGTACAAGAAAAACTAGGGTGGAGAGCTGCATCAAATCAATCTTCGGATTGAAGACAACGACGTGTTAATTTTGCTGCCATAAACCAGCGTTTAACTTAAATTCGGTGGTATTCTCTATTAGTTTCGATCGAATATACCAACGCACTTAGACGTTAACAAAAATAAAATCATCAACCAACTTAGCCGTATCTGATAATAAGACTTCAGGCGCACCGGTGTAACATCACATACGCTCGGCTATCTCACCGCTACGTAATTTGGCCCCATTTTAACGTATAGTAAGTACAATAACTCATTCCTTTCATTTCCGTCAATTAAATTTGTCGTTTTTTTTTAATTGCCAGAATAAACTACTTATCACATACGAACGAGACAACATTAAAAAAAAGCGAACTATACTCGATTTTCACGCAAAAATGAGACATAAGAGTTTAAACGCCCACTTGTTTGTTTCGACGAAATATGGACGGCGATGACACGTGTATTTTCAAATAAAAGTGATGGTCGGTTGTTTAATTGTTGTGTAATGCAGGACTTTGGCGTATGGACGTGTAGCATTGTGGCCTCTATCTGAACGAAGTCTATGGAGGAGTAATTTCTCTTTGTCTTGTCTCTGGAAATGACGTTTCTGAAACGGCTAAACCTTTCCGCTGCACTTTTAGAGAGACAAATCCTATCATAGATAACAGCGTATATAGCGGACGACTGGTACAGAGCCCAAGGAACAATTGAGATTATCAACTTATATAAGAAATCAACATAAAGATCGTTGGTAGCAGTAAAATACCGGTTGTCGCAGATTACTAACATTCACAAGGTATAAAATATGACACATAGACAAATACTTTTTACCTTGAATTGCATATCTACATCCATATTTACCGTTACTTTGTTACAGGGCCCAATTACGTAACAAAAGAGGAATCCGACACCCGGTTGCAAACAGTACGTAGCAACAAGCACCAATGAACGACACTGCAGCATTACGGCGTCGAATTGCTGACGTCATAACATCCATTCCTCACGAATTGTCGATCAACATATGTGTAGAATTGGAATATCGCCTGGATATCATTCGGGCAACGAATGCAGCACACATCGAAATTTATTGTGTTTATGTAAGTCAAAAGTTGAATATTTTACCAGCATTTCAGGACAAAAGATGTATGTCATTGTGTCATATTTTTCGCCTTACGTATGTTTGTAGTCAGGGCCATCCTGCTTTAATTCCACAATCATTTCGGTGTTCTATACACTACACGATGGCATATGAAGAAAAGAATATGATTCATGATTATTTGTCAATCGCGAATTAATTTATTCTTAAGTAATCAAAATGTGTACGCGCTGTAGGATAGGCAACGCTGAGAAGCACTTCACGCGACAACCAGACACAGATGCTGTTGGTTTTCAGATCACGAACATTCACCTTCACAGTCGAGGTCAATTTGATTACTCGCAGTCTACATCTCTGACGCGTTTGGTCACTTAATTTGTCGCTTTGGGCGCTAAGCTGAGAGGGGCCCAGGGACACGAGTGTGCAAGATTTGTCTACAGCGTGTATCGCAAATAGTAGTGACAACCTAAATGGGTGAAAATGTACGATGGAAGAGGGCACCAAATGAAAAACAGTTTGCGAGAAGAAATGTCATCGAACCGGCCCTGGATGGCAGTGCCGGGCATACGGTGTACTTTTAGGAGACGGTTGATGCTAAACGAAAGGGACCATCCAAGGGTTAAAGTGGCAAGAGGCAAATATATTTTATAAATTCATAAATCACTGTTAATTCAGCAACATAAAAGTCAGTTATTCGAGGACGTGTTCTCAAATTATTAGCAATCATTCTATGATACGATGGTGGAAATTTAGAGAGAGCGTAGACTTTACAACAGACGCGCATATGTGTATGTACTCTTTGAAGAACAGAAGTCTTCGTTTTGTTGCAAAATTCTGAAAAAAGAGTGGCACGCGACAAATATTCCCCAACAAAGTCGTAACAAGTATTATATCCATCGACACAGAAGGGAGAACTATAATAAAATTCGTCATCGCTTTTCGATCGGTCTTTACATCAGTCTTTACAAAGGACCAGTCCTCCTTTACGTCTCTTTTCCACCCCTCCTGTTGTCTTCGATCAATTGGCTTCATTCTGAAATTAATTCTCAAGGTTTCTTCTTTTGCGTTCATCGCTGGAGCATGCAAAGAATGACTGTTTGATTAACTTTGTGCGAGTTGATGTTTTGTCTAATTTTAGCGTCATGTTCATTGAATGAGCGACATGAAAGCAATGAAGAATTTTCTTGGCTTCCACTCTAAAACAGTATCTCCGTATTTTGAAAGTATCTTTTCGCGAGCTGCAACATTCTAGCAAGTCCTCTGTAGGCGTTCAGTGTCTCATGTGGGTCAACCCCTACATGAATACCACAAAGCTGTAGCAGTTTTTGACGTATGCCATACATTTGCGTAAAAAGTTTAATCTGAACACAGATCTCACTTTCCCAGTATCCTGTTAACGAATCAAAACTTTACCTACATTTGAAGCTACAGGATTGTTTTACAATTTCTCCTCACGTTTTGTATGGCTGTATTCATTTAACAGTGAGACCAACGCCAACTACTATTTTCTTACGTCTTACGAAGTTCACAGTGATAACCTGACATTTCTAAACATGCAGAGCAAGATGCCTATTACTGCTCCAGGCTATTACGAAATCTGAGGACTGCAACAACTATTATTGGAGTATTTTTCTCATAAATAATCCGCAATACATGGAAATTGTGACTGTTGCTGATAATAATCATTGAAATACCCATTACAAGCAATGGGCGTCATGAAATCATGCGCATCAATAAGTCTGTGCGAGAGAGGGCACCTGCCACGGGAAATTATGCCTTTTATTGGGGGCGGTGGTGTGCTCGTCGCATTGTCTCGCATTCAAGGCGGATATGTCGACCTACAGAACACTGCCAAAATACAGTCCCCCAAAAAACTCTGTACCTTCCTCGCACACTCCTTATCGAGCTCCAGAAAGGGAGTATTCCAATAGTACTGCGCGCCTATTCAAAAATGGTTCAAATGGCTCTGAGCACTATGCGACTTAACTTCTGAGGTCATCAGTCGCCTAGAACTTAGAACTAATTAAACCTAACTAACCTAAGGACATCACACACATCCATGCCCGAGGCAGGATTCGAACCTGCGACAGTAGCGGTCGCTCTGCTCCAGACTGTAGCGCCTAGAACCGCACGGCCACTCCGGCCGGATGCGCGCGTATTCCGGTTCATATTCTCATCATAAACTGAACATGACTGCAATATAGCTACCCAATACCCTTCCCAAAACGTCACTCCCTCTTCCTACAACACAACTTAATCGCACCCTACCATTTGCTTGTGGCCAAAGAAGACCTGCCACGTCTTGCTGATACCACATTTTCACACAATAGAAGCTCCAGACTGGAATATCAACAATATTAGTAAAAGGATAACGACTACTCGCCATAAAGATGACCCGTTAGTTGCAGACAGGTACAACGAAAAGCCTGTTACACATTACAGGTTTCGGCTAGAGCCTTCTTCAGCACGGAAAACACACACACATTCACACAAGAAAGCACACCTCATACACACAGTACTGCTACCACATGCAGCTCTGACCGGAACTGCGACGAAAACTGAAATGGGTGAAAGTGTACGAGGGAAGAGGGCTCGAAATGAAAAGTAGCTTTGTGAAAAAATGTTCTCTGACCTGCCCTGAATGTCATGGACGGGTATATGGTGTACTTAAGGAGACGCTTGTTGCTGATTCCGTTCAGAGCTGCCGGTGATAGCAGACATATGTGCATGAAGTGTGGCCTTGCTTGTGCGAATGTGTGTGTGTTTCCCTTGCTGAAGAAGGCTTTTTCCAGAAGCTATAATGTGTACCAGTATTTTCATTGTGCAACTCAACGGGGCAGCTTTACGGGGAATAGCAGGCTATCCTTTTCCTGATACCATATTTCGTTTTTCAATCGCAGAGTGACTGTAGACGACTCTGAAGATCACGGTCTTGCTATACTGTAGGTGCGTTTTTCTGTACTGTTAAGACCAGAATGCATCAATCAAAAATTTAAAAAATAACATTTTTTGCGCTGGAAGAGAGGAGAAAAAACTGTGAAAAATAATGGTCGAAAAGACCTCCATTTCAAGAAGTGGAATCCTTTCCAACTCAACGGGGTGCCACAAAACGTAAGATGCAAAGACAGAATTATGAATTCACCTGTGCAGTTGGTATGGATGCGAAATAATGTGTCAAACTTAGGGATGCGGGAAGGGGGGGAGGGAGGGGGAGGAATGCCGCTTTCGAAATATAATTTATTAATCTTCAATTATGCCAGTCAATTTTTTTAAAAAAGTAGGGAAAAATAATACAATAAACTCATTAACATGATAAGACGTTAAGTTTTGTAAGCAAACAAAAGTCGAATAAGTATTTTTAAAGTTTATTTCCTGTTTTTCACTTTGAAGACTACTAATCAGAGGCTATTTGTTAATAATCAACAGAAATTTCTCAATTTTCTGATACAAAAAGTGACTTTTTGAATCATGGCCTCTAGTGCATAAATTTCTGCGGGCGCCCACGCACATATCACTCCCTTGGGCCAGTCTGAAATTGCCTCTACATAGTGCATGATGCTCCATCGCGGATAATGTGCTACGTTTTGCCTATCCTAGTCCTCAATGTTACCGCAAATCTAAGACAACGCGAAGGTAATTTTCATATGAGTAAGCATAAGAACAGCAATGAAGCAGACTATTACTTATTCATTTTTATGACAAGTGACTTGCTTCGTACATTTTGCAGAAAATAATCAGTCCTATATTCGCACGAATCGTTTTTTTTTTCACTATACAGTGTACTCGGCAAGTCATAACTCGAGTACCGGTAATTTTTTTCGTCGAGCTTTTGGAATGAAGAAGAAGTCGTAGACTGTTGTATTTAAGTGTAGGATAATATAAATACTGCATACACTAAAAATGTAGTTATTGGCGAATAACAAGTCCTTAGGCACAGTTTCAGTACTGTCTGTTGCTCGCTCGTCAATTGTTTCAATTTATGATTTCTTTTTATACACATGGAAACATTTCTGTTTTGTTGATAATTCTCAGAAGAATTCTGCGTTAATTTTACTTTATTCATTTCAGATCAAACCAAAACAATACAACAGAGAAAAAAACAAATATGAAGGTATTTGATTATACAGATCCGTTCCTTGTTGCCGACTGGAACGTGTAAGGTTCATTGAGAATTACTTTGATTTAACGAGGTGTGATTTGCTGTGGGTAGCCTAAGAAAGTTGTGGAGCGGTTTCGTTCCTCGAAGGTAGAATACAACAATTATATCTGATTAGGGATACAAATATAGGCAAACTATCTCTTATTGCAACAGCTGTTACTAAATGGCAAGGAATCTTCGAGACGTATTGTTCTGACTTTGGGTTTGGGGGCTATAATTCTGAAGTTGATAAGTTTATTTTATTTGGAGAATTTGAATGCACTAGGTGCAGGCAATAGGCTGCCACTCATGCGACTCGTTGAAGCTATGCCTGTAACTGTGAATGTAACAAACCAGACCTCACGAGTATGCTTAGAAATTTGGTGATTTTCGTGTCCGACGAAATGGCAATCGGAGACGAAGCTCTATTGTCATGTTTACTGATGGTACATGCGGATTGTCAGATTTCTCATTGTCGTTTTATAAAGGAGAAGACTGACACCTCGGAGGCGTGCGGGGATCAAGAGGCACAGACCTGTTCTGTGAGGAGGCTATGGAGGAGTCGTAGGAATGTTCGCCTGACTTTGCAGATTCTTAGACGAATGTGTAAATCCAAGGCACAGTTTACTAAAGCATATTTAATGTGGAGTTTCTATATGGGGTGGGGATCCCGAGGGTTGCAACACCAGACGATGTCAAAAGTCGTAAAGAATATTTAGCTTATGATAAAACTGCGAATTATTGTTAAATCTCAGTTCAAATGAATATGCTTGAAATCACTTTAAACTATTGCATATTGGCCCTAGTAAAAAGAATGATTTCGTTAAGAGTAATTGGAACAACACTGCACAAATGCTGAATAGCTCACATAGTAAAATGTGAGACGCTGGTGAATGAATGACATTAATATTACGCGTTTCGAGATAACCAATCATCAGGTATCAGATACATCGAGTTGTACCAATGAAATGAAGTTATAAGTTACCTAAAAAACTGTCAGAGGTCGACTGTGTTATCTATGTATATATGTAGGTATGTGACATTTTACTTCAGTTCATCTGCACTGTTTGATGTATCGGATGATGAGTTATCCCAAAACGCATAATTCACCAGCTGATGGCGTTTCACGAACTGATCTATTCAGCATTTGTGTAGTGATGTTTCAGTTATACAATATGGTCGCATGCTTCTTGTATGACGTCTTGTCGCATCTCAGTTAACACTAAATGGTACACGGAATATCCCAGTGCATTGTTGGAGCAGCGTCAAAACTTAGTTTGAAAAACAAAGTGCTTTGCTGCGCTAAATAATTTGGTTATTACCAAATACCGATAGGTCGTGTAAAAGCTTAATTTCACTCGGACTATAAATCTTTGCAAAGAAATTAGGAAATATCACAGTGGAATTTCATGCATTTATTTACCTTTGAAGCCGTATAAAAGGAGCGCTCTAGGCTCCCCCTGTGTCTGTCTCCCACCGGATGCCTGTTATATACAGACAGCTAGCTCCGTATTAATAACTAGGTTGCTGACGGCGATGTGTACACGATTCGTAGACGATTTACTAAGAACGTCACTTCACTTTTCACACACTGTATTATCACAAATCTGTCCGTAACACGAGCAATGAATGCCACATCCAACATCCGTACAGTCAACGAGCTGCGTACCGGATATTGAACCACTCTGCGCATGCGCAGGTCTCCTGCCTGTGTAGGGGGAACGGGGAACTGTGGTGGGGATGCGTCCGAAGCAGAAGATGAGACTGCGTTCTATAACCGTTGGCTCCTTGCGTTGGCTGTTATTCAGAGAGACGGCGCGTTAGCGTACGGTGGGCAAGCCGTATGCAACTTACCCAAGAACAGCTAGTCACTCGCATTTAATTTTAATCAATGTATGATATTTTCTGTACTGTGAAGTAACAGTTATTTGTTTTCATAGGCGAAAACAGGGGACAGAAATACAAACAGTTTCTTCCTCTTTATAACTGTAGTAATGCGCCAAAATCAAGTCCCATTGCGAAGTGGTACCACGATAAAATCTCTTTGAGCGTTGCTTCGAGAGGAATGCGATACAACTCTGAGTAATCAACTCAACAGAAAACACCAAATTTATACCAGATATTTCAGAAAAAAGGTACAAGTAAAATATTCGGAAATAACAAAGACTGACAACCAGATTCCCCGAAATGCATAATAAATTACAATGACCAGCTTGACGATCCAATGTCACAGAAAACGCAAGTAGCCGTATGACGTCATGTTACGTGTAAGTTCAGTCCAATAGAACTTCGGAAAACCAGACTTGGCGTTACTTCACGCAAACCGCAATATTTCGAACAAACAATAACTCGCAACAGAAACTGAAATTCCGTACCTGGAAATACTGAAATACTTTTCAATTCAAGATGATGGCATTAAATAGAAAAATAGGAATACACCGAGATAACGATAAGCTTAGTTGTGGAGATATAAGAAAAAAATTATCACTTTTGTAATTTATCTATAGATATCTTTTCACCTAAGCTACAAATGGCTAACACTGATAGTAACAGGCGATCAAATATTAAGGTAACAGAACATTATTGTAAACAAGACCTTTCTTATGACGTCACACCAAGCTGCTACGTACTTTGGCAAAAACCACTCCTATTTCTCTTGTACAATTCAGCAGTTATTTATACGTAAAAAATGACAGGTCTTTGCCTCTCTGAAATATAGGACCAAGAGTGTGTTAGATAACAACATTCTACTTTACTCCTCTCACGTCCCTAGTGCAGTAAAGTTTCGTTGAGAAAATAACCACATCATTAAACAACAGCAGTTAAACGGCAGGAATCTACATTTACATCTACGTGATTACTCTGCTATTCACAGTTAAGTACCTGGCATAGGGTTCAATGAACCTCCTTCAAGCTGTCTCTGTATCGTTCCACTCTCGAACGGTGCGCGGGAAAAACGAGCACTTAAATTTTTTTGTGCGAGCCCTGATTTCTCTTCTTTTATCGTGATGATCATTTCTCCCTATGTAGGTGGGTGCCAACGGAATGTTTTCGCAATCGGAGGAGAAAACTAGTGATTGAAATCTCATTAGAAGATCCAATCGCAACTAAAAACGCCTTTGTTTTCATGATTGCCACTCCAACTCACCTATCATGCCTGTGGCACTATCTCCCCTATTTCGCGATAATACAAAACGAGCCGCCCTCCTTTGAGCTTTTTCAATGTCTTCCGCAAGTCCCACCTGATACGGATCCCACACCGCACAGCAATACTCCAGAAAAGGGCGGATAAGCATGGTGTAAGCAGTCTGTTGCATCTTGCTCTACCCACAACATTATCCATGTGACTGTTCCAATTTAGGTTATTTATAACTGTAATGCCTAAGTATTTATTTGAATTTACAGCCTTCAGATTTGTATGACTTATCACGTAATCGAAATTTAGCGGATTTCTTTTAGTACTCATGTGAATAAGTTCACTTTTTTTTTGTTCAGGGTCAATTGCCACTTTTTGCACCATACATATATCTTATCTAAATCATTTACATGTCGTTTTCGTCATCTGATAACCTTAAGAGACGGTAAATGACAGCATCATCTGCAAAGACAGCTGCTCAGATTGTCTCCTATGTCGTTAATATAGATCAGGAATAATAGAGGGGCTATAACACTTCCTTGGGGAACGCCAGATATTACTTCAGTTTTACTCGATGACTTTCCGTCTATTACTACGAACTGTGTGACCTTTCTGACAGGAAATAACGAATCCAGTCGCACAACTGAGACGATATTCCATAGGCACGCAGTTTGGTTAGAAGACTATCTGTGAGGAACGGTGTCGAAGGCCTTCTGAAAATCTAAAAATATGGAGTCAATTTGACATCCCCTGTCGATAGCAGTCATTAATTACTTCATAAGTATAAAGAGGTAGTTGTGTTCCGCAAGAGCGATATTTTCTGAATCCATGCTGACTATGTGTCAGTAAATCGTTTTCTTTGAAGTACTTCATAATGTTCGAATACAGTATATGTTCCAAAACGCTACTGCAAATCGACGTTAGTGATGTGGGCCTGTAATTCAGCGGATTACTCCTATTTCCCTTTTTGGGTATTGGTGTAACTTGAGCAATTTTCCGATCTTTAGGTACGGATCTTTGTGTGAGCGAGCGGTTCTTCTGCCAATAAAGGCGTTTCGTTCTGTAAAGATGTAAATCACGTCTTGCTTATTCTTATATTGCTTCTTACTTGACTATGCTGTTACTGAGACTGACGGAAAAAGTCTTGTGGCTGGTTTTCCCCAATTGTCTCTTTGCTTCTTGAACATTAATGTAAAAGGAGTAGGTATTTTAACAAAAGAATGCGGTTCACACCAACGTTTTGTACCTCGTCAATTTTTCTCGTATATTATATATATATATATATATATATATATATATATATATATATATATATATATATATTTATATTATATATATTATTATATACTATATATTATTATATATTATATATTAATTATATATTATTATACATATATTATATATATTATTATATTTGCGTCCGCTGTATTCCACCGCTATCAAGAGAAGACAAAAACGATATTGCACTGTCTGCGTTATTCCGAATTACAATACGCGTGCAAAGGATCTTTGCATCGTAATTCGATGTAACAGAGGCGCGACAGTGTCGTACTACGCGCCGACACTGGACAAGAGACATTCAAGTAAAATTTCCAGCTTGTACGGGAGTATACATAATGGATGTACGACTACAGGTTGTATACACATGGCTGACTACATATGGAAGTTTGGGTGTGACCGTGACTTGTGCTCGAATCGCCTAATGATAAAGCGACCTCTCGCAATAAATGGGAAATTCGGGTTCGAGTCCGCGTGCGGCACGCTTTATACTGTCATTCCATTCTACAGCTGATGGTTGTCCATTTTCGCAGTTGGGAATACATTTAATGTACTTCATAACGGCTGTAGTCGCCGCAGTACCTGTTCAGGAACTTTGCATAGTAATTCGGTATAACACAGGCACTGTAATATCGTATTTACCCGCCGACGCCGGGCAAGCGACTTTCAAGTAAAAACAGGGAACGGATTGAAGTATAATTAAGAACTGGGACAATGTAATGTAACAGTCAAGAAATAAAACAATCAGAAGTTAAAGCAAATATCAACATAATAATGGTCATATTAATGGTGGACATAGGCGTGGATCTTAGTCTCTGTGAATTTATTTTGCACGCTGAATGAAAGCAACAAAATTTCAACATTGTCAGTCTGTGTTGTGAAACTGAAAGGAGCTGTTGGAATGAGGACCTAGTCTATTAAACCTTAACGTCCCAGGTGCGTCTCACAGACCGTTGGCATTTATTGTTACACTGTTGCTAATGGATAGAGGTGGGGTAGGTGATTAAAGCGTTGTCTACTTGTTCTTTCCGAAGCTGTCATAGTTTCCTTTGTCAGTGGCCACTTAACGTGACGTGAATCGATACTCTTACTGCTTCCTTCCTGCTAGCGGTCTCTGAGATCGCACCTGCGACTTCGGCGTTATGGATTCAGTAGCTCTCCTTTTTGTCTACTGTTTGTGTTGCAGACCCTGACTTCGAGGATACTGTTTTAAAATGGTCTGAGGACAGTTCAGGAAGTGATGTTGGATCAGACAGTGACAACGAAATTGAAAGTGATTACAACTCAGAACCGAAACAGTGTGAAAGCGAAGACGAATTTGGTTTGCCACCTGTAAATTCCCTGAATGACACACGTGATCAGAGTGAAGAGGACAAAAACGTTGAGACTAAATTACAGCTAAACATTCTGCTAGAAATGTATTTTGTAGTCAAAGCGTCTTCTCAAGCGATCTCGTGTTCGGCAGCAAATCATTCGTTTGCCGGCATTGCGAGCACCTGCTTAATTGGGTAATAATCCAGGTACTCTTACCATCTGGAATTTGCTTATGACTGTATTCTGAGTATCATACTGAAATGGAGTAATGTAAAAATAAAAAAAGAAAAGCCTGAAAATAATCCAAATGTTTCGTATGAAGCTGATTTATGTGAACTAAAATCATTCTTCGGGTTACTAGTTTAGCTATTTTCAAATCCAGCAGAGAATTTTACAAATCATTTCATGCCACAAATGGTACTGAACGTGATACACAATGAAGCACCAAAGAAACTGGTATAGGCAGGCGTATTCAAATGCAGGGATATGTAAACAGGAAGAGTACGGCGCTGAGGTCGGCAACGCCTATATAAGACAAGTGTCTGGCGCAGTTGTTAGGACGGTTACTGCTGCTACAATGGCAGGTTATCATGATTTAACTGAGTTTGATCGTGGTGTTATAGTCGGCGCACGATCGATGGGACGCAGCATCTCCGGGATAGCGATGAAGTGGGGATTTTCCCGTACGACCATTTCACAAGCTTACCGTGAATATCAGGAATCCGATAAAATATCAAAACTCTGACATCGCTGCAAGAATGGGACCAACGACGACTGAACAGATTCGTTCAACATGACAGAAGTGCAACCTTTCCGCAATTTGCTGCAAAATTCAGTGCTGCATCAACAAGTGTCAGCGTGCGAACCATTCAACGGAGCCGAAGGCCCACTCGTACACCCTTGATGACTGCATGACACAAAGCTTTACGCCTCTCCTTGGCCCGTCAACACCGACATTGGACTGTTGATGACTGGAAACACGTTGCTTGGTCGGACGAATCTCGTTTCAAATTGTATCGAGCGAATGGACGTCTACGGGTATGGAGACAACCTCATGAATCCAAGGGTCGTGCATGTCATCAGGGAATTGCTCAAGCCGGTGGAGGTTCTGTAATGATGTGGGAAGTGTGCAGTTAAGTGATATGGAAACCCTGATACGTCTAGATACGACTCTGACAGTTGACACGTACGTGAGCATCCTGCCTGATTACCTACATCCATTCATGTCCATTGTGCATTCTGGCGGACTTGGGCAGTTTAAGCAGGATAATGCGACATCCCAGATATCCATACTTGTTACAGAGTGGCTCCAGAAACACTCTTCTGAGTTTAAACACTTCGGCTGGCCACCCGACTCCCCAGAGATGAACATTATTGGCCATATCTGGGATGCCTTGCAACGTGCTGTTCAGAAGAGAGTCCACCCCCTTGTACTCTTACGGATTTAAGGACAGCCCTGCAGCATTCATGGTGTCAGTTCCCTCCTGAACTACTTCAAACAGTAGTCGAGTCCATGCCACGTTGTGTTGCGGCACTTCTGCGTGCTCACATGGGCCCTACACAATATTAGGCAGGTGCACCAGTTTCTTTGGCTCTTCAGTGTACTTGATAGGTTATATCCAAAAACCAGTTTTGTGTACATCTAACAAGTATGTATGTGTAGAACTGGGGACCTAGAAACCACGGAGAGGCCTCGTCCACACTGTAGCCCTCAGTGGTTCACAACCCCACAACAGGCTACAGCAGTCTACTCACCCCACCGAACCCATGATCATTGTGGGGTTCGGTCCCCAGTCGCCCCCCCCCCCCCCCCGGGAACGTCTCATACCAGACGAGTATAGCCCCTAACTGCTCCGACATAGTGTAACTGAGGCGGGATAAGGGGAACCAGCCCGCATTCGCCGAGGCAGATGGAAACCCGGGACCTCGACACTAATCCGCCGGGTGGATTCGTGCCGGGGACCGGCACGCCTTCCCGCTCAGGAAGCAGCGTGTTAGACAGCGCGGCTAGCCTAGAGAGCTACAACTAACATGCTTCGTATTCGGTAACCCTGCAGCCTGTTTTAAACGCAAGCAAAATGATCCTTTGGCTTCAGTGTCATAAATTTTTTCAAAAGTTATTGACGACTGTCAAATATTGTACAGTGTTGGAGAATGTGCATGTATCGATGAAATGCTGGTATTATTTCATGGCAAATTCCGAACAAACCACGCAATTATGGCTTCAGAGTTATGTCTCCTACTGACGCTCGCACTGGTTATCTGTTTAATGCATATGTTTACAGAATAAGAGATTCAGACGTACAAAATCTAAGCACTGTAGAAAAAAAGTTCCATAGGCCAACACATGCTTTGATTAAAGTAGCTAAATCAATTGAACAGACTAACCTCAATATTACTGCGGACTGCTCAATCGAGTTAGCAACAAGTCTCAACCAAGATGACCAACGAATGAGGGAACATTGAAAAAAAAAAAGGAGAGAGAATTACCAGAAGAATTCTTACTGTGAAACACAAGGAAGTCGGTTCTCCAATGTACGCATTCGTGCGTGTCTAACTCTAGTTTTATTTATGCCGAAAAAGAGTAGGTTAGTCATTCTAATATTGTCTATGCATCATGATGCCTGTAAAGATAGTGATACAGGTAAAGCAGAAATAATTTACACAATAATCACACTAAGGATGATATTGATCCCTTAGATGAGAAGAGTACCAAGTATTAAACTGCACAACGTACCCAACGATGGCCAAAATCATTGTTTTTCTGCGTGTTGGACATAAGTGGGGATAATGTCTTTGTCCGTCACAACTTTGGGAAATACAATATTCAAATCAGCCGCTTTCATTTTTTGAAGAATCTTGCATACATGTTCGTGAGACTACAACTGGAAGAGCGAGTCAACAACTCTCACATATCTCGTGAACTGCGTGCAGCCATTCGATTCGTTTTGGATGTAGCAGAAACAAGAGCAGAAGTCGCCGCAGAACGACTGGAAACATGCAAAACATGCTCCACCTGCGACCCAAAAAAGAAGAGGAAGAATTCTTTCTTACGTTTGCCATTGCTGCAAGGAGCCAACCTCTCTTAATTGCTCTACAAAAATTTGCAGAGCGTGCAGAAAGCACTTCTCGGTAGCAAAATAAAAACCAAAAAAAGTACAAGTCTAATTATTACTTTTTCAAATTTCGTATGGGAGTCTCTTATGTTTTTATTATTAGATTATAATAAACTTCTACATCTACATCTACGTGATTACTCTGTTCTTCACAATAAAGCGCCTGGCAGAGGGCTCAATGAAGCACCTTCATGCTGTCTATCTACCGTTCCACTCTCGAACGGTGCGCAGGAAAAACGAGCACTTAAAATTATTCAGATGGCTCTGAGGACTATGGGACTCAACTTCTGAGGTCATCGGTCCCCTAGAACTTAGAACTACTTAAACCTAACTAACCTAGGGACATCACACACATCCATACCTGAGGCAGGATTCGAACCCGTGAGCGTAGCGGTCTCACGGCTCCAGACTGTAGCGCTTAGAACCGCACGGTCATTCCGGCCGGCAAAACGAGCACTCAAATTTTTCTGTGCGAGCCCTGATTTCTCTTATATTATCGTGGTGATCATTTCTCCCTATATAGGTGGGTGCCAACAGAATGTTTTCGCAATCGGAGGAGAAAACTGGTGACTGAAATTTTATGAGAGGATCCCGTCGAAACGAAAAACGCCTTTGCTTTATTTAATATTGCCACTCCAATTCACGTATCATGTCTGTGGCACTATCTCCCCTATTTCGCGATAATACAAAACGAGCTGCCGTTCTTTGTACTTTTTCGATGTCTTCCGTAAGTCCCACCTGATACAGATTCCACACAGCACAGCAGTACTCCAGAATAGGGCGGACAAGCGTGGTGTAAGCAGTCTCTTCAGTTGATTTCTTGCATCTTCTAAGTGTTCTGCCAATGAATCGCAGTCTTTGGTTTGCTCTACCCACAACATTATCTATGTGACTGTTGCAGTTTAGGCTATTTATAACTGTAATGCCTAAGTATTTAGTTGAATTTACAGCCTTCAGATTTGTGTGACTTATCACGTAATCGAAATTTAGCGGATTTCTTTTAGTACTCATATGAATAACTTCACACTTTTCTTTATTCAGGGTCAATTGCCACTTTTCGCACCATACAGATACCTTATCTAAATCATTTACAATTCGTTTTCGTCATCTGATGACTTTACGAGACGGTAAACGACAGCATCGTCTACAAAAAACCTAGGCGGCTGCTCAGATTGTCTCCTATGTCGTTAATATAGATCAGGAACAATGCCTATAACACTACGAACTGTGACCCTTCTGACAGGAAATCACGAATCCAGTCGCACAACTGAGACAATATTCCATAGGCACGCAGTTTGGTTAGAAGACTATTTGTGAGGAAAGGTGTCGAAATCCTTCTGTAAATCTAAAGATATGGAATAAAATTGACATCCCCTGTCGATAGCACTCATTACTTCATAATTATAAAGAGCTAGTTGTGTTTCACAAGAACGATATTTTATGAATCCGTGCTTACTATGTGTCAATAAATTGTTTTCTTCGAAGTACTTCATAATGTTCGAATACAGTATATGTTCCAAAACTCTACTGCCAATCTACGTTATTTATATGGGCCTGTAATTCAGCGGATTACTCCTACTTCCCTTTTTGGGTATTGGTGTGACTTGAGCAATTTTCCAGTCTTAGGCACGGATCTTTCTGTGAGCGAGCGATTGTGCATAACTGCTAAATATGGAGCTATTGTTATCAGCCTACTCCGAGAGGAACCTGACTGGTATACAATCTGGACCGGAGGCCTTGGCTTTATTAAGTGATTTAAGCTGCTTTGCTACACCGAGGATACATGCTTCTACGTTTCTCATCTTGGCAGTTGTTCTTGATTGGAATTCAGAAATATTAACTTCGTCTTCTTTGGTGAAAGAGTTTCGGAAAACCGTGTTTAATAACTCTGCTTTAGTGGCATTGTTATCAGTGACTTCACCTTTGTTATCGCGCAGCGAGGGTATTGATTGCGTCTTGCCACTGGTGTGCTTTGTGTACGACCAGAATCTCTTTGGGTTTTCTACCAGATTTCCGGACAGGACTTCGGGGTAGAAATTATTAAAGCATCTCTCATTGAAGTATGCGCTATATTTTGAACCTCTGCAAAATTTTGCCAGGCTTGGGGATTTTGCGTTCTTTTAAATTTGGCATGCTTTTTTCGCTGCTTCTGCAACAGTCATCTGACCCATTTTATATACCATGGGGGATCAGTACCATCACTTATTAATTTATGTGGTATATATCTCCCAACTGCCCGCATCTCGTGGTCGTGCGGTAGCTTTCTCGCTTCCCACGCCCGGGTTCCCGGGTTCGATTCCCGGCGGGGTCAGGGATTTTCTCTGTCTCGTGATGGCTGGGTGTTGTGTGCTGTCCTTAGGTTAGTTAGGTTTAAGTAGTTCTAAGTTCTAGGGGACTGATGACCATAGATGTTAAGTCCCATAGTGCTCAGAGCCATTTGAACCTTTTTTTTTTATCTCCCAACTGCTGTCGATGCTATCTCTTTGAAATCATTCTACAACTTTTCTACGCTTATATGATCAGATCGGAAGGAGTGAAGACCCTCTCTTAAAAAGGCGTTAGAGCATTTTTATCATTTTTTTAAAATAGATATACTTTACGTTTCTTTTCGATGGTTGGAGGTGTCACGGTATTCAGCCTAGCAGCAACTGCCTTGTGGACGCTAAACCCTGCATTCGTCACGATACTCACTATTTGTCCAGGATTATTTGTTGCTAAGTGGTCAAGTATGCTTTCTCAACCATTTATGCTTCGAGTGGGCTCATGAAATAATGGTTCAAAATAATTTTCTGAGAAAGCATTCAGTACAATTTCGGATGACGTTTTATGCCTGCCGCCGGCTTTAAATGTATAATTTTTCCAGCACACCGAGAGTAGATTGAAGTCACCACCGACTATAATTGTATGAGTGGGGTACCTCTTTGAAATGAGACTCAAGTTTTCTTTGAACTGTGCAATAACTATATCTCATGAGTATGGAGGTCGGTAAAACGATCCAATGAATAGTTTACTCCGATTGTCAAGTATAACCTCTACCCATACTGTTTCGAAGGAATTATCTACTTCAATTTTACTACAAGGCAAACTTCTTCTGACAGCAATAAATACTCCACCAACAACTGTACTTAATCTATCTTTTCTGAACGCTGTCAGATCGTTTGAAAAAATTTCGGCAGAACTTATTTCCGGCTATAGCCAGCTTTCTTTACCTATAACTATTTGGGCTTCAGTGCTTTCAATTAGGGGCTGGAGCTCTGGTTCTTTCCCAACACAGCTACGACAATTTACAACAATAACAGTGTAACAAAAGGTAAAATTCTGAGTGCAGAGTATTTGAGTTTTAATAGCTTTAACATTAATAGGTAATATTACGTTCATTTTGTGCAGTTTTCTACTTAAATGTATTCTTTTTTTTTGTAAAAATTAAATTTTTTTGTGGTATTAATTAACATTTTACATAAAAAGCTGAACTGTCTCACTAATACAGCTGAATGCAATTTTTGGCTCAAATGGCTCTGAGCACTGTGAAACACGCATACGTGATAAACGGTGTGCGCCATACACGTCTTTGAGTAAAAGGTAGTTTTCAGTACCAGTTTTTTCCAAGTTTAAGGGGAAACTTCATGACAGTTCATTGCTCTGTTATTACACTTTTCTTTTTTTCTGGCAAAACAAAATAACAGCTCTTACACAAACTAAGGCCACGGCCACAATAATTTGTGTACAAACATCATTCACAGCTATTGGTCGCTCATCTTTGGCGCATGCTTATTTACTATGTGGCAGCACCAGTCCCATTATTTTATAGCTAAGCCTCCTATAAATATATTCCTTGTTTCGATTCAATAGGTTGTTGTTTTTTTTTATGTCAGCACTGTCTTTTTAAAAGCTGGACAAGTTACAGAATGTAACAGTAACTATCTAGCAGTAGCAGAATCGGTACGTACATTTAATTATTTCAGTAGAAACTAAAACCATACCACAAAGACGCAGCGTAAACGAGCAGCCCGACTTTTGTAACGTTGTCCCCGTGGTAGAGACAGCACCCGAGGCCCACGAGGACAAACCGCGGCCCGTGCGTCACGAAGGTAGGTTGAGCCAGGCTGAGCTCGCGCGCCCAGCTCGGCAGTCAAGCTATCCTTCTACACCTGTTAACTCGTAACTCGGTGTGTAAGTATAAACGAGAATTGCATCTTCTATTGGAATCCGCTATTATGGAGTCTTGCTGTTATTAGTTCTACAGTGATTGGAGGTCTATAGGCCTACTTATAATTTGTTAAGACTGTTCTGGGGTACAATAAAATTAAAATAATGCCAAAATGATTGTCAGTCGCATGAGGCACCACCTCTTGTATGAAATAGGACTGTTAAGCCGAAGAGACTAAATGCTATAAACCAGCTGATATACCATTTATATCGAGTATTATTCTTAAATTTTGTTGTAGTACTGTTAATCAGTAAGACTTCATAATAAAAGATTCCAGTAGAAGATGCAATTCTCGTTAGTACGTACACGCCCAACTGCGAGTTAACAGGCTTAGAAGCCCATTTCGCCTGCTGAGCGAGCGAGTGAGTTCAGGTCTACCTTCGTGACGTACGGGCCGTGGCCTGTCCTTCTCGTGGGCCTCGGCTGCGTCTTAGTGACGTCACTACGGCAGCCAATAGCAGCACAGAACGCTTACTGTTCAACGGAACTTTTCTATCGAACTTGACTACGGTATTCTATTGTATTTGTATTTTAACCGGGGACCTAGAAACGACGGAGAGGCTCCGTCCCCGCCGCAGCCGCACCGGTGCACAACCCCGCGACGACTACCGCAGTCCACTTCAGCCCTCCGCTGCCCCACACCGAACCCAGGGTTATTGTGCGGTTCGGCCCCCGGTGGACCTCCCCCCCCCCCCCCCGCCCTACGAACGTCTCACACCAGACGAGTGTAACCCCTATATTTGCGTGGTAGAGTAATGGTGGTGTATGCGTACGTGGAGAACTTGTTTGCGCAGAAATCGTCGACATAGTGTAACTGAGGCGGAATAAGGGGAACCAGCCCGCATTCGCCGAGGCAAATGGGAAACCGCTTAAAAACCATCCACAGACTGGCCGGTTCACCGGACCTCGACACAAGTCCGCCGGGCGGATTCGTGCCGGGGACCAGGCGCTCCATCCCGCCCGGAAAACCGTCTTGGCTACTGTACTGTTGGTCTCCAGCGTCTGCGAAAAGTTGTCGAAGCGAGTAGGCTGTCTGACCAAAGGCTTCCAATTATTTCCATTTTCTGCTGATTGAGGACTGAAGCGATAGTGTTTGAGCTAGAACGGTTCAAAGTGTTTCATAGAATAATAACGTAATGGAGGACAGCTGCCACATCATTTCATCCGACATTTTACCGTCAGGAAACGCCCTAAATGAGAACTATTTGTTTTACCCTGACAAATGTACAGCTGATGCCAAACACAGCAGGACTATCTATAAAGTGCAGCTAGGGCCTAAATAGTTGCTCTGAAGGTCCAAGTGGAAGTGCTAATGAACATAGCTTTGAGAATATTTATGACAATCGTATTGAATGCAACCTCTTGTGAACGTAGTGTAGCACATTAAAGATGGTAAACAGCTTGTCGATGAAAGCACACTGTCCAGTTCAGCTTGTCTCGCCCATTGCATACGACACATTTGCTATAGACTTCGCTGAAACAATCAATGAATGTTTCGTTCTAAGCGAGGAAATGCAAAGAAAAATTGTAATGAAAAAGACTATTCCTGGAAAGTTTTAGTAATTTATGAGGAGAAAATAAAATTAGACCTTTATTAGGCCTGCGCATCACACTAAGACCAGTGTACTGTAGCTGCCATAAACAGGGGATGGAAAGCGCAGATTTGACAGTTTTGCCAAGGGCCAGCTCGGTATGGCTGTGTGGGTTATCAGATGTCCATTGAAAATTTAAGCGGAATAAGCCCATACAAAATAATTACATCGATCTGTTATAGGAGTGTATTAGGACCCGCCCCACAGTATTAAAACAAAAATAATTGTTATTTTAAATTTTGTATTGTGAACCTTGACAACGAGTACAGCGGAATGTACCGGTAACAGTCAAAGGCTTTGGTGGGCAACGTTGTAGCCAAGAAAAGGCAATGTGTATAACTGAGATAGTTTTATTGGAAACGAAGTCAGCGTCGGGAGGTGCCCAGTTGAGGAGCGCCGGAACAAAATCCGATAAATCCACATTTGCTGTTAATATAGAAAGTAACAAATAGTGATCTCTGAGTGGTTGCACAAGCTATGGAAAGAAGAAACACACCATGATGCAGTAACAGGTAACACAATTCAGAGTGTCCAATCGATTACCAGGTTTCTGTTTCTATTACCCAGCTATTAAACGCAACGAAAGAGAGATATCTGGTTGTGATCCTTTCCCCTTTCTATTACCCGGATATTAAACGCAACAAAAGGGAGATATCTGGTTGCGATCCGACCGCTTGGAATTATCGGATCGTGCTCCGACCGCATTGGATATATTGGGTTTTGTGTAGGCAACGTAGTTCGATGCTATCGTACTGCGACTAAAGGAGTGTTTCGACACTAGTCATTTGCTGCCAGTCAAGTGAGGCAAACATCCAGACAGTATTACGGCTCCGTCATAACTACACATAACACGTTGGGGTTGTGGTATTGTGGGGTGTAAAATGGATGAAGGAAGCGTAGTCAAAGATATTAACATACGCGTGCGGCGACCCAGAAGACGAGAAACGATAACAGCAGTGGAACGAGCAAACCGAACCGGTATGTACGAGACGTAGGCGGCAGAGGGGCTACAGAGGTTCGTTCAGCACTCCTGCATTACTTGGATTCGTTGTCATTGGATTGAACAAGAATGTTGAGATTATTCTGTGATGAGTATGGAGGTCAAAACAAAAATTCCCACATCGTACACACCATAATGTTTTGGCTTGTCAACAGATAACCTGCACAATTAGAGGAAATCAGTTTGACATTTCCAGTAAGAGGCTATAGCTTTCTCCCGGCAGACCATGTGTTGGGTTTAATTGAGAAGCACCTTAGGACAACGCCGGTTATTACACAAATTTGACGAATATCAAACAATATACAAGGAGTATAGCACTGTACGAACCTTAGGACAGGACTATGTCTTACAAAATATTAAATCCCTTGGAGAATCCTACAAAAAGGTCTCAGGATTAAGGGACATAAAACGATGTAACTTCAAGAAATACATCGTTATTCAGGGAAAAGGACAGAACAGACAGGCAAAAACATTATTCCAGTTAAAATGCTACAGGAATTACAAGTATGAAGTGTTGCGGAAAGGAAGAGGTTCTGTATTTTAAAGGGCCGCAGAAACCGTCCACAGACATTGGAGACCATACGTGTACGGCGTAGTCTGACGGAGGCCAAGAAACATGATGAGCGAAGTTTGCTGGTCAAGCAGTTTGGAAGGGACTGGGCAATGCATGCTCGTTTCCTATGGTTCAAGAACCTCCTTAGTGACAGTGAAATCCACGAAGAAGATGCAGATGAAGAAACAGAACCCGCAGATGAGCAGTGTGATTGTTTGGCAGATGAAGTGACATTGCCATAAAACCTGCCTTGTGGTCTCAGTAGTGTATTCCTTGCTGGACTACTCCAGGGCGGTCGGATCAAAGTCCGATAATTCCGAGCTGTTGGACCAAAACCAGACATCTCCACATGTTTTCACTAAATGCCCTGGGTGTTGCATAAACATCTATTGAAGGGACTACAATGTTCTACATCGTACTTTCTGCGCCTACGTTGTGGTATTGTACCACATTCACCACTAGTGCAACCGCAGAGTTAAGCGTTGTTTCCCGAGCGTCAAATAAGTGCTTCCCGGGAGTTACCGGATTTTGATTCAGTTGCGTTTTTCAGTTTGCGAGATAAACACTTGATGTCGCGTTGTGCTGACTATTATTTTGTGGTAGCATGTATTACCCCCGTATCCCCCCCCCCCCCCCCCCCTGCAGCCCAAACATGCGAATACAGCAAAAGTGGATTTATTGGGTTTTATTCCGGCGCTCCTCAGTTATTTTTGTCAGAGGCAGAGATGGAGACGCCACGTACGTAATGATCTTTTTTATGTGGTTGCAGCACTGTGTAAAATTGTTGGTTTATTTAGTAAGGTACTGTACACAACAAGATTGTTGTTGTTGTGGTCTTCAGTCCTGAGACTGGTTTGATGCAGCTCTCCATGCTACTCTATTCTGTGCAAGCTTCTTCATCTCCCAGTACCTACTGCAGCCTACATCCGTCTGAATCTGCTTAGTGTATTCGTCTCTCGGTCCCCCTCTGCGATTTTTACCCTCCGCGCTGCTCTCCAATACTAAATTGGTGATCCCTCGATGTCTCAGAACATGTCCTACCAACCGATCCCTTCTAGTCAAGTTGTGCCACAAGCTCCTCTTCTCCCCAATTCTATTCAATACCTCCTCATTAGTTATGTGATCTACCCATCTAACATTCAGCATTCTTATAATCTTATGTAGCACCACATTTCGAAAGCTTCTATTTTCTTCTTGTCTAAACTATTTATCGTCCATGTTTCACTTCCATACAACAAGATTAGATTCGTATAAATTACTTGTGTACCAGTAATTAACCTTACAAGAAGTCATGCTAATACTAGTTTCGAAAACGTGGGAAGCAGCACTGATACATAAGATAAGTCAAAACAAGAGATGCTTGAACTAACATGTTATAATGTATAAATAACTGTAGCTTTGCATCCTCTTAGTTTGTCCCTTAACAGGGTCGCATATTAATCCTCATCCATTGAAAAATCGAACACTTGCAACAGAATCCGCAGGGGAGACAAATAACGTCGTTCGATAGATGGGTATTTAAAACTTACTGTTGACTTTTCACTATGCCAAAATATAGGATTAATTACGAGCACTTTTCAGGCTCAGGAGTGGATGATACTTGTAGACAGCATCACACAAGGAGCACTTAAAGTCTGTCTTTAAGGCTGCCCTTTCCAAGTTACAATGTGGATGCTGAATTCATATATCATAGTACAATATTCCGATGTTTCTGGGAACACTCGTGAATACTTAACCTAACCTTCGTATTTGCCTTTCGATAAACAGTTGGTGTAACGCTTTAAAAAAATATATAAAAAAAACTTTTCCTGTTTAAAACATGGCTACAAAATTTGCCTTGACAAACTGAGGTAATAAGTTTAAATAGTCAGTAATTCGATATAATTACGTTTTCACATCGTAATTGCATGAAATGCTCTCTGTAAGCAATTTCCGCGGTTTATTTGTTAAATGCATTCTAATTACAGGGTAACTTGCAGTGTTAACAAGTTTTCAGCATTATTTTGTTGCATATCTCACATACAGTTTTTGCTTTCTCCCCTGTGAAATAGATGTATTACAAATTCACTGTTTGTTTATGTTATGAAACTACTAAATATCTTCACGATATTATATTTGCATAATCACAATCAGATTAAGTTCCAAGCGGTGAATTACACCATAAAGTATGTCCTTCATGTCAGTGACATTGATACAAAACGTATAAATGGAATGTACTTTACATGTGCAGCAAGTTAGGTAGGGTGTGTCTAAAATGAATGCAGAAAACGAGAGCGCTGGTAGAGTGGGTCATATCAAGCATATTTCACATAGCAACCTATGTCCGCATCCCTTAGCGTAGTACGGTGGTAGGCGTCGTTGAACAGCATTGCGCGCCGCTGGGAGGGTAGGCACACAACATGACATCCGAGCAGGGCAACGTTTTCAATGTATTAGTAGCATCAAGGTAAGTGAGAAGTCAGTGTGAAGTTTTATAACGTTTATTTGAAAACAGTTACAAAAAAAATGTTCGATATTATGCCTGCCTGCTTGAATGCACTCCGTGCAATGAGACTGAAATGACTGTTGTGCTCTTTCAAACATTCCTGGCAAAGTGGAGATTGCATTGGAGGCTACCGTAATGCATGCTATGAGCTTTTCATTAGTCTCAATGGGTTGTTCCATAAGCTGGGGGATCGTGCATGCTGTGCAAGCATCCCACCACGCCTAGCCAGTTCTCACCAAAGGTTTCATGTGCATGTGTGAAGTGCACAGGGGAACCATCGTGTTGGTACCACATTCGTTCTCGCACATTGAATGGAAAAGTTCCAATGGCAGAGTTTGTCAAAGAAAAGATTAAGCATCTGTTTGCGTTCAGTCGTCGGGGGAACGTGAATGTGCCGACCAGATTATCGCCTACCAAGCCAGTCCAAATGTTGACAGCGTTGCAGTCTTGGTGACCACAACCGTGTGTGACATGTGGATTTTCCCCGTGCCCGAATTTGCTGAAGCTGGCTTTTGAACAAAGCTTCCCATGTAAAGGATGCCTCATCTGTAAAAAGTACACAGTCTGGAAAGACCGGTTGAATGGCACACGTTTGAAAAAAAACAATGGAGAATTTAATTCGACGTGGAAAATCGTCTGGGTTAAGGACGTGAAACTTACTCAAGCAGTAGAGGTGCAAATCATCCTCAGACACACATGCCAAATTGTGGAATGGCTTACATCCATTTGTTGTGTAACATGCTGTGAGCTTGTTGAAGGTGTGTTTACTAGCAATGCTAACACCTCCTCTTCAAGCCCTGGTGTATGCATTGTGGATTGACAACCACATCCATCAGGCCTCTGTACTTGTAAGACAAAATGAATGCACCGGGTTTCAAAGTAGGCCTTAAATGCACATGTGCAATGAAGAGAACATGCCATTGGGAAACGTACCTCAAGTGAACCTGTTTCTCAAAAAAATGGTTCAAATGGCTCTAAGCACTATGGGAGTTAACATCTAAGGTCACCAGTCCCCTAGACTTAGAACTACTTAAACCTAACTAACCTAAAGACATCACACAAATCCATGCCCGAGGCAAGGTTCGAACCTGCGACTGTAGCAGCAATGAGGTTCCGGACTGAAGTGCCTAGAACTGCTTGGCCACAGCGGCCGAAACCTGTTTCTCATGGGGAATGTGAATGGCAGTAAATGTGTGTGGGTCTGGCACTCAGTGATTAGGAAGGAGCTGACCATATAAACGTTGGGCAGAATGATCATTTCCATCCACTGCCCCATAAGCACAGTGCACATCTGCCGTGTCCTCGCAAGAATAACACTCCATTTCTGCCGTGTCCTCGCAAGAATAACACTCCATTTCCTGTCTGCTCCACATAGTAACAGACAGGAGAGTGTCCCTGTTTGAATACAGACTGACCCATGGCAAAACAGACTCCACAGTGTGCACACATGCTGCCCTCTATGCAACACATACCAAACATGCATTTTCCCAGCCAGCAGCAATGCATCCATGTACCAGTATGAAGCATAAAGCCCATAACGTTGTCCTGCCTGGAATATCCACAGCTATGTTGACAACAGTGTTGCAACTTAATGGGATGTTTCTTTTATCTTGATGTCACAAATACACTGAAATCTTGTGTCCTTGCCCTCTGGCAGTGCACAACACTGTTCAATGACGCCTACCTCCATATGCCAAGGGATGCAGATGTGGGTTGCCATGTGAAATGTGTGTGTTCTGACCCACTCTATCAAACCTCTCATTTTCTACATTCATTTCACATTCACCATGTAGAGGTACTGCAGTTTGTGGCAAAGGTAGTATCAATCTGTTCTTAATGTATTGTCTCATTCTGCTACATGATGTACCCTCCCATCAAAGTATCACACATATAGGTGAGATTCTACCAAGACATGCTTGCATCAGAGTAGCAAATTTCTTACACAATGTAATTCTAATGTGTTTTTCTGTTTGTGAGATAAAGTGGTGGACAGTAACTAATGTATTAATCTTATTATGTAGAGACTGGTATAAAATTTAAGTTACTTAGTAGTAGAGTATGTTTTCCTTACAAATCAGTTTACTCAAATGCATTAATTGCCATTAGTAAAAGGAATTCATAAAACTGTACTAACAACATTACTTTATGTATATATCCTTCAGTTATGTTGTATCATATTCTTGCTAGTTTTCATTTCTCAGAGTCCACATATGATAATTTGTTTAAAATACAGAGAGTATTAATTTTTTTTAAATGTCTCACAGCAGATCTCCTTTAGCTGAAAGAGCTCGTAAACATGTCCAGACTTCAGGAGTGTGAAGATTCACCAGTTATTGTCCCATTTCGCATTAATTTTGCTCAGGCACTTTACATCTCAACTCACCTGGTAGTCTCTGAAGTACCCAGAGTTCGGAAAAATATATGTTCAAAGTTACTAAGTTGTAGTTAAAGTCACTTCCCTGGAAAAGTAACTTGGTCACGTTTATAGTTACTACACATCAAAACTAACAGTATTGGTTTCAGCTATCATTACAGTTACTTTTAAAAATTGTAATGCAACTCATCTTTAAATAAATAATGAACCCTGTTCATCTAGAAAGGAAATAACCACAATGTTAATCAATAATTAAATACATTGGCTACAATTCTTTCTCTCTCAGTTGAACTGCTCGTTCATTTTCAACAAAAGATGTTTTTCAAATGTTTTGTCTCCCAATTAGCCCTCCCCCCGCCCCTCCACCCATTGCCCTCAGAATAATACCATCTATACTAAAAAGTCTCTCTACAGCTGCAGTAGTTGCTGCACCTGTATTATATGTAATGAAGGAGGCCTTGATTGTGGGGAACACATTGAGGACCTGTGCTGTGTATGTGTTGTACAGTTTAATAACAATTGTTCAAGTTCCTGTTGCGCATGATGGGTAAGTGTATTTTGTCTCTCAAAGCAGAAAAATGCACTGCCTCTTGCTCCAGTACTTCTGCTTCTTCCCTGACAGTGTCTCTTATGGCCTTCCAGCATAAAACCCTTGGCTACACATGTATGTGGTTGATCCATCCAAGTAGTTCTAAATTTTGGGTGGAAGCACACACAGACCAGATTAAATCTGTATTTTCAAATGCATGTTTGCACCTGTTCTGCAACTCCACATCAAGCAGAAGTCTGCACAGTGTCAGTTTATGGATAAGTTATTCAGCTTTCATTTCAAAGCAGTATAATCTATATTGTCACATGACATGTTATATACAATCATTTGATTGAAACATTGGTGACTCATCAATGATTACAGCTGCATGTCTACAAAGGTATATATAAAAACAACATACATTAAAAGAAGGTGGTACGCATGTACACCAAGCATGTTACAACATAAAAAGCTAAATAATTGTTAATAGTTTGTAACGGAACATATTAAAGGCTTTACTATACCGAAGTATGCGATACCCTCCAAATTCAACCAGTTTAACGAGTATTTATGATTATAGAAAAGTTATTGTGTATGTTAACAATGATTGCATAACATGTCTGCATAAACAGTAAACCCATTAAATTATACTGAGTAACTGACCCACACAAAAGTTTATATCACTTGATCACTGATACAGCAAATGTCATCATGTAAAAACACTAAGTTCATCTTAAATAATTAATATGAAGTACGAAAACTAGTGGCCAACTTAGGTATTTTGGATCTCCTTAAATAAAAATCACCCAGGGAAACCTATTTGTTCACTAGGAGCGTTTTCACTCACTATTCACAAAATCAATCCTATTTTAGACGAAAACCAATGTAATTCTTAATAATTCATGTAATTTACTTATTTATGCAAATTAGAGAAGTCAATTGACAAACTTCTAAAAAACGGCCTTTTTGTAACAAAGAATTATTCTGTCAAGTCAACAAATCTGTCTGTCATTTTAATAACATGTTAAATTATGTCACTCGATGCAAATTAATAACTTTTCTGCACAAATTATGATAACAGATGTACATGTGACTTGTAAACTATATCTCTTTTTAGTAGTTCTTTGACAATGTTATAAATACAAGCAGCAAGAACGGTCGGGAGGCAGTCGGAATGTCACTTTGGTACAGTGTGTTTGTGTGTTATTGTTTGAGGTGGATAAACAATGCAAAGAACATGTAAAGGAAGTTGTGTTGTGTCATGGTCTTTGGTGGACAGTGGAATTAAGATGGCCACCAGAGTAATAAATATTTGAAGTTTACATATTTGTTGGTTTCTCTCGTTCTTTATCATCAAAAGCACATAAAAAACACGGGACCTCATGATTTTAACCCTAGACAACCAGATTTAGAGCCAGCATCAACATCGAGACACAGCAGCGATCCAGCAAGTAGCAGCGATTACCACAACACAATGCATTTTAATGGCGCCAACCTAACATCAAGTGCTAACAAGCTCCGTAAATGGGAGTGAAATAGTGCGATTATAGCAATTAGCTATATCTACGACAAGGCGACCATTACAAGTTGTTACATTCCTTCCTCTTTCTTAAATTTTTCCAATCTGTTTTTTCTAACTATTTTTCATTTTTTGTTTTTATAGTATATAAATATGGGCATATATAAAAAAACACATAGCTCCATTAAAAGAAACATACACATACACACACAAAAAATGAGATTATAGCTTAGAAAAACAAGGAACAAATTAAAAATTTATTATCTGCTACATGTCTTCCTCATTCATAAAATCTTCTGTGCTGTAATATCATTTTATCATCATCATCATTATCATCAAATATGTGATTGAGGACCCTGTAGATCATGCGCTGACTTCACAATGCTCCTCCATAGATGGTGATCTTGTGCACTTTGGATCCAGTTGTCACGGACTCCTAGCTGGCAAAGGTCTTTCTGTAGCTCATCCTCCCATCACTTCCTGGGTCTTCTGATTGGATGGGTACCAGGTATTCCCATAAGTATGGCTTTTGCCTGAGAGGTGTCTGGTCTCCTAGCAATGTGGCCTGCCAAGCTTATTCTCCACACTTTCAGGTTTTGAACGATGTTCGGTTGCCTCATTAGCTCATACAGTTCTTGGTGTTTTCTCCGTCTCCACAAGCTCCCTTCCTGGAAAGGTCCAAAGGTCCTTCTCATAATTTTTCTTTCAAAGACAAACAAGTTTTCTTTATGCATCTTTGTTGGGCTTAGGCTTTCTGTCCCATACAATACTGGCACTATCACGGCATTGTATGCTTTAAGTTTGGTCTTAATTGACAGATTCTTACGTGACATTATCTGCTTTAGACTGAAATAAGTTTTAGACCCATTCACAATACATTGATTTATTTCCTGTTTTAAATTATTTTGCCTGTTGAACCACGTACTATTTAAAATTTTCCACTTTAGCAAATTTCCATATCCCTACCTGTAATGGGATGTCATTAGGGGTTTCTATTGATACCTCCATTACCTTGGTCTTTTCCGATTAATCCATAAACCAATCTTACTTGCATTTTGCACTAGGTCCTCTACATTTTCTGCCACCTCTTCCTCTGATTTTGCTAGAACTGCCATGTCGTCTGCATAACCCAATAAATCTGTCCTACCATTTAGCGTTACCCCTTTGTTTTCTCTTTTCATTTCCCAGATTGCTTTCTCTAGGAACAAATTAAATAACAGTTGTGAAATAACATCACCTTGTCTCACAACCGTTCTGATATGGAATTCCTTGGAGAGCTCCCCTTGGAGAGCTCCCCTTGGTATTTGAAATTGGCTGTTGTCTCCACTGTGCACACCTTGACCATATTTATTAACTTTATTAGTATACAAAGCTCTCTCTGGATGTTGTACGTACTTAATCTGTGGATACTGTCATAAGCTTTTGAGAAGTCCATGAATGTCACCAGAAATCGATGGTTGAATTCCCAGCACTTTTCCCAGATTTGCCTCATGGTGAAAATTTGATCAATGGTTGATCGTCCTTCCTGGAAGCCTGCCTGGTACTCTCCTATAATATCTTTTGCAAATGGCTTAAGTTTTTCAAGTAATATTAAAGGTAGAACTTTGTAATGTACACTTATGAGAGAAATGCCTCTGTAGTTGTTACAATTCCTATTACTGTTCTTTTTATGCAGTGGGATAATGGCAGCTGATTTTCACTCATCTGGGATTTCCTCTTTTTCCCATATTTCTTTTATGAGATTGTATAGCTCTTCCTGAAGTGTTTCTCCTCCTGCCTTCAACATCTCTGCTGTTATCCTATCCTCTCCTGGTGCCTTAGTATTCTTTAATTTCCTCATTGCTCTTTCTGCATCTTGTTGAGTCACTTGAATGTTTGCGGCTTCTCCTTCACCCTTCCTCAATCATATTATTCATGAACTTTCTTTTTTCTGTTCTCAGAATCCTATTTGTTTTTCTTCTTACGGTCTTGAGTGCTTCCTGTTGTACCACACATTGTCTGTCCAGCTATGCACCACCCTTGCTCTCTTCCTGGCCTTCACAGCTTGTTCACATGTCTCATTGAACCATTTCTTCTTCGTTGTTAGCTTTTTCTCTCCTAGAATTTCTTCATCTGCTTCAGTGGCAGAGGTCCTTATTTCTTCCCATTGCTTGTTAACACCTATTTCATCAGCATGGTCTGATGCCAATACTTCAATCTTGTTACACACTTTAATGTTATACTGCTGGCATATTTCTGGATTCTTCAGCGTCTCAATATCAAACTTTCTCTTGGTCATGTTGTTCTTTTTCATGTTATAGCACAGCTGTAACCATAATTTGGCTGTGACTAGGAAGTGGTCTGGGTCTGCATCTGCTCTTCTGTACGAACTCACATCCATCACACACTTCTTGTGCCTCTCATAGATTTTTCAATGTTTACCTCTATGGTTTCTACCTTTCAGTTCTTGAATTTGGACCATATTTTAGTGCTAACCTTCAAAGCCACATAATATGGGGTGCTTTCAAATAAGCTATGCATATGAGAACGTAAGAAGTAATCTGATCCATGCCCTGTTTCATAAACATGTTTCAAAGTACAGTATCTTCTCTGAAAAGATGCAGGTGTTTTAGCTCAAAGAGGAGTATTTCATCTACAAACATAGAAGCAACTGCCACTAAGTCAAGGCTTAAGAATAGAGGTTCGCATGACTGCCTATTGTTTGTTCCCATCCTAGCTGTGATGATATCCTTCTGTAGCTTGAACACTGAGGAGGTTTGCTTTTGCAACACTCCAAAAAATTATGCCATTTCTTACAACTAATATAAAATATGCATGATAAATAATTTTAAGGGCTGATTGAGTTACTTTATTTTGAATCCTCATTTCATAAACAAAACTGTTTAATCGCAACACTAAGCAATCTATGTGATCAGTACATGACAGTTCTGTGCCCTCATAACTTAACTGTGACATATGTTCAGCAGTATGTTTGGTCCTGAAATGTGCAATTTGTGTTTTTGTAAGGTTCAGTTTCACAAAAGATATCAGTTGCTTGTTGTCAAGGCATTGGCTTATTTCAGTGATAAGTTCAGTAACAATGTGCACAGTGCTTTGCCCATTTATAAATGCATATTGATTATCAATAATAGTGTTATGAGTTTCGTTACACTATCCTAATTGATTGCACACTGTTCACTCAAATATTTTAGAAAAAATTGATAGCACTGATATTAGCAGTCTGCCCTTTATGTAGGTAGATCAAACTTCCACATGTTTCACCCTCCCTGGGAAGCAGACCTCATCAAATGATTTAGTTACTATGTGGTAGAGTTGGGGTGCAATATTATCGCATCCTGCCTATATTATTTTTGTGGGAATTTCATCCAACCAACTAATTTAAGATTTTCTAATTCTAGCCACTTCATGGCAAGATACAGAAGTAAATTTAAGTTCTCTCAGTCTGTGTTGTATTACAGTATGATTTATGTGAGGAGGAAGGCAATAATCTATTTTGTTTGAAGTCATGAATTACCTGTTGCATTATTCACAAATCTGTCTGGAGTTCATAACAGTTTCCCTATTAATTTCTAATGTAAGGTTAAAATGATTCATTTTCTCAGCACCTATTTCAGCCTGAACATCTTTTGATTTATTTATGGCATTTGAGATGTATTTACTGTTTGCCAATTTGTGTTACTACTTTGTCACATGTTCTTTTGTATTTATTTACATGGATGACAAACTTCACACCATCCTTTTTAGTTTCCGTGTGTAGTTACCTCTTTCTAATACTAGAGTTTCTGATATCTTCAGCTACTCATGAGTTTGTTTTACTGTATTTATTGTGAAGGGGAAACACCCATTGATAATACTCATGAAATCTGATACAAAAGCAATATAGTTACACTGCTTGCTGAACAGCCAGGAGTTTCATTTAGTTTTGAGACAAATTGATTCACATCTTACTGGCTAAAGTTCCTGACATATTTCACTGTGTGTGCTTTACAAAAAATTGGGAACGATATAAAAAGGGGTGAATGGTCAGATATCCCAATATCGAACATGAATTTCCTGTAGCACCATTTCCAATACCACAAACAGCATTATTTATATACATTGCAGAAGAAAACCCATGAACATGTTGTGTTCACCTTGTAGCAAGTTCAGATCCTGTGTCAGTGTATTCATTATTTCACAGTATTCTCTCAGGAAAGTAGCTTATCCATTTTCTAGTCTTGGCAATGAACAAAAATTCATACCACTATCAAAAAATTTTTTGTCACTATACATCAATTTGCAGATTTTTTGAACAGCTTCATACACTGAGTTCCACTTTGTAATTATGGCCATGAACAAACAGACACCAGAACTGTTTTTGATGTGGCCTGCAACTTGTGTTGGCTGATTCTATTTGTTCCAAAGATTGGGGCATTTTGTCATGGAGTTCTTTGAATTTTTATTTAATTTCTTATCTTCAATGTTCGTAATTTTCCACAGAAATGACATTTAATGTAGAACTTGCACAGAATTGGTGAGGAGCGGTTAAAATCTCTTCTTCAGCACTTTGCTTCACTTACAGACTCATATATATATATATATATATATATATATATATATATATATATATATATATATATATACCTAAAAACAAAGATGTGTGACTTACCAAATGAAAGTGCTGGCAGGTCGACAGACACACAAACGAACACAAACATACACAAAATTCAAGCTTTCGCAACAATCTGTTGCCCCATCAGGAAAGAGGGAAGGAGAGGGAAAGACGAAAGGATGTGGGTTTTAAGGAAGAGGGTAAGGAGTCATTCCAGTCCCGGGAGCGGAAAGACTTACCTTAGGGGGAAAAAAGGACGGGTATACACTCGCACACACACACATATCCATCCAAACATATACAGACACAAGCAGACATATTTAATATATATATATATATATATATATATATATATATATATATATATATATATATATATATATGGTTATAATAGAAGGAAACATTCCACGAAGGAAAAATATATCTACTCATATATATATATATATATATATATATATAATAGAAGGAAACATTCCACGTAGGAAAAATATACCTAAAAACAAAGATGATGTGACTTACCAAATGAAAGTGCTGGCAGGTCGGCAGACACACAAACGAACACAAACATACACACAAAATTCAAGCTTTCGCAACAAACTGTTGCCTCATCAGGAAAGAGGGAAGGAGAGGGAAACACGAAAGGATGTGGGTTTTAAGGGAGAGGGTAAGGAGTCATTCCAGTCCCGGGAACGGAAAGACTTACCTTAGGGGGAAAAAGGGACGGGTATACACTCGCACACACACACACATAACCATCCACACATATACAGACACAAGCAGACATATTTAAAGACCCATATATGTCTGCTTGTGTCTGTATATGTGTGGATGGATATGTGTGTGTGTGCGAGTGTATACCCGTCCTTTTTTCCCCCTAAGGTAAGTCTTTCCGCTCCCGGGACTGGAATGACTCCTTACCCTTTCCCTTAAAACCCACATCCTTTCGTCTTTCCCTCTCCTTCCCTCTTTCCTGATGAGGCAACAGTTTGTTGCGAAAGCTTGAATTTTGTGTGTATGTTTGTGTTCGTTTGTGTGTGTGTCGACCTGCCAGCACTTTCATTCGGTAAGTCACATCATCTTTGTTTTTAGGTATATATATATATATATATAAATAGAGGGAAACATTCCACGTGGGAAAAATATATCTAAAAAGAAAGATGATGAGACTTACCAAACAAAAGTGCTGGCAGGTCGATAGACACACAAACAAACACAAACATACACACAAAATTCAAGCTTTCGCAACCAACGGTTGCCTCATCAGGAAAGAGGGAAGGAGAGGGAAAGACGAAAGGATTTGGGTTTTAAGGGAAAGGGTAACAGGTGAGGTATGAGCGGCGGCAAATTGAAATTAGAAATTAGCGGAGATTGAGGCCTGGCGGATAGCTAGAATAGAGGATGTGCTGAAGGGCAAGTTCCCATCTCTGTAGTTCTGACAGGTTGGTGTTAGTGGGAAGTATTCAGATAACCCGGACGGTGTAACGCTGTGCCAAGATGTGCTGGCCGTGCACCAAGGCATGTTTAGCCACAGGGTGATCCTCATTACCAACAAACACTGTCTGCCTGTGTCCATTCATGCGAATGGACAGTTTGTTGCTGGTCATTCCCACATAGAAGGCTTCACAGTGTAGGCAGGTCAGTTGGTAAATCACGTGGGTGCTTTCACATGTGGCTCTGCCTTTGAGCGTGTACCCTTCCAGGTTACAGGACTGGAGTAGGTGGTTGTGGGAGGGTGCATCGGACAGGTTTTACACAGGGGGGTGGTTACAAGGGTAGGAGCCAGAGGGTAGGGAAGGTGGTTTGGGGATTTCATAGGGATGAACTAAGAGGTTAAGAATGTTAGGTGGATGGTGGAAAGACACTCTTGGTGCAGTGGGGAGGATTTCATGAAGGATGGATCTCATTTCAGGGCAGGATTTGAGGAAGTCGTATCCCTGCTGGAGAGCCACATTCAGAGTCTGATCCAGTCCTGGAAAGTATCCTGTCACAAGTGGGGCACTTTTGGGGTTCTTCTGTGGGAGATTCCGGGTTTGAGGAGATGAGGAAGTGGCTCTCGTTATTTGCTTCTGTACCAGGTTGGGAGTGTAGTTGCAGGATGCGAAAGCTGTTTTCAGGTTGTTGGTGTAATGGTTCAAGGATTCCAGACTGGAGCAGATTCGTTTGCCACGAAGACCTAGGCTGTAGGGAAGGGACCGTTTGATATGGAATGGGTGGCAGCTGTGATAATGGAGGTACTGTTGCTTGTTGGTGGGTTTGATGTGGACGGACGTGTGAAGCTGGCCATTAGACAGGTGGAGGTCAACATCAAGGAAAGTGGCATGGGATTTAGAGTAGGACCAGGTGAATCTGATGGAACAAAAGGAGTTGAGGTTGGAGAGGAATAGGTGAACCTACACTCCTGGAAATGGAAAAAAGAACAGATTGACACCGGAGTGTCAGACCCACCATACTTGCTCCGGACACTGCGAGAGGGCTGTACAAGCAATGATCACATGCACGGCACAGCGGACACACCAGGAACCGCGGTGTTGGCCGTCGAATGGCGCTAGCTGCGCAGCATTTGTGCACCGCCGCCGACAGTGTCAGCCAGTTTGCCGTGGCATACGGAGCTCCATCGCAGTCTTTAACACTGGTAGCATGCCGCGACAGCGTGGACGTGAACCGTATGTGCAGTTGACGGACTTTGAGCGAGGGCATATAGTGGGCATGCGGGAGGCCGGGTGGACGTACCGCCGAATTGCTCAACACGTGGGGCGTGAGGTCTCCACAGTACATCGATGTTGTCGCCAGTGGTCGGCGGAAGATGCACGTGCCCGTCGACCTGGGACCGGACCGCAGCGACGCACGAATGCACGCCAAGACCGTAGGATCCTACGCAGTGCCGTAGGGGACCGCACCGCCACTTCCCAGCAAATTAGGGACACTGTTGCTCCTGGGGTATCGGCGAGGACCATTCGCAACCGTCTCCATGAAGCTGGGCTACGGTCCCATACACCGTTAGGCCGTCTTCCGCTCACGCCCCAACATCGTGCAGCCCGCCTCCAGTGGTGTCGCGACAGGCGTGAATGGAGGGACGAATGGAGACGTGTCGTCTTCAGCGATGAGAGTCGCTTCTGCCTTGGTGCCAATGATGGTCGTATGCGTGTTTGGCGCCGTGCAGGTGAGCGCCACAATCAGGACTGCATACGACCGAGGCACACAGGGCCAACACCCGGCATCATGGTGTGGGGAGCGATCTCCTACACTGGCCGTACACCACTGGTGATCGTCGAGGGGACACTGAATAGTGCACGGTACATCCAAACCGTCATCGAACCCATCATTCTACCATTCCTAGACCGGCAAGGGAACTTGCTGTTCCAACAGGACAATGCACGTCCGCATGTATCCCGTGCCACCCAACGTGCTCTAGAAGGTGTAAGTCAACTACCCTGGCCAGCAAGATCTCCGAATCTGTCCCCCATTGAGCATGTTTGGGACTGGATGAAGCGTCGTCTCACGCGGTCTGCACGTCCAGCACGAACGCTGGTCCAACTGAGGTGCCAGGTGGAAATGGCATGGCAAGCCGTTCCACAGGACTACATCCAGCATCTCTATGATCGTCTCCATGGGAGAATAGCAGCCTGCATTACTGCGAAAGGTGGATATACACTGTACTAGTGCCGACATTGTGCATGCTCTGTTGCCTGTGTCTATGTGCCTGTGGTTCTGTCAGTGTGATCATGTGATGTATCTGACCCCAGGAATGTGTCAATAAAGTTTCCCCTTCCTGGGACAATGAATTCACGGTGTTCTTATTTCAATTTCCAGGAGTGTATTAAACAACCTCGTAGGCTGGTTCTAACAACTTTTGCTTTATTCCCATTTCCGTTTTTCTCACACCACTGATCATTTTTAGCCGCTTCCCACAGGTTTTAACGTCATTATTTCTTCATCAGACAATTGTTAGCCTCATTTCCAAAATCTTCCACCACCATACCACTCCTTTTAATACATCTACACGTAGTTTTTTCGAAATTTTCCCGAATTTCTCCACCCTTTACTGTGTTTTGGCGGCAACACAACCACCTAACCTTTATGCACATCGTTCACCACAGGATCAACATAGCCCAGCTCTCGCCAACACTTTTTCGCCTTTTTTCACACCAGATCTCCATTTGCTTTCTAGTTCACCTTTATCTCTCCCCATATATTTTATATTTATTTTCATTTCATTTCAGCCTCACATTACACTTTTCACCTTCTAATAGCATGTCACCCTCACAACACCTCCACAAAGACCCCATTAAGTTTTATTTACATTCCCTCCTCAAACATGCCTTTGCCCTAGCCAGATTACACTCCCATATTTTATTTTCTCGGGCTTGTCTGACATTTGGCATCACCCCCAAAGGCCTCACACTTAAAGTTCCCATCTCTGGCTGCAACCCTTCTTTCCATCAGTCCCTATACCAGTTCCAAACTGAACAATCCATTGCCCTCACCCACCTAATCCTTCACCTACACATCAACTCAGCCAATGAACACATCCGTCAACTCCTATCCTTAATAAAAGTCCTCAATATTTCCTCTCCCACATCCACACCGGCTGTTCAGAGCATCCTCCTACAGGCCAACCGCAAATTAGAACATCATGCCGCCCTCCACCTTAAAAAACTATCCAATCTCCTGGTTTCCCACCTCCGGAAAGGCAACTCACTCACCCTTCACAACCTTTCCAGCAAACCTCAACCTCCTCTCATTGCACACAAACCCAGTCTCTCCCATCTACTCAATCTCCCACTTCCAGCTCCACTCCATCCAAAACCTCAAAATTCCAATCAACACAATCTGGAACCACAACACCCTAATTCAGTAGTTAACCTTTCCTCCAAACCTCTCTCCCAATCCTAAACCTCTGTCCTACCCAAAGGCCTCACCTTCAGCCCCACTCCCAGATTCAACCAAACAGCCCTCGTCAAAGATTTACTGTCCTACACCCGTACTCTCTGCTGGAAATATCACTTTGCCATGAAGAAAAATGATCCTAATCCTACTCCTAATGATCCAAATCCCCAAGACACTATCCAAATTGAACCCTGCCTGGAACAGTTCCATCCTCCGTCACAGCGGGACCCACCTCCTCCTCCTCAAAATCACCCTCTCCAAACCTTCCAGGAATTTCTGACTTCCAGCCTTGCCTCTCAATCCTTCTTAAAAAACCTAAATCCTACTCCCAACATCACCACTGCTGAAGCCCAGGCTATCCGTGATCTGAAGGCTGACCGATCCATTGTCATTCTTCCGGCAGACAAGGGTTCCACGACCGTGGTACTTGATCGTCGGGAGTATGTGGCTGAGGGACTGCGTCAGCTTTCAGACAACACTACTTACAAAGTTTGCCAAGGTAATCCCATTCCTGATGTCCAGGCGGAGCTTCAAGGAATCCTCAGAACCTTAGGCTCCCTACAAAACCTTTCTACCTTATTCCTAAAATTCACAAACCCAATCATCCCGGCCGTCCCATTGTAGCTGGTTACCAAGCCCCCACAGAATGCATCTCTGCCTACGTAGATCAACACCTTCAACCCATTACATGCAGTCTCCCATCCTTCATCAAAGACACCAACCGCTTTCTCGAATGCCTGGAATCTCTACCCAGTCTGTTACCCCCAGAAACCATCCTTGTAACCATTGATGCCACCTCCTTATACACAAATATTCCGCATGTCCAGGGCCTTGCTGCGATGGAGCACTTCCTTTCACGCCGATCACCTGCCACCCTACCTAAAACCTCTTTCCTCATTACCTTAGCCAGCTTCATCCTGACCCACAACTTCTTCACTTTTGAAGGCCAGTCATACCAACAATTAAAGGGAACAGCCATGGGTACCAGGATGGCCCCCTCGTACACCAACCTATTCATGGGTCGCTTAGAGGAAGCCTTCTCGGTTACCCAGGCCAGCCAACCCAAAGTTTGGTACAGATTTGCTGATGACATTTTCATGATCTGGACTCACAGTGAAGAAGAACTCCAGAATTTCCTCTCCAACCTCAACTCCTTTGGTTCCATCAGATTCACCTGGTCCTACTCTAAATCCCATGCCACTTTCCTTGACGTTGACCTCCACCTTTCCAATGGCCAGCTTCACACGTCCGTCCACATCAAACCCACCAACAAGCAACAGTACCTCCATTATGACAGCTGCCACCCATTCCACATCAAACGGTCCCTTCCCTACAGCCTAGGTCTTTGTGGCAAACGAATCTGCTCCAGTCCGGAATCCTTGAAACATTACACCAACAACCCGAAAACAGCTTTCGCATCCCGCAACTACCCTCCTGACCTGGTACAGAAGCAAATAACCAGAGCCACTTCCTCATCTCCTCAAACCCGGAACCTTCCACAGAAGAACCCCAAAAGTGCCCCACTTGTGACAGGATACTTTCCGGGACTGGATCAGACTCTGAATGTGGCTCTCCAGCAGGGATACGGCTTCCTCAAATCCTGCCCTGAAATGAGATCCATCCTTCATGAAATCCTCCCCACTCCACCAAGAGTGTCTTTCCGCCGTCCACCTAACCTTCGTAACCTCTTAGTTCATCCCTATGAAATCCCCAAACCACCTTCCCTACCCTCTGGCTCCTACCCTTGTAACCGCCCCCTGTGTAAAGCCTGTCCCATGCACCCTCCCACCACCACCTACTCCAGTCCTGTAACCCGGAAAGCATACACGATCAAAGGCAGAGCCACGTGTGAAAGCACCCACGTGATTTACCAACTGACCTGCCTACACTGTGAAGCCTTCTATGTGGGAATGACCAGCAACAAACTGTCCATTCGCATGAATGGACACAGGCAGACAGTGTTTGTTGGTAATGAGGATCACCCTGAGGCTAAACATGCCTTGGTGCACGGCCAGCACATCTTGGCACAGTGTTACACCATCCGGTTTATCTGGATACTTCCCACTAACACCAACCTGTCAGAGCTCCGGAGATGGGAACTTGCCCTTCAGCATATCCTCTCTTCTCACTATCCGCCAGGCCTCAATCTCAGCTAATTTCTAATTTCAATTTGCCACCTCTCATACCTCACCTGTCTTTCAACAACATCTTTGCCCCTGTACTTCCGCCTCGACTGACATCTCTGCCCAAACTCGTTGCCTTTACAAATGTCTGCTTGTGTCTGTGTATTTGCGGATGGATATGTGTGTGTGTGCGAGTGTATACCCGTCGTTTTTTCCCCCTAAGGTAAGTCTTTCCGCTCTCGGGATTGGAATGACTCCTTACCCTCTCCCTTAAAACCCAAATCCTTTCGTCTTTCCCTCTCCTTCCCTCTTTCCTGACAAAGCAACCGTTGGTTGCGAAAGCTAGAATTTTGTGTGTATGTTTGGAGAGGGGAACATTCCACGTGGGAAAAATATAGATGATGAGACTTACCAAACATAAGCGCTGGAAGGTCGATAGACACACAAACAAACACGAACATACACACAAAATTCTAGCTTTCGCTGTCTGCTTGTGTCTGTATATGTGTGGATGGATATGTGTGTGTGTGCGAGTGTATACCCGTCTTTTTTTCCCCCTAAGGTAAGTCTTTCCGCTCCCGGGATTGGAATGACTCCTTACCCTCTCCCTTAAAACCCAAATCCTTTCGTCTTTCCCTCTCCTTCCCTCTTTCCTGACGAGGCAACCGTTGGTTGCGAAAACTCTTTGCCTCTGTATATGTCTGCTTGTGTCTGTATATGTGTGGATGGATATGTGTGTGTGTGCGAGTGTATACCCATCGTTTTTTCCCCCTAAGGTAAGTCTTTCCGCTCCCGGGATTGGAATGACTCCTTATCCTCTCCCTTAAAACCCAAATCCTTTCGTCTTTCCCTCTCCTTCCCTCTTTCCTGATGAGGCAACCATTGGTTGCGAAAGCTAGAATTTTGTGCGTATGTTCGTGTGTCTATCGACGTGCCAGCACTTTCGTTTGGTAAGTCACATCATCTTTGTTTTTAGATATATTTTTTCCCACGTGGAATGTTTCCTTCTATTTTATATATATATATATATATATATATATATATATATATATATATATATATATATATATACACTTTTTATCTTTCACTGACAGTTTTTCTTGATACAACTGACAAAGACTTTAGCAAACCAGATGTATCAAATCTTGATCTTGAAATGATGGCTCGTCTGCTATGAGGCATGGCTGAACGACATCTAGGATTGAGTACTTTACTCTTTTGTCAACCATACTTTGGGTTATGTATTGTGTAGTTGAAGAGTTTCCTCAAGAGTTATGTGTTGTTTGTTTTGAGGTTGAACCTGTTATGGTACTGCTGGGCATTATTCTCATGTCTTCCACTTTATTTTTTAAATTTGTTTTACAGAATATGGGTATTAGTTCTAATCTAAAGTGAGAATTCAATATATTAGCTTTTTCAGGTTTATAGTTTTAAATATTGAGAATATTTCCTATTTAAATAAAATTATGCTATCAATCACATTTTTATTTGAGTACATAATGCTGACAGCAAGCAAAAACCTTACCTTTATGTCTGTTTATAAGTTTGCCGTGGAGCTCCAACTGTTTTGTATTCTTTTCTCATTAGTGCACAGCTTGCAAAGAAAGGAATCATTTTGTCCATCTGACATCGAAAACTGAAACACTTCAGCAAAGCTGGACAAGTATGTGTCTGCTTCCTTCATAAAAATGTGATGGATCAATGAACAAGAATTAAACACAATAACAGCACTAAAAATTATAGTTCAGACATGAGTCATTTTATTTATATTTTGTAATATAATGCACATTTGACAACACTTAATAAATAGCAAGACATATTGGTGAGCAAGTGATGTCAGGAGGTAAAAGATGGTGAAGCACGCACAGAAACAAAATGCTGATAAGGTAAGGTATTTATCTCTGCTTTCATCTACATCTATATTTACATGAATACTCAGCAAACCACATTTAAGTGCCTGAAAGAGGGTTCATTAAAGCACCTTCACAGTTCTCTATTATTCTAATCTTGTGTGTGAAAAGAACAAACATCTATATCTTTCAGTACAAACTCTTATTTCCCTTATTTTATCATGGTGAACACTTCTCCCTACGTAGGTCAGCGTCAACAAAATATTTTCACATTCGGAGGAGAAAGTTGGTGACTGGAATTTCATGAGAAGATTTCACTGCAAGGAAAAACACCTTCATTGTAATTATGTCCACCCCAAATCCTGTATCATTTCAGTGACACTCTCACCTCTGTTTCATGGTAATACAGAACAAGCTGCTCTTCTCTGAACTTTTTCGATGTACTCCATCAATCTTGTCTGGTAAGGATCCCACACTGCACAACAGTATTCTAAAAGAGGACAGACAAGCTTAGTGTAGGCAGTTTCCTTAGCAGGTCTGTTACATTTTCTAAGTGCCATGCCAATAAAACGCAGTCTTTGGTTAGTCTTCCCCACAACATTTTCTATATGTTCCTTCCAATGTAAGTTGTTAATAATTGTAATTCCTAGATATTTAGTTGAATTTACAGTCTTTAATGTGGACTGATTTATCATGTAACTGAAGTTAAATGGATTTCTTTTAGCACTCCTGTGGATGACCTCACACTTTTCGTTATTTAGGGTCACGTGCCAATTTTCGCACCATACAGATATCTCTTCTACATCATTTTGCAGTTTGTTTTATTATGCTGATGATTTTACTAGTCAATAAATGACTGTGTCATTTGCAAACAACTAAAGATGGCTGCTCAGATTGTCTCCCAAATCATTTATATAGATAAGGAACAGCAAAGGGCCTATAACACTACCTTGGGGAATGCCAGAAATCACTTCTGTTCTGCTTGATGACTTTCCATCAGTTACTACGAACTGTGTCCTCTCTGACAGGAAATCATGAATCCAGTCACATAACTGAGATGATATTCCATAAGCACGCAGTTTCACTACAGGCCGCTTTTGTGGTACAGTGTCAAAGACCTCTCAGAAATCCAGAAATACAGAATCAATTAGAAATCCCTTGTCAGTAGCACTCAACACTTCATGCGAGTGAAGAGCTAGTTGTGTTTCACAAGAATGATGTTTTCTAAATCCGTGTTGACTGTGTTTCAATAGACCATTTTCTTTGAGGTAATTCAAAATGTTCGATCACAATATATGTTCCAGAATCCTACAGCATATCGACGTTAATGATATGGGCCTGTAATTTAGTGGATTGCTCCTACTACCTTTCTTGGATATTGGTGTGACCTGTGCAACTTTCCAGTCTTTGGGTACAGTTCTTTCATTGAGCGAATGGTTGTGTATGATTGTCAAGTATGAAGCTATTGCATCAGCATACTCTGAAAGTAGCCTAATTGGTATACAGTCTGGACCAGATGACCTGCTTTTATCGATTTAAGCTGTTTCACTACTCCAAGGATATCTGCTTGTGTGTTACTCATGTTGGCAGCTGTCCTAGATTCAAATTCTTGAATATTGATGTCTTTAATTATGTTTGGCAGAAAATCACAGAGCGAAATATAGTATACTGGAGTAAAAATATCTTATTGCTCCTTTCTTTATTGCAACAAAAGTTACACTGTAACCATAACAACAACAAAAAAGAACAAAGATATAAGTTTATAATGTCACAGAACATGGCTGCACACAGAATGAACATAAATATCTGGTGCACTCATACCACGAAATCTGAAAATGAAGCCACTAAAGAAAACTCAATACAACAAGCTAACTGCTGTCAACACTCCCTTTCTTGTTTTATTGAATTTGTTTTGAGATCATTGACAGAACTTTTCTGTTTGATATGAATTTGTCTCTAGTTAAAGGTTTTGTGAATAAGTCTGCCAACTGTTTATTGGAATAAACATAATAGACTTCAATCTCATTATCTTCAACATGTTCACATATATAATGGTATTTAATGTCAATGTGCTTGGAGTGTTTGTGATATTCTGTGTTTTTAATCAGGCAAATAGCACTTTGACTGTCAACATGGAGTGTTGTTGGTTTGTCTGACTGAAAACCAAGTTCACTGAGAAAACTATGCAACCAAACAACTTCAGTAGCAGCATCTGAAGCTGCTATGTATTTGGCCTCTGTTGTTGATCTGCTCACACTTTTCTGCTGACATGAACACCGTGTCACAAGCACACCTGCTAATAAACTCAAATAGCCTGTTGTTGACCGACGAGTGTCACAGTCACCATCAAAGTCGGCATCTGAGTAGACCATCAGTCCAGTAGAGTCAGTTTTGTTCCTTATGCTCAGGTCCCTGGTCCCCTGTAGATGCTTCATCATCCTTTTAACAGCATGCCAATGATCAAGACCCAGATTATCACTCCCCATGCCCACAGCAAACATGCTGTCTGGCTGTGAGACAGTTGCTGCAAACATAAAGCTACCAACTGCCTGCCAATAAGGTTTGCTTTCCATCTCCTTTACCTCATGTTGGTTTGCAGTAGACTGCCCACTGTGCAACGTGGTTACAACATCAAAAGGAGTGGAGTTGGTTTTGAATCATCCATGTTGAACTTCTGAAGTAAACAATTGATGTATATTTGCTGGTCTATATAGATTTATTTTGTAGAAGGGCTGTGTTCAGTTTCCAATCCACGGCATCGATGATTTCAGCCGTAAATAGGAATATTAAAAAGGGTTGGAAGATTTTTCTGTTTAGAAAAAGTGACAAAAAGCAGATTTCAGAGTACCTGTTGGCTCATCACAAAAGTTTTGTCTCAAGTACTGATAGTGTTGAGGATCAGTGGACAAAGTTCAAAACCATCGTACAATATGCGTTAGATGAGTATGTGCCAAGCAAGATCGTAAGAGATGGAAAAGAGCCACCGTGGTACAACAACCGAGTTAGAAAACTGCTGCGGAAGCAAAGGGAACTTCACAGCAAACATAAACATAGCCAAAGCCTTGCAGACAAACAAAAATTACGTGAAGCGAAATGTAGTGTGAAGAGAGCTATGCGAGAGGCGTTCAATGAATTCGAAAGTAAAGTTCTATGTACTGACTTGGCAGAAAATCCTAAGAAATTTTGGTCTTATGTCAAAGCGGTAGGTGGATCAAAACAAAATGTCCAGACACTCTGTGACCAAAATGGTACTGAAACAGAGGATGACAGACTAAAGGACGAAATACTAAATGTCTTTTTCCAAAGTTGTTTCACAGAGGAAGATTGCACTGTAGTTCCTTCTCTAGATTGTCGCACAGATGACAAAATGGTAGATATCGAAATAGACGACAGAGGGATAGAGAAACAATTAAAATCGCTCAAAAGAGGAAAGGCCTCTGGACCTGATGGGATACCAGTTCAATTTTACACAGAGTACGCGAAGGAACTTGCCCCCCTTCTTGCAGTGGTGTACCGTAGGTCTCTAGAAGAGCGTAGCGTTCCAAAGGATTGGAAAAGGGCACAGGTCATCCCCGTTTTCAAGAAGGGACATCGAACAGATGTGCAGAACTATAGACCTATATCTCTAACGTCGATCAGTTGTAGAATTTTGGAACACGTATTGTGTTCGAGTATAATGACTTTTCTGGAGACTAGAAATCTACTCTGTAGGAATCAGCATGGGTTTCGAAAAAGACGGTCATGTGAAACCCAGCTCGCGCTATTCGTCCACGAGACTCAGAGGGCCATAGACACGGGTTCACAGGTAGATGCCGTGTTTCTTGACTTCCGCAAGGTGTTCGATACAGTTCCCCACAGTCGTTTAATGAACAAAGTAAGAGCATATGGACTATCAGACCAATTGTGTGATTGGATTGAGGAGTTCCTAGATAACAGGACGCAGCATGTTATTCTCAATGGAGAGAAGTCTTCCGAAGTAAGAGTAATTTCAGGTGTGCCGCAGGGGAGTGTCATGGGACCGTTGCTATTCACAATATGCATAAATGACCTGGTGGATGACATCGGAAGTTCAATGAGGCTTTTTGCAGATGATGCTGTGGTGTATCGAGAGGTTGTAACAATGGAAAATTGTACTGAAATGCAGGAGGATCTGCAGCGAATTGACGCATGGTGCAGGGAATGGCAACTGAATCTCAATGTAGACAAGTGTAATGTGCTGCGAATACACAGAAAGATAGATCCTTTATCATTTAGCTACAAAATAGCAGGTCAGCAACTGGAAGCAGTTAATACCATAAATTATCTGGGAGTACGTATTAGGAGTGATTTAAAATGGAATGATCATATAATGTTGATTGTCGGTAAAGCAGATGCCAGACTGAGATTCATTGGAAGAATCCTAAGGAAATGCAATCCGAAAACAAAGGAAGTAGCTTACAGTACGCTTGTTCACCCACTGCTTGAATACTGCTCAGCAGTGTGGGATCCGTACCAAATAGGGTTGATACACGACATAGAGAAGATCCAACGGAGAGCAGCGCGCTTCATTACAGGATCATTTAGTAATCGCGAAAGCGTTACGGAGATGATAGATAAACGCCAGTGGAAGACTCTGCAGGAGAGACGCTCAGTAGCTCGGTACGGGCTTTTGTCAAAGTTTCGAGAACATACCTTCACCGAAGAGTCAAGCAGTATATTGCTCCCTCCTACGTATATCTCGCGAAGAGACCATGAGGATAAAATCAGAGAGATTAGAGCCCACACAGAGGCATACCAACAATCCTTCTTTCCACGAACAATACGAGACTGGAATAGAAGGGAGAACCGATAGAGGTACTGAAGGTACCCTCCGCCACACACCGTCAGGTGGCTTGCGGAGTATGGATGTAGATGTAGATGTAGATGAAGTATTTTCCATCACCCACAGTAATTTCAAGCATTGATCCCAGTGCTGTCAAAACATTTTCCAGTATTTTTGGAGACTTACAAATAAGCAAGCCATTCATCCACATAAAGTGCCAGGTAAACATCAGTGTCATCTCTTAAAGCATGGAAAACACATTTGTCTACATTTAGTTGCACAAAGCCAAACATTGTCAGAAATTGTACAATTTTTTTATTTCAGCAATAAGGTGAATGTTTGAGTCCATATAGACTCTTCTTTAGTTTGCAAACATTGTTTGAGCCTTCTAAAACAAAACCTTTTGGTGTGTTCTATTTGCCTGATTAAAAATACAGAATATCACAAACACTCCAAGCACATTGAATCATATCGGACCACAGGAGAGAATGTCTCTTCATAATCAATGTCCTCTTGTTGTGAATAACCTTTTGCACATAATCTAGCTTTAAAGTGGTCCATTATTCCTTCAGAATTCTGCTTCACATGATAGACCCACTTACATCCAACTGCCTTGCAGTTGTGTGGTAATGTTACTAGATCCCAAGTTTTGTTCTTCTTCAAGGATGTCATTGCTTGTTTCTACTTTGATGGCTCTTTCGATGCCATTGCTTCTCCAAAAGTTTGAGGTTCAAAGATAATGGCCGAACAAGCTATATCTTGATACCAAAAATAAGCAGGTGCTCGCAGATGAGACCGATCTCTCAGATTCACCCTTTGATTTTCTTTCATTTGTTCACCAGTATCATCCTCTTCAGATTCTTGTCAAACATCTTTTTGATTTTCTTTCATTTGTTCACCAGTATCGTCCTCTCCAGTATATCTTTGTTCTATGTTTAAGCTATGGGTTTGTTCTTCATTGAAAGAGACTTTGCGGGAGATTGTAATTTTCTTTGACTTGGGATTGTAGAGGCAATAATTGGTACTATACCCATCATAGCCAACCATGATCAGTTTCTATGATTTACTATCCCATTTTGATCTAAATTTATCAAGAACGTGTATGTATGCTGCTGATGCAAACTTCCTCTTGCGTCCTGAAGAAGGAGGTTTTCAAAACCATTTTTCATATGGCATACATGGTCATTTGCCTTACATGGTCAGTGATTTAAGATATATGCAGCACGGTTTACTGCCTCAGTTCACAATTTGTCAGACAAGTACTTAATAACATATTGCATGCATACTCAGCAACGGATCTGTTTCCTCATTCAATTTGGCCATTCTACTATGATATATAGGGACTTGTTTTCTCATATATTATACCATTTTGCTTGAATAATCTTCAAATTAATTATTTATGAATTCAGTCCCGTTGTCACTTCTCAGAACTTTGATTTTGTTTCCAGTTTGTCTTTCAATCAGTCTCTGAAATTCCAAAAACACAGGGAAAGTATCATGTTTACTCTTAAGAAAATACATGACCCTGTATGAAGTGCAATCATCCTTGAAAACGTTGTACAATTGTGCACCTCCAAGAGACAGTTTTATCATCCATCCACTCAAATTGGCATGACTAAATTCAGCATGAACTTATGATCTGGATTCCAAATTTGAATTAAAAGATTTTCTTTTCATCTTGCCATACTGACATGGTTCACAATGAAGATTTTCAACTTTCTTCATAAGAGGTGCATTCAAGTTCTAAGGCCTCCGATTTTTTTTCTCCGGACTGGAAAGAGATAGAAACATGCGCATTGTTTTAAAATGAGGCTGCATTCATTGTCAATACGTCCCAGAGATGGCAGCACCGTACGGCAGATGGAATTTTACCGCCAGTGGTGAGAATGAGAACTGTTTTAAATACTTAAAATGGCGACGTTTTCCTTACTTGAACAGCGTGCAATCATTCGTTTTCTGAATTTGCGTGCTGTGAAACCAATTCAAATTCATCAACAGTTGAAGGAGACATGTGGTGATGGAGTTATGGATGTGTCAAAAGTGTGTTCATGGGTGCGACAGTTTAATGAAGCCAGAACATTGTGTGACAACAAACTGAAACAACCTCGGGCTTGCACAAGCCGGTCTGACGACATGATCGAGAGAGTGGAGAGAATTGTTCTGGGGGATCGACGAATGACTGTTGAACAGATTGCCTCCAGAGTTGGCATTTCTGTGGGTTCTGTGCACACAGTCCTGCATGATGACCTGAAAATGCGAAAAGTGTCATCCAGGTGGGTGCCACGAATGCTGACGGACAACCACATGGCTGCCCGTGTGGCATGTTGCCAAGCAATGTTGACGCACAACGACAGCATGAATGGGACTTTCTTTTCATCGGTTGTGACAATGGATGAGACGTGGATGCCATTTTTCAATCCAGAAACAAAGCGCCAGTCAGCTCAATGGAAGCACACAGATTCACCGCCACCAAAAAAATTTCGGGTAACCGCCAGTGCTGAAAAAATGATGGTGTCCATGTTCTGCGACAGTGAGGGCATTATCCTTACCCATTGCGTTCCAAAGGGCACTACGGTAACAGGTGCATCCTACAAAAATGTTTTGAAGAACAAATTCCTTCCTGCACTGTAACAAAAACGTCTGGGAAGGGCTGCGCGTGTGCTGTTTCACCAAGACAACGCACCCGCACATCGAGCTAACGTTACGCAACAGTTTCTTCGTGATAACAACTTTGAAGTGATTCCTCATGCTCCCTACTCACCTGACCTGGCTCCTAGTGACTTTTGGCTTTTTCCAACAGTGAAAGACACTCTCCGTGGCCGCACATTCACCAGCCGTGCTGCTATTGCCTCAGCGATTTTCCAGTGGTCAAAACAGACTCCTAAAGAAGCCTTCGCCGCTGCCATGGAATCATGGCATCAGCGTTGTGAAAAATGTGTACGTCTGCAGGGCGATTACGTCGAGAAGTAACGCCAGTCTCATCGATTTCGGGTGAGTAGTTAATTAGAAAAAAAAATCGGAGGCCTTAGAACTTGAATGCACCTCATATTGAAACCAGGTATTAAGTTCAGATCAGCTATATTCTTGAGATCACTGAAATTAATGTGCCCAAGTCTCTCATGCCAGATCTTGGTGGAATTCAGGGAAGCAACATTTGCCTGTAATTTGGACATTTAAACATTTGATAACACTGATTGTCCATCTTAATTCCTGCTTCAATTAGACCTGAACTGTGAAATTCCATTCTCTTGTTGTCAAAAATAACTTTCATTCCTCTTTTTGTCATTGTTCCCACTGAAAATAAATTTTTCTTTGGCTTAGAAATATATAATGTGTTTTCCAAAGTGCGAGGTTGCCATTTGCCCTCAAATAATGACAATACTACAATTGATCCAATGCCTTCTTCTTTGACGATTGAGTTGTCTACACTTTGATCAAATCAGTCATCTGACTGAATTGGCTTAAATTTTTTGAACCACGCCTTGTGTGATGTCATATATTTTGATGCAGCAGTGTCAGCTAACCAAATGTTTTCACAACCTGGAGCAAAAACATACGAATGTTCTACACTCAAAGCTTGGTGCTCAGACGTATCAGTTTTCGTATTAAGTTTTGCTAAAAGTTTTCTGCACTCAGATTTAAAATGTCCCTTTTTGTGACAGTAATAACATTCAATAACTTTTCTACTGACCATGTTAGATGCACCGGTATTTAAACTAAACTTGTATGTTTTGTCCACATTAACTGCTGCGATTTTGGAAGGCATTTTGTAAGGCTGTGTTTAGTAACTCTGCTTTAGCAACACTGTCTTTGATAGTATCTCCATTGCTATCATTCAGGGAAGGCATTGATTATGTCTTGCTGCTAGCATATTTCACACATGACCAGAATCTCTTTGGATTTTGTGCCACGTTTTGAGACAAAGTTTCATTTTAGAAACTATTATAAGCATCTCACATTAAAGACCATGCTAAATTTCGAGCTTTAGAGATCAGTAACCTTGGAGATTTTGCGTCTGTTTAAATTTGGCATGTTTTTTCCATTGTTTCTCCAACAGTGTTCTGACCCGTTTTGTGTACCAATGAGGATCAGCTCCATGGTTTGTTAATTTATTTAGTATAAATCTCTCAATTGCTGCCAATACTATTTCTTTGAATTCAAGCCACATCTGGTCCATACCCATATTTTTAATTTGGAAGGAGTAGAGATTGTCTCTCAGGAAGGTGTCAAGTGAATTTTTATATGATTTTCTGAATAGGTATATTTTTCGTTTATATTTGGAGGATTTGGGGGTTACAATATTCAGTATTGCAACAACAACCATGTGTTCATTAATCCCTGTATCCATTTTGATGCTCATTATTAACTCAGGGTTACTTGTTACTAAGTGTTTCCACAAGTGTTTACTGTCGGGTGGGCTCATGAACTAACTGCACGAAATAATTTTCTGAGAACGCATTTAGTTCAATTTTAGATGATGTTTTAGGTGTACCTCCAGAATTAAAAATGTATTTTTGCCAATAAATTGAGGGTAAATTAAAGTCACTACTAACTATAATTCTATGAGCCTGGTACGTGTTTGAAATCAAACTCAAGTTTTCTTTGAACTTTTCAGCAATTGTGTCATATGAATGGGGAGGTTGGTAAAAGGATCCAATTATTTATTTATGACCTCTGCCCACACTAACTCACAGGAACTATCTACTTCAATTTTGCGACAAGATAAACTACTTCTAACAGTAAGAAATATGCCACTGCCAACTGCATTTAGCCTATTCTTTTGGAACACTGTTAGGTTTTTTGCCAAAATTTTGGCTGAACTTGTCTCTGGCTTTAGCCAGCTTTCAGTGCTTATAACGATTTGAGCATCAGTTCTTTCTATTAGTGCTTCAAGCTCTGGTACTTTCCCAACACAATTATGACAGTTTACCACTGTTAACCTCTGCCGCCATGAACCATAGGCCTTGCCGTTGGTGGGGAGGCTTGCATGCCTCAGTGATACAGATAGCCGTACCGTAGGTGCAACCACAACGGAGGGGTATCTGTTGAGAGGCCAGACAAACGTATGGTTCCTGAAGAGGGGCAGCAGCCTTTTCAGTAGTTGCAGGGGCAACAGTCTGGATGATTGACTGATCTGGCCTTGTAACATTAACCAAAACGGCCTTGCTGGGCTGATACTGCGAACGGCTAAAAGCAAGGGGAAACTGTGGCCATAAATTTTCCCGAGGGCATGCAGCTTTACTGTGTGGATAAATGATGATGGCATCCTCTTGGGTAAAATATTCCGGAGGTAAAATAGTCCCCCATTCGGATCTCTGGTTGGGAACTACTCAAGAGGACATCATTACCAGGAGAAAGAAAATTGGTGTTCTACCGATCGGAGCTTGGAATGTCAGATCCTTTAATCGGGCAGGTAGGTTAGAAAATTTAAAAAGGGAAATGGATAGGTTAAAGTTAGATATAGTGGGAATTAGCGAAGTTAGGTGGCAGGAGGAACAAGACTTTTGGTCAGTTGAATACAGGGTTATAAATACAAAATCAAATAGGGGTAATGCAGGAGTAGGTTTAATAATGAATAAAAAAAAATAGGAGCGCAGGTAAGCTACTACAAACAACATAGTGAACGCATTATTGTGGCCAAGATAGACACGAAGCCCACGCCTACAACAGTAGTACAAGTTTATATGCCAACTAGCTCAGCAGATGACGAAGAAATTGAAGAAATGTATGATGAGATAAAAAAAATTATTCGGATAGTGTAGGGAGATGAAAATTTAATAGTCATGGGTGACTTGAATTCAATAGTAGGAAAAAGAAGAGAAGGAAACGTAGTAGGTGAATACGGATTAGGGGTAAGAAATGAAAGAGGAAGCCGCCTGGTAGAATTTTGCACAGAGCACAACTTAATCATAGCTAACACTTGGTTCTAGAATCATAAAAGGAGGTTGTATACATGGAAGAAGCCTGGAGATACTGACAGGTTTCAGATAGATTATATAATTGTAAGACGGAGATTTAGCAACCAGGTTTTAAACTGTAAGACATTTCCAGGGGCAGATGTGGACTCTGACCACAATCTATTGGTTATGAACTGTAGATTAAAACTGAAGAAACTGCAAAAAGGTGGGAATTTGAGAAGATGGGACCTGGATAAACTGAAAGAACCAGAGGTAGTAGAGAGTTTCAGGAAGAGCATAATGGAACAATTGACAAGAATGGGAGAAAGAAATACAGTAGAAGAAGAATGGGTAGCTTTGAGGGATGAAGTGGTGAAGGCAGCAGAGGATAAAGTAGGTAAAAAGACGAGGGCTAGTAGAAATCCTTGGATGACAGAAGAAATACTGAATTTAATTGATGAAAGGAGAAAATATAAAAATGCAGTAAATGAAGCAGGCAAAAAGGAATATAAACGTCTCAAAATTGAGATCGATAGGAAGTGCAAAATGGCTAAGCAGGCATGGCTAGAGGACAAATGTAAGGATGTAGAGGCTTATCTCACTAGGGGTAAGATAGATACTGCCTACAGGAAAATTAGAGAGACCTTTGAAGAAAAGAGAACTACTTGTATGAATATCAAGGGCTCAGATGGAAACCCAGTTCTAAGCAAAGAAGGGAAAGCAGAAAGGTGGAAGGAGTATATAGAGGGTCTATACAAGGGCGATGTTCTTGAGGACAATATTATGGAAATGGAAGAGGATGTAGATGAAGATGAAATGGGAGATATGGAACTGCATGAAGAATTTGATAGAGCACTGAAAGACCTAAGTCAAAACAAGGCCCCAGAAGTAGACAACATTCCATTAGAACTACTGACAGCCTTGGGAGAGCCAGTCCTGACAAAACTCTACCATCTGGTGAGCAAAATGTATGAGACAGGCAAAATACCCTCAGACTTCAAGAAGAATATAATAATTCCAATCCCAAAGAAAGCAGGTGTTGACAGATGTGAAAATTACTGAACTATCAGTTTAATAAGTCACAGCTGCAAAATACTAATGTGAATTCTGTACACATGAATGAAAAAACTGGTAGAAGCTGACCTTGGGGAAGATCAGTTTGGATTCCGTAAAAATATGGGAACACGTGAGGCAATACTGACCCTACAACTTATCTTAGAAGCTGAATTAAGAAAAGGCAAACCTACGTTTCTAGCATTTGTAGACTTGGAGAAAGCTTTTGACAATGTTGACTGGAATACTCTCTTTCAAATTCTGAAGGAGGCAGGGGTCAAATACGGGGAGCGAAAGGCTATTTACAATTTGTACAGAAACCAGATGGCGGTTATAAGAGTCAAGGGACACGAAAGGGACGCAGTTGTTGGGAAAGGAGTGAGACAGGATTGTAGCCTGTCACTGATACTATTCAATCTATATATTGAGCAAGCAATAAAGGAAACAAAAGAAAAATTCAGAGTAGGTATTAAAATCCATGGAGAAGGAATAAAAACTTTAAGGTTCGCCGATGACATTGTAATTCTGTCAGAGACAGCAAAAGATTTGGAAGAGCAGTTGAACGGAACGGACAGTGTCTTGAAGGGAGGATATAAGATGAACATCAACAAAAGCAAAATGAGGATAATGGAATGTAGTCAAATTAATTTGAGCGATGCTAATGGAATTAGATTAGGAAATGAGACACTTAAAGTAGTAAAGGAGTTTTGCTATTTGGGGAGCAAAGTAACTGATGATGGTCGAAGTAGAGAGGATATAAAATGTAGACTGGCAATGGCAAGAAAAGCGTTTCTGAAGAAGAGAAATTTGTTAACATCGAGTATAGATTTAAGTGTCAGGAAGTCTTTTCTCAAAGTATTTGTATGGAGTTTAGCCATGTATTGAAGTGAAACATGGACGATAAATAGTTTAGACAAGAAGAGAATAGAAGCTTTTGAAATGTGGTGCTACAGAAGAATGCTTAAGATTAGTTGGGTAGATCACATAACTAATGAGGAAGTATTGAATAGGATTGGGGAGAAGAAGAGTTTGTTGCACAACTTGACAAGAAGAAGGGATTGGATGATAGGACATGTTCTGAGGCATCAAGGGATCACCAATTTAGTATTGGAGGGCAGGATGGAGGGTAAAAATGGTAGAGGGAGACCAAGAGATGAATACACTAAACAGATTCAGAAGAATGTAGGCTGCAGTACGTATTGGGAGATGAAGAAGCTTGCACAGGATAGAGTAGCATGGAGAGCTGCATCAAACCAGTCTCAGGAGTGAAGACCACAACAACAACAACCACTGTTACACCGATGGTTCTTGTATCTATATTCTTCCTGTGTTTGGCTCGCACCCTATGTGACTGAAGCCCTCTTTGCTTTTTCTGAGACCCTCTAAACTAAAAAACTGCCCAGTCCATGCCACACAGCCCCTGCTACCCACGTAGCTACGTCCTGCGCGTAGTGGACTCCTGACCTATTCAGCGGGACCCAAAACTCAACCACCCTATGGTGCAAGTCGAGAAATCTGCTACCTACACGGTGGCAGACCCTCTACTCATTTCTGTACTAGAGGTCCACAATTGGTCCTGTTGACTATGCTTTCATCTCACAAGCAACACTGGCAGCCTTTTCCACTTCTCTTAGCTGTTCAAAACAAGAGAGAGAATGTCTTCTGATCTTGGAAAGGAAATGTGCCAATGGCAGCCTCAGTGATGTATTTCATTGAGATTCTCACAACAAAATATGTTATGTATAACAAAAGAAGTAATGATATTTTCATTAAAATGTTAATGATAAAAGTATCTTAGTTACAGTTAAAGATACTTAGTCATAGTAACAAGTTACTTTTATCAGTAATGAGATTTTATGAAAATAATAATATCATTGCTGATCATTGCCTTTGAATATTAATTGTTACTAGTAACAGCATTACAAGATGTGTGTTACTCCCAAAGTCTTGAAGCACTACATTGTCTTCATTACCAAGAGTTCACGCAGAGCATAATTACAGAAAAACATAAGCTACATCAAGTTATTTACATGCATGGTTCTTAATATCACATAATTAAAGGAATCCAACTTTATGAAAATGATAAAAAATTAATTATCACAGGCAGTAACATCATCAAAAAGCACAAGTGTGTAGCTAAATTGTGGATGTTTCAAATAGGAAAAGTCATTCACAAATACAAGTTCTTATTAATTTCCTTCTCTAAATATTGATTAAATTATTACAGTACACTTCATTTCAGCAGTGGGGATGCATGCGGTAGATGTGAGCCAAGATTTCTAAAATAAATGTTTTTTAAATGTTTTAGTAACAAAAATCAAGAATAAAACCTAAAAACAAAGATGATGTGACTTACCAAATGAAAGTGCTGGCAGGTCAACAGACACACAAACGAACACAAACATACACACAAAATTCAAGCTTTTGCAACAAACTGTTGCCTCATCAGGAAAGAGGGAAGGATATATATATATATATATATATATATATATATATATATATATATATATATATATACTCCTGGTAATTGAAATAAGAACACCGTGAATTCATTGTCCCAGGAAGGGGAAACTTTATTGACACATTCCTGGGGTCAGATCATCACATGATCACACTGACAGAACCACAGGCACATAGACACAGGCAACAGAGCATGCACAATGTCGGCACTAGTACAGTGTATATCCACCTTTCTCAGCAATGCAGGCTGCTATTCTCCCATGGAGACGATCATAGAGATGCTGGATGTAGTCCTGTGGAACGGCTTGCCATGCCATTTCCACCTGGCGCCTCAGTTGGACCAGCGTTCGTGCTGGACGTGCAGACCGCGTGAGACGACGCTTCATCCAGTCCCAAACATGCTCAATGGGGGACAGATCCGGAGATCTTGCTGGCCAGGGTAGTTGACTTACACCTTCTAGAGCATGTTGGGTGGCACGGGATACATGCGGACGTGCATTGTCCTGTTGAAACAGCAAGTTCCCTTGCCGGTCTAGGAATGGTAGAACAATGGGTTCGATGACGGTTTGGATGTACCGTGCACTATTCAGTGTCCCCTCGACGATCACCAGTGGTGTACGGCCAGTGTAGGAGATCGCTCCCCACACCATGATGCCGGGTGTTGGCCCTGTGTGCCTCGGTCTTATGCAGTCCTGACTGTGGCGCTCACCTGCACGGCGCAGAACACGCATACGACCATCATTGGCACCAAGGCAGAAGCGACTCTCATCGCTGAAGACGACACGTCTCCATTCGTCCCTCCATTCACGCCTGTCGCGACACCACTGGAGGCGGGCTGCACGATGTTGGGGCGTGAGCGGAAGACGGCCTAATGGTGTGCGGGACCGTAGCCCAGCTTCATGGAGACGGTTGCGAATGGTCCTCGCCGATACCCCAGGAGCAACAGTGTCCCTAATTTGCTGGGAAGTGGCGGTGCGGTCCCCTACGGCACTGCGTAGGATCCCACGGTCTTGGCGTGCATCCGTGCGTCGCTGCGGTCCGGTCCCAGGTCGACGGGCACGTGCACCTTCTGCCGACCACTGGCGACAACATCGATGTACTGTGGAGACCTCACGCCCCACGTGTTGAGCAACTCGGCGGTACGTCCACCCGGCCTCCCGCATGCCCACTATACGCCCTCGCTCAAAGTCCGTCAACTGCACATACGAATCACGTCCACGCTGTCGCGGCATGCTACCAGTGTTAAAGACTGCGATGGAGCTCCGTATGCCATGGCAAACCGGCTGACAGTGACGGCGGCGGTGCACAAATGCTGCGCAGCTAGCGCCATTCGACGGCCAACACCGCGGTTCATGGTGTGTCCGCTGTGCCGTGCGTGTGATCATTGCTTGTACAGCCCTCTCGCAGTGTCCGGAGCAAGTATGGTGGATCTGACACACTGGTGTCAATGTGTTCTTTTTTCCATTTCCAGGAGTGTATATAAACAAAGATGATGTGACTTACCAAACAAAAGCGCTAGCACGTCGATAGACACACAAACAAACACAAACATACACACAAAATTCTAGCTTTTGCAATCAACAGTTGCCTCGTCAGGAAAGAGGGAAGGAGAGGGAAAGACGAAAGGATGTGGGTTTTAAGGGAGAGAGTAAGGAGTCATTCCAATCCCGGGAGTGGAAAGACTTACCTTAAGGGGGCAAAACGGACAGGTATACACACGCACACACACACATATCTATCCGCACATACACAGACACAAGCAGACATTTATAAAGGCAAAGAGTTTGGGCAGAGATGTCAGTCGAGGCAGAAGTACAGAGGCAAAGATGTTGTTGAAAGACAGGTGAGGTATGAGCGGCGGCCAATTGAAATTAGAAATTAGTGGAGATTGAGGCCTGGCGGATAACAAGAAGAGAGGATATACTGAAGGACAAGTTCCCATCTCCAGAGTTCTGACAGGTTGGTGTTAGTGGGAAGTATCCAGATAACCCGGACGGTGTAACACTGTGCCAAGATGTGCTGGCCGTACACCAAGGCAGGTTTAGCCACAGGGTGATCCTCATTACCAACAAACACTGTCTGCCTGTGTCCATTGATGCGAATGGACAGTTTGTTGCTGGTCATTCCCACATACAATGCGTCACAGTGTAGGCAGGTCAGTTGGTACATCATGTGGGTGCTTTCACATGTGGCTCTGCCTTTGATCGTGTACACCTTCCGGGTTACAGGACTGGAGTAGGTGGTGGTGTGAGGGTGCATCGGACAGGTTTTACGCAGGGGGCGGTTACAAGGGTAGAAGCCAGAGGGTAGGGATGGTGGTTTGGGGATTTCATAGGGATGAACTAAGAGGTTACAAAGGTTAGGTGGACGGCGGGACGACACTCTTGGTGGAGAGGGGAGGATTTCATGAAGGATGGATCTCATTTCAGGGCAGGATTTGAGGAAGTCGTATCCCTGCTGGAGAGCCACATTCAGAGTCTGATCCAGTCCCGGAAAGTATCCTGTCACAAGTGGGGCACTTTTGGGGTTCTTCTGTGGGAGGTTCTGGGTATGAGAAGATGAGGAAGTGGCTCTGGTTATTTGCTTCTGTACTAGGTCGGGAGGGTAGTTGCCATCCATTCCACATCAAACGGTCCCTTCCCTACAGCCTAGGTCTTCATGGCAAACGAATCTGCTCCAGTCCGGAATCCCTGAACTATTACACCAACAACCTGAAAACAGCTTTCGCATCCCGCAACTACCCTCCCGACCTGGTACAGAAGCAAATAACCAGAGCCACTTCCTCATCTCCTCATACCCAGAAACTCTCACAGAAGAACCCCAAAAGTGCCCCACTTGTGACAGGATACTTTCCGGGACTGGATCAGACTCTGAATGTGGCTCTCCTCAAATCCTACCCTGAAATGAGATCCATCCTTCATGAAATCCTCCCCACTCCACCAAGAGTGTCTTTCCGCCATCCACCTAACATTCTTAACCTCTTAGTTCATCCCTATGAAATCCCCAAACCACCTTCCCTACCCTCTGGCTCCTACCCTTGTAACCGCCCCCTGGTGTAAAACCTGTCCGATGCACCCTCCCACCACCACCTACTCCAGTCCTGTAACCCGGAAGGCGTACACGATCAAAGGCAGAGCCATGTGTGAAAGCACCCACGTGATTTACCAACTGACCTGCCTACATTGTGAAGCCTTCTATGTGGGAATGCCCAGCAACAAACTGTCCATTCGCATCAATGGACACAGGCAGACAGTTTTCATTGGTAATGAGGATCACCCTGTGGCTAAACATGCCTTGGTGCACGGCCAGCACATCTTGGCACAGTGTTACACCGTCCGGGTTATCTGGATAGTTCCCACTAACACCAACCTGTCAGAACTCCGGAGATGGGAACTTGCCCTTCAGTATATCCTCTCTTCTCGCTATACGCCAGGCCTCAATCTCCGCTAATTTCTAATTTCAATTTGCCGCCGCTCATACCTCACCTGTCTTTCAACAATAACTTTGCCTCTGTACTTCCGCCTCGACTGACATCTCTGCCCAAACTCTTTGCCTTTACAAATGTCTGCTTGTGTCTTGTGTATATGCGGATGGATATGTGTGTGTGTGCGAGTGTATACCTGCCCTTTTTTCCCCCTAAGGTAAGTCTTTCTGCTCCCGGGATTGGAATGACTCCTTACCCTCTCCCTTAAAACCCAAATCCTTTCGTCTTTCCCTCTCCTTCCTTCTTTCCTCATGAGGCATATATAAAATAGAGGGAAACATTCCACGTGGGAAAAATATAAAGAGGGAAGGAGAGGGAAAGACGAAAGGATTTGGGTTTTAAGGGAGAGGGTACGGAGTCATTCCAATCCCGGGAGCGGAAAGACTTACCTTAGGGGGAAAAAAGGACGGGTATACACTCGCACACACACACATATCCATCCACACACATACAGACACAAGCAGACATATACAGAGGCAAAGAGTTTGGGCAGAGATGTCAGTCGAGGCGGAAGTGCAGAGGCAAAGATATTGTTGAATGACAGGTGAGGTATGAGTGGCGGCTACTTGAAATTAGTGGAGATTGAGGCCTGGTGGATAACGGGAAGTGAGGCTATATTGAAGAGCAAGTTCCCATCTCCAGAGTTTGTATAGGTTGGTGTTAGTGGGAAGTATCCAGATAACCCGGATGGTGTAACACTGTGCCAAGATGTGCTGGCCGTGCACCAAGGCATGTTTAGCCACAGGGTGATCCTCATTACCAACAAACACTGTCTGCCTGTGTCCATTCATGCGAATGGACAGTTTGTTGCTGGTCATTCCCACATAGAATGTGTCACAGTGTAGGCAGGCCAGTTGGTAGATCACATGGGTGCTTTCACACGTGGCTCTGCCTTTGATCGTGTACACCTTCCGGGTTACAGGACTGGAGTAGGTGGTGGTGGGAGGGTGCATGGGACAGGTTTTACACCAGGGGGCAGTTACAAGAGTAGGAGCCAGAGGGTAGGGAAGGTGGTTTGGGGATTTCATAAGGATGAACTAAGAGGTTAAGAATGTTAGGTGGACGGCGGCGGAAAGACACTCTTGGTGGAGTGGGGAGGATTTCATGAAGGATGGATCTCATTTCAGGGCAGGATTTGAGGAAGTTGTATCCCTGCTGGAGAGCCACATTCAGAGTCTGATCCAGTCCCGGAAAGTATCCTGTCACAAGTGGGGCACTTTTGGGGTTCTTCTGTGGGAGGTTCTGGGTTCGAGAGGATGAGGAAGCTGCTCTGGTTATTTGCTTTTGTACCAGGTCGGGAGGGTAGTTGCGGGATGCGAAAGCTGTTGTCAGGTTGTTGGTGTAATGGTTCAGGGATTCCGGACTGGAGCAGATTCGTTTGCCACGAAGACCAAGGCTGTAGGGACGGGACCGTTTGATGTGGAATGGGTGGCAGCTGTTATAATGGAGGTACTGTTGCTTGTTGGTGGGTTTGATGTGGACGGTAGTGTGAAGCTGGCCATTGGACAGGTGAAGGTCAACATCAGGGAAAGTGGCATGGGATTTGGAGTAGGACCAGGTGAATCTGATGGAACCAAAGGAGTTGAGGTCGGAGAGGAAATTCTGGAGTTCTTCTTCACTGTGAGTCCATATCATGAAGATGTCATCAATAAATCTGTACCAAACTTTGGGTTGACAGGCATATATATATATATATATATATATATATATATATATATATATATATATATATATATATATATATATATATATATATATATATATAGTTGTGGTCTTCAGTCCTGAGACTGGTTTGATGCAGCTCTCCATGCTACCCTATCCTGTGCAAGCTGCTCCATCTCCCAGTACCTACTGCAACCTACATCCTTCTGAATCTGCTTAGTGTATTATTCTCTTGGACTCCCTCTACGATTTTTACTCTCCAAGCTGCCCTCCAATACTAAATTGGTGATCCCTTGATGGCTCAGGACATGTCCTACCAACTTATCCCTTCTTCTAGTCTAGTTGTGCCACAAACTCCTCTTCTTCCCAATTCTATTCAATAGCTCCTCATTAGTTACGTGATCTACCCACCAAATCTTCAGCATTCTTCTGTAGCACCACATTTCGAAAGCTTCTATTCTCTTCTTGTCTAAACTATTTATCGTCCATGTTTCACTTCCATACATGGCTACACTCCATACAAATATTTTCAGAAATGACTTCCTGACACTTAAATCTATACTCGATGTTAACAGATTTCTCTTCTTTTGAAACACTTTCCTTGCCATTCCCAGTCTACATTTTATATCCTCTCTACTTTGACCATCATCAGTTATTTTGCTCCCCTAATAGCAAAACTCCTTTACTACTTTAAGTGTCTCATTTCCTAATCTAATTCCCTCAGCATCACCTGACTTAATTTGACTACATTCCATTATCCTCATTTTGCTTTTGTTGATGTTCATCTTATACCCTCCTTTCATGACACTGTCCATTCCACTCAACTGCTCTTCCAAGTCCTTTGCTGTCTCTGACTGAATTACAATGTCATCGGCAAACCTCAAAGTTTTTACTTCTTCTCCATGGATTTTAATACCTACTCCGAACTTTTCTTTTGTTTCCTTTACTGCTTACTCAATATACAGATCGAATAGCATTAGGGAGAGGCTACAACCCTGCCTCACTCTCTTCCCAACCACTGCTTCCCTTTCATGTTCCTCGACTCTTATAACTGCCATCTGGTTGCTGTACAAATTGTAAATAGCCTTTTGCTCCCCATATTTGACCCCTTCCTCCTTCAGAATTTGAAAGAGAGTATTCCAGTCAACATTGTCAAAAGTTTTCTCTAAGTCTACAAATGCTAGAAACGTAGGTTTGCCTTTCCTTAATCTTTCTTCTAAGATAAGTCGTAGGGTCAGTATTGCCTTATGTGTTCCAACAATTCTATGGAATCCAAAGTGATCTTCCCCAAGGTCGGCTTCTACCAGTTTTTCCATTCGTCTGTAAAGAATTAGCGTTAGTATTTTGCAGCTCTGACTTATTAAACTAATAGTTCGGTAATTTTCACATCTGTCAATACCTGCTTTGTTTTGGATTGGAATTATTATATTCTTCATGAAGTCAGGGAATTTCGCCTGTCTCATACATCTTGCTCACCAGATGGTAGAGTTTTGTCAGAACTGGCTCTCCCAATGCTGTCAGTAGTTCTAATGGAATGTTGTCTACTACCGGGCCCTTGTTTCAACTTAGGTCTTTCACTGCTCTGTCAAACTCTTCACGCAGTATGATATCTCCCATTTCATCTTCATCTATATCCTCTTCCATTTCCCTGTATAGACCCTCTATATACTCCTTCCACCTTTCTGCTTTCCCTTCTTTGCTTAGAACTGGCTTTCCATCTGAGCTCTTGATATTCATGCAAGTGGTTCTCTTTTCTCCAAAGGTATCTTTAATTTTCCTGTAGGCAGTAGGGGTAAGATATTACCCCTTGTGAGATAAGCCTCTACAGCCTTACATTTGCCCTCTAGCCATCCCTGCTTAGCCATTTTGCACTTCCAGTCGATCTCATTTTTGAGATGTTTGTATTCCTTTTTGCCTGCTTGACTTACTGCATTTTTGTATTTTTTCCTTGCATCATTTAAATTCAGTATCTCTTCTGTTACACAAGGACTTCTACTAGCCGTCGTCTTTTTACCTACTTGATCCTCTGCTGCCTTTACTATTACATTCCTCAAAGCTACCCATTCTTCTTCTACTGTATTTCTTTCCCCTATTCCTGTCAATTGTTCCGTTATGCTCTCCCTGAAACTCTGTACAACCACTGGTTCTTTCAGTTTATTCAGGTCCCATTTCCTTAAATTCCCACCTTTTTGCAGTTTCTTCAGTTTTAATCTACAGTTCATTACCAATAGATTGTGGTCAGAGTCCACATCTTCCCCTGGAAATGTCTTACAATTTAAAACCTGGTTCCTAAATCTCTAGCTTACCATTATATAATCTATCTGAAACCTTCTAGTATCTCCAGGGTTCTTCCATGTATACAACCTTCTTTATATATAATAGAGGGAAACATTCCACATGTGAGAAATATACATAAAAAACAAAGATGCTGTGACTTACCAAACGAGAAAGGGCTGGTGGATAGACACAATAAAAAAACACACAAATACACACACAAATTTCAAGCTTTTGCAACCCAATATCGCCGTTCTTGGAGTGTTGAAACCACTCACGGCATGTTCTTTCACTAATAGCGTCCTTGCAATCAAAACGGACAATGGTTTTGTGTCCCAGTAAGTAGTTTCTAAGAAGCCCAATGGGTCACTAAAAGTTCTTTCTCAGTCAAGATATTGTTGCTTTCGTTTTTCTGTACTACAAATATACAATTATTATACAGTAATTCATTTCTAGAACTCTCTTTTCACTATAGTGATTGAGAAGTGAAATTTCTTTAAATGGGATGTGTTTGTTTATGTAAATTGTTTCCTTAATCCTTACTTTGCATCCTACAATATTATAACTGTTTGCTACTGTGTAGTCATACTGTTTTTGATAATTTACTGATAATATTTAGGACACAGCTGTTGCACGTGTCACAACTGCTCATTTAAAAATATCAGTAATAACTGAAATTTATTTGTAAGATAAATTTTATTTGTAAGATAAAGCATATGCGTCATCATATATCATTGTTTACTTTTTTCTTTGATTGGTGGTTGCATTTCACTGCTGTGCAGAACCAGTATCAAATACTTCACTGCTCGTAAACCTATTCTAAATGTGCATCACTAAATAATATTCCTGGTTGTTTCAGGCAAATCCAACATGAATAGGCTTGTTCAATCTCTATAATTCCCCTTCTGTTGGTAATGAACTAAGTATACTGTACTGTAGCAGCAGTCTCCCCCCCCCCTCCCCCCATGAACCATGCCGTTGGTGGGGAGGCTTGCATGCCTTAGCAATACAGGTAGCTGTACCGAAGGTGCAACCACAACGGAGGGGTATCTGTTGAGAGGTCAGACAAACGTGTTGTTCCTGAAGAGGGCAGCAGCCTTTTCAGTAGTTGCAGGGACAACAGTCTGGGTGATTGACTGATCTCGCCTTGTAAACACTAACCAAAATGGCCTTGCTGTGCTGGTACTGCGAATGGCTGAAAGCAAGGGGCAACTACAGACGTAATTTTTCCCGAGGTCATGCAGCTTTACTGTATGGTTAAATGAGGATGGCGTCCTCTTGGGTAAAATATTCCGGAGGTAAAATAGTCCCCCATTTGGATTTCCCGGTGGGGACTACTCAAGAGGATGTCCTTATCAGGAGAAAGAAAACTGGCATTCTACGGATCGGAGTGTGGAATGTCAGATCCCTTAATTGGGCAGGTATGTTAGAAAATTTAAAAAGGGAAATGGACAGGTTAAAGTTAGATATAGTGGGAATTAGAGAAGTTCGGTGACAGAAAGAACAAGACTTTTGGTCAGTTGAATACAGGGCTATAAATACAAAATCAAATATGGGTAATGCAAGAGTAGGTTTAAAAATGAATAGGAAAATAGGAGTTCAGGTAAGCTACTACAAACAGCGTAGCAAATGCATTATTATGGCCAAGATAGACACAAATTTAATAGTCATGGGTGACTGGAATTCGAATGTAGGAAAAGGGAGAGAAGGAAACGTAGTAGGTGAATATGGATTGGGGCTAAGAAATGAAAGAGGAAGCTGCCTGGTAGAATTTTGCACAGAGCACAACTTAATCATAGCTAACACTTGGTTTAAGAATCATGATAGAAGGTTGTATACATGGAAGAACCCTGGAGATACTAAAAGGTATCAGATAGATTATATAATGGTAAGACAGAGATTTAGGAACCAGGTTTTAAATTGTAAGACATTTCCAGGGGCAGATGTGGACTCTGACCACAATCTATTGGTTATGACCTGTAGATTAAAACTGAAGAAACTGCAAAAAGGTGGGAATTTAAGGAGATGGGACCTGGATAAACTGAAAGAACCAGAGGTTGTACAGAGTTTCAGGGAGAGCATAAGGGAACAATTGACAGGAATGGGGGAAAGAAATACAGTAGAAGAAGAATGGGTAGCTTTGAGGGATGAAGTAGTGAAGGCAGCAGAGGATCAAGTAGGTAAAAAGACGAGGGCTAGTAGAAATCCTTGGGTAACAGAAGAAATATTGAATTTAATTGATGAAAGGAGAAAATATAAAAATGCAGTAAATGAAGCAGGCAAAAAGGAATACAAACGTCTCAAAAATGAGATAGACAGGAAGTGCAAAATGGCTAAGCAGGGATGGCTAGAGGACAAATGTAAAGATGTAGAGGCTTATCTCACTAGGGGTAAGATAGATACTGCCTACAGGAAAATTAAAGAGACCTTTGGAGATAAGAGAACCACTTGTATGAACATCAAGAGCTCAGATGGAAACCCAGTTCTAAGCAAAGAAGGGAAAGCAGAAAGGTGGAAGCAGTATATAGAGGGTCTATACAAGGGCGATGCACTTGAGGACAATATTATGGAAATGGAAGAGGATGTAGATGAAGATGAAATGGGAGATACGATACTGCGTGAAGAGTTTGACAGAGCACTGAAAGACCTGAGTCGAAACAAGGCCCCCGGAGTAGACAACATTCCATTGGAACTACTGACGGCCTTGGGAGAGCCAGTCCTGACAAAACTCTACCATCTGGTGAGCAAGATGTATGAAACAGGCGAAATACCCTCAGACTTCAAGAAGAATGTAATAATTCCAATCCCAAAGAAAGCAGGTGTTGACAGATGTGAAAATTACCGAACAATCAGTTTAATAAGTCACAGCTGCAAAGTACTGACACGAATTCTTTACAGACGAATGGAAAAACTAGTAGAAGCCGACCTCGGGGAAGATCAGTTTGGATTCCGTAGAAATGTTGGAACACGCGAGGCAATACTGACCTTACGACTTATCTTAGAAGAAAGATTAAGGAAAGGCAAACCTACGTTTCTAGCATTTGTAGACTTAGAGAAAGCTTTTGACAATGTTGACTGGAATACTCTCTTTCAAATTCTAAAGGTGGCAGGGGTAAAATACAGGGAGCGAAAGGCTATTTACAATTTGTACAGAAACCAGGTGGCAGTTATAAGAGTCGAAGGACACGAAAGGGAAGCAGTGGTTGGGAGGGGAGTGAGACAGGGTTGTAGTCTCTCCCCGATGTTATTCAATCTGTATATTGAGCAAGCAGTGAAGGAAACAAAAGAAAAATTTGGAGTAGGAATTAAAATCCATGGAGAAGAAATAAAAACTTTGAGGTTCGCCGATGACATTGTAATTCTGTCAGAGACAGCAAAGGACTTGGAAGAGCAGTTGATTGGAATGGATGGTGTCTTGAAGGGAGGATATAAGATGAACATCAATAAAAGCAAAACGAGGATAATGGAATGTAGTCGAATTAAGTCGGGTGATGTTGAGGGTATTAGATTAGGAAATGAGACACTTAAAGTAGTAAAGGAGTTTTGCTATTTGGGGAGCAAAATAACAGATGATGGTCGAAGTAGAGAGGATATAAAATATAGACTGGCAATTGCAAGGAAAGCGTTTCTGAGGAAGAGAAATTTGTTAACATCGAGTATAGATTTAAGTGTCAGGAAGTCATTTCTGAAAGTATTTGTATGGAGTGTAGCCATGTATGGAAGTGAAACATGGACGGTAAATAGATTGGACAAGAAGAGAATAGAAGCTTTTGAAATGTGGTGCTACAGAAGAATGCTGAAGATTAGATGGGTAGATCACGTAACTAATGAGGAGGTATTGAATAGGATTGGGGAGAAGAGAAGTTTGTGGCACAACTTGACCAGAAGAAGGGATCGGTTGGTAGGACATGTTCTGAGGCATCAAGGGATCACCAATTTAGTATTGGAGGGCTGCGTGGAGGGTAAAAATCGTAGGGGGAGACCAAGAGACGAATACACTAAGCAGATTCAGAAGGATGTAGGTTGCAGTAGGTACTGGGAGATGAAGAAGCTTGCACAGGATAGAGTAGCATGGAGAGCTGCATCAAGCCAGTCTCAGGACTGAAGACCACAACAACAACAACAGACACAAAGTCCATGACTGCTACAGTAGTACTAATTTATAAGCCAACTAGCTCTGCAGATGATAAAAAAATTGATGAAATGTATGATGAGATAAAAGAAATTATTCAGGTAGTGAAGGGAAACGAAAATTTAATAGTTGTGGGTGACCGGAATTCGAGAGTAGGAAAAGGGGGAGAAGGAAACATAGTAGGTGAATATGGATTGGGGGTAAGAAATGAAAGAGGAAGCCGTCTGGTAGAATTTTGCACAGAGCATATCTTAATCATAGCTAACACTTGGTTTGAGAATTGTAAAAGAAGGTTGAATACATGGAAGAATCTTGGTGATACTAGAAGGTATCAGATAGATTATATAATGGTAAGACAGTGATTTAGGAACCTGATTTTAAATTGTAAGACATTTCCAGGGGCAGATGTGCACTCTGACCACAATCTATTGGTTATGAACTGTCGATTAGAACTGAAGAAACTGCAACTGGATAAACTGACTAAACCAGAGGTTGTACAGAGTTTCAGAGACAGAATAAGGGAACAATTGACAGAAATGGGGGAAAGAAATACAGTAGAAGAAGAATGGGTAGCTCTGAGTGATAAAGTAGTGAAGGCAGCAGAGGATCAAATAGGTAAACAGACGAGGGCTAGTAGAAATCCTTGGGTAACAGAAGCGCTATTGAATTTAATTGATGAAAGGAGAAAATATAAAAATGCAGTAAATGAAGCAGGCAAAAAGGAATACAAATGTCTCAAAAATTTGATCGACAGGAAGTGCAATATGGCTAAGCAGGGATGGCTAGAGGACAAATGAAAGGATGTGGAGGCTTATCTCACTAGGAGCAAGATAGATACTGCCTACAGGAAAATTAAAGATACCTTTGGAGAATAGAGAGCCACTTGTATGAATATCAAGAGCTCAGATGGAAACCCAGTTCTAAGCAATGAAGGGAAACCAGAAAGGTGGAAGGAGTATATAGAGGGTTTATACAAGGGCGATGTACTTGAAGACAATGTTATGGAAGTGGAAGAGGATGTAGATGAAGATGAAATGGGAGATACAATACTGCGTGAAGAGTTTGACAGAGCACTGAAAGACCTAAGTTGAAACAAGGCCCCGGGAGTAGACAACATTCTATTAGAACTACTGACAGCCTTGGGAGAGCCAGTCCTGACAAAACTCTACCATCTGGCGAGCAAGATGTATGAGACAGGCAAAACACCCTCAGACTTTAAGAAGAATATAATAATTCCAATCCCAAAGAAAGCGGGTGTTGACAGATGTGAAAATTTTCGAACTATCAGTGTAATAAGTCATGGCTGCAAAACACTAACATGAATTCTTTACAGACGAATGGAAGCTGACCTCGGGGAGGATCACTTTGGATTCTGTAGAATTGTTGGAACACGTGAGGCAATACTGACCTTACGACTTATCTTAGAAGAAAGATTAAGGAAAGGCAAACCTACGTTTCTAGCATTTGTAGACTTAGAGAAAGCTTTTGACAATGTTGACTGGAATACTCTCTTTCAAATTCTAAAAGTGGCAGTGGTAAAAAACCAGGAGTGAAAGGTTATTTACAATTTGTACAGAAACCAGATGGCAGTTATAAGAGTCGAGGGACAAGAAAGAGAAGCAGTGGTTGGAAAGGGAGTGAGACAGGGTTATAGCCTCTCCCCGATGTTATTCAATCTGTATATTGAGTAAGCAGTAAAGGAAACAAAAGAAAAATTCAGAGTAGGTATTAAAATCCATGGAGAAGAAATAAAAATTTTGAGGTTTTCCGATGAAATTGTAATTCTGTCAGAGACAGCAAAGGTCTTGAAAGAGCAGTTGAATGGAATGGACAGTGTCTTGAAAGGAGGATATAAGATGAACATCAACAAAAGAAAAATGAGGATAACGGAATGTAGTCGAATTAAGTCGGTTGATGCTGAGGGGATTAGATTAGTGAATGAGACATTTAAAGTAGTAAAAGAGTTTTGCTATTTGTGGTGCAAAATAACTGATGATGGTCGAAGTAGGGAGGACATAAAATGTAGACTGGCAATGGCAAGGTAAGCGTTTCTGAAGAAGAGAAATTTATTAACATCGAGTATAGATTTAAGTGTCAGGAAGTCATTTCTGAAAGTATTTGTATGTAGTGTAGCCATGTATGGAAGTGAAACATGGACGATAAATAGTTTGGAATGAGGAGGTATTGAATATAGTTGGGGAGAAGAGGAGTTTGTGGTACAACTTGACAAGAAGAAGGGAACGGTTGGTAGCACATGTTCTGAGGCATCAGGGGATCACAAATTTAGCATTGGAGGGCAGCATGAAGTGTAAAAATCGTAGAGGGAGACCAAGAGATGAATACACTAAGCAGATTCAGAAGGATGTATGTTGCAGTAAGTACTGGGAGATGAAGAAACTTGCACAGGATAGAGTAGCATGAAGAGCTGCATCAAACCAGTCTCAGGACTGAAGACCACAACAACAACAGGGATCAGTCTAATCTATCTCACATAATTAGCAGTTCTTCCTGTCTTAATAAAGATTTCCCCGACCCACTCATATGCTGAGCTCATTATGTATGACAACTTCTGTTAAAGTGATTAGTGATGCAAAATGAGTCAGCACTCATCAGAGAAACAAAAAGTTGTCACTTGTACAGCACAAGTCATAACACTTACCAAATGTTGTTTTGTAACAAAACAGTTATTGAAGTGGCACAAAATTATGACAATACTGTACTGAAAAAGCACATAAAACCACCATGGCATGACAACAACCCAACTGCAGACTAGCAAAAGAAGTTTCTATAATTACAAGTGATAAAATTCAAGGATTATTAGCACATATATCAGGTGTTTCTCCTAAGTGTCGTCAGGCACATTTTCTCTGGTGCTAATGATGATATTTGTAATTTTGCTTTTGCATCTTTCTTTTCACAATCCCCCCCCCAGAGGAAATTCTGCAAGGTTTGCACTTCACTGCTTTGCAGAATCGGTATCAAATACTTCACTGATCATAAACCTATTCTAGATGTTCATCACTAAATAACTAAACTCTTTAAGATCCAGCACTCTCAAATCCCAGGGTATTAAAGGGTTGTGACAAGAGCAGGCTGGGTGTTCATCAGAGATGGAATAAAAAAGGTTGAATTGCCTCTGTGATTTTCAGTGACTGTTTTCTTAATGAACTGAATAGAGAACTGAAGGCCTACTGTGAGAAAAAAATATTCTCCTCCTTGATAATGTTCACAGCCACTCACTATACATTATTGAACCAAATAGTGAAAACACTGAAGTTCTATTTCTGCAACCAATGAACACCGTTGTTTTTTCTAGTAGAGGAATGTAATTTGAATTATGAATTCACCATTAAGATTTTCTAGTGACAGTTTAATATTGTGATGGCAACTGATGTTACTAGATATGCATGAACTGATGTCACTTGAAAATGCAAGAATGGTGTGTGGTGAAAAAAATGCCATATCACTGCTAGAAAAATTGGTGATAAGTTATATCACCATTGCAACAAGAGAAAGTGTGGATATGGCATGCTAGACGGGATTCAATGATGTCAATTAAGAGAATACGTGTGACCACGTAAACTTTCATTCCAGGATCTGAGCAGTGGAGATTTGTCTTTTCATTGAGGACAATAATAAAGAAGGAACAGAAATTGAGGAAGTTCAGCATGTTAGTTAGCTGACAGTGAATGAAGCAGCCAAGGCTTTCAAAATTGACTAGAGCACCATTGGATTCCTTCAATGTAGATGAACCAGAGGTTATTTGGGATTTAGATGGATTTAATGAAAATAATTTTAGTGTATTACTGTGTGTTTCAGTGTTCAATTATAAAGTGTATAATTTTGCATTCAGATGCATTTTGGAAAGACGATAAAAGATTTTTTTGGTAAAAATGCTTAGAAAAAATCTGCTATTTTAAACTTAATATGTCAGTAAGTACCTAAACCACTATTATATGTATGAAATGACTCTCAGTTCGCATGACTTTGCTATATGCAGCAATTTTGTGCGATGTAACTGACATGTATAATGAGATTTACCTGTATATGATGAAGTAGATGCAGAAACAAGTTCCTTCAGCATATGTAAATTTTCAGAATAGTAGTTGAGAACTTATCAACAGCTGTGATTTTTTTCAGTAGTCAGTATAACCACATAAGAATTTGAAAGCTATACGTGAAGCCACATATTTTGCTTACATTGAAGAAAGAGCTGTAATTTACTTTTGCACTTAATTTGTTCTCTGTGGAACTTGAAAAGAATGCCACTTAGTGTTTGTCTTGTGCCTCTGTCACCACCATGATCAGCATTACTGTAAGCTTCAATATAACAGGCTTCATCCTTCTCAAACTTCATGCAATCTGGTATCCTTTCTGGTAATCAACCTTTTCTGCAGCTGTTTGAAAACACTCACCCAACTGTTCATTACATTTAGTTGTTGCATCAGTAGAGCCTATAGCCAATCCATCATCTCTGTAAAACAGAAGTACTAGGATTTAATCATAGGACATACATAGATCTGAATATTTCTCCCATAAATTATATTCGGTAAGAAATTTAATGAGACAGCAGCATTTTCAGGCTTACTTTAAACTGTACAGGTTCTTCAGTAATTTATATACACCTCCTGTACCATCATCAAAGCCTTCTTGTCGATACATGTAAATTTCCTTCTCCAAAATGCATTTGATAAATGTTGCCTTTACATCAAATTGGCTTATACACTAATCATGTTAAATTGCAGTCCTCAGCAGAGCTCTCATCATTTCAAATCTTACATGTGGTTAAATTTGTCAACATAATCTAAACCGAAAATTTTAATTTTGCTATCAATGAAGCCTTATATCAGATCCCTTCATTATTTTCATTTAATTTTGTTTTATTTATCTATTCATAACACATAATTTTACATGCATGGCATCATTAAAAATGTATTTGTGTTAAATCCAAATTATATGTACATTTTTGTATAAGTCACAGCTTGAATCACTTTTTAAAAGTATTGCTAGATCTGCTTTCTTTACCAGTCATGACTGGACATACTGTGCCAAGATTACATACATACATATGAATTAGTTACAATTTTTAAACAGCAAAACTCCAAGTTGAATTAATGATAATGTTATGAAAAGGATTAGACTGTTACTCATCATGCAGCAGAGATGTTGAGTCACAGACAGATACAACAGAAAGACTACAAAACATGTAAGCTTTTGGTCAGAAGGCCTTCTCTTGAGGCAGACAATGTACACACACACACACACACACACACACACACACATGACCACTTGACCACTGTGTCTGGCTGATCTGTTTGTGTGAACTGCATTTGCATGAGTGTGTATGTGTGTTGTAACGGGACATATTAAAGGCTTTACTTTACCAAAGTATGCGATACCCTCCAAATTCAACCAGTTTAACGAGTATTTATGATTATAGAAAAGTTATTGTGTATGTTAACAATGATTTCATAACATGTCTCCATAAACAGTCAGCCCATTAAATTATACTGAATAACTGACCCACACAAAAGTTAATATCACTTGATTACTGATACAGCAAATGTCATCATGTAAAAACATTAAGTTGATCTTAAATAATTAATATGAAGTATGAAAAATAGTGGCCAACTTAGGTATTTTGGATCTCCTTAAATAAAAATCACCCAGTGAAACCTATTTGTTCACTAGGAGCGTTTTCACTCAGTATTCATGTAATCAATCCTATTTTAGACGAAAACCAATGTAATTCTTAATAATTCATGTAATTTACTTATTTATGCAAATTAGAGAAGTCAATTGACAAACTTCTAAAAAACGGCCTTTTTGTAACAAAGAATTATTCTGTCAAGTCAACAAATCTGTCTGTCATTTTAATAACATGTTAAATTATGTCACTTGATGCAAATTAATAACTTTTCTGCACAAATTATGATAACAGATGTACATGTGACTTATAAACTATATCTCTTTTTAGTAGTTCTTTGACAATGTTATAAATAACAGCAGCAAGAAGGGTCGGGGGCGCAGTCGGAATGTCACTTTGGTAAAGTGTGTTTGTGCGTTATTGTTTGAGGTGGATAAACAATGCAAAGAACATGTAAAGGAAGTACTACTTTGTGTTGTGTCATGGTCTTTGGTGGACAGTTGAATTAAGATGGCCACCAAAGTAATAAATATTTGAAGTTTACATATTTGTTGGTTTCACTCGTTCTTTATCATCAAAAGCACATAAAAAACATGGGACCTCATGTTTTTAACCCTAGACAACCAGATTTAGATCCAGCATCAGCATCGAGACACAGCAGTGATCCAGCAAGCAGCAGTGATTGCCACAATGCATTTTAGTGGCACCAACCTAACATCAAGTGCTAACAAGCTCCATAAATGGGAGTGAAATAGTGTGATTATAGCAATTAGCAATATCTACAATTAGCAATATCTACAACTAGGCGACCATTACAGTGTGTATATGTTGCCTATTTCAGAAGAAAGCCTTCTGGCTGAAAGCTTATATGTTTAGTAGTCTTTTTGTTGTTCCTGCCTGTGACCCAATATATCCACTGTATACCGAATAGCAATCTATCCTTTTCATAATATCATTTACAGTTTTTCACAAATTATATATATAACAGATGAAACAGTATTTTTTGTCCTGCTGTGGTCACTATTGAAGAATTCTTCAGTACAATATATTTTGTACTACTTCAGGTCCTGTGCAATTTTCTTTTGAATGGTTCTGGTGAAAGGGATTGTACTTCTCAAGGCAATGAGTTGAACATTTTTAAAGCAACCTCTGTAAAGCTATATCAATGTTCTTCTTGTTGTGGGTGCATGATTAGGTATGTCTTGACTCATGCTGAAAACCCCTTGGCTTTCTTTTACACTGATGAGGCATAAAAACGTCTACTGGCTGAAGATTGTCATTATTCCTAACTGTGTGAATATAGGCTTCCAGTGCTCTAGTCTTTTGCTTGATGCAGTGATTCTGACTGCTTTCTTTTGTAGCATTAATACTCCTTCCAGCCTGCAGCATGTATCCATAACAAAAGGCCATAATTTGTATGGCTATGAAACAGTGTGTAATACACTGTTATAAGGTATGGGTCATTTAGTACACCTTTTAATCTCCTCAGAAGGTATGTTACATGGGAGAGGTTGGAGCACACATACACCTCCTGCTCATTCATTGATAGATTGCTGTCAGTCATAAACCCCAACAGTTTGACAGCCTCCATATTACGTGGTATCCAACATTGCTAAGGCTGCATATCAAACTTTTTTTTTTATTCTTGATGAACATATCTTTGATCTTTTCAAAGAGCACATTTACTGCTTGCAGAACTTGAGCAGCAGCTTTTCCTTTTGCAAAAAAAGTGTCATCAGAAAACTGTAACATGTGGTTTTTACAGTCCAAGTTGTTGACATAGAAAAAGGAACAGGAGTGGTTCTATGATGGGTCCTTGAGTGTGCCATGCTCCAGTGTTTGTTCTTGGAAGATTGTACCATGAAGTCATACTACCTTCTTTTGGTTTTCAAGATAGGATTGAAGAGTAGCCAGCACAACATCTCCAGTATGATAACTCTTTAATTTACTAAGAAATATTTTGTGCACGAAGCAGTCAAATGCCTTCCTTAGTTCAGAGAGTGTCATGCCACACTTTCCATGTCTTCAAATCCTTTCCTTATCTACCTAATTAAGTCCACTGCTGCTGTAACTATTGACTTTCCCTTGTGAAGACCATGATGCATGTCCTGAAAAGGTTTATAATCTTTGAAGTAATTTTGTAGTTGGTGTTTTGTTACAGAAATCATAACTTTAGCTAGGATGGCTATTACGGAAGTTAGTCTGACACTGGGCACTTCACATCCCCTTCTGAGAAGACACCAAAGGATAAATATTTGTTGATTACTCTGGCCAGTGGTTGAAAAAGTGCTGGAGTAATCTTATTCAGAATTGCACACAACATGCCATGGATATCTGCAATCTCTGAATGTTTATGTGTATTCACTATTTTTACAATGTCCTTAGGTTGCATTTCCTCTCAGTTTTTAATAGTGCAATAGCTTACATTTTTTAGACAAACAGATCTAATCCTGAGTCTGGAATTTCATTTTCATATTTTTTACTATACTGATGAAGTACTGATTGAAAGCATCAGGGCTATAGGAATATAAGGCAGAGGTAGGCTTCTTCCTGCACTCATGTACTGGATTCTGAGCTGTTTTGCGTGGATTATGAGCCTGTTTAATGAACTTCTCATTGTATTTCTTCTTTTCATCCCCCACTCCCTTTCTGTAAACCCTCTTAGCTCTTAAGTAGTTACAATGAAGCAGGTATTCAGTTGGTAAATCTAATGCTGCATTCATGTGTTCCCTTAATATTAATACAGTGCTTTTAAATTTATCTAGCTCAAGTGTATACCACATCATCGCTTTAACAGGTTTCTTCCTTCCTTGTAATATCCCTGCAGGATACTTAATGAGGATTATTGGGAACATGTCATAAAAATTTGTTTTTAAGGTTTGGAACATACATTCAAATGAGACACTGGCCCCCATTTCTGCAGTTTTCTGCTGCCAATCCACACCACACAGTGCTGCTTTAAAATCATTTTATCTCTCTTCTTTAATAACCTTTCTGCTGAATTTGTAGCTTGGGTGCCATAAGCTTGGTTGTAATTTACTCTTACTCTTCTTGCTGAGTTCCATCACTAATGCACTGTAATCTGCAATCATTGGTTCAACTACACTGATATTGTAATGCAAAATGTTTAAGTCGGTGATAATCATGTCTAGAGAGATATTATCCCTTAGTGGGAATTTGTTTACCACAAGCAGCCCATAGCTGTTTATTAAGTTCATGAAGACTCTCTCTTTATTTCCATCACCTATATGAATGGTGAAGTCACCACACAATGCAATTTTAAATTTAAGGCATGTAACATAAGACAAACAGTTCTCCATCCATACAGTAAAGTTTCAAAAATTATCACATGGTGACTAGTAAACACAGATAACAATGAGAGCAATATAGTTAGCACTAGTAAAGCCAGTTTGAGATCCAAGTCCGTGCAAAAGTTTTTTAAATTAATTTCCTATGCACTAAGATTTTTGTTTGCAAACACAGATACACAACCATGAATTGCAGTAGCTTGATACCATGCATTTACCACATCTAAATAATAAATAGACCTGCAATAGCCACCTTCTGCTTCAACCAACCAGTGCTTGCTGATACTTAAAACATCCAGTTCCACTTCTTTTACTTCTTAAACATTTGAAAGTCTATTTTGTGCATAATGTCATGGTTGTGAATTTTCATGTTCCTATTTGAGACCTCATTATCTTCTGTCACTATGTAAAGATCCTTCCATTATTGTTTATTGTGAAATTATTAAAAACTGGAGTCTTTGCACATGAGTGACAATCACTTTGGTGGCAATGTTTGTTAACAAAGTTCAAGAGTGCTTTCTTTACACATGCTGTTAATTATGTACTTAACTTGCAAATAGCTTCTGTGTCCAACTATCTTCATGGTTGAATAGTATAGGTCTTGGGATTCATAAGTGACAAGATTGAAGCATAATTACATCTTTGCAGAAATTAATATTTTATTACCATTTAACATATTCATTCCACCATCACAAACACGGTCCAGAATCACAAGGAAAATACAATCTCAGAACACACATAAAAGACAAGAAGTGATCCATTGTCTTCTTAACAGTACAAATCAATGACCTACACATCATATACACTCTCACAGATGTAAAACGTGACTCAGTGTGAGAGTGTGTGTGATGCCTTTGGCACAAGACAGATAGTGTTATGAACTGTGAGTTGCTCTTGAAAACTACCATGAAGTTCTATAGATCAACTTACTATCTAGATAATTTCTGCTTTCTATTACTAACATAATTTCATGTAAACAGCCATAATTCACAAACAAAATTATTTTAGATAATTTGATAATGACAAGCACTGACAGAAAAAGGTTAATATTTCTAAAGTTACTGACTTCATGTTTTGTTATAAATTTGATCTAATATTGATTGTTATATCAATAAAAATTTATGATAGTAATATGTTTCTTGAACACTATCAAAACAGCTGTGCAAAATAAGAATAGTGATAATATTTTACATTCTTTTCCTATTATTTTTTGAAAAACTAATTTTCTTGGTATAACATCATGGTGTAAGTAACTACTGATGTATAAACAGAAAAATATGTTTGCAGCAAAATTTCCCCAGAGTACTAGAAAAGTTTGTAAATGTCCAAAATTGTGAACAAAATACTTTACAGATAAAAAGAAGTTCAAACATGGCCAAAACCCAAGTGGTATCATAGATTTAAGTTGGGAGCAAGAAATTCTAACATGGCTTGATTTATTACAACCAACATACTTGGTTTCTAGCATGTACATGGCATAACTTGTGAGAATATTGAATTTAGTGAATAGGTTTTTGCAAGATATTCCTTGTTTCAATTTTGATATGGCCCTCAAGGCTGCCTTTGTATTATTAAAACCATTTTAATGTTAGGGTGGGAAGTCTCACCCCACAGCACTGTTCCATAATACAAGGAAGGGTATACTAATCCAAAATATACAGCCCTCAGGCTTTGGTGTTGTAATGATCTCCATAATACATAGATTTTTTTCCCAAAAATTGACAACTTTCTGCTTTCATGAAAAGACAGTCGTCTATGTACAAACACAAAAATTTACATTCTGAACGGGTTTTTGACAGAATTTCATCAATCACAATATTTTGCCTCAGTGTAAAGTGTGTAATACTTGTTTTTTGTATGTTTACTTTCAAGCTCTCTCTTTCAATCTTAGGAAATTATAATCTATTTATAAATCATCTAGATGCTCTTTTGTGTTATTTAACAGGAAGAAACAAAGAAATTTTGATTGCTGGTGACTTTAATACAGATTTTCTAATGCAATCTTCCAGTAAACATTTACTGCAGTTAGTAATGTTGTCTTTCCATCTAACCCACACTGTAAACTTTCCAACTAGGATCACTAAATCCTCAAGGACAGCCTTTGATAAAATTTTTATAGACAAATCAAAGGAACAAAAATTATATCATAAAACCTGTAATAAATGGACTATCAGATCATGACATGCAGCTCCTTGTTTTAGATGTAAATTCTAGGAAGATTATCAGGACTGCCAAATCTGAGTACAGGAGAGTAGTCAATCAATCAAAAATTCAGTGTTTTAGAAAACTACTCAAAGATGTGAACTGGAAAGATGTTTATAGTGCTCATGACATGAATGAAAAACGTAACACATTCATGAACAATGTCAGTACCATGTTTGAAAACTGTTTTCCTCTAAAAGTTACTCAAATTAAACAAAAGTCTATAATAAAACCATGGATTACACAAGGAATAAAGATTTCCTGTAAGACAAAAAGGAAAATGTATCTGTCAACCAAGAATATCTCCAATGCTTCAGGTACATGAATATGTCACTCACGTCACCAAAAGAAATAACTTCCATAATAAAATCTTTAAAAACAAAGCATTCTAGTGGTTACGATGAAATATCAACAAAGTTAATTAAGGCATGTTCTTGTGAGTTTAGTACAATTCTAAGTTACTTGTGTAACCAGTCAATTATAACTGGGACATTTCCTGACTGGCTAAGATATGCAGATGTTAAGTCTCTATTCAAGAAAGGGGATATAGAGATACCATCAAACTACAGACCGATTTCACTTTTGCCAGCATTCTCAAAAATTTTAGAAAAAGCAATGTACAGGCAGCTTCTCAACCATCTGACCACAAATAACATATTATCAAGAACACAGTTTGGATTTCTGAAGGATTCTGATATTGAGAAGTGAAAATGTACTTAATGCATTAAATAACAAATTACAAGCAGCAGGTATTTTCTGAGATTTGTCAAAGGCATTTGATTGTGTGAACCACTACATCCTTTTAAATAAATTAGAATTCTATGGTGTCACGGGCAGTGCTGCAAAATGGTTCAAGTCATACCTTGCTAACATGTCAGTGCAAGGGACTAGTGAATTATGTCATCAGTCATCATCAGAATGGGAAGAAATTACATGTGGTTTCCCAGAAGGATCCATCTTAGGGCCAGTGCTTTTTCTTGTGTACATTAATGATCTCTCATCAGTTACACTGCCAGAAGCAGAGTTCGTTTTGTTTGCAGTTGCCACAAGTATTGCAATAAATAGTATGTCGAGTGTAGTTCTAGAAAGATCTGCTAATAATATTTTCATGAATATTAATAAATGGTCTAAATCCAACTCTCTGACGTTAAACTTCGAAAAGACTCACTATAAGTAATTCAGAACCTGTAAGAGGTTTCCAACCAGCATATGCATAAAGTATGAAGACGAGCAGATAGAAGAGGTTGACAATCTCAAATTCCTGAGATTACAACTTGATAATAAATTCATTTGGGAGGAGCACACCACAGAACTGCAGAAACACCTTAACAAATCTGTATTTGCAATTCGAGTGTTAGCAGACATAGGCAACATAAAAATGAAAAAGCTTGCATACTTTGCCTACTTTCATTCCATAATGTCATATGGTATAATATTTTGGGGTAACTCTTCAAGCCAAACAACAGTTTTCAGAGTCCAAAAGTGTGTAATACATATTATTTGTGGAGTAAATTCACGGTTGTCCTGTAGAAACCTCTTCAAAGAACTGGGTATACTAACTACTGCCTCTCAGTATATTTACTCCTTAATGAAATTTGTCCTAAATAATATAACTCTTTTTCCAACAAACAGCTCAGTTCATACATACAATACCAGGAACAAAAATGATCTGCAAAAGGACTTAAAAGCACTTACTTTAGTTCAAAAAGGGGTCCACTACTCAGGAACACTCATCTTCAATCATTTGCCAGCAAACATAAAAAATTTAGTTGCAAATAAAGATCAGTTTAAAAGGAGCCTGAAAGACTTACTGGTGGCCAACTCCTTCTACTCCATTGACGAATTTTTTAATAGAAACAAATGATGCATTGTATATATTCATACTATTAGTATTGTTATTTCAGATTTAAAAAAAAAAAAAAAAAAAAAAAATTGGCATGTTCCACATCCACAAGGATCTCCTCAGCACTGATCTATGAAACGAAAAACTAATCTAATCTAATCTTCAAAGTGAGCTCTAGCCTTTTCAATCAAGTTTTGAATCCGTTGAATTAAGCTTCACTCCCTGTTTATACAACAGACACCAGATGTGTCTTCAGCACATACATAGTGATCAAATACTTATTATCTAGAGGATTTATGAAATAATTTACATTACATATGTTATTTACATGACACATAGAATGGCACCCTGAGGAACAGCAATGTGTATGTTTCTTATTATTGGTCGTCTCATCTCCAGTATTTCTCTATTATCATATATAATTTCTGTACACCATTTTTTAGCTTTTAAGTATGTTTCCAGCAATTGTATGAATTTTTCAGTGACACCATTCATCACAGTTCTTAATAAGGACACACCATGATGTACTCTGTCGAAAGCTTTTGAGGGACCTAGAATTCCTGCTGCTGATTGAGCTTTCTCAGTAATTTTTTCAAGTACATAATGGACAACTTCTACTGCTGCTGACTTCCTCTTCTGAATATATGCTGGAAGTCACCTAATATGTCAGCACTGTTGAAGTAGTCCATGAACCCTTTTAATTCTCAATCAGTTTGCTAAATCTTAGGGTTAAGGCAGTTGGTCTATACTTCTGAACATGCTTTGTTCCCCTTTTTAGCGTGTTTGACTATAGCTAGTTTTAACTTGTCAGGGAATACACAGTCTTTGAGGATACAGTTTAGTAGATGAACAAGTGGTTTCACTAGTTTATGGCTGCTTTTCTTCATTGGAGAAATTCCATTTAGTCCCATGGATGTTTTGTTTCCAAGGCTGTCAATAAGCTGCAGTATATCTTCCATACTTTGCCAGTGTTATGATGTGTTACGTAACTACTGTGTTTGCTACTACAATGTAACTCATTTTTGGTACCTTTGTATGTATCTGAAACAAGAATATGTATTAAGCATTGTAGTCACCTGCTTAAGGTTTATGTTATTTGTAAGTTACTCATATGCTAATTATATCTATGCCTTATATATAGTGTCTGGAATATTAATATTATTTTATGTACTGACGAAGCCTATTTCATCTTGCATGATCAATTGCTAATAAAGAATCTTGAATCTTGAATCTTGAATCTTGAATCTTACTGCAATTCTGTTTGTGAGTGGACTCAGATATATGCTGGGTATCCAGTTTCATGCAGAAATCATTTTTTACAGTACTGTACCAAGAAAGTAATTATTAAAAATATTACTAACTAGAGAGGTACATAAATGACATCATTATCTATAGTTAATTCTACATTATTAATTCTAGTTTCTGTTATGGTGTTTCCAATTTCATTTACAACTGACCAGCAGAACTTAGAAACATTATCTGAGCTTCATATCTGTTTGCTAAGTCTTTCTGCTCTTAATCTCCTTACTTCTTTGCGGTACTGCTTTTTGTACTGGTTGCACAGAGCTTTATGTAACTCAGAGTTTGTCAGTCTGTGCAAGCTATACATATTTTCCATTTTTTCTTTCAGATCTTTTGTTTCAACATCTCATGGCACAGATTTTGATTTTAAAGGTGGATTTGTCTGAATTCTCGCTATTTTTAATAGGATGGTACAATTTATGTATCCAGTCAAAAGTTCTAAGAACATGTTCTATTTATTTTTGACCTCAGTGGTAGTAATAACTGATTCCCAAGGTTCCCTACTTAAACTGTGTCTTAGCTTAGCAATGTTGTTTGTGGATAGTATTATCTTGTCCTCATACATTTTATGGATTTGAATTTGGTATTAGATTTTAGCACAAGTGTCTGCCCTAAATGATGTGGGAGGTGACCTTTTACAATGTCCTCTGAGGTGATGCGGTCATAATTTGTTATCACATGATCTATTGAACTATTATGTGTGTTATCTTTTTCTTAGTAAGTATTAGTCCTAGTAGATATTTAGTCCCATAAGATAAAGTACAATCTGTAAAAGTTTGCTTTCCTGGAAGTGTTGATGTTCAGATCTCCAAGTATGATGAGATTTACATTTCTACCAACTGACATTAATTTACTCAAAACTCCATCAAGTGATTCCTGAAAAGCATCAAAATTCCAAAAAGGGATCTATAAATACACACGACAAAGAAAGGGACAGTGCAAAATGTGAATATGAGAACTGCAACTTCAAAATCTTTGCAAACACAGAACTTGTTTGCCCAAAGCACTCTTTCTATGCAGATTAAAAACACACATTTACTTCAATAAATGGCAACATCACCACTTTATTACATGTTTTACTGTAGAATGTCATTATGTTAAAGCCTTTTAATTTGAAATAATGAATATTATCTACTGATTTCTGGTGTTTTGTAACAACAACGACATCTGGAGCCTTAATCTAATGTGAATTTAAGTGTTTGTAGGGCACAGGCTTATATGAGTAACATACACTGGCATTAACTTCCAACTGTGCCATACATTTGTTCAGTATTGTTAATGTTGGGACAAATCTAGTTGAAATTCACCTCTTTCACTAGTTTTCCAGTGAATGAGTATTTAGGGTGATATCCAGTTTTCACAGGCACTTTCTTTCATTATTTTGTCAACATTACATAACAGCAACTCCAGGCTGTTGACCACTGATAATGCAGTCAATGGCAATAGGCCCTCTAATGAATGAATGAATTAGTTTTAGTAACCTATCATGCAAGGAAAATGATAAAATTGGTGATTGTCAATTCTGGGACATTTCTGTTTTTTCCCTTATAAACAGTCTGTAGAACCTGCACCTTTAGAGCCAGTACTTGAACAATACAAAATATATGATACGTCTATATCAGTTCCTTCACAGGTCAATTGCACTAGCACATGGAGTTGCTTGTCCTCCTTATGGTGAGAGGGCACATGTGGCAATTTGGCAGAGTAGTAAGCATCCCACAAGTGTGAAACTGGGTCTTGTCTGGGGAATAGTGAGTAGAGTGTATGCTGGATGGGAGGAAGTTAGTGCACTGAAAGCTGAAGTTGCACTCTCATCCTCAATGTCTGCTCAACATAAGGAATGCACCACATAATATGGTCAAGTTAAGTTTCTTCAAGTTCACTGAGCTCTTGAGGTGGTGTTAGAGCATTGCGTATTAGTGATGAATGACAGACCACTATTTTGAGCCTTTGATTAAAGCACGATTTTGCACATTGCACTTAGCAAATATCTGAATGTCTAGTACTAGTGTGTGCTCTATCAGTAGTGAGCTGTAAATACTCCTTCTATTGATCTGCTGTTGACCAAAGTCATTGTGATTTGTTTAACTGTAAATCCTGCTCACTGTCAGTTGTAGGCATTTGTTCGCCTGAGCAAGGAAATAGTTTTAATACTTGTGTAATTAACTTGCTTTATTATGTGTAAATTAACCATAGATAATGATGAGACTCAAATGTCTCAAGGAAAATTTACACTGAAGTGCCAAAACAAATAGTATAGGCATGCGTATTCAGATACAGAGATATGTAAACAGGTAGAATATGGCACTTCAGTTGGAAACATGTATATAAGACAAGGGGTGTCTGGTGCAATTTTAGATCAGTTACTGCTGCTGCAATGGCAGGTTATCAAGATTTAAATTAGTTTGAACATGGCATTATAGTTGGTGCATGAGCGATGGGGCACAGCATCTTTGAGGTAATGATGAAGTGGAGATCTTCCCATGCGACCATTTCATGAGTGTACCATGAATATGAGGAATCCAGTAAAACATCAAGTCTCTGACATTGCTGTGGCCAGAAAAAGATCCTGCAAGAATGGGAGCAACAATGTCTGCAGAGGATCAGTCAATGTGACAGAAGTGCAACCCTTCTGCAATTTTTCTGCAGATTTCAATGCTGGCCCATCAACAAGTGTCAGCATGCAAACCATCAATGGACACCATCAATATGGGCTTTCAGAGCAGAAGGCCTACTTGCATACCCTTGATGACTGCATGACACAAAGCTTTATGCCTCGCCTGGGCCTGCCAACATGGACACTGGACTGTTGATGACTGGAAGTATGTTGCCTGGTGAGACGAGTCTTGTGTCAGATTGTATCAAGCGGCTATGGAGATAACCTTGTGAATCCATGGACCCTGCATGTCAGCAGGGGATTATTCAAGTTGGTGGAAGCTCTGTAATGGTGTGGGGCACGTGCAGTTCGAGTTATATGAGTCCCTGATATGTCTAGATATGACTCTGATGGGAGACATGTGGGCAAGTATCTACTGATGTCCACTGTGCATTCTGACAGACTTGGGAAAATCCAGTAGGACAATGTGACACCCCACATCTCCAGAATTGCTACAGAGTGGCTAAAGGAACACTCTTGTGTTTAAACACTTCCAATGGCCACCAACATGAACATTATTGAGCATATTTGGAATGCCTTGCAACATGTTGTTGAGAAGAGGTCTCCACCTCCTTGTACTCTTATGGATTTATGGACAGACTTGCAGGATTCATGGTGTCAGTTCCCTCCAGAACTACTTCAGACATTAGTTGTGTCCATGTCACATCATCTTGCAGCACTTCTGCCTGTTCATAGGTGCCCTACCCTATATTAGGCAGGTGTACCAGTTTCATTGGATCTTCAGTGTAATTATATGTGAAAATTAATTATGCACTCTCTGTTGTACAAGACCTTTAGCATTTGTGAGCATTAAATTATTTTGACACACTGGCACACAACAAAAGTGATTGTTGGAAATTGTTACTTTGGCCAGACTTGACAGAGCAGACATCATTTTCCTAAACATGTACCCCTGGATGAATATTGGTAGAGCTGGGTAAAACACAGTGTGGATTTGAGTTCACCAGAATACTTTATGTATGAATATTGTTATTATCCTGTTAATTGTATTTTTTTATTAATGCTGTTAATCACTAGAAGTTTTGATCAATATTCAGTCTGTTAAGTGGCAGAACTTGGTTAAACAGTGGAAAGTAAATCATGGACGTGCCCTATTACCCTAATTTATCTACTGACCAGCTTGGTAATTTAAAATTTGTGTTTTTACTATAAGTAACTGCTATATTAATAAACAGAGAATCTAGGAAAGCAAAAGAAAATTACCTCAACAGCATTTGTAAAGAGGTGGAGGAAAACATGGTTAAAGGAAAAACTGACTTGGCCTACAGAACAATAAAACAAAACTTTGCTAAACGGAAAGTAAAATCTTCAGGAACTATAAAGAACAAAGAGGGCAAGGTACTATTTGGATATGACACGCTGAAGAGATGGCAAGAATACATTGAAGAGCTATATCAAGGAGACCCTCTAACAGATAATATGATAGAATTAAGCGAAGAAGTAGAGAAAGAAGAACTAGGGGACACAATTCTGAAAGATGAATTTGAAAAAGCACTAAAAGAACTACCAGATAAGAAAGCGGCAGGTGTTGATGATATACCTTCTGAACTAATTAAGAAATCAGGAGACAAAATGAAAGCTACATTACTGCAACTCATACAGAAAATATACAAAACAGGTGAAGTTCCTGAAGACTATCAGAAATGCATCATATTCCCCATACCTAAGAAAGCATCTACTATGGACTGTGAAAACCATCGAACACTCAGTCTTCTTTCACACGCATCAAAAATTCTAATAAGAATAATTTTGAAAAGAGTTGAAAACCAATTGAATAGCACTCTAAGTGAAGACCAATTCGGCTTTAGAAGCGGTGTAGGGACGAGGGAAGCAATCTTATCTTTAAGACTAATAATTGAGAAACAAATTTCCAAAAACAAACAAGTATTTATAGCCTTCGTAGACCTCGAAAAGGCATTTGACAATGTTGTATGGCCAGAAATGTTTAGAATTCTGAAGAAGGCTGGTCTGAAATATAATGATAGAAGGATAATCTTTAAAATATACCAAAATGAAACAGCCTTAGTTAAGAAGGAAAACAAAGAAGAAACAGCAAGAATAAGGAAAGGAGTGAGACAGGGATGCCCACTATCTCCAGTAATTTTCAACGCATATATCCAAGAAGCAATAGACAAAATAAGAGAGAATATTGAAGTAGGAATAAAACTTAACGGAATGAAAATAGATATGTTGCGATATGCAGATGATATCGCCATAATTACAGAAAGGAAAGAAGATTTAGAAGCCGCACTCAATGAAATGGAAAACACCTTAAAAGAACAGTATGGAATGAAAATAAATAAGAAAAAGACTAAAGTGATGGTGAGTGGCGCCCTGAACTACAATGAACCCATACGAATAACAATAAAGGGAGAGAAACTAGGGCAGGTTACAGAATTTAACTACTTAGGTAGCAAAATAACAGCAGATGGAAGGAGCAAAAGTGACATTAAAAACAGAATACAACTTGCCAAAATAGCATTCAATGGAAAAAGAAACTTACTGACGAGTAGAAATGTTAGTTTAGACGTAAGAAAGAGAGTCATGAAAACCTATGTGTGGAGTACAGCCCTTTACGGATGTGAAACTTGGACTTGTGGAAAAGAAGAAAAGAGAAGATTAGAGGCATTCGAAATGTGGTGCTACCGGAGAATGGAAAAAATCAGCTGGCGAGACAAGGCTACAAACGAAGATGTCCTCAGAAGAGTGAAAGAAAACAGATCTCTTTGGCGAAATATACAGAAAAGAAGAATAACCTTCATAGGTCACATTTTACGGCATAACAATTTCATTAAGAGAATATTAGAAGGAATCATTGAAGGAAGAACTCGCCGAGGACGACCTAGATTAACCTACATTCAACAAGTAATAAATGACATCGGGTGCCAGACCTATGCAGATATGAAGAAGAAAGTTGACAAAAGAACGGAATGGCGTGCTGCTGCCAACCAACCTGTGGGTTGATAACCGAAGAAGAAGAAGAACTGCTTATCTCTTGAGGTACAGTTCAGATACTTGGACTTTCACTTTATGTGAGTAAAAGCTGTGTAATTCCATACCTGCTAGCTATTTAAGTTCTTAACTATTAAGGGCCAAAGCCCAGTGTGCCTTCTTGTTTGCAACTATTTCTTATTAATTGTTTGAGGGTAAACCTGTTATTCTGTTTCAAGGTTTGTTTTGAATATATGAACATCATGTGGGATGGTCATTGTAATACCAATGTAAGCAAAATTTTTACCTTGTGCATTTGCCAAAATAAATATTTAATAAAAGGCTCAATGAGTTACAACTCAAGGACCCCCATATTCAAGCGAACCTGCTTCATGGTTAACCAATGCCTACTCTTGTTGTATGGTACCCCATTCCTAGATAGAGTTCAGTTTGCTAATGGATATGGTAACTGATAATGTTTCAGTATTTAGATGTAGTACTACCCAGGTTGTTCAACTTTCAGCTCAGCTAAATAATCGATGGGTCAAGCCACACTCTTTCTGGAGTTGAAACAATGAACAATAAGAGTTGAATTACCTTTCGTTATTAAAAGTAACTGAAATAGAACAATACTAGAAGGAATCTGAAATTGAAAAAGGACAAAGATAAACAAATACTGACATTTCTTGTGGCTGTAGTGCACATGAAGAAGCAAAGTAGGGCAAAGTGATGCCAGCAATTGGGCAGTGACTGTAAAAATAGTTTAGAAGTTTTGACTTTGAATCTGAAGTGTATTCATTAGTGTATCTCTCTGCTGCATTTTGTAGTTTATCGTGTGAAGCATTCAGCATTCATTTAAGATTTGTGCCCTGAAATATACCCTAAAATGAGTAATGTAGAAGAGGTTTAGAGCTTTTTGACCAAGTGGACAGAACAGCATAACCAGGAAAGTGAAAGGGAAAGACAAGATGAAAGGTAGGGAGATGGAGAAGGAGGGACAGGAAGAGAGGATATAATTTTTTAAATAATTGATGAATTTCGAGGACAAATGAACAAAAGTACAAAAGAATGAACTGGCAGTTAACAACAATAGACAAAAAAGTGGTAATATTGAATACTTCAGTAGCAGATTTGCTTGTCAAGGAAGACGAGGATTGGGAACAGATTAGAAACTTCCAAAAGAAAACAAAAGTAACAAAGTAAAAGTCTCAAAAGGGGGTTATAGTCCTTAGATGCAAAGATAAATAAAAATATTGCTGAAGTGAAAACTTGGGAATTTTGAAAATGAGAATGTGTTTATTGTCTGTGGATAACTTCAGCACCACAAGTGGTGGTGGAGCCTGGAACCAATATCAGTGTTAGTCAGTTGATGTATGTAGGTAGTTCTAATTCAGAAAGTATGAATTCAGAAGGGAAATGTGATTGGTGGGAGGTGTTTCACTTTGAATTGTGTTGAAGTATCACACAAAAATTTCCTGTCTTTGACCTTCAAGGTAAAACTCTTCTGGTTTTATGTATGCGAACTTTTGAAGGTACTTTGCCTATTTCATGGTCATCTAGAAGAAAAATAAAATATGTAATTAACCATTTAGAAGGAAGTGGATGGTAATGGGCAGTATTAAATGTGGAGAGACTTCATTCTTGTGAACAATTTGAGAGGGAGTTCAAAGCAAAATTTTGGTAATCAGAGGTACAGAAAGATTTAAGACCACAGCTGTTAGTACCTGAGGTTTACACTGAATCATGTGGCTGATACAGGAACTTTGTAGAATACAACATGAATCGAGCCAAATATCCAAATGAAAGAACTGACGAACCACATTAATTGAAATGTGAGGCCTTTTTTGAAAGTTCACTGACTAGTTCTACTGATGAGTACCAGTGGTCACCTGTAGTGTTTCTCTGAGTGTTTTCAATAGGTTTCACTGATCGAAGAACACCCTATGTGAGAATACTGTGACCTTTCTCATAGTTTGAAAGGGTGTGAACACTTCTGGCTTTCCCAGAATAAATGTACACATTATACAACTAATTTGTGTGAGCATCAGTCAAGCATTGAATTTTCAAGCCATATTTTGGTGGTTTGTTTGGCCTGTACATTCTAGACCCACATCTTCCATGTAAAGCTATAAACATTTCATTGACACACACTGTTGCACCTACTGAATAGCAAAATGAGAGATGCAGAAAGATATGTAAAATTGCTACTGACTTGTCTACTTTCTACTACGGGGATGTCAAATCAAAAAGCAGGTAATAAAAGCAGAAAGCTTTCTTTACTAACAGTTCACCTGAAAACATCTCTGCCTGTTCCACTTGCTGCAAACAAGATGTAAATCAGTTTGTTCTCCAATTTGAAAATGGCTGAATACATTAACAGACCAATTAATGTCTTCATTTCAAAGACATTAACATCTTGTAGATAGGACAAGTGATCATTTGCCTAATGTGCTCTAAGCTTAGACATTTTCAGGTCTGTCCATAGAAAGACTTTGTCTAGAATATCTTGGGTAAAGAACAGTTTCAATACCTCCAAATAGTAGGGTTGTTTCCGAGACTTTTTGCCATCTGCCTTAGTCCATGAAGCTGCAAGACGATATTTTGTTGCCTTGTTCTTACTTTAGCTAGAGGCCGGGCTGCTGTTTTCTCCATGAAAACATCTGTTCTTACTGAAGGAGTAACATTTCTCCATTATAATCTGCTGTCACATCTTGGGCTTTCAGCTTCTTGCTCTGAATTAGTGCCATGATCACTAAATATCTTGGTTAAGTCCCACAGTGTTCAGAGCCATTTTGAACTAAATATCTCAAAATCAGGGTCAGTACCAGTCTCATCAAAATCTTCACCCAAGGATTCACTGAGATGTTCTTGAACATCCACATCTGCCTTATGTAAAATGCAATGCATAGAAGGTCCAACTTCCCTTACCATGGAGAAAAGGTAGCAATCAACAGAACAATGGCATGCAAATACTGTCTTTAAGACCTCTCAAGACCCCTAAACAATAAACAAAGAGCAGCAACAATGCAAGAGATCTGGCATGTGTAGCTTGCCATCTAATAGGAAGGTACATGGAAGAGTCCATTTTGCTTCACAGAGGTGTATGAAATAGCATGAGACAAAAAATCGAAGTGCTCTGAAAGAGACAGTCCATAGTAGTTAAGGGTTAAGACAACAAGGAAAGTACTGGAGACATTTTTCCATAAAAATACCCCCAACTAAAAAAAAATCAGCACCATCTAGAAGATGTAAGATCTGTTACAAAAGAGGACATTCTGGAGAATCCTGATTTGAGTGCGAAGAGTGCAAGATTTGCCTACACATAGATAAGTGCTATAAGCTTTATCACACTCATAAAACTATGAGGTTCACAGTGTAGTAGAGAAATACAATAAATAGACTGCTCTAATATAGCTTACAATATATTGTTGTAAAAATGGGGAAAATTACTGAAAAATATGTATACTGCTGTGTCACAATGTCAATAAAAAAAAGTCTATGCTGATGGGTTAGCTGTCTTCTACGCATTCCACCAAGTGTTATTAATTACACATAAATCATATCATTAATCAATTTAAGTAGGCCAGCATTTATAGCTCTTAATACACTAACACTACCTGGAATATGCCTGTGTTAACTCCTATGTTGGATAAAATTAAAAATGCTCCCAGTGCTCAAGATAAAACACAGCCATGACACAAGGAAATGGAACCTGTTCCATGTGCCCACATATAATGTCATGAAATATAAATGTAGGGCCAAAATCCCTAGAGAAACTTCCTTTGAACATTGGAGAGATAAACAAGAAAATTATTTTCAAAAAATTACTCAACATTTTTTATAGATAAATGTTACTATAGTATGAAGGTTTTATGTGCACTACAGCTTAAGACAAACTGCAATGCAATTACTATATATCAAAGAAATGTATCTTACATTTACAAGTACATAGATGATAAAAGATGCAAACAAAATTGTAATTTAACATGAAGCAGGCCTGGAATATTTTTTTTTTTAAATCATAATTTGCTAAAAGCTTAGTAACAATGTATATTTATCAGAGTATGTAATACAATTTGACCTGATCCATACAATGTATTTTGTCTATGGATCCAATAAATAATGAAATAAAACTACTGTATTTACTCGAATCTAAGCCGCACATTTTTTTCCAGTTTTTGCAATCCAAAAAACCCCCTGCGGCTTAGAATCGATGCAAAGTAAGTGGAAGTTCTAAACAATGTTGGTAGGTGCCGCCACAACTAACTTCTGCCATTGAATATATGTAGCGCTACACAGGCATGCTTTACAGGCACAAAGGTAAATACAGGCGCCAAAACCTCTACGTCAGTAAATAAATAAAAAAAAAAAAGGTGGAAGACAAGCTTTTTTCTCCGCCTCAAGTTTCGACCACTGCATTTTCATACACTATCCAATGAAGTAAATAGAAATTCCGTATTGTTCATCTTCGGATGTAGCAGCATTTCAATGTACTACGAAAATCCAACTGGCAAGACTGTTTGGGATATTTGTCAATATGGCCAACTCTACGTTCTGAATTTTTTCCTAGATGGTTGCTAATAGGAACTTTTACGAATCACATGCAGTATTCTCTTCACCATAAGAATAATATGAATATAAAAATTTTGCCATGTATTCTTTCATGTTTGCTGCTATCTCATTTAAATCGTGTCTGCCTAATAAACTATGAAACTAGAGTGAGACAACAGCAAACGCGGAAGAATATACATATCATGTCATGTTTATATTCATATTATTCTTATGCCTAATAGTGATACAGTCTGAAAGGAAGCACGGCAATTGATTAGATTTTTGAATCTAAGATGACTCTAATTTCTGTGCAGAATGTAATGTACTAAAGAGGCGTCTGCAAAGATTTTCAAATGGAGAAAAATTTTCACTAAACTCTCGTTCAGAACATCTTCTATCATATGCAGTCTATTATTTGGTTCTTGTTGATCATTATCAAAGAAAGCAGCAGTGTAAGTAACGACAAATAGCAGTCTCTTCCCATTGTTTTGCTAATGAGATGATGGTACCTGTATAAATATGGATGGAGCACCTGACGCATAGCAATGGCTACCTGGTAAAGCTTAACTGCTAAGCTTACAACTCAAACCAAACTATTGTAGCTGTATCATCATTCATTTGACCTAAATTGTGTCTCATATAACAATGGACCAACTTTGTTTCGATTTGGAGGTGCAGCCTGAAACTTTTCTCTCCCCTTGAATTTCAAGTCTCAAATTTCAGGTGCGGCTTAGATTCAAGAAATTTTTTTTTCCTTGTTTTCGAGTCTCATTTTTCAGGTGTGGTTTAGATTTGAGTGCAGCTTAGATTCGAGTAAATATGGTACTGTCATTCATGTGACTTTCAACAATAGGCTATAATGGTGATGATGATGATGATGTTTAGTTTGTGGGGCACTCAACTACACGGTTATCAGTGCCCCTACAAAGTCCCAATGTTGACACAGTCCAGTTTTTACACAGTACAATGTAGCCACTGTCACGAATGATGATGATGATAAAATGATGAGGACAACACAAACACTCAGTCCCTGGGCAGAGAAAATCCCCGAACCGGCCAGGTATTGAATCCTGTGATCTAGAGGGAGCAACGCTAGCCACTAGACCACAAGCTGCGGACACAATAGGCTGTAACTGAACTTCATGTTGTCTATCCTTTCCTTCCAACAAAATTTCCTCCAACAATTCTTCCTCCTGACATACACTATGTGATCAAAAGTATCTGGACACCTGGCTGAAAATGACTTACAAGTTCGTGGCACCCTCCATCAGCAGTGGTGGAATTCTGTATGGTGTCGGCCCACCCTTAGCCTTGATAACAGCTTCCACTCTCACAGTGCTGGAAGGTTTCTTGGGGAATGGCAGACCATTCTTCACAGAGTGCTGCACTGAGGAGAGGTGTCGATGTTGGTCAGTGAGGCCTGGCACGAAGTCAGCATTCCAAAACATCCCAAAGGTGTTCTATAGGATTCAGGTCAGGGTTCTGTGCAAGCCAGTCCATTACAGGGATGTTATTGCCATGTAACCACTCTGCTACAGGCCGTGAATTATGAACAGGTGCTCAATCATGTTGAAAGATTCAATTGCCATCCCCAAATTGCTCTTCAACAGTGGGAAGCAATAAGGTACATAAAACATAAATGTAGGCCTGTGCTGTGATAATGCCACGCCAAAAGCCCCCTTGTGACAAAGCAAGCTGGGATAATTTTAATTCCCCTTTTATTTTGTCATCTGCCTCCTCAAAATTCATTTTTTAAATTTTGAATTAAGTAACATTAACATACATGAGTATAAGCTGTATTTTCATAAAAGAGTAAGGTTGGCCCTCAGTTTTAAAAAATATAAAACCAGATCTAATTTTGTGATTTTTTTATGTATGTAATTGATTTTCTAATTTATTTAAACTATTTTTAGTTAGTATCTTTCATTATAGGGTGAAATCAGTAATTGTCTACTAACTTAAATTCTATTGTTGGCATATAAACAAACATAAGTTCTGTAACAATTGTAAAAATTTGAAGATGAAATGCTAGTACTGTTAAAGTATCTATTTGGCTCTATTCAAATACATGTTAGCAGAACCAGCCATTCATTAATGCCAAAGTTATTAACAGTTTTGTCAAAAGTATTGTTTGCGTAACAATATTTGTTAATTTCATGATTTAAACAAATAATTTGGCTTAACCCTTGTAGTAAGAGAAACTGTTAAAAGGAACAAATTTTTCGGTGTATTTAGTTAATTTCATGAAGTAAGTTTTAATAGTAAGTTCTGCAAATTTTATTTCAAACAGTGTTTAGTTTCAGTACCTATTGGTATGAGGCTATATAAGGGCCCAATTTTTGGTCATGAGACAGTCAATCCACAGTCGAGTTTCAGACAAGTAACCTGTGCTGGTTAGAACAAAAACAATGTTTCAACTTAACTATGTATTAAGTGTTGAACAACTAGGCTGTGTGTAAAAACAATAACAGTGTCAGCTCCATATGTACCTGATTATTCTTCAAGGATTGTGAACTTTGTGGTTAGGTTTTACTGCTCATAGATTTTCAACCATAAACTGCTGTATCAGTATGTGGATGGTTCACCTGCTAACTATTAATGAGGCTTATCAAAAGTTAAACAATAGTGCACTAGCCGTATAACTGTGTATTATTATGGGGTTGTGAACAGTGAAATTAAAGTACTGTAAAATGTAACTGTGCATCTGTTGGCTACGTCATTTAAAGTAGTCAGTGTCAGTGGACCATTATGGAGTAAGGGGAGTAGCTTACAATTGGTTCGCCTCTTAGTTTAAGAACAGAAAGCAGAGGGTAATTCTCCACAATATTGAGAGTGGTAGTGATGTTCAGTCCCAATGGGGCACTGTTAAGTGGGGCGTTCCCCAAGGGTCGGTGCTGGGGCCACTGCTGTTTCTTATTTATATAAATGATATGCCTTCTAGTATTACAGGTGATTCTAAAATATTTCTGTTTGCTGATGACACCAGCTTGATAGTGAAGGATCTTGTGTGTAATATTGAAACAGTAAGGAATAATGTAGTTCATGAAATAAGTTTGTGGCTTGTGGAAAATAATTTGATGCTAAATCACAGTAAGACTCAGTTTTTACAGTTTCTAACTCACAATTCAACAATAACCGATAATTTGATCAGACAGAATGGGCATATTATAAGCGAGACGGAACAGTTCAAATTCCTAGGCATTCAGATAGATAGTAAGCTGTTGTGGAAAGCCCATGTCCAGGATCTTGTTCAGAAGCTAAATGCTGCTTTACTTACCATTAGAAAAGTATCTGAAATAAGTGACACTTCAACACGAAAAGTAGTCTACTTCGCATATTTATGTCACTTATGTCGTATGGTATTATTTTTTGGGGTAATTCTTCTGATTCAAAAAGGGTATTTTTGGCTCAAAAACGGGCTGTTCGAGCTATATGTGGTGTAAGTTCGAGAACCTCTTATCGACCCCTATTCAAAAATCTGGGAATTCTGACATTGCCCTCACAGTATATATTTTCTTTAATGTCGTTTGTTGTTAGCAATATTAGCCTATTCCCAAGAGTTAGCAGCTTTCACTCAGTTAATACTAGGCAGAAATCAAATCTGCATGTAGAATGCACTTCCTTGACTCTTGTGCAGAAAGGAGTGCAGTATTCTGCTGCATCCATTTTCAATAAGCTACCACAAGAACTCAAAAATCTTAGCAGTAGCCCAAACTCTTTTAAGTCTAAACTGAAGAGTTTCCTCATGGCTCACTCCTTCTATTCTGTCGAGGAGCTCCTGGAAGAGCTAAAAAATTAAGCAAATTCCAGTGTTACATTGTTGATTGTCTTCATTTAAACTTATGACTTGCCACCTGAATATGTTTTCTTTATATTTCATTTTATCTGTTTCTAATATCGTGTTATAATTTCATGTATTGACTCATTCCATGACCATGGAGACTTCTCCTTAATTTGGTCCCACGGAACAATAAATAAATAAATAAAAATAAAAAATCCACAAACCACATTTTTCAGCCAGTGTAGCAACACAGTATGTTGACACTGAGGACAACAACCAACAAATGAAGAAAATAAAAGCAGGTGGAACCACTACACCCTCCATGAAAAACACAAACACACCATAACACCACCACCTCCAAACTTTTTCTGTTGGCATTACACACGCTGGCAGATGATGTTCACTGGACATTTGCCATACCCACACCCTGCTATCGGATGACCACATCATGTACTGTGAGTCGTCACTCCACACAATGTTTTTCCACTGTTCAATTGTCCAATGTTTACGCTCTTTCCACCAAGTGAGGTGTTGTTTGGCATTTACCGGCATGATATGTGGCTTATGAGCAGCCACCCGACCATGAAATACAAGTTTTCTCACCTCCTGCCTAACTTTCATAGTACTTGCAGAGGATCTTGATACAGTTTGGAATTCCTGTGTGATGATCTGGATATATGTCTGCCTATTACACATTATGACCTTCTTCAACTGTCAGTCAACAGACGAGGTCGATCTGTATGATTTTGTGCTGTATGTGTCCCTTCACATTTCCACTTCACTATCACATTGGAAACAGTGGATCTAGGGATGTTTAGGAGTGTGGAAATCTCTCGTATAGATGTATGGCAAAAGTGACACCCAGCCACCTGACCACGTTCGAAATTCATGAGTTCCGTGGAGTGCCCCATTCTGCTCTCTCATGATGTCTAATGACTACTGAGGTCGCTGATATGGAGTACCTGGCAGTAAGTGGCAGCACAGTGCACCTAATATGAAAAATGTCTGTTTTTGGGGGTGTCCGGATACTTTTGATCACATAGTGTATAAATGCCAATTGGTATACTTTCCTTTCATAGGGTTTCAAACAATTTGCTTGATTAGCAACAACAATTTGATCATGACTCACTAGTCCTTTCATATTTGTTGTACTTTCATAATGGCACAATGCTCTTGGGTTTTGCCAAGAATGTCTGTGTGCCTTGTATCTACCTCCTCTCTGACTTTTCCTATTTGAACCATCTGTCTTCTCATACCTATCACCTTAAAACCTATTGTTAAATTTTGGAGGTAGATTATGTGTTATCTGACAGTAATTGTCCACAGTTCTGACATAACAGAGTAAGTATTGAAGCTTATCCAGAAATTCCAACCTATTAGTTTTTCTTCTACTTAGTAATTGACTAAACTCAAAGTGATGAAGATGTGACAGCAGATGATGATGGAGAAGCTTACTTCTTCAGTAAGAACAGATATTTTCATTGAGAAAACAGCATCTTGGCCTCCAACTAAAGTGAAAATAAGGCAACAAAACATTGGCTACCAACTCCCTGGACTACGACAGATGGCAAAAAGTCTCGGGAAAAAGCCTAGACAAAATCATTCTATGGACAAATCTGAAAATATCTAAGCTTAGAGCACAGTATGCAAATGATTACTTGTCCTATCTACAAGATGTTTATGTCTTTGAACTGAGGACATTAATTGAGCTGTTGGTATATTCATCCATTTTCAAATTGGGGAATGAATGGAATTACATCTCATTTACAATGAATGAAACAGGCAGAGATGTTTTCAGGTGAACTGTCAGTAAAGAAAGATTTCTGTTTTTATCTGCTTTATGATTTGACAATCCAGATCAATGGGAGGAGAGAAAGAAATTGGACAGATCAGCAGTAATTTTACAAATCTTTTTGCATCTCATTGAATACAGTCTTCTTTGCTACTCAGTAGATGCAACAGTGTGTGTCAATGAAATGCTTGTAGCTTTCCATGGAAGGTGTGGGTTTAGAATGTACATGCCAAACAAACCACCAAATACGGCTTGAAAATTCAGGGTTTGACTGGTGCTAACTCAAACTACTTGTATAATGTGTACATCTCTTCTGGAAAATCCAGTGATAGTCACACCCTTTCAAACTGTGAGGAAGATCACAGTATTCCCACGCAAGATGTTCTTTGATCACTGAAACCTATTGAAAACACACAGAGAATTATTACAGGTAACCACTGGTACTCATCGGCAGAACTAGTCAGTGAACTTTTGAAAAAGGCCTCACATATGTTGGTACACCTAAAAGAAATAAAGAAGAGTTACCACAGCAGTTAATATCAAAGTGTGAGGGCAACTGTTTATGGTTTTACAGAAGACATGACTCTGGTTTCCTATGTGCCCAGGTCCAAAGCTACAATATTGATCTCTTCTATGCACCATGCAGTAGACAATGATCCTGAATCATGGAAACCTGAGAGGTGGTCTTTGGCCATTTTATTCACATTAGTGAGTGTTGATTGTGATGTGAATTCTTATGTTGTACACCAAGCTTATCAAAAGGCAGAAGTAATGATGAGATTGATCCTCATGAAGACTCTAGCAGAGATCTTGCTAAGCCCCTTATGGAGTGTAAACTTTCTATGGGACACTTGCCATGAGAGTTGAGTGACACTGTCAGAAGAATAATTCACACACAAGATGAGCCACAGACACTGAGAGAACAGTTCAGAAAATGAAAAACATGTGCCATTTGATTTCCTCATCTGAAGAGAAAAACAAGATTTCCTTGTCAACAATGTGGTGTTAAAATTTGTTTGGAGTGTTCTAGGAAGGTCTGTGTGAAATGCTTGTAGGTTGAAAGTGATTGAAATATAATTCAGGGCCTCATAAGACTACATGACTAGTCTTTACTTGTTCTTTTTGAAGTAAATTTGTGGCAAAGTTTCTCTCTGTTTTGAATTACAGAGCACAATAATTGCTCTACAATGAAATTTCGAGCAGTAAACTCAAAGATGCCTTTGCATAAAATTTCCCACACATGAAGAGTGTTTTCCCAACTAGTTATGTAGTGAATCTGTAATATTATCTCTCTGATGATAATCTGTGAGTGTGTAGAGAGCTAACTATCTACTGCTATTTTCATAACACACAGTTTAAAAATATACCATAAATTTTGCTGTGTTTAATTTGTCTAAATATTTTAAACCCTATGTTATTTAAAAATATCCAGACTTCCAAAGAATCTACTCCTAAGAAGCGTAATGAATGACAAGATGTGGGAAAAAAAATCTGTGTTCCTGTCAACATCCATAGTAGTTGGGGGTAAATAGATTTGTCTGTTAATCCCATAATGAGATAGTCTAGTGTTTTCCAGAATTTATTCTTCCAGGTATAGACGAAAATCTGTGAACTCCATTCTTCTTTTACAATTACATAATGTACCATGCTTGCATTGAGATTTTTCATGCCTAACACATAAAAATACATATTTTTGTATCCTTTCACATATCTCCTCATAAGAAGATATGTTGCCAAGCATTGGTCATGTGCATCAACTCCACCCATTCCTTTGTTATATCACTATTGCAATTAGGTTTCAGCTTTCTTCCAATTTTTTGCTGTTCTTCATAGTCAGATTGACTATGAATGATTGACAGGATGTGCACTGTTTTTTTGTCAATCCATTTCACAACAAGAACTTTATTCACTGATGCAAAAATAAGTGTGCCTTTCTTCAGCACTGAGTTCTCATTTGGTCTTACAGTTCCAACCACATAGGTCTTCCTATCCAATAGCTATAGAAATAAGGTGGAACACCTATACCAATGATCCACATATTTTGTCCTCCATTCATCCAGTAAAGTCTCAAATAAATCTAAAACAACTTTCTTACTTGCTGGGGTACTGAATAATTTTCTGCCTCAAGACGAGTAAATTTTAAAATTGTGACACTGTCCATTGTCAGATGAGCATACTTATATATTTTCCAACTAAAGATTGCCTTCTTTGAAGGGTTGTATTGTACATATGACAGTCTCCCTGAAAGCTCATCAGACTCTCTTCGACACAAAATTTTTTTCCAGGCTTGTATACCCTTTTAAATCTGTCAAGAAGAAGATTAATAACAGGTCTGACCTTCCTCAGTTTCTCATGGTGCTTATCTGCAGAATCAGTAGCAAAATGAAGATACCATGAGATGGATTTGAAGCTCCTAAAATGCATGATTTTACTGAAAATAGGAGTCATTATTAGTTTTTTCTCTTTGGCAAATTATCTTATAGAAAGGTTTCTTTGTTTGGAACATAAGTATGCAGAGTGCAAAGTGGGCCTTCATTCCATCTGCTGTCACTGGAAACCAGTGTGCTTTGTCAACCATTCTTCTCTGTTCCAAATATAGAGTTGTTTCTGTGCATATTTTAGCAACAAATACATCTGTTTCCTTGACAACCAATTCCCAGATCTGTGGCATTAACAACTGATCAGTTATATGTAATTCTGGTGTACGTTGGCCTAGAGATCTGCAGATAGTAATATCTCTCATCATCAGTGCTGCTCTTGGTAGTATAAGGATTACTGAAAACACTATCCCAGTTCCACTCATCAATAATTGTCAACATAACTGTTGCTGGTTCTGCTATTGTGTCTTCATTGTCGAGGGAAAAAGCTTCTTTGTCAACACAACCATTGTTGATCATTCACTATCGATTGTGTGTGTTCACTGTTTTCAGAATCTATTTCACCATCAGTATCTCTCAAATCACTTTCTTCAAAAAAGTGACATTTTGCTTTGGCATGAATTTCATATGGATCAGCCATGTTGCACTTCTGAAAATAAGAAACCATGCCAGCTTTGCATTTTGCATCATAATATTTAGCTGCAATTGAGGATTTCTGGTTGATTTAAAGGCAGATGCAGATGCTACAATCTGTTAACATGCTTCCTGAACTAAAAACAAGTCCATTGGTAGTGCTTAACATGCCTAAGCATTGCACAACAAGGTGACTGCATGGTGAATGCTGTACCTGCCACTATGTGTAAATGGACATGAAGGCAGTGATGGGTACACCCTTCATTGTACCCCAATGTGTTAAAGAAATACATTTACAAGGAATAATGGGAAATAGAAGCACAAAGGTGGAATATGTGGGTAGAGTGAGATTCTCCATGGAGGGTATGGCATTTCTGCATCCTATGTGTGTGGTGTCAAGCCTATGGAGTTTGTTGGGAGTAGACTGGCTGAAAAGTCAATATGCTATTTATCAGTGAGGAAATAAGTGTAATGTATGAGGGAAAACATAAGAAGGTCAAATTTAAGTGTGAACCTGCATGGGTAATGTGTGAAAGAAAGAGTAAAAAAGTTTAAATTTAAGTTAAATTTAAATGTGAGCCAGCATTGGGACAAGCCACGAGCTTATATGTTATCTATGATTTGAAGAAGTATATGAAGTGGCACGATCAGGTAGTCAATAAAGTTCAAGGAGTAGATGTTCAAGACAATCTGGTAATGATAAAATGAAAATAGAGAAGAAGATAGGATTAGCTAAAACAAAGTTAGTGGATGAAGGGTGTAAACAGGCAAATTATGATATGTTAGACAAGCAAGGAGAGTGGAGGTAGAGGAATGACATCTCATACAAGACAAAGAAAAGCTCCAAAAATAATCAATCAGAACTTGATAAGATTTTGGAGTGGTATATAAACTGACAACTTGTTTTAAATGTTCATAAATGTACGATTTAGCACTTATCAAGGTGCAAAAATGTTATATCCTGTCTACAATAACAGTGAGTCGCAACTCATAAAAATTTATAGGAATGGGAAATGGAATAATCTCGTAGACTCAGTTATATGTAAAGCATGTGGTAGACATTGATTCACTGGTAGGATACTAAGAAAATGTGATGAGGCTACAGAGGAGATTACTCATGAAACATTGATCCTAGTATATTGCTCAAGTGTGTAGGGCCCATATTAAATAGGGTTATTGGGGGATATTGAACACATACAAAGATGAAAATCATGAATGGTCAAATGCTTGCTTGGCCCATTGCAGAGGGTCACTGAGATACCGAAAAATCTTAAGTGGAAGACACTTGAAGATAAATGCTAAGTGCCCTGTAACAGTCCACTTACAAAGTTTCAAAGAACTGTATTAAGCAAAGAGTCTAGAAATACACTACAACATCTATATACCACTTCAGTACAGCCTGCAAAGACAACGTTTGACTGACAGTAGTGCACACAGAAGCATTTAAACAATCATTCGAACGCTGCTCCACACCAAATGGAATGGAAAGAATATGTGGTGCAATGAGTAATACCTTGTGCCATGCAGCTCACAGTGATTTACAGAGTATAGGTGTAAATGTATATTTAATTAGCCATGTAAGCCCCCCGAGTACTGTTCAAAGGCACCTCTCTGAATTTGGCCATCCTAATCTGGATACAAATATGGCAAACCTGCAGTTTCTGAGATGGGTAATCATGAGCCCCACCAATCCTCTGTAACTGCAAACTCTGTATCTGCTTCTCTAACCAAAGTGCAACTCAAAGCTGATAAACAAACAGTAATCCATGTACAATTTCATAGTTTTCAAAAGAGATGGTGGTTGCACAATGTGAGTTGTAGAAGTTAGCAAGTTTGATAAATTCAAAAAAATTAATAGGCCAGAAGTTGGAAACAACTTTGGCTTTGAGCCACATGAATCAACTGACTTAAACTAGTGAATATGTTGTCTATGTCAAGCATAGTCAACATGCCTGCAAGAGTAGTACCTACATCCTACAATTTAATTGATACCATACCATGAAAATATTATTAACAAAGCTTATAATTTTGTAGGGTGTACTCAGCCATTTGCTTTGTATCTGCTGCTGCCACAAGCTCATGTTGTCAACGGTAACATGGTCTTTACACCATGAATGATCAATACAAACATTATGTTTCAGAACCTTTATTCTAAATCATGTCATAATTATACTGACACGCTTACAACATTGACATACATGTTTCTTGCAAAATATCTTCAAAGACACTGCTCTCCCATGTCAACATGGCTGCCCCTTTATATATAAATCCAAACAATCCTCAGTATTGTTAAAAAGGGTTTTTTAATAAAATTACAAATAAAACTGTTGCCTTAAAATTAATGACATATTTCAACAGTTGCACTGTCTCTAATAGAGCAAATACATTTATCCATTTTTAAGTAGTTAGCATTTTAGGAGTGTGTGTATACTCAAATATGAAATATTAACAATACGTTTACCATTTTTATAAAATGCAAAAGATACATGGTTCAGAATACGTTCCTGCCAATGTATATGTTTCCAAGTCTCCCACTGAATGTGGCAAAATAGGTCTTTTATTTATTATTGACAAAACACCTAAAGAACTACCTATGTTTACACGCCACTTATAACATTTTTGCTAATTACATTTTAATTTTCCAATCAATTTTGATTCTCACAGTTGGTTTTTTTGTTTAAATACCACAGACATAATTTAGACACTGTTTTAGCACAAATCCATCTCAGATTCAAAGAAATGACTTTGACCAATGCACTCGATCATATGTTCCAGATTTCACCTAATTATGTTAATCCTAAATATTCCTCCTAATTACAGGACTTATGTACTTCAGGCTTATCTATACCACTGCCTTTTGTTTACATCAGTGATTCCTGTATATTTCAAATTGTGTTGAAAAATACGTGTTTTAAATGGGTTTCAATGTACTGTTGCATCTCAACAACCCTCAAAAGGATTTGTGCAACTAAAAGTTGAACAAAGCCTTTTCTGGTAGGTCCACGTAACAGTAATTTTACAATCAACTGGATGGTGCAGAGGGTGGGGTAGGGGTGGGGGTGGGGGTGGGGGGGGGGGAAGTAGCGGAAAGGAGAGAAATAAAAATAAAAGAAATTCAAAGACTGGGTGTGGCAGCAAAATGACGACTGTGTAGTGCTGGAATGGGAACAGGGAGGGGGCTGGATGGGTGAGGACAGTGACTAACGAAGGTTGAGGCCAGGAGGGTTATGGGAACTTAGGATGTATTGCAGGGAAAGTTTCGACCTGTGCAGTTCAGAAAAGCTGGTGTTGGTGGGAAGGATCCATATGGCACAGGCTGTGAAGCCATCATTGAGATGAGTAGTATCATGTTTGGCAGCATGTTCAGCTACAGGGTGGTCCTCTTGTTTTTTGGCCACAGTTTGTCGGTGGCCATTAATGTGGACAGACAGCTTGTTGGTTGTCATGCCAACATAGAATGCAGCACAGTGGTTGCAGCTTAGCTTGTAGATCACATGACTGGTTTCACAGGTAGCCCTGCCTTTGATTTGATAGGTAATATTAGTGACCGGACTGGAGTAGGTGGTGGGAGGAGGATGTATGGGACAGGTCTTGCATCTAGGTCTATTACAAGGGTATGAGCCATGAGGTACGTGATTGGGAGCAGGGGTTGTGTAAGAATGGACGAGTATATTGTGTAGGTTCGGTGGACAGCGGAATAACACGGTAGGAGAGGTGGGAAAGATAATGGGTAGGACATTTCTCTTTCAGGGCATGATGAGGGGTAATCGAAACCCTGGTGGAGAGTGTAATTCAGTTGCTCCAGTCCTGAATGGTACTGAGTTACGAGGGGAATGCTCCTCTGTGGCCAGACTGTGGGACTTCGGGAGGTGGTGGGAGACTGGAAAGATAAGGATTGGGAGATTTGTTTTTGTACAAGGATGGAAGGATAATTATGGTCAGTGAAGGCTTCAGTGAGACCCTCGGTATATTTAGAGGGGGACTGCTCGTTACTGCAGATGCGACGATCATCAGTGGGCTAGGCTGCACGGAAGGGACTTCTTGGTATGAAACAGGTGGCAGCTGTTGATGTGGAGGTATTGCTGGTGGTTAGTAGGTTTGATATGGATGGAGGTACTGATATAGCCATCTCTGAGGTGGAGGTTAGCATCTAGGAAGGTGGCTTGTTGGGTTAGAACCAGGTGAAGCAAATGGGGGAGAAGTTGTTGAGGTTCTGGAGGAATGTGAATAAGGTGTCCTTCAATCCAGATAGCAAAGATGTCATTAATGAATCTGAATGACATGAGGGTTTTAGGATTCTGGTTTTTTAGGAAGGATTCCTCTAGATTTCCCACGAATAGGTTAGCATAGGATGGTGCCATGCGGGTGACCATAGCCGTACCGCAGATTTGTTTGTAGGTAATGCCTATTGTGGCTCAGCACCTCTGCATGATGGTGAGTAGCAACTTTCCTTCTCTCGTATTGTTACATTCCATCCTGGATTTTCCGTTGTTTGATTTCAGAGGCTGTCTTTAACTAGTTCAATGACCAAATGATTTGAGCTTCATTTTTGCTCTTTCGTTGACCATTCTCTTAATAGATGGTTGGCTGATTGATGGAGAGGGGACCAAACAGCGAAGTCATTAGTCCCATAATCTAACAGTGCAGAAATCAAGGGAGGAACAACATAGTCCAATCAAGGGGAAGGGATAATAGGCAAACAAAGAGGGAAATTAGGCACCGGGGCAGTGGGAAGAGGGAAAAAACCTGAAGGGGGTGGGTGGAAAGGGAAAGAGTAGGGGTGCTATGTATGGTGTTGCATCAGCACTGTCACTGGCCTGTCCCAACACCCACATCATACTATTCTCTTAATAGAGAGGAAAAACACCTACCTTCATCAGTATCAAAGTCTGATTATATTAATTCCTACATTATTTCATTGTGGGAATTTTGTTAAACTTTTGTGGCTGAGTGCAACTGAAAAATGATGCAGACGACCATAATGTGTTGGTCTGAAACATAATCCTTTTTTTCAGTGATGGGAATAATTAACAATCTCTCTTATTTTTCAGATCACTAATGGTTGCTTATAAAAGTGTGTCATCATTAAGAGTTGCGAAAACTTGAAATCCCATGCCAGCTCATTTGGATTTGCTGTGGCTTGGTGGAAGTGTGATCCTGTCTGCTGGTAGCCAGTCCCTACTGGCCACATGGCAACTTCTCTTGGTTGGTTGTTTTGGGGAAAGAGACCACACAGCAAGGTTATCGGTCTCAAAGGGTTAGGGAAGGAAGTCGGCCATGCCCTTCCAAAGGAACCATCCCGGCATTTGCCTGGAGCGATTTAGGGAAATCACGGAAAACCTAAATCAGGATGGCCGGCTGCGGGATTGAACCGTCGTCCTTCCGAATGCGAGTCCAGTGTGCTAACCACTGCGCCACCTCGCTCGGTCAACTTCTCTTGGGATCCTGCAGTCCATCTGCAAGGGTCAAGGGGTTGGCTTGCCTTCCTGCAGCACTCTGCTTGCCACACCATTGTGTTAATATTTTGGTTGGTATCGGTGTCAATGCCGCTGCCATTGAACCTTATGTTGTTACAATTGGTTAAGAAAGACTTCCTGCTTTTAATGGAACCTGTTAGGTGCTGCTGAAACACTTAGCCAATGTACTTTAGTGGGACCTGCGCCTGGTTATGGTACTGGTGCGATTTAATGCAAGCGAATTCATTCTTTTGGTAAACAGACACTTAGTGTGGGCTGCCTTGGGTATAGAAACTTTGTGCCAGTCTTGTTCATGACTGGAGTTTTACATTTTCTGTGATTTAAGGTAGTGCACTCTCAAAAGCCTTTATCTGTGTACTAGCTATTCAGTTATAAGTTCAACTGACCTAAGTCACTGGAATCAACTGTTTGAAATTGTGTGTCATTATTAGTATCATTATCTTTTATTGTGTACTGGATTATATTAACGACTTCCCTTACTGATGGTCTTGGGATTTTAATATGTTTGCTGTGTTTACAATTGTAATAAATAGAAGTTGTTGAAAAGAATGTCACACCCAATTCCTCCCAGCCCTTCCACTCATTAGTTTTGTTACACTTTGGTAGCAGAGTGCAAATAGGATTTGTTGACGTGGATATGATCTCAGAGTAATAGCTTTTTTACCTGCATATATGGGTTCCTGAAGAGGGGCAGCAGCCTTTTCAGTAGTTGCAGAGGAAACAGTCTGGATGATTGACTGATCTGGCCTTGTAACACTAACCAAAACGGCCTTGCTGTGCTGGTACTGCGAACAGCTGAAAGCAAGTGGAAACTACAGCCGTAATTTTTCCCGAGGGCATGCAGCTTTACTGTATGATTAAATGATGATGGCGTCCTCTTGGATAAAATATTCTGGAGGTAAAATAGTCCCCGATCTCCAGGTGGGGACAACTCAGGAGGACGTCGTCATCAGGAGAAAGAAAACTGGCGTTCTACGGATCGGAGCGTGGAATGTCAGATCCCTTAATCGGTTAGAAAATTTAAAAAGGGAAATGGATAGGTTAAAGTTAGATATAGTGGGAATTAGTGAAGTTTGGTGGCAGGAGGAACAAGACTTCTGGTCAGGTGACTACAGGGTTATAAACACAAAATCAAATAGGGGTAATGCAGGAGTAGGTTTAATAATGAATAAAAAAAATAGGAGCATGGGTAAGCTATACAAACAGCATAGTGAACGCGTTATTGTGGCCAAGGTAGACACGAGGCCCACACCTACTACAGTATACAACTTTATAAGTCAACTAGCTCTGCAGTTGACAAAGAAATCGAAGAAATGTATGATGAGATAAAAGAAATTATTCAGGTAGTGAAGGGAGACGAAAATTTAATAATCATGGCTGACTGGAATTCGACAGTAGGAAAAGGGAGAGATGGAAACATAGTAGGTGAATACAGATTGGAGCTAAGAAATGAAAGAGGGAGCCGCCTGGTGGAATTTTGCACAGAGCATAACTTAATCATAGCTAACATTTGGTTCAAGAATCATGAAAGAAGGCTGTATACATGGAAGAACCCTGGAGATACTAGAAGGTTTCGGATAGATTATACAATGGTAAGACAGAGATTTAGGAACCAGGTTTTAAATTGTAAGACATTTCCAGGGGCAGATGTGGACTCTGACCACAATCTGTTGGTTATGAACCAGAGGTTGTACAGAATTTCCGGGAGAGCATAATGGACAATTGACAGGAATGGGGGAAAGATATACAGTAGAAGAAGAATGGGTAGCTTTGAGGGATGAAATAGTGAAGGCAGCAGAGGATCAAATAGGTAAAAAGCCAAGGGCTAGTAAAAATCCTTGAGTAACAAAATAGAAAATGAATTTAATTGATGAAAGGAAAAAAAAGCAGGCAAAAATGAATACAAACGTCTCAAAAATGAGATCGACAGGAAGTGCAAAACGGCTAAACAGGCATGGCTAGAGGACAAATGTTAGGATGTAGAGGCTTATCTCACTAGGGGTAAGATAGATACTGCCTACAGGAAAATTAAAGAGACCTTTGGAGAAAAGAGGACCACATGTATGAATATCAAGAGCTCAGATGGAAACCCAGTTCTAACCAAAGAAGGGAAAGCAGAATGGTGGAAGGAGTATATAGAGGGTCTATACAAGGGTGATGTAGTTGAGGACAATCTTATGGGAAGGGAAGAGGCTGTAGATGAAGATGAAATGGCAGATACGATACTGCATGAAGAGTTTGACAGAGCAATGAAGGACCTGAGTTGAAACAAGGCCCCAGGAGTAGACAACACTCCATTAGAACTATTGACAGCCTTGGGATAGCCAGTCTTGACAAAACTCTACCATTTGGTGAGAAAGATGTATGAGACAGGCGAAATTCCCTCAGACTTCAAGAAGAATATAATAATTAGAATCCCAAAGAAAGCAGGTGTTGACAGATGTGAAATTTACAGAACTATCAGTTTAATATGTCACAGATGCAAAGTACTAACATGAATTCTTTACAGACGAAAGGAAAACCTGGTAGAAGTTGACCTCAGGGAAGATCAGTTTGGATTCTGTAGAAATGTTGGAACACGTGAGGCAATACTGATCCTACGACTTATCTTAGAAGAAAGATTAAGGAAAGGCAAACCTACATTTCTAGCATTTGTAGACTTAGAGAAAGCTTTTGACAATGTTGACTGGAATACTGTCTTTCAAATTCTGAAGGTGGCAGGGGTAAAATACAGGGAGCGAAAGACTCTTTACAATTTGTACAGAAACAAGATGGCAGTTAAGAGTCGAGGGACATGAAAGGGAAGCAGTCATTGGGAAGGGAGTAAGACAGGTTTGTAGCCTCTCCCTGATGCTATGCAATCTGTATATTGAGCAAGCAGTAAAGGAAACAAAAGAAAAGTTCGGAGTAAGTATTAAAATCCATGGAGAAGAAATAAAAAGTTTGAGCTTCACCGATGACATTGTAATTCTGTCAAAGACACCAATGGACTTGGAAGAGCTGTTGTACTGTATGGACAGTGTCTTGTAAATAGGGTATAAGATGAACATCAACAAAAGCAAAACGAGGATAATGGAATGTAGTCGAATTAAGTCGGTTGATGCTGAGGGAATTAGATTAGGAAATGAGACACTTAAAGTAGTAAAGGAGCTTTGCTTTTTGTGGAGCAAAATAACTGATGATGGTCGAAGCAGAGAGGATATAAATTTATACTGGCAATGGCAAGGAAAGTGTTTCTGGAGAAGAGAAATTTGTTAACATCGAGTATAGATTTAAATGTCAGGAAGTCATTTCAGAAAGTATTTGTATGGAGTGTAGCCATGTATGGCAGTGAAACAAGGATGATAAATAGTTTGGACAAGAAGAGAATAGAAGCTTTCGAAACGTGGTGCTACAGAAGAATGCTGAAGATTAGATGGGAAGATCACATAACTAATGAGGAGGTATTGAACAGTATTGGGGAGAAGACGAGTTTATGGCACAACTTGACTAGAAGAAGGGATAGGTTGGTAGGACATGTTCTGAGGCATCAAGGGTTCACCAATTTAGTATTGGAGGGCAGTGTGGAGGGTAAAAATCATAGAGGGAGACCAAGAGATGAATACACTAAGGAGATTCAGAAGGATGTAGGTTGCAGTAGGTACTGAGAGATGAAGAAGCTTGCACAGGATAGAGTAGCATGGAGAGCTGCATCTAACCAGTCTCAGGACTGAAGACCACAACAACAACATATGGGTTGTATTTAAAGTAGCAGATATTACTTGTTATGGTTCTGTTTCAGCATGGCTACCAGGGAAGTGTTCAGGTTGTCAGAACTGCAGAAGAGTTAGTTTATGAGGTAAACATTCATGGGGCTAATGCATCAAGCAGTGTGGCCGAGTTAGTGCAGCATCTGCGGGAGGTTGTTGCTCAATCGGTAGGACCGATGGCCTTGCAGGAAGCACGGGTGAGTGACACAGTTTCCAGCATTAAAATTGCTATAACGACGCCTCTTGTGGAGTCTTCTTATTGTTTATATAGGCTTATTGAGATTTCTTGTGAAGAGATACATTACAACGCGTTCAGTAGTGGCGTGGGACAGTCAGTGAAGTTACACAATAGTTAGTAATTTAACTTTTGAAACTGTCAGATTATTGGCATTTCTGGAAATAAAATCACTCTCATGCGATCAGCAAATTTCATGTAACAGTTTGTATGTATAAGAGGACTTATTACTTTGCAAACTGTTCTAATGAATTAATTAATCTGCATTACAGTGTTGCTAAGCAACATGATCAACAAGGTGATATGTGTCTCAATTAAAACAGAACCTCGATATTTTGAATAAACTTTCTGTTCATTTTTGCCATATCATCACTTGTCTCAAAATGAGTTTCCAATTTGGTGCATTAAGTCCAAGCATGTTTGCAACTATTGTACTTGATCCCCAGGACATCTCGATTATGCAGCAATGTGTAGCGTATTTCAAATTGAGTGTGCAGATTTCAGTTTTCCCTAATGGGCTAAATGACTCTTTTGTAATAATGTTATGTGTCTATCTCACATGAAGTCTAAATGAAACAGGATTTCTCTCCATTCAGGTGAAAAACAAAATTCACCACGCAGGTCAGGAAACTGTACATGGTCACTTTTTTGCATGTGATAACTCTTCTCGAAGTAAAAGCCGCACATAAATTCACACTTTTTCATGCACCTAAAATTCAAAACACCTTTTTTATTAAACAATTAATTATGGCCTGCAGTTATTAATTAAAATTTCGCATTCTGAATAACCTGCAAGAACTAGTATTTCATAATCAATAAAATTTTATCGCCTGAAAGAAACTATTTGTTTACTAAAATAGAATCAGATTACAGTCAACTCGTGTCTAGACGATGACGTCACGAACCCATACTTGCTTGAGTGAACGAAATACCTGTACTGAAAAATGTTGCCCATTGAGTAATATACCGGTACTGACCTTTACACCAAATTTGGTACCCCTTGCATCGCTACACTGCCCCCCCCCCCCCAATCTGTAATGTCATGATAAGATCAAAGACGTTACAGGATTCGCTGGAACGTGCTAGGGTTGTGTACTGTGCTGTTATACCTTACTTCAGCCATCCCAAGATTCATACCACAAGTTGTAACATACACTTCACATTACATTTTAACATTTTACATGAGTAACTGTTAATGGGGGCCTAACAGAAATTGCCCATTTAAATGAATCTGCAAAAGTCAATGAATTTGTTCGAATTTCACTTTTTCACATGATGCACTTCACACTCACTAACAACACACACACAACACTTCACTATTTGTTGCGAAGCCCTTTCGACTGGCTGCACAACGCATGGATTGCAGCCAGTTTCGATAGAAAATGGATAGAGCTTCAACCTCCTTCGAGTCGTATACGCAGCTATAGTTGGTTCGGTCATCTTCTTCTTTCTGGCTCTTCAAACATGCTGGGTACAATGTCGGGTTGAATGACTTCTCAGCTGGTTACATCATCTCTCCTTCTCCACGGTGTCTTGCGATTCTCTCTGGTGCACGTTTTGACAGGCGTCTAAAGCTAGCGAAATGAGGGATGCTCAACTACCGGACTTACCGATAGATGGCTCTACCAGCTGATTACTGTCGTCTGTATTGACCGCCATATTCGAATTTGGCAAGAAGTTTCTCTCGGTCTGTACGGTGTATAAGGAATTAAGTATTATCGAAATGGTGATTTCTTGTTCCGCTTTCAATTGTACGAAGCGATGGAGTAAGGAAAGTGACTTACCATTTCACAGGTAATATGACTACCGATACAATACGATAAAAATACAGACTTAGTGCGTTTGCTAATTCGATGTTTTTGAACAAGTTTCTTCTAAAGCACCCAGAGCTGCTAAAGAAGTGTATTACTTCCGTGAAGCGGAAAGGTTTTAATCCTACGTCTTGCAGCCCTCTTTGCGGAAACCAATTCCGACAAGATGATTACATAGTGAGCCCTGGAACGTGGAAGAAACGTTTCAAACCCGAAGCAGTGCCATCAGTTTTTGACTTTCCGACTCATTTGATGCCACCAAATAAACAGCCACGATGACATGTTGTTAGGATTTTTAGTGACAACGAATGCTTCTCCATTTGAGGTAGCTAATTAATTTCGTTGCTAAGTGTGTGCTTTTTACTTTTGTGAATTTATTTCGTACGAACACAAATGGGCTACATAGGTCTAAGTAATGTTGTAATACAGGTCCATATTTTTGTTTTTAGCGTTCTGTCATAGAATCTGTGCTCGATTTGCCCGCTGCAGAACCTACTGATTGCGTGGAGAATGTTGTCAATGAGAATTCTTCCGTGGAAAGCATGTCCCAATTATCCAATGCAGAAGCTGCGAATTGTGTCAAAAACGTTAGTATAAGGATGTTTTCACACGCCCGAAGTTTTCTTATAATATTTTTTCAGCAGGCCTTGAGTTATTTCAATCATATATAACGAAATTATTTCTTTGTTTCAGAGTACAGTTGGTTCTTCAGTAATTGATTGTGGTATACAGTCGAAAGTGGAAATGGAAGACAAGGCGACCGAAACTTAAAATTTTTTCTCAGACATTGTGCTCGAATTAAAACGTAAACTGAAGTGTGTCTGTGAAAAACTTCGAAGAAGAGAGAAGAAAGTATTTTCCATGGATAACATCATAAGTTCATTGAAGGAGAAGCATCTTCCTAAGAAGTTACATAATTTCCTCAATCATCAGAAAGGAACACAAGTGGAATTAGTGTGCAATTTAGTGAACAACTCTCTCTCGTCAAAGGGTAATAGATACACAACAAATGTGAAAATGTTTGTGATGGCTGTGTACTTTTATTCACCACAAAAATTAATGCCTCTGCCCCATAAATCATTGATTTCCAAATGGGTGGCAAGTGTAGACTGTGAACCTGGCTTCTTAAAAGATTTTTTTAAATACATTGATTTGAACCCAATTGTAAGGGACCAGTTCAGCGATTCATGTCTAATTGTAGACAGTATGGCAATTAGGAAGCAAGTAGTTTGGGACTGAGTAACTAAGCTATACACAGGTAATTTTTATTTATTTATTTGACTTTGATGGGGAAGTTTCTCAGTCAAAAGAAGTAATAGAGGCATCTGAGGCTCTGACTTTCATGCTTGTCTCTATTAAAGGCAAATTTAAATACTCGATTGCATATTTCTTTATCAACGGTGTACAGGCAAATAATCAGGACACACTGATAAAATCTGCTTTGAGAGGCTGCATAGTTCTGGCATTAGGGTTTGGTGTGTTACATGTGATGGCTGCAAGGTAAATATAAGCACTTGGCTGTACTTTAAATTTTTCCAAGGGTGATTTTAAAAGCCACTTTCCTCATCCTGTGGAAAAATACAATGTTTATTGTATCTTTGACACGTTTCATATGATTAAGTTAGCCATAAATGCTGTAGCAGAAGTATCTATCGAGTCTCCAACTGGCATTATTAGATGGCATTTCATTGAGCAATTGAAGAAGGTACAACAAGAAGAAGGTATGACATTTGCCAACAAACTATCAGGACAACATATAAGTTATGTAAATAGAAAAATGAATGTTTCATTAGCTGCACAGGCTTTGAATTCTAGTGTGGCAGATAGTATAGAGTTTTTGAGGAGGGTTGGTGATCCAAATTTTAAAGGAAGTGAAGCAACAGTAGAATTTTTGTATTATATTGATAGGATTTTTGATATTCTGAACTCCAGAAATCCATTAGGTAAACGGTATAAGAGCCCCCTGAGACTTCACAACAAATCTTATTGGCTTGGTATTTTCAGACACTAAAAATTATATCAAAAGCTTAAAAATTATTGGTGTTCCGTTGCTGCTCCATGCAAGAAGTACTTTTGCTTTTGGGATACTTTTCGATATGCAATCAGTCAGGCACATAGCTCTGTCAAGTATGCTTCGTGTTGAATCTCCTCTGAAGTATTTGCTGACATATAAACTGTCACAAGATCACTTAGGGCTTTTTTTCCCGCATTCGGCCCAGAGGTGGTTGGAACAACAATCCAAATGCATACGAGTTCAAATGTGCCATGAGAAAGTTGCTCTTGGGTAACAGTGTCACTGTAATGAATAAGAATTGCTCAAATTTTAATGTGTGTTGTTTGCCACCCATTTATGATTTTCATGCAAGAAAGCATGTAGTAGAAAGTGATGAAAGTGCTGCAGAAAATGAAATAGAGAAGTGGTGTGCACTTCTTGATGATAAGATTAAGTTCTCATTTTACAAGCAAAACATAGTCTATTATACTGCAGGGTATGTGTCATTGCTGTTGCCAAGGCAGATCACATGCAAAGACTGCCTTCACATACTGAAGCCACCAATAGTTAAATCTGCATTAGAATGTGATGCTCTCTATGCTTTTCCCAATATGGCCAGTAAAAATGCATTTGTAAATTTTGTTAACCAGGTAGAACTGGTTAAAACAAGTGGCTGCGTATACTCTGTTGTAGAATACTCAAACTGTTTCAGATGTTTGTGATTTCTGGGAATATGCGACGGAAATATATACAGGCCAAGATTTTGCATTCTGTTAAAAATAATTTTGTAGATTACCCATTTCCTGCTCTTGGACATGATTACCATTATGAAATTGGGATTGAGGACTTACATCAGACTCAACTTGTTTGTAAGATTGCATCCCTGTACTCCTGCATACGCTTAAAAACATATGGGGAAAAAATGTCTGCTGAGAAAATTTTAAACAACAAATCAAGTATAAGGCAGAAGTTAAATAAACTCATATTGTTTAATCATGTATAGTGCTCAAATTGGAAAAGATTATGTAATGGAACATTCCATGCAGATGGGTGTGACATTTTGACAGCTTTTTTAAAACTACTTTGTCCATAGATTTGCTGTTGTGTAATGATGAACTTCAAAGGACGAATCACATAGAAGTAAAATTAACTCTTTACATCCTGTGTAGATATTGGAACAAAATTCTAATTGTTTATTATATAAGCTTATTTTAAGATGTTTGGTGTTACAAAATATGCACTTGCATTAAAAACAGGTGATTTGTGTGAAATTAATGGAAAAAAAGTTCTGAGACTTATTTGACAGATGGCTTTCAGTGTGAGAAAATATGTCCGTCAATAACTATGTTAACCTGAATTTTTCACTTTAAGAAAACAGTTTAATCACAGGATGGGTGTGATCTAATGAAGTATGCAGTGGCCCTCTGTTTCAAACAGTAATGTTTGTGGATACTCTGCAACATAAGAGCAATAAAATTGTTACTCTGTCAATTCTTGTTTTAATACTTCCTAGAATGAACACAATGTTCCAATTGATCGTAAGCATTCTTTTTACTTTAGAACCATTCTAGAATAAGGGAGCCTGAGTCAGGCGAAACCTAATTCTCTGAATTTTGTCTTTATTTTGCTAGGAGGTCTTTCTATTATATTTTCCTGTGTTGGAGGGGGGGGGGGAGAGAATGCAAATAATCATATAGAATTATCTTTCTAGCACTACAAAGAACAGAATACAGTGATTGCAGTTGCACTTGGCAATTTAGGAAATTTCAGTACTTGTTACATGCCCAATTTTCATCATTTACCTTAATTATACGGTTGCACTTTTTGCTGATTTGAACTGTGTGCTAAATGTTAAAAATATTTTGTTGTTCATAGTAATAAAAGCATTTCATTTTGTTAGTTCATATGTCCCACATGGAACTGAAGTTATGACGACAAAGGAAGGAAGTAACATTAAGGAATCTTACTTCACAGAAATTATGTAACAATGGTTACACTTTTTGCTAGTTAACATTAACATAAACCATTTTGTTTTCCATTAAGAGTGAAAGAAGTTGCACAAGTCACGTGTAGAACAAAGTTACCCATAGGGAACTAAAGTATTTTACGTCTGAGTTGTTGCAGGCCCAAAGTATTGTGCTCTTCATATTTCTATTTAAAAAAGTTTGTTACTCAAATTCACAGACAATTTGGAATCTGTACATACATGTGTGTAGCAAAGTACTTTTCATATGCCATGTGGAACCTTTAATTTTCTGGTTTAAATATAATTTATTTCATGAATTACCTTTAATACCAACAATGTCTGAATGCATTATTTACCATTTAGAAGAAGCAATATTAGTGTACAGAATAACAAACCTCGTGAAAAATGGGAGAGATTGTCCTGTACAGAACTTGAAATGGCTCTTTATCAATAGCAGGTAAAAAGAAGGCTTCTATTAAATGTTCAAAGAAACCAGTCAGGACTTCTTAATTCACCATACAGGTGATACAGTAATAAAACAATTTACTTTTTCAGAATTTTTGGTAAGTATTAAAAGTGTTAAGTCCTATTCAATTAGTATTTGCTTTACCAATAACCTGTAGTACAAGCACACGTAGAAGCAGGTAATTATGGGAGTAAAGAGTTATGTTAAAATTAAAGATACTGACTGGTATTACTTGCTCACAGAACATTGTAGTTGCTGTACAGTTAATGCTGTAAGTGGTGTACCCAATGTGATTCCTGGAGGACAGAATATTCTGTTATCCTATGGGAGTGCACTGGTACCACACCTATTGAAAGTAAGTTTTGCTGTGGAATAGCTGTATCAGATGTCTGTACCAGAAAACAAATCTCCACTGTGACACCCTTATGTTCTTGGTATGCTATTAGCTATTTATTACAGGAATACTCTAAACATGGAGGAGGGAGGGAGAGAGGGAATGTTACTCTCTTTCCAGATACTGTTCTATTTCTTCAAACCAATTCTGAATTCCCCAGGTTATTACATATTATTTACTGTACATTGTCCAGCAATACTTCTGTTGTTACCGGATAGTTTGTGATTTGCACTACCTTTGTGCCACTGGTATTGGCTAGTGTACTTTTGCAGATAAGAAACTCGGCTGGACTAGAATGTCCTGTCAGTATAGAACAAATTCAGACAATATGGAACTTTTTATACTAAATTTGCAATATAATGACACCCTTGTCTCACACAGATTGTAGCAGCCATTGGGGTGCCTGTCTGGCCAGCTTCTGCAGCTTTCAGTTTCAGGTTTGGTTTTGCTTGGGCCCTATACTGACAACCAGTCATTCCAGTGACAGACACCATCTCAAAGACTGGAACCAAGATTCACAGAAATAAAATTCCATGGTTATAATTCATAGTGTAATTAATTTTGCACACTGACATGTTTTGAATTCAATTTTAAAATAAAACCATGGTACCAGTCATTGTTTGGGTGTCAGACTGGAAAATTACAGTTTTAAGACACCCCAACCATAAAATTAACAGCTGTGATCGATGTTATTTTCAGCAAGTTCCTTCACTTCCTACATCATCATGGATCAGTCCAATATAATATTAGTACTAGACTTAACTTCCAAATGATACAAGTCATGCATTTAAGAGGAGCCTTAACGTTGGCCTTTGTGTTTGTATCATTTAAATTTATTTCTTGTCTCGTATCAAAGACTGAAGCACTGTCAAAAACTGGTGCTTCTACCTTATTACTCAGTTAAAATACACCATGCACGTACAGCCATTAATAAAATCATGGCATTTAAATTTCTGATCAAAGAGAGAGCCAAATTCGTAAGTGCATGTTGCAATTACAGTGTCAGCATATATGCAGATAGGTAATGCATCACTTCAGATAAAGAAAAATAAGAAATTTTTCCGTTTATACGTAAGTAATACTTTAACAGTTCAGTTGTAATTTCTGTTGTCGGTAAAGATACCCCTAAGCAACCGCAAACGATGTCAACTTTTTTTTTTTTTTTTTTTTTTTTTTTTTTTTTTTTTTTTTTTTTTTCAAGAGACGTCTTCACTGTTTTCCACACTTGATTTTCGGAATTATACCTGTAGTTAAAAGCTTTGGCAAGTAAGGTAATTTGTTGACCTCCATTGAATCTTAAATAGTGTTTCAAAACGGGGAAATAAGTAAAGCACTCATAAAATTAATATTAAACGATTTATAGGTCAGCTTGTCAAACTTCCAAATCACACTCGAATTTAGGAATTTCATAGCAGAACTGTCACGTTTTTCTCGCTAGATTAGAGACACTTCATTATGTTGATGTGTAGATACCTAGAACATCCAATATAAAAGACTTATGAGGGCGCAGAACAAAAAACATTTTCATCCGTGTTTTGACACTTTGTTTTTTGCCAAATTCAGATATGGCGCACACCAGTGATCTCTGGCGGACACACAACATGGAGGTAGAATAAGGGGAGATGGCGCTACAGACTTACGCTGTAAGTTGTTTTGAAGCCAGTGGGCGGGGCCTGCCGCCATCTTGGATCCCCCAAAACATTAGCAGACGAGTGTTTACAATTGCTTCTTGTTCGTTATTTCTGTCTTGTGCACGCGATATTTATTTTATATAGTAAATGTTACACTGTTTTAGTGAACAACACAGCATAAGGAACGCAACTTCATACGTTTTTCTGGTCTTAAATGCGTATTCGATACAGTACTACGACACGAAAACATGACGCTTCTGGTCTCAGTACTGTAATTCCTTTCTGTTTATACACTTCGAATAACCGAGAAGAGAAGTATGTACTATGAGTAGCGTGCTTTCTTAATCCATTTCTATTCACTTTCATTGTGTTTGTGTCGATAATTGATACAGCCAGAACCCCAAAAGCAATTATTGATAGTTTAGAGGCACCGATTTGCATTCGTTGCATTTTCAAGTCGAATGCAAATTTTAAATGTTCAAGTTTGCAAGAAACTTACCTTATTTCCTTTGGTGTCCCATAGATGTCTGCAGGGATGATATAAACAAGACAGCTGTCATGTCAACAAAGTGAAAGATTCGTTAAATTACGAAGTAAAAGAACGGAATTTAAGATTGTCAGGCCCATTGTAGTTTACACATCTGCTTTGTTCATAAACTGTACCTACCAAGTGACATTCAGTGTGGCAAATAACAGCGATTTACAGGGTAACACGACAACATAGTGATTAATATAATGATCTAAATAGCCTGGACTTAGATAGGGAATTTGCTCTAACAAATATATATATTTAATCACTGTAACAGGTGTTTCGCACATTTTACTTAAGATTTAACTAGCTACATGTAGTTACATTACTTCTATATTAAATTATCGAATTTTAAAACATTAGTCCCCATTTCCAGGATATTTCTTGCCAGGACTTTTCAGTTACTTGGGAATAACAAAACAATGAAAACCAAGTGTATTGCTCACCTCCAGATAGCTCTTCATGTTGGATTGATAGAAAATCTTAAGTCTAATCACAGAAATAAAACCATACTGTATAACTTACAGTGCATCAGAATTTCAAGTATATATAAGAAAATAGCGCTTAAATAAGTCCACTTACGAATGAAATGTGATTTGTTTAAACTTTAGACTACAATCAGAACGATTAGTACACCCATAAACGACACAAGCTGGCGTTTTTTATCAAAACACTTCACAATTACACGGAATCAAACCACCAGAAGCGAATGTTTTGGGGTAGGTAACATGGCGGATCTTCACTTGGGTTGGCTTCAAGTTTGTGACGTCATGACAACTCCTCTTATTTTTACCTCCATGACACACAATGATATGAACTTTGGCCGGTACGCGCTAGAGCCATCTATCGGTAGTTCCGGTAGTTGAGCATCCCTCATTTCGCTAGCTTTAGACGCCTGTCACGTTTTGTGTCTTCACCTGATGTTGTTTTGTCAACAGAAAAACGTAATGAATTCGTAATTCTTCCACTTATTCGGCAGATGTGTTTCATAATTTTTTTAAATAAAGATTATTTCCTTGAAATTTGGATGACAGTTTCTGTTGTCTGTTTCATAGCTTGAAGTTGCTTTCTGCATGTTGGCAATATTTTCGTCGATGTGTGCATCGTGATAGGTTGTGTTTAAAAGGTTTCATCCATCAAGCGTTAGGCGTTGGTTTATTGTTATAAAAATCGTGCTACGGATTTGCTTGTGCATTTGTCCCTTATTGTACATATTTGCGTCTTCATCATAAATACTGTGAGCATTGTTCACCTGTGGTTGTTTGGTGCATTTTTTCACTGTTATATACATCGTCATTCAATATTGAAGTTTGTCCACGTTCTACTACGTAGCGAAAGCGTGAATCCAATTGTGTTACATAAGGAATAACTTACCGTACTGAACTTTTCTCATGCCTTCGCACGAATTATTGGTTGCAGTGTATTATTGTCTGTACCGACCGCAGGGTTTCGTAAATAAATTATTCCATCAAGCTGAGACAAACTTACTTCTCTTATTCAGCCTTCAATCACACGCAGATGTTAAACCGCCGATCGCGGTAATTCAAACTGGTACCGACAGTGTTCAACACATGGTTTTCTTATTATTATGTTTTTGATATTATAACGACGATTAGACAGTTACATCAGCTTCCTTTTCATTCCTTTCTCATATTTCCTTTAGTTTTGATCATGCCCATTACACATACATGAAATATACTTTCTACCATTAATACATATAAAATTCCTTCAACAATTCATAAGTATAAAATACTTATGCCTCTAGGGTTGCATTCTTTTAAACTTAACTAAGCATCTTGAAGTCAGTTAATCTTGCTTTCTCTTGTTCTTCAATACTCTTCTCATTATCTTTTCCTTTATTTTCCCTTCATAAATGGTACATATCTTCTCATTGATAATATTTTATCACATCAGAATCACCGTCAGCAAGTATATAACTTCCTTCATGGGAATTTGTAGTATTCTGTATGGTCCAGTATAAAAATACTACCATTTCTTATTTAACTTTTCCTTTATCGAGACCTTTGGATGGTTTCTCAACAATATTTCTTCTCCAACAGCATAGCTTATTACCTTCTTCACATTTTTGTCGAATTTTGTCTTTCATAATTGAGCTTTATGTTGTAGATTTAAGTAAACTTTCTTCAAGATTTCCTCCTTAATGAGCTTGTCTTCTTCAGTTTGTGGCCATCCCTTTAGCCAGTCTTGAGAATTATGCTTGCCATACATCTTTATAAATCCTTTCAAATTCTGATAACCACTCGATCCATTTGTAACATTGATGTGTGGTATATGTATGTAGGAATCGATGTAATTCGCAGAACAATCTTTCGATTGGATTCCCACAGGGTTCCTTCATAGTCTCTCTCCAGATTTCGCTGGTTTAATATGGAGCATTGTCTGTCAATATCATCTTCGGTTTTCCATACACTGTGAAGAAATCATTGACAAATTTCTTTAACATAAGACACACGTGTAGATTCCTCAAAGGATACAATTTCACATACTTAGAAAAAATATTGTAGAATGCCAGAATATACATAGATGTTCCATGAGTAGTGGGACATGGTCCACACACATCACAAGATATCAATGTTAAAGTTTTTGTGGTATTATTGGATGTAATTCAATTTTTCAGCAATAGTTGATGGGTTTAGTTTTCTGGAAAATCTGACATTACTTTAGAATGTTACTAGCCAAGCGTTCTAAATTCGGATGGTAGCAATATTGGGTTAACTAGGCTTTGCATTTTAAAGATTCAAAGTGTCCCCATTTCAGATGTGTATACCACACTAAAGATTCCAGATGTTCCTTTGGAACGCACACTTTCCATTGTTCAGCAAGAGTTTTTCTTCGAAATAATATATCATATTGTAAAGGATATAGACTACCCAAATGTTTCGTAGCTCCTTGGCTGATTACATCTCGAATAGTTTCCAATAAGGATCTTGTTCTTGCAACTGCGACATATTGTGACACAACTTTGAAATTTGTTTCTCACAAAATGCAACAGACAGATTCATTACTTTGAAATCTAAAGTCTTTTCCTCAAATTCTTCATTATCCTGTCTTCTAGGCAAACGAGATAGAGTTTCAGATATAACGTTGTCTTTGTCTTTTATATATTGGACTGAAATGTTATACTCTTGAAGTAACAAGGCCCATCGGTTAACTTGAGTGAAACATTCTTCCCATTAAAATACACTCCTGGAAATGGAAAAAAGAACACATTGACACCGGTGTGTCAGACCCACCATACTTGCTCCGGACACTGCGAGAGGGCTGTACAAGCAATGATCACACACACGGCACAGCGGACACACCAGGAACCGCGGTGTTGGCCGTCGAATGGCGCTAGCTGCGCAGCATTTGTGCACCGCCGCCGTCAGTGTCAGCCAGTTTGCCGTGGCATACGGAGCTCCATCGCAGTCTTTAACACTGGTATCATGCCGCGACAGCGTGGACGTGAACCGTATGTGCAGTTGACGGACTTTGAGCGAGGGCGTATAGTGGGCATGCGGGAGGCCGGGTGGACGTACCGCCGAATTGCTCAACACGTGGGGCGTGAGGTCTCCACAGTACATCGATGTTGTCGCCAGTGGTCGGCGGAAGGTAAATGTGCCAGTCGACCTGGGACCGGACCACAGCGACGCACGGATGCACGCCAAGACTGTAGGATCCTACGCAGTGCCGTAGGGGACCGCACCGCCACTTCCCAGCAAATTAGGGACACTGTTGCTCCTGGGGTATCGGCGAGGACCATTCGCAACCGTCTCCATGAAGCTGGGCTACGGTCCCGCCGTCTTCCGCTCACGCCCCAACATCGTGCAGCCCGCCTCCAGTGGTGTCGCGACAGGCGTGAATGGAGGGACGAATGGAGACGTGTCGTCTTCAGCGATGAGAGTCGCTTCTGCCTTGGTGCCAATGATGGTCGTATGCGTGTTTGGCGCTGTGCAGGTGAGCGCCACAATCAGGACTGTATACGACCGAGGCACACAGGGCCAACACCCGGCATCATGGTGTGGGGATCGATCTCCTACACTGGCCGTACACCACTGGTGATCGTCGAGGGGACACTGAATAGTGCACGGTACATCCAAACCGTCATTGAACCCATCGTTCCACCATTCCTAGACCGGCAAGGGAACTTGCTGTTCCAACAGGACAATGCACGTCCGCATGTATCCCGTGCCACCCAACGTGCTCTAGAAGGTGTAAGTCAACTACCCTGGCCAGCAAGATCTCCGGATCTGTCCCCCATTGAGCATGTTTGGGACTGGATGAAGCGTCGTCTCACGCGGTCTGCATGTCCAGCACGAACGCTGGTCCAACTGAGGCGCCAGGTGGAAATGGCATGGCAAGCCATTCCACAGGACTACATCCAGCATCTCTACGATCATCTCCATGGGAGAATAGCAGCCTGCATTGCTGCGAAAGGTGGATATACACTGTACTAGTGCCGACATTGTGCATGCTCTGTTGCCTGTGTCTATGTGCCTGTGGTTCTGTCAGTGTGATCATGTGATGTATCTGACCCCAGGAATGTGTCAATAAAGTTTCCCCTTCCTGGGACAATGAATTCACGGTGTTCTTATTTCAGTTTCCAGGAGTGTATAAGACAAAGTTTTATGGTCACAAAATATGGTTATTCTTTTTTCCATAGACAAAATATGTAAACCTTTTAAGTGCCCATACCACAGCTAGTACCTCTAATTCTGTGGTACAGTATCCCCTTTCACATTTAGTGAGCATTCTGCTTACGAAACCTATAATCTTAATGGTATTCATGTCCTGTGGATCATCCATTTGGAAAAGCGTAGCGCCTAGGCCTGCTTTGGAAGCATCAGTGGGAATGTAAAAATCCTGTTCAAGTTTCGGGTGATGTAACAACTGGGTGTTACCTAAAACGTCTCAGATTTTGTCAAACGCTTGACTACACTCAGGGGTCCATTTCCACACAATGTTCTTTTGCAATAACTGTAATAAACACTCTTGGCTGATTAATTGATCAGGAAAAAATCGGCGGTAAAATGAGGCTAATCCCATGAAAGATTTTAATTCCTTTTTATTTTTAGGAGAGGAACACTCTTTGATAGCACTCATTTTCTTAGGATTCGGCATAATACCATCAGGCGTAATTATATGTCCTAGGACCTTCAGTTCACTTCTGGTGTATCTAGATTTCATTAAATTTACTGTTACTGGAAATTTAACAGCCCAGTTAGACTCAATTAAAACATACATTCTTCAGATGAGTTCGCAATTACACATACATACAAAAATATGTAAATGCATTATAGTAATTTAACTCAAATAATGTCACAAATACGATCCAACATAAAATTGTACTTGCTGTTGTGGAGTAAACATACGTTTATATGTGTATTTTCAGTTTTTATTTGTTAATTTTAATTGTTAGGTAATCAAAAAATGATCCTAAACAATGCCGAGGATAGTTCGGAATTATTTGGGAAATACATGTATATAGGGGTAGCCATATTGGTATAGGGAGTCAGTATTTTGTGTGTTTGGACAGAAAGCATGTGGCTTGTTGAGCATGATTCATTTCATTATTGTAAGCAAGTTACAACTTATTTCAGATTTGTCAAGACGTTTTTATTTACTTTGAGATCGTAATAAATATACAGCTGAAACATTATACTGGATTAAATACTCATTTAACTTTATAGTTAAGTCCTACAGTCGGTGTTTTCCAGGACTTCCACCTCGACAGATCGCCAGCAACGATCGGTACTTTAATTTAAATCAAAATTAATTCATAGTAACGTTTTATGTGGTGCAGGTGCTGGGATGCAGTGTAATTCTGTAAACTAATCTTGTATTTTGTTTCACAGTTAATTTGTTTGTCAAAGTATTGTGGATATTCTTTTTTTTTTTGGCAACTGGACAACAAAGAAAAGGAATAACACTACAAAAAAGAACTTAATGAGGCTTATGTAAAACGCAATGTGGAAACACTAAATGTGAGTACAAAACTTATTTGAATTTTTACTTTTGGGAATTGCTTTTCGTCTCCATTGTCATTATAGAGGATAATAGGGAAGTTAACGATAATGGGGAGGCTAATGGAAACATGCAAAATAGCATAGATATTACTGATAATATTGTAGTTAATCGGGACAATGAAATTGGAGAGGATAGTGACCACAGTAGTGTTTGTTCACTCTTTCGTGGATTTGAATCAAATGTATCAGCCTTGGATAGGTTAGTTCAGTTACTGGAACAACAACAAAAATCAATGGAAGAACAGAAAAAAACAACTGAAAAATCGTTTGATGAACGTACAAATTTTTTTGACCAGAAGCTTGATTCTATCGATAAAAAATTAGACAAACATAGAAATCAAATTTATGAGACAAAAGAAAGTTTAGAGAGGTGTTGGGAAAAAGTAGATGAGAATACCAGAAATGTTTCGCCTATAGAAGGGGAAATTGTTACCTTGAAACAGGAACACCAAAATTTCGAAGAGAGGCTAGATTCTGTAGAAAACTTCGAAAAAGTTGCTACTGTAGAAGTGTTATAATTGAAAAAGCTCAACAAAGATTTCGTAAAGAAATTCACAGAAACAGACCAAAGTATACAAAATTTCACTAAAATCGCAGATGATAATTTCGCAGAATTAAAAGAAGATGTAGGCACTTGCTTAGACAAACTTTGAACTTCGAATCTAAATTCCATAAAATCGAACATTCCGTTGCTGTGAAATCTTTCTGTTGTTACAGTCGATTGTGGAACAATGTCAACATAAAAACATTTTCAGGGGACAGCAATATACATACAGCTGATTTCATGAGGCAGATAAAAGATAACTTCATTGATAAAATGAGCGATAATTTGAAAATTAAATTTTTTAAAGCTTTTAGGTGGGGAAGCTTTTTCTTGGGCAAACCAAGCAATTAGACCTGAAATGTTATTCAACGATGTAGAACCAACTTTCATGGGTAAATTCTGGTGAGAAACTAAACAAGCCAGAATTAAGTCAGAATTTTTTAATGGGCCAGATTTCAAGCAGGGTAGTGGTCGCATGAAAATCTTTTGTGAACAACAATTACGAAGTTTGGTGCATCTTGATAAACCACTGAATGAGATTATCCAGATTGATGCATTAAAACGTAGATTACCCCACAGGGTACAGTGGAGTCTTGTCTATGGACCTGACGGCACTAGCGAACAGTTCCTTAGATATATAGGTAAATTGGACTTGGCATGGGAGAGAAATGACAGATATAATGACATACCAGATGATAGCAGGAATAACAATAACAGAGCTTTCAATGATCATTTTAACAGTAGATTCAGAAATGATGGTAGAAAAAATAGGGAGAGAAATGATGGGCAGAGACTAGAGATTAGGAATTTTGAACCAAGAAATAGGTAGTGGCGTCAAAATCAGGGTAAAGAAGTGCAACGTGACTTATTTCTTCACCAATATATTCAATATAGAAAATATCATCAACTAAATTACAGTCAGTACCAAAATATCTAACCATTAACTTCATGCCACACTGATCCGGGACTACTTTGCACTTTATCATAGAGACTGTCAGAACGTCGCCTTCAGAGTCCAAGATACATGTTCCTTCTTTTAAATTGATGACTGCTCCAACGTCACACAAAAAATCTAGATCCTAGACACATGGTATTGTCATTCTTGAAACAATTCAGAAGGTACTTTCTATTGAAGCCCTCTGCATCATAACGTTGACTCGTGCCTGCTTTCAGAACTTTTGCACTTAATGCTCCAGATACAGTACATCCAGTAACAGGAAATGTAAGCACTTTCGCTCCTCGAATAATTTGTTTAAAACGATCCTGCATCATTACGCTAATGATTGCTCCAGTGCCAATCAAAATTACAAAATCAGTGGTTCCATTTATAACTGCTTGAAGTACTGCCTGCAAGATTGGTCTACACTTTTTAGAAATGTAAGGTGTTTCTTCAATCAGTTCCTCCCTTAGGTCCAAATCATCATTATACCTCAGTACATTCACTTTCTAATGATACCTGCCCTCCTCATCCTCTCCAATCATCCTAGGAAGGCTTTCGTTGATGGGTTCTAGTTTAATCTTTCTGTAGATGTCATATTTGGTGGTTCATGTATTTCAACAATACGTACAATATGGTCGGAATTTGGTAGTTGTTCCCTTTGCGTCTTTTTTGCTCCATTGCCGAGTGGTATCGGTCCTTGTGGTTGTTGAGTTATGTTAGTATCTACCCATCGAACTCCAGGTGTCGAAGGGTCTTTTCAAGGTTGTATACTATCAGCATTCTCTTGTGGGTATATAACATGTATCATGAATTACCACACTGATTATTCGGTTCATTATATCTGCATTTACGATTTGGTTTTCCTGTATGAATCTGATTCATCTGATTACTATTATTTCTATATGTTTATTTAGTATAATAGGTGTTACGTTTATATTGATTATTATTATTGGCTTTACTATGCCCATAAGATGTCACTTGTCTTCCTTCGTGTAGTATAGGTTTAGTATTTCACCTCGGTTGTCATTATTGTTATTATTATTATTATTATATTGTGAGGTAGGCATCTGGTTATTATTCTATACTTGGGCATCTTCTAGTATCATATCGATCGCATCAAATACAGACAGAAACTGTTCCACATCATAGTCTGGGACATGTATAAGTTTGTCACGTGTATGAATAGGTAATCTTCCTCTCAAAATATGTATCACTGTTTTATGGGAAATAGGATCATTCTAGTACCTCACTTTATGAATGTATTTCTTGAAATACTGTCTTAATGAACTTCGTTTTGTACTATAAAACTCTGGTTGATACACCTCCTTTCGTAGCTTTCTTGAAAGACATAGCGTTGACGCCAGTGACTGTTAAACTTTTTATTTCCACTATTGCAATTTCGGCCTTAGGCCATTATCAAGTGCAGATGCTTTGGCCACTTAGGTAATTCTTCAATTACTTTATCAGTAATAGCCTGAAACTCACTAGTATATAACTTAATAATGGCCTCAGGCCGAAATTGCAAAAGTGGAAATAAAAAGTTTAGCATTCACTGGCATAAACATTATGTCTTTCAAGAAATTTCGCATGACTGTGAATCCCAGTTACGAAAAGTTCCTTTTGTGGCCTCTCTTGTTTGCTACTCGACCAGTATTTTGCTAAGAAAATTTGTTCCAACTCTGTGCATGAATTACAATTCTCAATCGCTTCTGCACACAGTGCTGCTTCATCTGTGATCTTGGCCACAATAAAGTGATATCTCTCATGTTCAGACCAACTGCGAGAGAAAATGCGCTTAAAATTGTTGATGAAAATTTTTGGATGGATGTTATCTTTTTCAGTCGAAAGGGTAGGAAACTGTCTGTTTTGGAATGTGCTTGCCTCAAGTTTTAAAGAGGACAAGCACCCTCTTTGGACAAAAGTGTCATTTTCATTTCCATAACAGCCACTAAATGTATTGGATGTATCGCCACAACAGTTACATTTTACTTCACTACAGGGTTTATTATTCCAGATCCTCAATTTGGACATTAATCTTTAAGTAACTACTTTCACAGTTACAGATTTTATCTGACAAATCGCGATGCACCTTCGAAATAGTTTCATATTTATTCTCCATCTCATTAACGTAACCCATAAATTTAGTGTGTAGGTTAGCCATATTTCTAATTCACTAAATTTAGTATTAAATATTTCTGCCCCCTCTAGTTTTAAGTTATCGTATTTCTCATTTAAATGTCTAATATCGTCTTTGAGTGACCCCATCTGATTATCAAGTGACTCGAACTTGTCAAATCTTTCATTTAGTGAACCTATATTTTCCATTTGTGTGTTGAGTTTTTCAGTTTGAGAATCAAATTTAGCATCAAACTTCTCATCTAAACGTCGCATATTCTCAGTTAACTGTCACTGCATACTCGCCATGAATTTAATAATAATATCATCTTTAAGCACTGTAACATTTTATGTAAGATTTACACTTCCCTGTGTAACTTCGGCATTTATAGGCCCCTGTATATTACTATTTCTACTTGTACTCGTGTCTGCTTCTACTGTCACTTAAACACCAATGATATTGCTATGACTTAAATTATGTGATTGCTGTCCTACATTTATTACATTTGGGACTCTTTCACCAAGATTTTCCTCACTCAAATTATGTGATTGCTGGTCCATAATCGGATCCTTGGTTACCTTCTCATGAGGATGATATCCTCTTTCATTCCTCTCATCCGTCACTTCCAAACTCTGGGTTGCATTATCTCGTGCTCTCCTTCTTTGGGTGTACGTTTTTCCTAGTATCTTTATACACAGTTAAAATATCAATATCAGCACAACGCACAATTAGTGTTCGTTCACAACATATATGAACAACTTTGCTCTGTTCTAAGATGATTGTTTATGATAAAATCAAAATATACTTTCATTAGCTGTAGAACTGTTCTTTTGTGATATGTCTATCCTACTCATACCTGTATCTCACGTTAGCTGCGAGTACTTGTCCTTTCCAACATGTCGGCGTTCGTGCCTTGGACCAGATGTTAGTATACCCTTTTCAGGCCCCAAAAGTTGCGGCACTAAGTATATACCGATGCCTCTTCTTTAGTCTTCTTCATGTTTCTTGTTTATCCCAGCTTCTTGAGATCTCTTGAGAAGAGAGACGATACAACACGTTCAGTAGTGATATGGGACAGTCAATGAAGGTACACAACAGTTTGTAATTTAACTTTTGAAACTGCCAGTTTATTGGCATTTCTGGAAATAAAATCACTCTCATGCAGTCAGCAAATTTCATGTAACAGATTTTATGTATAATGGGACTTATTACGTCGCAAATCGTTCTATTAAATTAATTATCTGCATTACAGTGTTGCTAAGCAATGTGATTAACAAGGTGATATATGTCTCAATTAAAACAGAACCTTGATATTTTGAATAAACTTTCTGTTCATTTTTGCCATAACAACACATCTCAAAATGAGTTTCCAACTTGGTGCATTAAGTCGAAGCACGTTCGCAACTATTGTACGTGATTCACTAGACAGCTCGATCATGCCGTAGTGAGTAGCGTATTTCAAATCGAGTGTGCAGGTTTCAGTTTTCCTTAATGGGCTAAACGACTCTTTTGTAATATTGTCATGTGTGTATCTCATGTGAAGTATAAATGAAACAGGATATGTCTCCATTCAGGTAAAAATAATAAAAAAATTCACTGTGCAGATCAGCGAACTGTACACGCACACCTTTCAGCACTCTATGTGATAACTTTTCCCAGAGTAAAATCCGAACATAAATTCACACTTTTTCATGCACACAAAATTCAAAACACCTTTATATTAAACATTTAAATTATGGCCTGAAATTATTAATTAACATTTCCCATTCTGAATAAACTTCAAGAACTAGTATTTCATAATCAATAAAATTTTATCGCCTGAAAGAAACTATTTGTTTGATAAAACGGATTCAGATTACACTCAAGTCGTGTCTAGACGATGACGTCACGAATCAATACTTGCTTGGAGTGAACGAAATACCTGTACTGAAAAATACTGTCCATTGAGAAATATACTGCCATTTATACCAAATTTTGTACCCCTTGCATTGTTACATTGCTTTATCAGAATTAGAATCAATAATGTCTTTTTTGAGGTCAGTGAGCAGTCTCATTCGCAAGTGAACAGAATTAAAGCTCAGGTTATGCATTATGTTAGGAGGGCACAGGATCTGTGTAGCATCAAACCAACCAACGCGGTATGCAGGGTGCTGTGTGAATAGTTTGATGAACTGCTGGTGCAAATTCAGGAGATGTTAGCTCATGTACGGGATGTTGCATTAGGGTAGTTGTGTCACCAAATGGGAAGGTAAACATATCATGGGTCTCCTTCCACAGTCATGTCCAATTTATTTCTTATGTTACCCAACCTGTCAGAGGGATTATTGCAGGGAGCAGTGGCTTTGTCATGGGATTCCACTAATGAGATACTGAGAGCGTTAAAATTTTTGTTGGAATTGCAGGATAGAAAGGAGTTCTTTTAGATTAAGTACTGAACATAGTTACTAATTGCTGAGACCTATGATCAGTGGATGACTAGACCAGGCGTTGATGGACTCAATGTATTCTCAACTCTCATTCACTGCATTTAGTGAGCTAATTTGTAGTAATTATTTGAGCGCCTGCGTGCGACATGAGCTTGAACGCACAAGCGGTGCAGTATTCTGATGAACCATTAGAGAAGTGCATGGCGACAGTTATTCAACTACATGAAAGAAAATCGTCCTAACTTCCGAGCAGTTTGTGTTAGGGCATTCAAACTGCACAATTGGCTGGAGTGCATGATGGGAACTAGTATTCATATATTCATGTGCCTTATTGTAGTCGGACATTTGCATGTGAAAATGCCACGGTACAGTGTGGCTGACCATATACTGCTTGTGAAGGCCTACTGTGCGAGAACTTACAGCGCAACTGTGGCTCAGAGAAAGTTTGTGATAGAGTTCAAGCTGAAGACAACCGGTCCAATTGTGCTAACAATCAAGAATTTGATTTGCCAGTATGAGAGAACCGGTAGTTTGTTTGTGATGACAGCGTTGGCAATTTCGGCCGTCCATATAGAGTGAAAACGCCTGAAAACATCGAGAAGACACTCGCCATGTTTCTAACCAGCTCCCGGAAATCAGTCAGATGAGCTGCACTACAGGTGGGAATCAACCGGGAGACACTGAAAGAAATTGTTGTTGAACACGTGCATCTCTTCCCATAAAAAATTCAAACCCATCACCTATTAGGCCCCAGGCCATGGAACAATGATTGTGCTTTGCCAGCACTATTGTCCACAGAATTGAGGAACAGGACTTTGATGTGAATATGATTTAGTGACAAAGCCCACTTTCATTTGCATGGCTCCGTCAATAAGCAAAATTGGTGCATTTGGGGGACTGGGAATCCGCATTTCACGATCTAGAAGTCTCTTTACCCTCGATGAGTTACTGTGTGGTGTGCAATGTCCAGTCACAGAATAATAAGTGCAATATTCCTTCATGGCACGGTGACTACTGAATGGTACGTGAAGGTTTTGGAAGATGTTTTCATTCCCATTATCCAAAGTGACCCTGATTCCGACAAGATGTGGTTTATGCAAGATGGAGCTCGAGCTCACCGAAGCAGGAGAGTGTTTGATGTACTGGAGGAGCCCTTTGGGGAGTGCATTCTGGTTCTGGGGTACCAAGAAGGCCACTGGCAGGGGCCTAGATTGGCAGACATATTCTCCAGACCTGAACAGATGCAACTCGCTTTTGTGGAACTATATTAATGACAAGGTGTACAGTAATAACCCCAAACCATTGCTGAGTTGACAAATGCCATTCAGGAGGTCATCGACAGCATCAATGTTCCGACACTTCAGCGGGTCATCCACAATTTCGTTATTCGTCCGCGCCAAATCATCGCCAAGTATGACAGGTATATCGAACACGTCATAACCTAAATCCGAATATCTGTAGTGACGTTTACATGTTGAATAAAGTGTGTGCACTCTGTAGTTTGTAATTAGTCTTCGTTTTTTTCTCTCATATAGTTCAATAATAGTCATCCTGTACGTCAAAATGTTAAATGGCAGCGCTGGAAGTTTGTATTTGATTTACTGTGAATGGGAAATAGTTGAAAACATTTTGCAAGGAATGTAACCTAGTGACCACACTAGGCTGATGTTTTGCAAGCAGCCACATAACTTTCGTCAATTAGAAGAGTTAATGAGTCGTGTGCAAACTACACACTGATCAGGGACGAGAAGAAGGATTTACCTTGTGGCAAGGAATGCTCAGTAGTGACCCCAGCTGGCAACCGGCGTCATCTGCAGTAAAGTGCTTTAGGTGCAGGGGAAGTGGGCATATTGCCAGGAATTGTACAGCATGAGGGAATATTAAAGACAGTTGACTGTACTTCAAGTGGGGATCGCGAAGAAGGGGCTTTTGTAAAACAATTTTGGCGAGCACCAGGGCGCGAGCCCCTTTTGTGTGTATGTCTATAAATGAAGAGACTCTCTGTGCTCTTCTTGATACCGGAAGCTCTGTGTCCTTGGTCAAGGAAGAGTGGGTATTAACACATCGGGAGCATTGTAGATTACCCGGGTGGAATTGAGTCCTGTTAGCCAGTTCCGAGTAAACGCAAATTTTGGGGACAATTAAGGTTAAAATTCGAGTTGGTGAATTTACGTGGAGATTTCCGTTAACGGAGGCCCCCAACCTTTCAGTGCCAGCTATCCTAGGTGCAGATTTATTTGAAAGGTAAGATTGGTCTCAAAGTGAAAAAAGAAAAGATTTTATTTCGAATTTTCTCGCCAAAAGATCTTTAAATTATGTAAACATGTAGTGAATGGTTTTGTGGTGCGCTAGAAGTATGTAACTAATTCATTGGTCATGGAAGCTGCCTTGTATAATCTTGGACAGAAGGGGCAGGTTCCAGAATGTGAAGAATTTAGTGATGTGCTCCCCGATAGGTTAGGTGAAGTGAAAGAAGCAGAGTATAAGATCGAGTTGGCGGATAACATTCCCATGAGGAATACATGTTGTCTCAACCCCGAATGAAAGCATTACAGGCCACGATTGGGCAAATACTTTGTTAAGGAGTTATTTGGCCATCTAAATCCCCGTATTGGTAATAGACTCATGGTACTTGTAGGGCGTGCTGAGACATGAAAGTGCCCCAAATGGAAACTCCAGATGGCCAAGCGTTTAGGAAATAAAAGGAATTTTGATACAGATCTATCACAATGTGAACCTTATCAATTGTCCCCGTAACAATGTGTTTAGGAAGCAGCGTCTGACTCAGCGGTAAGAGATCGGCGTTGCATTAAAAGGGTCACAGGTTCTACTCCGCCCAGTGGCAAATATTTTTGTGCTCTTTGGCAATGCGTACACTGTTGACATCACAATTAACCATAACATCATATAGGTTATTTTTATTAATTTATATAAGCACAAAAAGTATATGCATAGGATGAAATGTGGGACTGAAAACATTTAAAAAGGGATTGTAGTCAATGTGTACACGAGAACGTCGTGTATTTCCATTCTTTTGCAGTTGATCAATTACATGTACTGGGGTGATATTCATCAAAGAAATAGCGGCAGCAATAATTTTGACCACATCTTGCGCACATTATAAACGTAACCTTTTTGCAGTGACATGATTTTTTTAAGTCTCCATAGAAAAACACACTTGACTGACATTCTGAAAACAGCTTCTTTGATCGCACAATCCAGCAGCGAATCATGCGTAATGTAGCATGTCACTGAATATTTGCGAGGATAGCTGGTGATATATAATGGAATGTAGTTTGATGCAAGCTTCTCGGGAAGAGATTTCTTCTTCTTTCTCGATGCGGTAAGTGTAGTTTTGACATTTTTTTATTAGATTTTTTACCTGACGATAAAAATACACATCGCAGGGTTGCACTAGTGGCCTACATTTGGGGGAATTACTTTGATACTGCACATTGTAAATCCGTCTTCACCTTGGAACAGTTAGTCGTATACTTGTGGCTTTGTTTGTCCTCCCCCCCCAAGTCAATCAACAGAAGATATTTATTCTCTTGCACGCAGGGTGCCATCACATCATTTAAATATTTTTTGTACAAGTCTGTTGTCAGTTTACCGTATTTTGAAGAAGGAGCACGAAAATATTTGATGATGGGCGGAGTCGAATACACGACCGTTTCAATACGAACCAGTTCTCTTACCGCCTTTTTTTTATCTCGTTTTGTTCGTTATTGTTCGTTCCATTTGACAGGGTTGACGTCTCATGACACCCGCTGAGGTTCATCGTTCATCCTTTCACTCAGTCTTTGTATTACAGAGGGCAGCAAACCCTCTGACTGAACACACTGATCTACCGTGCCGGCACTGAGCCAAGCACTGCTTCCTAAGCACATTGTCACAGGGACAGTTGATAAGGTGCACATGGTGACAGATCCGTATCTAAATTACTTTTATTTCCGAAACGCCTGGCCATCTGGAGTTTCCACTTGGGGCACTTTCATGTCTGAGCACGCCCTACAAGTACTATGAGTCTATGACTAATTTTTAGTGAGAATTTACAGAAGCATGTCCATGTTAGAGAAATACTCAGACAGATGCGAAAGGCGGTTTTTACGGTCAAACCTTCGAGGGTAAAATTTGCTCAGCCTGAAATATTCTTCTTGGGTCATATTGTTTCTGGGCAGGGGGTTAGGATTGATCAGGGTCGCATTGAGGCCATAAATTCGTGCCCCACTCCTAAAAATGTCAAAGCGGTGGCTCGCTTTATCAGAGTGGTCAATTATTTCCGAAAATTTGTGCTAAATTTAGCCCAACTAGCGGCACCATTAAACGATCTCCAACAGAAAGGAAAAAATTCGTGTGGGTCCTTCCAAACAAACGTCTTTTGAGGCCTTCAAGAAGGCTCTAGCCACCGCCCCTGTGTTGGCTATGGTTGATTTCAGCAAGGAATTTATTGTCCAAACGGAGACCTCCAAGTCAGGAGTTGCGACTGTCCTTTTTGCAGGAACGCCGTAAAGCTGATGCTTCACGTAGTCTATCGCCATTAGAGGCCAAACTTTCAGTATAAGAACTGGAGGAGGTAGCAGTGTCGTTTGCCATTGAAAAATTTAAGTTGTATTTGGAACAAAACCATTTTTGTTAGAAACTGATAATCAGGCAAGGCCAAGGAGAGTAGGGAAAATTGCTAGATGAGCAATATGTATTTCTGAATTTCAGTGTAAATGTTGTAGCCAATGGCCTGATCCGAATGCTCGAGCAGGACTCGGAAAATCAACTGGATGATGAAAAAACTCCAGGGCAGGTTACTCTGGAGGTATTGGTTAATCAAAGTTGCGGCATTCTTGGTGGGCTTCCGCTTCTTTTTAAGGACATTGCCGTGCATCAGGATGGAGATCTAGTGATAAATAGCATTAAGGAGAGGGAGAAAATGTCAGGCTATACTGCTTAAAGGGAAATGTATTATGTTACATTGGTCGTGGGAAACGAGGTGAGAAAGTTGTGTTGCCGGGCGACTTGGTTTCCTTAGTCTTTATGAAAATACGGTAGGGCGTCATCTGGGAGTGTTCAAAATGCGCTTGAAGTTCAGGGAAAACTTGGTTTGGAAGGGTATGGATAAACAGATCAAGGAGATGGTATTCGGTTGTAAAACCCGTGGGATCAGTAAACCCAGCTTGAATACGCGACAAGGCCTTATGTCGTCCGATACTGCGAATGAACCTATGCAAAAATTGTATGTTGATTTGGTGGGACCTTTCCCACGTTCCAGAGAGGATAACTGGTATGTATTGGTTTGTGTAGACCTGTTCACGCGCTTCTGCTGGTTACTTCCCAATAGAAATTTTACCACCCAAACGACTATCAAGTGTTTGCATGGTATCTATGGTACCTTTGGGCGTTGCCGCATACTGGTTTCTGAAAACGCTACATCCTTTAAATTGGCCTCATTCTGTAACTTTTGCTTCGAAATGGGGGTGTCTCTTAGTAAAACTGCACACTATTATCCGAATCCTTCTCTGGCGGAGTGGGTAAATCGCAATTTGAGTGCGGCCTTGAAAGCTTTCCATCACAGTGATCATACCCAGTGGGATAGTTCCTTATCTTGTTCAGGGCATGCCTTCAATAACGCAATGCACGAGGGCCACAAGTCCACACCACCTAGTTCGATATTTATGTTCAAACTTGATTCGCCACTCGCAAATTTGTGGTCACTCGGTGATTTGCTTCTGGAGACGATGGACGCTGCTCAGGTTCGCACTAATTGGAAGCACGCCCCAAACAACTTGAGAGTAGCCCATGGAAAGATGGAAAATTGTTATAATGCTGGAAGACCAGGAGGTCAGGTGTGGGTGAAGAACTTTGGGACAAGTCGTGGAGCGGATAAAATTATGGGAAAGCTTTTGCTCAGATTTGTTGGACCTGCCTGAATTTTGCACTTCCTCACCATGTTCACCTTGATGGCCAGGAACGCCCAAAATAGGAGAATTTTTAGAACCCATATACTGAAAGTTATTTCATATGTGAAGGAGGATGCACCAAAATAAGAACGTGTACTTCTGCTGATGGGACTAGTGTTATAACTGTTTGTTGCTCAGGGTAGTATTTGGATGGAGTGCCTTGGCCCAGTTGTGCAGGCCACCATGTTGCTTTTCCTTGTTGAAGATAACATCTTATAATTTAGAAGCTATGATGAACTGTTTTCTCGCTACTTACTATTGTAAGATGAAGTGCAGAATTGTGTTTAATGCGCAAGTGCGAGTTTCAGGCAAGATCATCTCCTTGTGGGCTTCAGTTTGGCAGGGGAGGGTGTGTCGACGTTGAGTCATCAGTAGTTGGCGGCAACTTGAATTCCCTTGCCGACTCGTTGGGACTTGCTGCGAAGAGGCGCTAGGAGTGGTGCGAGTGTGGCGCCATCTGCTGGCAGCTGATTCTTGTCAGCCACTTCGCGACTTCTATTGGGATCCATTAAATGAATTCGCAGTTGCGAATAAGTACTGCCATCAGTTGTAGAATGGAATGACAACAATAAAAATCAATGCTGGGCCGGGACTAGAAGCTGGATTTCCCGCTTATTGCGAGGAGAGCTATCCGTGCATGACTCATGGCCAGACCCAAACTTCCATATGACGTCAACCATGCGTCTATGACCGGTACTCGTACATCCATTACGTATATTCGCGTACAGGTCAGATTTCTTCCCTTGAAATCACTGTAATCTATGTCGCACATAATTGCGTAACTGGAATTAGTGCTATAAAACTGTAAGATGTAAGATAACGAAATTTCAAATAAAGCGTCGACTTAATGATGCACAGAAAACTGCGGAATCGACCTGAAAATCTGTAAATGAGTTAAGTAAACTTATCCCATCGTTCAGTAAAGAATTTGCTTTCAACTCCGACCAGTCGGCATGTGAAGAGGAAACGCCCTGTTAGTTAGAGATATGAAGAGAGTGCTATCAAGATCATCTAACATCAATGCCTTAACGCATTCGCATAGAATGATGCCGATTGTTAATCTGCGTGATAAATCGGCTGGAAAGTTATTTATTCTGATGCGAGAAGTTGTAGGTGTTTTTTCTCGTGTGTGTGATCTCGCAGGCGCAGTAGGGAATATTTATGTCACAGCAAGCAAGTGTGGGAAAATGAGCGTAAGAGAACTGCAACTATAGTGTGGTGTAAGCACTGCTTTTGGCCAATAGGTGCTCAAAATAACTTGCTTTTTCATGGTTCCTGGTCTGAGTATAAAAATCATACTTCTCTGGAGCCAACATCTCTCCTGAAAAGTGTCTGACATTGCAAATCGTGTTACTTGCAACCACATGACAAACCCAGCCTCTGGGTGTTTGGTTCCTCAGTGCCTATAGAAAATGTTATCGCAATATTAGCAGCTACACCTTAAAGGATAGTAGCCAGTTTCACGATAAACGCCACGACATGCTGTTTCACATTCGGTTGTATGCCATTGCAATTCTCGTCAGGCCGTTACACCAATAGGATTCTATATGCATTCTTTATGAGTGGGTACCTAGCTGAACGCCCTGCACTGTTTATAACTCCCAAGGAGTTCACCTTCGATCTCAATGGTGCGAACATTTGTGATCACTGTGGGGCGCTATCTTTCATTCGACATTCATAGCGCAAGGTAATGGTTTGTTTTGAACATTTCGCGAATGTCGGCGATGTCCATTTTGAGGAGTGTAAAACGTCCCACAGAAGGCTGATCTCTGCACGCCATGAACATGCATTTCCTTTGGCCCCCTGGATGCATCTGGTGAGTTGTTAGCAGCTAATTTTTTTCCTGTCATAATTGTTAACAGAACACTTTCAAATGAACTTTACTAAAAACTGAACTTGCGTCCTCGCACTCAATGGGTTCCTTGTTAGTGTTCCTATATGGCAGTTGCAGCTGTGTAACCATGGTGTGGTCCCTTGGCTGTGAAGTAACGAATGACCAGTAAGGTACTGCATTTGTCTCACCGTTAATTTTGTCGCTGGTAGACTGCCACATTAATCTCTTCCATTCAGATATTGCTGCTACTTGTGGAATTAGCTGCACTGAGTGGAACCACTTAACACACATCCACAGCTATCTTACAGGTTGGGTGTAAATATGTTTGATGTAATAGGACTGATTGCGTTGAAATCTAGAAGAGCAGTCGGCTGTAATGCATTGCTTACCTTATATTAAAATACTGGCCACCGTCAGGTGGCTTGCGGAGTATGGATGTAGATGTAGATGTAGAATAAGTTATGTAGAACCTAGATGACCTACCTTTATTACAAGGGTAGCCAATTTAAGCCTCTGGACCTCTTCAGATCTTGGGAGAACTGAACCTGGAGTGATACATTTGATACCCCTTTATGAGTGAAAACTATTCCAGCCGTTGATTGACAGTACAACACTGTCAGACACATATTGACAGCATGGTATACTTGGGACAGGCTCTTTTGTGTGGTAGACAGCTGACAGCTCCAGATGTGGAGGTTTTTTTTACGTAATAGCTCTCTTAACAATTACAAATGAATACTCACTTAATAAAGTGAAAATAACTCCATTACATAAACACGAGCTCAGTGAAGTTGTTTAGTCTACTCAGAAGAGAGAACTGGACAGGAAATACTGGGGAGGTACAGTCAGACTGTAAACCGAAAAGGGAGGAGCACAGGTGGACTAGCGGTTGGGGAACGTGCCTTTCCAAGAAGAACTCTACAGCTACCGTTCAGGATGACTAAGAATCAATTTCCCCTCTAGCAGCGTAGAAAAATGTCACTGTGAAGAGATTTACATAGATCCTGCCCCTAAGCGTTCTTGCGTTAGTATTATCAGTAATTCACATTTGTATTCCATATTGTGTTAACGCACTTTGTAGAAAATTAACACTCCCGGGCATATCTGCACATTGAGTCGACAGTGATTCCTAAGACGAGCTGTGGAAGGGTTGGTATAACTTTGTGAAACACCCTGTAGCTGCGTTTTGTGATGGGGTTTAGAGGGAACGGGTAATTGCATGTTAGCTCTGCAGATTGCAAGCCTATGAGAAAGGAAGTGCATGTCCACAATCCGGCGACATTCCTTCCAGCACACCTGCAACCTGTATCCCCTCTTCCTACCCTGTTACTCACGCCGAAAACAATATATTCCTTAATACGTTTCTCCTGCAATTAGAAACGGTGTACGTATTTGATATTGGATTTTAACTCGCTTCGTTTAACAATAAATATCAGTTTTACGCCACTGAAACTGTACTTTAATAAGCTGTGATTTTTCCAGGCCCTGAAACATGGTAACTATTAGTTCTAGAGAGAAAATGAATAGGGCTTTTTTCGTGGATAATTTAACACAGTTTTATTTTGAGCTGGGAAGCATTTTCGCTAGAAGCGGCGGTTTTCGGGATATTCGAGAAAAACAATGTGAACTTTAAATGGCCCAACACCCCACACTCACTCCACTCGTCAGGCTTTTTGATATGTTGTTCATGACACTCGCCCCCGTCACTGTACAAAAATTTACGACTACCAGAATTTTTCCCTATTATTCCTTCACTGACAGCACTATCCAGTTTGTTTTAAAATATGTGCGCACTCATTTTGAATATGTGACCGAGATGGCAGCAATACCTGGTACAAACACCTCCAGTGGTGAAAGTGAGGACTGTTTTTGATATTTAAAATGGCTACTTTTTCATTACAATAACAGTGTGTAATCATTCGTTTTCACCATCTCTCTCGTGTGACACCGATTGAAATTCATCGTCATCTGAGTGAGATATGTGATGATGGTAACACAGATGTTTGTAATGTGTATTCGTGGCAGTGACAGTTCAAAGACAACAGAATGTCATGACAACAAACCAAGACATTCTCCGCCTCCCAGCCGGTCTGATGACATCATCGAGCAAATAGAGAAAGTTGTTTTGGAGGATCGCCTAATGAATGTGGAAAAAAATATCGCTTACAAAGTTGGTGCATCCACGGAATCTCTCCACACAATCCTGCATGAAGACATGAAAATGCGAAAAGTATTCTCCAGGCAGTTGCAACGAATGCTGATGTATAACCTCAAGACTTCGCATGTGGCTTGTTGTCAGCCAATGTTGACGTGTGATGACAGCATGAATGGGACTTTCGTTTCACCGATTGTGGCAATGAATGAGCCAAGGATGATATTTTGCAATCTTGAAGTAAAACACCAGTCAGCTCAATGGAAACACACACACTCATCACCATCAAAAAACTTTCGGGTGAACGCCAGTACTGAGAAAAAGGTGGTGGCCACCTTCTGTGACAGTGGTGGTGCAATCCTTACTCATTGTATTTTAAAGGGCACTACGGTGACAAGCGCATCCTACGAAGATGTGTTGAAGAACAAGCTCCTTCCACCACTGCGCGAAAAACGGTCGTAAAAAGTTACACATGTACCCTTGACCAAGACAACGCACCACCACATAAAGTGAAAAACTTTGAAGAGGTTTGTCATGTTCCTATTCACTTGACCTAGCTCCTACCGACTTTTGACTGTTTGTAACGATTAAATACATTTTCTGCTGTCACGCATTCTTTAGCCAAGCCTCTACTGCATCGGTGATTTTCCAGTGGTCAAACCAGACTCCTAAAGAAGCGTTCACAGGGCCACGGCATCATGGTTTGTGAGAGAAAGAGTTGAAGGTGCTATAGCTTGAGGCACTGTTGGAGAAGTTCTAGCTTGAATGCACCTCATAAAATCATAGAGATATCAACAAACCCCATATACAGTCCAGTGACTCTTCAGACTTAGGGTAGCTCAGGTTGAAGGTTTTTGACCAAGACAGATGTGTTCTTGACTTTTGCGTATAAGAAATTATCGTACGGTTTCATCTGAAGCAGGATGGGCACACGGTATAAAACCAGCACACAGCCAACAGCTACCATTCAGTAACAAATGCACAATGTGTTACTACCAAAGAATCATAATTCTTTAAACCGCTGGACTTGAAACCATGGAAGAAAAGGTTTGAGTGTATACCTGTCCAGTCGAATATGGTGTATGAATCATTAATAAGGAAACTTCTCACACAAAACTTTCGTTCAGAAATGTTCAATAGTGATGAGACAGGATTATGATCCAGCATCAGGATGTGTTCCACCTATACGTGGAGGGGGAATTTGTGAAAAAAGCGGATGGAAGCCCTACAGCAAAATCTCATTGCACATAATGCATTAACATTCTTATTTCATGGAATAAAATATGAGCTTAGTAAGATGGAAACTGACCACACGCAGAATGTAGATATCACATCAACTTTAAATACATGCCTCCATGTCAAAATCTGACTATTGGTTTAGGAAATACAGGATGGTTCATGGGAAAACCGACACCAACAGATGAATACAAATGCTTTAGTGAATGCATAACTCTGAAGATGCTGATGAGATATTTAGAGGACATGAAGCAAATACAAGTCAGTGTAAACAAAAAATTGCTTTTAGTGCAAAGTGGAATTGTAACGTAATACATATGAGGGTAATCCCAAAGTAAGGTCTCCTATTTTTTATTGGTATATAGACCAGTTTATTTCTACAATGGTTTACATCAGTTTACAACCTGGACATTTAGTAATTTTTCGACATAATCACCATTTCGGTCGACGCATTTTTGTAGATACTGTGGCAGTTTTTGTATGCCCATGTCATACCAGTTCGCCGCCGTGCTGTTCAGAAAGTTATTAACCTCTTCTTTCACCTCGTCATCGGAGCTGAAATGCTTTCTGGCCAAATGTTCTTTTAACATAGGGAGCAGGTGATAGTCACTGGGCGCCAAGTCAGGACTATAGGGTGAGTGGGTGGTTACGCTCCACTGAAACTGTTGCAGAAGAGCACGGTTTGCCGAGCGATGTGAGGGAGAGCGTTGTCATGGAGAATGTGTACACCCTTGCTAAACATTCCTCTTCTCCGGTTCTGAATTGCCCGTTTGAGCTTTCTCAGAGTCTCACAGTACCTGCCAGCGTTAATTATGGTCCCAGCGATTCAGCTCCGACGACGAGGTGAAAGATGAGGTTCATAGCTTTCTGAACAGCATGGCGGCGAGCTGGTATGACATGGGCATACAAAAGCTGCCACAGCGTCTACAAAAATGCATCGACAGAAATGGTCATTATGGCGAAAAATAGCTAAATGTTCAAGCTGTAAACTCATGCAAACCATTGTAGAAATAAACAGTTCTATGTACTTCAAAAAATAGGAGACCTTACTTTTGGGATTAACCTTGTATATCCAGGGGGTAGAGGTCAGTCCAGAAGAGAATAAGATTATGCTTGACAAATTAATTTGGAAAACGTCCCATATCTGTATAAACGATGAGGAACACTTAAAACTTTTAAAAATATTAAGACTGCCATTAAATTTCCTTTAAATTTCAGATCATGAGAACTGTTTGAATATCCTCTACTTTCAACTGTATCCTGACAATCACAGACTACTAAAATATCATCAGAATAAGAAATACTTCGATTTAACAAACTTGCATTTCAAACCGATAGGAACATAAGCCTGAAAGGTGATTAGAGTGAATTTCACAAATGTGATTTAACAAATGTAACCATTCACCCTAATTCAGAGAATTAACTGAATTTTCAGTTGATGCTTGGCAGAACATGATAATAATATTAAAGAGAAAAACACTTACTAAAGTTCTGCAAAATTGTATTTATTTGGTCGCAAACCAGATTTCAGTGTCTCAGGCCATCATCTGGTGACAATAACATGGAAGTGTTTTATCTTTTTAATATTAATTCAGAGTTCTACCCATATGACAGTTTACATCATGCCAGGTCTAACAACATCTACAGCCTCTTGTTTGTTACATGTGTAAGGTTTTATTCAACATACTATAAAGTTGAAGAGAATGAGGGCTCTTACTCAGTCCAAAGAAATTTAATAATTTAGCTCTCGTCATCATTATGAAGATACAGTGACATGACTTCAAGTTTTGACCATATTGACTCGAATATTTACGTAAAAGGTAGTGTAGCCTCTTATCTTGATTGATTTTTCCTATTCCTCATGTAATTGCTTTACCTTATTATATGAAATTTTTGACAATTACTGTTGTTGTTTTAGATGCTTATTTACCTTACCTTATTTCTAAATTTGATTTTCCCATAATTTATTTTCTTTGCATATATTGTCTTCTGTTAGATTTGCTGGTTCTATACGATTTATGCCTTTTCTTTAGAGTAAATTTGTTAGATACATACCTTTAAAGTTAGGTTATTATTCAACAAAGTCTTTTGATTATGGTTGGGGTGAATTATTAATTGGTCAAGATCTATATAGCTTGTCTGTTTATTTAATTAGTTATATCCATGGGTGATATAACTCAAATTTTAACATTTGTCTTTTAACTTTTAATTTTTGAGTATTTATTTTAGTGGTACTATTTGTCTTATACCTAAATAGCTCGTAATTAGAGCATAACACAGAAGATGTTAAGGGGATATTTTTATTTTTAGGTATTTGTAAATATATACAATATATTATTTTTACAGTGAAAATGCAATGTTTTGGTTAAACTATATAAATGTTACAAATGTTAACAGAATTTAACCACTAAGATAAAAAGTTAGCAGCTTTCATATTGGCTTTACATTTCCTTCAATGGACCTTTATAGTTCAATTATATCATCAACAGTATTTAGCAGCCTTCCAGGTCGACAGTGACTGGAATAGTTGGCTTCTTATTCTGTTTAACGTTGAATGATTATATCAATACTTCTTGAATGCATCCCAACTACAACCACTTCATTCTCCTCATGCACAGCTCCTTGATTTTATTCATGGAACAAACTTCGTAAAAGTACTAGGATAATGAGTATTGTTGATACTGTTATAATTATAATATCTGATGTTTTTATGATAATTACAATTGGTAAAACTGATGCGATTTCTACATCAAAGATTACAAAAATTCTGGCAATTAGGAAGAATCTAAGGGATAAGGTATTTGTGCTAGTCTTTTGGGATCAAATCCACATTCAAATGGTGATCTTTTTTCTTAGTCATTAATTAGTTTTTGATATAATTGTTTTGAGGATTATAACCATTATTGGGATAATGAATTTAATAAAAGCTCTTATATATAATACTTTTTCTTTGATTTATATAAAGATTTCTGATTCTACATAAATGTACTATTTATACTAGAAAAACAATTATCTATCTCATCAATTAATTGAAACATATAGGAATAATCAAAATGTATCTACAAAGTGTCAGTATCATACTGCTGCTTCAAAACCAAATTCATGTCTTGGCAAGAACTGATTTATTGATTGCCAAATTAAACAAGTTGTTAGCAAAATTGTTCTAATAATTACATGAAGTTCTTGTAATCCTTCTGCAAGAAAGAATTTTGATCTGTAGATCACGTCGGTGATTGTGAAAGTTGCTTCTCGGTACTCATATGCTTGAAATATCATGAATTATAATCCTAATAGGACTGTAAAGAATAGTCCTTGTAATGCTTGGGTATGGTTAGAGTCTATAAGTCTCAAGGGTGTTCATGTTACAGTTAACTGTGAAGCAAGAAGAAATGCTGGAGTTTCTGTAGGTTTGAAAGGTTGAATTCCTATTGGTGGTTATAGTATTCCCAGCCCAATTGTTAGGATTACTGTTCTGCTGAAAAAAGCCCAGAAGAAAGACATGAAAAATAATACTTCTGATGCAATGAATAAAATTGTTCCTCATCATAGTCCAATAGATACAAATCCTGTATGTAATCCTTGATATGTTCCTTCATATACTACATCTCGTTATCATTGAATTATTGTTAGCAAGGTGCTTCAAAATCTAATGATGAATAGATTCATATTAAATAGGTGAAATAATTTTGCTAATCTAGATGCTAATACTATTGCTCCAATTACTCCTGTTAGAGGCAAGATATATAATCTGTTAAGTGGAATGGGTGATATGATGGAGTTTTTAACGATTAATATACTTCTCTAGAATATAAAGTTCTTAAGATTGAGAAAACAGAAGCTTGGATTACAGCTACTGTAGATTCTAGAATTAACAAAAAATGTAGTCATCCAATAATTAGCAATGAGATTAAGTTTATTGCTATAGATAGTCTTGTATTTACTAATAAGGTTAGCAAGAGGTGTCCAGCAATTATATTTGTTGCTAGTCGTTCTGCTAGTGTATCCAGCTGAATAACATATCTAATTTTTTCAATGAATACTATAAATTATATCAGCACGGGTGGTGTGCCATGGGGTGCAATGTCAGTGAATATGTGGCTAGTATAACTGATTCATCCAAATAATATAAACCATAAACAAACAGTTAAAGCGATTGAGAATGTTATTGCTAGAAGTCTTGTTCCAGTAAAGATGTAAGGGAATATCCTATGAAATTATTAAATAATATAATAAAAATTGAAATAAAGGTGGATGTTGTTCCATTACAGGATTTTAGTTTAAATTCCTTGTACAGAGTTAAATTTAGTTTATTTCAGATAATATTAATCCATGATGGTGTAAGTAAAAATAACGATGGGATTAATAATAGTCCTAACAATTTTGTCCCCCCCCCCCATGAACCATGGACCTTGCCGTTGGTGGGGAGGCTTGCATGCCTCAGCAATACAGATAGCCACACCGTAGGTGCAACCACAACGGAGGGGTATCTGTTGAGAGGCCAGACAAACGTGTGGTTCCTGAAGAGGGGCAGCAGCCTTTTCAGTAGTTGCAAGGGCAACAGTCTGGATGATTGACTCATCTGGCCTTGTAACAATAACCAAAACGGCCTTGCTGTGCTGGTACTGCAAACGGCTGAAAGCAAGGGGAAACTACAGCCGTAATTTTTCCTGAGGGCATGCAGCTTTACCATATCATTGAGCATGGAGAGCTGCATCAAACCAGTCTCAGGACTGAAGACCACAACAACAACAACAACAACAAGAATTTTGTAGCTCAATTTAATAATAAATTAATGATAAATTATAGATGATGGTAAATGGATCAAATGATGAGAATAAATTTGTTATCATTTTCAGGTTAGTTTTCTTTATTTCCATTTTTCTTTTTTCTGCTCTTTTAATAAGATTAGGTTTAAAAGCGTAAAAGTTTATTTGATTGAATAAAATTAAAGTGGCTGAAAACATTATGAATAGAGAGAGTCATATGAGTGATGATATTTGAGGGATTTGGATTGATAATTCCCTATCAGAATTAGGTATCATTCGATGTTTCAAGGTGTACTAATTATTTAGTTGTTTTAGAGTGACACTCTAATGTTATATTTTTAACTAACTCCTTAATTATCTTAGATAATCACTTGATGAATGAATTTATTGAGGGTCTTTCAGTTACAATTGGAATAAATCTGTGATTTGCTCCACAAATTTCTGAGTATTGACCGAAGAATATTTCAGGTCGATTTATTGTGAATGTTCCATGCTTTAATCACCCAGGTGTAGCATCAGTTATAACTCATAGAACAGGTACTGCTCATGAATGTAAAACATCTGAAGCTCTTGTTAACAGTCATGCTTCTGTATTTATAGGTAAAATCATTCGATTATCTATGTCTAGTAGCCGAAATCCATAATTTTCCTTATGTTGCTCTGGGGCTATATAGGTGTCAAATTCTACAGCTATGAAGTCTGAGTATTCATATCTTCAGTATCATTGTCGTCCAGTTGCTTTGTTTGTGATTATTGCATCTACTGAGTCATCAAGTAAATATAGTAAGCATAATGAGGCAGTGCATTAACAATTAGAGAATGGCTGATAATGCTGTTCAGATGGTTTCAATTATATGTCCATGAAGTATGTTTCGGTTTGCACAGCCAATAAATAGTATATAGCTTAGGACATAGCCTATAGTATGGTCAGGGAAGCATGATAATTGCTATATTGATTGTGAAGCTTCATCTTGAAGGGATAAATTTGATCATGTTGTCACTATAAATTGTCTAATAACAGGTCAAACCTTTATTTGTAGAGCTTCAATGTACTGCACTAATCTGGCAAATCAGAATCTACTGAAATTTGTTGTAATTCTGAGTAACTGTGTTCTGTAGGAGGGCTGTTTTATAATAATTCGATTGATCAGTTTATATTAACTCTGAATATCATTGCTCGATTTGTAACAATTCTTTCCCATATAATTACAATGAATATGAACATTCCTACAATAGAAATTGTTGATCCAGTTCTTGATAATATGTTTCATGATGTATATGTGTCTGGGTAATATGAATATCATTGTGGTATTATTTCTAGAGCTAGGAAGTGTAAATTTAATTTAACCCTGTATCATATATAGTTAAGGCTGTAGACATTGACTACCATTGAATGAGAACTCCTATAATTGCAAATACTGCTCTTATAGATAATAGATAATGGAAGTGTGCTACTACATAGTCAGTATCACAGAGCAAAACATCAAGAGATGAATTTGCTAATACCAGGCCTGTTAATCCACCAGTTGGGCATATGAAAATAAATACTAGAGCTCAGCAATAATCATTGATGCTGATGTGAAATATTCCCATGTAACAATATCCATTACTACTGTTAACATATGGTGTGTTCATACAATAAATCGTGTTAATCCAATTGATGATATGGCATAAATTATACCTAATGTTCCAAATGATTCGATTTTTCCTCTTTCATGACATACAATACGTGAAATAATACCAAATCCTGGTAAAATTAAAATACAAGAGTCTGGGTGTCCAAATGCTCAAAATAACTGTTGATACAGAATTGAGTCCCCCCTCATGCAGGACCAAAAAATTGTGTTTTGGTTTTGGTTTGTTAATAATATAGTAATAGCTCCTGCTAAAACCAGAAGTGAAAGAAGAAGAAGAAGAAGAAGGGCTGAAACAGCAACAAATCAAACAAATAGAGGTGTTTGATCTAGGGTTCTACTTTCTTGTCATATATTAATTACTGTTGTAATAAAGTTTACTGCACCAAGAATAGATGAAACACCTGCTAATTGTAATGAGAAAACGGCTAGATCTACTGATGCTCCCCCATGTGCGATAGAACCTGCTAGTGGGGGTAAATTGTCCACCCTCTACCAGCAAGATTATCTACAATAGAAGATGTAAGAAGGGTTCATGAAGGTGGTAATAGTTATTTATTCGAGGGAATACTATATGTGGCCCACCCAATTATTAATGGTACAAGTCAGTTACCAAATCCACCAATTATAATAGGCATTACTATAAAGAAAATTATTACAAATGCATGGGCTGTAATAATAGCATTATAGATTTGGTCATCCCCAAACAGTGATCTTCATTGCCCTAGTTTGACCCAAATAAACATTCTTATTGATGGTCCCACTGTTCCTGCTCCAGCCAAAGTCCTTATTGTTTGTTGAGAATAATCATCTGTGCAGTAAGATGGCTGAAGTTAAAGGTGGTAGACTGTAAATCTACTTACGAGATATTTTCTCTCTTATCATTATTGGTCTTATATTCAGTTACGATTTTAGGCTGGAATTCCAGAGGTATAAAGTCTATCTGAGGCCTAAAAGATTATTCTTTTAACGATATCTTTGAATGACATTAGTTTAGTTACCTTACGTTTTTAGCATATTGAAATTAGGGTTGATGTTGAAATTAATTCTATTGTTGAAATTATAACAGTTATAGGCAGAATAAATCTTGATTTTCGATCCTTTTATTGGTAATGAATTTTTAGTTTATGATATAATTAGTGCTGAAAATCTAATTTGTGTGTAATTTATTTATTTATTTAATCATATGGCTAGGGTCCCAGGTGGGCAGACTACTCGCTGGGTGCCAGTCTTCCAATTTGACGCCACTTCGACGACCCACATTTGATGAGGATGGTAGGATGATGATGAGGACAGCACAACACCAAGTCCCTGGGCACAGAAAATTCCCCAACCCAGCCGAGAATCAAACCCAGGCCCAGAGGACTGACAGTCTGTCATGCTGACCATTCATCTACTGGGGCAGACACTTGTGTGCAATAATAAAGTACAATGAACCATAATAAAGTACATGAACCCTTTGCCGTTGTTGGGGAGGCTTGCATGACTCAGCGATAGAGATAGCCGTACTGTAGGTGCAACCACAACGGAGAGGTATCTGTTGAGAGGCCAGACAAATGTGTGATTCCTGAAGAGGGGTTGCAGCCTTTTCAGTAGTTGCAGGGGCAACAGTCTAGATGACTGACTGATCTGGCCTTGTAACATAACCAAAACGGCATTGCTGTGCTGGTACTGCGAATGGCAGAAAGCAAGGGGAAACTACAGCTGTAATTCTTCCCAAGGGCATGCAGCTCTACTCTATGGTTCAATGATGATGCATCCTCTTGGGTAAAATATTCCAGAGGTAAAATAGTCCCCCATTCGGATCTCCGTGTGGGGACTATTCAAGAGGACGTCGTTATCAGGAGAAAGAAACCTGGCGTTCTACAGATCGGAGCATGGTATGTCAGATCCCTCAATCGGGCAGGTAGGTCAGAAAATATAAAAACAGAAATGGATAGGTTACAGTTAGATATAGTGGGAATTAGTGAAGTTCACTGGCAGGAAGAACAACACTTTTGGCCAGGCGAATACAGGATTATAACTACCAAATCAAATAGGAGTAATGCAGGAATAGGTTTAATAATGAATAAAAAAATAAGAGTGCGGGTAAGCACCTACAAACAGCATTGTAAACGCATTATTGTGACCAAGATAGACAAGAAGCCCACGCCTACCACAGTAGTACAAGTTTATATGTCAAGTAGCTCTGCAGATGACGCAGAAATTGAAGAACCAGAGGTTGTACACAGTTTCAGAGACAGCATAAGGGAACAATTGACAGGAATGGGGGAAAGAAATGCAATAGAAGAAGAATGGGTACCTTTGAGGGATGAAGTAGTAAAGGCAGCAGAGGATCAAGTAGGTAAAAAGACGAGGGCTAGTAGAAGTCCTTGGGTAACAGAAGAAATATTGAATTTAATTGATGAAAGGAGAAAATATAAAAATGCAGTAAATGAAGCAGGCAAAAAGGAATACAAAAGTCTCAAAAATGAGATCGACAGGAAGTGCAAAATGGATAAGCAGGGATGGATAGAGGACAAATGTAAGGATGTAGAGGCTTATCTCACTAGGAGTAAGATAGATACTGCCTACAGGAAAATTAAAGAGATCTTTGAAGAAAAGAGAACCACTTGTATGAATATCAAGAGCTCAGATGGAAACCCAGTTCTAAGCAAAGAAGAGAAAGCAGAAAGGTGGAATGAATAATATAGAGGGTCTATACGAGGGCAATGTACTTGGGGACAATATTATGGAAATGGAAGAGGATGTAGATGAAGATGAAATGGGAGATATGATACTGCATGAAGAGTTTGACAGAGCACTGAAAGACCTGAGTTGAAACAAGGCCCTGGGAGTAGACAACATTCCATTAGAACTACTGATGGCCTCGGGAGAGACAGTCCTGACAAAACTCTACCATCTGGTGAGCAAGATGTATGAGACAGGCGAAATACCCACATACTCCAAGAAGAATATAATAATTCCAATCCAAAAGAAAGCAGGTGTTGACAGATGTGAAAATTACCAAAGTATCAGTTTAATAAGTCACAGCTGCAAAATACTAACCCGAATTCTTTACAGACGAATGGAAAAACTAGTAGAAGCCGACCTCGGAGAAGATCAGTTTGGATTCTGTAGAAATGTTGGAACACGTGAGGCAAAACTGACCCTACGACTTATCTTAGAAGCTAGATTAAGGAAAAGCAAGCATACGTTTCTAGCATTTGTAGATTTAGAGAAAGCTTTTGACAATGTTGATTGGAATACTGTCTTTCAAATTCTGAATGTGGCAGGGATAAAATACAGAGAGCGAAAGGCTATTTACAATTTGTACAGAAACCAGACGGCAGTTATAAGAGTTGAGGACAATGAAAGCAAGGCAGTGGTTGGGAAGGGAGTGAAACGGGGTTGTAGCCTATCCCCAATGTTTTTTAATGTGTTTATTGAGTAAGCAGTGAAGGAAACAAAAGAAAAATTCGGAGTAGGTATTAAAATCCACGGAGAAGAAATAAAAACTTTGAGTTTCGCCGATGACATTGTAATTCTGTCAGAGACAGCAAAGGACTTGGAAGAGCAGTTGAACGAAATGGGTAGTGTTTTAAAAGGAGGATATAAGGTGAGTGTCAACAAAAGCAAAACGAGGCTAATGGAATGTAGTCGAATTAAGTTGGGTGATGCTGAGGGAATTACATTAGGAAATGAGACACTTAAAGTAGTAAAGGAGTTTTGCTATTTGGGAAGCAAAATAACTGATGATGGTCGAAGTGGAGATGATATAAAATGTAGACTGGCAATGGCAAGGAAAGCGTTTCTGAAGAAGAGAAATTTGTTAACATCGAGTATAGATTTAAGTGTCAGGAAGTCGTTTCTGAAAGTATTTGTATGGAGTGTAGCTATGTATGGAAGTAAAACATGGACGATAAATAGTTTGGACAATAAGAGAATAGAAGCTTTCGAAATGTGGTGGTACAGAAGAATGCTGAAGATTAGATGGGGAGATCACATAACTAATGAGGAGGTATTGAATAGGATTGGGGAGAAGAGAAGTTTGTGGCACAACTTGACTAGAAGAAGGAATCGGTTGGTAGGACATGTTCTGAGGCATCAAGGAATCACTAATTTAGTGTTGGAGGGCAGAGTGGAGGGTAAAAATCGTAGAGGGAGACCAAGAGATGAATACACTAAGCAGATTCAGAAGGATGTAGGTTGCAGTAGGTACTGGGAGATGAAGAAGCTTGCACAGGATAGAGCAGCATGGAGAGCTGCATCAACCCAGTCTCAGGACTGAAGACCACAACGACAACAACAATTGTGGGTAATACTATGATGATTGTTACAAATAGTTGTTATGTTGTTTTCTATAAGTGATTGTATGACAATTCATTTTGGTAGGAATTCAACAAATGGGGGCAAGCCTGCAAGTGTTGAGTATGCTAGAAGTTGCGGTAGTGACATTTTGTTTTAGCCCTCCTATTGCTCGAAAATAAACCTTACGATAATAATAGTTTAAATGAACGTTCTTAATTCAATACAATATGATAGTACTATTATTGGAGCAATTTTTGTCATGTTATTAGTGTTAAGCAATTATTTCAACCTGATGCACTTATTACTTCTACGAATCAGAAGTGAAATGGCGCTGCTCCAGTCCTTAATAATAGTCTAGAGCGAATTACTACTGATCAGATAAATTGTCTTTCACACCCTATTAGATAATTTATTTGAATCAGCAGAATTGAAAATAATAATATTGCCGATGCTATTGCTTGGACAATAAAATACTTAACTGATGATTCATTGATCATCATGTTTTTATTTCTTGTTAGAAGTGAAATAAATGACAATAGCTTGATATCTAGTAATATTCAAACCCCAAATCAGGTACAGTCTGGAACCGTGCGACCGCTACGGTCGCAGTCTCGAATCCTGCGTTGGCCATGGATGTGTGTGTGATGTCCTTAGGCTAGTTAGGTTTAAGTAGTTCTAAGTTCAGGGGACTGATGACCTCAGCAGTTAAGTCCCATAGTGCTCAGAGTCATTTTCAACCAAATCAGGAATTTGACGAAATGTAGAGGATCGTTTCTATAATTAATGTTGATAGGAAGAGAAGTTTTGTACAGTTGTTGGTCATTAAAAAGGAGTGGATCGATACCTCTATAAATGGGGCATGAACCCATTAGCTTCTTTAGCTTACTTTTCTACATTAAGGTGTAAGATGCACATTAGTTTTGATTCTATGGTAGGTATTTTAATTCTTATTTATGCTATGTGTTTTATGGTGGTAATTTTTATTTGCTGTGTTTACCCTGTCAAGGAAACCCTTTAATCAGGCACTTTATCATTATCTAATTATAAGTTTTTTGAATTAGTATATGTATTTACTTCTTCAGTTTGTAATTAATTTTGTTGTTTTTATAATTAATTTCATTTACATATATAATTTATTTTAATATATTACATTTAATACAATATATATGTATATATTTGGGTATGTATGTATAAGATTTATTTTATTAATAATAATTGATTAATGTAAGTTATATATTTGCCTAAGATTATAGGTACTTAAGTTTTTGGATTAGTATAAGTTATTGTGTAATAAAATATCTAATCATATGTAATTATATATAATAGGATATACCATACAGGGATTTTATTTAACATATTTTATTACATTAATATAATCAATCATTTTACTTATATTATAATTTAATATTAATTCAGTATATAGTATTTTAATTTCGTAATATTCAAATTACTTTAATATAAAGTTAATTTTTATATTCATAACATATTATAATAGACTTCATAAATTGTTCTAATAAATTTATTATATTATTTAATCTTTCTTTACTACTATAGAAAAGAAAGTTTAATGAAAGATATAGTAATATAATACATTTATCAGTATACAGGTTCCATATTTATCTTTCTTTATATGTAATAGAGAAGTTGATGCAGTCACGAGGAGGTCCGTGTTCTTTTTTTTTTATTAATTCTCTATTTTACTTTTAATTTCTTGAAATATACATATTTTGCTATATCAGATTTGATTCGTTATGCTTTATTAGTTTTCCCAGAAGTATTATACTTGTTTGTTTATTCACTTTTTTTTATATGCAAGTTCCGTTAGACTAAATGTTCTTTTTGCACTTTTTGAGTTTTGTATTACTTTATCTTTGACTTAGCAGTTGATTTAGTATTGGCATAATTGGTGCCAGCAGCCACAGCTATACGGTTGATACATGTGAATATTATTGGTTAAAGAGGTTATTTATATGATTGGGGTTAAAATATAAATTTATAAGGAGAATAGTTAAATCTTACTTATAGCCCTTTTTATGAATCTGTGAAACTTTAATAATAAAATTGGAAATAGATACCCTATTGTTCTGAATGATGTAATGTTGATTACATTTAACTGGCTACTAGAAGCTAAGGTCTTTAAATCCAAAGAATTTGGGAGTATCTCATTCAATTCAGAGGAATCAACCCCATGACTGATAATACATGATTTACTGTACTTAATTTACTAGTTTGTACATCTCCATTATCAGAGATTCTTTTTAGAGTTATAATTCTCAAGATTTAAATTATAAAATATTTCAGGACAAGGTGCAGCTTATAATTAAGAGGAGGTGGGTTACAATAGATTTTTGTTTATAACGGATTTTATGGTGAAATACTACTAATGAAGGTTGTTTTGTCAGTAATTAATTTATTTAATTTAACTGATATTGGCTCTGAGGTGAGTACACATTGCCTGTTGCTCTCATTGATTATTCTATTGAAATTATTTTAAGATAGCTTGAATTTAGGTAAGTTATAACAGAGTATATGTACTTAACTTACTAGTAAAGTATTTCACTTAAACTGAAAATTTTTCTGTGCAAATTATGATATCTTGATTATTTAATATGCTATATTGAGGTTTTGTTTATTTAATTATTAATAGAAATAATTTTGTTGTTTTGTATTGTCTAAGTATATTTCAAAAATTGAGTTATATATTATAATTGATTGTTTTATGAAATATTAGACTAAATTTATTAAATAATTTTTTATACCTTATTTATCAGGGTTTTATCAAAATTTTAGTATTTATTTTACTTGTCTCAATAATTTACTTATTTAAGAATAAAGGAGCATACTTTAAGCCAGCTATCTTTAAGATTACATTTTAGTTCACTATTTTAGAGTTTGATTTTATATGCAACCTTGATCTAGTTTAATTGTTACTGACCAAATGTTACCCTCACCACCACTTCACTGAGAAACTGTATAAGATGGGCTGGCAGCTTCTTTTTCATTTCAGTCTGTTCACAGCATTTTGACATGAAGAGTTCAGGTTTTAGTGGTAGGTGTGGCATTGGCAGCAGTATTGGCAAATGGCCTGACGTCAAGGAGAAGGATGGCATGCCATGCATCCTGATGCACAATTATACAGTTACCTTTTTAATGCTAATAACCGTCCTAAAGCGTATTTCAGAGCAGGATATCATGTGTAAACACCAGCTTTTTTTATTTTTATGTATGTATGCATATATACTTATCAAATGACTTTTTATAGCATTGATGAATGATGGTACAATAGCCAGTTCTCAGTGTCACAATCATCAAAGGGTTCATGCCCCAATGTGATTGTGTGGCTCTACACAACAACCAGTACATGTATTACTGGTGTGAATAAATTCGTAAACATTAATAAGTTTCTCCACAATTGCTCCATATGGCGACTTTGAGTGCCATTTCGCTCATGTAGCATGCTGTGAGGTGAACCCACTATTTCACATTCTAGGCTCCTGGAATGACGTGTAATATTTATGGCAGCCTATCAGTTTGGATGTGCATATGACTGAACTTGTAACTTTTGTGGATCATAACTCAGGGAACAATTTGTAGGATGGTGTCTGTCTGTGCTTGCAGAACTTGCAATAAAACTTGATTTGATTTATCATATGATCTTTCTTATGACTGACAAACAGGAAGATAGATCATTGTGCAATAAAGTACTTGATTGCTATATTAGCGTACAGCCATTAGCTAATAAAGCTGAAACACCATGAAGGAAACAATGTCATGTAATTGCCAAGTCCCACAGTGCTGCACACTATTCATGCAACAAGAATTAGGAACCACCACAGCATGTACCCCTTTTCTTTCACACTTTGAATGAATATGGTGCCCATTTCTTTGTTAGGCATTTGTCTGAATTCGGTCTGTGCAATGATTGTGATAGTGTCCTAGCAGACAACACAGAAAAATATAATTCGTTTTCAAAGAGAATCATCAAGAATATTACGTTTTCATTCCTGGATTCACTAAGATTCATGCAGGCTACATTTCAGGAACTTGCTGAAACCATGTGGGAGGAGGATATGCATCTCAATCAAACCGTTCATCCTGATGATGCTAAGTCTAAGCTCTTAACAAAGGAAGGGATCGTTCCTTACAAGTATCTGTGGTCGCTAGAGAAACTTAATTAAACTGCATTGTCCAACATAATCGCATTCTCCAGTCCACTTACTGGTCATACCATAATGAATGTGGAATATGAGCACCTGGTGACTCCAAGGAGCTTTAACATCTCTAATTTAGATGCAAATCTTTATATGGACAAAGATGTACACTTACTAGCAGACATTTTCGAGTGATTTTGGAGTATATGCATGGAAACACACAATCTTGACGCTGCATTCTTATGCACCACACCAAGGCTTCTGTGGAATGCGATGCTCAGATGCGGAGATGTCTTCACTGTTGTTGCACGTTTAGTTGGTTTTGAACTTGTGACTAGTGGGGGCTTTGCCAATGTGTCCATAGGCATGCCATGGCAGATAACCTAGGAATTAGTGAAAATTTCAACAAAACATCTGGAAATTCAAGTTACTTTATGTACTTGCATGTCAACGATTTATATAGGCATGTTATGCAATAATATCTTGCAATTGCATGATTTCGATGGATACCTAGTGATAAAATCATCAGATTACATGATTTCTCGCCTTTGGCAACATATTCAAATGCAGGATACGTCTTTGGGGTAGACTTTAACGTATCTCAAGAGTCTACATGACGCACACAGCAATTAGGTGTAATGTCCGGAGCAGCCTCGGATCTACGATATTTCCGAACCTGGGAAAAACTTGATACTGGCGACCGCCCCTCCTAACCCCTCCCCTCGAGCGTTTGAGATAGGATATCAGAAATTTAAAAAAAAGTCAATTTTTCAACAATCTGTTCATTTTGTGGCACATATCTTTCTGAGGAGTTTGATGTGTAAAATATATATATGCCTGAAGAAATGTAAGACTATTATTGGGTCTTCAAATGCGTCAAAGTGCTGTGCCATGCCACTTCACACAGCGTTCTCCTATTGCACGTCACTGCACTTTGCTCTGTGGAATACAAACACGTATATTTGGTAATAGAAGCCATCAAACTCATATTCAGGACAGTGAAAATTAAAATGTTCTGTGGCACCTCTCCTACTCCCAGGCTGCTGGTTTGATATCCTACCCCCCTTACAAAAAATTCACAATTAATACTGGGTGGTACTATTTGTGATGGGAAGAATAGGAACTCTTCAGAAAATTTGGACTCTTTAAATGCCTATTAGCTGATAACTTCCTCTTTTGTCTGACATTAATACAGAAAACATAAATAAACTTAAATATAGGAAACATAAAACCAGTAAAGACAAACGACAAGCAAGGCAGTACACATTTATTCAATCCTTAGGTCCCAACGTTTTTTCTGCTCTAATCTTGCTACAGCTTTACATGGTGAACTTTCCTTTCAGCAAAAGACTCTATTACCTCAGTAAAGTTCATCTAACGTTTTGCTACATCAGAAATCAAAATATCGTTGTATAATACTGAATAAGCTTTTAATACGAATAGTACCCAAGACTTGAATGGTTTCTCGATTTGATTACATCTATTTTGTCACTGTCTGTTAGATAAAGCGAAATAGGCTTTCCTAAAATTGCAACATCGTGACACCAGCCATTAAGCAAGACTGGTGAGGCACAAATTGTCATTTTTATATGCTTCATTTACATAAATAACATGACAGAACATAATTAATGAAGTGCAAATATCAAATGCCTATTAGGGCTACTACTAGCACAAAGTTTTACGTTTGTAAATAGTTTCACATTTCATTCATACACTCCAGTTTCTCAAGAATGAGATCGAAAAGTAGAAGTACGAAGTTTTTATATAAATTTCAAATCATCATATTCTTCCATGTCACTTGTGATATGTCCTTATTTCTTCTCTTTCTTCGTTCTAACAAACAATTTTGTCATAACTAACTCTGTAATTATTCTTGCCATTGACAAAAAACTTATTCGCCAGTTAACTTTACTAACCCTCCCAGAAACACAGGTTCAGATATCCCGCGTATATTCCCCACTTAGGCGTTATTACTTTTTCGTACAACACGTTTCTGTGCTACTCTGAGAATAGAAAGTGGCTGCTAAACAGGGAGTGTACAACTGGTAGCGCAGCGATCTGGCAAAAATTATCTGTCAAAATTTCATTTTCTTAGATGCATCGAGAAGAGAATATGTAATCTCTCTTACCTGTTATTACTGCTAGTCGTTTATTTCCACTCTCGTAGTGTGAATCTATGGATTTCGCTAATAGTTATAACAACGCTAATAATTTGCACACCCAATGAAGCACATAAACAAAAAGCGATTGGCATTGACCCATTCGGGTTTACTCTGCTCAGCCATAATAAACAAACAGCGACTGGCATACACCACTACAGGTTTATTTGATCCAGGTCGTATAGTCCCATCCCCTTTGGTCTGGGGGAAAGTTTTTCATTTCTAGATGCGTTGGGGATTCCTCTGGTAGAGACATCACATACACTATGCACGCATTAAAAAAAATCAGCTTATTGTTCTTTCAGAAATCAACTTATAAAGTGTTCACAAATGTTCAAAATACAACAGGGATGCGTTTCAATATGAATAATCGATAGACAAAAGTGCGCTGTACCCTAGATACCCCAGTCCACCCCCCCCCCCCCCCCCATATCCGAGCCTGGTCCAGAGCACCAAGTGCCGTGAAATGGTCCCACCTTATGCTGTTTACAACACTGGAAGGAAAAATGAGATACATCGCACATTGTCGAAACCTCCGCCAACATCTTTCAACACGACCCAGCACCTGTTCATAAGGCACGGCCTATGGCGGAGTGGTTACACGACAATAACATCCGTGTAATGGACTGGCCTGCACATAGTTCTGACCTGAATCCTATAAAACACCTTTGAGATGTTTTGGAACGCTGACTTCGTGCCAGGCCTCACCGACCGACATCAATACCTCTCCTCAGTTCAGCACTCTACATCTACATCTACATCTACATTTACACTCCGCAAGCCACCCAACGGTGGGTGGCGGAGGGCACTTTACGTGCCACTGTCATTACCTCCCTTTTCTGTTCCAGTCGCGTACGGTTCGCGAGAAGAACGACTGTCTGTAAGCCTCCGTGCGCGCTCGAATCTCTCTAATTTTACATTCGCGATCTCCTCGGGAGGTATATGTAGGGGGAAGCATTATATTCGATACCTCATCCAGAAACGCACCCTCTCGAAACCTGGCGAGCAAGCTACACCGCGATGCAGAGCGCCTCTCTTGTAGAGTCTGCCACTTGAGTTTGCTAAACATCTCCGTAACGCTGTCACGGTTACCAAATAACCCTGTGACGCAACGCGCCGCTCTTCCTTGGATCTTCTCTATCTCCTCCGTCAACCCGATCTGGTACGGATCCCACACTGATGAGCAATACTCTAGTATAGGTCGAACGAGTGTTTTGTAAGCCACCTCCTTTGTTGATGGACTACATTTTCTAAGGACTCTCCCAATGAATCTCAACCTGGCACCCGCCTTACCAACAATTAATTTTATATGATCATTCCACTTCAAATCGTTCCGCACGTATACTCCCAGATATTTTACCGAAGTAACTGCTACCAGTGTTTGTTCCGCTATCATATAATCATACAATAAAGGATCCTTCTTTATATGTATTCGCAATAATTACATTTGTCTATGTTAAGGGTCAGTTGCCACTCCCTGCACCAAGTGCCTTCCGCTGCAGGTCTTCCTGCATTTCGCTACAATTTTCTAATGCTGCAACTTCTCTGTATACTACAGCATCATCCGCGAAAAGCAGCATGGAACTTCCGACACTATCTACTAGGTCATTTACATATATTGTGAAAAGCAATGGTCCCATAACACTCCCCTGTGGCACGCCAGAGGTTACTGCGGCACACCTGAAATCACTCTCACTTCGGAAGACTTCTCTCCATTGAGAACAACATGCTGTGTTCTGTTTGCTAAAAACTCTTCAATCCAACCACACAGCTGGTCTGATATTCCGTAGGCTCTTACTTTGTTTATCAGGCGACAGTGCGGAACTGTATCGAACGCCTTCCGGAAGTCAAGGAAAAGAGCATCTACCTGGGAGCCTGTATCTAATATTTCCTGGGTCTCATGAACAAATAACGCGAGTTGGGTCTCACATGATCGCTGTTTCCGGAATCCATGTTGATCCCTACAGAGTAGATTCTGGGTTTCCAAAAACGACATGATACTCGAGCGAAAAACATGTTCTAAAATTCTACAACAGATCGACGTCAGAGACATAGGTCTATAGTTTTGCGCATCTGCTCGACGACCCTTCTTGAAGACTGGGACTGCCTGTGCTCTTTTCCAATCATTTGGAACCTTCCGTTCCTCTAGAGACTTGCGGTACACGGCTGTTAGAAGGGGGGCAAGTTCTTTCGCGTACTCTGTGTAGAATCGAATTGGTATCCCGTCAGGTTCAGTGGACTTTCCTCTGTTGAGTGATTCCAGTTGCTTTTCTATTCCTTGGACACTTATTTCGATGTCAGCCATTTTTTCGATGTGCGAGGATTTAGAGAAGGAACTGCAGTGCGGTCTTCCTCTGTGAAACAGCTTTGGAAAAAGGTGCTTAGTATTTCAGCTTTACGCGTGTCATCCTCTGTTTCAATGCCATCATCATCCCGGAGTGTCTGGATATGCTGTTTCGAGCCACTTACTGATTTAACGTAACACCAGAACTTCCTAGGATTTTCTGTCAAGTTGGTACATAGAATTCACTAAACGCATAGCCCTCCTTACGCTGATTTTGACATCGTTTAGCTTCTGTTTGTCTGAGAGGTGGTTGGTTGTTTTGGGGAAGGAGACCAGACAGCGTGGTCATCGGTCTCATCGGATTAGGGAAGGATTGGGAAGGAAGTCGGCCGTGCCCTTTCAGAGGAACCATCCCGGCATTTGCCTGGAGTGATTTAGGGAAATCACGGAAAACCTAAATCAGGATGGCCGGACGCGGGATTGAACCGTCGTCCTCCCGAATGCGAGTCCAGTGTCTAACCACGGAGCCGCCCCGCTCGGTGTCTGAGAGGTTTTGGCTGCGTTTGAACTTGGAGTGAAGCTCTCTTTGCTTTCTCAGTAGTTTCCTAACTTTGATGTTGAACACGGTGGGTTTTTCCCGCCCCTCACAGTTTTACTCGGCACGTACCTGTCTAAAGGTGAAGAATGGGCTGCCATTCCCCAAGAAACCTTCCAGCACCTGACTGAACATACGCTTGGGAGAGTGGAAGCTGTCATCAAGGGTAAGGGTGGGCCAACACCATATTGAATTCGAACATTATCGATGGAGGGTGCCACTAACAAGTCATTTTCAGCCAGGTGTCCTGATACTTCTGATCACAGAGTGTAGTTTTATACCTTGTTTTTGGTGAAAACATTACCTGAACTGTATAGTGTGTTGGCCGTTTCAACTTGTGGGACATGTATTTTGAAAAACACAACCAGCTAAACTGTTAAGTAGCTGCAATGTTAAAAGTAAAAAAAATTTTTTTAAAAAAATGTGGAACAAACTAATCTACTTATTTAAACTCTAGCCAATCCTTTTCCTTCCTGCGTCGACCGTGTCAAATAATTGTTTACAATACCTGAATAGAGATCGCTGGACAATACAGATGTGTAGACGTCACCACTGCCTGTGTCGTTTCTACAAAAATGTATGTATTTAAACTTGCTCACTGAAAGTTTGCGATCTCTAGGTGTTAAGTTCTAGACACTGAAAACCCTCGCTACAAACAGCATATGGAAAGCATATAAGGCTGTGGCAGCTATAGGATACACACCAGCATTGTGCACGGCTATGGCTATATGGGTGGCAGGAGCTGCGGTGGTGTGATACCAAGCATGGACAGAGCGGAAGAGGGCCGCACTGTGCAAAATTTGTTTAAATGAAGACGTAATATTCGTACCCTATCCTCTCTCTTACACACACACACACACACACACACACACAGAGAGAGAGAGAGAGAGAGAGAGAGAGAGAGAGAGAGAGAGAGAGAGCAACTTGGACTCTAGCATTAATTGTGACCTGGAGGAAATATGAGCAGCAACAGCACACACTCATGTGGGGTTGTCGAAGTTTTGTAGCGACGTGGCCAGTCCTGCAATAATATGCCTGTTAGCTGTGTGAACGAAGATCTGAGCGAATTGCTTTTCTCTGAATCAAAATCTCGTATCTGTGGCGTGCTTCGAGCTGCGACTGGGTGATGGGGATGCATTAATCGTGGTCTGCACTCGAATAGAATGTGCAAGGAAATATTAGCTGAGTACCTTGCAGAAAGTGTAAGGTGTGCTGCTAGCACACAAGACAAAAGCCCTGTGGTTACTGGAATCAAAGGGACACATTTTTTTAGGTTAGATTCAGCTTATAGAAAGAGAGTATTGAAAGAAATTACAGCAGTACAAGACCATATTTTGTGTAACAGTTTCCAGAAAAAATGAATTAGTTTCAACATAACATTGAAAAACAATATAGATGAGTTTACTGTATGCCTAGAAGATGTGGGGAAACTGAAGTTATAGATATTAGGAGTCTCTCTGAATACATGTGACCACAGGGATGGAGAAGGTAAATATTAGCCATTATAAAATTGCGGGACTGTCGTTTAGAGTTAAAATGTTTGTTGCAACATATGTAAAAGTTGTACACAAAGCCAAAAGTATTGAAACAAAAAGTTTTTGTGGTGATCAGAACTTATAGGCAAGTGCTTGTGAGTTGTTACTGCAGAGTACCTCTCTCGTAATTGAAACAGTCTGCACATCCTTTCTAAGAAACTTTCAGCTATTAATGAGAAATCTAGGTCCATCATTGAGATGCCTGTTAGACAAAAAGCTATTTATGATAAATCCAGGTCCATTATTGAGATCTGTCAGACAAGAAGTAACGGTTAGCGGTTTGAGGAGGTTTCAACGTAGATTTCTTAAAAGATACAGACAAGAAAAATGAACTAGTTATTATTTTGGGATTTTAATCTAATTTCAACAGTTATGTTTCCAGCTTGTGTGCAGAAGAATAATATAACACTGATTGATAACATTTTTATACACAGTGTTCAGGCTGAGACAATTAAATTGTATCCACTTGCTAATGGACTATCCAATCATGATGCACATTTAATGGAAATAAACAGTATGTCACCTTACAAGACACAGGTTCGTACAAAGCAATGAGACTGATTAATGAGAACAGGATGCAATGTTTTAAGAGTAAGCTAAAAGACGTGGTATGGGATCTGGTACACATAGAAAGAGATGCTTATGTCAAATTCAATTTATTCCACGGTACATCTGTGTCAATATTTGAAAGTTACTTTCCTGTAGAGTTATCCAGAAGATTCGTTTAAAAAAAAGTAAGTCATGAATAACTAAGAGAAATAAAATTTCATATAAGTGGAAGATGGACATTTATATAAGGCCACAGTAAGTCAAGACCTGGCGTTATTTGCATACTATAGAAATGCTGTAGTATTTTAAGGGATGTTATTAATATGTCCAGAAGTACGCCTGTTCTGGCAGAAATAAATAATGCAGATAATAAGATTAAAACTACAGTATGTGGGTCACTGTCAAATGGGAGACAGGACAACCAGTCAGTGTGAAATACTCTATAACAACTAAGCTAAATGACAATGTTGTGACTAATAATTCAGAAGCTGCAAGTATTTTTAACAATCGTTTTCTAAGTGTAGTAGCAAATATAGGATTAAACGCTTCAGCTGAAGAAGCAAGAGATTATATTAAAAACGGCATTCTACCAAATTTTAAGTAACTAGGAATGGCACCAACATGCTTCACTGAAATTAATACTAATATCAAAAGTATAAAAAAACAAAAGCTCATTTGGGGTTGATGGAATTTCAAACAGAAATTTTCCTTCCCTCTACAACTGTTTCTTCCCTTTGCCGTTGCACACCATTCACTGCGTATCAGAAACAAGCACGGAGTGCAATTTACACTGAAGGCATTTTTTGCTACAAGCGGTTCATTAGTTGTTCCTTTGTTGACATTTCTACTAGTGTGTGTATACTTTTTCCCCACTGTGTGAAGCCAGCCGACGCAGAATTTTTATTTACTTTTTGCAGAAGGCAAATTTAATTAATTCTTTTACATGCGCTGATTAGGAATGAAACCCTATACTGTTACTTTACCAAATAACATCTCTGGTTGTGATCTTTACTTCCAATAAATAAAGTTATTATACATGACAAGTAATGTATGAATACATTTTTCCATGACTGTATGTAGATAGAGGCATGTGGGGAGTTTCAAATATAGTCAGACCAGAAGGACCTACGTTTCCTCTAATCCAGAGTTAAATGAGCAATGGTACACTAGCAACGCTTCGTATTCTGTTAAAAAAACTGTTTCACGAGAAGATCAGACTATTTACAGTGCCTTGCAAAGAATGGATAAAATTCTCCTGTCATTAAACATGAAATGTATGTGAGCTACTCGTGTTGCTGGGAGTGTATTGGCAGATAAGTAAAAACAAAAATGTCAGAAGATAACTGTAGGACATTTATTTGACCCATAATAATGGCATTTCGATGAACGCAACTAAAACTAATTTTCTTCTTGTAGTAGGCTCGCTTCCGAAGTCACACCTCTGACTCTTCAAAGGTGCAATAAATAAATTAATAGTGCTGCAGTGGAGAGGGAGGGGGTAGTATTTATGTGTCTTACTGGCTAAAATTCACTTTGGGTAATGTTGCGACAGAAAACCCTCAGTATAAAACTGTAGGTTACCTTCATTGCAGTGAAATTTAATAACAAGTTTTCTCACCTACATAACGGTAAAGATTATCGCCAGTCTAACCTACGATTTACAAATGTTACTTTTTCTTATGTGTACACTGCCACATAGATCATACAAGGACCGTGCTTCTTTCTTTTAAATCTCATAGCTTAGTTTTTTTCTGTTGCACATGGCGCTTAACTGCAGATTCTTATTGACAAACAAGAAGAAACTCGTTGAATGTCCTTCTTTTATGTAGCTATCACTAACAAAAACGTGCACAGAGCCTAGTCTTTAGTTAGACCATTTCAGTGAACGAGACAGGTTAATTTAGTATTTTTCCACATATGTGTTTATATGATTAGTTGATGGAGCTGATATCAAATTTAAATGGAACACATCGTTTCCTCCAACCTAGAGTTAAATAACCCAGCAACACTACTGTAGGTAAGAAACTGCACGCTGGAAACGCTTGGAGGACGATTACCAAGGTTTTCTAGAAATAGAGTTGAATCGTAGCAGTCATTAAACAACAGGTTCTTTCACTTCCAGCTGCTAATCTCGGGGTGGTTCCTAAGAGCTTCCGCCCAGTCTTCGCTGTCCATGAAGGGCACGCGATGGCGCCTCACGAAGCTGACGACCGACCGCTTGAGAACGTCGCAAGAGTGGCTCAAGGCGATGACGGCGGTAGCGGCAGCGTTGTCCACGGTGAGGTTCTTGGCCAACTCGACCTCGCAGAGCTCCTTCAGTTGGGGCAAATCGTATTTATCAGCCGCCACCAATAGCCTGTCAGCCATCTTATCCAGGAGAGGGGTGCTGTCGGTGTAGATGAACCGCAGGACCTCACGCAGGACGTCCGCCTCGACATCCTTGATGTTTACGATGCCGTCGCGAGCCTCCTGGGTGTCATGCCGCAGCATGGCGGAGAAGACGGGGCTGCGTGCGGACAGCACGGCCCTGTGCGTTTGAAACTCGGCGTCACCAGCCCTCAGCTTCACGTCAGACAGTTGGCCCGACTCCAGCAGCGCTGCCAGGTCGTCTGTGACTCTGCGACGAGGCCTCTGCAGGGCAACGCTGCGGTACGGCTCCATTATGAAGTACGGCGTGCTCACCTCTCCCAGGAACTTCAGCACGTTACTGAAGCGGCCCTCCTTTTCGATACAGTCAGTCATGGAGTACCGCCTCGTTTTGTTCCCGACAGCGAGACTGACGAATTCCAACGGGTAACTGTACATTGTACCCCTGCTGGACACTACTGACACTTTTACGCTCACTCGCACAGTAGCGTTATTACGAGAAGACAGCAGCTGGAAACATACGTACCAATCGCCTAAGTTTCGCAACAGCACCATACACCACTCGTTCGAGTTAGAGTCGCGAAAAATGGGCGATTTCACTTCGTCGTTCCATGTAGGCCAGCTGTTTATATCCTCGATGGTCCACCTGCAGACGACGACTTTGTCTTTTCCGATCCTCACGCTGCCCAAGTCGCACACTGTGTCCTCGGCAGCGGCCAACGTTGGAGATGGCGGGATGTTGTCGCCAGACTCAGGAGACTTGTCCATACTCATCTTCCTTTAACATCTACAATCCCTCTGCAAACAGAATAAAAGAACAAATCAACTTCCGTTCTCACTTAGCTTGTGAAGATAAGGGATAGTTGGGTAATTGTGTGCAGTGGGTAATCATTTTGCTGTTGTGGTTTTCAGTTCGAAGCCTGATTTGATACAGCTCCTCACTCTGGGCTATCCTGTGGAAGTCTCTTCATCTCTACGTAACTACCACAAACTATATATCACTGAACCTGCTTACTGTATTCAGGGCTTGGTCTCCCTCTACGACTTTCACCGCCCTCACTTTCTCCCATTACCAAATTTAGAAATCCTACACGCTTCAGAATGTGTCCCGTCAAGCGATTCTTTCTCTTACTCAAGTTGTACGACAAATTTACTTTTCCCCAATTCGATTTAGTACCTTTTTTATTCCCCCCCATGGACCATGGACCTTGCCGTTGGTGGGGAGGCTTGCGTGCCTCAGCGATACAGATAGCCGTACCGTAGGTACAACCACAACAGAGGGGTATCTGTTGAGAGGCCAGACAAACGTGTGGTTCCTGGAGAGGGGCAGCAGCCTTTTCAGTAGCTGCAAGGGCAACAGTCTGGAAGATTGACTGATCTGGCCTTGTAACAATAACCAAAACGGCCTTGCTGTGCTGGTACTGCGAACAGCTGAAAGCAAGGGGAAACTATAGCCGTAATTTTTTCCTAGGGCATGCAGCTTTACTGTATGATTAAATGATGATGACATCCTCTTGGGTAAAATATTCCGGAGGTAAAATAGTCCCCCATTCGGATCTCCGGGTGGGGACTACTCAAGAGGATGTCGTTATCAGGAGAAAGAAAACTGGCGTTCTACGGATCGGAGCGTGGAATGTCAGATCCCTTAATCGGGCAGGTAGGTTAGAAAATTTAAAAAGGGAAATGGATAGGTTAAAGTTAGATATAGTGGGAATTAGTGAAGTTCGGTGGCAGGAGGAACAAGACTTCTGGTCAGGTGACTACAGGGTTATAAACACAAAATCAAATAGGGGTAATGCAGGAGTAGGTTTAATAATGAATAGGAAAATAGGAATGCGGGTAAGCTACTACAAACGGCATAGTGAACGCATTATTGTGGCCAAGATACATACAAAGCCCACACCTGCTACAGTAGTACAAGTTTATATGCCAACTAGCTCTGCGGATGACGAAGAAATTGAAGAAATGTATGATGAAATAAAAGAAATTATTCAGATAGTGAAGGGAGACGAAAATTTAATAGTCATGGGTGACTGGAATTCGAGTGTAGGAAAAGGGAGAGAAGGAAACGTAGTAGGTGAATATGGATTGGGGCTAAGAAATGAAAGAGGAAGCCGCCTGGTAGAATTTTGCACAGAGCACAACTTAATCATAGCTAACACTTGGTTTAAGAATCATGAAAGAAGGTTGTATACATGGAAGAACCCTGGAGATACTAAAAAGTATCAGATAGATTATATAATGGTAAGACAGAGATTTAGGAACCAGGTATTAAATTGTAGGGCATTTCCAGGGGCAGATGTGGACTCTGACCACCATCTATTGGTTATGACCTGTAGATTAAAACTGAAGAAACTGCAAAAAGGTGGGAATTTAAGGAGATGGGACCTGGATAAATTGAAAGAACCAGAGGTTGTACAGAGTTTCAGGGAAAGCATAAGGGAACAATTGACAGGAATGGGGGAAAGAAATACAGTAGAAGAAGAATGGGTAGCTTTGAGGGATGAAGTAGTGAAGGCAGCAGAGGATCAAGTAGGTAAAAAGACGAGGGCTAGTAGAAATCCTTGGGTAACAGAAGAAATATTGAATTTAATTGATGAAAGGAGAAAATATAAGAATGCAGTAAATGAAGCAGGCAAAAAGGAATACAAACGTCTCAATAACGAGATCGACAGGAAGTGCAAAACGGCTAATGAGGGGTGGCTAGAGGACAAATGTAAGGATGTAGAGGCTTATCTCACTAGGGGTAAGATAGATACTGCCTACAGGAAAATTAAAGAGACCTTTGCAGATAAAAGAACCACTTGTATGAATATCAAGAGCTCAGATGAAAACCCAGTTCTAAGCAAAGAAGGGAAAACAGAAAGGTGGAAGGAGTATATAGAGGGTCCATACAAGTTCGATGTACTTGAGGACAATATTATGGAAATGGAAGAGGATGTAGATGAAGATGAAATGGGAGATACGATACTGCGTGAAGAGTTTGACAGAGCACTGAAAGACCTGAGTCGAAACAAGGCCCCCGGAGTAGACAACATTCCATTGGAACTACTGACGGCCTTGGGAGAGCCAGTCCTGACAAAACTCTACCATCTGGTGAGCAAGATGTATGAGACAGGCGAAATACCCTCATACTTCAAGAACAATATAATAATTCCAATCCCAAAGATAGCAGGTGTTGACAGATGTGAAAATTACCGAACAATCAGTTTAATAAGCCACAGCTGCAAAACACTAACACGAATTCTTTACAGACGAATGGAAAAACTAGTAGAAGCCGACCTCGGGGAAGATCAGTTTGGATTCCGTAGAAATACTGGAACACATGAGGCAATACTGACCTTACGACTTATCTTAGAAGAAAGATTAAGGAAAGGCAAACCTACGTTTCTAGCATTTGTAGACTTAGAGAAAGCTTTTGACAATGTTGACTGGAATACTCTCCTTCAAATTCTAAAGGTGGCAGGGGTAAAATACAGGGAGCGAAAGGCTATTTACAATTTGTACAGAAACCAAATGGCAGTTATAAGAGTCGAGGGGCATGAAAGGGAAGCAGTGGTTGGGAAGGGAGTAAGACAGGGTTGTAGCCTCTCCCCGATGTTACTCAATCTGTATATTGAGCAAGCAGTAAAGGTAACAAAAGAAAAATTCGGAGTAGGTATTAAAATCCATGGAGAAGAAATAAAAACTTTGAGGTTCGCCAATGACATTGTAATTCTGTCAGAGACAGCAAAGTACTTGGAAGAGCAGTTGAATGGAATGGACAGTGTCTTGAAAGGAGGATATAAGATGACATCAACAAAAGCAAAACGAGGATAATGGAATGTAGTCGAACTAAGTCGGGTGATGCTGAGGGAATTAGATTAGGAAATGAGACACTTAAAGTAGTAAAGGAGTTTTGCTATTTGGGGAGCAAAATAACTGATGATGGTCGAAGTAGAGAGGATATAAAATGTAGACTGGCAATGGCAAGGAAAGCGTTTCTGAAGAAGAGAAATTTGTTAACATCGAGTATAGATTTAAGTGTCAGGAAGTCATTTCTGAAAGTATTTGTATGGAGTATAGCCATGTATGGAAGTGAAACATGGACGATAAATCGTTTGGACAAGAAGAGAATAGAAGCTTTCGAAATGTGGTGCTACAGAAGAATACTGAAGATTAGATGGGTAGATCACGTAACTAATGAGGAAGTATTGAATAGGATTGGGAAGAAGAGAAGTTTGTGGCACAACTTGACCAGAAAAAGGGATCGGTTGGTAGGACATGTTCTGAGGCAGCAAGGGATCACCAATTTAGTATTGGAGGGCAGCGTGGAGGGTAAAAATCGGAGAGGGAGACCAAGAGATGAATACACTAAGCAGGTTCAGAAGGATGTAGGTTGCAGTAGGTACTGGGAGATGAAGAAGCTTGCACAGGATAGAGTAGCATGGAGAGCTGCATCAAATCAGTCTCAGGACTGAAGACCACAACAACAACAACCTTTTTTATTATTCGATCTACACATGTTATCTTCACCATTGTTTTACAGCACCACATTTCATAAGGTTCTGTTCTCTTTTTGTCTGAAGTGCTTATCGTCCACATTCCACATCATACAACGCATTACTCCAGACAAATACCATCAGAAAAGACTTCCTAACACTTGAGGTGAGACAAGTTATTAACAAATTCTTCGTTTTCAACAACGATTTCCTTGCCATATCTATCAAAACTACATTTTAAGTGCTCTCAACTTCGGTCAATGTCAGTTATTTTACTGCCTAAGTAAAAAAACTCATCTACTACTATTAGTGTCTTATTGCCTAATCTGGTCCCCTCAGCATCCCCTGCTTTAATTCGACTACATTCCATTACTTTTTTTTTATTGATACTCATCTTGTAAAATCTTTTCAATACACTATCTATTCCTTTCAGCTGCACCTCTCGTTCATTTGCTGTCTCTGACGGAACTACAAAGTCAATGGTAAACCTTAAAGTTTTCATTTCCTCCCCTTAACTTTAATTCCTTTTCTATATTCCTCCTTGGCTTCCTTCACAGCTTGCTCAACATACAGACTGAATAACGTCGACGTAGGTCACAAACCTGCCTCACCTCGTCTCAAGTATGGCTTCCTTTTCGTGCCCTTCGACTCTTGAAACTGCAGTCTCGTTTCTGTACAAGCTGTATATAAATTATTGCTCCGTGTCTTTTATCTCTACAACCATCACAATCTCGGAATGTTTTATAGTCAACATTGTCAAAAGCTTTCTTTAAATCTACAAATGGTATAAACATATGTTTGCCTTTCTTCAACCTACATTCTACAATACGTCGTAATGTTAGTATTGCCTCGTGTCTTTATACATTTCTTCGGAACAAAAACTGATCTTCCCAGAGGTCGGCTTCTGTCTGTTTTTCCATGTTCCTGTAACAACTCGTTTTATTAAGCTGACAGTTTGGGACCTGCTATTTTTGGAACTGAAATTATTACACTCTTCCTTGCGTCAGAGGGTATTTCGCATGTTTGATATATCTGGTACACCTGGTAGAATAGTTTTGCCTTGGCTAGCTCTGCCAAGGATCTCAGTAATTCTGGAGGGGATGTCGACTACTCCAGGGGCTTTGTATCCACTTAGCTCTTTCAGTGGTTTGTCAAATTCGTCATGCACTACCGCATCTGCCATATCATCTTCACTTACATCCTCATTTGTTTCTATAATATTGTCCTCAAATTTCCATTACACAGAAACTCTATAAGTCACTTTTCAGCTTTCCCTTCTTTGTTTGTTACTGACTTGCTTTCTGAGTTCTTGATGTCCATCGACTGCTTTGTTTTTGAAACACTGTGAGTTAATCTAATTTGGCTGACAATCACGGGCCTCACTAACACGTGATTCAGGACACACACGGCCACCGAGCCGCAGTTTAACTACCACCGTCCTAAACGATAACATGGTTTTCTTAGAATCAGAGTGTGATATAATAATGAATATTAGAGTGTGTTTCATGCAGCCTGCATTTATCTCTGCTACAGAGTGCTTCGGCTGGTGGCGTACTGTCCGCCTTTTCTAACCTCTGCAATCACAGGTGCCGGTGGCGTGTGGGCGTACAGGGTATCCCTACTGGCAGTCTCTTAAATGCTAATAATGTAGACAAAGATGTGTTGCATGGTAAACGAAATTGGGGTGCAGTAATTTTATGCAATTTAAGCAGAACGCTCAGGAAGCTTAAACATACACAGTATAATTCATAGCGACCTGTCCACAAGACAAGAAAGCACTTTGTCATCACATGCAAAATCATACCAGGTGAAACTCCTGAACTCAGTTCAAGGAGAGACTAAGTGAGGGAACACTTACTTCAATCCTAGCTGTGAGAGCTGCTGACATACGAAATGTTCTTGGTGCAGCAACGCCTGCAGCGGAAGGCTTCCTGCTTTGTCACCTGACCACCTCGATGCCCCGTCTACATGGAGCTCCTGCCAACGGATGTGATAAAGATGGTGATGATCATGGTGACGTCGTCACCGCACAAGCAGTAGCAGCAGATACCCAAGCAGCTTCGACATCATCTGCAGATATACCCCACCTCCCCCCCCCCCCACCCGTTTCTGCGTAGAGTGGGGTGTGGTGAACGTGGTAATACTGATGAGTATAAGAAACGCAAAACAGTGAAGTGCAGCGAAAAGAAGGTCTGTCTATCAAATACAAAAAAAAACATATATACCATTTCAAACACTACTAAAAAATTAGAAGTTAATTTCAAGTTAAGTCGTTTGGAAGAGCCCAATGTACCGCAAGTTGGTCTCTGACGTTATTAGAGTTGGGCATCCCAAAGAGAAATCTATTACGTATCGTACAGCAAGGGCGTTATACAGGATTCTTTTGATACTAAATAATATGCCAACAGAGTTTAAACCATTATGTGACATCCTTCGGTAGGCATTCACGAGAACAGATGAACCACTTGACATTGAGCATTTGTTCGTGGATTTTGTGAAAGCATATGGACTCGTTTTCTTTGACCCATCCCTCCGCTCTCCGAAGTAAACTGACTAAGATTGAAATACGAAAAGTAATTGACGAGCTGTTGATATAATCTGTTTGCAATAACCATACTGTAGAAACAATAGGTTTCCACATTTATCTACATATATGTTAATAGTTACTGGCCACGATGAGGTAATGTCTGCCATTGTCATTGCAAGTAACAAATTCACTGTGACTAAGGTGGCACAGCTATGTGGCAAGTATATGGTCACAGCAAAAGTGAAGGACGTGCAGACAAAGTGGACTGTAGTGAGCATGTACATGCAGTATTCTCATCCCGTCTTACCTATTGTTGATAAACTCAGTGGTAGCTCTTTATGGATGAGGTGCATGTCTCCTTGTGGCAACACATGCGAATGCAAAATCATCTCTGTGGTACTGCAATCAAACTGACGAACGAGGAGAGAAACTACATGGCGCAGTCAGGAACTGGACCTCATTGTGTTAAATCCACGTGGATGGTAGGTCAACTGATAGCGCCATATTTGACAGCATTACTATATAAAGCATTGTGGTAAATGGGTAGGATCCCTCCAATATGGAAAACAGCTAGATCAGGATAAAGAGCCGACGTCACTGGAAAGCTACAGATCTATTTGCTTATTAAACTCTTGGCGAAAGTTCAGGACCGTCTGCTCTTTGAGCAGTCGTAGGGGCATAGGGGGCTCTTTAGTCCAAACGAGGGTCAATATGGATTCAGAAAAGAAAATAAATAGATGATGTAGATTGTAGAAAATTCGACATCAAAGTATGCAATAGCACTCATGATTCACATCGAATGCGCATTCGACAATCTTTGGTGGAATGCGACGTTTGCATGCCTCCGAGATCTCGGTGTCCTCAAATGTCCGCATAAGAGCTTTGTAGATTATTGTAGTGGACGCAGAATCCAGTGGCTTGCGGGGCAGTTCTGAGTAATCAAAAAGATTACCAAGGGCTGTCCTGAAGGCTCCATAGGTGATTCATTGTTCTGGGATCTTAGTACTGAACGCGTGTTATACCAGTTAGGCGGAGCAGATGCTATTGCAGATGTTATTGAATACGCAGATGGCATCCTAGTAGTTTTGCCTGCACACTTCATTGCGAGACTTCACTCACTCACTCACTCACCCACTATATTGACGGGCCTGCCTTGGCCCGAGGTAGCGGAGTTTAAGCTGTTTGAGCTGTTCCTCCTGAAGTCCTCTCGGTTTGGAATGTTTTTCTTCGCGTGTTGGTTTGGCCTCTGGTTTGTGTGGATGCAGGAAGCTTATCTGCCGGCTGATTCCGGAGGCTTCTTGTTCTTCTTCTTCTTACTGCTTCCTGGCTGCCCGAATTCTATTTTCTTCAGGCGGGAGTAGTCCACTGGCGGCGTCTGTGTCCGGATATACTTGACTGCTTCCTCAGTTATGTATTTCCAGTCCTCGTCCGTGAAGATCGGGTGCTTGTTTATGAGCTCCAGATCTCCACGCCTGACGATTTCCCTCCCGTGCAGCTTCTGGTTTAAGGGTTCGCACCCCCAGTGGAAATCATAAGGTTTGTGAGGAAGGGGAGGGATGTTATCTACCGTGAAAGGGTAAGGATGATCATGATGGGGGTAGATACCGTCTCGCAGGGAATCGGCGATCTTGGTGAGCACCTCACTCACACAGTTCTTGTTGGGGAGGGGGAGGCACTCGAACGGCTCGTCTTCTTCTTCTCCCTCGGCCTCCATCGGCACTTCCTGTGTCGTCTGCGTTTCCGCAGAGACAGGAGTGACGACTGCTTCCGAGGGGGCCGTCTCCTTGTTGTCGGTGGTTTTCCCCGACTGTATGACAACCTCCCTATCAACCTGCGTTGCCGCGTCGGCCGGGGAGGCGGTCGTTTGTGTTGCCGCGTCTACCCCGTACAGGTGGGGGTCGGTGCCACGTCCGTCGTCGTGCGGGACACGAGGTACAAGGAGACCCTCAATTGAGTCATCTCCTGACGCGTCTCTTCGAGTTCTGCTCTCAGGGCCGCTCTCTCCTCCGCCATGGCGGATTTGAGCGCGGTGATTGCGTCCTCGTTGGCTTCCCGCAGTGCTTGACGGAAGGTGTCCACTTCGTCTTGGTGGTGCAGCCTGCTTCCCCTACTAAGGCAGGAGGGCGGGGTGACCAACATTTCTTCTTGTTGGGCCACCTCTTCGTGTGTGGTGGCCAACTTCCGCTGCTGCGCGCGTTTGCGGCGTGCGAGCCACCGCAATTTACGCACAGCGCTGCAGTACCCTTTGGTTTGGTGCAGTTGCGCGTGTCGTACGGTTTCCCGCACTTAACACACGCAACCACACCGTCGCATTCCCTGGCTATGTGTCCAAGCTTTTGACACATATAGCACTGTAATTGTGCCACAGGCTTCCGCTTGTTCTTCTTGTTGCCGCAACCGTTGCTCCCGACTGCGTTTAGTAGGAGCTCCACAGCAGCAGCAATCTTGCCTCTTCCTCCATTCCGGCTTCTCGGCATGGCGATGGACTAGTGGCGTTGGCGTGCGCGAGCGACGGTAACGATGTGAGCCGCAGCGAGTCGAGCAGCGGAGTGCGTGCGTGCGTCATTGCGAGACTTGAGAAAAGACGAATGGTGTGCTTTCTTAGATCCAATATTGGTGCAAGGGCAACAATCTCACTAAAGCTGTGCTTAAAACCACGTCGAATCATGTGAAGGAAAGACTTTCTCTTGACAGAAATCCCTCCCTGAGGCTTGACGAAGTCTCTAAAACAGAGCACTGTTTGTAGATTTTTAGGCAGTGTTTTACATGAGAAAAGAAACTTTCTAGAACATGTAAAATCTGTTCCTCAGAAAGCGGCTAAAATGATACACAAGATTACCCATGCTGGTAGTGCTGACTATAAATTAGCATCGCATATGGTGCAGTGATATCACGTAGCTGTCTTTAGCGCAACTGTGGGCTTCGCTTCCAGCGCTTGGGCGCATCGCCTTCGACTAGACGGCTACAAAACAGTCCTGCGACGAATTCAGCTGAGCGTTACTTCTGAGACTCACCGGTGCCTTTCGCACTGCATCTGCCAAGGGATTACTGGCGATTCTCGGGATATGTCCGACGGATGTCGTGGTACGTTAGTGGGCAGTGCTGTATCGGTGGGATATGGACAATGTGATCGAGTGTGCGAGATCACAGGATATTACTGATAAAAGAGATTAGGAACTGGAAGTTAAATGAGTGATGGATTGACTGCGGAACTAACCCTACCAGTCAATAGCTTGTAGGTCTTCCCTATAAGTCAAATTGCAGTTACCTTAGGACAATTACTCCCAGTGTTTTAGTTAGCCGAACAAATGATTTGTAGCGCATCTTAATTGCCCTGTACTCATGGTCCCTGGCAATGCGGTCTGATTGCCTTACGGCACGTTGATAATCTTCTCTTCTTGATCTTGCCCCTCGCCTCAGCGTAAAAATTTCTGGGCTCCAAGGAATTATAACCGGACTTTTTACCATTTTCTTAGGGATATACATTGAAGCACCAAAGAAACTGGTATAGGCAGGCGTATTCAACTACAGAGATATGTAAACAGACAGAATACGGTGCTGCGGTCAGCAACTCCTATATAAGACAACAAGTGTATGGTGCAGTTGTTAGATCGGTTACTGCAGCCACAACGGCAGGTTATCAAGATTTAAGTGAGTTTGAACGTGGTGTTATAGTCAGCGCACGAGAGATGGGACACAGCATCTCCGAGGTAGCGATGATGTGGGTATTTCCCCATGGGACCATCTCACGAGGGTACATTGAATATCAGGGATCCGGCAAAACATCAAATCTCCGACATCGCTGCGACAGGAAATAAGATCCTGCAAGAACGGGACCAACGACGACTGAAGAGAATCGTTCAACGTGACATAAATGGAATCCTTCCGCAAACTGCTGCAGATTTTAATGTTGGGCCATCAACAAGCGTCAGCGTGCGAACGATTCAACGAAATATCATCGATATGGGCTTTTGGAGCCAAAGGCCCACTCATGTACCCTTGATGACTGCATGACACAAAGCTTTACGCCTCGTCTGGGCCCATGAACGCCGACATTGGACTGTTGACGACTGGGAACATGTTGCCGGGTCGGACGAGACTCGTTTCAAATTGTATCGAGTGGATGGGCGTGTACGTGTATGAAGACAATCTCATGAATCCATGGACCCTGTATGTCAGAAGCTCTGTAATGGCGTGGGTCGTGTGCAGTTTAAGTTATATAGGACCCATGATACGACTAGATACGACTGACAGTTGACACGTACGTAAGCATCCTGACTGATCACTTGCATCCATTCATGTCCATTGTGCATTCGACGGACTTGAGCAATTCCATCATGACAATGCGACACCCCACTCGTCCTGAATTGCTACAGAGTTGCTCCAGGAACACTCTTCTGAGTTCGAGCACTTCCGATGGCCACCAAACTCCCCAGATGAACATTATTGAGCATATCTGAGATGCCTTGCAACGTGCTGTTCAGAAGATATTTCCATCCGCTCTATACTCTTACGGATATATAGACAGCCCTGTGGGATTGATGGTGTCCGTTCCCTTCAGCACTACATAAGACGTTAGTCTAGTCCATGCCACGTTGTGATGCGGCACTTCTGCGTGCTCGCGGGGGCCCCACACGACATTTGGCATGTGTAACAGTTTCTTTGGCTCTTCAATGTAAATGTCCTGTGCGATTTGCAAGAGTTCAGTTAGCATTTGTGAACACAAGACCACATGTACCGAAAGCGACACCACAGGAAATGCAGCAGTTTAGGCAAGTAAGCCATACCATTCCTTTACTCTGCTTATGATCCTCTGTTATTGTCACTTTCTCTTTCGATGACAGCTGGATTGCGGTCACAGAATGTTAGGTACTGGAGCATTTGCCAACTATTAATATTAGGTGCTGTCATGTGGTTTGCTAAAGCGATGTCTATGTTAGTGACTACACCTGCTCCTCCCTCACGGCCGGCTGTGTGGATTTAACACAGTGAGGTTCAGCTCCTGTACTGTGCCCTCTAGTTTCTTTCCTCGTTCATCGGTTAGCCTGCCGTACCACAGAGATGATTTTGCATTCGCATGTGTTGCCACAAGGCAACATGTACCTCGTCCATATAGAGCTACCACTGAGTTTATCTACAAAAGGTAAGACGGGATGAGAATACTGCATGTACATGCTCACTACAGTCCACTTTGTCTGCACGTCCTTCACTTTTGCTGTGACCATATACTTGCCACATAGCTGTGACACCTTAGTCACAGTGAATTTGTTACTTGCAATGACAATGGCAGACATTACCTCATCGTGGCCAGTAACTATTAACATATATGTAGATAAATGTGGAAACCTATTGTTTCTACAGTATGGTTATTGCAAACAGATTATATCAACAGCTCGTCAATTACTTTTCGTATTTCAATCTTAGTCAGTTTACTTCGCGCAGCATTTATCCGTAGTATCTTTATCCTTTTATGTGTATCGAATGTAAAAAAAAAAAAAACTTCGGAGAGCGGAGGGATGGGTCAAATAAAACGAGTCCATATGCTTTCACAAAATCCACGAACAAATGCTCAATGTCAAGTGGTTCATCTGTTCTCGTGAATGCCTACCGAAGGATGTCACATAATGGTTTAAACTCTGTTGGCATATTATTTAGTATCAAAAGAATCCTGTATAACGCCCTTGCTGTATGATACGTAATAGATTTCTCTTTGGGATGCCCAACTCTGATAACATGTCAGACACCAACTTGTGGTACATTGGGCTCTTCCAAACGACTTAACTTCTAAATTTTTAGTAGTGCTTGAAATGGTATAGATGTTTTTTGTATTTGATAGAAAGACCTTCTTTTCGCTGCACTTCACTGTTTTGAGATTCTTATACTCATCAGTATTACCACGTTCACCACACCCCACTCTACGCAGAAATGGGTGGGGGAGGAGGGGTAAATCTGCAGATGATGTCGAAGCTGCTTGGGTATCTGCTGCTACTGCTTGTGCGGTGATGACGTCACCATGATCATCACCATCTTTATCACATCCGTTGGCAGGAGCTCCATGTAGACGGGGCTTCGAGGTGGTCAGGTGACAAAGCAGGAAGCCTTCCGCTGCAGGTGTTGCTGCACCAAGAACATTTCGTATGTCAGCAGCTCTCACAGCTAGGATTGAAGTAAGTGTTCCCTCACTTAGTCTCTCCTTGAACTGAGTTCAGGAGTTTCACCTGGTATGATTTTGCATGTGATGACAAAGTGCTTTCTTGTCTTGTGGACAGGTCGCTATGAATTATACTGTGTATGTTTAAGCTTCCTGAGCGTTCTGCTTAACTTGCATAAAATTACTGCACCCCAATTTCGTTTACCATGCAATACATCTTTGTCTACATTATTAGCATTTAAGAGACTGCCAGTGGGGATACCCTGTACGCCCACACGCCACCGGCACCTGTGATTGCAGAGGTTAGAAAAGGCGGACAGTATGCCACCAGCCGAACCACTCTGCAGCAGAGATAAATGCATGCTGCATGAAACACAGTCTAATATTCAATATTATATCACACTAATTCTAAGAAAACCATGTTATTGTTTAGGACGGTGGTAGTTAAACTGCGGCTCGGTGGCCGCATGTGTAATGATTTAAGTGTTGGTGTGGCCCGTGATTCTCAGCCGTATTTTGAAGTGGTATGGATATAACAACTAACAGCCACATCTACAAAAGTCAAATAACCTTAGGAGCTTCTTAAGAGTGTAGTTTTCTTGCTCGGTAACAAACAAATATACTTACAGACACAGTAAAACTTTTAAGGAGTGCGTAATTATAAGTGCCGCTGGTGAATTCGGCAGTCTATGTAAAACTGGCAGCCTACTTCATGCGCCTGTATTGAAGGGGCGGGTGGGGGGGAGGGGGAGGTCATGGATGGGTAGCGCGGAAACTATGGCCTTGAGAATGTGAGAAGTTGAATGTTTTCTTGTTCGTCTTCCAGACACCAGACAATGCACAGGCGTGTGCGACCCGTACCTATCAGCTGCTATGGTATAAACTTTGACACAGAAGTAACATGGATTTGTGAATGCTCATTACAGAGGCGGTCATCTCCCAATGCAATACTTCTTTGCAACAAAGAATATCTAATCTGTCAATGTTGTTGTAATACAATGCAGTGGCTTTTATATACTGTATCAAACTTCTGTGATGGAGGCTTATATTCAATAGTGCATTTAAATATATGTTCAGATGCTATTATTAGCCCGCATCTCGTGGTCGTGCGGTAGCGTTCTCGCTTCCCACGCCCGCGTTCCCGGGTTCGATTCCCGGCGGGGTCAAGGATTTTCTCTGCCTCGTGATGGCTGGGTGTTGTGTGCTGTCCTTAGGTTAGTTAGGTTTAAGTAGTTGTAAGTTCTAGGGGACTGATGACCATAGATGTTAAGTCCCATAGTGCTCAGAGCCATTTGAACCATTTTTTTGCTATTATTAATCAAAATCATTCACACACATAATAAAACCAATACCAGTGCACTACGCGACTATTGACCACTGAAGTTGTAAGCAATTTGAAACAGACTACAGTCGACATGAAGTGTTCAGTACCATGCGTACTTGGGAGATAACAACCAACTTATCGCACCCTAGCTAATCGGTTGGGGGCTCATAACTTACCACTTTATGCTGGTTGGCATTTAATAATAGACCAGTAGATACGCGGCCATAAGTGTGCCCCATAATGTCAGTATTGGCTCTTAAGCAAGAAAGTTTGACAACCAATGGCTTAGGATGCTGAAAACGCTTTATTTCCTTGACGTTTACTTGGTTGACATTCGTTGATAATAACATCATTGATTTAAGCATTATGTTAGTTTGTGGTTTGTAAGGGTGCTGACATGGGTCTGTAACCTACACTTTGGAAACTACTCGGCAGCAGCAAATTTCATGTTGTTGGAGAAACGTGCAAACACTGTAACACATTCCACAGGCACTAATGTTTCATTAACTCAAATGAAAAACTCCGTTGAGAAGATGATGTTCTTCTCGCAAAAACAATGCCTAGCAAATTTAGAGACATAGTAGCTGACTACAGAATGACTCTGCTGCCACCAATGTAAATTTTACGTGAAAACTACGAAGATAAGAGAAAATAGGGTCCTTGCGAAGACATGTAGGTAGTTGCTTTTCTCCCTCACTGTGTTTATGAGTAGTACAAGCTACACTTCACCATGCACCATACAATGGTGCACAGGCGTGTGCGACCCGGTGGTACTTAAGTGGAAGTGATGTCATGAGCAATTGACTAACTTATAAACATGAAGCGATCTAAAGTTCACACTTTGTAAGCATAAAGCGATCTAGAGTTCAGACCAGCATTGAACGTATTTAAAAAAAAAAATAGTGAAGAAACTGTGACATGCGTCTGGGATTAGCGAGCATTTGTTTGTTTCACATTTCAGTCTGATGGTTGTTTGGACTGGTTTTCTCAGCTCTGCAGTAAAATAGGCGTCTCTGGAAAAGCGACAACATAGTTATGATGAAGTTCAGCTTGGTAATTGGAGGCAGGTTTCGCGATAATTTTGTCCCTCATCTATGAATCCAACCTTATGCTTTTTCTTTCTTTTTCTTATTTTTCATATCACACCACGAAGACAGACATTTAAAACCCGAATGATTTCCCGAAACATGTCATGCTGGTGATAAATTGTTATAGATTATTTAGAAGATGACAGGTGTTTTACGGCTGCATATTGACATTAGCATAACGTGGTGAACCTGCAAGACATTTACACAATAATACGATACTGCAGTGCCTTTGTTATTCTGATTACGGCGCAGAGGTCCTTTGGACTAGTATGGGAATATAAATAATGGAGATACGAGTACGGGTTGTAGACGCATGGCTGACGACATATGGAAGTTTGTATCTGGCCGTGCCGGCCGCAGTGGCTGAGCGGACCTAGGCGCTTCAGTCTGGTACCACGCGGCTGCTGCGGTCGCAGGTTCGAATCCTGCCTCGGGCATGGATGTGTGTGATGTCCTTAGGTTAGTTAGGTTTAAGTAGTCCCATAGTGCTTAGAGCCATTTGAACCATTTTGATCTGGCCGTGAGTCGTGTACGGAATCAGAATGATAAGGCGACCGCTCGCAATAAGCGCAAAATCCGTGTTCGAGTACCGGTCCGGCACAAATTTTCGTTGCCATCATTCCATTCTACAGCTGATGGTCGTCCTCATTCGCAGTTGCGAATTCATTTAACGTAATTCATAACGGCTGTAGTAGCTGCAGTGCGTGTCCCTTTGGACATGCATACATGTCCAGAGGATCTCTGCACCGTAATCAGAATAACACAGGCACTGCAATATCGTATTTATGTGGCGGTACCGGGCAAGCGCCTTTCAAGTACAACGTCTGACCTGTACCGGAATATACATAATGGATGCACGAGCACACGTCGTAGACACATGGTTGATGACATACGGAAGTTTGGGTCTGGCCGCGAGTCGTGCATGGATAGCAAAATGATCTGAACCATTTATAAAACCGTCTGATTTCCGCAGTCGTGCGGCTCGGACGTCTGTTTACGTCCCTGCCGAGGAGCTTCACGCGCACGCGGTTGTTTACTTCGTGTTAGCGTTCGCTAGTGCTTGCATTTTCCAACTAGAATGGCTCATTCGTATCGACAATCTGCTATCAAGATCAGCTTTAATAATGAATTTGCACGACCGAAGGCATATGAATTAGAACGATTAATACGTGAAGAAATTAAAATTGAACCACAAGATGTGATTGGCATCCACTTCTCTATCACAAGCAAAGTGGTTTACGTCAAACTGATCAACGACACAGTGTGTGACAAGATCGTAAGCGACCATAGAGATGGACTCACATTTAAACATTCTGACGGCTAGCCGGCCTTTGTGGCCAACCGGTTATAGGCGCTTAAGTCTGGAACCGCGCTGCTCCTATGGTCCCAGGTTCGAATCCTGCCTCGGGCATGGATGTGTGCGATGTCCTTAGGTTAGCGAGGTTTAATTAGTTCTAGGTCTAGGGAACTGATGACCTTAGATGTCAAGTCCCATAGTGCCCAGAGCCATTTTTTCTGACGGCCGTGTCGGAACGGTAGCTACTGATCATGCGGGTCTTGGATTGAGAACTGTCAGAGTATATGAGCTACCATTTCAGGTTCCGGCTGAGATCGTGGTTAACGCACTACAACCCTATATTCTGGTACTTAGTCACATACCAGAAAAATGGTCTACCTTTACTACGAACCCAGTACAGATGAATCCCGCTAATCCGAACCCCGGTAATCCGAACATTCGGTTAATCCGAACATGAAAAACGTTAGTCTAAGTACGGAAAACTGCGCGGTAAACTGTTGTACATACACACTAGACAGTACAGTAAACATGTACTACACTCCTGGAAATGGAAAAAAGAACACATTGACACCGGTGTGTCAGACCCACCATACTTGCTCCGGACACTGCGAGAGAGCTGTACAAGCAATGATCACACGCACGGCACAGCGGACACACTAGGAACCGTGGTGTTGGCCGTCGAATGGAGCTAGCTGCGCAGCATTTGTGCACCGCCGCCGTCAGTGTCAGCCAGTTTGCCGTGGCATACGGAGCTCCATCGCAGTCTTTAACACTGGTAGCATGCCGCGACAGCGTGGACGTGAACCGTATGTGCAGTTGACGGACTTTGAGCGAGGGCGTATTGTGGGCATGCGGGAGGCCGGGTGGACGTACCGCCGAATTGCTCAACACGTGGGGCGTGAGGTCTCCACAGTACATCGATGTTGTCGCCAGTGGTCGGCGGAAGGTGCACGTGCCCGTCGACCTGGGACCGGACTGCAGCGACGCACGGATGCACGCCAAGACCGTAGGATCCTACGCAGTGCCGTAGGGGACCGCACCACCACTTCCCAGCAAATTAGGGACACTGTTGCTCCTGGGGTATCGGCGAGGACCATTCGCAACCGTCTCCATGAAGCTGGGCTACGGTCCCGCACACCGTTAGGCCGTCTTCCGCTCACGCCCCAACATCGTGCAGCCCGCCTCCAGTGGTGTCGCGACAGGCGTGAATGGAGGGACGAATGGAGACGTGTCGTCTTCAGCGATGAGAGTCGCTTCTGCCTTGGTGCCAATGATGGTCGTATGCGTGTTTGGCGCCGTGCAGGTGAGCGCCACAATCAGGACTGCATACGACCGAGGCACACAGGGCCAACACCCGGCATCATGGTGTGGGGAGCGATCTCCTACACTGGCCGTACACCACTGGTGATCGTCGAGGGACACTGAATAGTGCACGGTACATCCAAACCGTCATCGAACCCATCGTTCTACCATTCCTAGTCCGGCAAGGGAACTTGCTGTTCCAACAGGACAATGAACGTCCGCATGTATCCCGTGCCACCCAACGTGCTCTAGAAGGTGTAAGTCAACTACCCTGGCCAGCAAGATCTCCGGATCTGTCCCCCATTGAGCATGTTTGGGACTGGATGAAGCGTCGTCTCACGCGGTCTGCACGTCCAGCACGAACGCTGGTCCAACCGAGGCGTCAGGTGGAAATGGCATGGCAAGCCGTTCCACAGGACTACATCCAGCATCTCTACGATCGTCTCCATGGGAGAATAGCAGCCTGCATTGCTGCGAAAGGTGGATATACACTGTACTATTGCCGACATTGTGCATGCTCTGTTGCCTGTGTCTATGTGCCTGTGGTTCTGTCAGTGTGATCATGTGATGTATCTGACCCCAGGAATGTGTCAATAAAGTTTCCCCTTCCTGGGACAATGAATTCACGGTGTTCTTATTTCAATTTCCATGAGTTTAGAAAAAGTGGCAAGAAAACATTAGGTTTGAACAATGCATGACAATGAAAGAAAAGCTGTCAAACTTACTAAAATACAGCGGTCATTTTTACTCTACTTTTTAGATGACAAAATCTCAGTCATTGTTTTTTGGCGTAATGAAGACAGTGTGTTATATGACCCAAAGTTGCGCCATAGTCTCATAAACATCAATTCAGCCGGTGTAGCAGTGGGCTGTTGCTCCAGATAACGTAGCGTCACTGTGGGGCACCAGCTCTCCTTTGTCGCCTTCAGGCTCATTGCCACTTCCGTCACAGCAGTCCACCCACTTCTTCCTGGTCTTGTGTCACACCAACACTAGATCAGAGTCAGTAAGGTTCTCAACACATGCTCCATCCGCTGCCATCCACTCATCTACGTCTCCTTCACTAGCTTCTTCACATCCCGAGATTGTCTGTATCATTTGTAGTAGATTTTCCTCTGATTTTCGTCTTCATTTTCAACTAGGTTGTCTTGAAAGTCAAGAGATGTCCACACTTTTCTCCATGATTTTCTCAGAGTATTTTCTGAAATATTCTGCCATGCCTCAGCCGCCCAATAAACAACATCCTTCACATTGGTCTTTTGTATTTTCTCCACTAAAGGAATGCTATCATCTTGGTTCGGCGTTCTTAAAAATTGTTTTCTTTAAGTTAGTTTTAATGTTTGCAGTACACCCTGGTCCATGGGCTGTAGAAGTGGTGCAACATTCGGCGGCAAAAACCAATTTCTCCAGCACATAATTCCTCATTGCTAGGGTGAGATGGCGCGTTAGCAGTCAAAAGGATTGCACGGGGAGTCAAATGATTTTCCTTAGAAAACCGTCGAACAGAAGGAACAAACTGGCCGTGAAACCATTCTTTGAACAGCTTTTCTCTGGTTGCGATAATATACAGGCAGGGACTTCATGTTCCAGTTTTTAAAAGCTCTGGGCCTAGCAGATTTGTCGATCAGCATTAAAGGCAGCCTGTGATTACCAGCAGCGTTGCCCCACGCTAATGAAGTCACACGATCTTTGCACTTTTTAAAACCAGGAGCATGGTCTTCCGCTTTTGATGCCAGGATTTTTGTTGGCAATGCCCTAAAATTAAGGCCAGTCTCGTCAGCGTTATAAATTTTTTGGGGAGAATACTTTCCCTCTCATCATTTTTTCGAACTCTCTCAAGTATTCCTTCGCTGCATCACAGTCAGAAGAAAGCTTCACTCCAGTAATTGTAAGCTGACGGATTCCATGACGTTTTGCGAATCTGTCCAACAGATCCGTACTCGCACTAAAAGACTCGTCACCATTCATTAACTTGTTCAGGTAAACAGCTTTCTCCTGAACCAGTGCTCCACTCAAAGGTGTTCTCCATTCCCTTTCTTGCGCAAACCAAAGGACAAGATCTTCATCCACTTTATCGTACTGGGACTACTTCAAAGTCTGCAGAATTTCGAGTGTTTCTCCCGAAGACGTTGCACAGGACTGCTCAAGCTTCACCTCATTCTTCTTCCAATCACAAATGGTTGCTTTACCAACACCTAGTTCCATTGCCAGTTTAGATACATTCTCACTATTGTCTATCCGCTTCAAAGCATTCAGTTTTTCTTTGAGAGGTAACGTTGTATGTCTCCGTTTACTCATGACGAAAATACGTACGCCACTACACCTGAACGAATACAACTATTACGCGTTCCAGCGATCGATAACTAACACAAACAAGCTCTTTGCAAGCCAACTGGCATTGCACTGACCTCAGACGCTACAAAGGTCTCAACAATGCCCAACAAGGGCAGGGAATGAGTGAGCTATTGTTCCACACTTGTTCACTTTTGTTACCATAGTCTACCTACTTATCTGCTTGTTTTAGAAACGTGTCACCGTAATTCCGGCTAATCCGAACAAATCGGTAATCCGAACAAATCGGTAATCCGAACAAGGTCCGGTCCCAATTAGTTCGGATTAACGGGAGTCTACTGTACTTAATGGTGTACGACAAGTACGGATCAAGCTATCAAAACATGTTCAAATGTGTGTGAATTCCTAAGGGACCAAACTGTTGAGGTCATCAGTCCCTAGATTTACACACTACTTAAACTTATGCTAAGAACAACACACACATCCATGCCCGAGGGAGGACTAACCACCGGCGGGAGGGGCCGCGCAACCCGTGACATGGCGCCTCTAACCGCGGGGCCACTCCGGGCGGCTATCAAAACATGTGCCATCTTATCCCACAACTGGAGACTGCAGAGCGATAGTCATTTACGATGGTCAGCCGAAAACGTGCTCAGGATGTGGTCAGGAATGCCACGTTCGCTCAGTCTGTCGCCAACGAAGAACTGCACAAATACCGACAGGTGACGCTGTAGCAACACACATGGCGACATCTCTCCCTCTCACATATGCATATGTGTTCTGGAAGGATACCCCACCGAACAGTGACCGCCCAACAGCTGAACAGGACAGTCGAAAATCCGACGACGGCGGATGACGCGGGCATGGTGGCGGCGGCGACGCCCCCCACCGAGCAGCACCGACCGACACCACCAGTGCAGAGATCGGATAAGCGAATAGTCATCGTCAATCGAATAGTGTCAGACTGCAGTGGCGACAGAGACACACGCCCACATTCGGAAACAGAAACGCACACGCATAAGCACTGGTCTCCGAAATGGCGCAAGAAACGACATCTAGCCCCGTCGGACGACTCCTTAATACGTATGCAAGGTGACGATCAAGAAACGACGAGGAAGACGGCCACCTTACAGAGGGTCCCGAGACCCCTCATCCAAACGACCACGGTTTCGACAGTAGCATACGTCAAGAGCGACCTGAAAAACTTGACAATGCACAGCAACGAGCTGTCCACTGCCAATCCCAGGTAGTAGAAGGTGAGCCACAGAGAGACCGGGCTGGCGAGTCACGGCTGACGGAAAACTTGTCCCAAGGAGACCTGGCTGATGACTGGGAAGCGGACCCACCGACAGTGGCAACAGGCGACACGGCGAGTGCGGCGCCCCTCTAAAGTTCAACTTATAACCTTCGACGGCGGGCAGGACGGGGTCACGTAACGTGTCAGTACAGCAGACGCTTACGCTCCCATGGCCGATATACATGCTACGGAACGAAGACAAGCATATCGGCTTGTTTATATGAGTATCAGTAACATACGGTCGCAGATTACGATGTCCTTACTCAAAGACATCCTTCAAGCAGCGGAAATCGGCATCGTCCACCTACAAAAAGTATACGTCGACGAATATCCTACATATCAGACGCCTTCGAAACTGACAGCAGCATAACAACACTTGTTAAAGAAGCCATCGCGGTAGAGGATGTACTGTACCTACCGTTGGCACGGGGATTAGCAATGACAGTACTCGACGTACGTCTCAACACCTATGCACCGTCCGGTACAGAAAGGAGGTGAGAGCGTTAAACGAAATTGCCCAGCTCTTCCAAGGTCGACACGACCAATTCATCCTAAGCAGCGATTTTAATTGTGTACTTGCACCAAATGACCAATTTCCTCGTTGTACCCCCTGCCCAGAATTATGAATGTTGGTGCCGAGTATGCATCTGGTTAGCATCTGGGAGCATGTCCATGGCCTCCGTCCTGGATACACCTGCACAAGTAATTCTGCTAGCCATCTACACCGAATGTATGTTACATACAATCTTAACACTGACGTCCTGGAAGCGGGGCTGTGGCCTACAGCGTATACCGATCATGCAACATTAATATGTACAATCTCCCTCCGGAGGCAACAAGTCTGGCGCAGCCGCGGTCCTTGGAAAATGAACGTCGCCCACCTGCGGGATCCATCTTGTCGAGACGAGACCTTGCGAACGACGCCTCCGGTCGTATCCCACGACCCTAAGTTGGTGGATGGGTTGTGCCAAACCAGCGCTGCGCCGTGCAGTGATGACATATGGTCGTGAGCAGGCAGTGTGGCGATGTCAGACAGTGGACTTCTATTTCACGGTGCTGCGGGAATGCGCAAAACAAATGCATTCTCCGGAGCGGCAGTACAACGAGCAAAGGCCGAAATTATATCCATCATGTGACGCCACCTCGAAGGTACAGTGGCCAGGACGCGTACACCAGATCAGCTTGCAGGAGAACGCCCGTCGATGTATCACATGACGAAGAGCCCTAGTACATGCCGTGGACACGGATGATGGCATACACCTAACATCGCAACAAGAACTAGGCCGTGCCTTTGTAGAACAATACACTCAACTTTACGCCATAATGGCCATCGATATGGCGGCCATGAACGAAGTTACACATACGATTTTCGGCACTATTGAACCACAGGCAGAAGCACAACTGATGGAGGAGATCACAGAGGAGGAAGTGACGGTGACCATTTAGTAGGAGAGCGGTGAACTAATTGCCAGGACCACATGGCGTCACTCTGGAATTCTACAGGACCTTTAGCTATGTGATAGCACCACGATGGACTACTATCTGCCCCGAATTAATGTCTCCTGACGTGCGCTTACCGGCGGCTTTTGTGGAGGTGCTGGTTATCCCGATACACAAACCCTCCGGTGGTACACGGATACGGGACTACCGACCGCTGACGCTCCTCAACTGCGACTTTAAAATATTCACTAGATTATTAGTAGCACGCCTCCGAAGAGTACTGTGCCATGCACTCTCACTCGATCAAACTTCGTTCGGTGGAGATACCAACATCCAGACGGCGCTTGTTGAATATCGCCATTTGATCACCGTAGCAAAGACGTGCCGTCTCCGTGCAGCACTAGCGTCAATAGATTTTGATCGAGCCTTTGACAGAGTAAGTCATAACTGTCTTGCAGAAGCCCTGACACACATGCGATTTCGACGACCATTTATCGCTGTCGTGATGCGGCTACTCAGCAATGCTTCCTGCAAAGTGTTCGTCAATGGACGTTCAACAAAATCTCTTCATGTAACGAGATCGGCCTAACAAGAATCTCCCTTATCAACGACATTATAAGCACTGGCTCTCGAAACCGCTTGACAGGACTGAGTTTGCAAGGACTCACATTTACGTGCAAGTCGTATGCGAATGATCTGGTGCTGATAGTACGGAATGAAAACGATATGAATGTGGCTTCAGATTGGATACGCAAATATTGAACGGCCACTGGCAGCCGTATAAATATGGACAAGTCTGTAGCGATGAATACTGGTGTTGGACTAACGGTAGAATATGTAACACCCTTACGGCTCATGGATACGATGAAATGTCTAGGTATTGTTTTTACCAACGACATATGTCGCACAGCAGCGTACAACTACAAGAGACTATTACAGTCAATCCGGACAGGCATTAGAGGAAACATCAAACGGGCTTTAGACATGATCCAGCTGGTCAGAAATGTTAACACCTACCTGGCGCCACGAATTCCGCATTTTGTCTAAGTACTTCCATACCGGTGACCATAGCACGACGAATACTGCCGGCGTTCGGTTCCTTCGTGAGTGCAGGTCTGCTGTTTAAAGTAAGATACGACGCCCGTACCCTCCCTCTTAGTAGGGGTGGAATTGGTCTTGCGCATGTTCGTAATAGGGAGGTGGCGTTATATATCAGCACAATATTAAAACTGTGGATACGACATCAGATTTGTCTGACAGGAATCTTAATAGAAGAACTAGCACCAGCTTCTAGACTGGCGCCAATGGCGGTCCAGCACGTTTCCCAGTTACTCCATCATACAAGCACTTTTTTTAATATAGAGTACAGCTACGTTCAGACAGCTCTGCCGGAAACCAGACCTGCAACGGCGCGTGACATCTATCGTATACTAACGATCGGACAAAACAGCAATCTTATTGAGAGGAAGCATCCACATATCAATTGGCAACTAGTATGGCGATCGATACAGCACGTTTCCTTAGACACAGAGACACGTGTAACGTGGTACTTAACAGTTAATGGTAAAAATGTCACCCGATCCAGACTCCATGCGATTCATACGATAGATTCACCATTGGGCCCTCAATGCCAAACTGTGGACAACGATGAACACCGCCTAATATGCGGACCCTCGGCAGAAGTGTGGAGTTTGGCGACACAAATGATCGCTTTCTTTCTTCGAATGGGACGACACAACATTGGACCAGGGGTTACATTCTTCCCGGACGGGACGTGCTACCCACCTACCAAAACTAATGCCGTAACGTGGATTCGAGGCCAGATGGTGCTCTATTTGTTCAGAGATGGCCCAAAGAACGTAATGGACTTTTGGACCTTTTTACATGAAATACATCTAAAGATCATGAACAATCCGAAATACCGGCTGTATTTCTCTGACTTCCCGTGAAGTGCATTTCAAGAGCCACCGCATAGCTGGAACGTCCAGGATAGGAGAAGTTAAATTACCGATGCGAAGAAAGAATGAACGAAAGAATCGGTGGATACCATATACTTACAAGAAGACCTACCCGGGTGACAGAATAGCGGGGGGGAGATTGGAAATACGATTCTCCATTGTGATGTGTGTTTCTTTCCTTATGTATTGCGAGAATAATGTTCAGTTTACTAGCTTTCTAGCAATACACAAATATTATTAGTGGTATGACAAGTAGTGGTTGTTACCGAAATTTAACTTCACTTAAATGTTGCATGTGAACCAGGATTTGCTTTAATTTGTGAAAGATATTCATTGGAACTTGAAGCCTAGTTGGAGCAGTATTTCTTTTTAAAGTAATTTTATTGTGTTTTCCATTTCTGACGTATGTGTACTTTTCTGAAGTTTACTACTTACTACGTAATTTTACTACTTACTACGTAATTTTACGTCAGTGTGGTCTATAGTTATTCTTTCAGTTATACACTAATGGCCATTAAAATTGATACACTAAGAAGAAATGCAGATGATAAACGGGTATTCATTGGACAAATATATTATACTAGAACTGACATGTGATTACAGTTTCACGCAATTTGGGAGCATAGATCCTGAGAAATCAGGACCCAGAACAACCACCTCTGGCCGTAATAACGGCCATGATACGCCTGGGCATTGAGTCAAACACGATACCACAGTTCATCAAGAGTAGTGACTGGCGTATTGTGATGAGCCAGTTGCTCGGCCACCATTGACCAGACGTTTTCAATTGGTGAAAAATCTGTGAATGTGCTGGCCAGGGCAGCAGTCGAACATTTTCTGTATCCAGGAAGGCCCGTGCAGGACCTGCAACATGCGGTCGTGCATTATCCTGCTGAAATGTAGGGTTTCGCAGGGATCGAATGAAGCGTAGAGCCACAGGTCGCAATACATCTGAAATGTAACGTCCACGGTTCAAAGTGCCGTCCATGCGAACAAGACGTGACCGAGACGTGTAACCAATGGCACCCCATACCATCACGCCGGGTGATACGCCAGCGATGACGAATACAAGCTTCCAATGTGCGTTCACAGCGATGTCGCCAAACACGGATGCGACCATCATGATGCTGTAAACAGGACCTGGATTCATCCGAAAAAATGACGTTTTGCAATTCTTGCACGATCCGTTACAGCCATGCGGATAAGATGCTTGTCATCTCGACTGCTAGTGATACGAGGCCGTTGGGATCCAGCACGGCGTTCCGTATTACCCTCCTGAACCCACCGATTCCATATTCTGCTAACAGTCATTGGATCTCGACCAACGCGAGCAGCAATGTCGCGATACGATAAACCGCAATCGCGATAGGCTACAATCCGACCTTTATCAAAGTCGGAAACGTGATGGTACGCATATCTCCTCCTTACACGAGACATCACAACAACGTTTCACCAGGCAACGCCGGTCAACTGCTGTTTGTGTATGAGAAATCGGTTGGAAAGTTTCCTCATGTCAGCACTTTGTAGGTGTCGCCAATGGCGCCAACCTTGTGTGAATGCTCTGTAAAGCTAATCATTTGCATATCACAGCATCTTTTTCCTGTCGGTTAAATTTCGCGTCTGTAGCACCTCGTCTTCGTGGTGTAGCAATTTTAATAGCCAGTAGTGTATTTATAGTGATGTGTTGTAAGTGAACATATGTGGATTTACATGCTCGTGTTGACGTGATGCCAAGAGTAGTGGGACGAAACTCACACAAATAGAGTAACAGTAAAATCAGTTTGTTATTATTATTGATAACAAATGCCCACAGCCAGATTCGAGACAAGCCTGATCCTTTCCCTACGGCGCACAGGAATCGACTGATGCCATCCACACTATTGCTCTAGTTATAACGGATGAGGACTAGGAGGGAAGCTTAAATGTTTTTGATTCAGGGTGAAGGCAGTGGCAGAAGAAGATGGGGTGAAAGTCAACCCCATCTAGTACAGGCAGTGCCTCAGATGATAGGGCAGCCTTGAGGTGGAGGTGACTTGTGTAAATTTGAATGAATCAGATGCAAGTGTGTGGGCAGACCTGTGTGAGTGTGTGGGGGGGGGGGGGGGGGGGGGGGAAGGAGAGTGAGGGTTGACCATGAAAGTACCACATAGAAATTAGTGGACTCTCCTGGAGGTTCCTTGAATGTACCTTACATGTTTGTCTGAGGTGTAGCACGATACCTCCTCTCAAGTTTATCTATGAGGGGTGATCAAAAATTTCCGTTTGGGCGCGTTGCTGCGCCGTATATGAATCGTAGCACGACTCTGACGCAAGTATATAAGCTCCGACATGTAGGCAAGGAATCAATGTGTCATCCATGTCTTTCCGACATCTATGCGATAAATGCAGAAACATGAGCTCTGGTGACATTATTACCAAATGTGTGCAAACAGGATCAACATGCTGTTATTCTTTTCTTTGCTCACGAAGGACAAACACTGGTAGACATCCACCGGAGAATGAACAATCTCTATAAGGCACCACCTCTATTGAAAACTATCGTTGTGGAATGGTGTGCCAAGTTCTGTGCTGGTCGCAATTCAACAAAAGACAGCAGTCGATCTGGGAGGCCAGCCTCATCCATTACAGACTAGTGGGAGACTTCGAGCACCTGCCCTGTAGTCCTTACCTCTCCCCAAGTGATTGTCATGCCTGTGGTTCCTTAAACAAGACCTTGAAGAGTCGACGATTCCTGTCGAATTAGGATGTGCAGCAGGTAGTTACTGCCTTCTTCGTGTAGCAGGACACGGTGATTTACCACATATGTGCCTTAAACCTGGCGCCTCAGTGGGATGATTGCCTCAGTGTTCACAGCGATTGAGCCTGATTGTCATACCGATTCTGGACTGTATGGCTTCCGAATGGAAACTTTTTGATTGCCCCTTGTAGTAAGCCCACTGTCTCAGCTCTAGCCTGATACCAGAAGTTGTTATCTTATCAGTTTATGGAATTACACCATTATTTTATCATCTCCTGGAATTGCATCATTACTTCATCAGTTCTTGGACTAGACCGTTATATGAGCCAAACCATACACTACATATCTACAGCTATACCAGATGGAACTAACGTTTGCAAAGAATGACCAGTTTGTCTAACCCACAGGAGAGTGTCACAGAAATGATGAAAGAAATGAACTGGCACACACTCTAAGACAGAAGCAAACTACTTTCAGAAAGTCTACTAACAAAGTATCAAGAAACGTCTTTGAATTACGACTCAAGAAATATACAACAATTCTCTAGATATCGCTGCCTTAGTGATTGTGATGATAAGGTTATGTTAGTTACAGCACAGTAAGAGGGATTTAGATACTCATTCTTCCCACGCTGCATACATGATTGAAATGGTGAAAAGTTCAAATAAATGATACAATGGGACGTACCCTGTGCCATGCACTTCACAGTGATAGATGTTATAGTTCTCTTACAGTATTTCTGGATACTGGATACAAACATTTATTGTGAATATTTGTGTAAGGCTAACAGTCAGAGACGGAAGTATTGTCCTTCAAAAATATTACTCGAATTTGAACCCAATATAAACTTTTATTTCATTATTAGAGGTTGCGTTAATGTACTAAGTGATATGCAAAAATGATCATGTTGATCCCCAGTCACATAATAGAACGACGTGTAAAAACTAATGTTTCTTATCATACCATAATAGGGTGGTGACGTCAAACATGAAAGAAAATTAACAGTGAAATGAATGCCTAATACACGAAATAAACCATGTTAAATTGGCCTTAATTGTGATCGCAAGAATAAATACGACACAAGACCTGCTGTAGAGGTAGCATCAACAGACCTCACAAGCTCGCAGGTTGAGTTGAAGCTCGAGAATTAGACTGAATCGTAACTATGATATTTAATGTATTAAAGGCTGAGTTTACATTTGACCTCCTTTTTGTATGATACGGTAGTAGCTGTTTCGCAGTTTTTTGTGATTAAAACCCATAATATATTAATAACACTATGACACTTCATTGCATCACGTCACTACCTAATCTTATATGAATATGTATGAAGCTGCCATGGAGCGGTCCATTAGCTACTGCCGGTCATAAGTACAGTGTTGTGACACAGAACTTATAGCAACATGCACGAAAAAGGACTGGAATACGAGGTAGCCATGCTCTGCGAAATCTACACGACACAGCAGTAATAGCCATAGCTGGCAGGATGGTGTCGCCACATCAGAGCTGGAACTATGTTATGATTTAGGCGACCGGGAGTCGGGAAATAATGCAACAATTGCGCCCTGCAGCAGTACAGATAACTATGAATTTTGGGACAGATTCGTTCAGAGCCCAGCAGTACTATCACAACTCCAGGCTACACTAGACAACGTGATGACTACGTGCTACCAGGTGCAGCTATGGGTTCAAGACTGGGTTGGAGTAGCCACTTGCTGCACTAACTCCACCTTGGGGAACTTGGTGCAGCCGGTCGGAGTGGCCGAGCGGTTCTAGGCGCTACAGTCTGGAACAGCGTGTCCGCTACGGTCGCAGGTTCGAATCCTACCTCGGGCATGGATGTGTGTGATGTCCTTAGGTTAGTTAGGTTTAAGTAGTTCTAAGTTCTAGGGGACTGATGACCTCAGCAGTTAAGTCCCATAGTGCTCAGAGCCATTTGAACCATTTTTTTTTAACTTGGTGCCACAGTGCAGGGACCTGCAGTTTGCCAGACTCCTGTCAGGAGTCAGAGAGTGATGTCCTATGCATACTACTCATCCCCCATCTTTGTGGAAGATGAGATCCATGCCTGGGTCGCCAGGGCGCAGGTGTACAACATTAGAAGTGAGTCGCAGCAAGAAGGAGGAACCCACAGCTGTTACGAGGACCTTGACCTACTGATGGTTTTCTGGATCGCTGCTCAAGTCTGACATCAGCATCACAAGGTGTTGAGCCAAGTATCATCCTGCTTGGGTGGAGGTCAGCTGCCCATTGACCATCATTGCCCTGCCACAGTCGAGTAGTGCATGCCACTTGTCATTGACAATGGAAAAGTGTTGTGGCGTTTTGTCAACCACCAATCTGTCACTAGGCCCCACTGGCCCATCAGTCAGCCCCACTTTCATCCAGCCAAGCTGCTACAGAGCGATGCAAGTACAACAGATTAGTGTCAAGGAGAACTGATGTTGCTGCCAGTTGAAATTGGATGGTGTGCCACCACACAGTATGACATTTGAGCTGCTCCACACAATATCTTTGTTGTGGGTTGAGGAGAGTTAGTCTCGCAAAATTCACAGGAGAGCGTCTGTGAAGTTTGGAAGGAAGGTGATGACGAACTGGTGGAAGTAAAGCTGTGGCAACGTTTCGTGAGTCATGCTGGGGTAGCTCAGTCGGCAGAACATTAGCCTGCAAAGAGCAAATGTCCCAATTTCGAGTCTCTATCCAGCACATAGCTTGAGTTTGCTAGGAAGTTTCATATCAACACACTCTCCACTGTAGAGTGAAAAATTCAATCTGAAAACTTCCCCCAGCCTGTGGCTAAGCTATGTTTTTGCAACGTCGCAACATTTTTTCATTGATGAGCGCTGGATTTGCAAGTTTTGCAGGAGAGCTTCTGTGAAGCCTGGAAAATAGGAAATAACAACTGATGAAAATGAAACTGTGAGGAAGGGTAGCTCAGTCAGAGAGCACTTGCCCATGGACGACGAAGGTCCGAAGTTTCAGTCTCAGTCCAGCACATAGTTTATTCTGCCAGGAAGTTTCATAACAGTGCATGCTCCAGTGCAGAGTTTAAAATTCGCTCTGTAGCATACAGCTTAACATACTTTGCAAAAGTGTCATGTAGTTCTACTACATTCTTAACTCCACCTCCAGCTGAGGGAAAGGTCCCATGACACCTACTGATATAATTTGTAGTGGCTTTGGTGGTATTTTAGGATTTAACTGAGTATGACAGCATTTGTTTGTGCATTTTGCTTTCTGACATATAAGACATGTTTAAGTAGCTGTTGTACTCATCTTCTCATGCTAGGAATGAAGCAATATAAATTAATCTTTCTGCTAGATATAGATGCACCATAGTGACCCCACATACACTCCTGGAAATTGAAATAAGAACACCGTGAATTCATTGTCCCAGGAAGGAGAAACTTTATTGACACATTCCTGGGGTCAGATACATCACATGATCACACTGACAGAACCACAGGGACATAGACACAGGCAACAGAGCATGCACAATGTCGGCACTAGTACAGTGTATATCCACCTTTCGCAGCAATGCAGGCTGCTATTCTCCCATGGAGACGATCGTAGAGATGCTGGATGTAGTCCTGTGGAACGGCTTGCCATGCCATTTCCACCTGGCGCCTCAGTTGGACCAGCGTTCGTGCTGCACGTGCAGACCGCGTGAGACGACGCTTCATCCAGTCCCAAACATGCTCAATGGGGGACAGATCCGGAGATCTTGCTGGCCAGGGTAGTTGACTTACACCTTCTAGAGCACGTTGGGTGGCACGGGATACATGCGGGCGTGCATTGTCCTGTTGGAACAGCAAGTTCCCTTGCCGGTCTAGGAATGGTAGAACGATGGGTTCGATGACGGTTTGGATGTACCGCGCACTATTCAGTGTCCCCTCGACGATCACCAGTGGTGTACGGCCAGTGTAGGAGATCGCTCCCCACACCATGATGCCGGGTGTTGGCCCTGTGTGCCTCGGTCGTATGCAGTCCTGATTGTGGCGCTCACCTGCACGGCGCCAAACACGCATACGACCATCATTGGCACCAAGGCAGAAGCGACTCTCATCGCTGAAGACGACACGTCTCCATTCGTCCCTCCATTCACGCCTGTCACGACACCACTGGAGGCGGGCTGCACGATGTTGGGGCGTGAGCGGAAGACGGCCTAACGGTGTGCGGGACCGTAGCCCAGCTTCATGGAGACGGTTGCGAATGGTCCTCGCCGATACCCCAGGAGCAACAGTGTCCCTAATTTGCTGGGAAGTGGCGGTGCGGTCCCCTACGGCACTGCGTAGGATCCTACGGTCTTGGCGTGCATCCGTGCGTCGCTGCGGTCAGGTCCCAGGTCGACGGGCACGTGCACCTTCCGCCGACCACTGGCGACAACATCGATGTACTGTGGAGACCTCACGCCCCACGTGTTGAGCAATTAGGCTGTACGTCCACCCGACCTCCCGCATGCCCACTATACGCCCTCGCTCAAAGTCCGTCAACTGCACATACCGTTCACGTCCACGCTGTCGCGGCATGCTACCAGTGTTAAAGACTGCGATGGAGCTCCGTATGCCACGGCAAACTGGCTGACACTGACGGCGGCGGTGCACAAATGCTGCGCAGCTAGCGCCATTCGACGGCCAACACCGCGGTTCCTGGTGTGTCCGCTGTGCCGTGCGTGTGATCATTGCTTGTACAGCCCTCTCGCAGTGTCCGGAGCAAGTATGGTGGGTCTGACACACCGGTGTCAATGTGTTCTTTTTTCCATTTCCAGGAGTGTATTATGTGTACACCAAATTAATGCATCCTTATATGCAACTGGAGTATAAATGCATCATGTGTCAGAATGTGTATGGTTTATATAAAATAGAACATCATTCGGTATTGTTGTTTTAGTTTATTGGTAGGATTTTGTGGAAGTAATGTTCAACTTTATACAAATCTGGTTAGCATTTTGTAAATCAGCTTTATTTCTTCACATATCTAAATAATACTGTTGGTATTTGCTATCCTTCATGAGTAGAGTGCAGTAGTCAGTAAATTGTTCCATAAGCGCTGTGTATTCTGGTAAATCCTGTAGTAGTCATGACAGAGCATCTGTCATGACGTTCTCTTCTCCTGAAATGTGAATGACCTCAGAAATATATTCTTGTAAAAGCAAAGACCAATACTCTAATCATGTATGAAGTAATGATATAGAAAGCTTAACGGCTTAAGATCACAGTAAATTTGATTGTGTTTTTTCATCTATATAATAACTGAATTTTTTGAAGGTCTATGCTACTGCTAGAATTTGCACCTTGGTAACAGAGTAGGCATGTTCACATTCTGACTATTTGTAGCTAGCAAAAGTAATAACATGAATAAGAAGTAGCCAAGCTCCTAGGCCAGAAAATGAGGCATCAGTCACTAGGCAGAATGCTTTGGTCATGGTTGAATGGTGCAACATATTGCATTTAACAAAAGCATCTTTTATCACATCAATATCTCTTTTACATTCACTTACCGACAGCCATGGTGTATTTTTCTTCAACAAACAGAACTGTACAATGTAAAACCTGATTCAGCACAAACATACTAAAAACTGAAGACAAGCCAGAATCTGCTTTACGGTGTTTTTTCATGCTGGGATAGAGAAACACTATTATTGAATTGATTTTGTCTAGGTCTGTTCTTATTCCTGTAGATGAGATTATGTGCCCAAGATATTTAATTTTGACCCTCACAAATTTCGACTTTTGCAGATGTGCTGTAATCACTGTTTCATAAAGTTGTGAAATATCTTTTCTAACAAATTTACATGTTCTTCCCAGGTGTGGGTGGCAGTTAATAAATCATCAACATATAATGTAACTCTGTCTAGTGGTGCAAACCCAAGTACCGTCACTAAGGCTGTAATGAACTCATGTTTAGATCAAATGGTAGTACACAAAATTGGTAATTTCATTCTCTGAAGATAAAAGCAGTATACTTTCTAGATTCTTAGTTAGACTTACCTGCCAGTAAGTATTCTGCCAGTATTCTGGTAAGATATTTGACTCTACGGAATTTCTGTGAGTTTTCATCCAAGTTTTCAAGTCAGGTTCTTATGAGAATAATTATCTTGTTACTGGCTCTCACATCTAAAGTTAGTTCAATGCTTCTATCAGGCTTTATCACAGTTAATAGTGGACTACAGTAAAGCAACATAGAAAGTTCAATTATTCTCCATTCAGTAATTTGTCTTATCTTATCTGTGACCCTTTTAGTCCATAGGAATGCATGTCATGACAATAGTTCTCATGGAGGCAAACTTAGATTTGATAGTGGTATATGTAGACAGTTCGAGGATTGCTTAAATATTAGTACAAACTTCAATAATAATTCTTTTAATTCTACTCGTGAGTCAATAAGAGCAGCCTCTGAGATTTTACCTTTGACTTGATTTTCAATGTTTTTAACCTGACTGCACTGTGAGACTGTAATTCTAACGTATGTTGTCCTTGTCTTAAGTAACTTTACACATGAGCCCTGGAAGTATTTACCTTGCTAGAGTTTTATTTTTATTCAATCTATTACAATTTTCTGGCTATCGAAGTTTAAAAAACATTTACCTGATGATAAATCTGTTGTTGTAATCTTCTGTTGTAGGAAATCAATACCAAGAATCCATTCTACTACCAATCCATGTGTAACTAGGAACAAGGATTTTATCACTCCATTTCCTACTATAAACTACAGTAGAATTTACATCTTCACATTATGGAATTTAACACCAATATCTCTGACGATTTTACTGTTTTTACTGGGTATGTGGGTACTTTTGCGACTACACAACTGTTATTGAACATACTGGACTATGTAATAATCATCATAGCACTTGTGTCTATTACAAGCATAGCCAGCATCTTCCCAACTACAGTATGTAAAGTGGCTTGGACAATCTCTTCATTTAGAACACAGCATTTAAAATAATCTATAGTTAGTTTCTCTCTGGTGTCTACATCATTATTGTAATGCAACAAATTAACCCAATTATAATCATTGCCCACAGGCTACCCCACAGCTTAATGTTTCTGGTTACATTTAATTTATTATTTTTAATATTGTCTGGCATGGTTGCTTAACCAGTTCACATTAAGAGTATAGTTTATTAGTAAAATATCTTGATTATTTTCCTGTTTGTGTAGGTCTCATAATAAAGGTATTGTCTTAGTCTGTGACAGTAATAACTTACTAGAGTCCTGTCACATTCCATATTTTTGAGACTAGGTGGACTGTGTTCCCTACAAGCTGAGTATAGTGTAGCAGTGGCGTTATTGACAGTGGCACCAGACACGTTATCGTCTTTTGACATGTCGCAACAACAAAACCTTAAGTGTAGCAGAGAGAGGAATGATCCACACCGCTGTTGCTGCTAGAATTATCATTAATGTTTATAACAGCAGTAAACACCTTCAACTGCTTTTTTTAAGGCAAGAATCACGTAATAGAACTGAGTGTAATGGAAGTACTGCATCCACCTCATAGGACAAATGTTTGGGTGACAGATCTGCTTGATTTGCTTTATTAGTGTGGAATAAGTACTTTCACTGCATGTGGTTACAGTACATGATAATGTGTCTAGTATGGTTTGTTTTGCATCAGATTGCTCCAATGTTACGTTACTGATTTGTCTCACAAAATTATCATTATCTAGTGATTCTGGTAAATTTTCATCTAACATATTCTTAGAAAAGTCCGCTTCAGATCCCAAACCCTTTTCTGAAGTGCTATTCTGAGATGAAAGTTCAATAGCTCGAGGCTGCACTATGTGTGTCAGTTCTGAATCTAACCGTTCATTACTATCAATTGACATTTCATTGTATACTATCCCTGGTTTGGATACCATAGTATCTGATTTAGTTTGCACTTGATATGCATGTCTCAACACAACTATTTCAGTAGTTAATGTGCCGCCTTCTAATGACAAATATGTTACGTTAGTCTTTGTAGCATTTTATTTTAAAGATAAATTTAATACAGTGGTGGTTCAGGTTGTTATTTTAGAAGGAATTCCAATGCAGAATTTATTTTATTTAGTTGAGATTTTGCTATGCGTAGTTGATCTTTCATTACAGAATGCAACAGTCTTGACTTTATCACCTTTGCTAAACCGTGAACTATTTCGTAAGTCTGTCTGATATGCGGCTTGTGGTGCGATTAGCTATAGGATTGATTACTTCGCTTACAGCATGCGATAAGTCAGGAGCCGAAACGCCTACACCATCTATAGACGTTTCAGCGAATTTGTTCTCATTGGCGCTAAATTCTATTTCATGAAGCGTTACATGATCCATATTGGACAGTTTCACAATCCTTACCGTAACACATAAAATGGCTGGAATCATGTATGTGAAATCACGTAATCCAGACTAATATCAGCACACAAATAATTAATATTGTTGAATAGATATGTTCCTAAATACAACATTAGTGACAAGGGAAACTCCCTGTCCCACCCTCCTCATATTTAGTGGTAAGATAGCCCTGTGGACAGCCCGTCAAAAACTGAAAAAGTATCAAGCATGAAAACAGGAAGAAGGTGTACGTAACCATGAAAAAAGAGCAAAATAGAAACAGTGAACGGTGCATGCTTGACATGTGCAATATTGCGGAAACAGACACACCCGCGGCCTCGTGGTTAAGTGGTCATCGTCTTTAACTATAAAGCGGATGACACCCTTTCAAAACTCTCTCATGCGATTTATTTTATTTCATTTTTTTCACGGGATTATGAATTGTCCGTCCGGTCACTGAAATGTTCGTACTCTTTCTGTGGTCTTGTCAGTTGTCATAGATGTACATTGGTTATTGAATAAGAGTTATATGGTAAGATTAGGTTACCGTCGCAAGCAAATGTGATGAATAGTGAGAGCAGACGAGGTACGATACAGACGTCTCACACAAATGAAAACAACAAAGGATCGAGTGTGAAGCCGGCCGCGGTGGCCGTGCGGTTCTGGTGCTGCAGTCCGGAACCGCGGGACTGCTCCGGTCGCAGGTTCGAATCCTGCCTCGGGCATGGGTGTGTGTGATGTCCTTAGGTTAGTTAGGTTTAAGTAGTTCTAAGTTCTAGGGGACTTACGACCTAAGATGTTGAGTCCCATAGTGCTCAGAGCCATTTGAACCATTTTTCGAGTGTGAACTATCAACAAAGGATCGGGTGTGAACTATGTTACAACAAAGAAAGTCAAGAGTCAAAACTTCCAAAACGGAACGCAACTTCAAAACCATATATTTTGACAGAGCACAGAGAAACTGTGTGGTTGTGAAATAGTTGCGTTAATCTGTTGCAGCTCCTGTGACAAACTACTATGTTTTCATCATTTCGCTGGAAGTGATCACATTCACATTCATACGAACATCTAAATCGGGCGAGGAGGCATATCTCTTTCACTTAGCAGGCGTACAAATTAGGTGCGTCGGTAAGAAATTCCTATCATATGACACACGTACTGTCACTAACGCATTTTCCGGCGGTGGATTCGGTTGACTTGTCATCAAACGTTTTCGGTTCCCGCTCGTAAGCTACATCCTTTCGGATAATAGAGTAGTTGTGCATCATCAACCGTCATTGTGGGTCCCTTCGTTACATCACCGTTTTACAAACGGACGTTACACCACGACACAGACACAAATTTCAACACAGCGAACAGCAGGGGAAAAAAAAGAAAAATGGCGGGAGGGAGGATTGAACGCGACTCGCCCGTGTGATAGTACACCACCGTGAGCATTATACCTCGACACCATTGCTCTTGCGCGTTGTTCTAGTCTATACTGTACTGGGTGTTCCATTTATCTGATGACCACCTGTGCGACGCAGCAGATGCTGAGCAACGAGCGCTCCGTTGCCCGGCAATCAGATGTCGTTTCGCCCATCTAATGCCGCGGCACGACATGACTACATCTAAAATACAAGCAAGCAAATTTTGTACTCACCCATGTCTTCTGTAATGGCCAAAATTCCTGAAATGCTGTCTACTAATAATTTACTTTGCAGACCACCTATACTTACGGCAACGGCAGCGTCTGTAACTGCTACGACGGGACGGTGCTCAACCTCTACTGACAGATCGTTAATTATGTTACACCGATCAAAATCTGGTCTAACTACAGCAGTTTTGGTTTTACTCTTCCCTCCTATAAATACTGAAATTCTTTAAGTAGTCTGTCGTGAGGCGGAAATTCACAAATGCGCTGGGCTGCGAGTCTAAAAGATTAATTCCCTGGTTATCTAATCTTAAGTGTCATTCAGATTGTGAATTTTCCTCAAACTCAATCTTAAGATAGCGTCGCTTTCTTCTATCGGAACTCTCGCAGATGCTACTTTTTAGGCTTACACAAATTAGCCCGTTTGTTCTTCGTAATTATTTCCGTTTCTGCTACTTTGAACACTGTAGTTCGCACCCTTGTTGACACAACGAACATTTGTTCTTTACTGCTTCCACTGCCATTGGTATTTGCTCTTCAAACAGTCTCGCGATGCCAAATTCGTCCCTGCCGCCGGACCTTTGTATTATTTATGAGTTGTTGGCATGCCACCTGTGTTGGCCTCGCCTCCTGCAGTTCCATACGCGCTGTTCTTTTATCTAATGCCAATACACTCCAAGGCTACGCTTCCTCACGTTCTGTCAAACTAGTTCATAAGCCCTGCTAACTTCGCCGGCACGGGCTGTCCTGTGTTTAAGCACATTCTACATCTATTCCTCGCCAAATATTCGTTTCCCAATGGGACCTCAGACCTCTCTGCCTCTGGCCGAACCCGCACCGACACACTATTTTATTTCTATAACGTGCATTACCGAAAGGCGGGGTGTGTAGGGATGGGAAAAACCTACTGGTTAAACCGATACCAGTGATTTAGTTCTGAATGACCTGTAATTTTCGGTATTTGTTTGGTAGAAGTGTTTTTATATTGTTAACTAACACTTACCTTTCACTTTACATGTGGCAAGGGCCTTATCGACCATACGCCTGCTCTATGAGCCTCTTCCACTTCTGCCTGTCAAATGCGCTGTTTGTCCAGTTGCTGCTGCTGTTCATCCTCATTGTGTCCTCCCGAATGTTATCCCGCCATCTGATTCTGGGTCTCCCTCTTCCTCTCGTTCCATCTATTGTTCTGCTGAATGCCATTCTAGGTAGTCTATTCTCTGTCATTCTTGCTATATGGCCTGCCCAATTCAACCTTCTACTCTTGAGCACTTCGACGATGTTACGGTGTTTGTACAGCCCTCTTAATTCTTCATTTATTGTTATTCTCCATTCCATGTTATTTTCGTCGTATACAGGTCCAAAAATTTTCCTTAGTACTTTTCTTTCGAATATTAACAGTTTTTCTTCATCTTTCTCTCTAAATATTAATGTTTCACGTCCATATAACAGCACAGGTATAATGGTCGATTGATATAAGCGGAGTTTGAAGTTACTGCTAAGTGATCTTTTCCTTAGATTTTTGATGAAACTAAAAAGTGTCTTGTTTGCTGTTGATAAACGGGCATCTATTTCTATATCTGTTCTGTTGTTATTACTAAAAATACTTCCTAGGTACTTGAAGTGGTCAACAGTCTTGAAATTGAATCCATCTACAGTCAGAGGTGCATCTTTTCTGGTTTTCTTACTTATGGGCAGGTATTCTGTCTTTTCTTCATTAACATGTAATCCTGTTTTCTCAGAAATTTTGTAGTAATTTTGCATCATTGTGATTAATTCTCTTTTGGAACTACTTATTAGTGCTACATCATCTGAATAGGCAAGTCTTGTAATGTTCACATCCTGTAGCTGGATCCCTTATGGACTGGTTTTAGAAAATTCTCTATCAATCTTCTCTAAGACAAGGTTAAATAAAATAGATGAAATGGCATCCCCTTGTCTCAGTCCAGTGTATACCTTAAAATCTTCAGTTTCTCCTACCGGTGTCTTTATGCGACATAAAGTTTCATCGATACACATTTAAACTAATCTGATTAATTTTGATGGTATTTTAAATTCCAACTAATAATCCGATAAAAAAAACGAAATATCAGTTAGCCATAGGAGAAGTCTAAATTTTTTTTGTTTTAAATAAACCTTTTTCAAAGAATGAGTAATTTTTATTCGTAAATTGTGCGTTTCTTCGAAATCATGCCTTACCATAGAAAATGGGAAAAGCGAATGCTATTTTAACAAAAATGTCGACAAAAAATGAGCAACACATGGTATGAGAATTGGTAAAACATTGCAGAAACAATAACGTACCTGTTATCATGTGTTGTGGCATATTAGATGAGACACGTGTACATGAAATGTGCAAGACTTGTCCCATCCAGTCTCTATGGTAATTTCCCACTGTCGTCGTCGCACGTCAGTTGTATTACAGAACAGCACGATCCCTAGTCTGGAAGTATTTTACGAAGTGCGGTATCAATGAAGTTAAATGCTTTATTTGCTTTAAAGGATTGGAAACGGGAGAAGCCGCAACGAACTGTCACATAATATATGGAGAAAATTTATAAATTCATTCACACAGTAAAAACGGAAGGCAGCCTGTGTCTACGTAACATGCCTTTATCTGCTTGTAACCTTTGAAAACGGACAAAAAACACAAAAAATAGAATTCTTCAACCTCAGTTTCCACTCCAGACAGTCGTATGATGTCTGATTACAACAAGATATTTTAGCAGCGTTTCAAAAAATTAGAGTCACTAGGAGAGTACTGGAAATTTTTTGTAGTAGTCAACCATTTATAAATTTCCGAGGAAAGCAGGGAACGGTGGATGAACTTGGCTATTTTCCTGTTTACTTTAGTATGTTGATTTTATGTGTCTTGAAGCTGAGGGTGTCAAAATTCTTCAATTTAATTTGATTTCTACGTTTAGTACAGCAAATAATAGGAATAAAAAACCGAAAATCAGCTATTTCAAAAGCCATTTATTTTAAGCGGTTTTAAAAGTCAGGTTAAGCAGGCGTTGAAACAAAAATGTGTGTTCAAATGTGTGTGAATTTCTAAGGGACCAAACTGCTGAGGTCAGCGGTCCCTAGGCTTACGCACTACTTAAAGTAGCATAACTAACTTATGATGAGAACAACACACACACCCATGCCCGAGGGAGGACTCGAACCACCAACGGAACGGCCCCGCAGTCAGTGGCATGGCGCCTCTAAACGCGCGGCCACTCGCCACGGCTCAAAATAAAAAAAATAAAAAAAAACAACGATATAACTGAAAACCGGTTGCTTCAGTGATAACCGCCACCATGCCCGCCATAAAAAAAGAAAAAAAAAAACAAATTCTTTGTTGTTGACTTAAGTTAAAAACATACTATTTAAAGAGATACAGCTGTGTAAACAGCGTCCAGAACCTAGAACCTGAAAATACACTAAGTGATCAAAATTAACCGGACAGCCCAAAAACATACGTTTATCGTATAGCTGCATTGTGCTGCCACCTACCCTGGTACTCCATATCAGCGACTGGTAGAATTTTGCACAGATTATAACTCAATCATAGCTAACACTTGGTTTAAGAATCATAAAAGAAGGTTGTATACATGGAAGGACCCTGGAGATACTAGAAGGTTTCAGACAGATTATATAATGGTAAGACAGAGATTTAGGAACCAGGTTTTAAATTGTGAGACATTTCCAGGGGCAGATGTGGAATCTGACCACAATCCATTGGTTATGAACTGTAGATTAAAACTGAAGAAACTACAAAAAGATGGGAATGTAAGGAGATGGGACCTGGATAAACTGACAGAACCAGAGGTCGTACAGAGTTTCAGGGAGAGCATAAGGGAACAATTGAAAGGAACGGGTGAAAGAAATACAATAGAAGAAGAATGGGTAGCTTTGAGGGATGAAATAATGAAGGCAGCGTAGGATCAAGTAGGTAAAAAGACGAGGGCTAGTAGAAATCCTTGGGTAACAGATGAGATAATGAATTTAATTGATGAAAGGAGAAAATACAAAAATGCAGTAAATGAAGCAGGCAAAAAGGAATACAAACGTCCCAAAAATGAGATCGACGGGAAGTGCAAAATGACTAAGCAGGGATGGCTAGAGGACAAATGTAAGGATGTAGAGGCTTATCTCACAAGGGGTAAGATAGATACTGCCTACAGGAAAATTAAAGAGACCTTTGGAGAAAAGAGAACCACTTGTATGAATCTCAAGACCTGAGATGGAAACACAGTTCTAAGCAAAGAAGTGAAAGCAGAAAGGTGGAAGGAGTATATAGAGGGTCTATACAAGGACGATGTACTTGAGGACAATATTATGGAAATGGAAGAGGATGTAGATGAAGATGAAATGGGAGATATGATACTGCGTGAAGAGTTTGATAGAGCACTGAAGACCTAAGTCGAAACAAGGCCCTGGGAGTAGACAACACTCCATTAGAACTACTGACAGACTTGGGAGAGCCACTCCTGACAAAACTCTACCATCTGGTGAGGAAGATGTATGAGACAGGAGAAATTCCCTCAGGCTTCAAGAAGAATTCCAATCCCAAAAAACCAGGTGTTGGCAGACGTGAAAATTACCGAACTATCAGTTTAATAAGTCACAGCTGCAAAATACTAACGCGTATTCTTTACAGACGAATGGAAAAGCTGGGGAAGATCAGTTTGGATTCTGTAGAAATTTTAGAACACGTGAAGCAATACTGAACCTACGACTTATCTTAGAAGAAAGATTAAGAAAAGGCAAACCTACGTTTCTAGCATTTGTAGACTTAGCGAAAGCTTTTGACAATGTTGACTGCAATACTATCTTTCAAATTCTGAAGGTGGCAGGGGTAAAATACAGGGAGCGAAAGAATATTTACAATTTGTACAGAAAGCAGATGGCAGTTATAAGAGTCGAGGGACATGTAAGGGAAGCAGTGGCAGGGAAGGGCGTGAGACAGGGTTGTAGTCTCTCCCCGATGCTATTCAATCTGTATATTGAGCAAGCAGTAAAGGAAACAAAAGAATAGTTCGTAGTAAGTATTAAAATCCACGGAGAAGAAATAAAAACTTGGGTTCGCCGATGACATTATAATTCTGTCAGAGACAGCAAAGGACTTGGAAGAGCAATTGAACAGAATGGACAGTGTTTTGAAAGCAGGATATAAGTTGAACATCAACAAAAGCAAAACAAGGATAATGGTATGAAGTCGAATTAAGTCGGGTGATGCTGAGGGAATTAGATTAGGAAATGAGACACTTAAAGTAGTAAAGGAGTTTTGCTGTTTGGGGAGCAAAATAACTGGTGATGGGTCGAAGTGGAGAGGATATAAAATGTAGACTGGCAATGTCGAGTAAAGCGTTTATGAAGAAGAGAAATTTGTTAACATCGAGTATAAATTTAAATGTCAGGAAGTCGTTTCTGAAAGTATTTGTATGGAGTGTAACCATTTATGAAAGTGAAACATGGACGATAAATAGTTTGGACAAGAAGAGAATAGAAGGTTTCAAAATGTGGCGCTACAGAAGAATGCTGAAGATTAGATTGGTTGATCTCATAACTAATGAGGAGGTATTGAATAGAATTGGGGAGAAGAGGAGTGTGTGGCACAACTTGACTAGAAGAAGGGATCGGTTGGTAGGACATGTTCTGAGGCGTCAAGGGATCACCAGTTTAGTATTGGAGGGCAGCGTGGAGGGTAAAAATCGTAGAGGGAGACCAAGAGATGAATACACTAAGCTGATTCAGAAGGCTGTAGACTGCAGTAGGTACTGAGAGATGAAGAAGCTTGCACAGGATAGAGTAGCATGGAGAGCTGCATCAAACAAGTCTCAGGACTGAAGACCACAACAACTGCAACACCTTGGCAACAATCGTGTATCCACCTGTTGTTCAAATTGCATTTTGTATGGGGCAGACTGCTCACCAACGTCACATTTTACTTCCGTTTTAATTTCGTCATTTCGATGTACACACGAGAATCTACTGCTTCGTTATCCTTTTGCACGCTGACTTTTATTTTAGTTAATTCGTTTTGCACATTAGCATTACTGTATTTCTGCTGTTAGTCCCATATTGAGACAGACTAATATTGCAATTATTGACAACAGCAAAACATTTTTCCCATCCGGTTTTACTTCAGATGCCAACTCTTTCTCCACTTCACCTGTCATTAGTAGACTGTCATCAATGTTGTCCAGCACTGAATAGCTCAAACTGCTTTCACGTGTTCCACTTCTACACTACTTCGAGGTTCGAGTCCTCCCTCGGGCATGGGTGTGTGTGTTTGGCCTTAGGATAATTTAGGTTGAGTAGTATGTAAGCTAAGGCTGATGACCTTAGCAGTTAAGTACCATAAGATTTCACACACACACACTACTTCGAGATTATACCCTCATCTTTCCGTCAAACGGTGCCCTTGTGGAATACATATTTGGACCAAAAATTTCTGTAGTTATTAATTGTCTCTTTAAATATCCTGTTCAATTATCTCATCATCTTGTAGCTTGGTATCTACAGAGTCCTTAAATCTTTCGCTGATACAGAGGGCTCTCTGATTTCCGTGTTGAGGCCACTCTTGTTATGGCTCGCCAAATACTAGTGGTTGTGTTGAGAGATGTCGTTCTGGCCAATATGAAACACTTATCATCCAAATTTTCGAAAATATTGGGTGAACAAAGTCGATTATTGCACGTCTTACAGTCTGATATCTTTGCTCGATGACTTAATTTCTTTTCATTTTGTGCCGTAGTTACAGCGCTGCATGAAATTAAATAAAACATTGCGCAAAATTTTAAAGACTTTGCAGAGGTAGAAACACATTGCGTAAACTTTTCGTGTGGTTGATTTTCCACATACATAGCAGCGAATGAAATGTAGACAAATATCGAAACTTCATTTACAATTGAGAGCAGTACGATATCTCATTTTGTTCTCGAGTTATTGGATTTTACATCCGATGGGCTGTCGTGCGCCCATTCACGTCCTCGCTCATAGCGAATCAGGTGATCATAACAATCATCGTGTTTCAGGAAATCGAAACCAGTTTTCTTGCAAATGACAGCATGCTATGAGACACATGGGGTGTATGGTAAATATTCGAAACTTTTTAGTTCACTGAGATATGGGAATGACTTGTTTGCAGCAGTGAGAGGTCGGCGACTCAGGATGTATACAGACGTCAATAGCACTGTAGGAAAACCCAAGACGAGCACCTGGTCAATGGCGTAGCAGGACGTGTTTACACGCCCACAGCAGCAAAAAGATTAATTTGATCTGAAATCTTGCATTCAAGAGTTACTAATGTGCTCAACAGTTGGTAAAGAATATTAGAGCTTAACTTTCGTTGTAACTGTCAGCTCCTACTCTGCCGTAGCACTGCCTGCCAAGCTGCTGCGTTGCATCAGCTTCTCCACTGACTCTGAGGAGACCCCCACTGCAAGCTACACCAGGAATCAGGTCTTCTGTTCTCCAGCTCACATATCATCAGCAAAGAGAATATCACAACACTTGAGTAGTCAACAGCTTGTCAGTATATCGCGCCCAACCTCCATTCGCCGCACACGACAGAAGCTTTGCTCATTACCTACTTGCGTCTAAGACTCAGCAGTTTCTCACCAGCACAAACAGACTTAAAAATACTCATCAAGTTCATAGGCTGCGCAGTTTTGGTTAGACAACGTGAATAGCACAGTATGATCATTAGCAAAACTTATTGTGCAGTCCTGAAGGAATGACACTTGGTGAACGTCTGTCCGGTGCAACCTCTGAGCCACGTCTCTCCTAAGAATGGTGTGTCGGCCCTTTGTTCCCAGTTCTCTATGGCAGTGACGTGAGAAACTACAGCTTACCAAATATTAACTCTGCTTTTAACGATATTATTCTCTTCGATTTAAAGACCAATTCTGAAAGTTACTTTAACACATAGTGCGAATTCTCGACTGTGCACCAAAATGAAACCTAAGGTGGACTGTTTTTTGCTTGGACTGGTTCCACTGATTTACTCGTCCACAGTGGAGGAGGGGAGTCTGTCCCTGCAAACTACACCCTAATTTTTATTTCAGATTCTTTTCAGGTATCCCACTGCCTGCACCTCCACTCACACTGTCCTAGTCCACCATGTTGACTGGCAATATTTGCGGGCCTCCAGCTGTGCCTGTCCTTGAACGTGCTATCTCACCTCTTCACACCGCAGCTGTTGCTGAGTAGATTCTGATAAGCTCACTGAATGCAAGTTCAAATATCTCCACAACATATACTCCGATCGTTATGCTGTTTTCACTGTTCTTAGTGTAATAAAATACTGCAACAGATAACAGGTTTTCCAGCTAATTACTTTTCTTAATTATTGTGCTTAGTTGTTTAATTAATGTAATTGTCAACTTGAGCATGCGCAGTATTATCGCAGAATGCTGCCACGTCTCAGACTCATACAAATACCTGGATGTAACATAGGCTCAGTTGTAGGTGAAACAGACTGCATTTCATCGATAGAATATTATGGAACTGCAACCAGTCTTCAAATGAGACTGCATTCAAAATCCTTGTGCGTCTTACACTAGAATATTGCTCAAATTTGAGGGACCTGTACAACAAAGGGCTTACTGTGAATACTGAACTGATACGAAAAGGGACAGCATGAATGGTCACAGGTGTGTTTGACTTCTGGGAGAAACTCACGAAGATGCTGCAAGAATTAATCTGTTACACGCATGAAGACAAATGCATACAAACCCATGTAAACCTACTTCGAAAGTTTCTAGAACTACCTTTCAGTTTGGAATCTATGACAATATCACAGATTCCTACGTTTCGCTCCCATATGGACGGCGAAGAAAGACTGGAATAATTGTAGCTCACACAGAGCCATTTAAGCATTTCTTCTTTCTGCACTCCATATGGGAATGGAGCGGGAAAATGTCCTACTAACGGGTACAGTGCGATGTACCCTCTGCCATGCACTTCACAGTGGTTTGCAGAGTATAGATGTGGATCTATATGAAGAAGTCTCTAGCTCGTTTGAAAATCGAAAGCTCGAGCACAGGCCGAGAATTCTCGAGCTTCGATGTCAACTACTGGAACAGTTCGAGTCGTGTTCAAACACATCACCACTGGCGGCTGTTTCTGCTGCATGTCAGGGTGGCCATGAATTGCGTTTGCTGACTGGATAACGATCATGACGTTGTATTGGTAATGTCCATGACGTCAGTCACTCACTTCAGCCAATCAGCATTGATGCCAGTTTTGGAATGTAGCTGTTCTTTGAACGAAGCCCTTGATTCGTTTATCTGTCAGAGAGCCTCAATCATGCATCATAAAACTGGCATTACTGTGCAAGTGAAGCATGATGCCTGTGCGTAAACCGTCCTCACAAAGGAAGAGGCAGCTGATGTTGACGTGGATATGGACAGGAAATCCAACCGTGCAAGATGCATCACCTGTATCACTTGGGAACTGCTGGCTCACGTGATTTGTGAGTGCACCATTCGCCAGTGATAGCTGTCAGCTGTACCTGGCTCGCAAACCACACAGTTTTCTCGCGAAAATGGACGCGTTTCCCCTGTCCATATGCTAGTCATGCTCTCCTGTCTGTAGTACACGTAAATAAAAACTACAATCTCCATGAATATGTTATAAGTCTAAAAGGAAAGCTCCACGTCCATTCAGCAAGGAAATCACCTTACAAAATTTCACAAAATCGGGCAAACTCACTCCTAGGAGAGGGTGCACTCGTATTTATATAACACAGAATATTACAGAAAATAATCCTATTAAATTCATAAGTCTCACAACCTTTCACAATTAGTAAAGGCGAAAAAAAGTTATATACAGCTGGAAGCAAAGCCTGTGCACCTTACTTCATAGCTTGGCGTAGCTATCCGCTGCGCTAAACTGAATTCCTATAAATTGAAACCTTGTATTTTATATTATGAACTCCCGAGGGCTTCAATCATTGATTTGTTGTTATGTGATATTTAAGTATAACTGATACTATCAAGAACAATGGTCTTTTGATGCATCTTCTTCTTTCATAAAACACAAGTTACAATACAAAATAACTAAATACTAAGACTCTTTAACCACCTATATGATGTTTCCCATCATTTTATTGCAACATATCCCACCAATAATGACGCGTTTTCCAGAAATTCTCTGTTTTGAAACAGCAGATATTCATTACTAAGTTGCGTTATAAAAACCATCAAATATGGGCTTCAACTGAAAATGACGAAATCCAATACTACGTCTCCAAAGTTCTGCTTGTAACGATAGAGCGTTCTTGCCTTTTATTGGTCTAATTGTTCGTTGCAGGTTGCCGAAATATCGCAGACCTTACTTTGTTTTTGATGCATGCCAATGGCTCCTTAACGTGAAATAACAGGAAGTGACGTAAAAAAGTCGTGTAGCTACACATCAAACAACTCGTCCCATCTGAGGACCGCTTTGGGGATAGCGCTGCTTGTTCCATTTCCGCATGGAATTTCTTGCCTCGTCGAACATTGAATAATTGAAGTGACGATGCGCAGCAGTAGCAATTATTTCTCGTGTTTCGTAAAGATGTTTGAAGCTAAGGTAATTTTGTTAAGTATCTTCAAAAAAGTGTTTGCGTGTCAGTTATTTGTGGCAGCGAGTATCAAAATTTCGTTCAATAGTAATTCTTATTTACGGACGTAGACACGATGTTGTAATTTCTAGTCTTCCATTCGTCTTCGCTATAGGACCATTGTGGTGGAGGCAGGGCTAGTTCGAGGACAAGGCCCTGTTCGAGGATACAAGAACATTTTTCCACACAACCAATTTAACGTTGCCCCCCCCCCCCCCTTCCAACAGTTTCTATACCGCCATCTCCACAGTTTCTGGCCAACAAGGGAAAGGTCCAATAAGGCATCTCGAAACCTACCCTGAAATTTTTTACACGGGAAGAAGACAACGAAAGACATGCACTGCCAAAATTTTAGCTACTAAGAGGCACTGCAAGTACTTTGTAAAAAATGTTGTAAGTTACACATTTTTGCTGCGCGAAGAACAGCCCTGCCCGCCCAGCACGTGACTCAACGATCACTCACACAGCGCCGTGTAGTGGAATTATCCGGAATTCACATACACCAATTTTAAACACCTAAAGCCTGGTTTGCAATGGAGTGAATGGAAGGGAACACGTGAGAATGAGCATTTGCAGAAAACTCGCTACGATTCACTTTTATATGGGTAGAATTGTTTATACTAGAAGGAACGGAAGAGAACACGAGGTAGCAAACATTGCCTATGAACGCTGTGTTATTAGTTTTAGGAGCCATTATTCGGTATGCAGGATACAACTCTGTCTTGTTAGAGCCACAATGCGAAACTTTGCTATTTAGTGAGGATTATTTTGCTTGGCGAGCGCACTGTTCTTGACGGAGAATGCAATATGGCGCAGGGAAGGAAGAATTTAAGTGTATCAATTTGGATGGAAGCGTGACATGCATGGAGATCGTGTACTTTACACGGAATTGCATCTCCAGCTCTCCTTAGCACTGGTCCAAAATGTTCCTTGTATGTCGGCTGCCATTTTTCCCTGGTTTGTCATTACCATTGAGGGGAAACGTATAAATAGAACACTAATTACCGACGTCGAGCGTCATCACAAGGGGTGACACAACTAGCGTTTCCACTAAGCGTGTTTTTTTTTTTCTAAAACAGAAATGGTCTAGTGGCAAAGCGCGCACATCGTGAACCTGAGAGCACGGAATCAAATCCCATTCAGACCACAACTTTTTCACTATGATTTTTAATCGAGCATTCACTTTTCAGCGATGTTGGAGTGGCCACGAAAGACATGTGATTCGGATTCCACGTTAAACTGCAGGTCTCCATTTTCCGATTAGGTAACTGGGGAAGGTTAGGGACACGTAAGTAACTGCAATGGTGTCCAGTTGAAAGATCTGCAAGAGGCCCACCGGGTATACCAGACAGAATTCTCTTTTGCTCATGCTTTTTAACTTGTTTGTTCTGTTGGAAACCTGGCTTAAACTATACAAACATTTTTTGCTTTGAATAACTTCATATCGACAGTTCAATTCTTGCACATTTAGGGGAAGGCGGGGCAAGATGGGGAATCTAACTTTAAACCCTTACAAAAGGGTCGAAAATAAACAAATTCAAGTAGTTTTGACTATTGTTTGTTTACTTAACCATTGAATTACAATAGCATGCAAAGAAACATGCAAACTCGTTACATTTAGATAGAAATATCTCAATTTGAAACATAAACTACCAATTCCCCGTCTTGCCCCAAATGCGGAGTAAGATGGGGAACTAGCATGAATTCATCTCTAAAGCTTAAATAAGGACTGGAATAACGATATCATGTGACGATAAGGTTTCGAAACATGGTTCTGCGGTTTGTAGAATCAGGTATTACGTTTTATTTAGGCCTCTTACTTTCACATAGTACACAAGTGTGGACAGCCTCGTCATCATCACTTTGTATCCCTGCACAAGTGTCGTGGGCCCAGCGCCCGCAGCTAATACGCCGTATCCAGCCTCCTTCAGAGAAGTCATAGCAGTATAAACATTCTTCACTCTCTCCCTCGTTGTCATTCGACCTCAGTTTATTATCCCTTGAGCTTGAAGGAGTGGTTTAGATGTCAGTAACGTTCGTCACTTTTTCGTTCTCATTATGTCCTTTTGGTGGTATCCCAGGTTTATTAAACGTCTTTGAGAAGAGTTTTCGTTTACATGCAACACGTTTGGGGACTCCTTTTCGTTTACTTTCTTCAGATAGTTCACTCCTACAAAGAGATTCGGTTAAAACAATGGGTTTTCCATGCCTGTTAGATGGTTTCTTTTTGGTTCTTTTATCCACCTTTGGAATAGCTAACGCCATTTCAGGGCTGGTAACCTAAAAGTTAGACGAAACAGAGATTTGATCGTCGGTTGTTAATTGTTCAGGTGTTTTACGTCTTGACAACATATCTGGTATTTGGCCTTCCGTTTCTGTAACTTCAGATGTGTGAGCTTGATGAATGTCTGTAGTTGAATAGGGAAGGTAACCACTTTCTTGAAACAGATTTCTGTTTACAGGCCAAATGCCTGTTTTCCGAAACCGTTCACTGCTGTGGACATTGTAGCTGATGAATAAAGGCTTTATCGAATAAACTTCAACGTATAATGTACGTGTTCAAAACCCGCAGCGAGGTAAACACATGAGACGATAAGAACGTAATGGTTGAACAAATAGTAGGGGCAAGACGAGGAAGCTCCCCATCTTGCTCCACCCCGTCTTGCCCCCTACCATACTGTCAGGTTATGTTACGCGTATATGAACACTATTTAGTGAACATTGACTACTGACACAGCAGTTTACTGTTAATAAGACGTACTATTCAGTGCTATATATACAGTCTGGACAAATGTTCACGAAACACATGTTTGAGGACCTCGAAAGGTGTAAAACATTGCAAATCAGTATAACAATTGTACGAACCTTGCAAAGCTCACAGAAACCGCCGCGAAACTAAGGTTCAGCAATGTCAACACACTGGGACCTGTGTATTGATGATGTTGACGTAGCTATCCACAGATGGCAGCACTCTAACTGTAGCTTATAGCCCTTCCCCGTCTTACCCCACCTCCCCGTGTTGCCCCGCCTTCCCATAATTCTGATAAAAGTGGGTAGCAGGGAAAATAAAATCATGGCAGTGTTTGGTGTCACAGACGATTTCCATCAATGAGGACTCATAATCTGTTGGAATGAAATGTGTCTTGCAGTACTACATTTTATAGCAATTCCTGTAGCCCATTCCTTATAACAATGTCTGAATGTTTCCGGGCGGGAATGAGCGCCGGTCCCCCGGCACGAATCCGCCCGGCGGATTTCTGTTGAGGTCCTGTGTGCCGGCCAGTCTGTGGATGGTTTTTAGGCGGTTTTCCATCTGCCTCGGCAAATGCGGGCTGGTTCCCCTTATTCCGCATCAGCTACACTATGTCGGCGGTTGTTGTGCAAACAAGTTCTTTACATACGCGTACACCACCATTACTCTACCACGCAAACATAGGGGTTACACTCGTCTGGTGTGAGACGTTCCCTGGGGGGGTCCACCGGGGCCGAACCGCACAATAACCCTGGGTTCGGTGTGGGGCGGCTGAGGGGTGAAGTGGACTTCGGTAGTCGTCGTGGGGTTGAGGACCATTGTGGCTGCGGCGGGGACGGAGCCTCTCCGTCGTTTCTAGGTCCCCAGTTAACATAACATAACATGTCTAAATGTTGTCATTTGACTATCAGCGAAACGGTTCTTTGTATATTCCCTGCAGTCGTCATAAAAATGCGAAGTTTCTATTGAATGACAAAGCAGCGCGGAGTGGCCGCGCGGTTTGAAGCGCTATGTCACGGATTGCGCGGCCTCTCCCGTCGGAGATTCGAGTTCTCCCTCGGGCATGGGTGTGTGTGTTGTTCTTAGCATAGGTTAGTTTAAGTAGTATGTAGGTCTAGGGAACGATGACCTCAGCAGTTTGGTCCCTTAGGAACTTATACACATTTGAATGACAAACATTTATCTTGCACCAGGCACACCGGACGAAAGGAAAAATTGATGCCGTAAGGCACTTGACAGTAACCACTAGTTTTATTTAGACAGAACTGGGATGGAGTCAGAAATGGTCCCAGCCGTTGTTCTGCATACCAGGCACACTTGATCAAATGCTTCAAGCGTGGTGAAGAAAACTGGTAATGCACAAATGACTGGAGTTTAAGAATACTGTTCCGCTGATACACCTGAAGTGAGAGAGAGGTATCGGAAATTACGTTGTCTGATAATTTCCAGAAATATGCTTTCCACTGTCAAAAAAATTCTTTACCGAGAGGTTGAATCAGACTAGTAGTTCCAGGCGGAATCCATATTACATCTAAAGATTTTTCGTCGTCCTCCACAAAAACAGAGACGTCGTTATGTCCAAATCATGAATCAATCTAAAGCAACAAATTAGTTTCTGCAGCTGGTACGAACATGTTTCGAACGAAAGGTTGAAAATATTTTTTTCCCATTTTTCCAGATTTTGATACGTCGATTACAAGATTTCTGCAACTATACAGTACATTTTTTTTATTTTTTGGTCCTAATTTGCCTTGCTGTTCTTGACGACAGATATATAGCTGCAGAAACTGTGAACTATTCATAATTATCACTGGCATTATCGTATATGAATGTGTCACTGCATTCACTGATTGGGCAACCAACTCCGTCCTTCTTTCACCCCAGAATGATAAAGTAAAGTGCGGTGTGCACGCAGTTCGTTCACGAAAACTGACTGATCAGCATATAAACAGCAGTTGCGGGGATAACGGCAGGTTTCGTCTTTACGTCAGCTATGAATTTCAGCATCTTCTACCACTGGCAGCTGCTCTACACGTTTTCGTGACATAAACTTGGTAATTTTGCGACTCCCTTTTCTGTAGGATTTCTTGAACCTGCTTAGCTAGGTCGACGAAGCCTGGAAATTAGCAACGTTCACGTCAGATGCAGTTCGGAGGGCCCGGTGTCGTAGGTCTCCAACGCTGTCGGTGCATAGCCTCTCACGAGCAGTTCTACATTTTTCGGACAGTTTTTCATTCAAATGGCTTCGGGTTTCCGTTAGGCGCACCCCATTTCTCACTTCAAGTAATTCATTCTTCCAACTGTACAGTTCGCGCTGCGGTTTTACTAAACGAAAACGCCTTTGCACACTGCGTAACTTCAAGCGTTTTTTCCCCTCCTTCGTTTAACCAATATTTCACTGCCTTTTCTTTGTCGCTGAAAGCTGTTGCAGTACGTATCTTTTGTAGGCTTCGAAGGTATTCTTCTTCAGAACTGTTACTGGCACACCTTGTAACGCTCTCTTGCAAGTTGGTGCCAAGCATAACGCTCTCACAAACTAGCGTTACCCTCTGGGAAGATTTCTAGTGTTTTGACCGTGTGTTTATCGAATGGGCAGAGGGTACCGAACAGTAATTTCGCGTAAATAGCAATAAATAGAAAAATTTATCAGGCTTTACTTTGGGGATAATGAAAGTAGTGAAGTTCACGTGAATGTAACAACAAATGGTCGCCAGCCTAATTAGGCATATTAAATTGAAACATTATACTCAAGGAAATTGAACATGATTAGCTAAAGTGACTTTCATTAATACTCCTTTTGAATAGTGTTCGGGATAACACACGACTACAGGGCGAACTACGTTATGCGTAGCAGTAGTTACCATTTACACAAATCAGTAATCATAGGAAGATAAATAATACTCCACTCATGATAATAATAGTTACTATCGCAATCATTAATCAACTCAGCACAGAGACGTTACTGCAGTCAATACTAGACTAAAGTTGGGCGTGAAAAGAGTTCTGACTTAACTAACATGATATTACCACCAATGAAATTAAATAATGCTACACATACACTTTTTATACTCTCATTTTTAGAAATGTCACAGATTTCTTTTAGTAGCAACGAAAATCCCAATTATCTTTCTTAGAAGAGAAGAATATGGTGAGGACCGATAAACTGTTACTGCCTCTCCAGGCAAACTCTGTGATTATTTCAGAACCAGAGGGCAATTCACTAATACTGATTCCTAATTCCACATGGAACAGTTTAAATTTTTATCCTTTAAAGCAAATTACTCAAACACAAAGTTCAATTAACCTCAGAAAATAGTTCATGGTAAAATCAATACAAATTTATTATTCATATAAGTTCAAATTATGTGCCTTTTTCTCCACCTGTGTAGCAGGTATTGTAGATAGCAACATTTACACACTCTGGCACTGAACTTTAGCACATTTCATACGGAAACAAGTCACTATTTAGTTAGGAACAGGTTACTCGGTATCTGCACATTTAGGATGGGACCGTGCATTGGTCTATAATTAGGATAACTTTTTTAAGGTTCAAACACAAGTTTATAGCACTTGAATTATTAACGAAAAACACTCACGCCAATATACTGGTCCATGTTACGATACATATCTGTGTTCCTGAAGCTGGCGGAGTAGTGGCGCAATAGTGGTGGCAAGCAACGTGGCAGCTAATTGGTCTCAACCTCTTGATGTTGAATGCTCTTTACCATTTCTTCTTGGCGACGGATTTTTAATCGCTTTAGAGCCATTTCATAATACCAAGAGCACCATGCAACAAAAATGGTTCAAATGGCTCTGAGCACTGTGGGACTTAACTTCTGAGGTCACCAGTCCCCTAGAACTTAGAACTACTCAAACCTAACTAACATAAGAACATCACACACATCCATGCCCGAGGCAGGATTCGAACATGCGACCGTAGCGGTCGCGCGGTTTCAGACTGTAGCGCCTAGAACCGCTCGGCCACCCCGGCCGGCCGCACCATCCAACAGCCGAAACCACATCTGAGGCAAATTTCCATATAAAACGGCTTCCAAATGCCTCATTTGGCATCCTCGATGTTTACCGAACAACGGCTAACCACTGATTGCGTAGCTTTCCCACCAAGTAGCCGCCCAGATCGACAGCCACAATTACCTTTCACCGTGCACCAAGCCACTTCCGTAGCTGAGAGGGTTCCCTACAGCTTTTATGCTCTACAAGTTCCCTAAGCATCAACCAGCTCCCACTGTATAAATTCTCTTTTGTGAACAGACATATAATATAAAATTTCATTAATTTTAAACATCCTTTAGCTTTTACAATACATACATAACCAACTTAAAATTTCCTCTCACAAATCAATGGCCTTAATTAGTAAAGAACAACCACTTCATAGTCACATACGCATAGTAACATAGTACAACCTACTTGCAATCGATATTGGTGTTACAACCTGATGTCATCCGAACCACAATTCATGAAATCGTCACCGTTATCTCTTATTTCATCTAATGTATCCACAGTTTCAAACTAAATGTCGGTATCATTCGAATGAATGTCAGGGAAGTCAACTAATAAACGACAAATATGTATGTCCTTAGGAGAAGTAGGTGATTTCGGTTGGAAACCACGTTCTTCACAGTTCATCACTGTTAAATTGAGAACGTGAGTTGGATCCCCTTGTATGAATATCAAGAGCTCAGATGGAAACCCAGTTCTAAGCAAAGAAGGGAAAGCAGAAAGGTGGAAGGAGTATATAGAGGGACTATACAAGGGCGATGTACTTGAGGGCAATGTTATAGAAAGGGAAGAGGATGTGGATGAAGATGAAATGGGAGATATGATACTGCGTGAATAGTTTGATAGAGAACTGAAAGACCTAAGTCGAAACAAGGCCCTGGGAGTACACAACATACCATTACAACCACTGACAGCAATGGGAGAGCCAGTCCTCACAAAAATCTACCATCTGGTGAGCAATATGTATGAGACAGGCGAAATACCCTCAGACTTCAAGAGGAATATAATAATACCAATCCCAAAGAAAGCAGGTGTTGACAGATGTGAAAATTACCGAACTATCAGTTTAATAAGTCACGGCTGCAAAATAATAACGCGAATTCTTCACAGACGAATGAAAAAACTGGTAGAAGCTGACCTCGGGGAAGATCAGTTTGGATTCCGTAGAAATATGGGAAATATGAGGCAATACTGACCCTACGACTTATCTCAGAAGCTACATTAAGAAAAGAGAAACCTACGTTTCTAGTATTTGTAGACTTAGAGAAAGCTTTTGACAATGTTGACTGGAATACTCTCTTTCAGATTCTCAAGCTGGCAGGGGTAAAATAGAGGGAGCGATTACAATTTGTACAGAAACCAGACGGCAGTTATAAGAGTCGAAGGGCATGAAAGGGAAGCAGTGGTCGGGAAGAGAGTGAGACAGGATTGTAACCTCACCCCGATGCTATTCAATCTGTATATTAGGGCAAGCAGTAAAGGAAACAAAAGAAAAATTCGGAGTAGTTATTAAAATCCATGGAGAACAAACAAAATCTTTGAGGTTCGCCGATGACAATGTAATTCTGTCAGAGACAGCAAAGGACTTGGAAGAGTAGTTGAACGGAATGGACAGTGTCTTGACAGGAGGATATAAAATGAACATCAACAAAAGCAAAACGAGGATAATGGAAAGTAGTCGAATTAAGTCGGATGATGCTGAGGGAATTAGATTAGGAAATGAGACACTTAAAGTAGTAAAGGATTTTTGCTATTTGGGGAGCAAAATAACTGAAGTTGGTCGAAGTGGAGAGGATATAAAATGTTGACTGGCAATGGCAAGGAAAGCGTTTCTGAAGAAGAGGAATTTGTTAACATCGAGTATAAATTTAAATGTCAGGAAGTCGCTTCTGAAAGTATTTGTATGGAATGTAGCCATGTACGGAAGTGAAACATAGACGATAATTAGTTTGGACAAGAAGAGAATAGAAGCTTTCGAAATGTGGTGCTACAGAAGAATGCTGAAGATTAGATGGGTAGATCACATAGCTAATGAGGAGGTATTGAATAGGATTAGGGAGAAGATTAGTTTGTGGCACAACTTGATTAGAAGAAGGGATCGGTCGTTAGGACATGTTCTGAGGCATCAAGGAATCACCAATTCAGTATTGGAGGGCAGTGCGGAGGGTAAAAATCGTAGAGGGAGACCAAGAGATGAATGCACTAAACAGATTCAGATGGATGTAGGTTGCAGTACGTACTGGGAGATGAAGAAGCATGCCCAGGATAAAGTAGCATGTAGAGCTGCATCAAACCAGTCTCAGGACTGAAGGCCATAACAACAACAACAACAACAATCGGATCCCACATTACTATGAAGCTGGAGGAAAGAAAAGATACTATTGGTAGGCATGCCTTACGAAAGCACAATAAATATTAATTCAGCTTTACCTGTATTGTCAATACTTACCAGTACTGCAAAAAGCAACTGCTAATTTGTTAGATGTTACTTGAATGGCTACTTCGAGAGAATACTAACTGTGTACTGTAGCGTCAGAGATACTATCAACGATCAGTAACCTAAAACGTCCACTACAAATTACGATCGGGTTGTACCGCCGACCACGGCTGTGTGTGTGTGTGTGTGTGTGTGTGTAGATGCGCATGCGCAGTTGCTACAGCGCTAGTAGGGGCGTACATTTCTACCGCCGCCTGGCGCGCTACGAATTTGGAAATTTTCAGCTATTTTTTTCAATACTTGCAATGCCTTTAGCAGCTAAAATTTTGAGAGTGCATTTCTTTTGTTGTCTTCTTACCTGTGTAAAATATTTCAGGGGTATTATTGGATCATTCCCTTGCAAGAAGTACCCACGATAGCAGTGATTGCATCAAGAATTTCGTCTTTATTACATACCTGAACTCTTATATCCTTTTGTATAGAGACACTATCAGGAATTGTGGATATATCTTTACGCTAGAAAACACAGATGCACACGAAAGAATTTTCTACACACAGTTTCTATTTAGAGATGAAGCACTTTCGTCATTTATCTTACTCAAAAAGTCCTCAGATCGTTAACTGAATTCTTCTCCAACCGTTGTTTCCGTTATTCTTCGAATATTTTGTGTCCCTCTTCTCACAGCAAGACCAGCACGAGATGAATTACTGGTATTTTTAAAACGTTTTGGTAAACCGTATTGGGTTTCAACAGGTTTCTATCCCTAGCAAATTCTTAAATATCTTCTTCCGCGTCGCAAGAAACGTCTACATTACTTATATCACTTTCTTCAAAATGTTTGATGCACACTACTGCGTATTTTGTAAATTCTCAGTCTTTTCGTGATATAGCTTTAACCACTAGATGCCTTGTTCTCGGTTGGAAACCAGAATAAAGTTACGTAACCTGTTTCTTTAATGGTGCTTTCAATAAAAGTATTCTGATAGTACTTGTAAACTGATAACACATAATTTCGCTAACTCAAGTACTTTATTGGTTAAGATTTTTCAGCTTAAAATTTCAATAAGTACACTCCTGGAAATGGAAAAAAGAACACATTGACACCGGTGTGTCAGACCCACCATACTTGCTCCGGACACTGCGAGAGGGCTGTACAAGCAATGATCACACGCACGGCACAGCGGACACACCAGGAACCGCGGTGTTGGCCGTCGGATGGCGCTAGCTGCGCAGCATTTGTGCACCGCCGCCGTCAGTGTCAGCCAGTTTGCCGTGGCATACGTAGCTCCATCGCAGTCTTTAACACTGGTAGCATGCCGCGACAGCGTGGACGTGAACGGTATGTGCAGTTGACGGACTTTGAGCGAGGGCGTATAGTGGGCATGCGGGAGGCCGGGTGGACGTACCGCCGAATTGCTCAACACGTGGGGCGTGAGGTCTCCACAGTACATCGATGTTGTCGCCAGTGGTCGGCGGAAGGTGCACGTGCCCGTCGACCTGGGACCGGTCCGCAGCGACGCCCGGATGCACGCCAAGACCGTAGGATCCTACGCAGTGCCGTAGGGGACCGCACCGCAACTTCCCAGCAAATTAGGGACACTGTTGCTCCTGGGGTATCGGCGAGGACCATTCGCAACCGTCTCCATGAAGCTGGGCTACGGTCCCGCACACCGTTAGGCCGTCTTCTGCTCACGCCCCAACATCGTGCAGCCCGCCTCCAGTGGTGTCGCGACAGGCGTGAATGGAGGGACGAATGGAGACGTGTCGTCTTCAGCGATGAGAGTCGCTTCTGCCTTGGTGCAAATGATGGTCGTATGCGTGTTTGGCGCCGTGCAGGTGAGCGCCACAATCAGGACTGCATACGACCGAGGCACACAGGGCCAACACCCGGCATCATGGTGTGGGGAGCGATCTCCTACACTGGCCGTACACCACTGGTGATCGTCGAGGGGACACTGAATAGTGCACGGTACATCCAAACCGTCATCGAACCCATCGTTCTACCATTCCTAGACCGGCAAGGGAACTTGCTGTTCCAACAGGACAATGCACGTCCGCATGTATCCTGTGCCACCCAACGTGCTCTAGAAGGTGTAAGTCAACTACCATGGCCAGCAAGATCTCCCGATCTGTCCCCCATTGAGCATGTTTGGGACTGGATGAAGCGTCGTCGCACGCGGTCTGCACGTCCAGCACGAACGCTGGTCCAACTGAGGCGCCAGGTGGAAATGGCATGGCAAGCCGTTCCACAGGACTACATCCAGTATCTCTACGATCGTCTCCATGGGAGAATAGCAGCCTGCATTGCTGCGAAAGGTGGATATACACTGTACTAGTGCCGACATTGTGCATGCTCTGTTGCCTGTGTCTATGTGCCTGTGGTTCTGTCAGTGTGATCATGTGATGTATCTGACCCCAGGAATGTGTCAATAAAGTTTCCCCTTCCTGGGACAATGAATTCACGATGTTCTTATTTCAATTTCCAGGAGTGTATACTTACATTTCTCCGCTATTAAAGATTTATCGTAATTCTCAAGTTCGCAGAAGAAATATGTTGCCAGTACGGGCTATTCTGTGGAAGGCAACTTCTCACTTCTGGGCTAATAAACAGCGAATTAACGTACAAAAAGACAGCAAAACACACAAATACTCCCGCTTCTGCTTCACGCTCGTCGACGAAACAGCGTTTTCGCACGGAAACCACTTCAGCCTGGTTTGTTGGAGTCCGTGGCAATGTCGTTCATGTAAAGATCGCAATGGGAATGTATTTTATTCCAGGATAGCGTGAAAATAAATGGGGATGCCTCTCGAAACTTACATGTGACAGTAACAAATTGGCAAGCAGAAAAAAAGACTTTGTAATAAAGAAATGGACGAAGTGTTTCGAAAGAAAACTAATACTCATTCTTTATTTCACTTGATACTTTGTACATTCGTCATGTTGCAGCGTGCAGTTATCACCCGCTGGCTTTCACTCGTTATGGAGCTATATTATGTTACATGACATCATGTTCGCGAGGCGTATTTGAAATGCGTAGTGTTTGGGGACGCCATTTTGTCATCTGTGGTTGTGCTTTTAGAGGCACATTTGCATGCAGAGCTTTTATTAGCAGAAAACCTAATATAAGAAATGAAATAAAGAAATAATTTTAACCATAGATACAGTCCACGGCTGAATAAATATTGTATGCAGCCGATGGAAACATCTGAAGATTTTTGATCGTCAGATGATTCGAGGAATTAGAGGCACCTTTTGTTTTCTAGGTCTTGTCCAGATCGGACGTATTTAGGCGCACCGCCATTAATACATTATTTTATTAACATATTGACGAGTTGCAACCGAACGGCACTCGTAATTACATAATGTAAGTGTCTTACATTAAACTGTGTTTTTATTTCAGAATATACTGTTATCACTAACCTATGTATGTTTGATTTTGTATCTTTAGACATTGTAAGATTGTTGGATGGCTTGGCATGGCAAAAGGTTCCGTACTTTTAAGCCAAAAGTCGTCCAGCTCGATCCACCGTCGTCTTCGGGTGCTGACTATTCACGAAGTCCGATTTAACACAGAGAGAACAAACACGGTTAAAAATGCTCAAGCGCCGAGAGTTTGTATGAAATTTTTTGATATTAATTACTATAATTCATTGTATTGTCTCGATCCAGGAAATAACGAGACAAATTAAAAAATAAAATAACTTGGCAACTTCGTGTCAGGACACATTGTTGTATGTACTATATTGTCTTCCTTTTGTTACTTGTTTATTGGATGAAACAAACTGGATACGAGGCCGGAATACATTGAAGTAATGCGAATTGTATGTCGACACCGGAAATTACGCTGCAATCCCGGATACAAGGTAAGGCACCGCCTCTTTACATCAGCGATCTTGCCCAAGCGCTTTGTATTATCGTAGCTTGCTTGGTAGATCTATCACTGTTTTCCGATTCCGTAGCAGTCATTTTAAGCTACATCGCGGTTTCCAAAATTATTTTCATTATTCAAGCTGTGCAACAATACAGTTTTATCAGTTCACAATATGGCCGGCTTTAGTTCTGTCCGACGTGCAGCCATTAGTGTTCTAGATTCCACCATTACTTACGACAATTATTTTCTTCTTATGACATTTTCGCACAGCGAGATTAATTTTTACATTTATTCTGATTAGACATACGAGATAAAATTTTTATTGTATCATACATTACGTGTAGCATGGTACTGACCAGAAAACAATTAGCAAAGATGGGGAACCAGAGACGGCAAAAAGAGACGCAATACGACTCTGACATGACATTAAATAATGAAAGTGATGTTACGGTTGACTCGAACACTAACGAGGGACATATTATTGACTAATCTGGTGACGTAAATTTAGAAAATAGACCGTCCACCAGTAATATACCTAAATCTAGTACCGAACCCATTTTGGTGTCTGACGTCATGTCTAACGACGTGGCGAGGACGGAACAGTTGCACATCACTAGTGTTTCCAGTATGTTCGATGCTATTATGAAACAGATGAACGAACAAAAACACATGATGACTGAACATAAACAGGACATTGACGCACGTATCGACCAACAGATGACGTATATTCGCGCCACTCTGAAAACGGCTTATGAGGAGATAAAAACACATGATGAAGTTGAATCAGGTTTAGCTGCACTTAAAACGTCAAACGACACTTTGTGTTGCCGTGTTGAGGAGATAAATAATATACTGACTGGACAAGTGTCCGACCTCAACGCGAAGTTTTCAGAGCTTTCACTACAACAAGAAAACACAAATAAAGATGTGACAGATATCCAAGCACAATTAAACAGTCGCAGTAAAACATGCGAGTCTGTAGTTACTCAGATTAAATGTTATCAGGCAGTGCAAGATGATATAAAAACACGTATTGCCGAGTCGAAAACAAGGTTGACGCAATTGACAAACAGCTTTCTGATAAAGTACGATTACGCACTGACAACCATTTCTCATGCATCAATAGAGAATTTCGCAGTGGGATAGAGCAAAAAGACAAATATTTTGACGACGCATACACATCAAACACTACAAGAACTGGAAGCGAGGTGTAGCAAAGCTAATGCAGTGAGCGCTCAGCTACGATCTACTCTCTTCTGCAAGAAGGAAGTCAGTACCAAGACTAAGTTATCTGTGCACCGTTCAATCTTTCGACCAACTTTGTTGTATGGGAGCGAAAGCTGAGTGGATTCAGGTTACCTTATCAACAAGGTTAAGGTTACGGATATGAAAGTAGCTAGGATGATTGCAGGTACTAGTAGATGGGAACAATGGCAGGAGGGTGTCCACAATGACGAAATCAAAGAAAAACTGGGAATGAACTCTATAGATGTAGCAGTCAGGGTGAACAGGCTTAGATGGTGGGGTCATGTTACACGCATGGGAGAAGCAAGGTTACCCAAGAGACTCATGGGTTCAGCAGTAGAGGGTAGGAGGGTCGGGGCAGACCAAGGAGAAGGTATCTGGATTCGGTTAAGAATGATTTTGAAGTAATAGGCTTAACATCAGAAGAGGCACCAATGTTAGCACTGAATAGGGGATCATGGAGGAATTTTATAAGGGGGACTATGCTCCAGACTGAACACTGAAAGGCATAATCAGTCTTAAATGGTGATGATGATGATGATGATGATGATGATAACAAAAGCACACAATGACCATGAATTTCTAAACAAATTGTCGATGTCAGATGAGGCACATTTTCATCTCACAGATTATGTGAATAAACAGAACTACCGTTACTGTGCAAACACAAACCCTAATGACGTTCATGAGCGCCCGTTATACGCAAGTAAGGTGGTAGTATGGTGTGGTGCTTCATCACATGGGATTATCGGACTGTATTTCTTCGCAAATTTACAGGGAAACAATAATTGTCAATGCCGATCGTTACGTGGAGATGTTACGAACTTGCGTTACACTTGCGTTGAACAACTTTCCAAACTTTGAAGAAGCCTGGTTTCAACAGGACGAAGCGACATCACACACTGCACAGCAATCAGGAACATACGTGCGAGAATTATTCGGCAACCGTGTAATCTCACGATTCGGTAACATTCCCAGGCCCCCTAGATTACCAAATTTATCCGTTCGTGATATTTTCTTGTGGGGCTACCTCAAGAGTAGTCTCCACGACTCGACCAAGAGCCCTGGATGAGCTAAAACAGAGAATTCGGGGTGCAATTCGCAGTATCCCAGCTGAGACGTTACAGCGGTGAACGAGGTATCTCAACAGCAGATTTCACGAATGTATTCGTACAGTTTTTAAAAACCGGCATATGCCATCAGTGTTTCGTAAATGGAAAATTTGTAAGGTTTCAATTTACAATTAATGAAATTTCTTTCCTTCATCACTTCTAGTTTTATTGGATTGTGGAATTGTTCCCGTTTTTCTGTGTCACCCCGTACTACTTATCATAAATTTGTGTGTACTAGTAGCTAACTCTTGGGAATCAAAAGCACTTTCAACAACATTACCACCCTTATAACTAAGATACTGCTTGGTTGGTTGGTTGTTCTGGGGAAGGAGACCAGACAGCGAGGTCATCGGTCTCATCGGATTAGGGAAGGACGGGGAAGGAAGTCGGCCGTGCCCTTTGAAAGGAACCATCCCGGCATTTGCCTGGAGCGATTTAGGGAAATCACGGAAAACCTAAATCAGGATGGCCGGACGCGGGATTGAACCGTCGTCCTCCCGAATACGAGCCCAGTGTCTAACCATTGCGCCACCTCGCTCGGTAAGATACTGCTTAATATGGATCTCATCAACCATTAAAGTTGCAATCATATCCCGGGACTGCAAAAGAGGAACTTTACTCTTAATGTAAAATAAGAAATTGCTGTAATGTTTGTCTTACTGAGGACCAACATTAAGTGCAGAACAAAGTCTCCTTATTGTGCTTTGATGGGGCATTAGCGGGTTTCCAGATTCTCTCATAAATCTGTAGGCAGCTGGAGAAACAATTTACACTCGTACAAGAGACAAAAACAAAAAGTCTTCTGGTTTGTATCTCAGTCCGTGCCTGCTACTGACAAGTTGTAGTTGAGACTTCACAAACTGAAAAAAACCCTTTATCATCAGAGCCTTCATAAAGCTTATCTAAAATACCTTGCATTATCTCTAATAAATGCTGTTTATCTTCATAATCTGGAGATGCAACTGTTTTCAACAGACGTCAGTATACTTCCAATATCATGGAAATAATTATTTTCGTATGAAACTGGTATCTGTTCTGGAAGTTACTCACTGATACTATTTTATAAAAAACTGAAATTTCCAACTCTTCATTAATAACGACAGAGTAGCATAAGTTAGGTACAGAGCCTGTTGTCTCATTGTTAACAAAAATTGCAGTGTCGGTCTTGCTGATGATGGTGCACTACGAAGAAAAGTTGACTTTATGTTCCCCTGTTAACTGAGATATTTTTGAAATATTCATACTCTCACTTATCATTCTCCGACGTTTTGCTGCTTCCAGACACATCCACTTTTCATCATGCGATTCCTGGAAAGTCAGTTGCGATGACAAGTAGGAACGACAACTAGGGAATATCGATGGCACACACCCATCTTTTATCCTCAGTTGTTCAAGATTTGCAGTTAAAATCCGCGCTGCCTTCTTGTCAAAACTGCTTGCTGTCCATACGACACTTTCCGGTTGGAAATGTTTGTGACAGATCTGTAACAGCACAACACTAATTAATACAACTATTCTGTGTGACAATAGTTGCATTAATGAGAGACATCTCTCAGCAAGATTCGTATTAACCTCGCAGTAACAGTCCAGAATGAAGAAACAAATGACACTGGTACATTGTTCATAACTCCTTTTAAAAACAATTGACAAAAGTGGTGCAATGGAAACAAATAACACGCTTTATATTTTTCGTCATTTACTTACCCTTGAATGACGCGTAGCCACAAATTTCTTTCTGGGAATAGCTGCAATCCTGCGATCTCTCAACTACAAACATTTGGGAAACTGAAACATGTGCACTTTCGACCCCTTTTTGGATTTCTAATTTTCCTGGCAAAAGGGAATGCAGCACTTGTATCCCACAGTTTGAAGAACTGTAGGCAAATACTGTATGAAATACCTCGTATATATCACTTTCACGTGGCACATACTTTCAACGCTGGTCTTCGTAAAGCATATCAACAGAATCAAAACTGTGAGAAAATACTCTGCGTCGTTGTCTGGGATGTGCAGAAGTTTTTCTTTGATTGAACGGCAGTCTTGCCTTCAAGGCCCGGAGGATGTCGCGCGTTGCAACCGTCTCGACAAAGGAAATGTGCCATATTTAAATATTTCTCAAAATATCAGCGCAAATTCTCGTGTTTAGGATTGCATCGTTCAGGATCCTCAATCTGCCTACGAAGTCGTTCATGTACAGATTGTGACCAAAATTTACGTAAAAAGGCTTTCTCAAATTGTTCGTACGTGACGCATCTGTCGGCTTCATTATATGCCCATACTGTTGCGTCGCCTTGGATATAGCCGACAACAGAAGATATCCTCTTACGGTCTCTCGACGTACGAGGAAATGCATTTCTGAAGGCTTTAAGAAAGATGACGGGATGTACGGTTCTTTTTTCAGATGTAAACGGCTGAAATTGTCTGTGTTTTATGAGGCTCTCCTCTTCCTTGGCATTGTAGCAATATTTGGTTTCAGAATGATTACTGTAAGGTTCAACTGGCGAATGGCAAGGAAAATGTTATTGATAATTATCATGACTGCAACGCAGAGTGTCACTATGTTGCCATCCTGTGAGAATATGCATCCTAAGTACTTGAAACCGTCCACCTGTTCTAACTTTGTTCCTCCTATTTGGCACTCAATCCGTTTATATCTCTTTCCCACTGACATTACTTTCGTTTTGGAGATGCTAATCTTCATACCACATAGTCCTTACATTTCTGATCTAGCTCTGAAATATTACTTTGCAAACTTTCAATCGAATCTGCCATCACAACTAAGTCATCCGCATATGCAAGACTGCTTATTTTGTGTTCACATATCTTAATCTCACCCAGCCAGTCTATTGTTTTCAACATATGATCCATAAATAATATGAACAACAGTGGAGACAGGTTGCAGCCTTGTCTTACCCCTCAAACTACTCTGAACCATGAACTCAATTTACCGTCAACTCTAACTGCTGCCTGACTATCCATGTATAGACCTTTAATTGCTTGCAAAAGTTTGCCTCCTATTCCATAATCTCGTAGAACAGACAATAACTTCCTCCTAGGAACCCGGTCATATGCCTTTTCTAGATCTATAAAGCATAGATACAGTTCCCTGTTCCACTCATAACACTTCTCCATTATTTGCTGTAAGCTAAAGATCTGGTCCTGACAACCTCTAAGAGGCCTAAACCCACACTGATTTTCATCCAATTGGTCCTCAACTAATACTCGCACTTTCCTTTCAACAATACCTGAGAAGATTTTACCCACAACGCTGATTAAAGAGATACCTCTGTAGTTGTTACAATCTTTTCTGTTTCCATGTTTAAAGATTGGTGTGATTACTGCTTTCGTCCAGTCTGATGGAACCTGTCCCGACTCCCAGGCCATTTCAATTATCCTGTGTAGCCATTTAAGACCTGACATTCCACTGTATTTGATGAGTTCCGACTTAATTTCATCCACCCCAGCTGCTTTATTGCACTGCAATCTATTGACCATTTTCTCCACTTCCTCAAGTGTGATCCTATTTCCATCATCATTCCTATCCCATTGTACCTCGAAATCTGAAACATTACTGATCGTATTTTCACCTACATTGAGCAACTCTTCAAAATATTCCCTCCATCTGCCCAAGGAATCCACAGGATTCACCAGCAGTTTTCCTGACCTGTCCAAAATACTTGTCATTTCCTTCTTACCTCCCTTTCGAAGACTGCTAATTACACTCCAGAATGGTTTTCCAGCAGCTTGACCCAAAGTCTCCAACCTGTTTCCAAAGTCTTCCCAAGATTTCTTCTTGGATGCTGCAATTATCTGTTTGGCTTTGTTTCTTTCTTCAACATAACTTTCTCTGTCTACCTGCGTTCTAGTATGTAGCCATTTTTGATACGCCTTCTTTTTCCTTTCATGGGCTGCCTTTACTGTGTCATTCCACCAAGCTTTTTGCTTCATCCTACCTTTACACACTACTGTTCCAAGACATTCTTTAGCCACTTCTAGTACTGTGTCCCTGTACCTTGTCCATTCCTTTTCCAATGACTGTAATTGACTATATTCAACTAACTGGTACCTTTCTGAGATCATTGTTATGTACTTGTGCCTGATTTCCTTATCCTGAAGTTTCTCCACTCTTATCCTCCTATATATGGACCTGATCTCCTGCACTTTCGGCCTCACAATCCCAATTTCACTGCAGATTAGATAATGATCAGTGTCATCAAAGAATCCCCTGAATACACGTGTGTCCCTCACAGCCTTCCTGAATTCCTGATCTGTTATTATATAGTCAATGACAGATCTGGTTCCCCTGCCTTCCCAAGTATACCGATGAATGTTCTTATGTTTAAAAAAGGAGTTTGTGATTACCAAGCCCATACTGGCACAGAAATCCAAGAGTTGTTTCCCATTCCTGTTGGCCTCCATATCCTCTCCAAATTTACCCATAACCTTTTCATACCCTTCAGTTCGATTTCCAATCCTGGCGCTAAAATTACCCATGAGCAGAACACTGTCCTTGTCCTTTACTCTAACAACTACATCACTGAGTACCTCATAAAAACTATCCATCTTATCTTGATCTGTCCCTTCACAATGCGAATATACTGACACAATCCTAATTTTCTTGCTAGACACTGTCAAATCTATCCACATCAGTCGTTCGTTTACATACCTTATTGCAACTACGCTGGGTTCCATTTCTTTCCTGATGTAAAGCCTTACACCCTTTGTGCTATTCCTCCTTTGACTCCTGACAGGTAGACCTTGTATTCTCCCACTTCCTTTTCTTTTTCACCCCTTACCCGAATGTCACTAACAGCTAAAACGTCCAGCCCCATCTTACTTGCAGCCTCTGCCAGCTCTACCTTCTTCCCGGATATTAATAGCTCCCCATCTCATTACCATTTGTTTGCCAAGTCGTATCTTAGGAGTCCCTGGTTTGTCAGTTAGAGGGGATTTCTTATTGCTTTTGTCCTGTAATGCTTTGTCTTATAAGTAATTTTCTATGTGTTTTTTGCTATTGTACTTATTCACTCATTGATATATCATGTTTCATAAATCTTTTTGGTCTTCTGTGGATAGATATAGTAAGATTTGGTTTTGATGGGTTGGAAGAAATCTTAAAATGCGTAAGTTACGTTTCTTATAATCCAGGCTGCCACTCTACTGATGATAGAGCTGTTTGAAAAGCACTTAATTTTTCCTTATTTATAGCCCTTTTTGTTAATAAACGCAATGCCAGGAAACTTTTCTTTGCATACAGTGCTCTGTTGTCAGAGATGACAAACAGCTACAGCAGCTTGAAAGCTTGCTGTGATTAGAATGGATTGGGGGGTGGGGGGTAGGGATGAGGGTTTCTAATTGGTTTTCTTGTGTTTCTGTGTATTATAAACAATTTTCCGTGTGTTTTTTGTTATTATACATATTCACTAGTTGATACATGATGTTTTGTAAATCTTAAGCTGCCAAACAAGTGAAGATATACATTAACAGGAAGATGGAGCCGCTACAGGCTATTAGTGTAGAGTACACAAATAACAAAAATCATGACAGAAGAAAGTAGTTGCTGCGAAGAACAAAAAGCCAAAGCACCTACTTCTGTGATATCCATTTGCTGGTTTTGCCTACTAAGTTTTTGCCAGTCATTTATGCAACATTTTACATTACCATCAGTCTGTGCACTGGAACAATTACAAACTAGTTAATATGAGCATTAGTGTAGACTAGAAGTTACTTATTTGAGTCCTAATATTCTGATAAAATACGGGGCAGATACACAGGCACCGACTACATGGGACCTGAGGGGGCCCGAGCCCCCTCAAAAACTCGTTTAGGGAGGGGGAGCCCCCCCAATAATTTCAGAAAATTATTAGTTATATTATGCTTTGTAAAATCACAAATTTATGTTGGAATTTTTTATTTTCCTTGTTTGACGATAGTTACCTTTTAAAATACACTCCTGGAAATTGAAATAAGAACACCGTGAATTCATTGTCCCAGGAAGGGGAAACTTTATTGACACATTCCTGGGGTCAGATACATCACATGATCACACTGACAGAACCACAGGCACATAGACACAGGCAACAGAGCATGCACAATGTCGGCACTAGTACAGTGTATATCCACCTTTCGCAGCAATGCAGGCTGCTATTCTCCCATGGAGACGATCGTAGAGATGCTGGATGTAGTCCTGTGGAACGGCTTGCCATGCCATTTCCACCTGGCGCCTCAGTTGGACCAGCCTTCGTGCTGGACGTGCAGACCGCGTGAGACGACGCTTCATCCAGTCCCAAACATGCTCAATGGGGGACAGATCCGGAGATCTTGCTGGCCAGGGTAGTTGACTTACACCTTCTAGAGCACGTTGGGTGGCACGGGATACATGCGGACGTGCGTTGTCCTGTTGGAACAGCAAGTTCCCTTGCTGGTCTAGGAATGGTAGAACGATGGGTTCGATGACGGTTTGGATGTACCGTGCACTATTCAGTGTCCCCTCGACGATCACCAGTGGTGTACGGCCAGTGTAGGAGATCGCTCCCCACACCATGATGCCGGGTGTTGGCCCTGTGTGCCTCGGTCGTATGCAGTCCTGATTGTGGCGCTCACCTGCACGGCGCCAAACACGCATACGACCATCATTGGCACCAAGTCAGAAGCGACTCTCATCGCTGAAGACGACACGTCTCCATTCGTCCCTCCATTCACGCCTGTCGCGACACCACTGGAGGCGGGCTGCACGATGTTGGGGCGTGAGCGGAAGACGGCCTAACGGTGTGCGGGACCGTAGCCCAGCTTCATGGAGACGGTTGCGAATGGTCCTCGCCGATACCCCAGGAGCAACAGTGTCCCTAATTTGCTGGGAAGTGGCGGTGCGGTCCCCTACGGCACTGCGTAGGATCCTACGGTCTTGGCGTGCATCCGTGCGTCGCTGCGGTCCGGTCCCAGGTCGACGGGCACGTGCACCTTCCGCCGACCACTGGCGACAACATCGATGTACTGTGGAGACCTCACGCCCCACGTGTTGAGCAATTCGGCGGTAGGTCCACCCGGCCTCCCGCATGCCCACTATACGCCCTCGCTCAAAGTCCGTCAACTGCACATACGGTTCACGTCCACGCTATCGCGGCATGCTACCAGTGTTAAAGACTGCGATGGAGCTCCGTATGCCACGGCAAACTGGCTGACACTGACGGCGGCGGTGCACAAATGCTGCGCAGCTAGCGCCATTCGACGGCCAACACCGCGGTTCCTGGTGTGTCCGCTGTGCCGTGCGTGTGATCATTGCTTGTACAGCCCTCTCGCAGTGTCCGGAGCAAGTATGGTTGGTCTGACATACCGGTGTCAATGTGTTCTTTTTTCCATTTCCAGGAGTGTACATTCAGTAATGAGTTAAATCAAATAATTATTATGGTAGTAAGCAGATTAACTGAAAACATTTGGTGTGAATCATGGTAGTGTTATGGGGCCGCCGGCACACTTAGAATTTGTCCCGGTGTGCGAACCTTCGGGTAAAGCCTGGCGCTGGCGGGCCAGCGCTTCGGCAGCGGCGACATCATAAGAACTGGATGATGATGATGATGTTTGGTTTGTGGGGCGCTCAACAGCGTGGTTATCAGCGCCCGTACAATTATCCAATCTTTGCTCAGTCCAATTGCGCCACTTTCCTGGATGATGATGAAATGATGAGTACAACACAAACACCCAGTCATCTCGAGGATAAGAACTGGAGCAGAAGCGCCTGGAACCCTCCACCTTGCGCCGCCTTGACGCTTCGAAACTTTACGACGCCGCGGCTATATAAAGCCCACCCTGCTGTTACAGTCATTCAGTATGGATAGTTTCGTCCAATGCATGTTGCAGACGTGTTTAGTGTTCCGACTTTAGTGTCTAATGGACTATTTTATATGACTATATTTTATTTGTTTACTTTAGTCTCTTAGTGTATTGTGAATTAAGTTTGCAATGGATAAATTTGTTACCAAAAAGGCGCCATTGGAAGTTGATGATACTGCAAGTCAACCTCCAACAATTATTGTGTCGTCAACTGCTTCGTCATCTTCAGGTGAGAACCGTTCACAACCGAAATCTGGACAATCCGGTAAGGGAAAATCATTTCAGAAGTCTTGGTTGATCAAATATACATGGCTAGAATATGAAGTTTTTTGGAAAACCTGCAAAGAAACAGATGCTAAAAATCTATTACATTTTTCTTCAAGAAAAGAAGATGCATTTACTTCCGTAAGGTTTTCTAACTGGAAAAAGGCTTTGGAGAAATTCCGTCTTCATGAAAATACGTTTATGCATAAAGAAGGTGTTCTGAAACTAAATTCTACCACTAACCAAAGTGTGGTCTCCCAGTTGAGTGAACAGTTAGATAGTGATATGAAGAAAGGCCCTTTAGCTCTTGAGACAATTTTTACTACCTTGCAATTCCTATGCCGACAAGGATTAGCAATTAGAGGGCACGAAGATGTAAACTCAATTTTTTTTCAATTTTTGGAACTCCAAAAGAATGACATAACTGAGTTTAAAGATGGGTTTGGGCGCTCAGGGCATAAGTGAACGTACCACGATATTCAAAACGAGATCACTGATCTACTAGGAAAGTCTGTGTTGAGAAAGGCATTGGTTTCAGTCAAGAAGACTGAACATTTTTCTGGTGTTGTTTGACGAAAGAAGTGATTCTTCGATTCACGAACAAGTGTCATTTTGTATTCGTACTGTCGATGTTCCTTAATCATGAACAAGACCCCCAACACTGAATCACAAACTCTGTTTAGTATTTTAAAAGACGTTTTTGCTCGACTTGATTTGTCAATGGATAACTTAAGAAGACAGTGCTTTGATGGTGCCTCGAATATGAGAGGTAAGTTCAAATGTCTAAAAAAAGTTAGTTTTGTATATACAACTAAAAGCACATTATGTGCACTACACTGCTAACAGTTTAGACTTGGCAGATGTAGACAGTCTCCGCCATCTTACGTCTATGAGGGAAATTATGGCTTTAGCCAAGGACTTAATAAACACCGTAAGGGAATCCAACAAACGGATACGCTGTGAGAGCGCCAACGATCAAGCTGGTCTACGACCGCTTTGGCCGATTCGATGGACTATGCGACCTTCTAGTATCTTGAGAATACTGAAAAACTTTGAAGAACTAGAGCTTTCTGAAACATTTTCTGCAGGGGACAAAACAGAGCCAGGTTACAAATGTGCAGGCTACCTTGAGTCAGTGTTACAATTCAAGACTTGTTTCTTTTTAAGCATTTATTGCCATGCAATGAACCCAGTAGAGGATGTCAATGAAAAAATTCAGTGCCCCCATCTAAGTACTGCTGAGCTGGAAAAAATATATGAGGGCTTGATTTGTATATTGAATGGAAGGCGTGATAGTTTTGAACACTTTTGGGAATTGTGTTTAAAAGAAAAATCTTCACAAATTCATGATCCTTTGCTTCCTCGGAATCGAAGTACACCAAAGAAGTATGAAAATAACGAAGCCAGCTCACCGCTCACTTCCAAAACCACAAAGGAATACTACAAAGCTATTTACAAGTTTGTGAAACGGTGAAATCTTGCATTACTGAGAGGTTTGCTTCTGGACTCACAGAGGTCATTGAAGTTGAACAAGAGTGCAAGAGTGCTTGCTGTTAGTAAACAGAGGTGAAACAAATTTCGAAAAATCAAATGAGTTTTTCAAAAATTACCTAGATGTTGAGAGACTGCGCTTACACTTGAATATGTTAGCCGATATCGCTTATAAAAAATAACTGGTCTTAAAAAAACATTCGTGATGTAAGGAAGTACATTACACAAGAGCCTGCAGCTGCAGAAATGTTATGTGAAGTAGTGAAGTGCATTAAGCTTCTCCAAATGGTTCCAATCACGACAGCAACAGCAGAACGGTCATTCAACGCCCTTAGACGCGAGGTCGGCAACCTGTGGCTCGCGAGCCACATGCGGCTCTTTGGATGTGAAGCTGCGGCTCTTTAGCTCCATACGTAGATATTATTTATTTTATAAGATAAAAATTTTAATCGTTGTGAATCGATTAACGAGGATTAGGCACCATTTCTATCCGTCACAATCAGCCCATTGTTCTCGCTTTTCACCGCACCCCTCCCTCGTGACACTCGTCACTGTCGCACGGTGATAAGCACGTTCTGAGAAGAATGAAATTTTCACTCTACAGCGGATTGTGCGCTGATATGAAACTTCCTGGCAGATTAAAACTCTGTGCCGGACCGAGACTCGAACTCGGGACCTTTGTCTTTCTCGGGCAAGTGCTCTACCAACTGAGCTACCCAAGCACTACTCACGTCCCGTCCTCACAGCTTTACTTCTGCCATTACCTCGTCTCCTACCTTCCAAACTTTACAGAAGCTCTCCTGCGAACCTTGCAGAACTAGCACTCCTGAAAGAAAGGGTATTGCGGAGACATGGCTTAGCCACAGCCTGGGGGATGTTTCTAGAATGAAATTTTCACTCTACAGCGGAGTGTGCGCTGATATGAAACTTCCTAGCAGATTAAAACTGTGTGCCGGACCGAGACTCGAACTCGGGACCTTTGCCTTTCGCGGGCAAGTGCTCTACCAACTGAGCTACCCAAGCACGACTCACGGCCCGTCCTCACAGCTTTATTTCTGCCATTACCTCGTCTCCTACCTTCCAAACTTCATTCTAGAAACATCCCCCAGGCTGTGGCTAAGCCATGTCTCCGCAATATCCTTTCTTTCAGGAGTGCTAGTTCTGCAAGGTTCGCAGGAGAGCTTCTGTAAAGTTTTAATCTACCAGGAAGTTTCACGTTCTGACAAGTCCGTTCATGCCAGTCGGCGATCACCGCACACGGGAGGCGACCACAGAGTGAGACAAACAGTGTTTCGTGTCTGAATTATTCATTTTAATAATTCAGTTATTGGTGAAATATCTATTCTATCAAGGTAAGTATTTTTAATCGGGAATTTTCGATGTAAAATGTTTTTTGATAGATTATATTTTAAAACCCAGCCTTTCGTATGCATTTACATAGGTATACGTTGACATTGTAAATAATTGCAAAACTTGTCATCTGCTGTTTTGGATACCTGAATAATGATTTTAAAAATTCTTTATCACAGCTTCACCGCAAGCATCGCATAAAAAAGAGAAAGAGAGAGAGGCAGAGAGAGAGAGAAAAACTGAAGAAGAGCATCGAGAATTCAATCGGGATTGGAAGGAGTCGTTCGCTTTCATATGCAACTCAGATGGCCTTCCAACTTGTCTCATTTGCCATGAAAACCTCACACACAATAATAAATCAAATTTAGAGAGACACTTCACTACGAAACATACACAGTTTGCTAGTAAATATCCAGCCGGCAAAGAACGAAAAAAAGCTGTCGACGAGCTCCAGAAACAATTACAGCAATCAAGTCCCATGTTAAGTAACGGGACGCAATCTACGAGTAATGTTGATCTGGCAAGCTTCGTGGTATCACTAGAAATTACAAAAAAAGGCAAACCATTCATAGATCGCGAGTATGTCAAAGATTGCTTCATACGTGCATCTGAATAACTGTCTTCAAATGTAACACATTTGCAGGTGGAAGACATTCAGCTGGCTTCTGCCTTATCGCTTGCTAACAATGAGTTCACCCTTTTGCTTTATTTTATTTTTGTGTATGTGTTTGATATCATTGAACACCCTAAGTGTTCGTGATCGTTCATGTTTGGAAGTAAAAATAGGTGTGATTTATCGTTGCCCTTTTAGTGAGGTACATGTCTTCCCAAGGTCCGAAAGAAGAACTTCTAGGATTGGTACCGCTCTTGGGAGAAAGTAGAGGGGAAGACATAGCGAGTGCGGTGCAGAAATGCCTGGACGATAATAAGCTCGGTTCAAATAAAATAGTTTCAATAGCAACTGGTGGAGCCAGAAGAATGACAGGAAAAAATAAAGGGACAACCACGATTCTACAGAGCGAAATAAACCACGTTTCACTGCATAATACACCAAGAAGGGCCTTGTGCGCGAACATTTCGGCCGAAATAGTTGACGTCATGAATTTGGTAATCAAGATTGTTAACAGCGTCTTTTCAAAAGCTCTCTATCATCGTCAGTTTAAAGACTTCTTAAACGAAATGGAGACTCAGTATTCCGACCTCTTCCTTCACAATGAAGGGCGATGGCTTTCCAAGGGTAAGGTGTTGAAACGATTTGCTTTGTGCTTGAATGAAGTAAATACATTCCTCAATAAAAAAAGACATTAATCACCCTGAATTAGAGAACAGCGAATGGCTGCAAAAATTTTACTTTATGGTGGATATGACAGCGAAATTAAATGAGCTGAATCTGTAAGGTGGCAATGGCCTTGCACCTTACATGAGTTCATTTAACGTGACAATTTAGGTTTTGTTGGAGTAATACTCTAAATTACGGTGTAGGAAATCTATGTGGAAACGCATCAGCACGCGAGAATTCCGCGATTTTGTAATTATAAGATTTTGCGAAAAGGCAGTACGCGAGACACAGCTCGGCTACGTCCCCGCCTAGCTGCCGAAGGCCACAGCCTGACGGTATGAATGGTGAACTGGGGGATGTCTGTAATCCGTTTAGAGAGGCCACAGCGGCCGCTAGCCTCTGAGGGACGCGCGGCTGCAGGTGTTCAAGTGTTTACCAAAACAGAGCAGTGGATAGCTGGACGGGCTTTCCTGTGCGTGCGCTCGCCTATGTCCCACTAATTTTACGCCTTCAAGTAACTCAAGTGGGGCAGGCCAGGAGTTCCGAATAACAAACTTTCAATGCAAGAATCTGTGTTCACTATCACGGGGAATCTTGCTGGGAAAATCTCGAGTGGTCTCTTGGGAGGAAACTTCGAGTAAACGTGTTATTGCCCACAGCTGTGGTTCTTCCCAGTCGGTTAGGGTGGAGTTTACTTGTTAAATTTTGTAGAAATAAAAGAATTGTGGAAAAGAGTTCTATTCCCAAGCTGTACATTGGTCGGCACTGGCAAACTGGGTATTTTGAGAGCTTCTAGTGATGTGATTCGCTCGCTAAAATTTGAGGTGAGAAAACAAAGGTGAAGAGCGATCTCGCTGGACTCTTGGTAGAGGTCTTCCGTTCTGGGCTCTGTTACTGAGAGGACATTAGAGGACATTAGCCAAGTCGTGTCTCCTCTTGGTTTTTCGTTCTGAGAGGAAGTTAGCCGCGCCAGCTCATTGCTGACGGAAACATTGTCGCAATTACAGAAGTTTACGAACAGCAGTCTGGTGTTCGAATACTCTAGGATTGTACTTTCCGAGACGACACACGCCGACCGCTAGGCCGCGCCTTCGCCATCTGAGACCGTCGCTATAACAGGTATATTACGGTGAGATTGCTCCCACTTCGGCCTGTGTTAGGAGTAACATTAAATAGTTGGATCAATTCAGTTGCTGTTTCCACAGAGGTTTCACGGTACTTTGGAGTGTAGTAGTTCTTCATATATATATATATTATAAGAGATCGCGTTTTGGACCGATTTTAACACAGTTACTGCCAATGCAAATTAGGATGGTAATTTGTAAATTGTTCATTGTGTTTTATTCATCATTGATCTGAAGGTTATAATATAATTATTTTGATTCAGTAGAGTCTTTACTTTCAGTAGTTGATCCTGAATTCACCCTTTTGCTTTATTTTATTTTTGTGTATGTGTTTGACGTCATTGAACACCCTAAGTGTTCGTGATCGTTCCTGTTTGGAAGTAAAAATAGGTGTGATTTATCTTCAACACTACCACTACAGATTAATTAAGGGTGACAGGGACACATTTAAATATAGCGTTATCCATTTTTGTGTACAGTTCCACTCCCAATTTCTCTGTAAGTTGTTTGTCAGGGGCGAACACACGCAAAAATCGGACAAGCAACAGGTGGGGTGTTACAAATCTAAAACTGCAAGGAAAGGGAAACCTAGCCCATGTTTTGGTAGAAGAATTGGTTTGTTTCGAAGAAAAATTAATTATTTTTGCAGAAGATATTCACAGCAGTAAATTACTTCATTTTCAATTTCTAAAGCAATATCACGATAAAACCAGTGCAACTGTTGACTCGAGTTACTTCAGCAGTCATTAAAAAAATGAAAGATGAATTTGCTGACAGATTTCAGCAATTCAAAGGCAACAAATCCACTCTAGAATTCATAGTAAATCCTCTCAACACAAATAGTAACGAAATCCACATTAGGCCATTCGGAGTTGATAGTGGATCTCTAGATATGCCATTGATCGATTTAAAAAGTAAAGCTTTGTGGAGTGGAAAATTCACAGAGTTGAAAACCAAATTGGAAGAGTTGTAAGTCCGCAAATGTATGTACGTAACGCAACAAAGTGGACAGCTTTAAAACAAATGGCGCGAGTTGAGGCACTTATATTCGACGCGTGGAGTAGTTTTCCGGATTGCTACAGTGAGGCAAAGAAGTTGGCATTTGGAGTGCTGACTATCTTCGGATCGACATATTCGTTCGAGCAAACATTCTCTTGTATTAATACAATTAAAAGTAAAGTAAGGATCCAACTAAGGAATGAAAATTTAGAGTCGTGTTTGAAACTTAAAACAACAAGTTATGATCCACATTTATCCAAACTTTCAAAAACCATGCAAAGCCAACATTGCCATTGAATTTGTTTGCTCGAATGTATGTTATCTTTTTTTTCATTTTTAAGTACATGTTACATTGTTTAGTAAAGTTCAAATTTTATGTTTGAATAACCGTGCAAAGCCATCGCTCCTATTGAATTTGTTTGCTCAGTTGTTTGTTATTGAAGTACAAGTTAGTGTTGTAAGTGAATGTTTAATTGTTTTAATATTTTACTTGAATATAAGTGTTTATGTAATAATACCATATATATATAATCTAATTTGTTGTGAAAAAACACTATTTATACTATATGAATAAATATATTTGTCAAAAAACTTTATTTATGCAACTATGTTTTATTGTTGGAAAGAAAAATTTTTGTGGCTCTTTAAAAATTTTGTAATTTTATAAATTGTAATTCCGACTCTTGGGACTCAAAAGGCTGCCGACCCCTGCCTTAGACATCTGAAGTGATATCTCCAATCAACAAAGGGACATAAGCGATTGAACAACTTGGCTGTTCTTCATACCCACTGAGATGTTCTGGATGAATTGGATATCCGACCAGTCATCAACGACTTCATATTCAGTAATCCAGTCAGACTGTCGACATTTGCACATTTCTAAAGACACTCTAGCCCTAATAATGGCATTTACAGCAATATTAAAAATCCCTATAAAATAGAGAATTAAATACACACATAATGTCAAATTTTCAGTTTCGAAATACTAGTACTAGTTTAGTACAATATTACTATAGTACTATATTAGTTATTCTGAAACACTTAAAAATTTGTAACGTCTAAGACCCAATTAAAACCCGCTATTTACGTCTGTTTTGGCTAAAAGTATTACACATACTGTATTAAGTTTATTAACAGTATTAAAGCACTAACTTTGAGATATTATTCAAAGTAAGTTTAATTTAGCTATTTCACTTATTAGTCAAAGTGCTATTGCTGTGCAACATCAATATTTTATGTTTTATTCTTTTAATGATAGTTTAGGATTTATGTAATAAAATCTTCAGTCTTTTCAGAGCTACATATTCACTGCTCTGCAGTAGTCTATAAGCATGATTGTTACTGTAAATTAAACTAGATTTTTAAGAAAATACCATGCGTGTTTATATTTTGTTTCTTTTTACAAAGCCAAAAAACATGTCATGCTTGTCGAGTTTCCCAGAGTGTCAAGTTATCGAGAGTCCAGTTTCCTGGGTTCTAATGTTGATCATATGACTCTAAAATGCTTAAAAGAACTTTAAAACTTTTTCATCTATAATGTAGAAAATTTCCCGGAGGCAAGCCCCCGGGTATTGTCCCCCCCCCCCCCCCCCCCAACATGTTTTATAAGTTGGCGCCAGTGGGCAGCTAGTAGGATATCCTTTTAGTTGTTGTGAATTTCTATGTATATCTGATTTTTTTGCCTTGTATCTGCCAATAACATCTTAGGCTTTTTAATGCAAGTATGCTAGAAATGGTTTCTCTGTTTCCACTTCAATTATTTCTGGGCTGTTTTAAAGGTAAACTGTAGTCATAGCATTTTTGGAGATAAATTTCTCATTTGCTGCTTGTCCTTAGCAAACTTCTTCCCATTGTTGATGTAAGAAATTCTCTCTGGATGGTGTGAATGAGTTACCATTTATGGTTCTGAGGAACTGTACTTTCTCTCTTCTTCAACAACACATGACTGATGAAGATGCTTTATTGCTCCCATATGATGATCGTAGTCAGACATGCCATTTACCATGGAGTTCACATCTGTTTAATGAAAAACAGATTTAGAAATAAATTATCAATCGCTGCTGGCCTCTGTCCTCATTTCTTAGTTGGGGGTACTACTGTGAGGAAGAAACTAAAGTCAGGCAGCAGTGCACTGAATCACTGCTTTCAGTAGAGTCACCACTGTCCTACATGAAATTACTATTGAGTATGCGGTTACAGTGACTTCTACTAAGTATTATTAGTATTGTAATTGTCTGGTGAAGCCTAAAAAAAGTGATGTTGGCATTTAAACTTTCAGAGCTAAAGTAACTTAATTGAAGTATTCGTCTATGACAGTGACCTGTAACTTTATTGCACTTACTAAGTAGGCTATGTAGCCACCTTACCTTTCCTTATATTATGACTATGGTAATGTGGTACTGCTATCCCTATTGGCGCCTTTGTTCAATTTCTATGGCGATGATGTACACATGAGTTATCTATTGTTATTTGAGAAGCCTATCTTTCTTATGTATGATGCTTATGTTTTGATGAAGAAGTCCAAACGTGTTTCGGTAAGGTGTTCGACAAAGTCAGAGTGAGCATAGTTTTTAAAAAATTTGGAAATTTGGGGTAAGGTCCTATGGGACCAAACTGCTGAAGTCATCGGTCGATAAGTCTACACACTACTTAATCTAACTTAAACTAACTTACGCTATGAACAACACACACACCCATGCCTGAGGGAGGATTCGAACCTCCGACGGGGGTAACCGCACGGACCGTGACAAGGCGCCTGAGACCGCGCGGCTATCCCGCGTGGAGAGCATAGTTTTATTTCTATGAAACGTGCATTACATTTTGTGCACAATTTCCATCAACTAGCATTGTGCCTTACGATGAAATGTGTCTCAAGTGTTCTGTACAACTTGCCTGTCACTATATGCAGTGTGTGCTCGTATCCTAGTCTGACATTCCTCCTTCTGGTAACAGTGTGTATTTTGGGATAGTTGTAAGAAATATAAATTGTGTTTGATGTATGTAGAGTAATTTTCAACAAGATTTGTGTCTCTAGTATTCAAGAAATAAAAAATTTTGTCTTAATTTTAATTATGCTCTGATGAAAGGAAGTAGCTTTGCTTCTACAGTGAGAAAAACCTCTGAGCATCTTGAACTATAAGACATGTGGGTTACTTATCCGTCTGAATTTTTATAGTGGTTTACTTATTCATATTGTCATACAACTTTTCTGTGCTGAAGAATTAATTTTCGTTCACTCTGTGGCTCTAAAATATTTAGTATTCCTTATCATTCCTACCGGATTATTGAGTTTCCACTACTCTCATTTGAAAGAGCTACAGAATGATTTTGTTTAGTTTTAGGAATATAGCTTTTCGAAAATAATTCTGAATTTAAATAAACTACCTTAGAAATTTGCTTTAATGAATTCAGTGTTCGACAGATTAAGCAGTATGGAAAGCAGAATTTCGAGGTAAGTGCATTATGATTAAATTAATAGCACTCTGTGACACGAATTTTAGTCAAGGATACAGGAGAAATAATCTTTTCATGTTTAAGGTTCCTAAAGTTCTGGAGAAACAGGGAAATAAAAGATTTTTTTGTGTTTTTTGATTTATTAAACATTATGTCAGAAGGTGTTCCATTTTGTCGAATGATCTGAGTTTCGTGTGAGGTCAGCAAATTTTGAAGTGGAGAGGAATATTTACGAAAATAACGAGGGAAACAAAGTCTTATACTCTGTAGGAGATCCAGCTGCTTTATTTTAAACCGAAAACGTCTGCTTGTTGTTGCATATTACCGATTTTTACTGCAAGAAAACGTAGTTCCTGAGGTAAAAGACAGAATTTGAAGTTACAGTTTGTCGTCAAGCCTAGAAATGGATATTTAAGGTAAATCGTCAAAACAATTTTTCATGCTATAACAACATAGGGCCGTTTTGTTCAGTTACTTTGCGCAGTGATATACATTTCCAGACTTTCATTACAAGGCCATGTAGAAGAGGAAAGCACGGGAATATTTATACAGCTTCAGCACTAAAACTCGTAAAGTTCGTATAGCTGCAGGGTGCGTCACAGCAGCGTTCCTATACAGACCCGGCCATCAGTATGTGACATCACAAGCGTGTGCGCAGGCCTGTAGTCCAGGTGGTGTTCGTTGTATCGAAGCAAACGGTGTACAGAAGGCTTCGACAGAGTGGCCTTTATTGTTGGAGACCTGTTGTCTGTTTACTCTGGCGTGTCTTCACAGAAGGGAACGTCTAGAGTGGAGTCCACAACATGCCACCTAGACGGTCGAACGGTGGGCCAGTGTTCTTTTCACAGATGAGCCCCGACTTGGTCTGGACAGTGATTCTCGACGGATTCGCAACTGGAGGGCGCATGGAACTCGATTTCCGGACCCAAACATTGTGGAAAGAGACCAATATCGGCGAGGATCCCTAATGGTGTGGGGAGGGATTATGTTGACCACTCGAACGCCTCTTCATGAAATTGTACAGGTGAATCAGAAAGATTTAACTGCTGTCAGGTATCGTGAGGAAATCTTGGGATTTCATGCGCGGTTGTTGCGAGTTTCAGATGGTTCAAATAGCTGTGAGCACTATGGGACTTAACATCTGAGGTCATCAGTCCCCTGGAACTTAGAAATACTTAAACCAAACTAACCTAAGGACATCACACACACCCATGCTCGAGCCCGAATTCGAACCTGCGACCGTAGTGGTGGCGCAGTTCCGGACTGGAGCGCCTAGAACCGCTTGGCCACACCGGCCGGCTGTTGCGAGATGCTGTGGGCCCAGACCTGATGGACTATAATGTTCGATCTCATAGAACATGGGTGTTGATGTTGTTTGGAAATAGATATTGCATGCTTAACGTGGCTTGCTCGCTCCCCCAATTTTAATCCATAGAGCATGTCTGGATGCACTAGGGAGACGGGTTGCACCACGTCAGCATCCACCAACCACTCTCCGAGATTTGTGAGCAGTTCTGCAGGCAGAATGGGCATTATTGCCTCAGCATGAGATTGATATCATTCACAGCATGCCCCGTCGTTTGACTATTGGCGCCACAGACGGTCACAACCCATACTGCCCACATTAACCAGTTGTCAGAATGATTGTGCAAATCCATTAAGATAGAAAAGAAAACGAAGGACATTTTTGTCTACTGTTATGCATGTTGCAGTTGTTTACATTCTGTATTCTTTACTTTGTTTCTGCTTTACTATCATCTGTTTATATCGTTTTAGGGCAAAATACAACCAGCCTTGCAAAATTTCCGTTTATTGGTTCAATTTTGGGCACCAGTGTGTTTGTGTTTGTGTGTGTGTGTGTGTGTGTGTGTGTGTGTGTGTGTGCCCGGCAGCATTCGGCTGTCGCTGCGGATGGCAGCAGAAGCTTTGATAGCAGCTGCTTTAGTTGACGTTCTTGATGCGACCGCCGAAAGAACTACACTATATGATTAAAAGTATCCGCATACCCACAAAAACATATGTTTCTCATATGAGTGCATTGTGCTGACATCTACTGCCAGGTACTCCATATCAGCGACCTCAGTAGTCATTAGACATCGTGAGAGAGCAGAATGTGGCGCTCCGCAGAACTCAAGGGCTTCGAAAGTGGTCATGTGATTGGATGTCACTTGTGTCATTCGTCTGTACGTGAGATTTCCATTCTCCTAAATATCCCTAGGTCCAATGTGATAGTGAAGTGGAAACGTGAAGGGACACGTACGCCACAAACGCTAATAGGTCAACCTCAACTGTTGAATGACAGAGACCATCGACACTTGAAGGGGGTCGTATTGTGTAACAGGCAGACACATATCCAGACCATCACACAGTAATTCCAAACTGCATCAGGATCCACTGCGAGTACTATGACAGTTAGGTGGGAGGTGAGAAAACTTGGATTCCATCGTCGAGCGGCTGCTCATAAGCGACACATCACGCCGGCAAATGATAATCGACGCCTCGCTTTGTGTAAGGAGCGTAAACATTGGACGACTGAAAAGTGGAAAAACGTTGTGTGGGGTGACGAATTACGGTACGCAATGTGGCGATCCGATGGCAGGGTGTGGGTATGACGAATGCCAGGTGAACGTCATCTGCTAGTGTATGCAGTGCCAGCAGTAAAATTCGGAGGCGGTGGTGTTATGGTGTGGTCGTGTTTTTCATATTGGGGTTTGCCCCCCTTGTTGTTTTGCGGAGCACTATTACAGCACAGGCCTACATTGATGTTTTAAGCACCTTCTTGCTTCCCACAGTTGATGAGCAATTCGGGGATGGCGATTGCATCTTTCAACACAATCGAACACCTGTTCGTAATGCACCGCCTGTGGTGGAGTGGTTACACGACAATAACAGCCCTTTAATGGACTGGCCTGCACAGAGTCCTGACCTGAATCCTACAGAACACTTTGGGATGTTTTGGAACGTCGACTTTGTGCTAGGCCTCAACGACCGACATCGATACCTGTCCTCAGTGCAGCACTGCGTGAAGAATGTCCTGCCATTCCCCAAGAAACGTTCCAGCGCCTGATTGAACGTATGCCTGCGAGGGTGGTAGCTGTCATCAAGGCTAAGGGTGGGTCATCACCATATTGAATTCCAGCAGTACCGATGAAGTGCGGCACGAACTTGTAAATCATTTTCAGCAAGTCCAGATACTTCTGATCTCCTGGTGTATCATCTCAACTGATTCATGTTGGACAAGTTATGCGATGTAGTGGCAGAAAAATTACAGACTATAAGTACAGAATGCATTTCGTTTATCACTTATTCCTTTCATTGTCTTAATACAAGAAGTGGTAATAAAGCTGAAGTAGCATAGCTGAGAAACTCATGAAACCTATGTTTTATTATGTGAGAAAAAGTTTTCAAAACTGTCTCATTTAGACAGCTTTATTTGAAGGTTTGTTAAAGTTTCGTTCTGTCTGAGAAATGCCTTGCATAGAGAGCTCGATGTCTACTGTATGTTGCTCGTTGACATTCAGGGATTCTTGTAGGCCAATGACAGTGCTGTGGAGAATATGTATGTTTCACAATATCGTCAGCAAACTGTGATGAAGTTCCTATTGTCTTCCAAAATCCGTTCCACTTAGCACTCATTGTTACACAAGCAGATTCTGTTAATCGTCGTGGTCTGGAAAAGCGTTTGTTGAAATATTCATTCCATGGAGCTAAAACATATTGACTTAAGTACTTGCTCAAACGCCTCAGCAATGGGTATGCCTAATTTCCAGTGAATACAAAAGGCAATCTAACTGGTCTATTTAGTAGTGAAGAGTCTGACGGTATATTAAGCTCCCATTCTTGCATCAAGCGAAATACACTAGAAGAATAAAATCTCCCACTTTGCTGTTCCTTCCCATATCCCACAACATCGATTGTAATGAAAATCTTTTTAACTACGTTATCATGCAGCAACATTTTCTGGACGTGTTAGACGATTGTGTTTTCTGTCAACATCACTGACTACAGTTGGAAAGTTCTGTATGTTATTTCTGTGTGGCTGTAGGCAGTCACAAAATACTTTGGCAGCTGACTCCACAATATTTACGACATATGTGAATCCTACTGTGAAAGTGAGAGCCATCTCTCGAAAATTTTATCTGGTTTCTAGGAAACGGTGACAATCCTCGTTTCATCAGCTATCGACGGGCATTAAATTTCGTCAGAAGCATCTGTAGTAGCTTGAATATCGGTTGGATATGGAAATTTCACATGCTTTGCGTACTATCATTTGCGAAAATATTGTTTTTATATCTCAATCCGTTTATGAGATATGAGGAATGTTACAAATATTTCATTCTGGCTTTTTCGTTGTAGAGCGAGTTCAGGACGAAGCGCTTTACAAATGATCAATTTTCTCAAGATTGCTGATAGATAGCGATATACTTCTAAGTTTAAAGAATAGTTTAGCTTGTTAGCTACATTTCATACGCAGAAACATATGACCTGACATGCACCAGACTCAAATTCATAGCGACCCCGTTTTTTCAGTGCAAACTTTTCGAAATTCTTGCAATAACTATGACCAGTGGCGGCTGCTGTGCAAAGGCACAAGAGCATGTGAACACCCTTACTTTCGACTCATCGCTGATTTATTGGCTATTTTTCTTTGAATGCTATTAAAGTAATATAGGTGCTGCAATCTGAAAGATACGGCACTTAAATCTACCGCGTTACTGCTCCTCCTAGACTCCATGAAAATTGGCATCAGTGTCGGAAGCAAACCTTCAGTTGCGCATGTTTCAAGGATCTTTCGTAAATGCGCAACTCACGTGACGTAATCGCCTTACGGGGAAAGTGCATACGGATTTCATAAGCAAAGTGCATAGTTCACGATGTGCACAGCTATTCTTAAGCTAGCCCTCCGCCACACACTGTAGGGTGGCTTGCGAGGTATAATTGTAGATGTAGAAGCCTAGTTTACACGACGACACTAGGTTGCAGGCAACTGCACTGCCGGCCACTGCGCATGAGCGCCACGCGTTTGCGCAACTCGTTAGTGAAACTAAACAGTTTTGGCGTGTTCCAACTTTGGCGACACTACTTGCATGATTTTTGAGGTTATGTGTGTTCATAGAGTGTAGACAAACTGAAGTATGAAGTGGGGAACTGAGAATCATGTTCGCTTTTTGGATATATTTGCTTTGCATAGGTGTTTGTGGGATTTCAGTGATGCTGATTACAAAAATAAGCAACATATTGCTGTCGCTGAGACCGTCATCCACATTGTCAGTGAATGTAGGATTCGAGCCTATCACGGCGTCAAAGAGGACTAACTGCTAGCAACTCCAGATTTAGTGCGCTGGATTGAAGGACTGGATATTCAGTTCTAAAGACAAACTTAATTTTCTTGTGTGTCAATATGTACATACGAATATGTAATTGAATTTCATGATATGTCTGTATTAGCCATACGCTAAATAAAATAATAAGGAATATTGTTGACAGGAGGGAAGGCTATACAAATTCATGAAGCTGCAATTTTTATTCAATATTCATCTATTTCAAAAGTCACTGCAGTGCTCCCCATTCGCATATGTTAGAATTTTCAAATATTGCCACTGTAGGGCCTACAGATCTATCTTCAAGAGAGTAGTTTGCAAACCATTATCTTCTTAATGCGATATGCTTCGAATAATTATTGTCACTGATGTTGATAATTATTACTGTTAATGTTAATAATTATTGGTGTTAATGAAATAACATCATCAGCAATAAAACTGTATCTTATAGCATGCCGAGTGTTCTCTATTATAATGCACGCAATATGGTATGTAATTTCAGTTCTGGTGACAGTGCTTCACGCATTGCAGCACCTTTATTCCTTATCGCATAATTAACTCTATTTAGAAGAAATGTGAACAGTTCTGGTGACATTGTAAGATAATTAAAAGAACTTCTTGGATCTTCTGTTATAAATTATTTCAGCAAGGATGCTGAGCAATCGAGCTGATGTCTTTTCTACATCCAGTCCCGAATCAAAACACGTTTCTTATTTTTTTCTTATGCAACAGTTCCACGCAACAAGCTTTAACTCCGTCACAACTCGTGGGACATGCAGCTGCCAAAACTTTCATTTCAGACATGACTCAGGGACCGACAAAATGACGAAACTGAAGTGTATACTGGTGTCGCCGTGTCTACAGTCATACACTCCTGGAAATTGAAATAAGAACACCGTGAATTCATTGTCCCAGGAAGGGGAAACTTTATTGACACATTCCTGGGGTCAGATACATCACATGATCACACTCACAGAACCACAGGCACATAGACACAGGCAACAGAGCATGCACAATGTCGACACTAGTACAGTGTATATCCACCTTTCGCAGCAATGCAGGCTGCTATTCTCCCATGGAGACGATCGTAGAGATGCTGGATGTAGTCCTGTGGAACGGCTTGCCATGCCATTTCCACCTGGCGCCTCAGTTGGACCAGCATTCGTGCTGGACGTGCAGACCGCGTGAGACGACGCTTCATCCAGTCCCAAACATGCTCAATGGGGGTCAGATCCGGAGATCTTGCTGGCCAGGGTAGTTGACTTACACCTTCTAGAGCACGTTGGGTGGCACGGGATACATGCGGACGTGCATTGTCCTGTTGGAACAGCAAGTTCTCTTGCCGGTCTAGGAATGGTAGAACGATGGGTTCGATGACGGTTTGGATGTACCGTGCACTATTCAGTGTCCCCTCGACGATCACCAGTGGTGTACGGCCAGTGTAGGAGATCGCTCCCCACACCATGATGCCGGGTGTTGGCCCTGTGTGCCTCGGTCGTATGCAGTCCTGATTGTGGCGCTCACCTGCACCGCGCCAAACACGCATACGACCATCATTGGCACCAAGGCAGAAGCGACTCTCATCGCTGAAGACGACACGTCTCCATTCGTCCCTCCATTCACGCCTGTCGCGACACCACTGGAGGCGGGCTGCACGATGTTGGGGCGTGAGCGGAAGATGGCCTAACGGTGTGCGGGACCGTAGCCCAGCTTCATGGAGACGGTTGCGAATGGTCCTCGCCGATACCCCAGGAGCAACAGTGTCCCTAATTTGCTGGGAAGTGGCGGTGCGGTCCCCTACGGCACTGCGTAGGATCCTACGGTCTTGGCGTGCATCCGTGCGTCGCTGCGGTCCGGTCCCAGGTCGACGGGCACGTGCACCTTCCGCCGACCACTGGCGACAACATCGATGTACTGTGGAGACCTCACGCCCCACGTGTTGAGCAATTCGGCGGTACGTCCACCCGGCCTCCCGCATGCCCACTATACGCCCTCGCTCAAAGTCCGTCAACTGCACATACGGTTCACGTCCACGCTGTCGCGGCATGCTACCAGTGTTAAAGACTGCGATGGAGCTCCGTATGCCACGGCAAACTGGCTGACACTGACGGCGGCGGTGCACAAATGCTGCGCAGCTAGCGCCATTCGACGGCCAACACCGCGGTTCCTGGTGTGTCCGCTGTGCCGTGCGTGTGATCATTGCTTGTACAGCCCTCTCGCAGTGTCCGGAGCAAGTATGGTGGGTCTGACACACCGGTGTCAATGTGTTCTTTTTTCCATTTCCAGGAGTGTATATGAAACCACCTGCGTGCAACTCATTCCACGCAATGAGTGGTGCAACCCAATGTCGTTGTGTAAACTAAGCTTTAGCCACTCAACCAGATGTTTACGTCACTGCCACGAGCTGGTAGCACACTGCGGCAGACTTTCATCCCCGTTCTCTTGGCGTAAGTCCTGCTAGGTGACAGCACACTCCTCAGATATGCTAATTCACGCACCATATATTGTAAAATTAGATCAGACGTCAGTACATGTTAAGTTTGTACTGACTGTAAACCTATTTTGTGGGTTTCTAAATGAGTTACAGTATATGAAGTTATGAATTTTATTGTACAGTAATCCATCTGGGGCACTGAGAATCATAAGGGCCTAAAGCATATTACTGTCGATTCTGAGGTTGTAGCATTTATTTATGGTTCTGAAATCTCTTGATCTTATCTGTACTGTAGGCCCACATTGTGTATATGAGTATTCAAGTAAAGCTGTATCACTAGTTTCTCTGTTATTCACTTAAATGTGGGATCGACGGCCATGTGCTTTAGGCCCTTATGGATCTCAGTGCCTCATTCGTGTTCTAGTCAAGTGACCATGTTGGTAGACGTTTCTACTTGATTTTAAACATTTCCACAAATGACACTTATGTTTGGAGTTGGTTATTTACTGTGCAGGAATCAGCATTCATGTGCAGTGTAAACATGAACTATGTTGAATTTATTTTAAATGCTAACAGAAAAGCAAATCTGTGAGGGTGGATCGTGAGTTATGCTTGGGTAGCTCGGTCGGTAGAGCACTTATCCCCCACGAAAGACAAATGTCCTGAGTTCGAGTCTTGGTCCAGCACACAGCTTTAATCTACCCGTTTCATATCAGCGCACACTCGACTGCAGAGTGAAAATCTCATTCTGGTAACAGAAAAGCAAATTACCAGGAAAAGTTAGCCGCAAAAGAACTAGGATCTCCAAGAACCCATCGTTTGATTGAGAAATCAAATGAGCGTAACTACAAGAGAATATTGAACAAGGAAGTGTACAGTTAGCACAAGTTGTTGTGTGAAATCAGCATAAGAATATCTGATTTTTAGCCCTGAAGTAAATTCGTGAAATGATACGTCTGTTAGGGATCTTCTGCATTTGTCGGAAAAAAAATGGAAAAGCACGGAAACTCCCACTTACAGAAAAATGCGAAACAGAGAGTTGCCAAAGCTTACAAATTATTTCGTTATTGTCATAAACTGCACTTAATTATGTACAAAACAACAAAATTCCACAAAACAATTCTTTCTCTTGTCAGATAAGTTATGCATCTTATTATTATTATTATTATTGGCAGTGGCTGTATTTGTGTAACTTGTTGATACACGTAACTGTTATACAGTTGAGGTTATTAACTCTTACAGTGCTGGTCTTGTACGAAGGTTGACTAAAAAGTAATGCCTCCACCTTCGTAACTCTTCAACAGTTGGCAGCATTGGTATGCAGCTGGTACTGGCTTGTTTCGTAGCCTCTTTTCTACAGCTCAAGTTGGCTGGAAGCCTTAGCACTGAACAGTTGTGTTGATACAGTGTAAAGTACGGAACCCTGCGCAGACAGTCAGTCAATGCGATTTAAGCAATGTGCGGTCATTGAATTCTTGACAGTAGATGTCACCCCAAAGGGGAATTATCAGAGAATGAAAGCAGTTTATGGTGACTGTGTTGATGCGTGTACTGTGAGTCATTGGGAGAGTATGTTTAAAGATGTTGGGGCGGGAACATCTGACCTGCGTGAAAAAAAAAAAAAAAAAAAGAGTTGACGTCATGTGGCAGCAACCACCGAATTTCACAAGCAAAATGTTGACAGATTGATTTAGGACTATCGTCATATCACAAGTACAATCGGCATTTCACAAGAACGTGTGGGTCACATTATTGCGTGGGCCGGAGTGACCGAGAGGTTCTAGGCGTTTCAGTCTGGAACCGAGCGACCGCTACGGTCGCAGGTTCGAATCCTGCCTCGGGCATGGATGTGTGTGATGTCCTTAGGTTCGTTAGGTTTAAGTAGTTCTAAGTTCTAGGGGATTGATGACCTCCGATGTTAAGTCCCCTAGTGCTCAGAGCCATTTGAACCATTTGAACCACATTATTGCTTTGATTGGCTATCGGAAGATCAGTACACGATGGGTACCCTGGATGCTGATTCCTGAAATGAAAGTGCACAGACTTGAAATTTGCTAGGAACTCCTCTCGTGTTATGAGAATGAAGGTGACACCTTTCTCCATTCAGTTGTGACACGGGACGAAACGTGGGTACACCATTACGACCTGGAGACGAAACATCAGTCTATGGAATATCGACACAAAGATGGCAACAACAAAAAATGTTCAAATGGCTCTGAGCACTATGGGACTTAACTTTTGAGGTCATCAGTCCCCTAGACTTATAACTACTTAAACCTAACCAACCTAAGGACATCACACTCATCAATGCCCACAGCAGGATTCGAACCTGGGATCGTAGCGGTCGCGCGGTTCCAGACTGTAGCGCCTAGAACCGCTCGGACACTCCGGCCAGCCGACACAAAGACTCGCCACTGAAAAATAAATTCAAGATGCAACCCTCAGCTGGAAAAATCATGGTCACAGTGTTCTGGGATTCAGGTGATGTTATCCATGCTGATTTCCTTGGTCGTGGAACAACAATAAATACAGAGCTTTACATCTCAATGCTGCAAACACTGAAACGATGATTAACAAGGATCCGAAAAGAAAAGAGAAATGTTTTCCTGCTGAATGACAATGCCAAACCATACACTTCACATACCACCACAGCAGAACTTCAGAGACTGAATTTCACCACCGTACGGCATCCTCCATACAGTCCAGATTTAGCACTGTCTGACTTCCATCTGTTCCTGATAATGAAAGACGATCTTCAGGGACATCATCATGCTTCTGATGAAGACGTTGAGAGAACTGTGAGACTGTGGTTGTGGAAACAGAGTGTCGACTACTTCCGTGACGGCTTCAAAATGGCTCTGAGCACTATGGGACTCAACATCTTAGGTCATAAGTCCCCTAGAACTTAGAACTACTTAAACCTAACTAACCTAAGGACATCACACACACCTATGCCCGAGGCAGGATTCGAACCTGCGACCGTAGCAGTCCCACGGTTCCGGACTGTAGCGCCAGAACCGCTAGACCACCGCGGCCGGCGTGACGGCTTCAGAAAACTGGTTCATCGTTGGCAGAAATGTATCCGATTGGCTGGTGATCATGCGGAAATGTGAATATTGGTAATTAAAGATAACATTCTAAGCATTATTCCTGCATTTCATTTATTAAAATATTCCCATCTAAAACCAATTAAGGAAGTTGGAGGCATTACTTTTCATTCAACCCTCGTACATAGCTGCCATTACCTGTGGACTAGCTAAAATGCGTGTTCTTTTGGAAGTTATAATTTTTGTGTGTACAAAGGTGGATGAAATTTCAAAATATTTTTATGGTTATTAGACTTGCTACATAAAGAGACACACATATTTTGGCATTGATAGTGTTAAATCTGAATCCAGAGATGAAATTTCAATGTAACATTGGGTGTAAATATTGAAAAGGAGCTCTTTGTTCAAATACATACCCCAGTAAACAAACAAATGATCATTCTTTGTTAACTTCTTTTACAGCCAATTTAAAACTAAAGAAATAAATAAACGCAAGAACAAGCTAAAATTTAGCGTTCATAATGGAGTACAGTCTGATACAAATTGAATTATGGAGAGATACACAGTCCAAAATTATGATGACTGGAATCATACACACGGACTGATTTCCTCATTTATCTGCAGGAAAATCCTTCTTAACCATACAACCTGCGAAAATAATATGACAAAAATGTAATATGAATCGTCATAAAATCGTTCACATCATCTGCAGACTCATCAAGGACTTGGAAAATAATTTGCTCCAGACGTTCCTCCTGTTCCGTGCACATTGTGAACACAAAATCAACACAAAATACATGAAATGCACGAAACCGGAGCCTACGAGAAATACGGCACCACACTGAACTTGTGATGTCACACTAGTCGGCTTGTCCACCATACTTTGCGAATGCTCCACTCCGTGCAGGGCCTGTGGGAAATCAATGTCTAATTGGAAAGGAACACACTAAAGGTCTCAACTTAGTCGCATGCATTTAAATGCGCAGTCAAGAATTATTAAACTCATCTGAAGTTGTTACTCGCTCCCCGCCCGAGATGGCTGCTGGTACTAGTTGAGCTTGGAGTGTTACAAACTGTGACGTAATCACCACGGCCCGTCTTTCATGTGGGCTTCACACAAAACAGAGAGAACTCCAATGTCAGCTAACACGTACGAAACACGAGAATGTAACAAAGAATTCAAAAACGACTAATTTTTCCAGTGTTACCGCTATTACCATCTATCAAAAATTACCAAGACTGCAGACCAGAGAGACTTTTTAGGGAGCCGCAGATATACGATTGACAGTGTGGTATCGATAGTTCCGATACCACAGTGTAGATGCACGCTCGTAGGTTGGCACTACGAGAGCGGACGAATTATGCCGACAACAGCGCCCTCTAGCCGACGCTGTGGAGCTCAACGACCGCCGCTCACTTTTCAGCTCATTTTATCAAGAGCAGACGGCCTGGAAACATCACTTTAACTTAGATTGCTATTGAGACTGTGTATTTGCGTAGACCTGGACTTTGGCTGCACACTTACGTGCTCATCAAGCAAAAGTAATGTAATACGTTTGTACATGTTTACACACCAGTAAAGGTGCTTTAACTTTACTTGCACTACCGAAGTGCTTTACCTCACCTGCTCCTACTCACTTCATTCATTCGACCTATTTTACAGATCTCAGGAGCAGGCCCACGCTCCGCCTTCCAGGCGGGATACAAAGACAGCGCCGAGAATCATTGTAATTGATGCGACGTAATTTTACATCCGCCGCACATTCCCACTTCCCGAAAGCGCCGTGATATTACGTCAGCTGCGCGGTAGGTGTTAATCTCATTCTCTCAAATTCATCTGAATCTAAAAACTTGTGAAGACCCAGAATGTCGACTCATGAGCCGCCACTGACTATCGCCATTGACGAAATGAGAAGCAGTTCATCATGAAACTGACGAGTAAAAGCTATGAGTTGCGTGAGACTCATAATTTTTTTTTCAGAGTATTTTCTTCAAAATCGTTTGACAAAGATTGTCGATAGGCTGACTTGTATGTTTGCCGTCCATGCAGTGAAGCCTGCCAGCTGTCATGCCGTACCTGGGCACGAAGCAGCTGTGGCTACGGTACTGAACTGTGAAGTGGCAGATCCGTGTTCGAATCTCCCTACTGCGCCATTCTTTTTTTTTTTTTTCTCACAAAATTATGATCTGTCCATTGACGTGTTTGTTTCCAGTATTCAAATTTGTCTGTGTCGTGGCGTAACGCCCGTTTGCAACAGCGAGGTGTTGCGAAGGGGCCTCCAGACGTACCTACCTATTTGTTGTACACAAGTACCACATGTTATGATTCTTGCAATCCGTTTTGGAAGTTTTGACTATTGGTTTGTTGCAACATAGTTCACAGCCGTTTGTTGTTTTCATCTCTGTGAGAGGACTACGCATCATCTCGAATGCGCTCACTATTCATCTCATTTTCTTGAGTCGGTAGTATATACTTATCACATCACTCATATTCTATAACAAGTGTATAGTATGACAACTGCCAAGACTACAGAAGGAGAACAGACAAGTCAATGACCGGACAGATAGTTCATAATTTTGTCGAAAACGAAAGAAATACTAGACATCTTGCGCTTGGACAGTTCACTGTATCTATTTTGCTTGTTTTTCACTGTTCAGTACACCTTCCTCCTGTTTTCATGCTTGATATGTGTTCACTTTTTGACGGGCTATCCTCTGGGCCATCTTACAAATAAAACTGAGGGAGGTGTGGCGGGGAGTGATTGGAGAGGGAGGGTGGTGGTGGCGAGGGGGTGATGGGGAGTTTCCCTAGTCAGCCACGTCTTCAGTCTTCAGTCTACGCTCTTTGGTGCAAGTTTTGGGAATTGTGTTTTTGTAGAATTTAAGCAGTCTCCTTACTGTTGGATAAATCATAGTTTCGGCAAGTATATCGCGGACCTTTCTTTTTCCAAATGCACCCTATTTATAAAAACATCATTCCATAATCTGGCTTCTGCTTCAGAGTTGTCACTTTGAAAACTTTTTTATGTCTCTCATGAAATCTTCTTTCTTCTCTTTTTTCATTAAATGTGGGTACAGAATTCCACCTGAATTCATGAACGGATTGTAAATTGCCACGTTCAAATCTATGGATGATGAACACTGGACACTCACACTGCAGCTGTCGATCTGTCTTCCAGCTAGTCTTGGAATTTTTATATCTGTGTCAGCTTCCTTACAGTCTTCTTTTAGTGCCTTGAAATTGTTAGTGAATTAGTCGTTGCTTTTTCTCTGGTTTCTATAATTAGCTAGTAGGTCAGTGTTGACGTATCTGTAGACTGAATAAAGATCCATATCAATATACCAGAGTTTGTTCAGTATTGGTTGTAGATATGAAGATCTTGATATAATGTGTAAGCAAATAATAAACGTAGCTGATATTGCGCATGGTATCTAATTGGCTGGCACTTGATATGGTGTCTTTGTTTTCTGTTATTTGCAGGATGTTTGAGAGCATCCTTTACTTCCAAGAAGTTTTCTTTGAATACACTCATTTATGTATATTTGGGTGACCTTCTGCGAGCGGCCTTGCCACAGTGGTAACAACGGTTCCCGCCAGATCACCGAATTTAAGCGCTATCGGCCTGGGTTCGCATTTGGGTGGGTGACCATTCTGTCTGCCGACAGCTGTTGTCAAGCGGAGTGCGCTCAACTCTTGTGAGACAAACTGAGGAGCTATTTGACTGAGAAGTAGCGGCTCTGGTCACGAAAACTGACAACGGCCGGGAGAGCGGTGTGCTGACCACACGCCCCTCCGTATTCGCATCAAGTGACGCCCCTGGGCTGAGAGGATGACACGGCAGCCGGTCGGTACCGTTTGGCCTTCCAAGGCCTGTTCGAAGTTTTTGAGTGACCACCTAGTTTCACAGAACACTGGAATGTTATATATTGCTTTCCTATTAGCGTTCCGACAGTGTTACGAATTTCCAAGACGTTGTTAAAGTAATTGACAACTAAGTTTATTCTGTTCAATGCATAGTAGAAAGAAACAACTGAAGGATACGTTTCTCTAATCCTAGCCTGCACTCCAGCTTCATGGCCTGTCACTGTCGAACAGCCATCAAAACCCAAGCAATCAAATTATTCGTATGAAGGCCCAAAATTTCAACAAATTTAAAAATAGATGAAGCAGTTCCATCAGCATCCAATGTACTTAACTCAGCAAAACGCTAAGAATTCTTGTTTTACTGTAAAGTTAGGTTTGTAGTCTGTAAATTGTACACCCACTGATAGCTGTTATTTCCTGTTTATGCCAGCCGTTACATCGACCAATGGTGAAAACGCTGGTGATCTGATAGCCTCACCAACAATCTCGTGCTGTAATGCAGATCCACATTTACTTACTAAAGTATTTTGAACTCTGTGATGGATATTATGCTTTTTCTACTGTGGTTTTGTAAATGATCCTCCAACAGTTTGTCACCCTCACTTACTCTGAACAGAAGTAAATCTTGAAAGTTTCCTTCTCTCGAATTCTTTTCTCTAAAGGATACGTTAAGGGTGCCACGAAATATTAGTAGCAGGAATCGATTTCAGTTTTTTTCCTATTGGTAGTTGCAAGCTCTGTGATCCCACTGCCTAACTGTTCGATCAAACTTTTCTTATTTCAGGACCCCAAAAACTCTTGGCCTTACTTGTAGATTCGAGGCGCCAGTTGCGCTTTTCGTGGCTCGAGCATCTTTGTGAAAGCGTTTTTAGCCTTGGTAAGCCATTATCAAAAAATACCAAATATTCCTCTTTTTAAAACCCGTTTAAAAAGAGTACAAAACTTACAAAGTGGTCCCTGCAACTTGGAAAAGCGAACTGGCCGTGAGTGCTATTCTAGACAAGTTTTTTTGAAAAGGCCTTTATAATTTATCAATGACCTTTTTGAAATCTTGAGACAAATTTAGAGCAAGTGGGTTTGTTAATAACTAATGCTTGACTTCGTCTGACATTGAATGGTTTATGCAGGCTCCTAAATTAAAGCTGTGTTTAACTGCTAATACATTTAGTTCCTCCGTGTTGTCGACAGTAGAAACAGTTATTTAGATATATGGGTTGACGTCACTCCACAAAGTAGCGTCAGGAGTAATGATACCAGCAGATTTAGTACTAACTGCGGAAGAACATTGTGGCAATGGCACGTCTGATAACTGACAACGGTAGAGATTCTGTTCGACGGATAACGTCAAGCCGGCCGGGGTGACCGAGCGGTTCTAGGCACTAGTCAGGAACCACGCGCCCGCTACGGTCGCAGGTTCGAATCCTGCCTCGGGCCTGGATGTGTGTGATGTCCTTAGGTGAGCTAGGTTTAAGTAGGTCTAAGTTCTAGGGGACTGATGACCTCAGAAGTTAAGTCCCATAGTGCTCAGAGCCATTTGATAACGTAAAGTTAGAAGTTTGTGTTGAAAATAAACTAGAAGTTGTTATGGAATGCACGTTAGAAAGTCCTTGACCTGGAACTTTTAACGAGTCATGGACGGCCATCTTCTGTGTCGCAGAACCACATTTTTTCCAAAGAAATTGCTGATATCCTTCTCTGAAATAAATAAAAGTGACATAACTTCCGAGTATTAAAGAGTATCTCGTTAAGAGAATAGGATGGCAATGAGTACTAATAATTTTCAAGTACTGAAGCCAAGAATTACACTTTAACATTTTATTATCTCTTGTACACGCATTGTAATTGGAGTAAATTTTACGTCATAGCATGAGACGCGAGAACGGGTGGACATGACAACAAAGACAATCCTTTCCTAAAAACACACTCGTTCATAGTATTTGGTGTCGATATTGGCGGTCGCTGTCGCCGTTGCCGGTCGATGCAGCAACAGCCGCCCCCCCTACCCCCTCCGTCCTCCATTGAGGTCAACGTCAGATCCTATTCCGGTGTGCACTCTTGTAGAAATGCTGGATGGCGTGTGAAGAGGTCTTCTGAAGCGGGAGCGGGGACCGGGGACTGGGGGGGGGGGGGGCGGGGGTCGTTGGTGGTGATGCCTGAGTCTCCCTGGAAGGTGTCGAACTCTGCTGGTGAGGAGGCGGTAACAGCGTGAAGCTCCTCGGCGGTGGTGTTGGAACCGGACGCATGTTCTGCGGGGTCGTCGTCATCTAGCACACAGACGTGTTTGAGGTAGCTGACCGATACTGTCAATGAATGTTTCACTAGGATCGAAAATGTCTATCCCCATTTAGGAAGACTTTGTAGGGACCGAAACAAGGATGTTGTAACGTTGTGCGATCTGTCCCAGTACGCAGTCCTGTCATGTAACACTTGGTGCACAAAAGTTGACCTTAAACTATGTGCATGCGGAAGGGCCAGGAAGGGGTGCACATGGTCGCCAAGAGACATTTAACTTTGTGCACAAAGGATGGTAAATCTGATGTGGACATGGTGGTGAGGTAAGGTAAAAGGAAGTGTGGGGTATTCACTGCATAAAACCTCAGTGAGGGAGGACATTCAGATCACCCTTGCACGCTATGCAGACACCAGTAACACCCATGACAACGCATCAGTCCAGTGTGCATTGTGGCACATCAAAGTGGCCTTGACGATGCAGTGCCCTCTTTCCACTAATCTATTATTTTGCTAGTGATATCGAAATATTGCACGCCACATAATTTTCTTAGCTCTACAAAGAGGTTTGATTCGAATTATTGTCCTTGGTCATAATGGACAACAGGCATCCAAAGCGAGATATCTGCAAGTCTACAAATGCCTGTGCCACAGATTCTGCCGTTATATCCTGTAGTGGAGGGGCCTTTACCCAATGAGTTGTACAGCCAGTAGCCGATAGGATGTATTTATAATCATTGGATTCTGACAAAGGTCCGACTAAATCCAGGCGAACTTGCTGGAAACGCCCTTCTGGTACTTTAAAGGTGCCATGCAGTGGGAATGTGTAGTGTCTGGTTTTGCTGCGCTGATATTGGATGCAGGCACGAGATCATTTCCTGGAGTCTTCCTTAATTCCCAGCCAGACGAAGCGATCTATAGTCACTCCTGTGGTATGGCGAACTGCTGAGTGGGACAGATGGTATAACTTGTAAAAGATCGTTTATGTGAACATCAAGACCAAGAGCCATGGTCTGCACTGTGATATGTCACACCGTAAATGTACTATACTCCGAGTATCTTAATGTGTTTGAACCACAAGCTCGTGTTGTGATCGTGTAAGAGGTTTTGTAACTGCCCGTTTTGTTCTTATACTGCAACCAAATCACCGTATTCAATGAGCACACTGAGGGCATTAATGTGAGCCACATAGTCCGTCACTGTTTTCCCTCTGTTAACATGTCAGATGTCTGTTGAAAATTGAGCAATAAAATCGAGCCGGCCGAAGTGGCCGTGCGGTTAAAGGCGCTGCAGTCTGGAACCGCAAGACCGCTACGGTCGCAGGTTCGAATCCTGCCTCGGGCATGGATGTTTGTGATGTCCTTAGGTTAGTTAGGTTTAACTAGTTCTAAGTTCTAGGGGACTAATGACCTCAGCAGTTGAGTCCCATAGTGCTCATAGCCATTTGAACCATTTGAATAAAATCGAGATTTCAGAAGCGGTGGGGGTGGGTGGGGGGTAACGTCCCTACTACGTTTCAGGTGACGCAGACCAACTGGTGGTGGTCGGTGAAAAGTGTGAGGAGTCGGCTGTCAAAGTGTTCCCTGAATTATACACAGCCTTACAAAGCATTTGTAATCCGTAGTCTTACACCAACCATAACCGCTGGGATCCTCGTAACTTGCAGCAGAAAAAAACTAGTTTTTACTGGACATCATTACATTTTTGCTGTAAAACTGCCCGACGGCGGTGTTAGTAGCATCAGCAGTGTGCCATGGGTGATGGGAGAGCCCATGTCACTTCTTTCAGTAACGCCGTTTGATAGATTCAAAAGCTCGTTACATATACTCAGACCATGGGGAAGTTTGTCTTCCCTTATTGTTAGTACTGGAAACGGTATTGGTGAAAGGTGCTTGGATAGCTGCTGCCTGTGGAATGTGACGCCAATGGAAACTGATCATGTCCAAAGATCTAAGAAGTTCCATTTAAATTAAGGGCCTAGGTGTTAGCTGAATTAATACAGTCCTTCCCTCTGTTGGTCGGATCCCCTCTGTTAAAATGGAGTGACCTAGGTATGTTACTTTCTGTTGTCGTAAATTGATTTTTTTGGTATCACTGTTATGACTCAATGTTTAAGGTGATCATCGCGTTTGTGTGGGGAAGAAGAAAAAATGAGTACTAGATCGAGGTATGGAGAGCAAAATTGGAATATGTGCAGTGCCGTGTTTGTGCTACATTTTTCGGTCCAAATAAAGTGTAAACATTCAAATAACCTGAAGGGGTTAATTATAGCAGTTTAAGGAATGTCTTCTGTTGCCATTGGTATTTGCAAGTATGTATTTTTGCGGTGTATGACGCTGAAAACGGGTGCACCTGATAGTGAATGGGAAAAGTTCGGTGTTGGGTTCCAGATGTTGACCAGGTACTGTTGACCCTTTAGTCCTCATGCATGAAATGTGGCGTCCCTTCTGGGGGCCAAATTTATTGGCGAAGCAGGAGTTTTTTGAGTGGCAGATAATGCCCTTAGAAATTCATCTGCTGCTGCTTTAGTGGTCAGCATATTTTGGTGGAGGAAGGCGCTTGCCTTGTAGGAGAGAGAAGTTTCGTGGTTCCGATTTGGTCACACCGTGACGGATTAGGGGCTGGGACGCAATATGTGTGAATGCGGGGAAATTACTCGCTGTTTGCACTGTCACAAATTGCACTGTCGCTAACCTGTATCCGATTTGTAAGTGCAGAAAGGATGTCATTGCAATGGGAAGACGGAATATTCTGCGACGATTATAACGGCTTCATGCAGTGCTGAATGATGTTCGGAGCTTCTCTTTGGAAGCAGTGTGGCTTTGTGTGTTTTAAAGTGTCTATCGAATCCAAATTCAGTAAAGGCTAGGACAGTAACTCGTCTAGGTGAAAGTACTCCCCAGCATTTTGGATGAATTTCTATACTCTTATTTGCAGGTTCTCTACATTACAATAAATGTCCACGGGGTTGAAGTCCTGTGAAGTTAGGCTCACCATGTTGCTGGCAGGTGTAGGTAACAATGATAGAAACTGACGTTCGGTGTCTGTTAGCTGAGTGTGTCACTTGCCTAGTGACGCCTGCAGCGATGAATTCTCTTCTTGTAATGCGTGATGTTCTTCTCAGGCAGTACAGTACAATTTATTGGATGCGCTAGTTGCTCTTGCAGTGACGAACGTAACTGCTGTAGCATCTGCATTGGTGTTTGGAGGGTGGCAATGAGCTATGGGATGGCTCGAGTTGGAGATATCCAGATTGTGCCCGGGGTGCAAACACCAGATGTTAGACAAAGGAGTATGGTGTTTCCCAAATTCTGACGCAGGTAAGTGGTGGAGAAACTCCACTCCCAACAGCAGTTTGTTCATGTCTGTCTGTGTCAAGGTCCACTCGAAGGTCTGTCCAATCAGTATTACATACAATAATATTGTGTTTTGTAATAATCAATCTGCTTGCTGCTCTGAGGTGTGGTCGGATGAACAGTATAAGATACCAGAATGGTACTGCTTTCATAGCCAGAGTTGCTTGGTATGTTGGTCATGTAAACAGTCAGCCTTTGCCAATGGCAGATGGTGGGAACACACTCATTCATTTCACATTGGTGATTCTACAGTGTACGTTAGTAGCATTTGGGTGTTTTCAAGGAAGAATGCACTTCAGCATGACGGCACCAAAATGTGCACAGTTGTGTGCAGTCTGTTGACTGCTGTCCACACTCGAGAGGTGGGCAGTGTCTGGTGGCTTGTTGTCAGCTGGGTGTGGTGTCTTGGCTGCCAGAGGGTGTAACCTATGTTGGCAATGTAGGGCGTTATTGTACGTTGCAGGTATTGTTTGGGCGCCACCTGCTACAAGGAAGGACAAAATGGCTGCTATTGCTCTGTGTGTTGCATGTCAGGAAGCATCGGAAATGTTGGGGTATGTTTGATGGTCATCAGCCATGTCAATGCATGAGATGGCTGCCAAGTGTAAATTCTGTTTGCGAATATTGAGTTTCGAGTGCAGCCATCTTTCGACAGGAAAATACAAACTGCTAATTGTAGCTTAGCTTCCTGTGGGAGTTCTTCATTTTGTAGCAAAAGTGTTTGAATTCCATGAGGCAAATACGTTTCAGCACACTGGGAATTATCAGTTCAGCAACATTCGTCAGTGGTGCCAAAACTTTGAGGGCATCCTACCATTCAGTTGTTCAGAGTAGATGGCATGTTGGATTTGCCAAATCTCTGAAGCAATGCAGACTCAGCTGCATCAAACTTATTGAAATGCTGTGGTGGGAGAATTACATCACTAATCATAACTGCATGTTCACCTATGTGACAAAGTAAAGTGTTGTAGTTTGCAGCATCACCGAATATGTAGGAAGTAGCAAGCACTGGTTCAACAATCACAAACCAAATACAGACCTATGGAAACTTGGCAGGAATGTGTTGTACTGTGTAACTATTAGGGTGTTAGTATGAAACTAATATTGTTGACCTGGGAATATCAATGAGTGGAACCCTGTCTAATGGCTTTGACATGGTAGCAACTCTGGGAATATGTGGCTGAGCTCTGTCATTGGTTAAAAACATTCATCACTTGAATGTCTGGCATGAGACATGATGGAAGATGTTAGACATTGCTATCATGCTCATATACTAGTACTGAATGCAGGTTCTGTAGCACAAGTAGGTATGAACTTCAGATGTTCTTACGTCAAAGGTAACTCAACAAGGTCAGTTGAAGGTTGCACTGAATATTGCCATGTGGCATCAACCCATGTAAGAATACATTTTGGAAGCAATTGGTACTCATTTAAAGTAACAGTCAGGCATAACTGGTCCATACAGCAGTGCACTACGCAATTGTTGGAACATGCTATCCAAGCTGGTGAAAGGCTCTAATAACTTCTGATGTCCTTTGATATCTGCAATCACAGTAAAAGTCACATGTTGTGTTCACAGAGTTCACATAAAATAAAGTGATGTCGTGGGTCACTAATGTGGAGTGGCGGTGAGTACAAATGACACTGAAGTAGTGAAGCTGTGAATTATACATTTAACATTTTATTAACTCTTGTACATACAATGTAATTAGAGTACACTTTACATCATAGTATGAGACACAAAATCAATAGCAGGCAGGACAACAAAGGCAATTCTTTCCAAAAGACACACTTGTTCAGTGTTTTCTTGAGTTGATACTGGAGTTCAATGTCACTGTAAGCAGCCAATGCTGCCACAAGCATCTCTAATCTGCCTTTATCTCTTCTAGTAGAAACAATAATACGTATTATTTATAAAGGTGTGTGCTCACATGAAAAACTGTAAATATTCTGAGCCAGTGTAATGAGAGGATTACCATGTATTAACAATTATGTTATTTATATTTACACTATCACACTGTAGAAAGCTTGTCTTACTCGTATATTAATTATAAAGGGCTTTAGAAATTTTCCCCATGAATTATACTTTTGCAACTGTTTCATGGATTAGATCTGTTAATCGAGCTATCATTTTCGAAATAGGAAATTCTATAACTATGGCGATGAATATGAGGTTGTGTATTAGTTTTTGCACACCCTTTCTAAAATCAAGTGCCATAATAACTGTAATTTTCTGTGGTTGTTAATTCACATAAGTTTTAGAGTATGTTCAAAATTTTGTCACACTTTGTGTTTTTTCCCGTTTTTATAGTAATCTGCTTACAAGATCAATTTCCTGTCATGTAAATGATGAACAGGTTTTGGCTCAGTATTTTTCCTGAGTGTAGCTGAGTTTCCATCCATGGAGAGAAGCTAAAGACTAATGGTTGTGATCACCATATTTTTTTGTGTGATAGTGAAACTGCACATTAACACGTAAAATCTAACACTCACCCTACGATCTGATTTGTTTTTTCTACAGTTTTCCTAAATCATACTCAGTGAATGACAGGATTGTTGCCTGAGTCTACAGAAATTGTTTTGCCATTTCCCCTGTGCTTACTTCATTATACTGGAACAATTTCACTCAACTTTTATCATAAAGATTCCTTTCACTTGCCTGTTTCCTCATTGAGTTCATTATTTTATTTTTACAGCTGAGATTAACTCATATTTCAACTGTTGAAATTTCTTGCATATGAGAGTGAGATATTATCACTTGCTGACTTATGAGGTATTTTGCTGAAGTCACCCTGGGTCTAGGGGTAGTATCTTTGATAAGTAATCGAAATGTCCTTGGTCCTGGGTTTAAAATCGCTACTTAGATTTTGATTAATAATCAGCACTGGCAGCTAAAGACTTCCAGCATAAGAAGACACCCTGACTCTATCACTGGCCTTGTCAAAGAGGATGGAGGAGTGAAGAGTTTCAGAGTACTCTTCTCCTTGGGGTGGAAAACTTCCCCCAAAGGTGGAAGAATCAGCATAAGGATGAAGAAGGCAATTGAAACCACTGCATTAAAGACGCATAATGTGTATCCACAGGACATGTAGCCTATAATTGAAAAAGTGTCGTGATGATCTCTCCATTAGCAAAAGATTCTGGAATAGGCCTCCATTTGGATCTCCGAGATGGAACTGCCAATGATGAGGCGACATGAGAAAAAGCATGAATAACCAATGAAAGGGTAATGTTCTATGAGTTAGGGCATGGACTGTCAGAAGCTTTAACACAGGAGAGAAGGTAATAGATCTGGAAAGGGAAATGTAGAGGCTCACTCTAGATATAGTAGGGGTCAATGAAGTGAACTTGAAAGAAGACAACGATTTCTGCTGAGATGAGTATAGGGTAATATCAACAGCAGCAGAAAATGGTATAATGGGAGTAGGGTTGATTATGAATAGGGAGGTAGGGAAGATAGTGTGTTACTGTGAACAGTTCAATGATGGGGTTGTTCTTGTCAGAATCAGCAGAAAATGAACACAGACAACAATAGTTCAGGTGTACATGCCAATGTTTCAGGGTGAAGATGAAGAGATAGAGAAAGTACATGAGGACATTTAAAGGGTAATACAGTACATAAAGAAAGATGAAAATCTAATGGTCATGGGGGGGGGGGGGGGGCTGGAATGCAGTTGTATGGGAAGGAGCAGAAGAAAAGGTTACAGGAGAATATTACCAGAGAATATAGGCTTGGGACAAGGAATGAGAGAGGAGAAAGCCTAATCGAGTTCTGTAATAAATTTCAGCTATTAATAATGAATACTTTGTTCAAGAGTCAAAAGAGGAGGAGATACACTTGGAAAAGGCCAGGTGATACAGGAAGATTTCAGATTAGATTACATCATGATCAGACAGAGATTCCAAAATCAGATACTGGATTGTAAGGCGTATCCAGGAGCAGATGCAGGCTCAGATCACAATGTAGTAGCGCTGAAGATTAAGCTGAAATTTAAGAGATTAGTCAGGAAGAATCAATAAGGAAAGAAGTTGGATACGGACGTACTAAGGAATGACTAGATGACTAGATATGCTTCAATTTATTTAAGGCTGTAGATAAAGCAACAAAAAAGAGCCCAATAGATAGTACAGTTGAAGTGCAATCCACATCACTAAAAAGGGCAATCACAGAAGTTGGAAACGAAAACATTGTTATAATGAAGGTAACTGTGAAGCCATGGGTAGCAGAAGAAATACTTGACTTTATCGATGAAAGAAAAAAGTGCAAAAATGTTCAGAGACATTCATGAATACAGAAATACAAGTCACTGAGGAATGAAATAAATAGGAAGTGCAGGGAAGCTAGCACAAAACAGCTGTATGAAAAATATGAAGAAATCGAAAAAGAATTGACTGTTGGAAGGACTGACTCAGCATATAGGAAAGTCAAAATAACATTCATTGAAATTAAAAACAAGGGTGGTAACATTAAGAGTGCAGCAGGAATATCACTGTTAAGTGCAGAGGAGAAAGCAGATAGGTGGAAAGAGTACACTGAAGGCCTATATGAGGGGGAAGAGTTTTCTGATGTGATAGAAGAAGAAACAGGAGCCAATATAGAACATATAGGGGTCCAGTATTGGAATCACAATTTAAGAGAGCTTTGGGGGACTTAAGATCAAGTAAGACAGAATGGATAGATAACATTCGAACAGAATTTCTAAAATCATGGGGGGAAGTGGCCACAAAATGACTATTCACGCTGGTGTGTAGAATGCGAGTCTGGTGACATACCATCTGACTTTTGGAAAAATATCATCCACACAATTCTGAAGACTGCAAGAGCTGCCAAGTGCAAGAATTATTGCACAATCAGAATCACAGCTCATGCATCCAAGTTGCTTACAAGAATAATATATAGAAGAATGGAAAAGAAAATATCGAAAGTGTTGGATGATGATGTGTTTGGCTTTAGGAAAGGTAAAGGCACCAGAGGTGATTCTGACATTTTGGTCGATAATGGGAGCAAGACTAAAGAAAAATCAAGATGTGTTCTTAGGATTTGTTGACCCAGAAAAAGTGCTTGACAATGTAAATTGGTGCAAGATGTTCAAAATTCTGAGAAAAACAGGGGTAAGCTCTAGAGAGAGACAGGTAATATACAATACATACAAGAGCCAAGAGGGAATAATAAGAGTGGATGACCAAGAGTGAAGTGCTCAAATTAAAAAAGGTGTAAGACAGGGATGTAGCCTTTCACCCCTACATTTCAATCTCTACACTGAAGAAGCAATGACAGAAATAAAAGAAAGGTTCAAGAATGGAATTAAAATTCAAGGGGAAAGGGTATCAATGTCATGATTGCTGATGACATTGCTATCCTGAGTGAAAGTGAAGAAGAATTACATGATCTGCTGAATGGAATGAATAGTGTAATGAGTACAGAATATGGATTGAGAATAAATCAAAGAAGGGCAAAATTAATGTGAAGCAGCAGAAATGTGAACAGTGAGAAACTTAACGTCAAGAATGATGGTCATGAAGTAGGTAAAGTTAAGGAATTCTGGTACCTAGGCAGCAAAATAACCAGTGTTGGACAGAGCAAGGAGGACATGAAAAGAAGACTAGTACTGGCAAAAAGGGCATTCCTGGCCAAGAGAAGTCTACTACTATCTAACACAGGTCTTAATTTGAGGAAAAAATTTCTGATATTTTACATTTGGAGCACAGCATTGTATGGTAGTGAAAAATCGACCATGGGAAAACTGGAACAGAAGACAATCAAAGCATTTGGGATGTGGCGCTATAAATAAATATTGAAAATTAGGTGGACTGATAAGGTGAGGAATGAGGAGGTGCTGTGCAGAATCAGAGGAAAGGAATATTTGGAAAACACTGACAAGGAGAAGGGACAGGATGATAAGACATCTGTTGAGACATCAGGGAATGACTTCCATGGTACTAGAGGGAGCTGTAGAGGGCAAAAACTGTAGATGAAGACAGAGATGGAATACATCCAACAAATAATTGAGGACATAAGTCGCAAGTGCTACTCTGAGATGAAGAGGTTGGCACAGGAGAGGAATTTGTGGCTGACCACATCAAACCAGTCAGAAGACTGATGACACAAAAAAAAACACTTGCTGATGCTACTTCTATATAAATTCCAACTGGTTAAGTTGCTGGTGGTAGTGGAGGGGTGGGGGAGGGGAGGGGGAGGGATGGGGGTGGCTGCAAAGTATGTGACCAGTGATGCAAAAATATGGTTCATATAATTGGCTTCATTACTTCCTCATTCTGATGAAAAATCTTGGCCGACAAGAGTAACTGTTATTTCTGGCATGACAGCAGCTACTGCTATTAGCCACTGGGCCAAGCAACTTCTTAGAGTCAACAAGTAAGAAGTATCTGAATTAATATTAGTATTCCAGCATACTGTCAATATTTTTCAGTAAACCTCAGTCATTTATTAATATGATTAACACATCAGTTTGTATTGAAGTGGCCAGGACCATATCTCAGTATGGTAGTATGAACTATTAACAAACTGGCACACCTAGAAAATTAAAATTTCACTGGAAAGAATTTTATAGGTGATATAAGTTAGTGGCAGTGTGATTATGAATCTGAGCATGATATTTACCAAATATTTCGACACATGTTTTTATTGCTTTAAAACTGGGTACTATATGTACCAGAGGTGCCAACTTGAAAATACTCATATTATCAGTGGTGGTGGTGCAGGGCAGGAACCATTATACAAGATACTACATGTGGCAGATAACTTGCCATTTTTATTTACTCATGGCCAGCATTTTATCAGTGCTCTGAATGTTTCCAACCAGACAGCTGCATGTAAACATGATAGCAGTGTGACCATCTGATGTGTGAAGTTGTCTGTCCCATGAAGTCAGCCAGCAGTTGTATAACACAAATAATTAAAAAATCTGAAGAATCACATCTTAATTTTTGGTGGCAGATGCACTCCTCCTCAGTTTCATTGCTATGGACATTGAGAAGACAATAGTATTAAGGTGATCCTGCCTGATTACAGATTGAAGATACATTTTCATCCTTTGCAGACAAGAAAATGATTGCTCTACAGTACACAATGTTATTGGAATCATCAGCACTTTGTGTGAATTTCAGTAATTCAGGCAGATGGTAGAATAGGTGTTTTCCTTCTTTTAGGCATTTCACTATTTAATCCAATGTTCACAGAATAACTACTTTGGAAAGTTTCAAGAAAAATGCTGTGATGGAGAAGCAGGCATTCTTTGCCTATATCTGATTTGAAGAAAGCTAAAATATAATCTGAATGTTTAACACCAAGAAGAAATGGTTTGATTTTGTTTACAAACTCAAATGATTGAGAGTTGAAGCATGATTCCAAGAAGCTCATGGTCAACTCAGTTGCTTTGTAGTAGTCTTCTACACTTATCACCCACTTCATTGAATGTATCTACAGATTAATTGTTGAAGTATCATACTTCTTAAAGATTTTCCTTTTATGGGATAATTCTCGGGAATCAACATCTATATCTTTAGATTTTAAAGTTGTTTCAGCTCAGAATGACTCAAAATTTTTTCTTGTAACTTTAATCACTGTAATAAGGGTGGAAATTATCTTATTGGTCACCTCCAAGTGTAGTGACTTCCTCTGTTGGGCTGTATTTTTGTATCAATGTAACCACACAGTTTTACTGAAACTGATGCCATGAAAAAGAAATCAAAAGTTTGCATGTTAAAAAAGAGGCCATTTGCTTTGGTTCCAGTCTCTGAATTGTCAATTTTTAAAATGTTTAGAAAAATTTCTTTTCTGTGTAGTCGGTCAAAACTGAACACATTGTTGAGTACCTTATGACCCACCTTTAAGCACAGTGGTTTCAAATTTGTAAAGGCATTTGCCTTTTAGTGAACAAAAGTATCTTGTCTTTTACATGAAGCTCTAACAAAAAGTTTTGAATCCTTCATAATATTCAATGCATTTTGACACTCTGCAATTACTGTCCTTCAGTGCAAGCTTAAAGAGTGTGAAAGGCAGTACACAAATGCAGCTCTCTTCTCAGTTTCTGTAAATATTTCCTGGACACCATTATATAATGTGGCCATGGTAACTGAACAGTCAAAGGATTCACCTCTACAATCAGACAAGACAATTCAAACTGTCTTAAAATATCAATAATAATAATATCAAACAGGGCCTTAGCTGTGGTACTTTGTGCAGAGTGTAGCCATAAAAAAAACATAGCATCAATAAATCTCATAAATAAAATAAATTGCTCTTTAGTGGCTATGTCTGTTATTTCATCTGCTATGATTATAAAATGCTCTGCACTTTTGATATCAGATGGTAACTCCCTAAGAAGTGTATCACTTAAAATACCAAAAATTTCATTTTGTACTCCATGAGAGATCTGGTTATTAGTTTTGTACCAGAGCCACAGTAAAACTGTCTGGTCATCTTCACACTGAATGTGTAATAAACTGTTACATTTTCTTGCATCATCAGTGTGGTGTCACACTGCAGGCTCTTGCGCTACTAAGTAACGAAGGGAAGAAATGATTTTTAGTAAATAAGCACTTTTTGAGCCTGTTTTTCTTTTTAAATATGGTTAAACACATTGACATTCAGTATTAAGGATTTGAATTTCAGTGCAGCTCTTCTGTGACACTGTATTTCCTGTACTTTAAATTTTTCCACCCCTTTTTCCTAGTTAAAAATCCAGTTTCCATGAACGTTTTTTCCATTCTGAGAGAAAATTAAGAACAATTTTCTTCATATACTTGTTTGAAAATTTTGCAAAAAATATCTTCCACCTTATTTGCTGGATCCAAGAGGTCTGATAAATGAAATGATTTTTTTGCAATGGAACAGTTTTTTGTGACCTCCAAACTTTTGTCAATACCTTTGTCTTTGTTTTCATACACTGCATCACTAACATTTGGTGCATTAGCACATTTCTTCCGAGTCATAAACTTGTCAGTTTTAAACAGGCCAGTTATTGATGAAAGATTGATCAATAATTTAACCATGTCACAGTAAGACATACTTATCACTGACACTATCTACTGTGTGCCACATTATTGCCCTGCTGTATTTCTGCATACAGCTCAAATGATAAGAGGTTTGGCCTCTCTCTGATGAATGAAAGTCAGCTGACTTTGGGCTGCTCCAATATTTATTGTTGCTGTGGACATTAGATGTGTGATAGTACAGTGTGCCATATCAGTAAGTAGCCATTGTGAGAATAGTGTTGATTTGTGTGTGGTGTTATACCTAGTGATTATCAATATTGTTTACAGAAATGAGTGAAGAGGTTCTACAGTATTAGATCCTTCTAGTGACTTGCCATAAACTTTTGTCACTTCTGTGAGGCATTAATGTAGTATGTATTAATTTTTTCTTTAATAAGCTGTACGGCCTGGGGGATGGATTCAGGGCTTGTCTGAGGAGTGACAAATGCATGTTTGAACACTGGGAGAGTGGTGGGGTTGCATTTATTTCTAAGTGCTGAGGGGGCGAGGGCAGCACAAAGTACTTTGCCCTCTCCTCCCCCCCCCCCCCCTCACCCCCTCACCACCTCCTGCCACCAATATAGTGTTTTTGATACACACACATTGTCTAGGTGTCAATTCTGAAGCTAACAATTATAAGGCTGCGTGAGTACTACTTTACATAATCACTTCCAATTGATTAGAAATATTATATGTAACACTGTATCACCAAATTGTATACACTATGTAGCTGTATTGACTTCATATTGCTCCTAGCATCCTGTCCTCTCCTGTGTGGGTCAGGTTAATGTTTGCATGTCAAAGGGCCAATGAACACGAAATAATGTTGACCCACAACTGAACTAGTCACAGTGGGTTATTTATTATGAATGTTGCACAGACCTTGGGTAGAAGAGTTACTCTAAATCATGGATTAAAACTGAAAATATTTTCAGTCTGCTTGTTAATGTCAAGGGAGTTACAAGTTTTGAAACATGTAGTTAAAAGATCAATTACCTTTTTAAAAACGTTAAGATGTATTCTCCCTTTACAAGACTGCCAGAAAGCTAGTAGTTACATTTATCTTTAATCTATTTTGTCATCCATGTTTAAAGAGTTGCTAATATGCATTATTAGATGTGGGTATGCAAACCCACTGTTTCAAACACTGTAGCATTTTGTTCAGAGGAAAAACAGATGGAGTCCAAAATAAAGCAGCAGTTCTTGGCATGAAATACTTCATGTAAGTTACAAAATACAGACAACTGACATGTCACAGTGTGGATGTACTTTGACAGGGTCTAAATGTATGGTTTTTATTTTATGCAGTGTTATTTCAGCCATGTTAGTAGCTTATTACAGCCATTTTATAATAGTGCAAGAAAGTGAAACACTGGACAGTGATACCTGAAGGCTTCTTGTACATTGATCATTAGTTAAACCAGAGAACTTAACTCTACTTTCATCATGCAGGACATGTGAATGTTTCGTTAACTTTTCTCTCCTGTGATACTCCTTTATTATGAATGTTAACTAGTTCCTCAGAATTCCATAATAATGTGAATTTCTGTCTGTGTTATTATGAAACTTTACAAGCAGTCAATTTATTATTTGCAGCAGTACTTTATTCAGTTGTTGTTCTATGAACTATAGGTGCTATACAGTCAGAAAATTAGAGGGCCATTAATCTAATGAAGCATTGAATTTTTAAGGGGGTTGGAATATTAGGATTTCTCACCTGAGCCAAGAACTTAGATAATTTCAGATGTGCTCAGGTTTGAGAGTATAATGCAGATGACAGAAAGACAGTATAAGAACATGGAACATTCACTTCCCAACTGTCAGAATACAACATTGACAGCATTTCTGCTAGGGTAGTTTAGTTATTTAACAGAATATGGAAGAATTTGAACTGTGGTATGCAAATAGATGGTGTGGTGACTTGCGTGCAGTATTGTGGACGCTGCTCTCCTCATGTTGGTGTGAGGTGCAGCTCCACACATCCCTCATGACTTAGGCTGCAGTCCTTGCTTGGTAAGTCTAGAGTTGGATGGCATGGTGTTGGCTGCCTAGTGAAGGACCAGTGTTCGGCAGTGGTGTATTCAGAGCAGCTGATCACAGAACAGGTAGTGAGCACCCTACCAGGTTGGAATGTGGTACTGCTTCTAAACCTCACTGGACAAGTTGCAGACATGCGTCATGGGCAGCAACACAGCACACAGGTGGTGTTCCAACTGGAGGGCTGCTGCAACAGCTTTAGCATCTTGGGTCTATTGGTGATGTGCCCAACACAGCCAGCAGCTGATCAACCCACCAGTGGTCCTATACACTTTGGCCATTATATTGAAGGTAAGTTTGAAAAAGCAGTACTTTAATAATTAATTAAATTAACTATGGAAGGGAAATACAATTATAAGAATTACTTGGTCAATATACATGGTGAAATGGACAGTTTCAAAACCAGCTCAGAGACTAGGAAATGATAATGATAAAAATTTAGGTGATACAATTTCTGTGGAGTGAAAGAAGGAAATTAGTAAAAATGTAAGTGATTCTGGCAATGACGAGTAACACAATTTACATAGTACCCTATAAAACATGTACAGAGAAATGTAAACTAATCACCACAAATTAGAATCTAAACTAGACTCTATTACTATCTGATTAGAAGGTAAGTTAGTGTCTAACTACAAGAAACTGAAATCTTATTTGGACAAGCTAACTGCTAATTACTGGAGTTACAAGATGAATTACACCATCAAACTACAGAAATAAGATATTTGGGGCTGAATGTAGTCAGATAACGGAGTTTGTAAATGTCAATACTACTATTTTAATTAAGGATATTCAGTATGGTAGAAAAGAGACAGTAGAGAAGTGTCAAGTTAACTATATAGAGAAAGTAACAGTAATTCAAACATTAGGCACACCTAAACTGGACAAGTGGAATTTCCTGAAAATAAAACTCAAATGACTGTTGTGGAAAATATATGTGATAAGTCATGTTTACTAGAATGTAGCAAAACTTTTGTTGAGGATGTGATAGTGAAAAATGAAGAATTAGTATTGCCTAAGTTGGTTACATGTGGTCCAGTGGGCAATGTAAACCCAGCACTGTTTACAAAATCATTTGGGAGAATTTTTTCTAAAGTCTGGACTGAAGTAATGAGAATTATAATTATTGCTTGTTATTAAAGGGTCAAGCTACTGGATTGGTTTTTAAATACCAAACTACCTTTACAAGTCTGGGTAAGTTTCAAGTAGCATTTAAAAAAGATGTTCTGTGTCCTAGCGAGTATACATAAGCTTGTAGTAATTGTAAGCCTAACTTTGAAAAATATTTAATCTATAGTGAATACAGAAATGAAGATTTAAGCTTTGAACACAGCGTGTTTTAAGGGAGTTTGGCTCTTAATGAAGATACTAAAGTATGTATTGGTTTTATCTTTTATTGTACTAAATATTTAAACACATTACATAAATCATTCTGTTAGTAAATATCTGTGGGAAATGGTGTACTGGCAGTGTGATAGCAGGATAGTGACACAGCATAGAGATAAAATTTCCACACTATTTATTGGTAGGTATGTACAGAACTCGTGTAATCATTACAAGCATACAGAGCATACTGCCTCACTTGGGCATCAATCCTCCGTTTTCCAAGTCAGGGCTGTTACATAGCCACAGAGGCTAAGCACATGATGAGCACACAGAGTGTAGTGGGGAATTATCTATTTGAAGTGATGTAGGAGGCTGTTTGATAGTGGATGAAATGGAAAAGTCATAGTCAACAAGATGGGCCAGGAAGTGCAGGGCAGGTCCAAAGTGCGACATTGGCTGTGCAACTAACAGTTTGCTGCTGGCAGCATTAGCAAATAAAAATGTCATCTCAGCAAAGTCTTCAATTGTTGCTGATTCAGTGGATGTTTGAAAAGGCAGGCATGTTGGCAGTGTTGCCTTGTATTTTTGCAACCACAGAAGGTGTTGTGGGGCCTGCGGCAGTGTAAGCTGGTGCGGTGACAGTGAGTGTACCATCTGTTGAAATGTGGGGAGTGAGTCCTTCCGTGTGAACTTCTGATGGGGCAGGAGTGGTATGCATGAAACTGTGTGACAGTCCTGGCACCCAACAGCCTGTTCATGTAGGTAGCAGTAATCATGAGGTCGGTATCTCGTAACATGACAGATGTCGTCAGGCAGAAAATCATGGAGATTCACACGCACTTGGAAATTCACTAATGGGTGCATAGGAGGCAGGGAGTGTATGTTATGACAGGTCCACTAAAATCCACACTGGCTTAAGTCGGTTCACTGACACTGTTGTTTGTTTTCCAGCAGTTTCAATATCAAAATGGTTTTATCTCGTTTTAACACTTGGTATGGCTCTGTAAATGGTGGTTGTAGGATGGGTTTCACTGTGTCTATGCGCAGCATCACATGAAAACATGTGAGCAGATCTTCATGAATAAAAATTTCTTCTCATGTGATGTGGAGGAGGGGGGGGGGGGGCACATAGATGTTTTGTATATGTGTGCACTGGTGTGTGGCCAAATCTGGTAAGTCCTGGTTTGTGAGAACCGTACCATGCACTATGAATTCAGTGAGTAATATGAACATAGTATCATGGTGAGCAATGCATCAAGGTCATCTTTATGTGCCATACAAATCCCCAGGAGAACCAATGGAAGGGCCTCTCCCCATGATTCTGAATGGCACATGAGAGCAGCTTTCATAATCCAATGCCACCTTCCCATGAGGCCACCGGATTGGGTGTGGAAGGTGGTTGTGTGGAACTATTGGCATCCGCATAGGTGGCATAAGTCAATGAATAGCTGGGATTCGAACTGCTGACCCTCGTCCAGTGTTAAGTAGGCCAGGCAGCCAAGTCTTGGCAATCCACCTGTTGAAAGTTTTTTCTGTTGTGTCTGCTGATATGTCAGAAATGGGAATGGCCTTCACCCATCATGTCACATTATCTATAACTGACATCTACATGTACATCCATACTCTGCAAGCCACCTGACGGTGTGTGGCGGAGGGGTACCTTGAGTACCTCTATCAATTCTCCCTTCTATTCCAGTCTCGTATTGTTCGTGGAAAGAAGGATTGTTGGTATGCCTCTGTGTGGGCTCTAACCTCTCTGATTTTATCCTCATGGTCTCTTCGCAAGATATACGTAGGAGGGAGCAATATACTGCTTGACTCCTCGGTGAAGGTATGTTCTCGAAACTTCAACAAAAGCCCATACCGAGTTACTGAGCATCTCTCCTGCAGAGTCTTCCACTGGAGTTTATCTGTCATCTCCGTAATGCTTTCGAAATTACTAAATGATCCTGTAATGAAGTGCGCTGATCTCCGTTGGATCTCCTCTATCTCTTCTATCAACCCTATCTGGTATGGATCCCACACTGCTGAGCAGTATTCAAGCAGTGGGCGAACAAGCATACTGTAACCTACTTCCTTTGTTTTCGGATTGCATTTCCTTAGGATTCTTCCAATGAATCTGTCTGGCATCTGCTTTACCTATGATCAACTTTATATGATCATTCCATTTTAAATCACTCCTAATGCCTATTCCCAGATAATTAAGGAATTAACAGCTTCCAGTTGCTGACATGCTATATTGTAGCTAAATGATATGGGATCTTTCTTTCTATGTATTCACAGCACATTACACTTGTCTACATTGAGATTCAGTTGCCATTCCTTGCACCATGTGTCAATTCGCTGCAGATCCTCCTGCATTTCAGTACAATTTTCCATTGTTACAACCTCTCGATATACCACAGCATCGTCTGCAAAAAGCCTCAGTGAACTTCCAATGTCATCCACAAGGTCATTTATGTATATTGTGAATAGCAACTGTCCTATGACACTCCCCTGCAGCACACCCGAAATCGCTCTTACTTCGGAAGACTTCTCTCCATTGAGAATGACATGCTGTGTTCTATCTAGGAACTCTTCAATCCAATCACACAATTGGTCTGATAGTTCATATGCTATTATTTTGTTCATTAAACGAGTGTGGGGAACTGTACTGAACGCCTTGCAGAAGTCAAGAAACACGGCATCTACCTGGGAACCCATGTCTATGGCCCTCTGAGTCTTGTGGACGAATAGCGAGAGCTGGGTTTCACACGATCGTGTTTTTCGAAACCCATGCTGATTCCTACAGAGTAGATTTCTAGTTTCCAGAAAAGTCGTTATACTCGAACATAATACATGTTCCAAAATTCTACAACTGATCGACGTTAGAGATATAGGTCTATAGTTCTGCACATCTGTTTGACGTTCCTTCTTGAAAACGGGGATGACCTGTGCCCTTTTCCAATTCTTTGGAATGGTATGCTCTTCTAGAGACCTACGGTACACCACTGCAAGAAGGGGGGCAAGTTCCTTCACGTACTCTGTGTAAAATCAAACTGGTATCCCATCAGGTCAAGCGGCCCTTCCTCTTTTGAGCGATTTTAATTGTTTCTCTATCCCTCTGTCATCTATTTCGATATCTACCATTTTGTCATCTGTGCGACAATCTAGAGAAGGAACTAGAGTGCAGTCTTCCTCTGTGAAACAGCTTTGGAAAAAGACATTTAGTATTTTGGCCTTTAGTCTGTCATCCTCTGTTTCAGTACCATTTTTGTCACAGAGTGTCTGGACATTTTGTTTTGATCCACCTACCGCTTTGACATAAGACCAAAATTTGTTAGGATTTTCTGCCAAGTCAGTACATAGAACTTTACTTTCGAATTGATTGAACACCTCTCGCATGGCCCTCCTCACATTACATTTCGCTTCGCATAATTTTTGTCTGGAAGGCGTTCGCTATGTTTATGTTTGCTGTGAAGTTCCCTTTGCTTCCGCAGCAGTTTTCTAACTCGGTTGTTGTACCATCTCTTACGGTCTTGCTTGACACATACTCATCTAATGCATATTATACAATGGTTTTGAACTTTGTCCACTGATCCTCAACACTATCTGTACTTGTGACAAAACTTTTGTGTTGAGCTGTCAGGTCCTCTGAAATCTGCTTTTCGTCACTTTTGCTAAACAGAAAAATCTTCCTACCTTTTTTAATATTTCTGTTTACGGCTGAAATCATTGATGCAGTAACTGCTTTATGATCGCAAATGTAAGGGTAACCATGTGATTTAGGGATTGGTTCTACAATGTCAGTGTGGACATGCTGGAACCAGCCCTTTGGAATTGGGAATTTATCAAAGAGGGGCTGTGAGTGGCAGCCCGTTATTGCCTGCTGGCAAGGAATGCAAGTCCTGGCCTACGTGGCATAATCATTTTTAATGTTAGGCCAGACAAACGATTCCCTGATGAGGTGTATGGTAGGACAGGTGCCTGGCTGAGCAAGGTTGTGGAAAATGGCATCTGTCGCTTGTTTATTTGCAATTCTATTGAAGTCCAACTGGCAGAGATAGCTGCCATTTGGGAAACAGAATGGCAGAGTAATATGATGTGAGCCATTGTTTTTAAAGTATAATGACACTGTGGCAGGCATCCATATGGTTCAGGTTGTTAATGCGAGTTTCATAACATTCATAATGTTTTATCCTGTGCCAAAATTGAAGGCACTTAGATTAACATTTGTTATGGAGATGGGCAGTCATTTATTATTGTGATTCTCTACTGCACTTTTGTCTGAAGCAGACCATACTCAGTGTCAAATCTGGAATGTTTATTGTGAAGTCACTCAGTCAATTCGGTGCTCATCGTAGCCCAGATCATTGCTTGGATCGGCAGCATTTGAGGTGGTCCAACAGTGTGGCAAACAATGAAGGTATTGTCACTATGTCTTTCAGTACTTTAGTACTTTCCAAGCCTTGGTGGATATTTAGTGATTTTGCACTCAGAATGTTCTTGGAATTTGCAAGGACTTGTTGAGAGATGTTGCTGACATTGTCAAAGAAACAGTGAGTAGTCCAAGCATTCTCAATGGTGTAACTGATGTGTGCAGATTTTTGATTTAAGCAAAACTGTGGTGCAATGTGGAAATTGAGGGTCACTGCTGTGGGAAATAGAATCATGGTGGCATAATAGCATAGCAGTGATGCAGCGTAGATACAGTTTCCACACTATATAGTGATAAGCACAATATTCATAACTCGTGTAATCATTATGAGTGTACATAGCATACTGACCTCCATAGTTTCGCAGGACAGCAATTCTCCTTTTTCCAAGTCAGAGATGTCACACCACCACATATCTGTGGAGAAGGCCAAGTTTATTACTGACGTACTTCGTGGGGAGTCAGGTATGCTACATTATGTAGATGCTCTATATTTAGAGATAAGGATTGTATTATTTAACAAAAGGGTAGAAGGCAAAGACATAAGCTGCATTTATTGACCAGATCTGGGGGGAAACTTTAAGATTTCATGTTGAGTGCACCTGAGATTACTGCAAATGTGGTGCCTCACATTAACCAGTAATAGAACTGAAAAAAGGACTTATTTATTTTGAAACTATTTAATAAGTTATACAATTTTATTTACTTTATTTAAGAATTTTAATGTAGACACAATAAGTGTCATTAAGTATTCAGTGGTTTACAGCTTCTATCAGGAAAGTTTTAATTGTTAAATAGATTTGTTGGCTTTATAATGTAGAAGTCATAAGGCATAAGGTAGAAGTCACAAATTTTTCACAGGTACAAATGCATAGATGCATAGTTCATATTTTAGTCACTTTAGAGAAAAACAAATGTTAGATGGATATCAAATAGGAGAAATGGCACAATGACATTGTAGTGCCCCCAGAATTTTACGAAGGTCTGGAGACACTAGTGTTCCAGCCGTTTCGAACACGCGTTATTTTAAAGCAGGGCATAAGGACGAGCATGGGATACTGCACCCATTTATTGTTTGTGCAGGCAAAACTGGAAGGGAGATAATTCGTCAGTGCTGGCAAGTCTTCAGCGCGACCTGCCAAGAATAATTAAATATGGCCCGGAAGCTCCATGGCCTGCTGCAAAGAGTAATGTAGCTTTGTATTGTTGAAAAAGAAATGGAGTGACTCGAGATAGTGACTGTTTAGTAGACATTGAACTGCTGTTGAGAGTACATGGACTGGACATGGATAGTCAGCCACGATAAAAGCTCACGTATTAATTGTGTTCAAAAATGTGTAATTAACTGATTCTGGGTGCCCGGTAATGTGTGGGCTTAAGTCATAAAGTTTAGTTGTTTTTTGTGCAAAGTGGAAATAAATATGTTCTGGTGCATTGAAGGATATTCCAAGAGTAGTGTATTTTTTTAAATAAGGAGAGAGAGCGAGACAGTGAAAATTTCCCCTTCCTAGCAGTGAAATCTTCAGAGAAGCGTCCGGTGCTAGCAGGATCTATCGGTGCTGCAAGAAATCAGAACCAGCATTCTTCAACAAGTAAGTCCACAAAAATGTTTAACATTACGCCAGGCCACTGCAGCATGCTATGTAATCTTTGTACTTATTATCTAGTTATCATAAGTGTAAAGCACATGTGATATATGCATGAAATCTGAATGAAATGCCATTAGCACTTTGAAATATGTGGAGTGGGTGATTTACACCCCCTACTGACATCTGTAACTCTTTATAGGATGGAAAAACAATTAATGCAGATACATATACATGGATTAATCCCTAGTAATGGTAATTTATAAGTTTTATTTATCCTTCAGAGAAACACATGATGATATTGGACAAGTCAAAGATTAACATGAGATGATACTTGGTTAAAATGATTATGACAATGACATTATAATGAAACCGATGTTCATATTACATTAGATTAGATTCAGTTTTCATTCCACAGACCCAAAAATGATGTGATTTTCATGGTGTGGAACAAGTCAGAAAGAATAACATAAACATAAATTGTTTGAATATAACACTCACTACCCTGATCATTTGTCAGGAGACTGTCAAAATAGGTGAATACATTACAGTAAACTGGAACTGCTAATATTTACAGAAATAATACACTGTCAGAATGAAACAATTATGCAGTTTTAATAAATTTATGATATACAGAATACTTAATCTTGACTATTGTGACCAAGTGCTGTCAAAACTGAAATCTAACACATATTTTTACTTAAGCTGATCTAACAATCCCTGTTAAGTTATTCATCTATAGAGTAGGAATTGACCATTAAAAAGTCTTTCAAACTCGGTTTAAACTTTGCTTCAACTGAAACCAAGTTTTTAATGGTTGCTGGTAATTTATTGAAGGTGTATGTTCCTGAATATTGGACCCCTTTTTGAACCAAAGTAAGTGATTTTAGGTCTTTATGTAGATTGTTCTTATTTCTGTTATTGATTGTATGTATTAAGCTAGTAGTTGGAAATAGAGATATATTACTTGCAACAAATTTCATTAAGGAGTAAATATTCTGAGATGCAGTAGTTAGAAAACAGTTCTTTGAACAGGTGTAAGTAGGCTGTTTATGTTTTCTTATTGGCCACGTTACGTAGCGCTCTATATGAAAATCACTGGCTGTGCTGTGTGCAGCCTGTGGCTAGTTTGCATTGTTGTCTGCCATTGTAGTGTTGGGCAGCGGCAGCTGGATGTGAACAGCGTGTAGCGTTGCGCAGTTGGAGGTGAGCCACCAGCAGTGGTGGATGTGGGGAGAGAGATGGCGGAGTTTGGTAATTTGTCATGAACTGCTATATATATATATATATTATGACTATTAAGGTAAATACATTGTTTGTTCTCTATTAATATCTTTCATGACGTTTCACAGGTTTCTACTTGATCCTCTTGAATTTACATGATGAATGAGTCTTATTATATGCTTTTGCACACTAAAGACTTTTGCTCGAGTTACCCCAGAATATGATCCTGTATGACATAACAGAATGAAAGAAAGTGAAGCATGCAAGTTGTTTCATATTTATATCTCCTGCATCTGACACCATTCTCATGCAAATACAGACTTGTTGAAGTGGTTCAGCAGTTCTGTGGTATGCCCTTCCCAACTGAATTTATTATCAAGTTGTAATCCCAGAAATTTAATACTATCAACCTCTTCAATCTGCATGTCTTCATGTGTTATACACATGCTGGACGGAAATCTCTTACAGGTTCTTAGCTGCATATAGTGGGTCTTTTTGTTTGTCAGTGAAAATGTGATTAGCAGACATTTCTAAATCTGTACTTGAATTGCTACATATTGCAATGTTTGCATCATCTGCAAACAAAACAAACTTAGCACCTGGAAATGTAACAGACGAGAGGTCATTAATGTACACAAGAAAAAAGCAATAGATCCAAGATGGAACCTCGAGGAACACCACATGTACTTAATTACCAATCAAATAGACTATCTGCTTACTGGACAGGTATTTTGCAATGACACCTTTTGTTTCCTGTTAGTTAGGTAAGGCTCAAACCATTTCGCAGCAATATATATGTAATGCTAAGAAACAGAAGTGCATATAGAAGGATATCTGCTGAAAAATTCAGAACTGCACAATATTTCTAAATATGTTTATATTATTAAGGGAAAGATACATATATTCAAATAATATGAAAATTCAAAAGTACCATATACATTTAAAAATTCATTACTAAAGCAAGACAGTAAAGGTGACACACTTCTGTATTAAGGTGTTCGGGTTTACAATGTGTATGGGTAGTAAAAGTAATGAACTTGTACTGTAGGTGAGGAAGGATTCTTGTTCTCATTGTTTTATTCCACCTACTGGCATTTAACATAATAATTTTAAAATAGTTATTTACAAGGTGGATCATAAGCTTGGGCTCTGTGTAGTGATAACAGAATTGATGGATCAGTTATTTTGATGAAAAAAAATTATTTATATTTGCGTGAAGTAAATGGTATTCTGTATAGGGATTAAGACTGAGTACAAAATAGCTGTGGAGTGAGCTAGTAACTTCAGTAGTACCAAAAGCTACAATGAAGTATGTGTATTTATATTGTTTTTTGTGTAAGATGTATGATTATTTGGGGCTATTATATATTATAAATATCAAAATGAGTAGAATAAAAGAGACGGTGCAGTAATGATAAAAGTATGATGTTGGTGCCTAAGTTCATAGTGTTTTTGATTTGCATGTTGGTGTTCTGGCTGCTGTATGTTTATTTATCGATTGTCACCTTTTAGTTGTAGTTCACTGTTGCTCTGAGTCTACATATTGTCACTTTGTTATTAGGAGATAGTTAGTGGATCTGTGGATGCTAGAAAATTAAGTGCCAATTGGAGAAATTGGAACATTTCCAACATATTCTTCTGAGTTCAATAGAGGTGTTACTACAGCAGAGGCAGCCAGAAACATTTGACATGTATGGGGAGAGTGCTATTGGTCAGAGCATGACAAGAAAATGGTTTTCTCATTTTAAAAACGATCATTTCAACATTAATGACTCCATGTTCAGGGTGACCTTTGGGGTTTGATGAAAATTGTTTGAATGCATTAACTGACAATGATCTACATCAGTATGCTTGAGAACTGGCAAATGTGATAAACTGTGATCATTCCACAATTGTGTGACATTTGTGTACAATAGGGAAGGTTAAAAAATCAGGTGTGTGGGTACTGCTTGTTCATCATCAATTACTGGCTCATGAACAACACCAACCATTTCTGTGCTGTATCATTATTGGTGAGGAGGAACAGTGTCTTTATGCTAACAAATGGAAAAGAAAGGAATAGCTGAGCCCAAACAAAGCAGCAACTCCCCACCCAAAAATCTGTGCACATGCACAAAAGATAATGTTATGCATCTGGTGGAACAGCAGTGGTGTGGTGTACCTTCCCTGAGGTGTAACCATCACTGCTGATATTTGTCAACAATTGAGATGTCTTGCAGATTCAATCCAAAAACAATGGCCAGGAAGATTGCATGAAGCGATGCTATTCCAAGATCATGCCCCCCCCCCCCCCCCGCATTATGCCAGATTGACAAAAAACACTATATGGGAGTTTCTTTGGGAAGTCATTCCACACCACCTTATTCACAAGATTCCACACCTACCTTATTCATCTCATCTTGTGCCCTCAGATTTTTCACTTTTCCCACTCTATATTGAAAAACTTCAAGGAACTTCCCTTCTGGATGGAAGTGTGCTCAACCAGTTATTCAGATCAAAACAATATGATTTCTTCAGCTGCGGAATCTAAAGTTGTCCCAGCATTAGCAGACTACTGTAAATACTGAAGGAGAATGTATAATTTATGACTAAAATCTGTGCTTATTAAACCTATGGAAAAATACTATGAACTTACACTCCAACCTAACATTTATAGCAAGGTGCAGTTATTGTAGATGGTAATTAAAATTTAATACTAATTTCATTGTAATGATTCAGTAATATCTGGTTCCACCTACATTTATGATAAGATATTTGGAGGAATGTTATTAATAATTTTCTAAGAACAGATATACATATGTATGGTGTCTCACAGTTGTCTGATTCTGTGGTTATGACATGGAGAGAAAAATGTATACATTTATGGAGGCTACCATTGCAGACCTCTATGGCAGGTGAGAAGTGATGGCAGAAGGTTGGCCATGGTCAGGTGGCCAGTCGTCCACCATCCCGCTTGCGGTAGCAGTGGTGTGGTAAGTAAATTCCTGGTAGGAACATCATTGTTAAGACATTAATTTGTGGTTTATCAACTGCCACAGTCATTGGTGTGTTGGTTGATTGGGAGGGGAAAGAAAGGACCACCACTGAGGTCAATGGTCCTATGATTCAAGAAGGCAGAAAACAACAGCACAGTCCAGTCAATGGGAAAGGAAAATGGGCAAACAGTCTGAAAGACCATTGGGGTGGCAGGAAGAGTAAAGAACAGGAAGGGGGTGAGGGGGAGATGGGGAAGGGTTGCAACAAAGGTGCTATGTATGATGGGGCACTGGTACTGCTACCAACTTGTCCTAATCCCCACACCACACCATGACTGTGACATAAAGGGGACAACAGCAGGGAAAAGAAAACACAAGAAAAGGGGAAAGAAAACTGCAAAAAAGACTAGAAAAAATGTAGGGAAAATGGGAGATGGGAACCTGGCTGCTGTGGAGGCAAGACTGGAGGCCTCCCAGATTAATGCCATGGCTAACTGAGGGACTCCAGTCCTGCACAGAAATTCAGGTCCTTAAATCTGAGTGGACAAACCATTTTCAAGAAGAAAACCAAGGACAGATGTAATCGTGAGGTTTGCCTGCTAACACCTGTGACAAGGAAACTGGAAGGGCATATTTAGTGTGAAGGGCCGAAACAGAGGGGCAATCCAGCAAATATGGATCGCCGTGAGGGGGCCCTCTAACTACAAACCAAGGGGGAAGGGGCAACTGATCAGAGTAAAAAACTGTGGGTCAACCTGACATGGCCTTTATGAAGTTGTAAGCAAAGAATCATAGATTATCACTGGGAGAGGTAGAATGAAGAGCACCACATGGTGGAAGTCCACACAATCACACAAAGTTTATCAGACAAGAGTGGTAACCTCCAAGAGTCAGCCCATAATTGAGCAAAAAGGAACTTGATGTGAAGCCACAAATCTGCCCTTGGAGAGGTTATGGAGGATGAGGCATAGGTCACTGTGCCTTCCTACTCCCCCACCCCCCTTCCCCTATGCCCAAGAAAGACAATCACTAAGCTCATTATTTAGGATACCCACAACACCAGGGACACAAAGGAAATCAACTGAATAAGCAGCATGGTCAGGATTGGTTGGAAGGTTGTGGATGGCAGAGACCAAAGGGTAGTAGAAAAAAACAGGTCATAGCCTGCAGGCCACTCATTGAGTCTTTGCATGACAAAATATGAGTGATGTAAGACCATTTATATTTAATAAAGCAGAGGGCCCAGTAAATGGCCTTTTGTTCTGCAGGAAGCACCCCATACACTGTAGGCAAAAGATGATGTCCCATGCCAACAGAGATGTGAAGGCATATCCCATGTGATCAGCAGGTTTCTAACCATTGGTGTAAAAAACAATAGCATCCTGAGACACCTGTAACACCGGGAGGATCAAACAATGCAACACGATCAGAACAATGGAGGCTTTTGGACTCCAGGAGGGATCCTCTCGAATTTGGAACCAAGCAACTAACCATGAGGAGTGTTTGTGAGAGAATATGGGGAACAGGACAAAGTGGGAAAATGGGAACCTCAGTGGAGGGAAGCAAGGTGGAGACCACCTTAGGGTGGGCAGTGAGTGTGTGACGTCCCCAAGACATGAAAAGAATAAACTAGGAGGGCTGAGCAAGGAAAGAGCCATAATCCAGATGGGACAGAACTAAAGCCTGATAAAGGTGGAGAAGTATTGAATAATCTGTGCCCCAAGAGAAATGGGCAAGGAAACAGCCAATATTCAGAAGGTGGATATGTGGCAACCAAATAAGCTTGTTAGCAAAAAGAGACCCAATAAATGGAACTCTAGGGTCACAGTTAAGCACAAGGCATTGAGGTAGTACTTCGGATCAGGAGGGACTGTAGTACAGCAACAGAAATGCACAAACCACAATTTAAGAGGCGAGAATTGAAAACAGTGTGAATACGTGCAAATGTCATCCTGGAGCTGTTGCTCTATGGAGGCTGCTGAGTGGGAACTAGCCCTTGTACTTAAATCATCCACCTACAGGTGTGACCAATAGTATAAAGGAGGCCACAAAGCCATTAAGAATGATGAGAAAAAGGATACTCGATAAGGAACCCTGTGGAATACCATTCTCCTGAGTCCACAGTGAGCTGAGAACAGCATCAACTCTAACTCGGAATGACTGGCAGGTCAGGAACTGGTGAATAAAAATTGGGAGGGGGCAATGAAGACCCCACTCATGGAGAGTAAATAAGATTTGATGGTGCCAAGCTATGTTGTGGGCCTTATGAAGATTGAAGAAAACTGTGATAAGGTATGGTGGCACTGAGAAAAGGCCTGCCCAACTTTGGTTTCCAACTAAACATGATTGATGAGAGACTGTCCTTCCTGAAAGCCACACTGGTAAGGAGACAAAAGGCACTGAGATTCAAGGAACCAACAGACTTGATGAGCCACCATCTATTCAAATAACTCACAGGGGATGTTGGTCAGACTGACCAGCTGGTAGCTATTGAGAAATGACAGATCCTTGACGGGCTTGAGGACAGGAACCACAAAACTGTCCCTCTAGTGAGAGGGGAAAGTGCTGTGGAGCCAAATATGATTAAACACCTGGAGGAGATATTATCATTGTGTGGGAAGGGGACAAGGACTGCATCATGGGGAGAGAAGAGCACCAGAAGACGTTCCCATTCAGTAAAAGGTTCATTGTAGGATTTCATCTGACGAGGGGTAAAACATAAGAGGGAAGCTTCAGCCTGCTGTTTCTGGAGTAGGAAGGTTGTTGGGTAGGAGGCTGATGACTATGATGTTACAGAAGGAGTCACAAGGAGTTCCATGAGAACCGATGGATCTGTGTGAAGGCCACCCAGAGGGAAAGGCCTTTGATGGAAGACAGTTGCTGGGAACATTTGAGTGTGTGGGGTGTAGCCCACAACCATAACAAAGGGAGGAGACAAGGCATTTCCAATACATCCACTTATTCTGATTAAATAATGCGCTTTGGTGCAAAGGTGTTTAAATGTAATAAGACTGTCAGACGATGTGAACCACTTAAGGCATTGTAATGCTTAATGATAATGGTTGGTGATGGCAATGGCTGTGCTCTACCATGGGACTGGCCAATGGCAAAATGGATTCGTCGAGTGGGGGACAGCAATGCTGGCAGCATTAATAATCATACCAAACAGATCATGGCTGACTTCATTGATATCACCTGAAAAAGATGGGGTTAACACGACCTGTGCTGTATATATAGGGCAATCAGCAAGATGTAGAGCCCAGTGGGGTAACCTGCCCATTCAGAGGTGCAAAGGGAACCAGAAGTTGTCATGTGGTAATGAGCATAATGAAGGGAGAAGGGGAGGGGAAGTGAGCAGAAGATCAATGGCAGATAATCTGCGATACGTGTTATTAAATGGGTACGGGACCCATCATGAAAAAGGCACTGGTTGTGGTCTGTAAGAAACAGGTCTTTAAGGAGACCTCAACTAGATGAAAAAGTGCATCACCCCTTATGAGACAGCACATTAAAGTCCCCAAGGAGGAGGAAGGGAGGGTGGAGTGGTTTAAGGACAGTTAGGGCAGCAGGTCTAGGTGGCCTACCAGGAAGGACATAAAGATTGAAAATGAGGTCCACAGAGGGGACTCGGATGGCAACCACTTCCAATGTGGTACAAAGGGGATCTGTGTACTAACAATGTCTATATGGACTAATGTGCAAACATCACTGGAAGCCCTCAAAGGGACCACCTGATTCCAACAGAAAGCATGGAACCCCTGAAGAGTCAGTGAGTGAGCATCAGTAAAATGAGATTGCTGTAGAACAACAGAAGCTGCACAGTAAAATGAAATAAAGGATTGCACCTCTGGAAGATGACTGTAGTATCTGTTACAATTCCACAGAATAAGCACAAAGTGGAGATAAAAATGGGAAGCCTACCTGCAGAAGCCAGAATGCTGCCAGGTCATCATCTGTCACCAGGAAAGATAGAGTAACATCCATGAACATGAGGCCAGACTCAGATTGTGAGGGGGAGTTGGCACTTCTGGGGCACTGGAGGGGTGTTGTCCTGGGTTTCCTTCTTCTCCCTCTCCTTTTTCTCCTCCTCCTTCTTTTTCTCCTTCTTTTTCTCCTTCTCCTTCTTCTTCTTCTTCTCCTCCTCCTTCTTCTCCTTCTTCTCCTCCTCCTCCTCCTTCTTCTTCTCCTTCTTCTCATTCATACATCATTCTCCTCATTCATATATCATAGGTCAAGGAGGGCAGGGCCTGGAGAGAAATTAGGGTTCAATGAGATCAGGAACTCAGAGAATGAGGATCCCTCATGCAACATGTGGCAGCAGGCCTCTGGTCTGGGGTGTTGGGTGGAGGCATCCATGCAGGGAGCCTCATCACAACTGGCAGGCATTCCTCCAGCCAGGTAGGGGGAGCAGCACCCAGAGGGGAAGGAGTGGGAACTTCAGGGGAGGGGAGGGAAAAGGAGGGTGGGTCTGAGATACAGTGGAGTGAGGAGGGGCATGATGTAACAGAGGAAAAATTAGACATCATAAACACATAAACACAGTGTGAAGATGATTATATTTGTGATGAGCCCCAGTGTAGGATAAACTATCAAGGGACTTGAACTCCTGAATCTTCTTTTTCTTTTCGTAAACCAAGCAATCTGGCTAGTGTTGAGAATGATAATCATTACAATTAATGCACATGGTTGGCAGAACACAGGAGCTGCTTTTATGGATTGGCCATCTACATTCACTGGATAGAGGTTCGCTGTACAGCAAGAAGACAGTATCAAACACTGAAAACCACTCATGGATGACAGGGCTCATAGCTTGTCTTCACTCTAATAAACCATAACTTGACCTTCTCCGTGAAGATATCCCCCTCAAATGCCAGAATAAAGGCACCAGTATTGATGTGATTGTCCTTGCATCCTTTCTCAACACAAAGGAAAAAAAAAACTAATGCCCTGCCATTCCAGATTGTCCTAGAGTTCATCAGTTTGAACAATGAGATCCCTGTGAAAAATGACATCCTGAACCATACTCAAAAACTGGAAGATGTTGCCAAGATGGTCACAGACATGTAGGGCTATGGATTGGGTAGCAGAAGTAGGTTTGAACAACAGTGAACCTGACCACATCTTATTCAGAGTCCATTTTATCAAACTTTTCTTCAATAGTTTCCATGAGAAATAATGGCTTGGTGGTGATGAATGTCCTCATCAGTCTTGCTGTAGACCAGGTAGGAGGGGATTTCACCCCATGCTGGCGAGCCTGGCTCTCCTCCCAGGGCATAGCCAGGGAAGGGAAAGCAGCATTAAAGGACCCATTCCAAACTAAAGAAACAACTGTAAAAGAATAGCCAGTTTTATAGAGCTTAATGTGTTTCACATGCAAAGCAACCACCCTTAACACTCACTCCGACCAGTTGCTATTTCTGTGTGTGACATCAAGCCATAGCAAGGATGTTGCTCAGAGTTCTAGTGCTCCAGAATGACCAGCAACCATTCCTGGACATACAAGGGGAGGTAGTACCTCAGATATCAGAAGTGTGGTCCTGTGTTGTCAGGGAGCTCAATCAGAAGGGTACATAATGGCTCCACCATATGGTCTGGCTACTGTACTGGCTATATAGTATGAAAAGGTCAACTGTGTTGAGTGAAACACAGAAGAGGCACTAAAGCCAAATGCCAAAGATGCTAAATAAAGTGGTGTTCCCAAACTGGCTCACACTTCAGCAACAAAATTGAGAAGGGCAGATCAAATCCCAAAGGGGGACAAAGAAAAAAAGGAGCACAAGAGGAACAAACTCATAATGGGCAGCAGAACCAGAAGGATAGCAAGGCTGATGTAAGCAAGGACACTGGGAGAGGGCAAGAATGGGGCAGAAGGGAAGGAATGACAGGGAAGGAGAGGTATGGGGAAGGGATTGCAGCCTGGTAAAGAAAAATGGGCTGCAGTAGCTCAGGTCCCCATGTGCACCCATGCTTGAACTCACACGAGTCGTGAGAACCTCTCATGATAGTCAGAAGTAAATGCTCCTGGATGTAAGTTGTGTATACCATGGGAAGAGGTCTGTCATCAGCAGCTGGCCTGATATCTCGGTGCGTCAGGTGTCAGGAGGGTGAGTATGACAACAGATCTGCAAGGATGCTGACCACAGTAGCAGTCAGCAGCTCATAATGCATACTAGAGGCCACCGGGTGGCATTGGAGGGGGCATGTAGAAGCATACAGAATCATGAAGAATCACACCATGGACACAGTGCAAATGATGGGTGATGGCAGCTGAACAGCAGCATAGACTCAGGCTTGAGCTATAACCCCCCCCCCCCCCCCCCCCCAGGGCAAGAGGCCAGCAGCAGCTGATGTAGGGCCCAGACTGAAACAGACCTCTACTCATGTGATGTCTTTGTAGGTGTAGATAATGAAACTGCCATGACTAATGAACAAGATTACATGTATTGGTCTTGGTTATATTTCATAACATTTTCAAAACACATTTTCCAATGTATAAAATGGTGGATCTGTTTTTATGTTTGCTGACCTTTATTCCATATTACATGTTACTTTTTAATTTTGTTTTCAGAAAACCCATTATAATTTATTAAATCAAACAATGGAAAATTCAGGATGGAATGTAACAATATTAGAGAAGGAAAGTTGCTACTCACCATACAGTGCAGATGCTGAGTCGCAATAGGCACAACTTAAAGATTCACACAATTATAGCTTTCAGCCATTAAGGCCTTTCTCAGCAATTCTCTCTCACACACACACACACAGACACACTCTCATGCAAACACAACTTGCACACATGTCTGCAGTCTCTCAGACAACTGAAACCACACTGCGACCAGCAGCACTAGTGCATGATCGAAGTGTTGACTGGGTAGGGATAAGGAGGAGGCTGGGGTGGGGATTGGTAGTATGGTGGGGGTGGCAGACAGTGAAGTGCTGCAGTTTAGATGGAGGACAGGAGAGAAGGTGTGGGTGTGGATGTGGGTGGTTGGGGGGGTGGGCGGGGGGTAAATAGCAGAAAGGAGACAAATAAAAAGAAATTAAAAGATTGAGTGTGGTGGTGAAATGACACCTGTGTAGTGCTGGAATGGGAACAGAGAGGGGGCTGGATGGGTGAAGACAGTGACTACTGAAGGTTGAGGACAGAAGGTTTACGGGAACGTAGGATGTATTGCGGGGAAAGTTCCCACCTGCGCAATTCAGAAAAGCTGGTGTTGATGGGAAGGATCCATATGACACCGGCTGTGAAGCAGTCATTGAGATCAGAGCTATCATGTTTGGCAGCATGTTCAGCAACATGGTGGTCCACTTGTTTTTTGGCCACAGTCTGTCAGTGGCCATTCATGCGGACAGACAGCTTGTTGGCTGTCATGCCTACATAGACTCCAGCACAGTGGTTGCAGCTTAACTTGTATGTCACATGACTGGTTTCACAGGTAGCCCTGCCTTTGATGGGAGAGGTGATGTTAGTGACCAGACTGGGGTAGGTAGTGGTAGGATGTATGGGACAAGTCTTGCATCTAGGTCTATTGCAGGGGTATGAGCCATGAAGCACGGGATTGGAAGCAGGGGTGTGTAAGAATGGACGAGTATATTGTGTAAGTTCGGTGGATGATGGAATACCACTGTAGTAGGGGTGGGAAGGATAGTGGGTAGGACATTTCTCATTTCAGGGCACCACAAGAGGTAATCGAAACCCTGGCGGAGAACATAATTCCGTTGCTCCAGTCCCAGATGCTACTGAGTTATGAGGGGAATGCTCCCCTGTGGCTGGACTGTGGGCTTTTGGAGGTGGTGGGAGACTGGAAAGATAAGGCACAGGAGACTTGTTTTTCTACAAGATTGGGAGGATAATCACAGTCAGTGAAGGCTTCAGTGAGACCCTTGTATATTTTAAGAGGGACTGCTCATCACTGCAGATGCGATGACCATGGGTGGCTAGGCTGTACGCAAGGGACTTCTTGGTATGGAATTGGTGGCAGCTGTCAGTGGAGTATTGCTGGTGGTTAGTAGGTTTGATATGGTCGGAGGTACTGATGTAGCCATCTCTGAGGTGGTCAACATCTAGGAAGTTGGCTTGTTGGGTTGAGTAGGATCAGATGAAGGCAATGGGGGAGAATTTGTTGAGGTTCTGGAGGAATGTGAATAGGGTGTCCTCACCTTCAATCCACATAGCAAAGATGTCATCGATGAATGTGAACAAGGTGAGGGGCTTAGGATTCTGGGTTTTTAGGAAGGATCCTCTAGATGGCCCATGAATACATTGGCATATGATGGTGCCATGTGGGTGCCCATAGCCATACCCTGAATTATTTGTAGTTAATGCCTACAAAGGAGAAGTGTGGGTGAGGATGTAGTTGGTCATGGTGAGTAGGAAGGAGATTTTTGGTTTGGAATCCATAGGGCATGTGGAAAAGTAGTGTTCAATAGCAGTAAGGCCATGGGCATTAGGAAAGTTAGTGTACAGGGAAGTGGCATCAATAGTGACAAGCAGGACACCATGTGGCAAAGGGACAGGAAGTGTGGAGAGTCAGCGTAAGAAATGGTTGGTATCTTTTATATAGGAAGATCAGTTCTGGGTAACAGGTTGAAGGTGTTGGTCTAAGAGAGCAGCAATTCTCTCCGTTGGAGCCCAGTAACTGACCACCATGGGGCGTCCTGGGTGGTTGGGTTTATGAACTTTAGAAAGCATGTAGAAGGTGGGAATGTTAAGAAGAGAAATGGACTCTGGGCAGAGGTTCTGGGATGGGCCTAAGGATTTGACTAGTGACTGGAGATCCTGCTGGATTACTGGAATGGGGTCACTGTGTTAAGGTTTGTAGGTGGAAGTATCTGACAGCTGATGGAGTCCTTCTGCCACATGATCCTTGCGGTTCAGAACAGTGGTGGAATCTTTGTCCACAGGTAGGATAATAAGTTCAAGATCAGTTTTTAGATGGTGGACAGCGATTGTTACTGCAGATGTAAGGTTAGTTTGCATGTTGAGGGATTTGGGGAAAGATGGTGAGGCAAGGTTCGAGGTTAAGAAATTTCCCCCACCAACTCTCCACAGCTCCTGTCCCTTTACAACACAGTGTCCTGCTTGTCACTATTGATGCCACCTCCCTGTACGCTAACTTTCCTAATGCCCATGGTCTTAATGCTATCAAACTCTACCTTTCCAGACACCCTATGGATTCCATACAAACAACCTCCTTCCTACTCACCATGACCATCTATATCCTCACCCACAATTACTTCTCCTTTGAAGACATTACCTACAAACAAATCCAGGGTATGGCTATGGGCACTTGCATGGCACCATCCTATTCATGGGCCATCTAGAGAAATCCATCCTAAAAACCCAGAATCCTAAGCCCCTCAACTGGTTCACATTCATTGAGGACATCTTTACTATCTGGATTGAAGGTAAGGACACTTTATTCACATTCCTCCAGAACCTTGCCCCCCCAGGGGGTCCACAACTCTTTCGTGGATACGGGCATCGTGAGCACGGGGCCCCGAGCTATTGCAGCCTTCCTTCTTTCCAGGGCTGCATTTCCTTCCCCTTCCCCTCCTTTCCTCTCCTTCCTCCTTCCCCCTCACCCTCTCCTCTACCTCTCTTGGTGTCCTTGCTTATGTTGGCCCCCGCTATCCTCCTGGTTATGTTGGTTTTGCAATTTAGCTTTGTTGCGTAATCACCTCCTTGTGGCACTCCCTGGTCCCCCTCTGGGGTTTGACCTCCATTACTAAATTTCTCTTCTGTAGTGTGAGCCATTTGGGGAAGAGCACCTTACCTAGTGTTTCTGACATGTGCCCTCCTAGTTACTTCCACCTTTTCATTCACGTTGTCGTCTGATGCTAGGGTGCATAGCCAGCATGTTAGCCAGCCCGTGTGGTGGGTCGCTATGTACCCTTTTGGTTGAGTCCCCTGAACACACAGGGATCACACTTCTGATACCTGAGCTGTGACCTCCTCATGCAAGCCTTGGAGTGGTTTATCATCATCCTGGGGCATCGGAACTCCTGGCAATGGCTGCCGTGCCAGAAGGCCATTGCTGTGGCTGGGTGGCGCCCGTGAGGAGAGCCCCTGATCGGAGTGGGTGGTATCAGGGCGGACGCTTTGCAAATGAAATGCATACGGGTCCAGAACTCTGGACGTTCTTCTGCAGCTGTCTCTCTGTGTGGAACTGATTCTTCTAGTGTTGCTTCTCCTGCCCCTACGGCCTACCCTTCCATGGCTACCCCCTGGGAAGAGGGTCAGGCCCGTCAGCTAGGGGCAAAGCCTTTCCCCTGCTATCTGGTTTGCACCAAGACTGATAGGGATACTTTCACCAATACCAAACCTTTATTCTTTGTGGAACACATTGAAGACAAGTTCGGCGAAGTGGACTCCCTGAGCAAGATGCGGTTGGGTTAGTTGCTGATCAAAACTGCTTCAGCTGCCAGTCTGCAGCCCTTCGTGCCTGTACCCATCTTGGCACAATTCCTGTGTCCATTACCTCCCACCAGTCTCTAAATATGGTTCAAGGTGTGATTTTTCACAGGGATCTCATCCTTCAAACTGATGAGGAACTTCAGGACAATCTCGGACAGCGAGGTGTTCACTTTGTTCGGCGTTTTCAGAAGGGTCCTAAGGACAATCGCATTGATACTGGTGCCTTTATCATGGCCTTTGAAGGGGATACCCTCCCTGAGAAGGTAAAGATTATGGTTTATCGATGTGATGTGAAGCCATACATCCCACCTCCTATGAGGTGTTTTAAGTGCTTGCGTTTTGGACACATGTCTTCCCGCTGTTCAAACGCCCCTCTCTATGGAGTCTGTGGACGTCCACTCCATGAGGGGAGTCCCTGTGTTCCCCCTCCTGTGTGTGTTAATTGTCATGGCAATCATTCTCCACGTTCACCAGATTGCCCAGTATATAAGAAGGAAAAGAAGATACAGGAGTATAAGTCCCTTGATCGTTTAACCTACATATAGGCTTGTAAGACGTATACACGTCTTCACCCTGTGTCCATGACGTCTAGTTATGCTTTAGTTACATCTTAGCCCCTTCCACCCCTTCCTTACCCCAATCCCGGACCCCTCTCCTCCCTTATGTGGATGATTTCTGCATTTGGGTTAGTTCCTCTTCGATGGCCTCTGCAGAATGGCAGCTCCAGGGAGCTATACAGCGTGCCTCTGCATGGACCCTTTCACACGGTTTCAATTCTCTCCTTTAAATTCGCGGGTGGTCCACTTCTGTTGCTGTACTAATATCCACTATGATCCAGAGCTCTATCTCGATGCACAACGATTGCCTGTGGTCCCACAGTTTTGTTTCGTAGGTCTTCTTTTCGACAACAAGCTCACTTGGCTGCCCCATATCAGACTTCTGAAGGTAGGATGTTTCCGTAAATTCAATGTCCTTCGCTTCCTTGCCCACTCCTCTTGGGGTGCGGACCACTCCCTCCTTCTCCATCTTTATCGTGCTCTAGTTCTGTCTCGCTTGGACTATGGTTGTCAAGTTATGGTTCAGCTGCTCCTTCCACACTGCACGTGCTGGATCCAGTCCACCATTGTGGTATTCGTTTGGCCACTGGTCCTTCCCTACTAGCCCTGTAGATAGTCTCCTGGTTGAAGCTGGGATCTCCCCCTCCCCCCCTTTCTGTTCGGTGGTCCCAGCTTCTGGTGTCTTATGCACTCGCAGTCCGTTCCTCTACCACTCATCCTTCCTATTCTCTCCTGTTCCAAGACCGTGGACATCACCCACCTGATTCCTGCCATCGGGCGGGTTTACCGGTTGGGCTGTGCCTTGCGTCTCTTTGCCGTGATCTTCAGCTTCCTTCTTTGTCCTGTCTTCCTCGCTCCCTCCCCTTCACCCCCACCCCCTCCCCGGTTAGTTCCTCGGTCTTGAATTCGGATGGATCTCTGTCGAGGTCCGAAAGATTCCATCCCCCCGATGCTGTTCCATTCCTTTTTCTACCGAATTTTATGGGCGTTTCGGGATGCTGTTGTTTTTTACACTGATGGCTCTAAATCCGCTGATCATGTGGGATATGCCTTCACGCCCTCTGTTGGAACGGAAAATCATCTGCTGCCACCTACATGTGGGGTGTTTACTGCGGAACTGATCGCAATTTCCCAGGCTCTTACCTTTATTAAACAGTCCCAACACAACCACATTTTGTTATGTACGGACTCAATGAGTGGCCTTCTGGTTATTGACCGGTGTTTCTCACACCATCCCTTGGTCTCTACCATCCATGACCATCTCGCTGATATTCACCATGCTGCCTGCTCTTTTGACTTCCTTTGGGTCCCTGGCCATGTGGGTATCTCAGGTAATGAGCTCGCTGATCGTTTGGCTGGGAGAGCAGTCACTTACACCCCGTTTTCTGTAACCCCTCCTGCAGTGGATTTACGGCTTCACATGAAATCCCACTTGGCACAATCATGGGCCAACTCTTGGGAGGCTACTTCCCTGTCTAATAAACTTCGTGCGATTAAGGTGACACCAGGCTCGTGGTGTTCTTCCTTTCACCTCTCCCTAAAGGACTCGACCACACTGTGTCATCTCTGTATTGGCCATACCAGGCTGACCCATGGTTTCCTTTTGCGTGATGAGCCACCCCCACTTTGTGGTTGTGGAGCCTTCCAGTCAGTAGCCCACATTTTAGTTGAATGCCCCTTTCTTTTGGCTCTGCATGCTAAGTACTGGCTCTCCCGCACTTTACCTTTGATGTTGGCTGACGATTCCCGGATGGTCAACCTGGTTCTCGGTTTCCTTCGGGAAAGTGGTTTTTATTCTAAGTTTTAAGGTTTTTAATTTCTCTGGTGTTGGGGCAGGGTGGTGAGTGTTGGGGTATCTCCCACCGTAAGCCGTGTTTGGAGATTGCTGACTCCCCTCCCTGACTCTGATCCCCTTTTCTCCCCTTTTAGTCTGTTTTTATCATTTTTTAGGATTGGTTAGTCTCCTTTTCTCATACGCACTTCTACATTCTAGCGGTTGCACCTGTTAAGTCATAGGTGATCTTGCCTCTGCTGTTTCAGAGGTGGGATATTTCCTGCCTCTATCATAGCATGGTGTTCTCTCTCTTGCTGACTTACCTCATTTTTTTACCATTGACAACATAACTGCACTTTTACATTTTTAGCCTTTTCCCTTTTATCGTTCTGACTTTCCTGAGATATCACACTATCAGAATGGACCACATTTGAAACAAGGGACTGATGATCTTGCTGTTTGGTCCCTCCAACCCCAACCAACCAACCTCCAGAACCTCAACAAATTTTCCCCATTTCCTTCACCTGGTCCTACTCAAAACAAGCCACCTTCCTAGATGTTGACCACCTCAGAGATGGCTACATCAGTACCTCTGACCATAGCAAACCTACTAACCTTCAGCAATACATCCACTTCGACAGCTGCCACCCATTCCAAACCAAGAAGTCCCTTCCTTACAGCCTAGCCACCCATGGCCATTGTATCTGCAGTGATGAGCAGTTCCTCTCAAAATATACGAGGGTCTCACTGAAGCCTTCACTGACCATGATTATCCTCCCAATCTTGTAGAAAAACAAATCTCCTGTGCCTTGTCTTTCCAGTCTCCCACCACCTCCAAAAGCCCACAGTCCAGCCACAGGGGATCATTCCCCTCTTGTGGTGCCCTGAAATGAGAAATGTCCTGCCCACTATCCTTCCCACCCCTCCTACAGTGGTATTCCGCCGTCCACCAAACCTACACAATATACTCGTCCATTCTTATACACCCCTGCTCCCAATTCCTTGCTTCATGGCTCATACCCCTACAATAGACCTAGATGCAAGACCTGTCCCATACATCCTCCTACCACCAGCTATTCCAGTCAGGTCACTAACATCACCTATCCCATAAAAGGCAGGGCTACCTGTGAAACCAGTCATGTGATTTACAGGGTAAGCTGCAACCACTGTACTGCATTCTATGTAGGCATGACAGCCAACAAGCTGTCTGTCCGCATGAAAAAACTGTGCCCAAAAACAAGTGGACCACCCTGTTGCTGAACACACTGCCAAACATGATGGCCCTGATCTCAATGACTGCTCACAGCCTGTGCCATATGGATCCTTCCCATCAACACCAGCTTTTCTGAACTGCGCAGGTGGGAACTTTCCCTGCAATACATCCTATGTTCCTGTAACCCACCTGGCCTCAACCTTCGTTAGTTACTGTCCTCGCCCACCCAGCCCCTCCCTGTTCCCATTACAGCACTACAGACATTTCACCGCCACACCCAGTCTTTTAATTTCTTTTTATTTCTCCCCTTTCTGCTACTTAATCCCCCCCACACCTTCTCTTCTGCCCTCTGTCTAAACTGCAACACTGCACTCCTCACTGGCTGCCACTCCCGCCATACTACGCCTCCCCCTCCCTGCCCCAGCCACCACCTTACCCCCACCCAGTCACCACTCCCATCATGCACTGGTGCTGCTGCTCACAGTGTGGTTTCAGCTCTGAGACTCCAGACGTGTGTGCAAGTTGTGTTTGCGTGAGTGTGTGTGTTTGCGCGCGTGTGTGTGTATGTGTGTGTGTGTGAGAGTTTGCGCGCGCACGCGTGTGTGTGTGTGTATGTGTGTGTTTGCGCGAGCGCGCGCGCGCGCGTGTGTGTTTGAGCGCGCGCGCGTGAGTGTGTTTGCGCGCACGCGCGTCGTGTGTGTGTGTGTTTGCGTGCGCGCGCGCGCAAGTTTGTGTGTGTGGTTGCGCGCGCGCGTGCGCAAGTGTGTGTGTGTTTGCGCGCGTGCGTGTGTGTGTGTGTGTGTGTGTGTGTGTTTGCGCGCGCGCGCGCGTGTGTGTGTGTGTGTGTGTGTGTGTGTGTGTGTGTGTGTGTGTCTATTGCTGACAAAGGCCTTAATGGACAAAAGCTACAATTGTGTGAATCTTTCTGTTGTGCCTATTGTAACTCGGCATCTCCACTATATGGTGAGTAGCAACTCCCCTTCTCTAAAATTGTTATATTATAATTTATTTTTTCTGAAACTTATTGAATATTGAAACTTATCAAAATAAAATTATAATGCAAAGGAAAGTAGTCTACATAAATGATATCACTGTGAGCCAATATCAACATAGATATTAATCTACACTGAAGTGCCACAGAAACTGGTACAGGCATGTCTGTTCAGATACAGAGATATGTAAAAAGACAGAATACATGGCTGTGGTTGGCACTGGCTACATAAGATGAAAAGTGTCTGTCACACTTGTTAGTTACTGCTGTTACGATGGCAAGTTATCAAGATCTAAGTGATGTTAGTCAGGGCACGAGCGATGGGACACAGCATTTCCAAGGTAGAGATGAAGTGGGGATTTTCCCAAATGACCATTTCACAAGTGTACTGTGAATGTCAGGAATCTGGCAAAACAAATCTCCAACATCGCTGCAGCCGGAAAAAGATCCTGTAAGTATTGACAACTGAAGAGAATTGTTCAACATGAAAGAAGTGCAACCTTTTGCAAATTGCTGCAGGTATCAATGCCGGGCCATCAAGTGTCGGTGTGCTAACCATTTAATGAAACATCACCGATATGGGCATCTGGTGCCAAAAGACCACTCGGGTACCCTTGATGACTGCATGACACAAAGCTTTATGCCTTGCCTGACCCCTTCAACACCAACCCTGGGCCGTTGATGACTCGAAACAAGTTGCATGATCAGACAAGTCTTGTTTCAAATTGTACTGTCGATGGACATGTATGGCTATGGAGACAACCTCATGAATCTGTGGACCCTGCAGGTCAGCAGGGACCATTCAAGCTGGTGTGGACTCTGTAATGGTGTGGGGCATGTGCAGTTGGAGTGATACGAGACCCATAATATGTCTAGATATGATTGACAGCAGACACGTATGTAAGCATGCTTTCTGATCACCTTCATCCATTCATGTCCATTGTGCATTCTGACAGACTTGGGCAATTTAAGAAGAACAATGGGACACCCCATACATCCAGAATTTCTACAGAGTGGCTCCAAGTAAACTCTTCAGAGTTTAAACACTTCCAATGGCCACCAAACTCCCCAGACATGAGCGTTGTTGACCATATCTGGGATGCCTTGTAACGTGCTGTTCAGAAAAGATCAAAGATCTCCTCCCTGTAGTAATCTTATGGATTTATGGACAGCCCTATAGCATTCATGATGTCAGTTCCCACCAGCACTACTTCAGACATTAATCAAGTCCATGCCACATCGTATTGGGCACTTCTGCATGCTCACAAGGGTCCTATGTGATGATAGGCAGGTTTACCAGTTTCTTTGGCTCTTCAGTGTATATGCCTCTTCCTAGATGTATTGGCACTTAATAGACTAGTTAAGTTCTGCTCAGTCTTCAGTCTTACATGTATGGGCATTATGAGATGTGTTTCTCCCCATCTCTATTAAAATACATTCATGAAACTATGTTGAAGAAGAAGAAGAATAAGTGTCGTTCAGAAGGAATGTTTTTGAGGAACCAAAGAAGTGTTTGATTTAAGAATTTGTTTTATTTAAAAAGTTACTCATAACTAGTATTTCAAAAAGTGTAATGGAGTAAATTATCATTTCACTATTTGAAGAATCACTACAATACATTGCTGGCCTGTTAGATTAAGCAGTTGTTGCAAAACGTGTGAAACTCAGGCCTCTACCAGTGAGATCATACCCTGCTTTTTTCGCAGCACAATGAGCAACAACAATGACAATAATTATGTTGTCAACAATATGAGACTGAAGATGCATATAATATTTAACTATTGACTTTTACATTGAGAAGTGTTAACATAACTGATTTATTACCTGTATCCTGCAATTTACCTAACCCTTTCTATGTCTAGTGTACTCAGACAGAAGTGTTAATGAACTTTCAATTTCAACAGTTACTTAACAGTATTTTTAATTACACTGAACAGACTAGTTTAGAAAATAGTCCACTGGTTGGATGGTGCTAAGTTCACAGTATCGGACTTCATGCCAACAGAGTGGCAGAGTCCAGAGAGGATGACTCATTGTACGATGTACATTCTTACACTGATGTAGGACCACCCTCTTCAGGAATGGTGGCTGGCATACTATGATACCTTTGACTAAAAATAAGTAATTATGTGGACTGAGCCTGTCCTTGTTTTTCTACACATTGGTTTCTATTACTTAGACCCCAGAAAAACCATGGCTTGCAAATGTGAAGTAATCACATCACCAACACTGCATTGGCTGTGCTTTTTTGTTGTGTTGTGATGTTTTAACTCTCTTCTCTCAGCTGGAAACATGATGTAATCTCCTGGCATCATAATAACAGTTCTTCTTGTATCAGCAGGTAGTCTTTGAAGTGAAAATGTCAGACCAGCTGCTGTGACCTACTTCCACGACTTTTGTGTGTCAACTGTGACAGGTGTCTCAACTCTACTCTGTTGTTCCCAGTTGATTATTTGTGGCACAACACATTTATAACTATATTCTCATGCAAAGGCCAATTTTCAACTGATGCAACTTGTGGTATTTTAAATGGGCCCAACATTGCTTCACCTTCATGGGGAAATATGGGACAGGCTGCCCATGATCACCATTAATACAGCATTTTAATTCTCATGCAAATCATTCAGATAGGAGAATGAATTAAACAATATTGCTGAGTGGCTAGATGAAACAAGAAGTAGGGGATTTGCCTTGTGGTAATGTGCATGTAAATCTGTTAGAGAAGGAGATTCTGCAGTGATGCTACACAGGATTTGTAGTGCTGAGAAAGATGAGATAACCTGATCTGGACTAGGTAACTAGCAACAACACCTTGAAAATACTCCGCCAGCCATGGAATACCATGTCACCACTACTGCTGAACAAGAAACAAAAAACATGAAATCTTGTGTACCATCAGTAATCTGGCTGACATGCACAATTCACATTGCACCAGCCGAAAATTTAACTTCATTTTATGTCAACTTAAATCTCAAGCATAGCTAAATAGGGAGATAAACAGAATATACATGTATTGTTGATTTTCAGAATGTATGTAAGATAATGCACAGTAATTCTTTTGATTGTGATCAGTAGGTTGTGAGTTATCGAAGCTACTCACTCATCTATTGCAGAGTGATTACTGGATTTGAAGCTTTATCTACCAAACTGCTTTATTTAAGCAAGGAGAAATAATTATGAACAGTGCAGGACATGAGGTCTGAGTGATTGCAAATGTCATTCAAAGCAGTGTTCATACCAGCTGGAATGCTCAAATGTTGGAGAGGTCTCCATGTCACTGCATAGAGGTTATAGACCTGAAAATGTACTGGAGGTTGCCAAGTTGCAATAGAACTGACCGTATGTGTCGGTGGTTGGAGCAAAGCCACATTGTCAGCCTGTGGGGTGGAAGATTGGAGCCCTCAGGAGAGGTGTTGAGTGCATGCTATGTTCTGGGAGCAACTATAATGAGGTAGCTGCCTGCTGATAGCCATGACGTAGTAGCAGCCGAGTTCACACCATTTGGCAGGTTGTAATTAGAGGTGAAGTGATGGGCAATGATGCCATGGTCTGTGTGCCTTTCTGGGTGTTATCCCATGACTGGAAAATTGTCAACTAATGTGACATTCAAGTCGTCAGGCAGGAAGTTTTGGACATTGATGCTTACCTCAAAATTGTTGTGAGCATTGATATATTGATGTGTACTGTCAGGCCATTAAGTTGAGTGGCAGAGAATAGGGCTGGCTGGCTAAAAGGAAACTGTCACTGGTGGACCAGTTGTCATGCAGGGTGCAAGCAGGCTTGAGACAGTTTATTGTCACTGTTATAGGCTTGCTGTTCTGAAATGTCTCTGAAGGGTGTACCCCTCATTTTAGCACTTTTGTGTGGGCCCATGTACAGCAGTTGCAAACGCAGTTGTTGCAGAGCATAATAAAATCACAATTGGCCTGTCCCTTGATTATGAAGATTTTTGGCACATTGCATGGCTATGGAAGAGGAATGTACAGGTGTGCTATATGGCATTTGATACATGCAATGAGGGTAGATAAGTCTGTGGCCATGACGAGTGATTGTTGAAACACAAAATCAGCTGGAAGGAGAGTGTTTTGAAATATAGTATTTCTGCAAGAGAAGCTGATAAATAATGTTTGCATGCCAAGTGCACACCTAATGACAGGTAGGCATGTGTACAAATATCAGAGTACTGTAAAGATTGCATAGCGCACTGAACAGGCCCAATTCAACTTGTCAACTTATTAGTGGTAGCATGTGTGGTCTGTGGTGGATTTGGGAGGGGGGGTCTATAATGGTTGTAAAATTGTGTAACATTCTTTTTCTGATAGTGCACTGTGTTAAGTAACGGCAGGAAGCATATGAAAAGGAGGCATGTTACTGCCCTTGTCGATGAGTGGAGGTTATGTTGACATAGGCACTTCCTTGGAGGCTGCCACTGTTGTGTCAAGACCAGATTGAGATAATGTGACAAAGTGGTTGTGGTAGAGTGTACTGGATTGTTATGCTGAGAAATCTATTGATGGTGCCATGCTGTAGTTAGTTCCTGTGATGTCTTGTGGGTTACTTATCATATGGAGTTTCTTTCTGCTGTTGGTGTAGAGAATCCAGTTGTCTTTAAGTGGGGTATTTGGACTTGCTGGATTTTAATGAGTGATATGATGTAGGTAATGATACTCATCCATCAAAGGGCCACGGTGTGTGTCATCTTAAGTAGACATGGCAGGGGTGTTTCTGTGCTGCCAGAAGCATGTGGCTGATGAAGTTGGTAATGGAGCAACCAGTCTTGGTGAATCTATGTACTGCTAGCCAAATCTGGTAGCATCAATTACATGTGCACTGATGTTTGCAATGGAGTTCCATGTGATCATATATTTAGATTCAGATCCAGTGTAAAAGACTTGCAGTCATAGACAATAATCACAAAATCTTTTGTCATATAGAACTACTGCCACATGTTTTAAGAGGAAGTACTGGAGGTATGGTACTCATATTGGAGCCTGAATTGAAGAGAGAATATTTATGGATTGAGTGGATGAGATGTGAAGTCTGCTGTCATTCTGCAGTAGTGACATGGGAGATGATTCATTGTTATGGTGTGGGATGAGGTGACTAGAATAGCCTCTGCTGTACAGTGTCTCCCTCACAGACCAAGCTACTGTTTTGAGTTGTCACAAGGTGGGTGATGGTTGTGTGCAGTGTCGCCTAACTGCTTACAAAACAAGCAAAGTTAGTCCTGCATGGGTGTGGTGATGCAGGGGATGTGGTTGCAGATGCATGGGAGGTGGTTCTGTTTGCATGAAGATCACTGTCCCAGGCTGGGACAGTGACATCAGTCAGTGGAGATCAGTTGTGATCAGCCAAGCTTGGCAGCGATGTTTGCGTAAGGTGAAAAGCTGTTTATTCAACAATTTATGCTCATGGGTAATACTGGTGCATTACAATGAAGACTTACGTTTGATAACTCATAAGGTCCAAAGCAAATGATCTGATATCAATTGATAAACAAAGAGTGTGCATAACCTGTGCCAGTGCTATGATGGTGTTCTGTTCCCTTGTTTGTTACAGATTACTTGCTGTAGCTGTTCTTCTGACGTCTACAAGAGGCATTGCAGAAGAGCTGCTTTTGGTGCAGTGTGCTTGAGATCTGCGGCAGGGGAGTGAGGATAACAGCAGTTATTACATCAGTGCCAGTGACAGAGCAGAGTAAGAAATTTAGCATCATCACTAATGCTGTCACATGTGGTGGGGATGCTTTTCCAATTATCGCAAACCAGACAGTTGGCAGATCTGGGCAAAATGGTGGTAGTTTAAGGTGTAAACTAAAGCAGGTGGAGATGTCAGTGGGTAGCATAATACCACAACCCCTTTTGGGATCCTGTATCCTATTCCGGTCTCACCTCTACTCTCCCGAAGAGGGTATCTAGGAAATATTAGTAATTTATACCAATTTAAACTGTTGTTTTGGCATTGTCTACCTTGTGTCTCTCCAGCATATTGAATGAAGGGAACATATTTATGGTTATCTGGATGTGATACACCAAAGATTCTTTGTGCACCAACTTAGTAATTTACACTAATTTAAACTCTTGTTTTGTCATTGTTTTCATTGGACTTCACCAGTATAGAGAATGAAGGAAAAATGTTAGATTAAGAGCTAATGTGCCATCGTAATTTACACACAATGCAAACTGCAGGCATATCGTAGGAGCAAGTTTTCTGTTGTAATTTTGGAGTAAGTAACAATTAAATTTCTGATATTTCCAAGTCATCTAGAGACAGCTATTATGTTTTTTAAGTCAGAAATTGTTTATTCTTTTGATAGAACATGCTTATGTTCAAATTCATGTTACTTAATAGAACTGTAATTATACGCATATAGCAATGTAAAATTTTACTCTTCCATATAGCAATGTAAAATTTTACTCTTCCAAAATTTGACTTCAGGCCTTTCATTCAATAAAACTAATAGCTCTGTGCACCTGAAAATGATAGGATGATTCTAAGTCAGTAAAATAATATATGGAAATTAATGAAAAATGTTGTTGCAATAATAAAACTGTAATTTACAGTTTTAATAGAATCAGCTTCTTTCCTGTCTTTGTATGAAATTATTTACTGTTATTCCATGTAATTTTCTGTGTAATTTGGGAAGATGTTTATGAAACCTTTAATTGTTAATATGGAACGTTCAGTATGTGACAATGACTGTAATTTTAACACCCAGGTACTTAGTTGAATTGACAGCCTTGAGAATTGTACTATTTATCAAGTAATCGAATTCCAATGGATTTCTTTTGGAACTCATGTGGATCACCTCACAGTTTTCGTTATTTAGCGTCAACTGCCACCTGTCACACCATATAGCAATCTTTTCTAAATCACTTTGCAACTGATACTGGTCTTCGGATGACTTTACTAGATGGTAAATTACAGCATCATCTGCGAACAACCTCAGAGAACTGCTCAGATTGTCTCTCAGGTCAGGAACAGCAGAGGTCCCAGGACGATTCCCTGGGGAACACCTGATATCACTTCAGTTTTACTCGATAATTTGTAATAATAATAATCAGATTGTCTCTCAGGTCAGGAACAGCAGAGGTCCCAGGACGATTCCCTGGGGAACACCTGATATCACTTCAGTTTTACTCGATAATTTGTAATAATAATAATCAGATTGTCTCTCAGGTCAGGAACAGCAGAGGTCCCAGGACGATTCCCTGGGGAACACCTGATATCACTTCAGTTTTACTCGATAATTTGTAATAATAATAATCAGATTGTCTCTCAGGTCAGGAACAGCAGAGGTCCCAGGACGATTCCCTGGGGAACACCTGATATCACTTCAGTTTTACTCGATAATTTGCTGTCTATTACTATGAACTGCGACCTTCCTGACAGGAAATCACGAATCCAGTCACACAACTGAGACGATACCCCATAGGCCCACAGCTTGATTAGAAGTCGCTTGTGAGGAACGGTGTCAAAAGCTTTCCAGAAATCTAGAAATATGGAATCAACTTGAGATCCCCTGTTGATAGTGGCCATTACTTCGTACAAATAAAGAGCTAGCTGCGTTGCACAAGAACGATGTTTTCTGAAACCATGCTGATTACGCATCAATAGATTGTTCCCTTCAAGGTGATTCATAATGTTTTAATACAGTATATGCTCCAAAACCCTACTGCAAACCGACGTCAATGATATAGGTCTGTAGTTCAATGGATTACTCCTACTACCCTTCTTAAACACTGGTGCCACCTGCGCAATTTTCCAATCTGCAGGTACAGATCCATTGGTGAGCAAGCAGTTGTATATGATTGCTAAGTAGGGAGCTATTCTATCAGCATAATCTGAAAGGAACCTAATTGGTATACAATCTGGACCTGAAGACTGGCCCGTATCAAGTGATTTGAGTTGCTTTGCAACCCCTAAGGTATCTACTTCTAAGAAACTCATGCTAGCAGCTGTTCGTGTATCAAATTATGGAATATTCCAGTACAGAGTGTAACAGTAATTGGTGGACAAGCTCTGGGGCAACTGATATGCCTTATATGTCTTAGGAATGAGCAGTTAATCGAAGGCCAATTTGGGTCAATCATTGTTTTTTAGGTGCTTGTGGAAACTCTGTGGTTGATAGTTCTCTGTCAAGAAATAATCCTGATACTACTTCAGGATGACTGTGTTGTCTGAGCACAGTAACACTAATCCCATTCACAAGGCTTGTATAGTAACTAAGAACCTCATCTCAGGTGACAGAATGTTAATGTTTCCCAGAAATGTCTTATTGATTATTAGGGGAAGAAGGAATGCTCCCTTTTATGATTGGAAAGCAGGCAACCTAAAAACAGTAAAGCATTTAAGAAACAGATTGGTAGTGATGGCAGTTGACAACTCTCAAAATATGCAAAGACACAATGGGGAAGTTCTGCTCGTGTATTAAATAACCATGAAATGGCATTAAACTGTTCCTCCTTCAGGCAGAAGGGTTGAAGGGGAAGGAAGAGGGGTGATGGAAAAAGAGTTGTCAGGTCTAGGAAAAGGGGTAGATTTTGGGAAAGTCACCCAGAGTCACAGGTCAGGGGAGACTTACCAGGCAGGATGAGAAGGAAAGACTGATTGTTGGGGATTGTACCAGATGAGATTTGAAAACCCGAGAGCTTAAAGGTGGAAGACAGGGCAATACACACAACAAAGATTACTGCTTAAACATCTTGCATGAGTTAATAAGAGTGAAAAGCTAAGGGCATTGTAAATATCAGAAGAGGGAGGTGGGGTGGTGAAAAATAGACAGATAAGAAAATGAAATATGTAGAAAACTAAAATAGAGTATCTACTGTGAAGAATGCTGAACCAGAAGAAATTAAGGCCAGGTGGGTGGCGAGAACCAAGGACATGTTGTAACACTAGTTCCCACCTACAGAGTTCTGAGAAGCTGGTGTCTGGGGGAGGATCCAGATGATGCCTGTGTTGAAACGGGCAAAGAGTTCATGATTGTCATGTCATGCTCTGCAACAAAATAGAGCATGTTGCCAGTGTACATACACTGCCTATTCCCATTTATCCTAACTGATAATTTGGTGGTAGTCATGATGATGTAAAAGGCCGAACAGTGTTTACATAACAGTTGATATGACATGTGTATGTATGTGTTTAGCAGTTACAGGGCTGGTATAGGAAAATCTTGCAGTGGGGATGGTCACAGGGATAGGAGTCATACGATGGGGAGATGGGTGCAGGAGCAGCATAGGCTCTGACAAGAATATTGTGGAGATTGGGAGGGTGACAAAAAGCTATTCTAGGTGTGGTGGGCAAAATCTCATAATGGATCTCATTTCAGGGCATGATTTTAGGAAGTCATGGCCTTGTCAAAGTAGCTGATTAATACATTCCAGAGCAGTGGAATGCTCCGAAGTTGTTTTTGGAGAAGTCAGCAGCACCAGCATGGAAGTGATAGGCCAGGAAATCTGCTTTTGATCTAGGCTCATGGGGTAACTACGTCCAGTGAAGGCTGAAGTAAAGATGATTGGTATTGCTGTAAGAAGTCTACATCTGAACAAATACTGAACAAATACTTTTGCCTTGAATGCTAAGGCTGTATGGGAGAGAATGTATGATATAGAAAGGATGGCAACTGTCAAAATGTAAATATTGTTGTTTGTTAGTAGATATTGTGTGTTCTGCTGCCACTTGGTGAGTAGATTTTATCATCTATCCAATTACCTTAATTTGCCAAAAATTGATTGTTTTTGTTATTTTACAATAGCGATTGTACTGTATTATGTGTAGATCTAATACAAATCAACAATAAAGAGTTAAAGGGTGGATGGGAAGTGAAAGGTACTACAAATATGAAGAATACAAATGAACAGAGTCAATTGTTAGCTCAAGATATGCCCATATTTATAGTATGACTTAATTTATCAGCAATGCCAAAACACATGGGCTATTGGCTGATTTAATTTGCCTGAAAATGAGGCTGTACGTAATCCTATGTGATAATCCAAATGCTGCTATTGTACATTGTGAGGCTTAAGTCACAGACCACAGTTCAAATCACTGTAATACTTAACAGAATGTATTTTCTAACAGGTTTTACTTGTAATGTGTAACAATAGTGTCATATTGCATTGTTATAAGGTGTTGCTTTCCTCAAAGTTACAGTTGGAACTTCTGAAATGGGTACTAAAATGTTTCCTCTGGAGCAATAAATTTGGTGCACACTCACAATGTTTAAAAGAACTGCACATTAGCATACAGAATTTGATACTTCTTTTATACATAAGCAATACAACCTGTTAAAATGCATTTTCAGTAGGTGTTTTTATATGATCCAACCTGTGCCACTATGTACACAACAAATATGCACATAGTGTGACAAAATTTACATGAAGCAGGGGCTTATTGTACAATGTCAGGTAAGTGCTATTTCCATGATGATGTAGAGGAAATGAAGGTCAGAACATAGTTTCTACATTCTAAAACAAAAGAAATGTGTAAGACTCAAAAACCAACCAAGGGAACCTCTTTTGCTAAAGGAGCATATGAGATGCAAGATCCATGTACACAAGTCCTATCAACAGAAAATGGCATGAATACATCTATCTACAACTGTTTGTTCAAACAATCAAATTTTGTATTCTTCTCCACAACATCTACATAGGAGTCAGTTGTGGCTTAAAAAAGAACAAATTCCAAGTCATGCAAGTAGACAGAGAGTAACTAAGGAAACAATCTCCAAAATACATTGCTGCCATATCTCCATCAGAGTAAAATACAATTCAAAGCAAGATAATGACAAAAAGCTATCAGACTATGTTTAACTGGTCTTAACTGATTCAAGAAAAAAACAACAGTAGATGGCATGAACTTTAAAGTCTACCAAAGTAAACTAACTTAACACTCTACCAGTGTCCTAACTGTCAAATGTCTCCAAAGTTGATGAAAAGATAACAACAAGAAGCATAATGCTAAACCTCATCAATCAATGTTGTACAACAGGGAAACAAAAAAGATCCCAGAAAACACCAGAGGTACCAGAAAAGGCTGGCACTGGGTAGGCCCCCTAAGTTTGTTTCTAAAGGAGGTTGATTTTAAAGATTCTAATGCTCCTGTCTAATTTTCATGCAAAGGATGGTCCCAGAGGGGAGAGAGATGAGGGAGATTTATCTGTCTCTGTACACAATGCAAACCAGTCCCTACCTCTCCTCATTCCTATCATTACTACCAACTTTAAATCATTTGATTCAACTGAGGTTGCATCACAAAACAGAATTATTGCATGTTCTCTTTATCCCCTTCCCATAACCTTCAGCCACCCGCCCCCCAAACCTGCTATTTTCCATTTCTCCATGATCGAAGTAGACCCCAAAATCTTCACTCAACTCATCATACAGTCCTCATAAATTCATTATTCTTGTAACTTTGTCTGGGTGGTGGTGGTGGTGGTTAGTGTTTAACGTCCCGTCGACAACGAGGTCATTAGAGACGGAGCACAAGCTCGGGTTAGGGAAGGATTGGGAAGGAAATCGGCCATACCCTTTCAAAGGAACCATCCCAGCATTTGCCTGAAATGATTTAGGGAAATCACAGAAAACCTAAATCAGGATGGCTGGAGACAGGATTGAACCGTCGTCCTCCCGAATGCGAGTCCAGTGTGCTAACCACTGCGCCACCTCGCTCGGTAACTTTGTCTGGGCTCCACTACCATCTGTCCCTGTGGACAGGCTCTCAAGTGTCTCTTCTGAAAGAAAATCAATTTCTTCTGAACTTGGATCAGGACTCACCTGTCTGCGAAGCTGTGGCTCATATACACTGAAGTGCCAAGGAAACAGGTGTAGACATGCATATTAAAATACAAGAGTTATGTAGACAAGCCGAATATGGCACTGCAGCTGGCAATGCCTATATAAGATAAGTGTCTGGCACAGTAGTTAGATTGGTTACTGCTGCTACATTGTCAGGTTATCAAGATTTAAGTGAGTTTGAATGTGGTGTTATAATTGGTGCATGAGTGATGGGGCACAGCATCTGTGAGGTAGAGATGAACTGGGAATTTTCCTGTATGACCATTTCACAAGTGTACCATGTATATCAGGAATGATGTAAAACATCAAATCTCCAACATTGCTATGGCTGGAAAAAGATCCTGCAAGAATGGGATGAATGATGACTGAAGAGAGTTGTTCAATGAGACAGAAGTGCAATCCTTCTGCAAATTGCTGTAGATTTCAATGCTGGGCCATCAACAAGTGTCAGAGTGCACACTACTCAACAAAACATCATTGATATGGGTTTTGGAAGCCAAAAGGCCCACTCATGTACACTTAATGACTGTATTACACCTCACCTGCACCTGTCAACACTGACATTGGACTGTTGATGACTGGAAACATGCTGCATGGTCAGATGAGTCTCATTTCAAATTGAATCAAGCAGATGGACATGTATGGGTATGGAGACAACCTCATGAATCCATGGGCCCTGCATGTCAGCAGGGGAATTTTCAAGCTGGTGGAGGCTCGGTATTGGTGTGAAGCAAGTGCAGTTGGAATGATATGGAACCAATGATACATCTATATATGACTAATATGAGACATGTATGTAAGCATCCACTCATGTTCACTGTGCATTCTGAGAGACTTGGGCAATTCAAGCAGAACAGTGACACACACCACATGTCCAGAATTGATGCAGAGTGGCTCCAGGAACACTCTTCTGAGTTTAAACACTTCTGCTGGCCACCAAACTCTCCATGAACATTACTGAGCACATCTGGGATCCCTTGCAACGTCCTGTTCAAAAGAAATCTCCACCTCCTTGTACTATTAAAGATTTATGGACAGCCCAGCAGGATTCATGGTGTCAATTCCCTCCAGCACTACTTCAGACATTAGTCGAGTCCATGCCACATCATCTTGCAGCACTTATGCATGGTTGCGGGGGCTCTATGTGACATTAGCCAGGTGTACCAATTTCTTTGGCTCTTTAGTGTATATCAGTGACACACACAATGAAGTACTCCTCTATAAAGGGGCCTCACAAGCTTAACTTCTAATGGATGGATCACCATCCATATCCACATTGTTACATGCCCTCACCATATGAAACACTGCAGAGGGGCTTTGAATTTAATCCAGGACATTAAACCAACCTCTGTTCATTAGGAATCTTATACCATTTTTTCCACTTTTCTGGCTAATACTAGTGGTGAAAATATCTTCTATCTTCTGAATGTGAACTAGTTATCATTGAGTGAAGGGCTACTACATGGGCATGTTTTAGCAATTGCAATAATGGAGGTGGACTGCGTACTCCATATAGCACAATATTCAAAACAAAGCCGCTCTCTTCTATTATCAGTAAAAAAACAACTGGGCACTGTATTGCCAACTGGTTTTGTTTTACTCTGCAGGGACCTTTTGTTGACATTACTGGCAAATTTCACTGCACCATCATACCATGCATGGCAAAGTCTTCAGGACAAAAGAAGTCAGCCTGTTTCCTGCTGAAATAAAAGTGTTGCTGTGCCATCACAGGCATGTATGTGTCTCTCTTGATGTTTTAGTGCAGATCATTCACTGAAAACTGTGCAGTCATTCGGACAACATTGATCCTATTGTATAATTAATGACTTGAAGAAGAGACTATAGCAAGAGCTTCTGAATTTATGAATAATTACACTGAACCTTTAAGTACATTGTATACTATCAGGATTATTTTAGTCTAGTCTGAAACTTTCACTGCGATTTCATTCTGAGGAGAATAAATCTTCAGATTAGTGGAGGACACATTTCCCACAATATTAGGGACAATTCTGTTCAGTTACCAGTGTCACCATTCAGGATCCAGATTTTCATCATCACTGAGTTACCACTAAAAGCTGTGTTTGGGACTTGCCTATTTCCAGCACTTTTCTTCTGTCAACAGTGAAATTCAAAGCAACCGTTTTTGTGTGTGGGAGCTGGATTTATTATTGTTAGTGGCACATGTTACGTAACCAGATCAGCATTGGATCCCATAGGCTACAAAAGGAAATCCTCCCCAGGGTTGTGTGTGTCATATATAATCTATGTATGTGAAAAATACTTTATTGTACCATGGTTAAAAGTTCACAATTAAGTATTGTAATTGTTAAAGTAAATTCAAAAGTTAGTGGAAGCAAGGGTGTGGGATGACTAGTATGTCCAAGAGGTCAATGTCAATAAAGCACTGTGATGTGGATACCAACCTTCACTTGTTGGCAGCTCTACATTTATTTGCCTTCTTTATATGTGAAGCAAAACAATTTCCTTACTTTTGGAAAGAAGTTATTTTAATTATCCATAATTCTGAATGAAAACTGGTGTTTAATGTGTCTTTTACAATGTGGTCATTTGAGATGGAACAGTCTCGGATCAGGAAAAAATGCAAATGAATTCAACCATGTTCTTTTAAAACGAATGGTCCAACCATTTGCCATGAATGAATGAGTTAGGGAACCAATGGAAAACCTAAATCTAGATACCTAGATTCCAATTCTAACTGCTGTTCTAAACTGAAGTCCATCTTATTACCATATTGCTATCTCACTTGTTTCCTCAAACCAAAATTGGACATCACATGTAAAGGTAACTATAATAACATTATCCTCATCAGCTTTTGGTAAAGACCTTGTAACTGATAGCCAATTGCTGCCTTGTATGGATTTTAGAATTCAGACAACTTCCATGTCACTTTCAGTGTAGGTTTATGAAATATTCCACCATTGATAGTGTTATCCTGCTGCCGGCAGCTGCCCAACAGGCCTTTCTGGACATGTATGATGTGATAAATTTTTCAGTCTTGAGAAAGCCTGCAATATTACTTGGAGGATACTATCCCTAAATAGCTCTATATGTGAATCTTCCATCTTCTTTATGCTTTCTTCTGTGATCTGTGTTATGTCTAGAAGTGGTGGAATTTTATCAGATCATATACAATATAATGGTATCCCTAATCTTCCAAAGTTTCTTTCATTTGGCTGCTCAGTGTCTGTTAGGTTTAAGTTCCTGTTTTACAAGGAGAGATCGAAGTATTTGTTTTTTATGCAGTTAGCTGTAAAATAAAACATTGAGGAGCTTTCTTCATCTAAGTTATGTACTGCTTCAGCTAAAAAATCTTTGCACATCAGACTCAAACATCTAACAAGATAGGACTGGTAATACGGTACGTCACTGCAACAATTTCAATAACACATGCCAGTGTTAGACAAAGATGATCAATGTGGCAATCTCTCAGTACAATGATATTAGAAGACATAGATTTGCACATGCCAAGAAAGTAATATTTGATAAATAATTTACCTCACAACTGTTATCAAATTATCACAAAAAATTATAGAAATAAAAATAATAATTGCAAATGTATTTTCAAAATTTGGACAAATCTATTTGTCACAATTTTTTAAAAATAATTACTCATCACACTTTTTTTGTATTTGTACATGGGTAAAATAATACTCTACAATTTATTTAATAATAATTAAAGAAGTAACTTACCTATGTAATTTTTGGAAAATATCCCTGTATCAGGTAATTCATTTATTTGAGTGTTTCGCGTGGTACAATACATAGAGTAAATGCACCACTGACCAATTCCCCTTCTGCCCCCCCTCCACTTCCCTGCCATCCCCCTCCCACAAGAATTCTCAAAACATAAAAGGTGGGAACAAAATTCTGATACCAACCTAATGGAACTGCCCAGTGTTTAATGTAGAGTTCTGGGGGGAAAAAAAGGTCTGTAAACACAGTTCCTGAATGTCAAACATGTTTTATTTGTGGAAGTGTTGTAGCTGGTGCAATATTTTTTAACAGAAATTACAATATTTGAACTGAAGCATTAGGCTGACTCACTTCTTAAGGAAAGCCGAATTGGCATGTTAAAATCTATGTAAGGAAGTAGGATAGTTATCAAAGTTCTGCAAAGTTTACACTTCTAGAAAAATGAAATAAGAAAAATTGGAAATAATCACCTTTTCAGGAAATACCTTGAGCAACCTAATAATTATGTTTATTAAGAGTAGCAATGCAGTGACTACAACAGATAGTTAGAAAAAATCTTAATTTACCTAACTCATTTCAGGGCATCATCTGTTTCAAGTTAAAACAGTTCAAAAGAAATTACAACAGTTTTTAGTTATAAACAAAACCTCAATAGCATATAGAACAGTTACAGCATTTTTATATTCCACAAAAAGTGTTTTTGACAGAAAAATAGTTTCATAGATTTTTCTGTCGTTTTATAAAATTTGGAATATAGTGAAAACTTAGAGCACTGCTTTAGATATTGCAGCTCTCAACACCCTTTTTCTATTTCAAAAACAGTTTCTGATATCTTTCTTCAGCTTCAGTGGTACAGCACTTTACTTTATACAAGTTGCTTTAAAACAGTTACATTTGTTTAACACTCTGGCAATACAAAATGGTAATCAGCACCAGCATAACATTACACATCTGTTCTGTTTCCATTACCTGTGTTATCTCAATAAACGTCTACCATCAAAAGTTTTAGTTGTAATTAGTATTTTTCTCATAGCTATCAGATTCACGTTAAGTACATTGTAAGCTATGAACACATTTCCTGACACAAATATATACTTATTGACATGAATGAATGTGATATCACAATTTTGTCCATCTTCACTTTCTACATCAACAAAATCACCACCATGATTATAATTTCATCACAAAATCATAATAATAATTATATTATCTCCCAAATTAACATTCCTTTGTGAGATGTCAAAGACCCTATTCAGCATAACACGATTCTCAACTTATCACCTGCACCTGGCAAAAATATGTAGAGCATAGTGCACTTATCAACAACCTACAATCAACCAACAATCAATTCCAGCACTTTTTCGTCACTTAGCTTCTTCCCTGAAGTATTAAAATATCATTACTCAAGTTTACTCACTGGTTCTTACACATGACAATTTTCAAAACTTGCCACATCTATGTGGTGTGAAAAACAATCTTCTTTATTAAATGACATTCACTGCATAATGCAGATAGTACATTACGTAAAAATTATCACTACACATGGAATTTCATCTTAAAAGCCTTTATACACAAGAGGAATCTAAAAAGTTTCAGCTTTTCCATAGTAATTAAATTCTAATTCTTACCATCAATCTACAATGTGACAACACTGACTATGATGCATGATCTATCTTCCATTGCATTTTTTTAAAACAGACACTAAGTACTCACAAATATAGTACAGCAGTACACTAAATATGTGCAAAACTGTGTGCAAACATTTCCATTTAACTAGACAGTACAAAAATTTAAAAATACAATAAATGACATCACTTTTCCAAAATATTTACTAATCGGTAATTGTAAGATTCAAAATTCATTTTAAAGCAGTACAACATTTCTCAACTGTACCGGTATCAAAGATATATAAAAAGTGCGCAATACTGAGATAAATATCACTAAATGTCACCTATGTCTTTTTCTGTCACACTGAAACAGGACAAAACAGAGCATATCTAATGCAAAATCTGGTATTCCTGGCTAAAACAGTAAGATGCATATTCAGTTTAAAATGAGGAAAGTGTTTTTTTAAATAGCAACAGAATTCACCAACAAAACTTTCTTAAAATACAAACAGAACAGAAATACATTATATACCAGAGCTTATTTCAAGCAAAAATATTTTTCATCAAATGCAATGGAACACACACACACACCATGCCTGAGTGAGGACTCAAACCTCCGGTGGGAGGGGCTGCATAATCTGTAACATGGTGCCTCAAACCATGCCATTCGATATGGCAAATATGTTAACCATTAACTGCGGAAACTAAACAAATGCAAAACTTTCAAATTCACTTAATTGCATCAAAGAAGCCCAAGCATTTAGGAGCATCATTTGCCACAGACAGAGAACTTTTACACAGTCAATGAAAGACCACCAGCAACAGGTGTAATTCACTGCTCACTGCAGATTTTGGTATCAGGAGAAAACTGATGAAAGAAGGACAATACTGATATCTTGAGATGTCAGGTATTCTCTTACATATCAGCATCATTCTAGAACAATATTTTGACAATTTTATCTTGAACAGGCACTACCTGAACTGCTCATCAAGTGGAATGGGTCCTGCATCCTCTTCCCCATCTATCACCTGTTCCAGGCAGTCTGTCCATTGTCCACTCTTACCAGCAGCATCCTTAGGTGCTCCCTCTTTGGTCCAGAGCACCTGTCTGTGGGCTGACATCCCATTTTCAGTCCAATGTGGTTCCACACATTTCCTTTGTGGTCCGCTCCCACAAGGAGTGCTTGGCAACATTCCATCTTTGGCATGGTACATCTGGTGCCTTATCTAGGTTTCATTTCCCTTGTCCATGCCCTCAGTTCTTTTTGTGGAGTTCTGTTATTTGCATCTAATGTCCAATGCCCTAGTTGTTTGGCCAATGTATGACATGCCGCATAGGTAAGGTATATTATAAATTCCTAGTTTTCATAGTCTTAGATCATCTTTCACTTTTCCCATAACCCTCTTATTTTGATAGGTGAGCAGAACACGTACTTTATGTTATGCTACCTGAGAATAACACTGATTTTGGCATAAACAGATCCCGCATAGGGCAGGTATACCACAGTCCTTGCCTCCTCTTGCTCTTCTTCTAGATCACAAGGTGGAATGGCTGGTTAAAGAGCCTTCTGAATCCATGTGGTTTGTACATATTTTTACAGAATACTGATTCTAGGCGTTGTATTTCTACTGTCAGGCTGTGTGGGTCTGACAAGGTGTGTGCCCCCTGTGGGTCAATGTCTTCATAACACTATTGTTTCACACTGTTATACCAGTAGTGAGGTGATAGACAAATTTAGGGTTATTCTCATAAAAACAGAATACTATACATATAATAATATTTAGTACCCATAATTATAAAAAACTGCTAGCCTTAGTAATTATTATAGAAAACATGTTTCAAACAAGCAAAATATTTCCTTTGCTCTGTCAAAGTATCATGAATTTATCATCAGCAGATACCAGAGGTAGCTGAACTTGAGGTAAACCTCTAAGGCCTCTGAGCTGATAGATTTCATTTAAGGAGTATGCATATGAATCTAAAACTTCTCAGGGAACCTGCCTGCAAAGCCAGACAGCCCATAAAAATCTTAAAAATAGGTATTAAAAGTAATTTACATCCAGGAGAAAAAGTTTAGTTTTCGAATAAAGCTGAAACAATGTTTCAGTCCATAGACTTATTTCATTGCAATAATGCTTAAAATGTAATAGCGCGAGGAAAATATGTAAAACAAATTTACATCATCAAAATATAATGCGTTTCATTTATATTCCATATGGTTTACTACAAAAATGGGTCATGTCCAGTTTAATTTTTTTTTTTTTTTTCCGTTTGCTACCTATAACCATTGAATAAAGCATTTTTCAACCAAATATTATAGAAAAATATGGAATAATTTTGCTTCTGAGTTTTTGTATAAGTGATATTTTGTCTCTACTGGAGAATTTGGAAACGTGGGCTCTTTCCCTTTCTACAGTTAGCAGTTTGTATGTGCTCCTCTTTCAAAAGAAGAAAATCCCTCATCACTCACACAAAAATACACAAGTTTTTCTGTTACAAAAGCATAAACAACTTAAAATGTTACATCATTTAAATAAATTTTATGCAGCTGTAATATAGTCACCAATGTCTTCAGACACTGTTAAGAAAATAAATAAACAAACATGAAGTATTACAAGCCTCAACAGGCAAAATGACATATTTAAAACTAATGATGAATGTGTATGTCTCCTTGAAAATCTCTAGCACGAATCCAAGTGAAGTTGTAACCAATGGGGCCATAGATAGTAAAACATATGGAAATTTTGGTCTGTTCTTGAAGCATGGTGAAATAGTTGAAGTGGGAAATCTGGGTTTTAGTCCCAGTTTTCACAAATTTTCATGTGTCACCACCTGGTAATTTCTTCATACTTAATGCACCTAATGTCAAAAATTCTGCAATTGCAAATGAATTTCATAAAGTTAAAGACCTTTTCCAGACACAGTCAGTAATATGCAAATTTCGTTTCAGAAAGATAGAAAAATTTCAACTTGCTAACAAAGCAGTATACATACTTTTCATTCACAAATTGTGAGACCACACTCAGGTTTTTACCAAATCACCTCTCCTACTATCGTTCTACAGCACAGTCAAAGTCATCAACACTAAGCACAAAATAGGGAGAATCATGAAGTAGTAAACAAAGTCATGATTACTGAACGTAACACAGGCAAAAATAATTAGTAACCACAGATGAACACCAATCCTAGCATAAGTTATGGTGAAATATAGAATAATTATGAAATGTTTAGACTGCATAGTAAACTATTTAGAAAATACAGTGTAACAAGACAAGAAATTTTTCATTACCGAAAAGTCTTTTGCATCTTCTATAAGATATTTTAGTTACATCCATCACAGTTGCTTTTCTGATATACCGGTATATTACTTTGTCTGCAGGTTTTTTTTTTTTTTTCCTCTGTAGTAATACATCTTGTGATACCTTTTCCATTTCATTGACAAACCCAAACATGATAGTAGCATTACATTTTCTATAACCAGATAAAATGTTTCTGTTAAATGTACTTTTTCCTGTAAGCCCTCTGACAAACCAAAATTTTACTGCTTGAGTAAGAACAAACATAACTTTACTTTTATACACTTCTTTCCTTTGATGCAACCATTTTTTGAAGCAAAAGTCATAAATTTTTCATCAGAACCAAAAAATTTAAAAGAATCAACATCATTTGCTACAGTAATGCAGTAATCTATTGAACTGTTCGCAGCATTTTTCTCATGCCTCTCCAATCAATCAGTCAGCATTTCATTACAACATTGGAATAATCTTTTCCACACATTCATGTTTATAAAATTGAAATCTTAAGCAATTTCCTCTACATAATGTTGAAAACTCATTTGTTACTGAGAACTAAGATATTGAATTTCCCCGTTCTTCAACTGTTTAATTGTCTTTCAAAACAAGGAAACAGTTACTTCCCTTATCATTGTCAACCTCTTCACTCTACATTGACATCTTCCACTTCATTACATGAAGTAATTACATGTTCCTCTCTTCTAACTACATCAGATACAGCAAGGTCTGTAACAGTGATTAGCAGGTCAGTTTCAGCCAACAAAACAGGTTTTGACCATGTTTTGCCTGTCCACAATCTTTGCACCCACCTATTTCTGCCTCCAATTTAGGCTCTGCGATCATCATTTTCACTAAGGTTTTTTTGTCACACATAACAAAATAAAGCAGAGTATAAAATTTCTTACCATCTTTACATGTCCTTATGCTATCATCAATGCCAGAGCACTTATTTCTGTCAATGAGGTGCAAGTCCTTTGTGTACATGTATAACCAACTTCCAGTCCCAACAACATTAGTATTTCTTAATTTTGCTCCTTAGTGACTGTGCTCATGCAGCAGTTTGATATATATGACAAAGTAAGGTTTCCCAAACTGTGTTTCATGGAAATATTAAATTATAGTAGATCATACTAGATTATAAATGATTAATGGAAAATCTCATATAAAGATGTGAAACAAATACTAACAAAGAGATAGAGGGGCTGGCCAGTACTTAGCTCAGTACAGCCGATAGATACACATAAAACAGAACCAAAAATTTACATTCCTAGCTTTCGGAACAAATGTTCCTTCATCAGGGAGGAGAGAGGGGAAAGAAAGGGAAGAAGGGAAAGGAGATTCAGTTACTCACAACCCAGGCTATGAAGCAACAGGGAAAGAAAAATAGGAAGGGTAGCAAGGATGGAGGCATGGTTGTCAGAGGGAAGCCAAAGATATTCTACTGTAAGTACTGTGCCAGCTTCAAACCAAAGAGGATGCATACAGAAGTAAAGAGGTATATAGTATAAAGATAAACACAACTATGTAGGATGAAAAGATGCGTGAATGGCTAAAGAGGAAAGGGAAAGAGGAGAAGACTGAAGAGTAAATGGGAGTGAAGTTGTTTAACGTAGGTTCAGTCCAGGGGGATGGCGGGATGAAAGGATGTGTTGGAGTGCAAGTTCCCATCTCTGCAGTTCAGAGGGACTGGTGTTGGGTGGTAGAAGCCAAATGGCACATATGGTGTAGCAGGTTCCTAGGTCCCTAGAATTATGCTGGAGGGCATGCTCCGCTACTGGGTATTGGGCATCTCCTAGGCGGACAGTTCGTCTGTGTCCGTTCATGCGCTCAGCCAGTTTAGTTGTTGTCATGCCGATGTAAAAGGCTGTGCAGTGCAGGCATGTCAGTTGATAAATGACATGTGTAGTTTCACACGTGGCCCTGCCTTGAATTGTGTATGTTTTACCAGTAGCGGGGCTGGAGTAGGTGGTTGTGGGGGGTTGCATGGGGCAGGTTTTGCAGCGGGGTCGGTTACAGGGGTAGGAACTGCTGGGTAGAGAAGGTAGTCTGGGAATATTGTAGGGTTTAACAAGGATGTTACGGAGGTTAGGGGGGTGACGAAAGGCAACTCTGGGTGGTGTGGGGAGAATTTTGTCAAGGGATGATCTCATTTCAGGGGTTGACTTGAGAAAGTCATATCCCTGGCGGAGTTATTTGTTGATGTTTTCGAGGCCAGGAACTGTCCGCCTAGGAGATGCCCAATACCCAGTAGCGGAGCATGCCCTCCAGCATAATTCTAGGGACCTAGGAACCTGCTACACCATATGTGCCATTTGGCTTCTACCACCCAACACCAGTCCCTCTGAACTGCGGAGATGGGAACTTGCACTCCAACACATCCTTTCATCCCGCCATCCCCCTGGACTGAACCTACGTTAAACAACTTCACTCCCATTTACTCTTCAGTCTTCTCCTCTTTCCCTTTCCTCTTTAGCCATTCACGCATCTTTTCATCCTACATAGTTGTGTTTATCTTTATACTATATACCTCTTTACTTCTGTATGCATCCTCTTTGGTTTGAAGCTGGCACAGTACTTACAGTAGAATATCTTTGGCTTCCCTCTGACAACCATGCCTCCATCCTTGCTACCCTTCCTATTTTTCTTTCCCTGTTGCTTCATAGCCTGGGTTGTGAGTAACTGAATCTCCTTTCCCTTCTTCCCTTTCTTTCCCCTCTCTCCTCCCTGATGAAGGAGCATACTAGATTATATTAGTACTTGTTCCATAGATCATGAATACGACACTTTGTAATGATGTGGAACGTGTCAGGTGTCTATACAAGATATTACATTACACAAAATATTACATGACACTTAATATTTTTAATTTTTGTGGGTGGGGGCGGGGAAATTACCCACTTACTATAGCCAAAAATTCATCTGTGTAGGAGGAGTTGCCATTCAGAAATTCTTTTAATTTCCTTTTAAATGCTATATGGCTATCTGTCAGACTCCTGATGCTATTAGGTAAGTGACCAAAGAGTTTTGTGGCAGCATAATTTACCCCTTTCTGAGTCAAAGTTAGATTTAACCTTGAGTAGTGAAGATCATCCCTTCTCTTAGTGTTGTAGCCATGTACACTACTATTACTTTCAAATTCATTTGGATTGTTAACAACAAATTTCATAGGTGAATATACACTCCTGGAAATGGAAAAAAGAACACATTGACACTGGTGTGTCAGACCCACCATACTTGCTCCGGACACTGCGAGAGGGCTGTACAAGCAATGATCATACGCACGGCACAGCGGACACACCAGGAACCGCGGTGTTGGCCGTCGAATGGCGCTAGCCGCGCAGCATTTGTGCACCGCCGCCGTCAGTGTCAGCCAGTTTGCCGTGGCATACGGAGCTCCATCGCAATCTTTAACACTGGTAGCATGCCGCGACAGCGTGGACGTGAACCGTATGTGCAGTTGACGGACTTTGAGCGAGGGCGTATAGTGGGCATGCGGGAGGCCGGGTGGACGTACCGCCAAATTGCTCAACACGTGGGGCGTGAGGTCTCCACAGTACATCGATGTTGTCGCCAGTGGTCGCCGGAAGGTGCACGTGCCCGTCGACCTGGGACCGGACCGCAGCGACGCACGGATGCACGCCAAGACCGTAGGATCCTACGCAGTGCCGTAGGGGACCGCACCGCCACTTCCCAGCAAATTAGGGACACTGTTGCTCCTGGGGTATCGGCGAGGACCATTCGCAACCGTCTCCATGAAGCTGGGCTACGGTCCCGCACACCGTTAGGCCGTCTTCCGCTCACGCCCCAACATCGTGCAGCCCGCCTCCAGTGGTGTCACGACAGGCGTGAATGGAGGGACGAATGGAGACGTGTCGTCTTCAGCGATGAGAGTCGCTTCTGCCTTGGTGCCAATGATGGTTGTATGCGTGTTTGGCGCCGTGCAGGTGAGCGCCACAATCAGGACTGCATATGACCGAGGCACACAGGGCCAACACCCGGCATCATGGTGTGGGGAGCGATCTCCTACACTGGCCATACACCACTGGTGATCGTCGAGAGGACACTGAATAGTGCACGGTACATCCAAACCGTCATCGAACCCATCATTCTACCATTCCTAGACCGGCAAGGGAACTTGCTGTTCCAACAGGACAATGCACGTCCGCATGTATCCCGTGCCACCCAACGTGCTCTAGAAGGTGTAAGTCAACTACCCTGGCCAGCAAGATCTCCGGATCTGTCCCCCATTGAGCATGTTTGGGACTGGATGAAGCGTCGTCTCATGCGGTCTGCACGTCCAGCACGAACGCTGGTCCAACTGAGGCGCCAGGTGGAAATGGCATGGCAAGCCGTTCCACAGGACTACATCCAGCATCTCTACGATCGTCTCCATGGGAGAATAGCAGCCTGCATTGCTGCGAAAGTTGGATATACACTGTTCTAGTGCCGACATTGTGCATGCTCTGTTGCCTGTGTCTATGTGCCTGTGGTTCTGTCAGTGTGATCATGTGATGTATCTGACCCCAGGAATGTGTCAATAAAGTTTCCCCTTCCTGGGACAATGAATTCATGGTGTTCTTATTTCAATTTCCAGGAGTGTATATATTGTGAGGCGGATTCTGGGGAACCCGGGCCATCACGATCAGAGTTCTCAAGCAAACTTCGTCCCAAGTTTCCCATGTACATTGGTACCTTTCACATTCAGACCCTAATTCAACCTGGAAAATTACACAACTTATTAACAGAGCTAGACCAACAAAAAATTAAGATCTTAGCGTTACAAGAAACTAGATTCACAGATGAAAATACAATAGACTATGGAAACTATCGCATCTTCAAGAGCAAGACTGACAAACGAATTGCCAATGGTACGCCACTCCTGGACATGGCATTTGCGGTGCACAGAAATATATTAGGCTCAATTAGAGAGGTCTCTTCCATAAATAATCGCCTCATGACCATGCGTATCCAGTGCGCCAACAAGAAATACACATTGATAACTGTTCATGCACCCACAAACATAGACAACAAAAAACGCCAACTACAAACTGAAAAATTCTGGACTAAACTTGAAGATGTCATGGCCAAAATTCCCCGGGATGATATCAAAATCTTAATGGGAGATTTCAATGCACAAATTGGCAAAGAGAAAGAACACCAAAAAGCTGTAGGAAAATATCCAGCACACAGATTCACCAACAGAAACGGACTGAGATTTATTGAACTATGCCAACAAAATAATCTAAAAATAATGTCTACATCTTTGAGAAAAAAACCTAGAAAACAGAAGACCTGGAGGTCCCCCATACAAGAGATCGGCGAATATCAGATTGACCACATTGCCATCTCCTATTTCGTACAGAAAGAGATCCATGATGTCCAAGTTCGCAGAGGGGCGAACATTGACTCAGACCACTACTTAACACGCATTAAAGTGAAATTCACCCCAAAAAAATTCTATCCAAAGAAAACACACATGATGAAATTTGACACACGAACAATCAAAGAAACCAATCCGAAGGAGGAGTGGGAAAAGGAACCAGCTGACTCTTGGGAAAAATTTCGAACAAAAATTACAAAGAAGGCAAAAGAACTGATCCCATTGAAAAAGAACACAAAACACCCCTGGTGGGACGCTGGATGTGAAAAAGCGCTGGAAGAAAGAAAGAAAGCCTTTCTGAAATATAACAGTAAAAAATCCCCAGAAAATCTAGATCACTTCCACAACACCAGAAGACAAGTGGCAAAAACAATCAGACAAGTCAATAGGAAGTACCTCAAGGAACAGTGTGAGTCTATTGAAGAAAATTTCCGTAACTATAATGTACGAGACTTCTATAAGACCTTTGCTGGGAGAATCAATGGATACGGCTCACGAAATCTATGTTTCAGAAAACCAGATGGAAAACTAGCGATCACAAATCGGGAAAACTGTGAGGAGCTGGCGAGATACTTTTCCGGACTCCTCAATTGCCCTGAACCTTCTTCAAGATTCCCTCAAGAAACTGCTGTCTACACAAATCCAGAATCCTCACCACCTACACTAGAGGAGATCCAAAGACATATTCATAGACTGAAAAACAACAAGGCATCCGGAGAAGATAATATCACTGCAGAACTACTTAAAAATGTTGGACCAAATTCCCTCAAAGAACTCACTCAAATCATCACAGACATTTGGCAGACAGAAAAACTACCAGAAGATTGGAAATGCACCCTAATTCATCCACTGCATAAAAAGGGAGACATGGCAGATATAAACAACTATCGAGGAATCTCCCTTCTCCAAGTCACTTATAAAATCCTCTTAGCTTGTCTTCTTCAACGAACACAAGAACAACTCGAACACAATATTGGTGAATACCAAGCTGGCTTTCGCCCTCACCGATCCTGTGCAGAACAAATTTTCAATTTGAAGACAACACTAAAATACAAAGCAGTCAGAAACAGTCCGATCATTTGTTCCTTTGTTGATTTCGCAAAGGCTTATGATTCAATCAATAGGCAATCTCTCTTTATTATCCTTGAGGAGCTAGGACTCGATCCAAAAACCCTAAACCTTATCAAAGAAACGCTCACAAACACAACTTCTAAGATAAAATTCCTGGGTGAAATATCAGAGCCCTTCCTGATCAAAACCGGCGTCAGACAAGGTGACGGCTTGTCTCCACTCCTCTTCAACCTTGTCTTAGACAAAGTCATCTGAGAATGGGAAAAAGAACTGAAGAATCAAAATTACTGGAAGCCTATACAACTAGGAAGATCGAAAGATGGTATTAAAATTTCATGCTTGGCATTTGCAGATGACGTGGCCATTCTAGCAGAAAACGAGACCACAGCAATTAAACAGATAGACATTCTCAAAGAATGCGCCAAAAAAGTTGGGCTACAAATTTCCTTCCAAAAAACCAAATTCATCTGCTCAAAATTTGAAACTCAAAAACTGACTACAAAATATGGACAAATTGAGAGAGTTCCATTCTTTAAATACTTAGTCGAGGTCCTAGAACCCACAGGGGGAGAGAAAACTGCACAAAAAGTTCGACTGCAAAAACTGAAAAGAGCATACTGGAAAACCCACAACATCTACAATAAAAAGTGTCTCTCCATTCACTCAAAAATACGACACTACAATACAGTAATCAAGCCCGAAGCACTATATGCCAGCAAAACACTCACACTCCATAGAAAAGGTGACCTGGAAGGCATCCTGAAAGAGGAATGCAAAATTATCAGAAAGATTCTTGGCCCAAAAAGAACTGAAGATGGATACAGGTTACAGTCTCGGAAAACTACAGAAAAATTATCTAACCTCGCCGCAGACATCCGGAAAAGAAGACTAAAATTTTATGGTCATATCCACAGACTCCCAACGCCCAGACTCTCCCACAAAATTTTAATATACATTGAAAAATTGAAAACCATACCCTGGATAAAAGAAATCAAAACAGATCTTGCAAATGTACAAATAAATTCTTCAGAAGTTATAAACAGAAATGTATACAGGCAAAAAATCAATAGTTGGAAAGTACAACCCGAGAATGATGTTTGCAAGAGACAGGGGACAAAATGGACAGAGGAAAGAAAGAGAATTCATGGGGAAAGAATGAGAGAAGTTTGGAGATTTAAAAAATCGAATCGGAAAAGCTTTGCGTGATCCATATGGGTCCAATCGCACATAATAATAATAATAATAATAATAATAATAATAATAATAATAATAATAATAATAAAATCCGTTGAGGCCCGGGAGAAGAATAGGCCTCCGGTATGTTCTGCCAGTCGTAAAAGGCGACGAAAAGAACAAACCACTAATAGGGCTAACCCCCATTTTAGTGTGATTACTCGGTTCAGGACAGAACTAAAGAAGCCTCGGACAAGTGCCGTCATGGTCGGGGACGACGCTTGAACCCTATGCCCGCCCACAATGGTAACGACACTGCTAGCCAACTGGAAAAGGATTTAAATCCGAATAGAGGTGTTTTGCAGGATATGCTTCCTGCAACCACCCTAGAAGGAAAACAAAGACAGAGGATGAGATGGTCAGATGAAGTTAATCGACACCTCATGTTCTGTTATTACCAAGCAACAAACCTAGGAACCAACACAACTGGATACAGATCACAAGTATACACAACATTTATTACCAGATACCCGGAATTAAAATTTTTAACAGAACAACGACTAGCTGATCAGATCCGTGTAATAATCAAAAATAACAGGATACCCCAGTCAGAATTAGAAAACATCAAACAACAAGTACAACAAATACTGGAACAAAATAATGTGCAATCAGAAGAGGAAGAAAACACAGTAATGGACTCAAACATCCCAGAGCAAACAAACAAAGACCAACACGCATCAATTAAACAATCAGAGGAAAACGAAATCTTAAGACAGCCACCAGAACAAGCACAAATAGAACACGAAGAGAGACACGTGTTAGATATAGAAGAGAAATTTCAGCTGACATATATAGAATACAAAGACACAAATACAGACATTAGACCATTCTTGCATAGACCGCCAAATAACCCACAAGTCGAAACAACAATAAAAACTATCAACACAATCATACACAACAAAATAAATGAAAACACAACTATGGAAGAGTTACAACTACTGGTTTATATAGGAGCACTCACTACACTAAATATACACACTAGGCAGAGATCAGAACAAACCAACACACAGAAGAAACCCACAAAACCAGCATGGCAACACAGGTTACAGATCAGAATAGAAAAACTGAGAAGAGACATCGGACAGTTAACACAATTTATAAGAAATGAAATATCAGACAAAAAACGAAAAAGGTTAGGTAAAATCTCACAACAAGAAGCAATAGAGCAATTAGATGAAAAAAAGCAGAAATTGCAAGCATTGGCCAAACGACTTAGAAGATACAAAAAAAGTGAAAATAGAAGGAAACAAAACCAAACATTCAACACAAACCAAAAGAGATTTTACCAAACAATGGATAACACACACATTAAAATAGACAATCCACCAAACATAACAGACATGGAACACTTCTGGAGCAGCATATGGTCAAACCCGGTACAACATAACAGGCATGCACGGTGGATACAAGCAGAAACAGACACATACAAGATGATACCACAAATGCCTGAAGTGATAATTTTGCAACATGAAGTCACCCAAGCAATTAATTCTACACACAATTGGAAAGCCCCTGGAAATGATAAAATAGCAAATTACTGGCTAAAGAAGTTCACCTCAACACATTCACATCTAACTAAATTATTTAACAGTTACATTGCAGACCCATACACATTCCCTGATACACTTGCACATGGAATAACCTATCTGAAACCTAAAGATCAAGCAGACACAGCAAACCCAGCTAAATATCGCCCCATAACATGCCTACCAACAATATACAAAATATTAACTTCAGTCATCACACAGAAATTAGTGACACATACAACACAGAACAAAATTATAAATGAAGAACAAAAAGGCTGCTGCAAAGGAGCACGAGGATGTAAAGAGCAACTGATAATAGATACAGAGGTGACATATCAAGCGAAAACTAAACAAAGGTCCCTACACTACGCATACATTGATTACCAAAAAGCCTTCGATAGTGTACCCCACTCATGGTTACTACAGATTTTGGAAATATACAAAGTAGATCCTAAATTGATACAGTTTCTAAACACAGTAATGAAAAATTGGAAAACCACACTTAATATCCAAACAAATTCAGATAACATCACATCACAGCCAATACAGATTAAGCATGGAATATACCAAGGAGACTCATTAAGTCCTTTCTGGTTCTGTCTTGCTCTGAACCCACTATCCAACATGCTAAATAATACAAATTATGGATACAATATTACTGGAACATACCCACACAAAATCACACATTTGCTATACATGGATGATCTAAAACTACTGGCAGCAACAAATCAACAACTCAACCAATTACTAAAGATAACAGAAGTATTCAGCAATGATATAAATATGGCTTTTGGAACAGACAAATGTAAGAAAAATAGCATAGTCAAGGGCAAACACACTAAACAAGAAGATTACATATTGGATAACCACAGCGACTGCATAGAAGCGATGGAAAAAACAGATGCCTATAAATACCTAGGATACAGACAAAAAATAGGAATAGATAATACAAATATTAAAGAAGAACTAAAAGAAAAATATAAACAAAGACTAACAAAAATACTGAAAACAGAATTGACAGCAAGAAACAAGACAAAAGCTATAAATACTTATGCTATACCAGTATTGACCTACTCATTTGGAGTAGTGAAATGGAGTGACACAGACCTAGAAGCACTCAATACACTTACACGATCACAATGCCACAAATATAGAATACATCACATACATTCAGCAACAGAAAGATTCACATTAAGCAGAAAGGAAGGTGGAAGGGGATTTATAGATATAAAAAACCTACATTATGGACAGGTAGACAATTTAAGAAAATTCTTTCTAGAATGAGCAGAAACTAGCAAAATACACAAAGCAATCACTCATATAAATACATCAGCTACACCATTGCAATTTCATAACCACTTCTACAACCCTTTAGATCACATAACATCAACAGATACAAAGAAAGTAAATTGGAAAAAGAAAACACGACACGGCAAGCACCCGTATCATCTAACACAGCCACACATAGATCAAGACGCATCCAACACATGGCTAAGAAACGGCGATATATACAGTGAGACGGAAGGATTCATGATCGCAATACAGGATCAAACAATAAACACCAGATATTACAGCAAGCATATTATTAAAGATCCCAATACCACAACAGATAAATGCAGACTTTGCAAACAACAAATAGAAACAGTAGATCACATCACAAGCGGATGTACAATACTAGCAAATACAGAATACCCCAGAAGACATGACAATGTAGCAAAAATAATACATCAACGACTTGCCATAAAACATAAACTAATAAAACAACACGTTCCCACATACAAGTACACACCACAAAATGTACTGGAGAATGATGAATACAAATTATACTGGAACAGAACGATTATAACAGATAAAACACCACCACATAACAAACCTGACATCATACTCACCAATAAAAAGAAGAAATTAACACAACTAATTGAAATATCCATACCCAACACAACAAATATACAGAAGAAAACAGGAGAAAAAATTGAAAAATACATCCAACTGGCTGAGGAAGTCAAGGACATGTGGCATCAGGATAAAGTCGACATTATCCCAATTATACTATCAACTACAGGAGTCATACCTCACAATATTCACCAGTACATCAATGCAATACAGCTACATCCAAACATATATATACAACTACAAAAATCTGTAATTATTGATACATGTTCAATTACCCGAAAGTTCCTAAATGCAATATAACATATACCATACAGTTACAAGGAAGTCACGCTTGACCGAGGTCCGCGTCACGTTCCATTTTTAACCAGACTTAAGTCTGAGAAAAAAAAGTCAATAATAATAATAATAATAATAATAATAATAATATTGTGAGGCTACAGTGAAGATTCCTAGCTCCTTAGATAAGTGTCTGCAGGATGATCTTTGATGAGCTCCAGCAATTATTCTGGTTACACACTTTTGTGGAATGAACACTCTTTTACTCAATGATGAGTTACCCCAGGATATGATGCCATACGAAAGCAGAGAATGAAAATAGGTGTGGTAAGCTAATTTAATGAGATGTATATCGCCAAAATTTGCAATGACCCTAATAGCATAAGTAGCTGAACAGATCTTCAGTGTGTTTTTTCCAGTTGAACCCCTCACCAATGCATACATTTAGAAATTTTGTATATTCTACCTTAGCTACCAATTTCTGATTGAAGTCTATATTTATTATTGGTGTCTTTCCATTTACTGTGTGGAACTGTCTATACTGTGTTTTGTCAAAGTTTAATGAGAGCCTATTTGTAGAGAACCACTTAATGATTTTTCTGAAAAACATCATTTACAATTTCATCAGTTAATTCTTGTCTGTTGGGTGTGAGAGCTATACTTGTATCATCAGGAAAAAGTACCAGCTTAGCATCTTCGTGAATATAGAATGACAAGTCATTAATATATGTTAAGAATAGCAGAGGGCCCAAGACCAAACCTTGCAGCACCCCATTCTTGATTGTTCCCCAGTTTGAAAAATCGCCGGTTTTTTGCATATTATGTGAACTGCTTATTTCAACTTTCTGCACTCTTCCAGTTAGGTATGATTTACACCATTCGAGTGCTGTCCCATTTATACAATAGTACTTGAGCTTATCTAGAAGTATTTCACGATTTACACAATCAAAGGCCTTTGAGAGATCACAAAAAATCTCAACGGGTGACTTCCGGTTACTCAGAGTATTTAATATTTCATTAGTGAAAGTGTATATAGAATTTTCTGTTAAAAAACCTTTCTGGAAACCAAACTGACATTTTGTTAAAACTTTATTTTTACAAAGGTGTGAAGCTACTGTTCAATACATTACTTTTTCAAGAGTTTTTGATAAGGCAGTCAGAGCAGAGATTGGGCAGTAGTTGACATCAGATGTATCCATTTTTTATGCAGTGGTTTAACAATGGCATCCTTCAGTCTATCTGGGAAAATACCCTGCTTCAGAAAGCTATTACACATGTGGCAAAGAATCCCACTTATCTCTTGGGAACAAGCTTTCATTATCCTGCTGGAAATGCCATCAATCCATGTGAGCTTTTGTTTTTGAGAGTGTTTACTGTCTTCTTAATTTCAGAAGGAGAAGTGGGTGGAACTTCAGTTGTATAAAATTTTGTGGGTAAGGTGTCTTACATTAACTGCCTTGCTTCTTCTAATGAACATTTAGATCCTGTTTTCACTACAACATTAAAAGAATGATTATTCAAAATGTTTTCGACTTCCAGCTTGCTGTTTGTCAAGTTTCTATTCACTTTGATGGTAATGCCATCATCCTGTACTCTTGGTTGCCCTGTCTACCTTGTAATAATATTCCAAATTGTTTTGATTTTGTTATCAAAGGTATTTATCTCAGACATGATGCACATGCTTCTGGACTTTTTAATAACCTTTCTTAATGTAGCACAGTAGTTTTCATAATGTTTGGCTGTTTCTGGGTCATTACTCTTTCTTGTTGTTAGATACAGTTCCCTTTTGTGGTTACAAGATATTTTTATTGCTTTAGTAAGCCAAGGTTTTTTTTGCTTGGTTTCTTATAATTAGATTTAACTACTTTCTTGGGGAAACAGTTTTCAAATTCTCTTACAAGTGTATCATGAAATAAGTTTTATTTTAAATTAGCATCGGGTTCCTTGTACACCTCATCCCAGTCCAACAGCTGAAGATTTTCCCTGAAATTTCTAATTGTTGAGTCATTAATTGAATGCAAAACTTTAGAGGGTAGTTTTGAATTACTTGATGGAGCTATGTCATATACTGTAACTAGCTGAGCACCATGATCAATATGGCCATTAAACTTATCTTAGTCTACAAAAGTTATCTATCAATGTTTTGCTGTCCTTTACTACCCAAGTAGGAAAATCAATGACAGATGTCAAATTGAAAGAACTGAGCAAGACTTCCAGGTCATTCATCCTATCACTCTCTTTCAGTGAAAGAACATTGAAGGCCCCACAAATAATAATTTGCTCTCCCCTATCTGACAGATAGCACAACAAGGAATCCAAGTTTGCCAGGAATAAATGAAAGTTTCCTGGAGAGGATCTATATACTGTTAAAATTATAAAAGAACCCCCTTCAGTTTAAGTTGACAGGCACATGCTCCTGTATGTTGCTCTAGATAAAACTTTTTTGTGTCTAAGCTTTTTACACAGTGATAACTTTTGACATATATGGCAACTACTCCTCTCACCTTATTCTCTCTACTCATGTGTGCAGTTAGTTTATAACCACTGATATTTACCTTTTCCATATCAGACACAATGTGATGCTCAGACAGGCATAGTATGTGTATTACATTATCAGATTCAATGTCATCTGAACAAACCAGGAGCTCATCTACTTTATCCTTCAATCCCAGAATATTTTGGTGAAAAATTATTTTTTACTTTACTTTTGTGAGAATCCAATTTTTTCTTTAATTTTGGTTAAATATGGTAACAACATTATTTACTTTACTGTTGTGAGGATCTTGTGAGTTTTGGACCTCTTTAGCACCTGCCTGCCTGAACTTCTCATTGGACACAGATATTAGTCTAAAAAAAAAGAGGTACATCCATGAGTACTAGTGTCCCCCCTTATGGATTTCGCTAACAACCCTGCCAGTTTACCCTTCCTTTTCCTATTGAGGTGTAGACCATGCCTTGTGAAATCTCCCTTATCAATAGTCTCAACAGGAACCAATCCAATGTCTGACGGAGTGGCCACCTTACGCAACTTATCCAAGTCCGTATTCATCCTCCTGACAGAGTGGTTCAACTGGGGCTGATCATGCTGCACAAAAGCAGACACGAGCCCAACATTGGTATGGGTCATTGCAGAGGCTATTTTCACCAGGTCATACAATACTGTAGCCCTGATCCCTATCAAGACTGCTTCCCACTCCACCCACTATCATTACATGATCCTGCTTTGAGAAACCCTTGCACAAGAAACCTATATCATCTACCACCTGGCTAAGACATGCACTTGGCTTGAAAAAGTTTGGGACCTGGTACGTGTCACCTAATTTTTCATGCAAAATCTGGCCCACACCTCTTCCACTGCTGCTACCTAGAAACAGAACTTTCCTCTTACTTTCTACTTTTTTTTGAAACAGTTGGTTTCTTAGAGAGATTCTGTAGCATCTTTACTACATCCACATCTGCTGGAGCCTCTTCCTTACTTAACTGTGGTAGCAAGACAAATCTATTGGTTGTGCCAATTGGTGTGAGACACTATTCTCTTTCTGTGGCCCCTGTTCCCAGCTACCACTTCCCACCACTGTTTACCCTCCTCTCCCTTAACCTCCTCAGTTCCTCCCTTGCTCTGTCCTAATCAGCCTGAAGAGCTCTAATTTTCTCGTCCTGTTCAGCTATAATCCTATCTCTTGACCAAACCCTGTAAAAGAATGGAAGAGTCATTTGCTTCCCCAATTCCCACAATGCTACAATTTCCCCAATGAAACCACCTGTTGCAACAGCTGTGCAAAACCTCTGAACTAAATTTCCTACTGCAGCTCACACACTTAGTATCCATGGTAGTTTGGAAATTAGTTAAGAGATTTACTAAGTGGTAATGATAATATATTAAATACAGATGTAAAAGGACACTAAATATGTTTTGGAAACTAATATGTAAGTGAACTATTAGCAAATTCACTAAATATGCACATTCTAAAATTAGGCCTAAGCAGCTGAATGTAACGAAAATGAACTTTTTGTCATTACTGGAAGAAGTGGTTAAGTGCTTCTCAAGAAACTATTAATGACATGGCAGTCTTGTATTCAACACTTTGACAGGGCGCTAACAACTTAAGAAAAAAAAGTTGATCGTATTAGTTATGATTTAAAACTTAAGTATCACTGAATAAAACAAGTTTGTCACTTTTAAAATTTTATTTTCTTTTAAAATAAACAAGGTTTTCCATCAAAGTACTGGAATTCTTTAACTGTTCCATCAGACGAAAGGTTTTTGGAGATTGCTAACAGTATTAAAATCCCAACTGCCTCCCACAAATTCTTGTCTCCACTCATTACACAGTTATTTAAAGTCAAACAACTGAAGTTTATAAGAAAAATATTGAATGACATGCATTACTGTACACTGCATATTGCAAATCAAACATACAGAGGTGAGTGATTATAAAGTTGCCAACACAATACTGTAAGAAAAATTATGTTACTTAGTGTCTCTCTTCTATTAGCCTTCTTGAAGTTTCTGTTATTTGGCTGCTCTATGTCTGTCTGGGTAAGTTCTTGCTTTACAGTGAGACATCCAGGTTTTTCCCATATTATGCATTAAGTTGTACAATAAAATGTTGTGGAACTTTCTTTTGTCTTCATTATTTATTGTTTCATCCAGAAAATCTCAGCACAAAGCATGCAAACAATATAATGAAATCAGACTGGTAACACAGCACATCATTTTTCCAGCAACTCCAGTAACACATGTCAAAAGTTAGACAACAGTGGGTAAAGAGGTAAATCTCGCAGTACTGAGATATTACAGGATACTGATTTATACATTTAGAGTAAGTCTTATGTTATTATTAAATTACTTTACAAATTAATAATCTTCAAAAGTGTTTTTTATAGAAATAACAATAACAATAACAATAGTAATTGCAAATGTCTTTTCAGAATCTGGACAAACCTGTTTACCACAACTTTTTCAAAATAGTTCATCATTACATGCTTCCACAGTTCATTTAATTATTACCAAAAGACTAAAAGTGGTCCTCCTCCTCCTCCTATATCCCTCATCCTCTTGCACACCACTGACCTCAAGTATTGTTTAATTTCGTATGAAAGTATGAGTATGTCAGAATTGGACGAAAGTGGAGTACACAAGACACAAACAGATAACACAAGATACAGAAAACGGTGAAAGAAACATAAATGTAGTGAATGAAAATTACTTTCAAGCTTTTTTGACTATGGATTGTGACAGTGTTGTTAACAGTTCAAGTGTACCGTGTGGAAAACCAAACGACTTTGTGAATAAGGTAAAACATGAAATATTTCAGCAGCAGTTATGTAAAACATCATACGCGAAAGTGCTTACAAAAAATCTTCACCGTTAAGCTGTTTTACTGAGAATATTGACATGTGTTAACAAAGAGGCATAATAAATAGTGCCAAATAAGACTTCGCTTACTGCAAAGGTAGGTAGAAAACAGGTAATCTCAGAACAGCAAGTACCGGTAAAATGTAACTGTATGCCAACAGCCAAGGACAAAATATAGCCACTGAATTTTGGCATACAAGCAGTCAGAATTTTAATTTTAATTGTACAATAAAACCAGGAGCAAAAATGCAATGCTGCTACATCAATGAGTCAAGAAAACATTCACTCACTGAGCATAAAGCACTTTTCCATCTTCCTGGCGGGATCAAATGATGTTGCTAGGAATAAAAAAAAACCATCTCAGTCTCACTAAAAAGAAAACTGTATGAGCTGAGAGGAACAAATGTTTGTTTTTTCAGAGCTACACCGTTATGACTTGATAGAATGGTCCTGTGTAAATAAAGAAATTGAAACTGCAAATAAAGAGATGCAAAATAATTGCAAGTGGTTTGAAAATTTAACATTTGTGAGCATCATCAATTTAGAGAAAATATTTCACACAGCACACAGTACTTGGAAAAAACTTAATAGCAACAAAAATTTTAGAACTAGTAAATAAAATCTCAAATGTGCAGTGTGATGATAGAAAAGTCATACCTCTCATGGACAGGTAGTGTGTATTACCTGGAGACTCGAAAGTGAAATCTGCTATCAGTGAAGCTACACCTCTCCAAGACAAATGTGCAAGTGAACACCCCAAATGTTAACAATTCACAGAATGGCACAGCAGCTGTGGAACAACAAACACCAGAAATAAGTGAAACAACAGCAGCACCACCAAATTACCAGGATCATATGTGATATAATCAAACTTATCACAGTATGTATCTACCATTCCCTGACTCAGATGATAAACTTTTTTAGATAATTTAGACTGTGTACTCTGCTACATAACAAAGTGGAAACAATATGTGACTGTAATTGAGGGAGACTTTATTTCAAGCTTTGATGTAACATATAACAAACCCAGTGCAAATAAGTTACTGAATATGCTAAGGCAGCATAACTTCCATCTTGTAAATTCAGAACCAACAAGACTAGAAGTGTGCTTGGATAATGATTTCGTCGACTGTGCTCATGATATGTACTCCACCAAGGTGAGGAATTTGTTTTCTCAGACCATTCCATGTTGACAGTAGAGTTAAGACATTTTATAAAAGTGGATGAGAGCAAGGCTGCACAGAAGTTAACAAAATCTAATACCTTAATATTAACAAAACACAACCTCAAAAAACTAACACATCAGCTGAGCATAACTAACTGGGACAAATTATTTGAAAACTGTGATTCCAGTGCCCAAACAGTTTATGAAACATTCCACAATTACTTAACAGGTATTTTAAAAGCCTATCTTGTTCAAAATAAATACAATAAAACAAGAAAGGGTAAATTGTGGTACCCCAAGGACCTGAAGAATCTAAAAAATAAGCTACTGCTGTTGAAAGACCTTGGTAAAGTAAATAATTCTAATGAAATTAAGAATCTCGAGGGGGGGGGGGAGGGGGGACACACTAAGAAACTGTATAAGAGAGTTACAATTGGAGAAACAAAGAAAAAACACAAATCTCAGAAAAAATAGTAAAAACCAATGCAAAACAGCCTGATCAATAATTAATACTGTTGAAGGTGAAGTCAGAAACTTTGACAAGACAGTCCCAATACCAGCAGATACATTCAACAAATATTTAAGCTGTGCTGATGATATCAAAAAGTTGATCAATAAACCCAATGTAACATATACAGATTATCTTAAGAATGTAAACCTGAATCATAATAGGGCCAGATCATCATTGAAACATTTTAAAGAGGTACACCAACATGAAGTTCTTAAAATAGTCAATGAGATAAAAATTCATACAGTACAGATATTTTCAATGTGTCAATCTATTGAAAGAAATCATACATTACATTGCAGCACCATTAACATATTCTGTGTCTCATAGAAGGGGTTTTTCCCTGATCCTCTCAAACTACCCAAGGTGACTCCAGTCTTTAAGAAGGGTATCAAATCAGATCCTGCAAACTACAGACCAATTTCACTAATTCCAGTACTAGGAAAAGTCTTTGAAGGCATAATATAGCAGCAGATGTATGAGTACCTGGAACTAAATTATATGTTACGTGCCTCACAGTTTGGTTACAGAAAAGGAAGGTCAGCTATACATGCCATAGAGCTCTTAGAGACATTTCAGCATTTGACCATGCTCAAGCACAGGTAACCTTATGTGATCTGAGCAAAGCCTTTGACTGTGTTGACCACTCACATTTGCTCTATAAACTTGAGTACTATGGAATATGTGATAAAAGTTTAAAATTCATCAAATCATACCTCAATATAAGGAAACAGGTGGCGAGTTCAGGAAGTCATCTGTCAAACACACTCAAGGTTCAACACAGAATGCCACAGGGAACTAAATTTGGACCAATTCTCTTCCTTGTACACACAAATGACTTACCAGGAAATATAGATGTAAAGACGTATATGTATGCAGATGATACAACTTTATCTGTAAATCATGAATTTGATAACCTTTTAAGTGGTATGAAATTGGTAAAAGAAAATGCAACATAGTTTAATGCAAATGGTGTACTATTAAATGAGGAAAAGACCCAGACTATGTGGTTCAGTCTATCAAAGACTACAAAAATAGAGGAACAAAAGGCAAAGTTTTTAGGTATCATACATGACGACAATCTAACATGGAACTCTCATGTTGAGAACACAGTGGTTAGGTTGTGAAGAGTTATAAATTTGTTGAAGAGACTGATGTTTTATGTAATATTTGAGTATGTAAAGACAGCGTACTTCGCCGTTTTTCAATCTGTTTTAAGGTATGGGTTAATACTCTGGGGAAACAGCAGAAAAATAAATGAAATTATGGTGATCCAGAAGAAAGCAATCAGGGTAAAGGCTAAGGTAGATAGTAGGACACTTTGTAAACCATTGTTCATTAAATATAGAATTTAAACAGTTATTAATTTAAGGTACATATTCTTGACAGTGTTGACTACATGCTTGCTGAACTACCTAACTTAAGTGTAACAAATCAAAGGCATGACTACTATACAAGAACCTGTACCTCTGCTGTTGCCACAAAATAGATTAGCTAAAACCAAAAATAGTCATAAGTATATGGCAATTAAAATATAAAAAATTGTCTAAGAATGAGTCAATGAAGCCTGACAAATTATTTAAATAAAATGCACATAACTTCTTGTTAACTAATCCATTCTATTCATTAGAATTTTTAGAAATGCCCGATATCAACTTATGTTAAAACTTTATTTTGTAAAATTAATAGGTTAAGTGAACTGACAGTCAATTGCATGTAATAATGCTGAATGACCAATAAAGAATCTGAAAAGAAACCTTGACTGCTAACTGAAATCACTTAAAATAAACAGGTAAATTGGTTGGGATTGTAGGAATATAGAGTGTGATGGAGAACTCTATGGCTGCTATATCTGTGATGACAGTAGCTTCGATGACTGTATTTCACATAGTTTTGATCTTCAAATGGATGGGATTACGAAGTTTTGGTCAATTCATATTCTGTAGTAGTATTCTAATCATAAGCTAATAAGCCACGAGTATAACTTTCTTGTATTCTGTAAATCAGATGGCAAGGACGACGACGAATCAGCACATTATTGAGTATAAAATTGTTTGAAAATATATATATCATATATGACAGAAAAATATGGGAGAAGCAATTTCTCTAATAGTTTACATGCCCTCCTATCTTACTGTAAACTGACTGTGGAAAAGAAATCTGAACCACACATTTTCACAATCCAGCACACACTTTCTTCCTCAGCCAGTTTTAACAGAAAACCTGCATGCATTCTTTTAAAAATGTATTGTCTATGTTCTTCCAAACTGTATTCATGCATAGAGTAATAACTTCAAATAAAACATTGTTGAGAACTTTACTATTTTTGGTACTGGTATAATATACAGTGACCATCTAAATGTTCATTAGTGTATGAAGTAAAAAGTTCATGCAAGCAAGTAAAGGACTTTTCTGTCTGTCTCTCAGTCAGTCTACATTTTATTGTCCACTCCATCCAACTGCTCTTCCACATCTTTTGCTGTCTGGTGGAATTTCAATGTCATTGGCAAATCTCAAAAGTTATTTCTTCTTCCTACTCTAAGTTTCTCTTGGGTTTCCTTTTACTGCTTGTGCAGTATGCTGATTGAATAACATCAATGATTGACTACAACCGTCTCACTCCCTTCTAAACTACTGCTTCCTTTTATGCTCCTTGATTCTTAACTGCTGTCTGGTTTCTGTCCAAGTTGTAAATAGCCTTTTGCTCCGTAAGTTTTACTGCTGGCACCTTCAGAATCTCAAAGAGTGTATTCCAGTCAACCTTATCAAAAGTTTTCTCCAAGTCTACAAATGCTGTGAACATAAGTTTGCCTTTCCTTAACTTATTCATCAGGTAAGGTGTAGGGTCAGTATTTCCATACATTTTTCTACATTTTTGTGAAATCCAAACTGATCTTCGTGGAGGTCAGCTTGAACCAATTTTTCCACTCCTCTGTAAGAATTTATGTTGGTTCATGTCAACCATGGCTTACCAAACTGATAGTTCAGTAATTTTCACACCTGTCAGAACTGCTTTCTTTGGAGTTTTAATTATTACATTCTTCTTGAAGTCAGGATATTTTGCCTGTCTCATACATCTTGCGTACCAGATGAAAGAGTTTTGTCATGGTTGGCTCTCCCAAGGCTGTGAGTAATTCTGACAATGTCATCTACTCCAAGGGCATTGTTTCAAACTACATCTCTGAATGCTCTGTCAAATTATTCTTGCAGTATCAAATCACCCATCTCATATTCATCTGCATTCATTTCCCTTTCTACAATATTGGTTCCATTTTTATTTCCCTTGTATAGACACTCTATATACTCCTTCCACCTTTCCCTTCTTTGCTTCGTTCTGGTTTTCCATTAGAGCTCTTGATATTCATATAGCTGCTTCTCCTTTCTCTTCACATCTCTAATTTTCCTGTAGGTGGTATCTATTTTTATCCTAGCAGAATAGGATTCCAAAATTTACATTTGTTCTCTAGTCTTTCCTCTTTAGCCATTTTGCACTTCTTGTGAGTTATTTTTTAGTAGTTTGTATTCCCTTTTGCGTACATCATTTGCTGCATTTTGCATTTTCCTTTTTCATCAATTAAAGTCAACATCTAATGTGTTGTTCAAGGATTTGTACTAGGCCTTGTCATTTTACCTGTTTGATCCTCTGGTGCCTTCACTGTTTCATCTTTTAAAGCTATCCATTGCTCTCCTACTGTATTCCTTTTGCCTGTTTTAATCAACCATTGCACAATGCTCCTTCAAACTCTCAACATCCCCTGGTTCTTTCATTCTATCCAAGTCCCATCTCCATAATTTCCTTCCTTTGTGCAAATTCTTCACCTTTCACCTACAGCTCACAACTCAAATTGTGATCATATTTCGTATCTGCACCTGGAAACGTCTTAAAATTTTAAATCTGGTTGCAAGATCTGTCTTACCATTACATAATCCATAGGAAAAATTCTTGAGTCTCCAGGTCTCTTCCATTTACACAACCTTCTTTCATGTCACCTGAACCAAATGTTAATGATACAGCTTTTACCTTTCATTCTTTTGCCCCAGTCCCTGTTCACCTGTTTTTTCTTCTCTACCTCTTCCTACTATTGAATTCCAGCCTCCCATGAATTGTCATCTCCATTAACTACATGAGTAATTTCCATTTGCTCATCCTACATTTCTTAAATATCTTCATCATCTGCAGAGCCAGTTGGCATGTGAACTTTATTACTGTGGTAGGTATAGGCTGTGTATCTGTGATAATGTGTCTGCTATGCTGTTCAAAGTAGCTTACCTGCTTTCATATTTTCTTATTCATTATTAAACCTGTTGATGCATCACACCTATGTGACTGTGTATTTTTAACACTATTCACCTGACCAGCAATCTTACTCCTGCCACCAAACTTCACAAATTCACACTACAACTAATTTACACCTGTACATTTCCCTCTTTAAATTTTCTAACCCACCTGTCTGATAAAGGTATCTAACATTCCATGCTTTAATCTGTTGATGCCAGTTTCGTTTCTTGTGATTATGGCATCTTCCTGAGTAATCCCAACCCAAAGGTCTGAATAGGAGACTGTATTTATCTTCAGAATATTTTACCCATGAAGAACACCATCATCATCTAACTCTATAGTAGAGCTGAACATCTTAGGGAAAAATTATGGTTGTGGACTCCCTTCACTTTTGGCAGTTTTCAGTAGCAGCACAGCAAATCTGTTTTGGGGGTGTTACAAGGCTACATCAATCTGTTGTCTACACTATTGCCCCTGCAATTACTGGAAAGACCACTGCCACTTTTCAGAAAAGACATGTTTGTCTGGCCTCTTGGCAGATGCACCTCTGTTGTGGTTGCACCTCTAGTACAGCTATCTGTATCACTAGCCCATGGCCCATATATAAACTCAGTATGGCTCTGCACAAATCCAAGGTCCACACACAGCTATAAAATATCCTTTCCATCCTGTAGTTCTCTTGAGTCACAGTTTGGTTGCATTATTGTGGAAAACAGAGCTGTATGACATGGCAATTCTCTGTGGGATGCCTCTACAATAACACTCAGGTGGCACTACTGCACATAAAGCTACTGCTAATGTTAGATTCATTTCAGGAACTATGCTTATGAAGTATAAAGTTGAATGGCATTTCATCTTTTATAGCCGTGAATGGACCTTGTGTTTTTGTAGGTGCTGTACTGATATGATTTGATACAGGTTTCCATGTTTCTGTCTCCTGTGTAAGCCTCTTTATCTCTGAATAACTATGACAACCTACATGCTTCTGAACACTGTATACATCTCTGTCTCTCTCTACAATTTTTACACCCTGTACTTCCCCTAGTACTAAATTGGTGATCCCTTGATGCCTCAGAATGTGTCTTACCAACCAATTCCTTCCTGTAGTCAGGTTGTGTCAAAATTTCTTTACTCCCCAGTTCTATTTGGTACCTCCTCATTAGTCATGTGATCTACCCATCTAGCTTCAGCATTCTTCTGTAGTACCACATTTCAAAAGCTTCTATTCTCTTGTCTAAACTGTTTATCGTCCATGTTTCACTTCCATACATGGCTACACTCCATACAAGTACTTACTGAGAAAAACTTCCTGACACTTAAAATCTACACTTGACATTAACAAATTTCTCTTCTTCAGGAATGCTTTTCTTCCCATTACCAGTCTACATTTTACAAGCATACACATATTAAAAAATAACCTGGTTCTGTCTGAATGGTCTTTGGAGTATCTTGCAGAAATTTGAAGTAAATCAGTCAGGAACTAAGATTTTTTGTAGCAACATTGAACAAACTCTTGTCTTTATGTAGTGGTATATTACACAGATAATCCAGATACGTCAAAACTGATGGGGGGGGGAGCCGCCCGAACCATGGCAAGGCACCTCAGTTCGCATGGCTACCCCACACAGCACTATGTTCTGGATTTAAAGAACACTGAGCTGTAGGATCAAGAATAATACTTTTGACACAGATATAAGGAGTAACAATATGCGCATACCAGTCCAAGACAGGAGAAAATTGTGGCAGACTTTATGGCAGTTTCACAGTGAACTGCTTAACCCTTTTATCTTATGAAGAATTATATTATACATTATCCAACCAGAAATCAGAGTCTTACAAATCTTCCACTGCATTCATCTGCAGATATGATTTTTGGTGTATTTTCACCAAACACTAATTTATATCATAACTTGCGAGATAAGGTAGTTAGGGTAAAAAAAATCTTCAGGCTACAAAAGCATAGTACAATAATAATACATAAAGTTGAGAACCAAACAACTATCAAAAGCCTCACTAGGGACCTTGGGATTTTTGCACTTAAAAGCCAATACATCTACTCTCTAACAGTATTTGTGCTTTATAATAAGATAGAATTTTGCATTTACTGTGAATTACATGGTCACTAACCCAGAAATAATTTCCATATACACTGCTACTAACCTAGTTATGTTGTTGCAAATTCTCAGTGGCACCGCATTTTGAAGTATGTCATGCTCTGAAACTGTTTTAATCAGTGGTCTCCAAGTTGAATAACAGGGAACAACAATGAAGTACATTTGGGATATTTTGAGTGTTATTTGTATTAACACACTTTGGCAATATCAGTTCACTGCTCATTTCCTTGTGTTATTGTTCATCATTAAATATACAATTAGTGCATCTGTCATGACCAGTACACTTTCCATCTTGAAATCAGATGAATGCTGATAGCAGACTCAAAAGAAGTTCACCAAAGATATTTACACAGTAGTTTGCAAGTTGGTGACCGGGCAAGAACTTTAACATTAACATGCAGATTTTGATACTGAAATGATTGTCAAGTAACTTCTCATCACAAGATTTGTCTCATACACTAATAGAATTATTGCTGTTTGGTGATTATGTGAACTGACATATGTTAACTGGGTGGTAGCTAGACACTGACTACATACCTATTGTCTGGTCGATGTCGATAATGACAGACACATAGATTATTAATGAAATCAGTAATTACATTTTGCATTATAATAATGTATGTGTCAAATTTATTTGTGCTGTCATCCTATTGAATCACATAACACTTCTGATTAATTATGTATTAGATAACTGCAGAACAAAGTCAGGTCAACTATTTCATTGATACAATGTATATCTGGGTTTCAGGTAAAATTCACAGGTTTGTGGGTTCCATAAATTATTCAGTTACTTAATAAATGGCTTATTTGGGTGATCATGTGTAATATCTAAATAATTAGCAATAAAAGTACAACATTAAACGTGGAAATTAAACAAGCTTAACAGCTAAAAAATTGGCAGATGGAGTTCTGATTAATAATAAATTTTTGACCGATTACTTTACAGAAAATATAAACTGCTTATTCTCTGAAGTGAAATTAGGGCTAACTACTGAGTCAAGACTTTTTGTAAATATACTTAGTTCACAGCATAGAACATTCTATGTGCTTTTCACATTCCATTGTGGGTATGATTTACATTCACAAAGGTTTTGATAAAATACCAAGTAATAACTTAGCAATTAACCCCAGCCTGAGAATTTATTAGCTGCAAATAAGATAGTGTGTACATTGCTGCCTACCATCTTATCTTTTCCCCTCTATCCACAAAGACAGTACTGGTGAGCTTTGAATTATCTGATTTTTAATTAAAAGTCTGTAGACAGGGTTTGTGTAACACACAGTATTGCATTACATGGGCCAGTCATTTTTTATAAGAAATGTTCCACATTTACTTGCCCTTTCTAGAGTGGCCATGTCGTAACTTAGAAAAACAAGGGCAGATTTTAAAAAAGTTTGATGATCATGGTAGGACCTTTTAAGTGTAGAATTAAGAATCTTACATGGAATGTAGTCAGAGTTTTATTTCTCATTTTTCTAACACATGTGTTCTTGTAATTTATTACTTGGAATACAGCTGTGGAAGGGGAAGAGAAAGTAAGACCATAGAAATAATGCAGAAAGCTAAATTAATCCAACAAATTTCTTTGCATAAACTACCAGACCTAGATATAGATGGTGGGAGGGGTAGCACAGGGGGCACGTTCAAACTAGAGTATCTGCCTTGTGCGACAATTTCTGGATGCGCCAAATTCATATTCTTGAAGAAAAAAAAAACTCCTTTCACAAAGCGCCTAGTATCCAGCGCACATTAGTCTGTAGCTTATTCACTTGACTTTGAAATGTGTCCCTGTTGGTTTACACATTCTAAGTCAATTTCTGAGCTAATGATAAGCTGATTTTTGAATGTGTGCATATTTTATGTGATGTCTGCCAAGGGAATTCCCATCCCATCTAGAAATAAACTTTCCCACAGCAAAAAGGGGACGGGGCTATATGGGCTGAGCAGAATAAATCCAAATGGCTGAATGCCAATCGCTGTTTAAGTGGCTGAGTGGGTGTGCAAATGATCATCATAGTTTAATTATTAGTGAAATCCTTAGATTCAGACTACCAAAGTGGATATAAATGATTTGATAGGAATAACAGGTAAGAAAGATTAATATGTAATCTTCTATATGGATCCAAGAAAATTAACTTTTGACAGAAAATTTTTGCCAGATCACTACACTGCTAAGGGCCAGTTGTACAGTCCCCAGTTAGCAGCCGCTTAAGTTCTATTCTTGGAAGAGCATGGTAAATGTATAACGTTTAGACGTATAAAGCCTAACCGGAGAATAAATGTGGGATAACTACACTGATGATGCTGGCAGGGTTAGCGAATTTAAGTGGAGAATAACTTTTGACAATGGCAGGAATAGTTACATAATTAATGATGACAATTGTTTGTTGGAACGGGAAAGGAGAAGAGACAGGGACATCATACAGATTATATGGAAGAATATGACGATTCCAAATATGTATAAAAATTTCGATTTCATCGTAGAGAAACTGAAGCACATGAATGAAATGTGAAACTATTTCCTAATGTAAAACCTTTTGCTTGTAGTAGGCCTAATAGGCATTTGATATTGCCACTTTGTGAATTATGTCCTGTTGTGTTATTTACAGGAATGAAATAGATAAAAATGACAATTTGTGCCAAAACAACCTCGTTTATTTTGCATGTATTAGGCCCCACACCTGCTACAATATTAGAAACACCTATTTCATTTTACCTAGCAGACAGGTACTATTCATTTAACAGCTTTTTCAGTATCAGACAACAACATTTTGATTTTTCATGGAGCAAAACGTTTGACGAACTTTGATGATCTAATGGATTCTTTTGTGGAAATGAAAGCACACCTTGTGAACCTGTAGCAAGGTTAGAGAGAAAGAAAGAATGCTGGGAACTAAGGATTGAAGAAATGTGTAGTCTCACCTGTCTCTTGACTTTACTGGTTTTATGTTTCCTGTATTTTATTTTGTCACACAGAAGTAGTTATAAGTTAATAGGCAATAAAGAGTACAAGCTTTCTGAAAAGTTTTCATTCTCTGGTGACAAATAATCCTACCCAGTATTAATTGCAAGTTTTGTGAAGGAGGTAGAACGTTAAATCGGCTGACTGGGAGCAGGGCAGGTACCACAGGACATTTTAATTTCCACTGTCCCAAATATAGGTTTGATGGCTTCCATTACAAAATACACACCTTTTAATTCCGCAGAGAGAAATACAGTGACGTGTGAGAGGAGAATGCTGTGTGGAGGTGTGGCACTGCACTTTGGCACACTTAAGACCAAATGTCCTACATTTCCTCGAACATGTATGTCTTATGTATCAAATTTTTCAGAAAGATATGCTCTACAAAATCAACATATTTTTGAAAAACTTTTATGTTACAGTTGCAAATTCTGCCCTAAGTCTTAGATGCAGGTATTTTGCTTTAATTAGAAATTGGTAAATAATGAGACTTCTGAGCAGAATTTTTGGTGAAAATAGTTATAGTAACTTCTGTATGGAATTTTCTTGAACACAATTGACTATGCTAATGACAGAAGCCTTTGATTACGCTAGTGCAGTGAGATCATTTTACACATGAATGCTAAACCATTGTCATACAAAACAGACACCTCTCTCTCACCATTTACTTTCCCCTCCTTGGGAAAGTGTATGGAGTAGTTTACAGCCTGTTGGCCTTTACTCCAAAAAATGTGTGTGTGTGTGTGTGTGTGTGTGTGTTTCCTAAGGATTAATAGGATTAGTGACTGGTATTAGGGCTTTGAGATTTTGGGATTTTTCTCTGACTTAGTCATCGAAGATCGTCATAGGGTATTTGTGCTTATTGTGGGACATGTTGTACCTACCTATGGAGTGGATGAGGTTATTTCCAGATCTGGAAGAGCTCCCATACAAAGCCCTTGCCAGATCTATGAATCTTTCTTTGAGGAGGGGAATTTCAGCACCAGCGTGCAGATCGTCAATAGGGAATCCCATGGGCAGATGCAGTGTCCTCCTGAGGGCATGGTTCTGCAATCTCTGGAGGTTGTCCAGATGTTGCTTCGCTGCATATCCCCAAATGGGGCATACCCTCCATTACTGGCCATATGAGGGCCTGATAGACATTTGCTCCTACAGAGCAGGGAAGGGAAGGGAGCTGGTTGTGTTGAGGACTGGGTATAGGATGGACATTCTGGCGCAGACCTTCCTGTGGACCTCGTCGAGCTGGGGTTTCCACGTTAGTCTCAAGTCCAAGGTTACGCCGAGATACTTGGCGGATCTGCGCCAGGGGAGTCAGGATCCATGTAGTTGTACGTGGAAGGGGGGAGGGGGGGGAGGGGGTGTTGTCGGGGTCTGCATCTCCTGAGCCTCCGGGTGATCAGCATAGCATGTGTCTTTTCAGGGTTGATGACTATGCGCCAGCAATGGACCCAGGTTTCTGTGTTTTCTAAAACCCTTTGTAGCCTATGAATGGCCAGGTCCTTGTTCACATTTGGAGTGTAAAAGGCTGTGTCGTCAGCATACTGTGCAGTGTGCACCAGGGGGACTGTGGGAGGGTCCGCAGTGTACAGACTGTACAAAACGAGCCACAGGACTGATCCCTGTGGCACCCGAGCACAAATACGTCTTTCGGTGCAGGTGGCTGTTTCTACCTTGACAGAGAAAGTTCTGTTCGTGAGATAGCTTTGGATTAGTCAGACTATGCTCCCAGGAAACCCCTGTGCGTATAACTTGTGTAATAGCCCTTTGTGCCATACTGAGTCGAAGGCTTTGGCTACATGAAGTAACACTATCCCGCAGTAGCATCTGTGGTTGAAGCCTGTGGCTGCTTCCACCAGTCTCATGATCTGTTGTGGGGCAGAGTGCCTCTGTCGGAATCCGAATTGGAAATCCGGCAAAAGTCGCTCGTTGGTGATGTGATCTCGTATGGGTATAAGCAGGAGGCATTCATAGACCACGCTGAGAGGTGGTAAGAGGCTAATAGGCCTGTAGTGCTGCGGGAATAAAGGGTCTTTCCCTGGTTTGTGTATTGTTACCACTTCTGTGTGTTTCCAGTAGGCTGGGAACTCGCAGGTACGAGTAATATCATTTAAGACGTTCGCGAGGTGTTTGATAGCCGAGGGCGGAAGGTTTTTAACTAGCTGGTTGACACCGTCTTGTCCTGGGGCCTTTTTTGTAGGGAGGGACCTAATTACTTTTGCCACATCTTCGGCTGCGAAAAGTTGGGTTCGTCCTCTGGGTCCTCCTCAGCATTGAGGAAGACAGCCAGTTGACGACGGACTACCTCTTCATGTTCGTCATTCTAGGGTTCTGCGGCTTGATACTGCGTTGACCTTTTCAGCATGGCTGTAGGCCAGACCCCTCTCAGCGTGCAGTGGCGGTAACATAGCGCGTCTTTTGGTAAATCGCTTGGTTGCTTGCCTTAGTGTCTGATCGTCTACTTCGAGGGCTGTGAGGCGGTTTTGCCATTGCTGGATTCTGTGCTCATTGAGCGCTACCTTCAGCTCTCTCTGTAGACGATTGAGCAACCTCCTGGTAGCCCGATTTCTGGTGATCTTCCACTCTTTTGCTACTCTGTTCTTGTGTCGAATTTGGGCTAGCGTATGTTCTGGGAGTTTTACTTGTGGGAGTGGGTCATTACTTTGTTGGGGAGTGGCATCTTCCACTGCCTGCAGGATGGTTCCTGTTAGGTCTTTTAGCGCTTGTTCTACTGTTTCGGCAGTAGGTGGCGGAGATCGAGAAGTATCAGAGGCGACAGTTTATCGGTATCGCTCCCAGTCTGTACGTTTGTAGGACAATTGGTACCATGGGAGTGCTACCCATTCTCCCACATCGAGCTCTAGAAGAACTAGGTTGTGGTCAGAGAACATTCTGTCAATTCTCCTTGTGGCCACAAACACCGCGATCCTCCTAGTGACGGCTATGTCTAACACGTGAGGCCTACGTCCACTTTTTGGAAAATGTGTGGGCTCGACTGGACCCACATGTTTCTAAGTGGTGGTCTTGCGCTAGTTGTTGCAGTTTGGCGCCTGCTCTGGAGATTACTGTTCAGTGTTTGGCGTTGAAGTCACCTCCTATTATGAGTTTGCCTTCAATTTGCCCTAGAGCAGCTATGTCTCCCTCGTCTATCTCGTCTTGTTGAGTTCAGTAAATTTCAACAATTGTTAGGGGTCCGGTGGCAGTGGTTACTTCCACCGCCACTGCTTCGATTTTGTTAGTAGCTGATAAGAATGCCTGGTGGTGGGGGATGTATATGGCCACTCCTCCGCCTTGGGTTGGCCTATCTTTACATTAGCTAATGTAGTTGGAAACTGTGGCTTTTATTCTAAGTTTTAGGTGGGTTTCCCCCCATCATGCAAATGTCGATGGAGAACTCCTTCCCAAGTTCTCTGAACTCTATCTTTTGGTTAATAATTAATAATGCCAACTGCATTAAAGAAGCATATTGTCAGGCCTTTGATATTTGGTCGTCTATCCATGATGGGATTTTGAAACTACTGATGAAGTTGCAGAGGGAGCGACTACTGGACTGCTGCCCGAAGGGCAACAAGGATCTGGGTGTTCTGCTTCTGGGCCTCCCTGAATTCCTTCATTTCCACGATGAGGTTGATGGTCTGGAGCATAATGCCTAACAACTCATCCAAGGGGGTGGACTGAGTGTGGGGTTCCCTAGAGATACCTCTGTCTTGGTGGACCTGGTCATTGTCTTTGTGTCTTTCCTGCTGTTGTTCTTGTGACTGTGTTTGGTGTTGTGGTGATAGGGCTACGTTTTCATGGCTTTTCAAAGGGGAAACCACTTCTGTAGATGTTGCCCTTTATACATCTGGGCTAGGTTTTACCCAAGTTTTGTCTGTGTGTGGTGTTTTGTTTTGTCTCTGTGTTGTTTGATGTGATGGTGTGTGTGTGTGTGTGTGTGTGTGTGTGTGTGTGTGTGTGTGTGTGTGTGTGTGTGTGTGTGTGTGTGTGTGTGTGTGTGTGTGTGTGTGTGTGTGGGGGGGTGGGGAGAGGGGGAGGGGGGGCGCGGACTTTGTACCCTTTGCATCTGTGAGAGTTTTTGTGGACCTCGCAGCCTTGGCACCGTGCTGTGTGGTTCTCCCCACACAGAGCACACCTGATCTGCGGGTCCATGTGCTTCATTGCGCAAGTCCTAGTGTCATGGGGTTTTGCGGCTATTCTGTAGGGCATGCACATCTGGCAGTAGGTGGCTATGTGGTCCAATCCCTGACACCTGAAGCATTGCACCACCTTGTTCTTGTGGCAGAGTGGCTCCATGGTGACAGGGACTGCCAGAACAGCTTTGATCTCACGCCTGTTCTCTGCCTGGGTATGTCCGGCAGAGTGATTTAAAACAGTGGCCACTTACTCTCTGCTCCATTTTTACCCGTCTGCTCTACAGTCTTAACAACAAATCCCTGGGGCAGTCAGATCTGTCTGGGGACGTCCGTAATGACGATGTTTTTGTTTCTTGTCTTGATGGTGGGGAACGTGTAGTGTGGTATATTTTTGTCTGTGAGGGCCTTTTTTATGGTGTTTTAGTCTTCTCTGTTGTGTAGTGTGATCTTTATTTTGTCCCCTTGTTGGTTTCAGTCAGACGTCTCATCCGGATATTTATAGCCGCTGGACCACGGGTTTCTCTGCGTCCTAGGCGCCTGTCTGGCCTCTCAGGTGCGAGCGGAATCAGTTGTGGCGCGCTGTAGGGGGAAGCTTCGGGTGCCGGGTGCTGGTGTCTCATCTCAGTGCAGCCTGTTTATTCCATTCGCTGCCACCGACCTGCACAACAAGGTGTGTGTTAGCTACCTATGTGCCCAACAGAAACGTATAAAATATTATGACGCGGAAACCAGTGCTACATAGGGAAGTGCAACTACTCGATTCAGTCGAGTCGACTGACGAAAGAAACGAACAAATAACTTGTGGGCTGACTGGTGGGAGTGGCGCGGATGGCAATGCGGGCGACCCCCGTAGAGGAGAGCGGGGAGATGGGGTGCAGGGTGCGCACCACCCCTAAAAAAAACATAAAAGAAGCTCTAACAATAATAAAGAAGAACCTTATGCAACACAAGAAACTTTCATACACACAGATGGTCGAATTTATGGAACTCTTTCAACTACCTCTAAGTTACAACTACTTTAATAACAACACACACACACACACACACACACACACACACACACACACACACACACACACACACCATCAACACCATCAATAGAAATCGCTTAATACACACAAAAAAGCACTTGAAAATGGGAATCATTTCCCGAAACGCGTCGTACGAAAAATAAGGAAAAATCGTGACTGGTAGCCTAAGATTTATTCATAAACAAACCTATTTGATTCATTATGAATAGGAAGGTAGCACAGACTCAGTTACTGTGAACATGTCGGTAACAGGGTTGTTATCAGAATCAACAGCAAACAAACACCATCAACAGTAATTGAGGTATACTTATTGACGCCAAAACAAGAAGAAGAAAAGAGAAAGTATGTGAGGGTATCTAACAGGTAAATCTGTATATAAAAGGAGATGAAAATCTAAGTTATGGGGAACTTGAATGCAGTTGTAGCGGAAGGAGCAGAAGAAAGAGCTGCAGGAGATGATGGGCCGAGTTCTGCACTAAATATCAGATGAAAATAGCAAATACTCTGTTCAAGAATAACAAGAGTAGGTGATATACTTGGGAAAGGCCAAAGGATATGGGGAGATATCAGTTCGATTCCATCATGGTCAGGCAGAGATTTTGAAATCAGTATTGGACCAAAGGCAAGGGCACCTGTACACATGGGCAAGGAGGGCCATGGTTGTTGTCCCAGTGTTCCAGAAGCCGATACCGAAAATGGTTGGAGCCAATGATGAAGGCACAGCTGACAACACAGTCAGTCCAAGAGCCATCAGCGTACACCAAGGTACCATCATTAAATTCCCTGCGAAGGTAGAGAAACAGCAATAGATCAAATCTGGAGCGAATGAAAACCAAAGTGAACACGGGCCGCCACACGGAGCCAAGATGGTGAAGTTTTAATGTCCATTGGGAAAGTGCCAGGTAGCATGATGTTAGGTTGCTGGAGAAATAGCCAAAGGTGAACTCAACGAGGCAACAGTAAGTGATACATCCCATGAGTCTTCGAAGGAAGAGGCATAGGATGTGTGGCAAGGCATGGCAGACAAATGGCATGTGTATCCGATGAGGAGAACGTCATGTCAGTATGACAATGAATTAGCAGCTGCTGCATAAAGACTTTCAACTGGGATAGTGTGAAAGGCTCCAGTGGCCGAACTGATTCCGTCATGGTGGACTATTAAAATAGCGTGAGATGGATGGATATGCAGATGTATAAACGAAACACCCATAGTCTAGTTTCGAACAGACAAGGGATCGGTACAAATAGAGGAGAGTGGTCCAGTCGGCTGCCCAGGAAATACCGCTTAGGACACACAGGACATTGAGGGACTGGATACAGCAGGCGGCCAGATAAGACACGTCGGAGGACCAAGAATGTTTCCTATCAAGCATGAAACCCGGAATTTCATAGTTTCGGTGAACGTAGTAGCAACAGACCCAAGATGTAAAGACTGTGGAAAAAGCCATTGCGCCGCCAGAAATTAACGCAAACGGTATTGTCAGTGTAAAAGCAAAAACCATTGTCGATGCTCGAGGAGCAAAGACGATCGAGTCATCTCTGAAGACGCCGCTCAAGGGAACAAGTCCGTGGAGAACTGCAATAAATCACAAAATCGTCGACGAAAAGGCAGCCACAGAGATGACCGGCGAGAAACAAGCCATAACAGGTTTAATTGCGACAGCATGGAGGACAGAGCCCTGAGGCACTTTGCTTTACTGGCTAAAGGTGTCCGAGAAGGAAGAACCCATATATACCTTGAAAAGTATCTTTTAAAAACTCCTGAAGAAAAGGGGCAGGCGGCCTTGGAAGCTCAATGTGTAGAGAGTTCTGACAATACCAGTCCTCCTCCAGGTGGTGTAGGCTTTCTTCAAATCCAAAAACATTTCATTTCATGACATGGCCTAACAAAACGAGGAGACAGTTAACTGCAGAACAGCGCACTAGAAATCCACATTGTGCAGTGGTTAGTAAATTGCGAGACGCGAGCCAGCATTACTAGCTGGGCACGAGTCATACATTCCATCACCTTGCAAACACAGCTGGTGAGAGATGGGGTGGTAGCTAGAGGGAAGGTGTTTATCCTTACTGGGGGTAGGTATACGTATGGCAGTGGCTTCACGCCAGCGCCTGGGAAAAGTGCCATCTGCCCAGATGCGAATGTATGTATGAAGGAGAAAGTGCTTGCCTTCAAGAGGAAGGTGCTGCAACATCTAAATGTGTGCATCGTCTGGCCCTGCGGCGGAAGATCAGAAGGATGTGAAATCATGATCTAGCTCCAACATAGTGATGGCAGCATTGTAGCATTCACAATTCTGAGAGAAGGTTGTCACCCAAGTCGCCTCCACTCGTTTCCAAATGAAGAAGGCAAAGGTGATAGTGGGTGGATCCCTAAATCTCTGCAAAACAGTAGCTCAAGGTGTTGGAAATAGCAAGAGGGTCCACAATGACAACATCTGCGCCAGTCAGGCCACAAACTGGGGAATGGACTTGGGTCCCAGAGAGCTGTCAGTGGTTGGCCCAAACAGAAGGGTGAGTGGAACTGTTAAAAGAACTAGTAAACGATATCCACCTAGCTTTTTTACTACCCTGAAGAATGAGATGACACTGTGCATGCAACTGTTTAAAATTAATGCCATTTATATCATCAGCTCGTGGTCTCGCGGTAGTGTTCTCGCTTCCCAAGCATGGGGTCCTGGGTTCTTCTTCTTCTTCTTCTTCTTCTTCTTCTTCTTTTTCATCATTATCATCATCCCCATTACGGTCGGAGGAAGGCAATGGCAAACCACCTCCACTAGTACCTTGCCTAGTAAGGTGGCACGGGTCTCCCATGTCGTTCCCTACGCTCTGTAAAGAAGTATGGGACTCGTCATCATCATTGTCATACTATTAAGGTTGAAAACGCAGAGACCACGCCTCCGTGCGTGAAGTGCGTCATGGATCGCCTCATTCCATCAAGAGACCGGGACATGGCATGGTAAAGGAGAATTGCGAGGAACAGGACATTCTGTGGTGGTAAGGATAGGCAGAAGAGGTTGAGTTGATTGAGAAGGTCAACTAAGAGGGCACTTCTAGGACAGGTTCTCGATGAGCCCTAGAGGGGATGGCATACATTAGTCACTGAGCAGCAAAAAGAGTTGAGGGAGTTGCCCAATAAACTGGATAAAGTCCGATATGGTGAGACATTGAATGACAGAGGAATGTACACAGTACGAACAGAAAAGGTGAAGTGAGGACGGAAAATAAGGACTGCAACATCTTGCAACTGGGTATTCAGTGAGATGGCTCGAGTATGAACGTTATCCTGGATGAGCAGCACGACTCCCCATGAGGTGGAATGCCATCATCAGGGGAACAGTCAAAGTGGACCGGAAAGAAATTCAAGAGGTCATTGCAGTCGCGAGGATGCAATTTAGTTTCCTGGAGGCAGAAGACAAGTGGACACTGATTGCAAGAGCAGCCATAATTTATCCTTGTTGGATGTAACCTTGCAAACGTTCCATTGAAGTAGAGTCCTGACGAGGAAAGAGGAGGAAGGAAAAAATGGAGGGTTTTCACCTCAGTGGCTGCAAAGTTTTTTTTTTTTTTTTTTTTTTTTTTTTTGTGGTTTTAGGGCGCACAACTTCAATGGTCATTAGCGCCCTGACTACTCTAAAAATGCACCACGAGCCACAAGTTGACAACAACAACTAAAAGGAAAAACACAATAAAAGACAGACTGACAGGCATAGGATTAAAAAACTTCATCAAATGTCCTTAGCAAGGTGTGTCAAATTAATAAAACAAAGAACACGAGCAGCTGCTCGTGGGTCATCCGCTAAAACGGCATCGAAAGTAATAGGCAGGTTAAGATCGAGGCGCAGTTGGTGAAGCTCGGGACAGGACATTAAAATGTGTCTAACCGTCATCAAGTGCCCACATGGGCAGAACGGCGCCGGCGCAGCCGTCAGCAGATGGCGATGGCTGAACCGGCAGTGTCCAATCCTTAACCTTGCTAAAACGACCTCCTCCCGCCGAGAAGGGCGTGAGGAGGACGTCCAAGCCACGGGAAGAAGTTTTAAGGCCCGAAGCTTGTTGTCGGTAAGTGCAGCCCAATCGGCATGCCACAGCGACACAACGCGCCGACAAATGACCCTGCTAAGATCGGACGAAGGGACACAACAAGAAGCTGTCCGAGGCTGGAGGACCGCAGCCTTGGCCGCGGCATCTGCAGCTTCGTTCCCAGGGATACCGACATGGCCGGGAACCCACATAAAGCTAACCGGCGGACCGACGTCCACCAGCCGCTGAAGAGAGCGTTGGATCCGGTGTACGAAAGGGTGAACCGGGTACGGATCACTGAGGCTCTGGATGGCGCTCAGGGAATCTGAGCAGATGACATAAGCAGAATGTCGGTGGCGGCAGATGTAAAGAACAGCCTGGTAGAGGGCAAAGAGCTCAGCTGTGAAGACCGAACAATGGTCATGGAGCCGGTATTGGAAACTTTGTGCCCCGACTATAAAGGAACACCCAACCCCGTCATTGGTCTTAGAGCCATCTGTATAAATGAAAGTCATGGTGATGAACTTCGAACGAAGTTCCAAAAAACGGGAGTGGTAGACCGAACTGGGGGTGACCTCTTTTGGGAGCGAGCTGAGGTCAATGTGAACGCGGACCTGAGCCTGGAGCCAAGGTGGCGTGTGGCTCTCGCCCACTCGAAAGGTTGCAGGGAGTGAAAAATGAAGGTGTTGAAGGAGGCGACGAAAGCGAACTCCAGGGGGTAGCAGGGCAGAGACATACAACACGTATTGACGGTCGAGAGAGTCGTCAAAAAAGGAACGATAAGACGGATGGTCGGGCATTGACAGTAGCCGACAGGCATACCGACAAAGCAGTATATCGCGCCGGTAAGTGAGCGGCAATTCGCCAGCGTCAGCATGAAGACTCTCTACGGGACTGGTATAAAATGCTCCGATCGCAAGTCGTAAACCCCGATGTTGTATGGAGTTGAGGCGGCGTAAGATGGATGGCCGTGCAGAGGAGTACACAAAGCTCCCATAATCCAGCTTGGAGCGGACGATCGACCGATATAGACGAAGTAGGACGGTTCGATCCGCTCCCCACGACATACCACTGAGAACACGGAGGACATTTAAAGAACGGGTACAACGGGCGGCCAAATATGACACATGTGGAGACCAGCTAAGTTTCCTGTCAAAGGTAAGGCCTAAAAATTTGGTTGTCTCCACGATTGGGAGAGCAACGGGACCAAGTCGTAAGGACGGTGGGAGAAACTCTTTGTAGCGCCAGAAGTTAATACAGACCGTCTTCTCGGCAGAAAAACGGAAGCCATTGGCGACACTCCAGGAGTAAAGACGGTCAAGAGAACGCTGAAGACAGCGCTCCAGGACACGTGTACGCTGCGCGCTGCAATAGATGGTAAAATCGTCCACAAAAAGGGAGCCTGATACATCAGCTGGGAGGCAATCCATTATTGGATTGATCGCGATGGCGAACAGAGCGACGCTCAAAACTGAGCCCTGTGGCACCCCATTCTCCTGGCGAAAGGTGTCGGACAGGACAGAACCCACACGTACTCTGAACTGTCGATCCATTAAAAAGGAACGAATAAAAAGAGGGAGGCGACCGCGAAGGCCCCATGTATGCATGGTGCGGAGAATGCCCGCCCTCCAACAGGTGTCGTAAGCCTTCTCCAAATCAAAGAACACAGCCGCGGTCGGGCGCTTCCGCAAGAAGTTATTCATAATGAAGGTCGACAAGGTAACCAGATGGTCAACAGCAGAGCGGCGCCTACGAAATCCACATTGTACATTGGTAAGTAGGCGTCGAGACTCAAGCAGCCAAACCAATCGAGAGTTAACCATTCGCTCCATCACTTTACAGACACAGCTGGTAAGTGAGATAGGTCGATAACTGGAAGGCAAGTGCTTGTCCTTCCCCGGCTTAGGAATCGGGACAACAATAGACTCGCGCCAGCATGCGGGAACATGTCCCTCAATCCAGATGCGATTGTATGTACGAAGAAGAAAACCTTTACCCGCAGGAGAAAGGTTCTTCAGCATCTGAATATGAATAGAATCAGGCCCTGGAGCGGAGGACCGTGATCGGCCAAGTGCGGTTTCGAGTTCCCGCATGGTGAATGGGGCATTATAACTTTCACAATTCGAGGAGCAAAAGTCAGGTGGCCTAGCCTCCTCTGCCTGTTTGCGGGGGAGGAAGGCAGGGTGGTAATGAGCGGAGCTCGAAACCTCGGCGAAAAAGCGGCCGAAGGCATTGGAGACAGCCTCAGGGGCCACAAGGACTTCATTCGCGACCTTCAAGCCAGAAACTGGGGAGTGGACCTTAGTGCCAGATAGCCGGCGCAGGCTACCCCAGACAACAGAAGAAGGAGTAAAACTGTTGAAGGTGCTTGTGAAAGCAGCCCAGCTGGCTTTCTTGCTTTCGTTAATAATACGACGACACTGAGCACGTAATCGTTTATAATTAATACAATTCGCCACTGTAGGGTGGCGTTTAAAGGTGCGTAAAGCACGTCGACGAGCACGTAAAGCGTCTCTACATGCTGCAGTCCACCAGGGGACCGGTACACGACGTGGAGAAGAAGTAGGGTGAGGGATGGAATATTCAGCAGCAGCGAGAATGACTTCCGTGAGGTGTGCGACCTGACGATCGCAGCTTGTGAAGGTTTGATCCTGAAAGGTCGCCCTGGAAGAAAAGAGCCCCCAGTCTGCCTTGGAGATGGTCCAACTAGAGGAGCACGGAGAGGGAGTATGCTGCAGGAGATGGATAACACACGGGAAGTGGTCGCTCGAATATGTATCAGCAAGTGCATACCACTCAAACCGGCGTGCAAGTTGGGGAGTACATATAGAGAGGTCTAAATGGGAATAGGTATGAGATGTGTCCGAAAGAAAAGTAGGGGCGCCAGTATTAAGGCAGACAAGACTGAGCTGGTTGAAAAGGTCTGCTAACAAGGAGCCCCTCGGGCAGGAGGCTGGAGAACCCCAAAGGGGATGGTGGGCATTGAAGTCTCCAGTTAACAAAAACGGTGCAGGTAGCTGAGCAATAAGTTGCATCATGTCTGCCCTGGTAACGGCAGATGACGATGGAGTGTAAACGGTACAAAAGGAAAACGTAAAAGTGGGGAGAGTAATGCGGATGGCAACTGCCTGCAGGCCGGTGTGCAACGTGATGGGATCGTAGTAAATATCATCCCGGACCAGCAACATAACCCCTCCATGAGCTGGGATACCTACCATAGGGGGTAGGTCAAAACGCACAGAGGTGTAGTGTGCCAAGGCAATGTGATCGCATGGGCGTAGCTTCGTTTCCTGGAGGGCTACGACGAGCGGACGATGCAAGCGGAGCAGCAACTTCAAGTCCTCTCGGTTGGAGCGAATGCTGCGAATATTCCAGTGAATAAGTGCCATCGTAAGAAAAGGAAGATGAGAGAAGGGGTCACCTCGAAGGCCGCTTAGGGCCTGGCTTCGAGCGAGCACTGCCGCCGCTATCAGTAGGCGGACAGTCATCGTCCATGGGGTCTATAGGGTCATCGGCCATCTCGGGAGGATGGCCGGGAGGGGGAGCTTCCTCCGCCGGTGAACGGCCAGATGTACGGCTACCGGCGGTGCGGCCAGGCGAAACGGATGACGGCCTGGGGCGGCAACCGCTGGGTGGCGCAGGAGAAGAGATGCGCCGTGGCGGGGAAGGAGAACTGTGCTTCCTATGCGCCTTTTTGGAAGGACGTTTGGTGGAAGTATCGGTCGAAGGCTGGGAGGTCGAGGGACGGAGGAAGTCTGCACGGGATGGTTCCTTCTTGAAGGACCCTGCATCTGACTTCGGTGTCTTCGACTTAGCAGAAGCTGAGGAAGTGGCTGGTGTCTGTGGTGTGATGGGAGGAAGAGGAGACGTCGACCGCGCGATCTTAGCACTGGCCGAACGGACGACCGTGGTGCTGAAGGTCAGATCGCATGTCTGGGTTGCGACCTCCCGGGTAGTCCGAGGAGAGGCGAGGACAGTACTATATTTCCCCGCTGGGAGCAGCGTGGGCTTCCTACTAGCCAATAGCTTGCGAGCAGCCGAGGTTGACACTTTCTCTTTGACACGAATTTCTTGGATGCAACGTTCGTCCTTATAGACAGGACAGTCGCGGGAGGATGCGGCATGGTCACCCTGACAGTTCACACAATGAGGAGACGGAGGTGGACAGTCACCCTCATGGGCATCCCTGCCACAAGTGACACATTTAGCCGCATTGGAACAAGACTGTCGAGTGTGATTGAAACGCTGACACTGGTAGCAGCGCGTAGGTGTCGGGACATAGGGGCGAACAGAAATAAGCTCGTAGCCCGCCTTGATGCGCGATGGCAGCTTAACACTATCGAAGGTCAAGAAGAGTGTCCGGGTCGGTACAAGGTCGTTGTTGACCTTTTTCATGACCCGATGGACAGCCGTCACGCCCTGCTCAGCGAGGAAAGATTGAAGCTCCTCGTCAGTCAATCCGTCGAGGGAGCTAGTATACACTACACCACGAGACGAATTCAAAGTTCGGTGGGCCTCCACCCGGACAGGGAACGTGTACAGGAGGGTGGCCCGAAGCAGTTTTTGTGCCTGAAAGGCATTCTCAGTTTCTAGTAATAAGGTGCCGTTACGCAACCTGGTACAAGATTTGACAGATCCGGCTATGGCATCAACGCCCTTCTGAATAACAAAAGGGTTGACAGAGGAAAAATCCTTTCCGTCCTCAGTGCGAGAAACTACGAGGAACTGTGGGGCAGGCGGTAGTACTTTTGTCACTGTTGGCTGGTCACGTTTCCGTTTTTGGGTCGAAGTCGAAAGCGATGGAGTAGAATCCATTGCGGAGGAATCCCCCATGATTGCCAGCGTCTCCGATGGCGCGCTCCTTCCTTGTGGGGACCCTCTCAGAGGGCACTCCCGCCTTAGGTGAATGTTTACACCTCAGGTCACACCTCCCGAGAAACAGACGGAGGGACCAATCGGCATGGTCAGAAGGTATCAGCTCAGGCAATCACCCCTCCCCGGGCCTGGCCTTTACCAGGGGGTACGCGCGTGCCTTACATGTCTACCCAGGGCGGGGACTTACGCGTTACCCCGTCACCGGCTACGCGTGCGAACGCGTGGGTCGGCCTTCAGACACGCACAGGGAGGAAGGAAGAAAGAAGAGGAAAAAGAAGAGAGAGAGGGAGAAAGAGGACAGACTGTCTCAAACGCTGAGGCGGAGACCAGAGAAGGCAAGGAGAAGAAGGCAATGAGAAAAAGGCAATGAGAAGGCAAGGAGAAAAAGGCAATGAGAAGGCAAGGAGAAAAAGGCAATGAGAAGGCAAGGAGAAAAAGGCAATGAGAAGGCAAGGAGAAGTCAAGGGAAAGAGTAAGGAAGACAGTGAGGTGGAGAAGAGCAAAGAAAGGGACCAACAAAAGGAAGGAAGAAACGAGAAGTTTAAAACCAAAAAGACCACGATTATAGGTCGTGAAGATCGTCCGTCTCCGGACGCAGGCGCTAACTACCCCCGTGAGGGGGATGGACTCCTTTTAGTCGCCTCTTACGACAGGCAGGAATACCTCGGGCCTATTCTAATCCCCGGACCCGCAGGGGGGGGCTGCAAAGTGCCAGCCTTCGAGGACTCGCCGTTACAGGGCGCAGAGGCTGGAGTATCTTACTCCATGAGCTCTACAGATGTTTGGTATTCTCTCTGGTTGGTCAGCGGATTCCAGGACAGATGATTAGTTGGTAGGGTGCACTGCCAAAATGAAGGTCAGCTGAGTAAGGGCTACACTGTTGAAAAGGATCACTGAATCGCTGAAGGAGAAGACTATTTGCCTTTCTTTGATTTTTTGAAGCCTTTACTGTTGGCAGACAGATGTTTGTTGGTTGGAGGGACGTAAAAAATATTCCCAAGAGTATTACTTCTGTCCTTTCTGGCCTGCCAGTTGCGTAGCAGGTGATTTCGACATAACTAGCCAACAACTTGCGAGTGATAGAGTAAAGCACCTTTTCCTTCACCCCGATCTCCTGGACAGCCCAATCATCAAGATACGCGAGGTATTCTCGAGGATGACGATCTCTACTACGAGTAACACGTTTTTCCTGGTTTCGATAGGACATTCGTGTGTGGTTTTAACACTGACACTGGTAGCAACACATTGGGTTTGGAATGTACAGTTGGACCATGACGACTTCATAGCCTGGTCTGATCTTTGAAGGAAGCACTACCCAAGAAACCTGAGAAAAAGAGAGTGTAGGCATGAAGGCTGTATCAGTCTTTTTGATTACCTGATGGACTGAAGCTCTGATCAGAGGTAAGCTTGGTTTTTCTCCCTCAGACAGACACTAACATCCTAGTGTAAACACGACACTAAGAATTCAGCATTCGATGGACCTCGATATGAACAGGATAGCTGTACAAGTTTGAACCTGAAAGTGGTTGTGCTTGTGAATCACAATTATTCTCCGAAAGAAAACTGCCATTGCTTAAAAAGAGCAGGGCTTCACAGGGCCAGCAATTGCATTAACACCTTTCTAAATAATAAATGGTTTAACCATGGCCAAGGATTGACGTCCTTCAGTATGTGATACGAAGAGGAACTTAGGTTTAGCTGGGAGTCGTGGAGTCTTCAGCCTCCTTCCAGTTGCGTTTAGTGGACGTAGCTGGAGTTGCTGATTGGCTTGTTTCAAGAGAATCCCCCATAATTGCAAGGATCTCCAAAGATGCAGTCCTTCCAACTGGGGGCCCTCTCAGAGAGGAGTTCACTCACCTTAGGTGGTTGTTCACACCTCCTGGACACCTGACAGAGGGACAAATTGACAATTTGGGAAGGTAGCACCTCAGGAAATCACCCCCTCCCTGGGCCTGGCTGGTACCAGGGGGTACGTGCGAACCGTACCTGTCGACCAGGGGCTGGGAATAACGGGTTATCCAATCATGTTTCAGGTGTCAGGTGCGTGGGCCGGCCTTCAGGAGCGCACAGGGAGGAAGAGGGAACAAAGATGAACCCCAAACGCCGAAGGGGAGGAAAGTTAGGAGATGGAGAACAAAGAAAGAAAACAACAGTGGGTGGACTGTTCTGATGTCAGGCTACTGAAGATTCAGAACACATTCTCGAAACTATCCCAGTTTACTGTATTACTATTGGTTAGTTAATTAAAACTGTTTATTACTATAAATAATCTGTGTGTTCTTTTATTTTAATTATTGTTTTATTTATTGGTTTAGCTTGGTTCCTTATTTTCTTTTATCTATACTCTCCTGGAAACCTGGAAAACATAAATGTTTAGTTTTAAATTCTACACGAGAGCGACAAATGTGTTCCGAAGCGGCGATCTCGCGGAAATTCGTTATCTGCTCCGCCTGAAATATCAAACTTTTACTCGCTACGCAGATCGTTCAGCACAACTGTGCGCTATGTTTGACGAGTCTGGATAATAGGGCCAACAATTTAGCACGTTAAACTCTATTGACTCGGAGATAATCTCTCTACGAATTCTGACCGTGGATAATGCAGGTTAGCACTATCGCTCCAAACTTCACCTCCGAACGATCTACGTCTCGTAATATTTGTACCGTGATAGTTAACTAATTTAGGTATGGAGATACACGTAACTTGAATACTTTATGTTAGTTACTGGATTTTATTTTGTGCGAAAAACTATTTGAAAATTTGCTATAGACCGTAATGGCGTTTCACAACAGTACAATCTCTCTCCTCCTCTCACACGTCCGATCTCTCCATTTTCTTCACAAAGAGTCCATAAAACAAAATCTTTGGTCCGGTAAGACACAAATACGTTCGTAGCATGGAACGTCTGATTTCGCAGTCGGTATATGCTATTCACCACAGTATCAATTCATCGTAGCTAAGCACAAACTCACCAATGTTTATTGGGGTTGGAAGGTCTGACTCTATATAACAGAAAAAGATTTAAAGTCAGTGGCGCTAACATTAAGGGTGCTGTGAGAGTAAATTAATACAGTGGAGAGTGCGGATAGGTGTGCAGTACACTGAGGGCTTGTATGAAGGGGAGATCTTACCTGATTATGTGACAGAAGAAGAAATATGAGTCGACAGGATAGGAACAGGGGATCCAGTATTAGAATCGGAATTTAGAAGATCTTTGGAAGATTTAAAAATCAAATACGGCAGAAGGGATTGATGTCATTCCACCAGAATTTCTACTATCATTGGAAGAAGTGGCAACAAAACGACTTAACGGTGCACAGCATTGAAAATTAATTAATATTATTAGTTTTCTTTTCCGTTCTTCTATATGTTGTTCTTGTCAGCAACTTGTTTACATGATTTCGAAAATTGCAAGAGCTGACAAGAGTGAGAATTATCAGCTTAATAGCTCATGTAAACAAGTTGCTGACAAGAACAACATATAGAAGAACGGAAAAGAAAACTGAGGCTCTGTTGGAGAAAGATCAGTTTGGCTTTAGGAAAGGTAAAGGCACCAGAGGCGCAATTCTTAAGTTGCAGTTGACAATGGAAAGAGGACTGAAGAAAAATCTAAACACGTTCGTAGGATTTGCTGACTGTAGGAATTGAATATTCTCCTTTTCTGCCCTGCCCCCACCCTCCCTAGCCCTCTCCTCCTACCCCCTCCCTTTGTCCTCGTCTCCCGCCTTCACTATCTCTGTCCTTCACATACCCCTACTCCATGTACATATTTTATCTCACACTCCCTATCATCTCCTCCTCCTCCTCATCTCTGTACACATCCTTCCCTTTCTTAATACACATTTCCTCAATCTTCTTTGTCCATCTCCTCCTCTCCTCCCCCCTCTGACCTTATTTACTGTTATTGCAAATTTAACCTTGGTTGGGAATAAAAATCAAAACTAATGTATCCATCAGTATAAATCATCAGTACACGGTGTAGGAGACATTTCCAGTTGCTGGATTTGAGGATAGTTGCTTTAATGACAATACTTTGCATGGCTTTACGAACAGGTAGGATTATTAAGTTAGCCATAAACAATATTTTCATGTTAAAAACGACTGTAAAAAGGAAAAACCCAAAAATTTTGTAGCACAGATTGTCATGTTCTCTCTTGCAGCCAGTTTAATAAGAAGTGCTTATTGTAAAATTCTTATTCAATTTGCGACAAAACGCTGTCTACGCTCTTCAGCAGTCTCACTGACTATCGAGTACTCTGCCTGCATTGTGTGTACGCTGACTGTTAATTTTGACTTCTCACTGACTGCGTTTTCTCTGAAGAGATAAGCCACATTCTGAAATTAATTTAATGTTTGCAACACACCAAAGATATGATTACCACCGATAACACTGATACATGTATTTCGATTTTAATATTTTCCAAAAATTCGATACTCAGTGTGACAGCAGAACTATGGAACTGAATGTTACTTTTTTTGTGAAAACATGCGACAATGGAAGGATCAAATCGACAGTCACAATTCTTTCACAAATATACCATCAAAATTTCTGACTTTTCCAGTGGATTTTCCAAACATTTTCTTTCATGCCAACTTTGTCCTGACAATTGAGGAGGAAGAAAAAAAATCTACCAAATTGATCGAGGCATTCTCAAGTGATGATCTTTCATTAATGTGGCAATTTATTTTTATTTATATAGACGTGAAAGAAGCAAGAGGTAACAGTAACAGTGGAAGACCAATAACAAAGCGCATGGATTAAAAATCTTTTAGGACAGGGAATTGGTCGTTCGGTGCTATTGTTCTGTCTACACATCGAAAAAGCAATGACGGAAATGAAAGGAAGGTTCAAGAGTGTGAATAAAAGTAAAGGTGAAAGGACCTCAGCGTTAACATCTGCTAATGACATTGAGATACTGACAGGTTGGTTGGTTGGTTTGGGGGGGATTAAAGGGACCAGACTGCGACGGTCATCGGTCCCTTTTTCCAAAAAAAAGTAAAACCACCCAAAGAGAATAAAAAACGAACAACAGGAAAGACGTCAGACGACACAGGACAAGAAATACTCCTACAGAGATCAGACGAAACAAATTAAAATCACACAGAGTGTGACAGTGGTTGGCCGACCATAGAGATAAAAAGGAAAAGCCAACCACCAAGAACACATTAAAAACTCAGCGTAAAATCGTAGGCCAATGGCCAGAATCAACACAAAAGAACAGAACAAACACTCACAGTAAATAATAAAAACCCCCTGCCCGAATAAAACGGAAAACTAAGTCAGCCATACCAGGGTCATCACATAAGAGGGCAGGGAGCGTATCAGGCAGCGCAAATGTCTGCCTGACCACAGCTAAAAGGGGGCAGGCCAACAAAATGTGGGCCACTGTCAAAGCCGCCCCACAGCGACATACAGGAGGGTCCTCCCGGCGCAGTAAATAACTGTGTGTCAGGTGGGAGTGGCCAATGCGGAGCCGACAAAGGACGACAGAGTCCCTGTGGTTGGCTCGCAGGGATGACCGCCACACAGTCGTCGTCTCCTTGATGGCACGGAGTTTATTGGGCATGATCCGATTGCGCCATTCAGCGTCCCAAAGCGCAAAAACTTTTCGGCGGAGGACTGCCCGCAAATCAGTCTCTGGGAGGCCAACATCCAGAGACTGTTTACTCGTGGCCTCTTTCGCCAGGCGGTCAACATGTTCATTGCCCGGGATACCGACATGACCGGGGGTCCACACAAAGACCACAGAGCGGCCGCAACGCGCAAGAGTATGCAGGGACTCATGGATAGCCATCACCAGACGAGAACGAGGAAAACACTGGTCGAGAGCTCGTAAACCGCTCAGGGAATCGCTACAGATAATGAAGGACTCACCTGAGCAGGAGCGGATATACTCTAGGGCACGAAAGATGGCGACTAGCTCAGCAGTGTAAACGCTGCAGCCAGCCGCCAAGGACCGTTGTTCAGAATGGTCCCCTAGAGTTAGCGCATACCCGACACGACCAGCAACCATCGAACCGTCGGTGTAAACAATTCCAGAGCCCTGATACGTGGCCAGGATGGAATAAAAGCGGCGGCGGAAGGCCTCTGGAGGGACCGAGTCCTTCGAGCCCTGTGCCAAGTCGAGCCGAAGGCAAGGGCGAGGAACACACCACGGGGGTGTACGCAGAGGCGCCCGTAAAGGAGGTGGAACTGGGAAAAACCCAAGCCCGCAGAGAAGCTCCTTGATGCGTACGGCGATCGGACAACCCGACCGGGGCCGACGGTCTGGCAGATGGACGACTGACTGCGGGAACAGGACACGATAATTTGGACGCCCGGGCAAGCTAAAAACATGGGCAGCATAAGCGGCCAGCAAACGTTGGCGTCGGAACTGCAGTGGAGGTACACCTGCCTCCACTAGGACGCTGTCCACAGGGCTGGTGCGGAAAGCACCAGTGGCAAGGCGTATCCCGCTGTGGAGAATTGGGTCCAGCACCCGCAACGCAGATGGGGATGCTGAGCCATAAGCTAGGCACCCATAATCCAGGCGAGACTGGATTAACGCCTGGTAGAGCCGCAACAGGGTAGATCGGTCGGCGCCCCAGCGGGTGTGGCTCAAACAACGCAGGGCGTTGAGATGCCGCCAACACGCTTGTTTAAGCTGCCGGATATGAGGCAGCCAAGTCAACCGGGCATCAAAAAGGACACCCAAAAACCTGTGGGTCTCCACCACAGCAAGAAGTTCGTCGGCAAGATAAGGCCGCGGCTCAGGATGGACCGTTCGGCGCCGGCAGAAATGCATAACGCGGGTCTTGGCAGCTGAAAACTGAAAACCACGCGCTACAGCCCAAGACTGCGCCTTGCGGATTGCGCCCTGTAGCTGACGTTCAGCTGCTGCAATGCTAATAGAACTATAGTAAAGACAGAAGTCGTCAGCATACAGGGAAGCGGAGACAGAATTTCCTACTGCCGCAGCGAGACCGTTTATTGCAATTAAAAACAGGCAGACACTGAGGACAGAGCCCTGGGGTACCCCGTTCTCCTGGACGAGGGAGGAACTATACGAGGCCGCGACTTGCACGCGGAAGGTACGATACGACAGAAAATTTCTGATAAAGATCGGCAGAGGGCCCCGAAGACCCCATCCATGAAGCGTAGAAAGGATGTGATGACGCCATGTCGTATCGTACGCCTTCCGCATGTCGAAAAAGACAGCGACCAGGTGCTGACGGCGGGCAAATGCTGTACGGATGGCCGACTCAAGGCTCACCAGATTGTCGGTGGCGGAGCGGCCTTTACGGAACCCACTCTGAGACAGAGCCAGAAGGCCCCGAGACTCCAGCACCCAATTTAAGCGCCGGCTCACCATCCGTTCAAGCAACTTGCAAAGAACGTTGGTGAGACTAATGGGACGGTAGCTGTCCACCTCCAGAGGGTTCGTTCCAGGTTTCAAAATGGGGATGACAATACTTTCCCGCCATTGCGACGGAAACTCACCCTCGACCCAGAGACGGTTGTAAAGGTCGAGGAGGCGTCGCTTGCAGTCCACTGAAAGGTGTTTCAGCATCTGACAGTGGATGCGATCTGGCCCGGGAGCGGTATCAGGGCAAGCGGCAAGGGCACTCTGAAATTCCCACTCACTGAATGGAGCGTTGTAGGGTTCAGAAGCGTTGGTGCGAAAAGAAAGACTCCGACGTTCCATCCGCTCTTTAATGGAGCGGAAGGCCTGGGGGTAATTTGCAGAAGCGGAACTCATAGCAAAATGCTCTGCTAAGCGGTTTGCAATGACGTCGGAGTCAGTACAAACTGCTCCATTCAGTGAGAGCGCAGGGACGCTGGCAGGGGTCCGATAGCCGAAGACCCGTCGAATCTTGGCCCAGACCTGCGGTGGAGTGACATGGAGTCCAATGATGGACACATACCGCTCCCAGCACTCCTTCTTGCCTTGGCGGATAAGGAGGCGGGCCCGCACACGCAGCCGTTTGAAGGCGATAAGGTGGTCCATGGAGGGATGTCGCTTGTGACGCTGGAGCGCCCGCCGGCGATCTTTAATCGCTTCAGCGATCTCAGGCGACCACCAAGGCACAGCCCTCCGCCGAGGGGACCCAGAAGAACGGGGAATGGCAGACTCGGCGGCAGTGACGATGCCGGCGGTGACCGATGTAACCACCGCATCAATGGCATCAGTTGAGAGAGGCTCAATAGCGGCAGTGGAGGAGAACAAGTCCCAGTCAGCCTTATTCATAGCCCATCTGCTAGGGCGCCCAGAAGAGTGACGCTGTGGTAGTGACAGAAAAATCGGAAAGTGGTCACTACCACACAGGTCGTCATGCACACTCCAGTGGACAGATGGTAAGAGGCTAGGGCTACAGATTGAAAGGTCAATGGCGGAGTAGGTGCCATGCGCCACACTGAAGTGTGTGGAGGCACCATCATTCAAAATCGAGAGATCGAGCTGCGACAATAAATGCTCAACGGTGGCGCCTCGACCTGTTGCCACTGACCCACCCCACAGAGGGTTATGGGCGTTAAAGTCGCCCAGTAATAAGAAAGGTGGCGGCAATTGGGCTATCAGCGCAGCCAGGACATGCTGCGCGACATCACCCTCCGGTGGAAGGTAAAGACTGCAGACGGTAAGAGCCTGCGGCGTCCACACCCTAACAGCGACAGCCTCTAAAGCTGTTTGTAGAGGGACAGACTCGCTGTGAAGAGAGTTAAGGACATAGATGCAGACGCCACCAGACACCCTTTCATAAGCTGCTCGGTTCTTATAATAACCCCGATAGCCATGGAGGGCGGGGGTGCGCATTGCTGGAAACCAAGTTTCCTGCAGAGCAATGCAGAGGAAAGGGTGAAGGCTGATAAGTTGGCGGAGGTCAGCTAGATGGTGGAAGAAACCGCTGCAGTTCCACTGGAGGATGGTTTTGTCCATGGCTGAGAAAGGCGTGCCGGGACTGGGACGGCAGATTACGCCGCTGGGTCACCTGCTGCCTCCGATTGAGCACCCGTGCTATTCACGGCGTCTGAGGGACCGGCGAGATCGAGGTCCTCAGCGGACGCCAGAATCTCCACCTCGTCCTCAGACGCAAAGCTAGAAGGTAGCGATGGGGTGGCTACCACCGCGCGTTCCTTGGGCTTAGAGCTGCTCTTCTTTGATTTCTCACGCTGCTCCTTGGGTTTAACTGGCTGGGAGGGCTTCACCGATTCAGTCTCCGGGACTGAGGAGGATCGGGAAGCCCTTCGACCTGCAGATTGTGGGCACTTACGCCACTGGCTATCGCCAGCCTTCCCGCCGGTGGAAACCTGGGAAGGGAGGGACCCAAGGGACCCCTTGCGAGCGTGAGAAGCCGAAGAAGTTGGACACTTCTCCGGCTTAGAAGCGGGGACCGACGTCCCCGATGGGGGGGATGGTGTTGCTCCTGAGGTAGGTGGCACAGGAGCAACCCGGTGGGTAGAGCCCCCCACTGGCAAGGGAGCAGGAGGAGTTGTACCACTCGTCGATCCGGCCGGAAGGCGCGAAACTGATGGGGCTAGCACAGGTGTTGTAGCAGCGGCGTAGGAAGTTGTCATTCGCACTGGATGTAATCGGTCGTATTTTCGTTTGGCCTCAGTATAAGTCAGTCGGTCCAGGGTCTTATATTCCATGATTTTGCGCTCTTTCTGGAATATTCTGCAGTCTGGCGAGCAAGGTGAATGGTGCTCCCCACAGTTGACGCAGATGGGAGGCGGGGCACATGGAGTATCGGGATGAGATGGGCGTCCGCAATCTCGACATGTGATGCTGGAAGTGCAGCGGGAAGACATATGGCCGAACTTCCAGCACTTGAAGCACCGCATCGGGGGAGGGATATAGGGCTTGACGTCACATCGGTAGACCATCACCTTGACCTTTTCCGGTAACGTATCACCCTCGAAGGCCAAGATGAAGGCACCGGTAGCAACCTGATTGTCCCTCGGACCCCGATGAACGCGCCGGACGAAATGAACACCTCTACGTTCTAAGTTGGCGCGCAGCTCGTCATCAGACTGCAAAAGGAGGTCCCTATGGAAAATAACACCCTGGACCATATTTAAACTCTTATGTGGAGTAATAGTAACGTTAACATCCCCCAACTTGTCACAAGCAAGTAACCTGTGTGACTGGGCGGAGGATGCCGTTTGTATCAGTACTGAGCCAGAGCGCATTTTAGACAAGCCCTCCACCTCCCCAAACTTGTCCTCTAAATGCTCGACGAAGAACTGAGGCTTTGTGGAGAGAAAAGACTCCCCATCAGCTCTCGTGCAAACTAAGAATCGGGGCGAATAACTGTTACCTCCATCCTGGGACTTACATCTACATCTACATCTACATCGATACTCCGCAAGCCACCCAACGGTGTGTGGCGGAGGGCACTTTACGTGCCACTGTCATTACCTCCCTTTCCTGTTCCAGTCGCGTATGGTTCGCGGGAAGAACGACTGTCTGAAAGCCTCCGTGCGCGCTCTAATCTCTCTAATTTTACATTCGTGATCTCCTCGGGAAGTATAAGTAGGGGGAAGCAATATATTCGATACCTCATCCAGAAACGCACCCTCTCGAAACCTGGCGAGCAAGCTACACCGCGATGCAGAGCGCCTCTCTTGCAGAGTCTGCCACTTGAGCTTATTAAACATCTCCGTAACGCTATCACGGTTACCAAATAACCCAGTGACGAAACGCGCCGCTCTTCTTTGGATCTTCTCTATCTCCTCCGTCAACCCGACCTGGTACGGATCCCACACTGATGAGCAATACTCAAGTATAGGTCGAACGAGTGTTTTGTAAGCCACCTCCTTTGTTGATGGACTACATTTTCTAAGCACTCTCCCAATGAATCTCAACCTGGTACCCGCCTTACCAACAATTAGTTTTATATGATCATTCCACTTCAAATCGTTCCGTACGCATACTCCCAGATATTTTACAGAAGTAACTGCTACCAGTGTTTGTTCCGCTATCATATAATCATACAATAAAGGATCCTTCTTTCTATGTATTCGCAATACATTACATTTGTCTATGTTAAGGGTCAGTTGCCACTCCCTGCACCAAGTGCCTATCCGCTGCAGATCTTCCTGTATTTCGCTACAATTTTCTAAAGCAGCAACTTCTCTGTATACTACAGCATCATCCGCGAAAAGCCGCATGGAACTTCCGACACTATCTACTAAGTCATTTATATATATTGTGAAAAGCAATGGTCCCATAACACTCCCCTGTGGCACGCCAGAGGTTACTTTAACGTCTGTAGACGTCTCTCCATTGATAACAACATGCTGTGTTCTGTTTGCTAAAAACTCTTCAATCCAGCCACACAGCTGGTCTGATATTCCGTAGGCTCTTACTTTGTTTATCAGGCGACAGTGCGGAACTGTATCGAACGCCTTCCGGAAGTCAAGAAAAATAGCATCTACCTGGGAGCCTGTATCTAATATTTTCTGGGTCTCATGAACAAATAAGGCGAGTTGGGTCTCACACGATCGCTGTTTCCGGAATCCATGTTGATTCCTACATAGTAGATTCTGGGTTTCCAGAAATGACATGATACGCGAGCAAAAAACATGTTCTAAAATTCTACAAGAGATCGACGTAAGAGATATAGGTCTATAGGCTCTTCCCACGGCGTGGCCAGGGAGGGGAACGTTTTCGGATTGTACTTCTGAGCATTAAATTGAGCCCGAGAACGCTTAGAGACTGCTGGCGGCTGGCCGCCAGCGAGAGATGATGTACCACGCTTCATTGCGGGTCATCCGCCCTGATGCCACCTACTCCGACCAAGGGCCCTCCCCACGGGCGCCACCCAGCCACAGCAAAGGCCACCTGGCAGGATGGCCGTTGCCGGGAGTCCTGATACCCCAGGAGGATAGGCATCTACTCCTTGGCATACGTGGGGAGTTAACGGCGCAGGCATCAGTAGAGCGATCCCTGTGTTGTCAGAGGGCTACAACCAAGAGGGTACATGGCGGCCCCACCACAACGGACTGGCTACCGTGCTGGATCTTAGGTGCAAAACTGTCCAAGGTCGTCGTCGCAGTTAAAAGAAACACTGCAGAGGGCAGCGGTGTAATCGCACCCAGGGACGTATCCCCGCCCTAAAGATCAAAAACGAGCGGGACACCATTGCAACGACGTGAAAGCCGGCTAAAGATCTAATTGCACGACGGATACAGTGCACCATGTAAGGCGCCCTTCCCCAATTGGCTCGCTCTTCGGAATAATTTAGAAAGATGGAGGTCAAACCCGAGAGGGGACCATCACATAAGGCCAAAACATGTGAGACTCCTTTTAGTCGCCTCTTACGACAGGCAGGAATACCGCGGGCCTATTCTAACCCCCGAACCCGCAGGGGGGGATACTGACAGGTTCCAGATAGATTATATAATGGTAAGATAGAGATTTAGGAACCGGGTTTTAAAATTTTAAGACATTTCCAAGGGCAGATGTGGACTCTGACCACAATCTATTGGTTATGAACTGTAGATTAAAACTAAAGAAACTGCAAAGAGGTGGGAATTTAAAGAGATGGGACCGGATAAACTGAAAGAACCAGGGGTTGTAGAGAGTTTCAGAGAGAGCATTAGGGAACGATTGACAAGAATGGGGGAAAGAAATACAGTAGAAGAAGAATGGGTAGCTTTGAGAGATGAAATAGTGAAGGCAGCAGAGGATCAAGTAGGTAAAAAGACGAGGGCTAGTAGAAATCCTTGGGTAACAGAAGAAATATTGAATTTAATTGATGAAAGGAGAAAATATAAGAATGCAGTAAATGAAGCAGGCAAAAAGGAATACAAACGTCTCAAAAATGATATCGACAGGAAGTGCAAAATGGCTAATCAGGGGTGGCTAGAGGACAAATGTAAGGATTTAGAGGCTTATCTCACTAGGGGTAAGATAGATACTGCATACAGGAAAATTAAAGAGATCTTTGGAGAAGAGAGAACCACTTGCATGAATATCAAGAGCTCAGATGGAAACCCAGTTCTAAGCAAAGAAGGGAAAGCGGGAAGATTGAAGGAGTATATAGAGGGCCTATACAATTGCGATGTTCTTTAGGGCAATATTATGGAAATGGTAGAGTATGTAGATAAAGATGAAATGGGAGATATGATACTGTATGAAGAGTTTGACAGAGCACTGAAAGACCTAAGTCGAAACAAGGCCCTGGGAGTAGACAACATTTAATTAGAACTAACTGATAGCCTTGGGAGAGCCAGCCCTGACAAAACTTTACCATCAGGTGAGCAAGATGTATGAGACAGGCGAAATACCCTCAGACTTCAAGAAGAATATAATAATTCCAATCACAAAGAAAGCAGGTGTTGACAGATGTGAAAATTACAGAACTATCAGTTTAATAAGCCACGGCTGCAAAATACTAACACGAATTCTTTACAGACGAATGGAAAGACTGGTAGAAGCCGATCTCGGGGAAGATCAGTTTGGAATCCGTAGAAATGTTTGAACACGTGGGGCAATACTGACCCTACAACTTATCTTAGAAAATAGATTAAGGAAGAGCAAACCTACGTTTCTAGCATTTGTAGAATTAGAGAAAGCTTTTGACAATATTGACTGGAATACTCTCTTTCAAATTCTGAAGGTGGTAGGGGTCAAATAAAGGGAAGCAGTGGTTGGGAAGGGAGTGAGACAGGGTAGTAGCCTATCCCCGATGTTATTCAATCTGTATATTGTCAAGCAGTAAAGGAAACAAAAGAAAAATTTGGAGTAGGAATTAAAATCGATGGAGAAGAAATAAAAACTTTGAGGTTCGCCGATGACATTGTAATTCTGTCAGAGACAGCAAAGGACTTGGAAGAGCAGTTGAACGGAATGGATGGTGTCTTCAAGGGAGGATATAAGATGAACAACAAAAGCAAAACAAGGATAATGGAATATTGTCGAATTAAGTCGGATGATGCTGTGGGAATTATATTGGGAAATGAGACGCTTAAAGTAATAAATGAGGTTTGCTATTTGAGGAGAAAAATAACTGATGATGGTCGAAGTAGAGAGGATATAAAATGTAGACTGGCAATGACAAGGAGAGCGTTTCTGAAGAAGGGAAATTTGTAAACATCGAGTATAGATTTAAGTGTCAGGAAGTCGTTTCTTAAAGTATTTGTATGGAGTGTAGCCATGTATGGAAGTGAAACATGGACGATAAATAGTTTGGACGAAAAGAGAATAGAAGCTTTCGAAATGTGGTGCTACAGAAGGATGCTGAAAAGTTGATGGGTAGATCACATAACTAATGAGGAAGTATTGAATAGGACTGGGGAGAAGAGAAGTTTGTGGCACAACTTGACTAGAAGAAGGGATCAGTTGGTAGGACATATTCTGAGGCATAAAGGAATCACCAATTTAGTATTGGAGGGCAGCACGGAGGGTAAAAATCGTAGAGGGAGACCAAGAGATGAATACACTAATCAGATTCAGAAGGATGGTTGCAGTAGGTTCTGGGAAATGAAAAAGCTTGCACAGGATAGAGTAGCATGGAGATCTGCATCAAACCAGTCTCTGGACTGAAGACCACAACAACGACATTGTTATCCTCAATGACCGTAAACAATAATTACACAATCTATTGAATGATATGAACATTCTAATGACTACAGAATATGGATTGTGAGTAAATCCAAGAAAGATGGAAATAGTGAAAAGTAGCAGAAATGGGAAGAGCGTGAAACTTATCAGAATTGCAGATCATGGGGTAGATGCGTGAAGTGATCTCGGAGTTATCCTTCGCTACCACGAGGCGATAAGCAAATTAACTATTTACGAACTATGGGTTTTATTATAAATTCCCACAATGCAATTCTTACGCGCTTAATCACTTTTGACCTGCCTTTGTGAAGAGTCGGATTGGGTGACGTCATTTGCCTCATAGTAGGGAATTATGCAGGTAAATTATCAACGTGAACCCCATCATATTTATGAGTTGATTGTAGGAAAGGGTTGGAGTAACAATATAAGTAATCTGAAGTACCAGGAAAGAGTTGAGATTCTGTCTGAGAATTTACATACGGTATATTAAGAAATCTAACGATGTGATGCCTCTTTAGTGTGGAAAAATTGGTATCTTAACTAAGAGAAAGGAGTTTAACAAATTTGCAACTACAAATCCTAGCAACGTGGATTGGCACTTCCCTGAACTGGATGAGAGCACAAAATTTTAGGTCACGTTCTTTCAGTGAGAATCTTATCCAAGAACTACATATGAGAAGATGTAGCAATGCTCGATGGTTCAATGGCTACCCTTGTTACGTCTATAAACTGCAAGGCTCATCGTGGTGTGGTCGCAGCCGCGTATATTACCTGTTCTACTCTTCTTCTAAACGACAGGACCCAAGTTAGCTGTCCTCGTCATGCTGTCAACCACATCAGATGTGATGTCACTGGAACACCATGCCACGTATACACGACACAATTCCGTTGTACTATCTGGAGTTCCAAATAAGATGAACAATTACTCCAGAATTCCTCCGTATCGTGCGGTGAAGAGTACTGCGCTTTTATCGGACGGACTTTTACCGAAATAAGTTGTGGCTGCCTCACCACTGCTGCAGCTGCCCAATCTTAACATTTTTAACAAAAGAGCGCCTTCCCGTCCAACTACTGGTCCACGTGAAACACTGCTGATGTCACATCGATTTGGCCAATCGCCGTCGCCTCTGGGAGACGCTGCTCGTCCGAAAAACTTTCCAGACGCTTCCTTGGTGCCTGCGATGCCTTTGTGAGGCCTGGGCGACATGGCGAAGTGGAAACGGTACCTCCCAGCGTTGTTCACTTTGGGGAGAAGTTCTGCTTGCTTCGCTGTGTTCGGAAATGCGGCCTGCCTGTCACGCCTCAAGGCCCTGCTGATGGAAAAATGTCTGGCAGGGCCAGCGCCTCCTAGAGTACCCTCCGGGGGTGCTGTAGGTTGTAAAATTCGACCTTCAGGCTAATGCGCCGCTGGCTTCGTAACACTGGCCCCCCTGATTAAAAGCCTGCACGAAACTCTGCCCGAAAAATTGTTTGCACTTAACGCAATGCAGTACATTCTCGGTGCTCACCCCTTAGCCATCTCTGTTAGCATAGTGCGAAGGGTCATAAATGTGTGTACACCAGTGCTGCAACTTGTCATTACTGCCCTAATTACTTATTAAAAAATGTGAAATGGCGATTGATGTGGGCGTTGCACACTCAGTACAGGTCCAAATAGACTGCCACATTGCAGATGAAGTTAAGGAATTCTGCTACTAAGTGCTAGGACCATCAAATCTAAAGAAGAGGGATCCCAGCATCAATCAGAAGACTATCACAATGGTGCACGAGGTCAAAGAGTAGCGGCATGGAAGGGCAGCTGATCCATGAACTCTAAAACCACGGTTCAGATGGGACAGAACTGATGCCCAGTAAAGATAGATAAGCAATCAGCGATTTACACCCCAAGAGGTGTGGGCAAGGCAGGAAAGGTGATTGATATTATGGAAACAATCAGCCTTCAGATGATGTATATGGGACAACCAAGTAAGCCTGTTATAAGGAAAACCCAAGAAACAGAACTGGTCGACCACAGTCAGGCATTGGGCATCAAGGTAGATTAGGATGGGCCATAGTACAGCGACAGAAGTGCAGTACTCTAAACTTAAGTGAAGAGAACTGGAAACTGTGTCAGTGTCCACATGGGAGAGTGCTGGATGGCACCCTGAAAATGTCATTCTACGGAGGCCACCGAGTCTGAGTTAACCCAAAACAGGACTCATCCACATACAGAGTGGGGATGACAAACAGTCTGGCAGAGACCACAAGTCCAGTGACAACTACTAGAAGAAGGGAACTTAATGCAGAGCCATGTGGAATGCATTCTCCTGGGTCTGTGGAGAGCTGAGAGCAGTGTCAACCCACACTCTGAACGACGTGCGGGACAGGAACTGGCGAATAAAAATCGAGAGGGGACCCTGAAGACCCCACTCATGGAGTGTAAGGTGCATGTGATGGTGAAAAACTGTATCATAGGCCTTATGAAGACTGAAGGAAATTGTGACAAGATGGCAGAGATGAGAATAAGCCTGCTGAACTATAACTTCCAGTCGAAGCAGATGATCGATCAGGCACAGTCTCTCTTGAAAGCTGCACTGGTAAGGGGATAAAAGGGCCTGAGGTTCAACGACCGATGAGCCACCATCTGTCTTTGTAACTTGCAGAGGACATGGGTCAGGCTGATGGGCCATAACTATCAAGGGCTGATTTATCCTTGCCAGACTTTAGGACAAGAACCATAATACCATCTGTCCTTTGGGAAGGACAAATGCATTGGATTCAAGTACAGTGAACACTTTAAGGAGATATCGGCATTGTGGAAGATTGACATGTTGAATCAAATGGTCATGAAGGTAATCTGGGCTAGGAACTGAATTGTAGGAAGAAGAGAGGGCCAGAAGAAGCTCCCATTCAGTAAAAGGTTTGTTGTAGGACTGCCTGAAAAGGGGTGAACCGTGAGCAGGAAGCTTCACTCGCTGTTTCTGGAGGAGGAAGGCAGTTGGACAGGAGGCTGACAAACAATGCCATGGCAAAATGGGTCAAAAGGTTTTCCATGAGAACTGAAGGATTTTTACAATGCCACCTGGAAGAGCAAGGCCTGGAATGGAAGGCTGACTTTGACAACCTTTGAGTGTGTGGTGTGTAGCCCAAACATGTGATAAAGGGACAGAAGAACAGAGAGGAGATGAATATTCCCAACAGTCTTATTTGGTTGTTTTGTTTAAGGAGAGGGCTTTGGCGTGAAGACATTTAAAGGTAATAAGACCAGCAGAGGATGGGTGCTGCTTAAGATGTTGCAAGGCACGACAACAATCATGGCCATGCTCCAACATGAAAGTGAGCGGTGGTGCATGAGGTCCATTGACTGGAGAATGGGAATTTTACCTTCGCTAATTATGTGATGTGACAGATTATGGGCTTCATCAATACAACATGACAAAGAAAGTGAAAACACGACTTAGGAGGTATAGAGATGTCAAATATCACGATGTCAACAGGGAAACCTGGTTATCAGGAGCTGGGAAGATTAAGGAGAGAATCAATGGGAAGTGGTCACACTCACAGGGATCATGATGTGACCACCAGTGTAAGGAAAGAAGAAGTGTAGGAAAGAGCAACAGATTAGTGGTGGAGGAAGTGTCATATGCACCACTAGAAGAAGTAGGGGTAGAATCATTAAGAAGGCACAGGTCGTGGCCCACAAGAAATTGGTCAATAAGGAGCCCCTGACTAAATGAAGAAGCACTGACTCAAGGGGTGATGGGCATTAAAATCTCTGAGGAGGAGGAAGAGAGGAGGAGAGGAGGAGTTGCCGAAGGAGAGCAGGTATGGCAGCAGATGTAGATGGCCTGTCAAGAGGCAGATAGAGATTGCAAACCATGATGGAGTCCAAGTGGATATGAACAGCAACCACTTCCAAAATGGGGTACGAAATAGGATCCCCGTACTAACAATATCCATATGGACCAACGTGCAGACACCACTAGAAGCCTTGAAAAGGCCAATCCGGTTCCAACAAAGCACAGAACCCACGAAGGAAAAGTGAATGAGCCTCAGTGAAATTAGATTCTTGGAGAATGTTACAAGCTGCCAACTGAAAGGCAATAATGGATTGCAACTATGGGAGGTGACAGTATTACCCATTACAGTTTCATTGAATTAACACAAAATGGGTATCCAAATGGGAGGCAGAAGCGTTCGAGCCAATCACGCCACTAGATCACCAGTGATAATGGAGTCACATCCATAGATAATATTTCTGACTTGGGGGGGGGGGCTCCTCCTCCTCCTCCTCCTCCTCCTCCTCCTCCTCCTCCTCCTCCTCCTCCTCCTCCTCAGGTTGAGGAGGGCAGGGCACAAAGGGAGAGCAGGCTTCGGCAAGATCCAGAACTGAAAGAGCCAATGACCCTGGGGTACAAATCATGTGTCCTGTGGCCGAGTTTCAGTAGCAGGCCTCTGGCCTGAGAGATGCTGCGCTGAGAGGTCCTGGGAGGGGGCCCGGTTACCAATGGGCGCCAAAGAAAGGGGCACTTCTTTGGCCAGGGAGGGGTAGTTGAACCCTGAGGGGAGAGCTCGGGAAACATAGGGCAGGGGGAGAGAAGGGGATGGTACGGGGGCAAGGGGGGGGGCGAGGAGGAGGAGGAGGAGGAGGAGGAGGAGGAGGAGGAGGAGGAGGAGGATACTGAGACAAAAGCAGAATTCGGTCAAATTTGTGACGAGTTTCAGGGTAGGATAGATCATCAAAGGACTTCTGAAGCTTCTTATTTACCTTCTAAGCCAGGCAATCTGGTGAATGTGGAGAGTGAGGGTCATGACAATTTACATGCACAGTTGGTGGAACTCAAGGGCTCCCTCATGGAGTTTTTTCTTGGTAGGGTTTAAGGGCGCTCAACTGCTGAGGTCATTAGCGGCCAGTCACTGTTGTTAGAGCACATGGAATCTGGTAAAACTCAAGGGGATGGAGGGGACACCAGAAGGACCTGACAAGGATGCAGATAAAATAAGTAAAAAGATTAAATGTCTTTGGACAAGCCAGTTAAAGTTATAAAACGCAGAATAAGAGCAGCTGCTCGAGAGTCATCAGCTAAAACATCCGGTAAAGTAGATGGCAGGGACAGGACAACACGAAATTGACTAAAACGGGGACACGACAATAAAACATGGCGCACTGTTAATGCCTGACCACAAGGGCACTGCGGGGCTGGGTCACCGGAGAGCAGGTAGCGGTGGCTAAACCGGCAATGCCCAATCCGCAACCTGGTCAGAAGGACCTCCTCGCGCCGAGATGGTCGGAAGGATGTTGTCCAAGCAGTTGGGAGCAGTTTTACTGCCCGGAGCTTGTTTCCTTAGAGGGATGACCAAGCATCCCACCACAATGACACAAGCCTCTTACATACATCCCCACGAACGTCAGATGACGGGACACAATGGGAGGCTGGCCGAGGCAGGAGGACTGCAGCCTTGGCTGCAGCATCCGCAGCCTCATTCCCAGGCACTCCTACATGTCCAGGAACCCACAGAAAGCTGACAGAACCACCATTATCAGCGAAAGAATGGAGGGACTGCTGTATCCGTTGAATCAAGGGATGGGCCAGATAGGGAGCTCCAAGGCTCTGAAGAGCACTGAGTGAGTCAGAGCAGAGTACATATGATGAATGGCGGTGGCGGCGGGCATACTGAACGGCCTGATGGAGAGCAAAAAGCTCGGCCGTAAAGCTGGAACATTGGTCGTGGAGCCGGTATTTAAAGGTGGCGACCCCGACGACAAAGGCACAGCCGACACCATCGTCAGTTTTGGAGCCATCGGTGTAAATAAAGGCGTGACCGGCAAGTCGAGCACGAAGTTTGACAAACCGTGAGCAATACACTGCAGCCGGAGTACCCTCCTTCGGGAGTGAGCTGAGGTTGAGATAAATATGAACCGGAGCCTGGAGCCAAGGTGGTGTCGGGTTCTCACCCTCTCTGAAGGTGGTAGGGAGGGCAAAATCCAACTGTCGAAGCAGGCGACGGAAGCGGACTCCGGGGGGCAGCAGGGCAGACACATACAACCCGTACTGACGGTCGAGAGAATCGGCGAAGAAGGACTTGTAAGAGGGGTGGTCGGGCATAGACGACAGCCGGCAGGCATACCGACAAAACAGTACGTCGCGCCGGTAGGTCAATGGTAACTCGGCAGCTTCAGCATAAAGACTCTCGACAGGACTAGTGTAGAAGGCTCCGGTCGCAAGACGTATCCCCCGATGGTGGATGGAGTTGATTTTTTTTTTTTTTTTTGGTTGGGTTTAAGGGCGCTCAACTGCTGAGGTCATTAGCGCCCAGTCACTGTTGTTTGAGCACATGGAATCTGGTAAAGCTCAAGGGGATGGAGGGGACACCAGAAGGACCCGACAAAGATGCAGACAAAATAAGTAAAAAGATTAAATGTCCTTGGACAAGCCAGTTAAAGTTATAAAACGCAGAATACGAGCAGCTGCTCGAGCGTCATCAGCTAAAACATCCGGTAAAGTAGATGGCAGGGACAGGACAACACGAAATTGACTAAAACGGGGACACGACAATAAAACATGGCGCACTGTTAATGCCTGACCACAAGGGCACTGCGGGGCTGGGTCACCGGAGAGCAGGTAGCGGTGGCTAAACCGGCAATGCCCAATCCGCAACCTGGTCAGAAGGACCTCCTCGCGCCGAGATGGTCGGGAGGATGTTGTCCAAGCAGTTGGTAGCGGTTTTACTGCCCGGAGCTTATTTCCTTGGAGGGATGACCAAGCATCCCACCACAACGACACAAGCCTCTTACAGACATCCCCACGAACGTCGGATGACGGGACACAATTGGAGGCTGGCCGAGGCAGGAGGACTGCAGCCTTGGCTGCAGCATCCGCAGCCTCATTCCCAGGCACTCCCACATGTCCGGGAACCCACAGAAAGCTGACAGAACCACCGTTATCAGCCAAAGAATGGAGGGACTGCTGTATCCGTTGTATCAAGGGATGGACCGGATAGGGAGCTCCAAGGCTCTGAAGAGCACTGAGAGAGCAGAGTACATATGATGAATGGTGGTGGCGGCGGGCATACTGAACGGCCTGATGGAGAGCAAAAAGCTCGGCCGTAAAGCTGGAACATTGGTCGAGGAGCCTGTATTTAAATGTGGCGGCCCCGACGACAAAGGCACAGCCGACACCATCGTCAGTTTTGGAGCCATCGGTGTAAATAAAGGTGTGACCGGCAAGTCGAGCACGAAGTTCGGCAAACCGTGAGCAATACATTGCAGCCGGAGTACCATCCTTCGGGAGTGAGCTGAGGTCGAGATAAATATGAACCGGAGCCTGGAGCCAAGGTGGTGTCGGGCTCTCACCCTCTCTGAAGGTGGTAGGGAGGGCAAAATCCAATTGTCGAAGCAGGCGACGGAAGCGGACTCCGGGGGGCAGCAGGGCAGACACATACAACCCGTACTGACGGTCGAGAGAATCGGCGAAGAAGGACTTGTAAGAGGGGTGGTCGGGCATAGACGACAGCCGGCAGGCATACCGACACAGCAGTACGTCGCGCCGGTAGGTCAACGGTAACTCGGCAGCTTCAGCATAAAGGCTCTCGACAGGACTAGTGTAGAAGGCTCCGGTCGCAAGACGTAACCCCCGATGGTGGATGGAGTTGAGCCGGCGTAAGAGGGACGGCCGAGCGGACGAGTAGACGAAGCTCCCATAATCCAGCTTCGATCGGACTATGGACCGATACAAGCGAAGCAGGACAGTGCGATCCGCTCCCCAAGATGAACCGCTAAGAACTCTGAGGACATTAAGGGAACGTGTACAACAGGCCGCCAAATAAGAGACGTGTGGAGACCAACACAGTTTCCTGTCCAACGTGAGCCCTAGAAACTTAGTTGTGTCCACGAATGGGAGAACAACGGGACCGAGATGTAAGGATGGCGGAAGGAACGCTTTATATCGCCAAAAGTTGATACAAACCGTCTTTTCTTCAGAGAACCGGAAGCCATTTGCCACGCTCCATGAGTAGAGGCTGTCTAGACAACGCTGAAGGCAGCGCTCCAGGAGGCATGTTCTCTGGGCACTGCAGTAGATCGCGAAGTCATCGACAAAGAGAGAGCCTGAGACATTAGGTGGAATGCAATCCATAATGGGATTGATCGCAATGGCAAAAAGGGCTACGCTCAAGACGGAGCCCTGAGGCACTCTGTTCTCCTGGAGGAAGACGTCGGACAATACGGAGCCCACACGTACCCTAAACTTTCGATCCGTTAAAAAGGAATCAATAAAAAGGGGCAGGCGACCGCGTAGGCCCCACCTGTGCATAGTGCGGAGGATACCTCCTCTCCAACAGGTATCATAAGCCTTCTCCAAGTCGAAGAACACGGCTACCGTTTGGCGCCTTCGCAAAAAGTTCCCGCATAGTAAAGGGGGCATTATAAGTTTCCAGTTTCAGCGAGTGGAAGGAAGGTCGCCGAGCCTCTTCTGCCTCTTTCCTGGGAAGGAAGGCAGGATGGTAATGGGCGGAGCTTGAAACCTCCGCGAAAAAGCGGCCAAAGGCGTTGGAGACAGCCACAGGATCAACAAGGACCGCATTACCTGAGGTCAGGCCAGGTACCGAGGAGTGGGCCTTAATGCCCGTCAGCCGGCGCAGGCTACCCCGAACGACGGAAGAGGGAGTAAAACTGTTAAAGGAGCTGGTGAAAGAGACCCAACAAGCTTTTTTGCTGTCTTTGATGACTCTACGGCATTGCGCTCGGAGTCGTTTGTATTCAATACAATTCGCCAACGTAGGATGGCGGCGAAAGGTGCGTAAAGCACGTCGTCGAGCACGGATAGCGTCCCTACAAGCCTCGTTCCACCAGGGGACGGAAACGCGACGTGAAGAAGAAGTAGTACGAGGAATGGAACGTTCGGCAGCATTTATGATTACAGCCGTGAGGTATTCGACCTGACTGTCACAACTGAGAAATTCGTGGTCCGGAAAGGTCGCCAGGGATGAGTAAAGTCCCCAGTCAGCTTTCAGTATGTTCCAGCTCGAAGGACGTGGGGATGGGGTGTGGTGCAGGAGACGAACGACACAGGGGAAGTGGTCGCTCGAATAGGTGTCAGAAAGGACATACCACTCGAACCGACGGGGAAGAGTGGTAGAACAGATCGAGAGGTCCAAGTGGGAGTAGGTATGAGTAGAGTCCGAGAGGAAAGTCGGGGCGCCGGTATTGAGGCAGACAAGATTGAGATGGTTGAAGACATCTGCCAAGAGTGAGCCTCTTTGACAGGATGCAGGAGAGCCCCAAAGGGGATGATGGGCATTGAAGTCGCCAAACAATAAAAACGGCGGGGGAAGCTGAACGATCAGGTGCATCATGTCGGCCCGACTAACCGACGACGGTGGAGTGTAGATGGTACAAACTGAAAAAGTAAAAGCAGAAAGAGTAATGCGGACAGCTATTGCTTGGAGTGGGGTGGTCAATGGGATGGGATGGTAATAGAAATCGTCCCGAACGAGCAACATGACCCCACCATGAGCTCGGATACCGTCCACAGGGGTGAGGTCATACCGCTCCGAGGCAAAGTGGGTAAAGGCAATATGGTCAGTCGGGCGCAACTTGGTTTCCTGGAGTCCAAGGACGAGCGGACAGTGCAGGCGGAGGAGCAGTTGTAATTCCTCCCGATGAGATCGAATACCTCTTATGTTCCAATGAAACAACGCCATCGCTAGTCAAAAAGTTGGGGGAATGAGACGGGGGAAGAGCTGGTCACCTCGACGGCCGCGGAGGGCCAGGTTGCGAGGGAACAACGCTACAACCGACGGGAGGCGGATCCGGTTCCATCGACACGTCGCCAGCTGTGGCCGCTGTCCCTGGTTGTGTAGGAGGGGCAGCATCATTTGCCGACGAAAGGCCAGCTGAACGCCTGGCAGCAGAGCGTCCCGGCGAAACTGAGGACGGCCGGGAGCAGCGACTCACGGATGGAGCGTCAGGCGAAACGCGCCGGGGTGGAGAGGGGGATAGAGACTTCGTCTTGGAGGCCTTCTTGGAAGGCCGAGGAGGCACAGGGATGGTGGGCTGGACCCGAAGAAGGTCCTCACGCGCGGGGTCCGTTTTGGAACGCCGGACCTCTGAAGCTGGGGTCCGGAACGTTTCCCCGATGGACACCTGATAAGAGGATCACTTCTCAGGTGGCGTGGGGGGAGAAGGAGGAGGAAGGGTGGCCCCTGGGGCAGAGGGGGTGGGGGCCACAGGGGAGGAGGATTTGGAAGGGAGGGATTTGGGAGGCGGAGGCAGAGCCCCCTGATGGCCGGAGGAGGCGGAGGGGGGACAGGATAGGGGTGAGGATACCGCGGAAGGAGTGGACACAACTGAGGCAAACGAAGTGGTCAATGGCATGGGATGGAGGCGGTCATACTTCTTCCTGGCCTCAGAATAAGAGAGCCGATCCAAAGTTTTGATTTCTTGTATCTTCTTCTCCTTCTGATATGCGGGGCAGTCTGAGGATCTAGGCGAGTGGACGCCAGGACAATTAACGCACCGAGGTGGTGGGGTGTATGTATGTTCCTCACGAAGAGGACGTCCACAATCGCCACAAAGGGGCTCAGCCTCACACCGTGACGACATGTGCCCAAAGCTCAAACACCTAAAACAGCGCATAGGAGGCGGGACGTAGGGTCGCACGTCACACCGGTAGCACATCACCCTTACATTCTCCGGGAGAACGTCCCCCTCGAAGGCGAGGATAAAGGCCCCGGTGTCGATGCGACGGTCTTTGGGGCCGCGCTGGACTCGCCGGACGAAATGCACGCCTCGGCGCTCCAGGTTGTCCCTGAGCTCCTCATCAGAGTGTAGCAGGAGGTCACGATGAAAAATAGCCCCCTGCGTCCTATTTAGTGCCAGATGTGGGACAATGGAGACTGGGATGTCCCCTAGGCGGTCGCACGCCTGGAGCACCGCCGACTGTGTGGCCCAGGTGGTCTTGATAAGAACGGACCCTGAACGCATCTTGCTGAGAGCCTCGATTTCCCCGAAGATATCCTCAATGTGCTGAACAAAGAACATGGGCTTGGAGGTGGCGAATGTCCCCCCATCGGTTCGAGAACAGACCAAATAACGGGGGAAGTACTTCGCCCCAAGCCGGCGGGCCTGTCCCTCCTCCCATGGAGTGGCCAAGGGGGAAAGGGCAGGAGAACCAGAACTAGAAACGGTACCTTTTCTTTTGAAAGACTCGGCCGCAGAGCGACCAGATACGTGGTGACGTTTCATCTGCGAAACGTCCGCCCCGATACCACCCACTCCGACCAGGGGCTCTCCCCACGGGCGCCACCCAGCCGCAGCAAGGGCCACCTGGCAGGATGACCATTGCCGGGAGTCCTGATGCCCCAAGGAGACGGGCATCTACTCCTTGGCCGACGTGGGGAGGGTGCAGCTGAGGTATCGGCAGTACGATCCCTGTGTTGTCAGGGGGCTACAACCTAGAGGGTACATGACGACCCCACCACATTTACATCTACATTTATACTCCGCAAGCCACCTAAGGGTGTGTGGCGGAGGGCACTTTACGTGCCACTGTCATTACCTCCCTTTCCTGTTCCAGTCGCGTATGGTTCGCGGGAAGAACGACTGTCTGAAAGCCTCTGTGCGCGCTCTAATCTCTCTAATTTTACATTCGTGATCTCCTCGGGAGGTATAAGTAGGGGGAAGCAATATATTCGATACCTCATCCAGAAACGCACCCTCTCGAAACCTGGCGAGCAAGCTACACCGCGATGCAGAGCGCCTCTCTTGCGGAGTCTGCCACTTGAGTTTGTTAAACATCTCCGTAACGCTATCACGGTTACCAAATAACCCTGTGACGAAACGCGCCGCTCTTCTTTGGATCTTCTCTATCTCCTCCGTCAACCCGATCTGGTACGGATCCCACACTGATGAGCAATACTCAAGTATAGGTCGAACGAGTGTTTTGTAAGCCACCTCCTTTGTTGATGGACTACATTTTCTACGGACTCTCCCAATGAATCTTGACCTGGTACCCGCCTTACCAACAATTAATTTTACATGATCATTCCACTTCAAATCGTTCCGCACGCATACTCCCAGATATTTTACAGAAGTAACTGCTACCAGTGTTTGTTCCGCTATCATATAATCATACAATAAAGGATCCTTCTTTCTATGTATCCTCAATACATTACATTTGTCTATTTTAAGGGTCAGTTGCCACTCCCTGCACCAAGTGCCTATCCGCTGCAGATCTTCCTGCATTTCGCTACAATTTTCTAATGCTGCAACTTCTCTGTATACTACAGCATCATCCGCGAAAAGCCGCATGGAACTTCCGACACTATCTACTAGGTCATTTATATATATTGTGAAAAGCAATGGTCCCATAACACTCCCCTGTGGCACGCCAGAGGTTACTTTAAAGTCTGTACGCGTCTCTCCATTGATAACAACATGCTGTGTTCTGTTTTCTAAAAACTCTTCAATCCAGCCACACAGCTTGTCTGATATTCCGCAGGCTCTTACTTTGTTTATCAGGCGACAGTGCGGAACTGTATCGAACGCCTTCCGGAAGTCAAGAAAAATAGCATCTACCTGGGAGCCTGTATCTAATATTTTCTGGGTCTCATGAACAAATAGAGCGAGTTGGGTCTCACACGATCGCTGTTTCCTGAATCCATGTTGATTCCTACATAGTAGATTCTGAGTTTCCAAAAACGACATGATACTCGAGCAAAAAACATGTTCTAAAATTCTACAACAGATCGACGTCAGAGATATAGGTCTATAGTTTTGCGCATCTGCTCGACGACCCTTCTTGAAGACTGGGACTACCTGTGCTCTTTTCCAATCATTTGGAACCTTCCGTTCCTCTAGAGACTTGCGGTACACGGCTGTTAGAAGGGGGGCAAGTTCTTTCACGTAATCGAATTGGTATCCCGTCACGTCCAGTGGACTTTCCTCTGTTGAGTGATTCCAGTTGCTTTTCTATTCCTTGGACACTTATTTCGATGTCAGCCATTTTTTCGTTTGTGCGAGGATTTAGAGAAGGAACTGCAGTGCGGTCTTCCTCTGTGAAACAGCTTTGGAAAAAGGTGTTTAGTATTTCAGCTTTACGCTTGTCATCCTCTGTTTCAATGCCATCATCATCCCGGAGTGTCTGGACATGCTGTTTCGAGCCACTTACTGATTTAACGTAAGACCAGAACTTCCTAGGATTTTCTGTCAAGTCGGAACCTAGTATTTTACTTTCGAATTCACTAAACGCTTCACGCATAGCCCTCCTTACGCTAACTTTGACATCGTTTAGCTTCTGTTTGAGAGGTTTTGGCTGCGTTTAAATTTGGAGTGAAGCTCTCTCTGCTTTCGCAGTAATTTCCTAACTTTGTTGTTGTACCACGGTGGGTTTTTCCCGTCCCTCACAGATTTAATCGGCACGTACCTGTCTAAAACGCATTTTACGATTGCCTTGAACTTTTTCCATAAACACTCAACATTGTCAGTGTCGGAACAGAAATTTTCGTTTTGATCTGTTAGATAGCCTGAAATCTGCCTTCTATTACTCTTGCTAAACAGATAAACCTTCCTCCCTTTTTTTTATATTCCTATTAACTTCCATATTCAGGGATGCTGCAACGGCCTTATGATCACTGATTCCCTGTTCTGCGCTTACAGAGTCGAAAAGTTCGGGTCTGTTTGTTATCAGTAGGTCCAAGATGTTATCTCCACGAGTCGGTTCTCTGTTTAATTGCTCGAAGTAATTTTCGGATAGTGCACTCAGTATAATGTCACTAGATGCTCTGTCCCTACCACCCGTCCTAAACATCTGAGTGCCCCAGTCTATATCTGGTAAATTGAAATCTCCACCTAAGACTATAACATGCTGAGAAAATTTATGTGAAATGTATTCCAAATTTTCTCTCAGCTGTTCTGCCACTAATGCTGCTGAGTCGGGGGGTCGGTAAAAGGAGCCAATTATTAACCTAGCTCGGTTGTTGAGTGTAACCTCCACCCATAATAATTCACAGGAACTTCACTACAGGATAAACTACTACTAACAGCAACGAACACTCCACCACCGGTTGCATGCAATCTATCCTTTCTAAACACCGTCTGTACGTTTGTAAAAATTTCGGCAGAATTTATCTCTGGCTTCAGCCAGCTTTCTGTACCTATAACGATTTCAGCTTCGGTGCTTTCTATCAGCGCTTGAAGTTCCGGTACTTTACCAACGCAGCTTCGACAGTTTACAATTACAATACCGATTGCTGCTTGGTCCCCGCATGTCCTGACTGCCCCGCACCCGTTAAGGCTGTTGCCCTTTCTGTACTTGCCCGAGGCCATCTAACCTAAAAAACCGCCCAGCCCACGCCACACAACCCCTGCTACCCGTGTAGCCGCTTGTTGCGGCTGGCTACCGTGCTGGATTTCTGGTGACATGGAAAGTCCATCATGATCGCTGGTGCAGATGGAGATGCACTATGGGCGTAACTTTGACAACCCATCAGGCGTTTAGGCCCAATTTGAGGAATAGTGGGTATGGTTACAACGCCGGTGCAATGCTGAGTGCCAAGGTCTTAGTGCACTTAGGACCAGTGGTACACCACGTAAGGTGTCCTTCCCCAAAAGGCTCGTACTTCTGTAGAATTTTGAAAAATGGAGGTCAAACCCCAAGGGGGACCATCACATCGACGGCCGAAACGGTTGAAACTCCTTTTAGTCGCCTCGTACGACAGGCAGGAATACCTCGGGCGTATTCTTACCCCGGACCCGCAGGGGGGCTCATGGAGTGGGTATCCACAGTCACCACATAGAGCATACACCATACATTGTGAAGATATATGCCTGAAATGCAGGCACCAAAAGCACTTAAAGGATGGCAGGATGTACAGCTTCATATCTTAACAACACATAACCTTGACCACTTGTGTTACGGTATCTACCTCAAAAGCGGCAATAAAGGCGATGGTATTGATGCAGTTGTCCTTACGACATTTCTGCATGTGTTGAACAAAATGAGCACCCCCATCACTCCAGACTGCCATGGAGTTCATCAGTTTGAAGAATGAGATCCCTATGATAAATCACTCCCTGAACCATATTCAGAGACTGGTGAGGATTATTAGACACCAGGACATCGCCAAGGGTCTCACAACCATCAAGGGCTTCAAATTTGGCGACAGAAGAAGCTTTCATATAAAGGGAGCCCGACCACATCTTTATGAGAGACTCCACTTCCTCAAACTTTTTTCGATATTTTCCACAAAAAATAACGCTCTGTGGTGGTGAACATGTCCTCATCCATAGTAGTACAGACCAGGTATCCGGGAAAGTTTTTCTCCCAAGCCAGTGAGACTGGCCCTGCCCCCAGAGTCGGAACAGACTAAACGAATAGATAGATAGATAGATAGATAGATAGATAGAGAGAGAGAGAGAGAGAGAGAGAGAGAGAGAGAGAGAGAGAGAGAGAGATGACAAGTGTCAGCGTGCTAATCATTCAACGAAACATCGATATGGGCTTTGATGACTGGAAACATGTTGCATGGTTGGACGAGTCTAGCTTCGAACTGTAAAGGGCGGATGGTCGTGTACAGGTATGGAGACACCTCCTGAATCCATGAAACCTGCATGTCAGAAGAGGACTTTTCAAGATGGTGGAGACTGTAATAACGTGCGGCGTGTGCAGTTGGAGTCTAGATACGACTCTGACAGGTGACACGTACGTAAGCATCTTGTCTGATCACGTGCATCCATTTATATCTATTGTGCATTCCGACGGACTTTGGCAACTGCAGCAGGATAATGCGACACCCCACACGTTCAGAATTGCTACAGAGTGTCTCTAGAAACACTTTTCTGAGTTTAAACAGTTGCATCGACCACCAAACTCCCAGACAACATTATTGAGCATTTCAAGGATGCTTTGCAACATGCTGTTCAGAAGAGATCTCCATCGCCTCGTACTCTTACGGATGTATGGACTGCCCTGCAGGATTCATGGTGTCAATTCCCTCCAGCACTACTTCAGGTATTAGTCGAGTCCATACCACGTCATGCTGCGATACTTCCGCGTGCTCGCCGAGGTTTTACGCGATATTAGGCAAGTGTACCAGTTTCTTTGATTCTTCAGTGTACATAACTGTATAGGAATTGGCAAGCCAGACTATAATTGGTCATATTGAGGTAGACAACCCTCACTAGAAAATACTGGAGCGTACTTTCGTCAAATACTCTTTCTGACCTCGACAATGTCGAAGTTAATAGCCGATCTCACGCACTTCCTACAAAAGTGAACCAACTCTGTGATAATTAAATTTATTCTGTTCTTAAGCATAAATACTGCTTACACTGTAGGCTCATTTTCCATTCTTTTAATCCTACAGCCTGGGCTGTATTTGTTGACCTCGCGCTTACCCACAGGTGCATAATGAGAAGCGCAGGGATGAACTACTCTGAATTGCTACTGCTCTGTAGCAGCGTTAGCAGCAGAATGTGGACAGATCATGTTCATTAATTGGACGACTTCAATGATAGGGAACAATTTTGTACTTTTACACGATTATATATGAAAGTAGTGGCTTGTGACCGGTCTCAATTTAGTTTGACCAGAAGAACAAAAGTTTTCTCAACCCCTGGGCTGAACGATACATGCTACACCAGAAACTCTTCGTATTGTATTACGAAACGACGTTTTATAAGACGAAGATCCGACTGTTTACAATGGCTTGTACAAAAAGGAAAAATAACTCTTGTCAGTAGTAATGAAATATACAAGGGCTAGTAACGTATACGGGGTGTATAGGCAGATGAAAGAAAAAACAGGTTAGAAGATAACTGCAAGAAATTTGATCCATAATGGCGTATCGATGAATGTACGTAAAAATTATATTATTCTTGTGATAACATTCTTAGTAAGTAATAGTTTCTGACGCTTTGAAACGCCAATGAATAAATTAATTCTGCTCAAAATGGAAAGGGGGAGGTGGTATTAATGTTTCACCAGACGGTGGCAATGTAAGTGGTAGTCTGTCTTATCTGTCTCCTAAAACTGGCTATAATCTGCTTTGTGTCATGTTGCAGTGGGTAACTATAATTTAGTTGAAAGTTTTCTCAACTACGTAACTGTCAAGACGATCTCCAGTCTAACGCAATGTTTACAAATGAGAATAGACAATGTGCTAGTAATTAGTTGTCATGCACCCCCTACCAAATAGATACAACAAGGTCTGTGTTTCTTTTAATCCCCTTAGCCTGGGCCGTTTCTGTTGCCCCTAGCGAATAATCGCGGGTGCCCATTGCAAAACACAAGAAGCAACTCCTTGAATGGCGTCATTTTACGCACCTGCTGCTAGGAAAAATGTGCACAGAACATACTCTAGTTAGACAATTTCAGTAGCAGGAAACTAGTTAATCTAATCCTTTTACATATGTGTACATATGTAAGTAGCTGATGTTATCGAATTTTAAATATAGCACAGTTTCCCTCCAACGTAGGGTTCAATGAGGCAGCAGCGTTCTTATAGGCAAGAAGTTGCACGCTGGAAACTTGGAGTTTAACTGTAACAGCCATTAAAGAGGCTCTTCCATTACCAAGCGGCTAATCTGGACCACTGCTTCAGCATGATCCCTAATGGCAGTCGCCCAACCTTTGCTGCCCATAATGGGCACAAGATGGCGCTTCACGAAACTCATGACCGGCCGCTTGAGTACATTGCAGGAGTGGCTCAAGGCGATGACGGCGGTAGCGGCGGCATTGTCCACGGTGAGGTTCTTGACCAACTCCACCTCGCAGAGCTCCTTCAGTTGGGGCAGGTCGTACTTGTCGGCCGCCATAAGCAGCCTGTCAGCCATCGTCTCCAGGAAGGGCGAGCTGTCCGTGTAGACGAAACGCAGGACCTCACGCAGGACGTCCGCCTCGACGTCGTTGATGCGGACGCTGCCGGTGCGAGCCTCCTGGGTGTCATGCCGCAGCATGGCGGCGAAGACGGGGCTGCGTGCGGCCAGCACGGCCCTGTGCGCTTGGAACTCTGCGTCACCTGCCCACAGCTTCACGTCAGACAGCTGGCCCGTCTCCAGCAGCGCTGCCAGGTCTTCTGTGATGCTGCGACGAGGCCTCTCGAGGGCAACGATCGGGTAAGGCTCCGTTATCACACACGACGTCGTCACCTCTCCCACGAACTTCAACATGTAATCGAAACCGTCTTCCGGTCTAAAGGAGCCGTACAAGCACTTCCATTTCGACTTCTTTGGTGCATCGAGGCAGACCGACTCCGCCGGGTACACCTCGTACTCTATACCGCTGCTGGACACTAGTGACGCCTTTAGTCTAGCTCGCACGGTAGCGTCTTTCGGGGAAGTCAGTAGCTGGAAGCAGAAGTACAGGGCTTTGGCAACGTCTTTACACAGCACCATACACCACTCGCTCGAGTTACAGTGCCAGAAACTGGGCGATTTCACTTCGTCTACCCCTTGAGGCCAGTATTTGTAGTTCAAGACAGTCCAGCTGCAGGCGACTTTCTCGGTTTCGAACCTCACGCTGCCCAAGTCGCAGACTGTATCCTCGCCTGCTGCCGGCGTCGGGGACGGCGGGATGTTGTCGACAGACAATAGAGATACGTCCATATTCACTCCCCTCCTCCGGATCGAGTCGATCTGAAAATAGAATGAAAGGAGAAGTTAACTTCTGTTGAAAATTAGCTGGTGGTGGTGGTGAGGGAGAGTGGGATAATTTTTTTTAAAGAATTTCCACTATGTGACTAATTGTTCACTTTTTCTTAGCTATTTTCAGTGCATGTTGACGATGTTGAAATATGTAGGCCCTGTCTGACACGTCATCGTCGAAAAAACATTTCTGGTCTCTTAGACCACATGTATTAGGGGGAAACGAGTACATACCAAAGGTACTTAATGTGGCTGATATTGTGCACAAAGTGCAACCATTAACATACAGTATGGCGGATTTAACAGCTAATACATTTCTGTGACCTGCATTCATCGTTTCTGTTCATGAGGTGGTTAACAGGAGTGATTAATGCAGGTCACAGGGCTATATGGTATCTGTATGAGGTGTAAATAACCTTTATGTGCGGCAGGCAATTCTTTATGCCGTTTTCAAGAGTGATTTCGTAATCCAGAGACTGACAACAAGTGAATCGTGACATTGATGAGAAGATAGGTGATTGGGAGTACAGTGGGTTACATAATTTTCCATTTCTTTCGTTTATCATCACTGTGACTGGCTCACTGATTCGTGAAAGTGTTTGGGGCGCATACGAATAAATAATGCATTGGATTTGAGAGGGCGAGAAGAGAGCACTACAGCCAAACAGGTCCGGCTGGGAGCAAGTAGGTCAACTATAATCCATTCACCATAACAAGAGACATACTGTAAACACGGCAAGGTGTGTAACCACAGTGCTGCCATCGAGGCGTGTACAATGTAGGGGCGTCAGAAATTAAGAAATGAAAGTTGTGTTTTTTATAATTTGGCACCAGAACATGATAAAGTGACCCGAACTACCGTCCGACACCTTTTTTACATTATATTAAAATTTATTCTCACTGTAAAAGATAAATATTTAAGCTTTCAGGAAAAGTTGTTTTTTCGCGTTACTCTATATCACGCCATATCTCCTAAACTGTGTGTCACACAGCAAAATAATTTTATAATTGTCTTCAGTACTATATGTTGATGATGCCTGAAAATTTTCTGCCCAATAGTCAGAAACAGTGAAGTAATAAATTAAAATCTCATTTCTGATGCAGGACTTACCAAATCATCATCCGAAATATAGTAAGCGACAAACTTTTCCCCTTTAAATTTTTTTGTGGGAGTGCAAGCAAGAAAAGTTTCAGAAGGGTTTGAATTTGATTTTCTAGTTTGTTCGAATGCGATGGGTGCAACTGTTTGTCCTTTATGAGCGATGCATTGTGCGGTTTGCAGGCGCGGTGCTTTCAGTATGGCCGTCTCAGTTGCAGGTGTGAGCTTGTCGTGGGTGTTGTACTGCGAGGATTTCAGGATCTCTTAAGTTCATCTGTAAAGACGCTTGAAATCCTAGTTGTTGATTATTAGAGTAAGTGTGTGTGTTTGTAGTCACGCTGAGCATTCACTGTTTATGTGCGCATCCAATAGCATCGCATGGTTTCTTATTTTATATATTCACTTAGTTCATTAGCATCACATACGGCTGTCATTATGTCATCCACAGATTCAGCGAGCGAGGTCGACGTGTCAGTTCCAAGTCCACCAAAGAAGAAATCGTTAAGTTCTTCTGAGAAGCACATGGTGCTTAGTGTGTATAAAACTGAACTGTTACATCCAGAGCAGTTGATGAGTGACATTGTTTTTAAAACAGCTGCAGCTACAGGTGTTGGACGTTCTTCAGAGTATCGTGTGGTAAATAAGTACAAGGCCACACACTCTTAGAAGTCTCCCAAGAAAGGAAAATTACCACAGAAACTTTATGAAAGTGTTGACTTCGATAGAAATGCGATACGAAGGAAAATACACGAATTTTTTTTGCGTACCGAATTGCCAACAATTGACAAAGTGCTTACAGTAGCGAACGAAGATGAAGATCTGGGCAATTTTCGGAGAACTACATTTTATATGTTATTGAGAGAAATGAATTTCAAAAATGTCCGGCGTGGGCGCGATACCATGCTAATAGACAGGGATGACATTTTATGGAGGCGGCGTTATCTTCGAACCATTAAACGGTTGAGATATGGAGGCAGACCCATTTACTATCTGGACGAGACGTGGGTGAACGCAGGACATACCGGAAGTTACGTTTGGGTAGATGACACTATAAATTCCTCAAAACAAGCGTTTCTGTCCGATTAATCACCGGAATCAAGAGCCCATCAGGTAAAGGGAAACGTCTGATTATCGCACACATTGGCAGCAAAGGAGGATTCGTTGAAGGATGTTTGTGGACTTTCGAATTCAAGAAAAGTAGAGATTATCATGAGGAGACGTGCGGCGAAACCTTCGAGAAGTGGTTTCAAGATGTTCTTCCCCGGCTTCAGGAAAATGCAGTTATTGTTCTTGATAACGCGTTACCATTCTCGGAGAAAAGAAAGTTCCCAATGCGAATTCCAATAAGCACGAAATATCAGAGTGGTTAAAATCTAAAAACATCGAATTTGAAGACAGTATGTTGAAGAAAGAACTTTTAGATATACTTAAACATCACAGAATTGCACACAACGAATAAGCAATAGATGAAATGGCGAAGAATGCAAGGAAAACTGTTCTCAGAATTCCTCCGTACCACTGTGAATTAAACGCCATCGAGTTGGTGCGGGCCAGAATCAAAGGCTATTTTGCAGCAAAAGAACAAAACATACAAAATGCCGGAAGTTAAAATACTGTAAGAACAGTGACTGCAGAGGATGGAACAACTGCGTCCTCCATATCGTAGAAAAAGTGGAAACTCAAATGTAGAAATTAGACTGCATTAGAGAGAGAGAGAGAGAGAGAGAGAGAGAGAGAGAGAGAGAGAGAGAGAGAGAGAGCGGAGCGGTTTGTTATAAACATCAATGAAAACAGTTCAAGTTCGACAGAGTGACCCTTGTTTCGTCCTTTATCATTATTATTAATGGTATTATTAAAATTAACAATTGTGTTTGAATGGAGCGTTTTGTTAACCTGGATGAAAAATCTGCTTTGACAGAATTAACTCAGTTGAACATTATTTTAACATAGTTCCATTTATTTCGTACATTGTTGCCCAGGTTTCTGATGGTCCGCTGTGACAGCTCGGCAGCAGCCGTACACCGCCAGCTGCAAAGTGTGCGCCAAGGATTTTCCACACCCCTACGTATCACTTTAACACCGAATGCTTTCTCTGGAAACGAGTGTAGTCGCTCACGTGACACTGTTTATGTTTCGTCCCAGCTCTCGGTAAATAGACTTTACGTTACCTACAGTAACCTAACCCCTCCCCCGAAAATGGTGGGAAGTTCAAATTACTTCAGGACAATGCAACCTCCACCAACCTAAGGAAATGGTGGGAAAATAGGTCACCTGGGTTACCTACAATAACCCAAATCATCCGACCGCCACCTCTTCCTAGGAACTGGCTGGGAAAGGACTCAGTCTGTGCTGGGCTGCTGGATAGGATGGACCTAAGTGTTTTCCAGCCAGTCTTTTTGTTTTGTTTTTTAAAGCTAGAGGCAGTACCTCCATCCGGTGTGTCCACCATGAGATCCAGAGTCCAACTGACCTAGTACACAGTATTGCCACCAGAGTATACTCTTGTCCATTCCGTGATGTGATCCAAGATTGTGGTCTGGGGGAAAATGGCGGCAAAAGGACTCAGCCTGTGCTGGGCTGCTGGAGAGAGGAAGGAGTGTACTTTGTTTTGGAACAATTTTTAGGGACATTTCACATAGTATATTTATTACACTGATACAAAACACTCATTCTGATGTGCTTGGGGTCACTCCACAACACAGAACTGCAAACTACTCTTAAGTCACAGAAATAATGCAGTACATTGATGTGCAGAGAGGCATACAATTGTCAAATTGATGCATGTAAAAGGCTCTGCAAACACACTTGCTAATAGTCAAGTGTCGAAATTCTGAACTGCACACCTATTCACAAAATAATGCAACAGACACCGAGACTGGTAAATTGCCGAAACATAATGCATGTGAAACACTATGAAAACACTCACAATGCTTAAACAGCCAAAAATAATCCAGTGCACAAACACACTGAGTATGTAGAAAACACTTTCGAACTATCATCAACTTCAACTAGCCATTTGCTCTAGTGCCGCTTGTGTAAGTTGCGTTTACAGTTAAAGTTCTTTGGGTGTTATACTGACGTCACATGTCTATGTATATAAGTGCCAAGTTACCCTCTGGACCACGTGCACATTTTCACCACTGCTGGCACGATCCCTTCTCTACCTGCAATCCAGGGAAGACCTATTTGCCAAGTGACTCACCCTCACAGACACTGCAGAAATGCGTTCCATTGCTTTCCACAATACCACAGGCTGCATTGTTCCTAGCGATTCTAACTGGACATGCGAGCTGCGTCTAGCCGTGCATGCATTTATCAGCCAAGCGTGCCTAACGCATCAACTCGAAACGTGCGCGTAGCTACACACCATCACAAACACATCTAAAAGGTTCTCAATGTTATACTGATGTCACATGGCTATGTAAAATAAGAGCCAAGTCGACCTCTCGGAAATTTTATAGTGTCCTAGAAAGGTTAATGGACGCTTTTGTAGGAACTTTATGATTTCTCAGCTTGTCTGCATGGAAATTCTTGCCCTAGCAGAACCTGTTTACGAAAATATCGCAGAATAACGCCAAATGCATTCTTCCTTGTGGTCCTAACATGACACCCCATCCATCATGTGTTACCCTTCCTGCTTACAACATATGCAAACATTCTCACTGCTATGTAGAGACTATGTCCCGGCACAAAGAATGTCTTGTTAATGAATGGAGCATTACGATTGTCTCTTATTGAATTTATTGGACGAATTACGGATGCCGCCAGTGTGGAAGCACTGTCCAGCTTTTTTTCTTTCTGCAGATGGGATTTTCAGCGGCAAAATACTATCTTGTACATATCACCATATCGTACTGACAACTAAATCCCGCAAAGTGGCCTACATATCGTCAAATACGGAAAGCCTCTTAATTGCACAGCTCTGCCACTGAGGACAGGAGCTTTAATATCAGAGTGTGAAACTGATCTCCAACCTGGCAATAGATCACTCTGTACTGTATCGATGTAGTAAACGTACAATTTGCATACTGCATCATACAAAATCACCTGTTTTAAGTCATTCGTATAACTATCGACCGCCAGACGTATACCACAAAGATAGACAGCATAAGCACATGCACCGTAGGTATACTCCTCGCTCCACTGGATATTTCCCGCGAAGTCAGGCAGTCATCCACTCCCAACACGTGACCAGAGCGCCCTCAGTTGACCTAAGTCACTCTTAGAACTGTACTACAAATTCAGGGTCAGCTCCCCTCGGCACTAACACGTTCCGCAGCTGTAAGAATAACGTCTGTAATATGAGTGACCTCATCGTCGACGCTATGAAAGTGACGGTCATCAAATGTCGCTAGAGAAAAAAAAAGCACCTCGGGCGAATATATGGCAGTTGTGGCCGCAATCGAAGGACAGATGGAAAGTGGTCACTTTAGTGTGTATCAGCAAGGGCTAACCATTCGAAGCGCCGAGCTAGCGGAACAGTACCGACCGAAAGGTCCAAATGAGAGAAATTTGTCGTGGAGGCAGACAAAAATGTAGGGTCCCCAGTGTTGAGACAAACAAGATCCGCTTAGTGGAAGACTTCTATCAATGGGGAGCCATACGGACAAGGATGTGGAGATCCCCAAAGCGGGTGGTGGGCACTGAAGTCCCCAACCAGCAAATAGGGGGTGAAAGCTGACCAAGAAGGTGAAGGAGATCAGCTCTTGCCATTGGGGTGGACGATGGAATGTATACGGTACAAAGAGAGAAGGTGTATCCAGAAAGGGAAAGACAGACAGGACAGCTTGGAAGTAAGGGGATTGGGTGATAATGGAGAGTATCATGGAGAAGAATCATGAGTCCATGTGCTGGAGTGCCTTCAACAGAGGGGAGATCAAATCGGACTGACTGAAAATGGGGGAAAACAAAGCAATCATGGGGACACAGCTTTGTTTCCTGAAGACAGAGGATGACCGGCTAGTTGGATAGTAAGAGGATGGACAATTCATCCCGATTGGCTCGAATGCCGCGGATATTCCACTGGATAATGGACATAGGGTGGACAGAAAATGGAAGAATGTGACCAAGGTGGCCCTCAACTCAACGACTGCTCAGAGCTTGCGACCGACAGCCGGGAACGGCATCTGACGACCATGGCACTAAAGGCGAGATCAGAAGTCTGCGTGGCTGCCGCGTCTGTTGGCCGAGGAGAGCCAAGGACAGTGCTTTATTTACCTGTGTCAGGCACAGTGGGCTTCCGACTGGCGAATAAATTTCAAGCCGCAAAGATCGACACCTTTCCCTCCACTCTGATTTCCTGAATCAGCTGTTCGTCTTTAAAAATGGGGCAATCTCTAGATGAAGCAGCATGGTCACCCATACAGTTGATGCAACAAGGGGATGAAGGTGGACAAGCACCCTCATGGGCATCCTTGCCACACGTAATGCATTTGGCATGATTGGACGAGGACTGGCTGGTGTGATTGAACCGCTGACACTGATAGCAACACGTAGGGTTTGGGATTCTCATAACCCGCTTTTATGTTCGATGGAAGTTGAACTCTGTCAAATGTCAAGAAGACAGTACAGGTTGGAACGATGTTCGTGTCAAACCTTTTCATGACTAACAGCCATTACGCCCTGGTCAGACAGTGTTAAATTTCCTCGTCGGACAATCCGTCGAGGGAGCGTGTGTAAACGATCCTACGTGAGGAAATTAAAGTGCGGTGCACTTCCACCTGGACAGGGAAGGTGTGTAGCAGTGAAGTACGAAGCAATTTTTCTGCCTGGAGGGCACTGACTGTTTCTAACAACAAGGTGTTATTGCATAATCGGGAACAAGACTTTACAGGACCTGCAATTGCATCGACACCTTTCTGAATAATGAAATGGTTGACCGTGGAGAAGTCGTGACCTTCATCAGACCGAGAAACAACAAGGAACTGTGGCAACGATCGAAGAACTGTCTGTGGCTGAGACTGTGTGAATTTACGCTTGTGAGCAGACGTAGTGGAAGATGAGGAAACCATTGCGGAAGAATCCCCCATGATTACCGGCGTCTCCGACGGCGCGCTCCTCCCTTGTGGGGGGCCCCTCTCTGAGGGCACTCCCGCCTTAGGTGATTGTTCACACCTCAGGTCATACCTCCTGAGAAACGGACGGAGGGACCAATCGGCACTTTCGGAAGTTATCAGCTCGGATGTTCACCCCTCCCTGGGCCTGGCCGTTACCAGGGGGTACTTATGTGTCCTACCTGTCTAACCAGGGCGGGGTATTACGCGTTACCCCGTCACTGGATACGCATGGGAATGCGTGCGTCGGCCTTCAGACACGCCCAGGGAGGAAAAAAGAGAAAGGGAGGAACAAAGAAAGGGAAAGGAGGGAAGAGGTCTCAAACGCCACAGAGGAGGAAAGGGCAAAGAGAAGAGGAAAGGAAAGGAAGAGAGAAGGACAAAGAGTTGCCAGCAGAGAAAGCGAAGAAGAGAGACTGTTTTACAGTTTCGAGCGTCCGTCTCCAGACGTAGGCACTAAACCTACACCCAGAGGGGGAGGAAGGGAAGGAAAGAGGCGTCGGTGAAGAGGGGGGGGGAGGTGGCGAAAAGATAGGGGATGGGGAAGAATGGGGAAAAGGAAGGTATGCATCCCAGAAAGGGAGGGAGGGCCACATTAGCTCGGGGTCCCATGCTCGCTACGCACGTATCTACAAAAGAGTTATGGACCCCCTGGAGGGGCAGGTGGGAGGAGTCGCACATGGAGTTTTTTTTTGTGGTTTTAGGGCGCACAACTTCAATGGTCATTAGCGCCCTGACTACTCTAAGAATGCACCGTGAGGCACAAGTTGACAACAACAACTTAAAGGGAAAACACGATAAAAGACAGACTGACAGGCATAGGATTAAAAAACAACATCAAATGTCCTTAGCGAGGTTTGTCAAATTGATAAAACAAAGAACACGAGCAGCTGCTCGTGGGTCATCCGCTAAAATGGCATCGAAAGTATTAGGCAGGTTAAGATCGAGGTGCAGTGTGTTAAGATCTGGACAGGACATTAAAATGTGTCTAACCGTCAGCAAGTGCCCACATGGGCAGAACGGCGCCGGCGCAGCCGTCAGCAGATGGCGATGGCTGAACCGGCAGTGTCCAATTCTTAACCGGGCTAAAACGACCTCCTCCCGCCGAGAAGGGCGTGAGGAGGACGTCCAAGCCACGGGAAGAGGTTTTAAGGCCCGAAGCTTGTTGTCGGTAAGTGCAGCCCAATCGGCATGCCACAGCCATAAGATGCGCCGACAAATAACCCTGCTAAAATCTGACGAAGGGACACCACAAGAAGCTGTCCGAGGCTGGAGGACCGCAGCCTTGGCCGCGGCATCTGCAGCTTCGTTCCCAGGGATACCGACATGGCCAGGAACCCACATAAAGCTAACCGGAGAACCGACGTCCACCAGCTGCTGAAGAGAGCGTTGGATCCGGTGTACGAAAGGGTGAACCGGGTACGGATCACTGAGGCTCTGGATGGCGCTCAGGGAATCTGAGCAGATGACATAAGCAGAATGTCGGTGGCGGCAGATGTAAAGAACAGCCTGGTAGAGGGCAAAGAGCTCAGCTGTGAAGACCGAACAATGGCCATGGAGCCAGTATTTGAAACTTTGTGCCCCGACAATAAAGGAACACCCGACCCAATCATTGGTCTTAGAGCCATCTGTATAAATGAAAGTCATGTTGATGAACTTCGTTCGAAGTTCCAAAAAACGGGAGTGGTAGACCGAACCGGGGGTGACCTCTTTTGGGAGCGAGCTGAGGTCAAGGTGAACGCGGACCTGAGCCTGGAGCCAAGGAGGCGTGCGGCTCTCGCCCACTCGAAAGGTTGCAGGGAGTGAAAAATTAAGGTGTTGAAGGAGGCGACGAAAGCGAACTCCAGGGGGTAGCAGGGCAGAGACATACAACCCGTATTGACGGTCAAGAGAGTCGTCAAAAAAGGAACGATAAGACGGATGGTCGGGCATTGACAGTAGCCGACAGGCATACCGACAAAGCAGTATATCGCGCCGGTAGGTGAGTGGCAATTCGCCAGCGTCAGCATGAAGACTCTCTACGGGACTGGTATAAAATGCTCCGATCGCAAGTCGTAAACCCCGATGTTGTACGGAGTTGAGGCGGCGTAAGATGGATGGCCGTGCAGAGGAGTTTACGAAGCTCCCATAATCCAGCTTGGAGCGGACGATCGACCGATATAGACGAAGTAGGACGTTTCGATCCGCTCCCCACGACATACCACTGAGAACACGGAGGACATTTAAAGAACGGGTACAACGGGCGGCCAAATATGACATGTGGAGACCAGCTAAGTTTCCTGTCAAAGGTAAGGCCTAAAAATTTGGTTGTCTCCACGATTGGGAGAGCAACGGGACCGAGTCGTAAGGACGGTGGGAGAAACTCTTTGTAGCGCCAGAAGTTAATACAGACCGTCTTCTCGGCAGAAAAACGGAAGCCATTGGCGACACTCCAGGAGTAATGACGGTCAAGAGAACGCTGAAGACAGCGCTCCAAGACACATGTACACTGCGCGCTGCAATAGATGGTAAAATCGTCCACAAAAAGGGAGCCTGATACATCAGCTGGGAGGCAATCCATTATTGGATTGATCGCGATGGCGAAGAGCGACGCTCAAAACTGAGCCCTGTGGCACCCCATTCTCCTGGCGAAAGGTGTCTGACAGGACAGAACCCACACGTACCCTGAACTGTCGATCCATTAAAAAGGAACGAATAAAAAGAGGGAGGCGACCGCGAAGGCCCCATGTATGCATGGTGCGGAGAATGCCCGCCGTCCAACAGGTGTCGTAAGCCTTCTCCAAATCAAAGAACACAGCCGCGGTCGGGCGCTTCCGCAAGAAGTTATTCATAATGAAGGTCGACAAGGTAACCAGATGGTCAACAGCAGAGCGGCGCCTACGAAATCCACATTGTACATTGGTAAGTAGGCGTCGAGACTCGAGCAGCCAAACCAACCGAGAGTTAACCATTCGCTCCATCACTTTACAGACACAGGTGGTAAGCGAGATAGGTCGATAACTGGAAGGCAAGTGCTTGTCCTTCCCCGGCTTAGGAATCGGGACAACAATAGACTCGCGCCAGCATGCGGGAACATGTCCCTCAATCCAGATGCGATTGTATGTACGAAGAAGAAAACCTTTACCCGCAGGAGAAAGGTTCTTCAGCATCTGAATATGAATAGAATCAGGCCCTGGAGCGGAGGACCGTGATCGGCCAAGTGCGGTTTCGAGTTCCCGCATGGTGAATGGGGCATTATAACTTTCACAATTCGAGGAGCGGAAGTCAGGTGGCCTAGCCTCCTCTGCCTGTTTGCGGGGGAGGAAGGCAGGGTGGTAATGAGCGGAGCTCGAAACCTCTGCGAAAAAGCGGCTGAAGGCATTGGAGACAGCCTCAGGGGCCACAAGGACTTCATTCGCGACCTTCAAGCCAGAAACTGGGGAGTGGACCTTAGTGCCAGATAGCTGGCGCAGGCTACCCCAGACAACAGAAGGAGTAAAACTGTTGAAGGTGCTTGTGAAAGCAGCCCAGCTGGCTTTCTTGCTTTCGTTAATAATACGACAACACTGAGCACGTAATCGTTTATAATTAATACAATTCGCCACTGTAGGGTGGCGTTTAAAGGTGCGTAAAGCACGTCGACGAGCACGTAAAGCGTCTCTACATGCTGCGGTCCACCAGGGGACCAGTACGCGACGTGGAGAAGAAGTAGGGTGAGGGATGGAATATTCAGCAGCAGCGAGAATGACTTCCGTGAGGTGTGCGACCTGACGATCGCAGCTTGTGAAGGTTTGATCCTGAAAGGTCACCCTGGAAGAGAAGAGCTCCCAGTCTGCCTTGGAGATGGTCCAACTAGAGGAGCACGGAGAGGGAGTATGCTGCAGGAGATGGATAACACACGGGAAGTGGTCGCTCGAATATGTATCAGCAAGTGCATACCACTCAAACCGGCGTGCAAGTTGGGGAGTACATATAGAGAGGTCTAAATGGGAATAGGTGTGAGATGTGTCCGAAAGAAAAGTAGGGGCGCCAGTATTGAGGCAGACAAGATTGAGCTGGTTGAAAAGGTCTGCTAACAAGGAGCCCCTCGGGCAGGATGCTGGAGAGCCCCAAAGGGGATGGTGGGCATTGAAGTCTCCAGTTAACAAAAATGGTGCAGGTAGCTGAGCAATAAGTTGCATCATGTCTGCCCTGGTAACGGCAGATGACGATGGAGTGTAAACGGTACAAAAGGAAAATGTAAAAGTGGGGAGAGTAATGCGGATGGCAACTGCCTGCAGGCCGGTGTGCAACGTGATGGGATCGTAGTAAATATCATCCCGGACCAGCAACATAACCCCTCCATGAGCTGGGATACCTACCACAGGGGGTAGGTCAAAACGCACAGAGGTGTAGTGTGCCAAGGCAATTTGATCGCATGGGCGTAGCTTCGTTTCCTGGAGGGCTACGACGAGCGGACAGAGCAAGCGGAGCAGCAACTTCAAGTCCTCTCGGTTGGAGCGAATGCTGCGAATATTCCAGTGAATAAGTGCCATCGTAAGAAAAGGAAGATGAGAGAAGGTGTCACCTCGAAGGCCGCTTAGGGCCTGGCTTTGAGCGAGCACTGCCGCCGCTATCAGTAGGCGGACAGTCATCGTCCATTGGGTCTATAGGGTCATCGGCCATCTCGGGAGGATGGCCGGGAGGGGGAGCTTCCTCCGCCGGTGAACGGCCAGATGTACGGCTACCAGCGGTGCCGCCAGGCGAAACGGATGACGGCCTGGGGCGGCAACCGCTGGGTGGCGCAGGAGAAGAAATGCGCCGTGGCGGAGAAGGAGAACTGTGCTTCCTATGCGCCTTTTTGGAAGGACGTTTGGTGGAAGTACCGGTCGAAGGCTTGGAGGTCGAGGGACGGAGGAAGTCTGCACGGGATGGTTCCTTCTTGAAGGCCCGTGCATCTGACTTCGGGGTCTTCGACTTAGCAGAAGCTGAGGAAGGGGCTGGTGTCTGTGGGGTGATGGGAGGAAGAGGAGACGTCGACCGCGCGATCTTAGCACTGGCCGAACGGACGACCGTGGTGCTGAAGGTCAGATCACATGTCTGGGGTGCTACCTCCCGGGTAGTCCGAGGAGAGGCGAGGACAGTACTATATTTCCCCGCTGGGAGCAGCGTGGGCTTCCTACTAGCCAATAGCTTGCGAGCAGCCGAGGTGGACACTTTCTCTTTGACGCGAATTTCTTGGATACAGCGTTCTTCCTTATAGACAGGACAGTCGCGGGAGGATGCGGCATGGTCACCCTGACAGTTCACACAACGAGGAGACGGAGGTGGACAGTCATCCTCATGGGCATCCCTGCCACAAGTGACACATTTAGCCGCATTGGAACAAGACTGTCGAGTGTGATTGAAACGCTGACACTGGTAGCAGCGCGTAGGTGTCGGGACATAGGGGCGAACAGAAATAACCTCTTAGCCCGCCTTGATGCGCGATGGCAGCTTAACACTATCGAAGGTCAAGAAAAGTGTCCGGGTCGGTACAAGGTCATTGTTGACCTTTTTCATGACCCGATGGACAGCCGTCACGCCCTGCTCAGCGAGGAAAGATTGAAGCTCCTCGTCAGTCAATCCGTCGAGGGAGCTAGTATAGACTACATCACGAGACGAATTCAAAGTTCGGTAGGCCTCCACCCGGACAGGGAACGTGTACAGGAGGGTGGCCCGAAGCAGTTTTTGTGCCTGAAAGGCACTCTCAGTTTCTAGTAATAAGGTGCCGTTACGCAACCTGGTACAAGATTTGACAGATCCGGCTATGGCATCTACGCCCTTCTGAATAACGAAAGGGTTGACAGAGGAAAAATCCTTTCCGTCCTCAGATCGAGAAACTACGAGGAACTGTGGGGCAGGCGGTAGTACTTTTGTCACTGTTGGCTGGTCACGTTTCCGTTTTTGGGTCGAAGTCGAGAGAGATGGAGTAGAATCCATTGCGAAGGAATCCCCCATGATTGCCAGCGTCTCCAATGGCGCCCTCCTTCCTTGTGGGGAGCCTCTCAAGAGGGCACACCCGCCTTAGGTGAATGTTTACACCTCAGGTCACACCTTCCGAGAAACAGACGGAGGGACCAATCGGCATGGTCAGAAGGTATCAGCTCAGGCAATCACCCCTCCCCAGGCCTGGCCTTTACCAGGGGGTACGCGCGTGCCTTACATGTCTACCCAGGGCGGGGACTTATGTGTTACCCCGTCACCGGCTATGCGTACGAACGCGTGGGTCGGCCTTCAGGCACGCACAGGGAGGAAGGAAGAAGAGGAAAAAGAAGAGAGAGAGGGAGAAAGAGGACAGACTGTCTCAAACGCCAAGGTGGAGACCAGAGAAGGCATGGAGAAGAAGGCAATGGGAAGGCAAGGAGAAAAAGGCAATGGGAAGGCAAGGAGAAAAAGGCAATGGGAAGGCAAGGAGAAAAAGGCAATGGGAAGGCAAGGAGAAAAAGGCAATGGGAAGGCAAGGAGAAAAAGGCAATGGGAAGGCAAGGAGAAAAAGGCAATGGGAAGGCAAGGAGAAAAAGGCAATGGGAAGGCAAGGAGAAAAAGGCAATGGGAAGGCAAGGAGAAAAAGGCAATGGGAAGGCAAGGAGAAAAAGGCAATGGGAAGGCAAGGAGAAAAAGGCAATGGGAAGGCAAGGAGAAAAAGGCAATGGGAAGGCAAGGAGAAAAAGGCAATGGGAAGGCAAGGAGAAAAAGGCAATGGGAAGGCAAGGAGAAAAAGGCAATGGGAAGGCAAGGAGAAAAAGGCAATGGGAAGGCAAGGAGAAAAAGGCAATGGGAAGGCAAGGAGAAAAAGGCAATGGGAAGGCAAGGAGAAAAAGGCAATGGGAAGGCAAGGAGAAAAAGGCAATGGGAAGGCAAGGAGAAAAAGGCAATGGGAAGGCAAGGAGAAAAAGGCAATGGGAAGGCAAGGAGAAAAAGGCAATGGGAAGGCAAGGAGAAAAAGGCAATGGGAAGGCAAGGAGAAAAAGGCAATGGGAAGGCAAGGAGAAAAAGGCAATGGGAAGGCAAGGAGAAAAAGGCAATGGGAAGGCAAGGAGAAAAAGGCAATGGGAAGGCAAGGAGAAAAAGGCAATGGGAAGGCAAGGAGAAAAAGGCAATGGGAAGGCAAGGAGAAAAAGGCAATGGGAAGGCAAGGAGAAAAAGGCAATGGGAAGGCAAGGAGAAAAAGGCAATGGGAAGGCAAGGAGAAAAAGGCAATGGGAAGGCAAGGAGAAAAAGGCAATGGGAAGGCAAGGAGAAAAAGGCAATGGGAAGGCAAGGAGAAAAAGGCAATGGGAAGGCAAGGAGAAAAAGGCAATGGGAAGGCAAGGAGAAAAAGGCAATGGGAAGGCAAGGAGAAAAAGGCAATGGGAAGGCAAGGAGAAAAAGGCAATGGGAAGGCAAGGAGAAAAAGGCAATGGGAAGGCAAGGAGAAAAAGGCAATGGGAAGGCAAGGAGAAAAAGGCAATGGGAAGGCAAGGAGAAAAAGGCAATGGGAAGGCAAGGAGAAGTCAAGGGAAAGAGTAAGGAAGACAGTGAGGTGGAGAAGAGCAAAGAAAGGAACCAACAAAAGGAAGGAAGAAACGAGAAGTGAAAAACCAAAAAGACCACGATTATAATTCATGGAACCGTCCGTCTCCGGACGCAGGCGCTAACTACCCCCGTGAGGGGGATGGACTCCTTTTAGTCGCCTCTTACGACAGGCAGGAATACCTCGGGCCTATTCTAATCCCTGGACCCGCAGGGGGGGGGGGGGGCACATGGAGTATTCGCATGCAGTGGACGTCTGCAGTCTCGACATGTGCTGCTGAAATGGCACTTAGAGCACTGCCTCTAAATCTCAGCGAAGTGTTGACCCAATGAGTTAGAAATTGCGACGGGGTCCACTAATGTATCATGCGCGACAGTGAGCCCAGAGACTGGGGAGAAACTAGGCGCGCCAGATAACCGTCGAATCCGACTCCAAACTTCCAAGGAAAGAGTGAAGGTGATGTATGAGCTAGTAAAGAAGTCCCAGCTTGCCTTCTTGCTATCGCGGATGACGCAATGGCATCGCGCACGGACCTGCTTTAGCGGATACAATTGGCCAAAGTAGGATGGTGTCTGAAAACGCGAAGAGCACGTCGCCGCTCACGTATTGCGTCACGGCATGCCTCGTTCCACCAAGCAACTGGGGGGCGCCTGGGCAATTCGGAGGTGCGTGGTATTGAACGTTCCGCAGCTGTAAGAATAACGTCTGTAATATGAGTGACCTCATCGTCGACGCTAGGAATGTGACAGTCATCGAATGTCGCTAGAGAAAAAAAAAGTGTCCAATCGGCTTGGGCAAACTTCCAGCACCTCGGGCGAATATATGGCAGTTGTGGCCGCAATCTAAGGACAGATGGAAAGTGGTCACTCGAGTGTGTATCAGCAAGGGCTAACCATTCGAAGCGCCGAGCTAGCGGAACAGTACCGACCGAAAGGACCAAATGAGAGAAATTTGTCGTGGAGGCAGACAAAAATGTAGGGTCCCCAGTGTTGAGACAAACAAGATCCGCTTAGTGGAAGACGTCTATCAATGGGGAGCCATACAGACAAGGATGTGGAGATCCCCAAAGCGGGTGGTGGGCACTGAAGTCCCGAACCAGCAAATAGGGGGTGGAAGCTGACCAAGAAGGTGAAGGAGATCAGCTCTTGCCATTGGGGTGGACGATGGAATGTATACGGTACAAAGAGAGAAGGTGTATCCAGAAAGGGAAAGACAGACAGGACAGCTTGGAAGTAAGGGGATTGGGTGATAATGGAGAGTATCATGGAGAAGAATCATGAGTCCATGTGCTGGAGTGCCTTCAACAGAGGGGAGATCAAATCGGACTGACTGAAAATGGAAAACAAAGCAATCATGGGGACACAGCTTTGTTTCCTGAAGACAGAGGATGACCGGCTAGTTGGATAGTAAGAGGATGGACAATTCATCCCGATTGGCTCGAATGCTGCGGATATTCCAATGGATAACGGACATAGGGTGGACAGAAAATGGAATAATGTGACCAAGGTTGCCCTCAACGACTGCTCAGTGCTTGTGACCGACAGCGTGGAACAGCATTCAGCCGAAGGCAGAAGATCCTGATCTATAGTTTGTTCAGGAGCAGCTCCTGCCACCAGCGATCGGCCAGTTGATCGGCCGCCAGCAGTGCGCCTTGGCGCGGCTACCACCAGGTGGTGCTGTAGATGAGACACGCCGTGGCAGAGAAGAAGAGGAACTGGGTTTCTTATTAGCCTTCTTGGAAACAGGATGTTTATATGAAGGAGGAACCGATGGTTGTGAAGTTCGGGTACGTAAAAAATCTTCACGAGTAGTCTCTTTTTTGGTATTACGGGTGTCTGACTTTTGGGTTCGAGATTTAATAGAACCCAATGAAGGGTGAGCCATAGAGTGAGCAAGCGAAAGTGGGGAGGTTGAACGGGCGATCTTTGCGCTGGCCGATCTGACGACCATGGCACTAAAGGTGAGATCACAAGTCCGCGTGGCCGCCTCACTTGTTGGCCGAGGAGAGGCAAGGACAGTGCTGTATTTACCAGTCTGAGGCACAGTGGGCTTTCGACTGGCGAATAATTTTTCGAGCAGCAAAGGTCGACACTTTTTCCTTCAGTCTGATTTCCTGAATGAGCTTTTTGTCTTTAAAAATGGGGCAATCTCTAGAGGAAGCAGCGTGATCACCCATAGAGTTGATGCAACGAGGGGATGGGGGTGGACAAGCACCCTCCTGGGCATCCTTGCCACACGTAACACATTTGGCCGGATTGGAACAGGGCTGGCTGGTATGATTGAACCGCTGACACCGATAGCAACGCGTAGGGTTTGGGATGTAAGGGCGAACAGTAATTATCTCATAGCCCGCTTTCATGTTCGATGGGAGTTTAACTCTGTCATACGTCAGGAAGGCAGTATGGGTTGGAACGATGTTCGTGTCAACCATTTCCATGACTATGAACAGTCGTTACGCCCTGGTCAGACAGTGTTGAATATCCTCGTTGGACAATCCGTCGATGCAGCGTGTATAAACGACCACACGTGAGGAATTTAAAGTGCGGTGCGCTTCCACCTGGACAGGGAAGGTGTGTAGCGTTGAAGTACGCAGCAATATTTCCGCCTGGAGGGCACTGACTGTTTCTAACAACAAGGTGCCAATTCGTAATCTGGAACAAGACTTTACAGGAACTGCAATTGCGTCGACACCTTTCTGAATAATGAAAAGGTTGACGTTGTAACCTGCATAAAAAACCACAGTACTTAAAGTTTTTTAAAAATATCTGTTTCAACAGTATTCATTCATAAATATTAAACACAGTTTTTTCAAGGGTGTCTGTCTCCATTAACAGCAGTATGGGCATGTATCAAAAATATGCCTGACTTTGTTCTACACGACAATATATTTAAGGCCGATAGAAATTGAAGTGCATCCCTTTTGTAGCTTTACTTGTTTTTACAGCCACGTCACAGTTCTACGTCTTCATAAATATTCAACAAGCCATCGTATGGTGCGTCGCGGATGGTACCCGGCACCATTACTAAACAATTCCTTTCCTGAATGATATTTTCAATCTGCAGCGGAGTGTGCGCTGATATGAAACTTCCTGGCAGATTACAACTGTGTACCCGACCGAGACTCGAACTCGGGACCTTTGCCTTTCGCGGGCAAGTGCTGTACCATCTGAGCTACCGGAGCACGACTCACGCCCGGTCCTCTCAGCTTTACTTCTGCCAGTATCTCGTCTCCTACCTTCCAAACTTTGGTAGCTCAGATGGTAGAGCACTTGCCCGCGAAAGGCAAAGGTCCTGAGTTCGAGTCTCGGTCGGGCACACAGTTTTAATCTGCCTGGAAGTTTCAATTCATTTCCTGTTAAGTAGCACATAGAACGAGGAAAAACTGATTATACACCACCACACGAGCCCTAATTTATCTTCGTGGTCGTTACGCAAAATCAAAGTAGGCGGCAGTACAAACTTCCTGCTGTCAGCTTCTGACGACGGGTCTCAAAATTTTCTCAGTTGTGCACAGCAAATAGAAAGTCGTCTTCCCTACGGGTATTCTCATTTGAATTCGCAAGGGATTTCCGTTGTACTAGCTTGTCGATCAGACCTAGTGGTGACAAATTTAGCAGCATGTTGAAGTCGCCTCTAACTTTTATTGTACGACCTTGTTATTCTCACGCTACCGAGCGTAGGCTTACTTTGAATTGCTTTGATGTATTCCTGTGATCCAACCTGGTGGGTAAACAATACACTAGCACCACCAAAGAATGGGTGCCACTAGTCATCAATACACCGTCTCCTTAACAGCTGGACGAAGTTTTCCTAAATTTCTCCCAGTAAACTACCGTATTTACGTGTTCTTTTATTTCATGTGACTTTGCAACTTTACACCTAGATATTTCATCGACGTGACTTAGCACACTGCCAATAATGTACGCGAGAGTAACTTTATCTGACTTAAGAATGAGATTTTCACTCTGCAGCGGTGTGTGCGCTGATATGAAACTTCCTGACAGATTAAAACTGTGTGCCCGACCGAGGCTCGAACTCGGGAACTTTGCCTTTCGCGGACAAGTGCTCTACCATCTGAGCTACCGAAGCACGACTCACACCCGGTACTCACAGCTTTACTTCTGCCAGTTTATCTGAATTGATTTACGTTTGTACACTTTTAGAACAAACTGAAGTTTATCAAGCCAACTAGAAATTCTAAGTCTTCCTGTATCCTCATACAGTCACTATGACAACGCCTTCCCGTACGCTAGATCACCACCAGCAAACAGCCGCAAGGAGCTGCTCACCCTATGTATCGTATCACTTATGTATACAGAGATTAAGAGCGGTCCTCTCACATTTAATCTGAGTCACCGCTGACCAACGTGTCGAGGACAACGTAATAGGTTCTATGACGTATGAAGTCTTCGAGCCACTCACATACTAGGGCACCTATTCCGTGTGCTCGGACCTTTGTTGATCATCTGGAGTGGGACACTTCACACTTTCCCCGTAAGTATAGGAAAATGGCATGTGCCTGTGGCCCTTCATAAATGGTTCGATGATTACGCAAGACCAGGACAGGTTGGGTTTCGAACGAGCGACGCTTTATAAATCCATACTGATATTGACAGAAGCTCTTCCGTCCCAAGTAAATTATATTCGAACCGAGAATATGTTCAAGAATTCTGCAGCAAATCGACGTTGAGGATACTGGTCTAAGTTTGGGGGTACGTTCTTTTACCCGCCTTACATACACAACTCACCTGTGCTTTTTGCCAGTCGCTTGGGCCTTCGCTCTGGGCGAGAGATAAGCGATAAATGCTAGCTACGTAAGCGCCAATGCCGTAGAGTAAATCCGAACTTGGAATACATCGGGACGTGACGACTTATTTGTGTACAACTCTTTCAGCTGCTTCTGTACGCCAGGGTCTCCTATACGGGAGTCTGTGCGACTTATCTTCTTACTATAGTCCTTCGTGAATGATTTCTTAAATGCGAGATTTAAAATTTCAGCTTTCCTTTTAGTGTCTTCTACTGCCACCTCAGACTGGTCAACGAATGACTGGCTAGAAGCCTTCGACCAGCCTAACGATTTTTCGTAGGAACCGAATTTTTTCCGGAATCGGGCCAAGATCTTTTGCTAAGGTATGACGGTGGTAGCTGAATGCTTCGCGCATCTATCTTTTAGAAACACAAATTTCTACTATCTTTTGACTATCATATGCCCATCCTTTTTGGACGTTGAGTGTAACTGATTTCTCGTCACTTTCCAAATTTTTTTTATTGAAACACGATGGGTCTTCCGTCCTTAATCCACTTACTCGGCGCTTACTTCTACAGGGAGCGATTTTCTGTCATTTGGAACTTGGCCCGTAATTCCTCTACGTCCGTCACATTGGAACTAAGTGATGTCGATTTTCTAAGTGGGATGCTTTTTATAGCAAAAATAACTGTATTAACCATCCTCGCTACGCTGACTTCATGAACAATTCCACATCTTTATACTGACACATTCAGTAAGGTCACTCTTGTTTGAAGCTAAACTGTACAAAATATTTCCATTGTGTTAGAGTTGCGTAACAACCTCATTGCATTTTTCAGTAAACTGAGTTCAAACCTACTTCAAAACCGCCTGCCCGTGCAACTACAATGTATCCACAAGGGTTCCAATCAACACTATAGTTCATAGGTTGAAGTCGCCTCAAACTTTTATTGTGAAACCTAGTTATTCCCGCGCTACCGAGCGTAGGCTTACTTTGAATGATTCTAAAAATTTCAAGGCGGAATTGGATGGCCGGTAATTGAGTTCACCTAGAACTGTTTCGTGCGTCCAGTATCTTTACAATCCGACAGATTCTATCTAGAAGAAAATATCTTTGCCGACTGCAATTAACAGTTAATGCTCGTCGTAATCTAACAATGGAAGCTTGCTATTATCAAAATTAAATTTATTGGCAATGAGAAGGAGAAAGTACAGACGTAAAATATGACGGATGGTGATTTGTCACAGCTGGTTAAGTCCACTGAGCGCAAATTACAACAGGATGAAAACGATGCCGATGTGAGTGGAATTTAAATGTTTATTTCAAAGAAGTACTGCCAAATTTCACGCAAAAAATATGACGTTGGAAAGGTGAATAAATGCATTACTAGGCAGCAATTTATGCGATATTGTGACCAGTAGGAGGTAATACCAACTTCACGAGACCTTCACTGCTTATGTCGCACTCATCTGTACTTGACATCAAGGCCAGCAAAGGATTGACAAGGGTATGGCGTAGGGCTAGATAATCGGAGAACTGACTAGTTATGTGGTTCAAGCCGTATTCATCGTTGAAAATTTCGAGAAATCTGTTTGTCTTTGCTTAAAATGTTCTTAGGGATGTCTGCTATTCATAGAAAGCTCGCCAGAATCTCTATTTCCTAGTTACAAGGGGATTTGTAGAAGTTTCTCCGAAGACCATTCACAGACGAGGAAAAAAATAGTCTACGTGTAATTTCAACGACGGCTTAACAGGCATTATGGAAATTACGAACGTACTCGAATTTGAGCAGACAAAAGGCGTTTCGAGCGAGCAGAGTATCTGATGATATCTACCAAAGAGGCCCGCAGGACCACCATGGCCACGAACATAGAGGACCTGCTTTTGGATGATATTGCTTTGTGGAACGCTCAATATCGTTGTCATCAGCGCCCGCACAAGTTCCCAATCTTTCCATTTCAGTTCTCGCCACTTCCCGAATGATAACACAAACACCCAGTCTCCGGGCGGAGAAAATTCCCGACCCGGCCGGGAATCGAACCCGGGACCCCGTGATCCAGAGGCAGCGACGTCACCTCTTGGATCTGGATGGATAGTTCTATTGTCTAGTGATAGCTGACTAGAGGTACATTTAACTACGAAAATATAACCCAAAGATTCAAACGAATTTTTCTGGAAGCTGTATTTTTTTAAATAGGAGGGAAATATAATTTGAGAACGATTCATACGATTTTGGCGCCGTAACCGTTTTGCGATATCTTCTAGTCCATTTTCACGCATGTTTTTGGCCAATGTTTGGGCGAAGAAAATGACATTTATTCAGTACGTCCCTCTTTTGTTGTAACTTAATATTTTTCATATATTCTATGTATGCTGGGAAGATATATTCAAAATTATTTATGCAAAATTACTTTGTTGCAGGTGCAACAGGAGGACGAGGGGAATTCCCACCGATACCAATCGCCTCAAGCGGTTCTTCCACTTGGTCCAACAGTTCCTGGGATCGTCCAGGGTGGACACAAAAATAATTTCTTAAAGACAAAATTGTAAGGAATAAAGCTATTAGCATTAATCTTTAGTTTACTTTAAAAATCACACACACTCCCCGCGTTTGAAGAGGATAAGGCCTTAATGGGCTCGGTATTTTTCCCTATTTTTTTTTAATGGTAGTCTTCGTATAAGATAAGGCTATATGAATTTACCATCCGTGATCATGTGCTGAAGGCCTATGTCGGATACGCTGGGGGCCGTGGGTTCTAGCCTACTCTAAGGCGGACTTTTTTTCTTTGTTCTTGCTTCACCGTCACTTGATAACAGCTAATAACCGCCTTCATGTTGGTTGCAAAATAGACAAGAAATACAATACCATCTATTTTATATCTAATATGCACCAAGCACATACAAACCTACGTATTGGCTAACAAAATATTTAGGGTCTAATTTTTTATGACAAGCACATGAGCTTCCTTCATAACGAACAGTTTACATGAGCCAGCATCAGCTTGCACGTACTGCACGCTATTTCTCTTACGTTCTCCGAAAATGACCACTGACTGGTCAAAAGTGGTTACGGCACTGTAAAATGCTAATTGTGACCAGAAAGAATATGAAGAATAAGAGTCCATCTCAATTTCAAATAATGTGTGTCATTTTTCCAAATTTTGAGCGATTTGTCACTAATATTTGTAAAATGATTTGTTATTCCACCATGAGTATTACATGAAGGACACCTTACCATAGCGGCATTTAATTATTAGTAAATTTAAGGCAAATCTTACGGTTTTAATGTTCTGCTGTGTTGGTTTTTCGTATGTCTTGTTAACTGCAATTACACGAGTCGAAGGCCCAGTTGTACGAACTTTTCGCTCCTGAAAACGACCTTCCAACTTCTTGTATGTCCTTTCACTAAAAGGTCTTTTCAGGTAGTTTGGTCTAGTCACTTGCTTTCATAGCACCACACGGGGTCAGGTGTATGGCAATTAAAGGTCATGCCTGCGGACGTGAAGCAACGTATTCGGAGTACAAACACCTAATGGCTGCGTGTTCTCAGCAATATACCATCTCCTGTTCTAAGATCAGGAGCTTCAAAAATGGTTCAAATGGCTCTGATCACTATGGGACTTAATTGCTGTGGTCATCAGTCCCCTAGAACTTAGAACTAGGTCAACCTAACTAACCTAAGGACATCATCACACACATCCACGCCCGAAGCAGGATTCGAACCTGCGACCGTAGCGGTGGCGCGGTTCCAGACGGTGGCGCCGAGAACCGCTCTGCCACTCTGGCCGGCTATCAGGAGCTTCCCTGAAGATCTGGAACAACAGTCTAAGCTACTCACGTATACTGAACAAGTTGAACGAAGCTTGTAACAAAGGAAAAACTCGTAGTGTACAGCAAACAACCTTGTTGAGTCCACTTTGCGTCAAGCATTTATGGAAAATCCAGTGGAGGCAATCAGTAGTCAATGAACAGCAAAATCCTTAGATGCGGGTATAATAATTCGACCTCTTAGATGTCAGTGGAGCATCATGAAGGTGATTCGAACCAGAGAAGGCGGATGTTATCTACTGCGCAAGCGGGGATGGGATAGTTCCGATAATTTTAACAGTCAGTCTATATACGACTGCCGACTGTTCTTTTCGAACGTAAAAAAGGGAAAATAATGGTCATTCACCAAGCATCGGATGAATCAATCTAATGTATTGCTGAACTAGTTCTGGATATGTAAGACTGTTCGAAGTTGTTGTGGTACACAGTTGTCCACTAATGTGTATTTGCAGTTGTTATCATATGATAAAATAGAGTAAGGAAGTAGTTGAGAAAAGGGTGAAACAGGGTTATATCCTACTCTGTGTTAATCTGTACACTGAGCAAAAATTAAAGGAAACGAGGGAGAAATTTGCAAAGGTAACTGTAATTAATGGAAAAGAACAAAGTTTTGAGGTTTGCCAATGACGTTGTAATTCTGATAGACTGCAAAGGTATTTGGAAGGGAGGGAGGGAGGGAGGGTGTAGGCTGAACAACACGTCAAACAGGAATAATGGAATGTAGTCGAAGTAAATTAGGTGATTCTGAGGGAATTTGATGAAGAAATGAGAAAAATTAATTGAATTTTGTTATTTTGGGAGCAAAATAACTGATGGTCGAAGAAGAGGATATAAAACGCAGACAGGCAATAACTCATTACGGAAAAAAATGGGTTAACAAAAATCAAAGGTTAGAGAGGCTTTTGCATAGATATTTGTCTGGAGTGTAGACTTTTACACAAGCGAAGCGTGGGCGATACACACTTCACGTACTGATGCGAACTGAGGAGAAAAGTTATGTCACAGCTTGACTTGACAGGACACATCCTGAGGTGTCAACGAACCGACAATGTGGTAAGAGGGACTTGTGGAGGGTAGAAATTTTTGCGGTTGCAAAAGTTATGTGGAGATGAAGAATCTTGCAAAAGATAGACAAGCGTGGAGAGGTGTGTCAAACGTGTCTTCAGACCGAAGGTACGAACATAATTTTGCAGTCTTAAACCAGCATTTAACAAATTCGTAGGTCTTATTTTCAGTCGTATACACCATCGCCTTTCGATGCCGACAAAGTAATATCTTAATTGCATCGAACCCAAAACCTCAAGTGTAGCAGCCTACTATCTACGCTCTGCGGCTATGTAATTAGAGCCATTGGAGTGGACAGGAAGTACTGTAAATTTGTCTCTTACACTTGGGTCGACCGATTTTTTTTTAAAAAATGCCAGAACAAGCGAGCTATGTACGAAAAACTCTATAGTTTCTAAAAATATAAGCCACATTAGATTCCTACGCAAAAATGAGGGCTAAGTATTGAAATGGCCAGTGGTTTATTTAGGCTAAAGGTGGATATTACACTGAATAAATGCTGGCGAAGTGATAGTGATAGGACTATGGCATTGGCGAATAAAGCTGCTGATCAGAAATTTGTTATACAAGACTGTGATATGGCCAAATAACGTGTGAACCTATGAGCATGCTCTTTTACTACCCCTCTTCTCCCCCCCTCCCCCATTTTTGTTTCTCGATGGTAAACAACAGTGTTGCTACAATCACCAGGCCATTAGTTAACTTTGCTAGATAATAAATACGGACGAAATGTTGCATTAACAACTGAAGAAAACCAATGAAAATCTGAATACTCTGGAGACTTACATAAGAAGCAAACATGCAGGTCGTTATTAGAAATTGCAGCGTTTCTTTTCCAATCGTGACTTAGTTTATCTTAATTTACTGTACTAAATCTGCCCCCCCCCCCCTCCCGCCCCCATTAGTCGAAGCAGAGAAGCGTTCAACAAGACATTTGGACTACGGTGCTGTTGGTTTGCAGGGCATTAATGCTCATCTTCACCATAGGAATCAGTTCGATGATTCGTAATCACACGTCTCTAACGTATGATCTATAAGCGTGTGTGTGACGTCACGGGCAGATATATCGTATGCCTTTACGAGACGCCTGTTGCTCAACGAAAGTGAATATTCACGAGGTTTTAAGAGTATATGAATGTGACGCAATGCGTAACAGCCTATTTACTAGTGAATGAAGTACTATTTCAGAACATGCAGCAAAGAACTGCAGTGAATAGAATTAGGGTCTAAGTGGAAGTGGCAAGAGGCAAATTATTTAAAACTCATAAAATGCTGATTCACAGACACAGGAACCAGTTCAATAACGTATCTCAGATTAATAACTAAGATACGGTGGTTTCAATTTAGAAAGAAGACTGACTTCATGACACGTTCGCGTGCACGTTTTAAAGAGTAGCATTATTCTGACTTCAGCTGAAACCTCAGGGCTGAGAGATCGTGGTCGATTTGAAAATTTCCACCTAACGTTTCGTCTACATCTGCGGGAGACATCTGAGGTCGTTGACTACTTGGGCAGTAGCCGGACGACCTCAAAAGATGTCTCCCGCAGATGGATACGAAACGTTAGGTGGAAATTTTATACATCGACCACGGCCTCTCAGCCCGGAAGTTTCAACTGAAGACGTCACCGGCCGTGAAAGCCTACATTGTATGCTTATTCTGACTATATAGTTCAATTCTTCCCTTGAAAATACGGAAGCGTCCGATCTAACCCGTCGGCTTTGACCCATGACGTCACAAATATAGCGGAAACGACAATTCCAATATGGCGGATATAGAAACGTTGCATACGTATCACAAAGACGAAAACACATAGAAAAACAACACACACACAGGTTTCACAAGAACAATCTGCTAACATTGATAGCAAACAAAGATGATAATAATAAACAAGTGGTACTCAAGGCCAGGCAGGGGGGGGGGGCTGCGCCACCCCCTGACCCCCCCCTCCGCCAAAAAAAAAAAACTCCCAACCTAACCTCGTATTCAGGGCTACGCTACAGATCAATGTGTAGGTCAATGAAAAGATAAGAAAAAAGAAACACATAAAAAAAAGAAAAAAACAATATTGATTCATTAGACATAACGAGTAGCGACAAAACATAGACCTTAAAGATTGAACAATCTAATGGCAAACTGATAAAAGCCTCATAGACGACGTTAAAACAAAAAGTACAGTAAAAAGGTAAACTATATATTACAGGCCCTAAAACTCCTACTAAGGTAACGTCAACGAGGCAACATCTACAAACACGCCACACTCACAAACCAAACTCCGCGCCGTAATGACGTCACACACCACAACACCCTTACGTCACGGGTCAAAGCCGACGCGTGAGATCGGATATTTCTGTTGACCCCTTCCCTTTTGGATGCGTTTCTACAAATGTCCATTCCTCATAACCTATGTCCATCGCTTCTTACCCTTACTGTTGTCTTGCGATCGGTCTGCTTTTTCACTGGAATAGGGAAATAAATTTACATAAGTCTGTTTGAGGTGGTGGTTTTGGTAATTTGATCTTCATAAGCATTAAAGGAGCATTATGGAACGAAATGAATATTCGTTGACTCCAGTCTCAGAACAGTTTCGTGGGATTTTGAAAGTACGTTCTCTTAAATTGCAACATTCTAGCAGTTCCTTTAAAGAAGTTCAGTATCATGTTGGTTCAAACCCAACAAATACCATAAAGTTAGTGCACTTTTCCGATATATGCCAAGCAAGATTTTCGGAAAAATTTTTGTTCACATATTAACTTCACTTTCCTACTATTCTATTAAGGAATCAAAGCTTTAGATACAACTGGGCCCACGGCGTTGTTTCATTTCACCTCTTCACGGATCATACATCGTCTCTCCCAGGAAATTTGTAAGGCTACATTTTTGTTAACACAGAAATCGAAGTCTACGACTTTGATATTTCACTAAATGCATATCGGCATCTTGACATTTACAAACACCAGGACCTAGTTGCCAGTTGTTGCTTGAAGCTGTGATTTCCAAACCTGGGCATTTCATTTCTCTCACAGATAATCAATCGATGTTGGCAACATAACCGTTAGTATGAAAACACTGAAATATCACAAGCAATAGTTGACGTATTGGGGTCCATCTGTTTCTCCCCCATATTTGTGCATGATGCTCCATCGCGGACAATTTGCTACATGTTGTCTGTTCTAGCCAATATAGCCGAGAACCCAGCTAGAAAGGAGACACGAATGTAATTTTCCATCCGTAAAAGTCAGAAAGGCAATGAAACGAACTATTAACTTTTATGGCGAGAGATCTTTGTACATTTAGAAGGTGGTATGAGTGAAGAGGTCTAGGTAGAAAAAGTACATATAATAGCAACAGAAAACTATGTCTAGTATTATTTCCGCTGAAGGTTGAAGACAAATGGGGAAGAATTATATAATAGAATTGCGAATTACTACTACATTATAATTTAAATGAAATGCTGAAAATCATTTCGAACTTTTGTATATAATAAAAAGAATGATTGATGGAAATAGTAATGGTGCATGGAACATCCTAGTTAACAGCTAGAGCAGCGCCAGAACGTCATTCAGAAAATAAAGGGCTTTGTGGCGTTAAAATTCTTTGTTATTCCGAAGTCAGTCATGTAAAAATTTAGTATCATCTGGAACATAAACATGAGATTATATATAGCAGAAACTGCAGAGGAATTTGAAGCATTTACCTTCGAAGCTGTGAAGAGAGCACTCCAAACTTTTTTCTGTGTTTGTTACCCACCGGATGTCTGTTATAAACACACAACTCCGTGCTAACGACTAGTTCACTGTCGGCGATTTGTACTCGTTTCGTACACGATTGAGGAAGGAGGTGATATCACAAATGCCGTAATGTCGTAAATATCTCCATAACACGATCAATCGACACCACCAGCTGGGGACTAGGGCCGGACCAACTACACTCGCTTCCGAATGTGCTCGAGATTTCCACATACGATGCAGTGATCGATACAGTATCGAGTGTTGTTCGAATAACCACACGACATTTGACTGACGCGAAACGAGAGCAAGCTATCGCAAGAAGCTAAAAGATCGCCACGAGAACAATCTATAGCTCTGCTTGTAATTTGAAAGTATCGTGAATGACAGGTGGAAATGCTAGGAAGTCTCCAATGCAAACAACTGTTGTATTTGAAATAATATACAGGAATGGTTTTGATACGGTGTTTCTGGAAGCTGTATTGAGGCCTGAACATTAATGATGATTTTTCTTTTCCCTGTAAAGCTAACAGCCAAAGACGAAGGTATAGTTCTTCCGAAATAGAGCTCGATTTTGAACCCGGTATAGTGTTTTATTCGGTTATTAGAGGCCATAATAATTTGCATGTGAGCATTTTGATTGCTGTTCACACGTTAGTATAAAGTGTAAAAAGTTATCAGTTTTTGATCAGATTTCAAACAGAATAGAAAAATTCAGATAAAATAAGAAAGAAAATTGGAATGTGAAGACCTAATTAACGAAATAAATTAAATTGAATGTGACTGCGACCGCGAGAATAAACGACAGTGACAAGACCTGCTGTGGCGATAGAACATACACTCCTGGAAATTGAAATAAGAACACCGTGAATTCATTGTCCCAGGAAGGGGAAACTTTATTGACACATTCCTGGGGTCAGATACATCACATGATCACACTGACAGAACCACAGGCACATAGACACAGGCAACAGAGCATGCACAATGTCGGCACTAGTACAGTGTATATCCACCTTTCGCAGCAATGCAGGCTGCTATTCTCCCATGGAGACGATCGTAGAGATGCTGGATGTAGTCTTGTGGAACGGCTTGCCATGCCATTTCCACCTGGCGCCTCAGTTGGACCAGCGTTCGTGCTGGACGTGCAGACCGCGTGAGACGACGCTTCATCCAGTCCCAAACATGCTCAATGGGGGACAGATCCGGAGATCTTGCTGGCCAGGGTAGTTGACTTACACCTTCTAGAGCACGTTGGGTGGCACGGGATACATGCGGACGTGCATTGTCCTGTTGGAACAGCAAGTTCCTTTGCCGGTCTAGGAATGGTAGAACGATGGGTTCGATGACGGTTTGGATGTACCGTGCACTATTCAGTGTCCCCTCGACGATCACCAGTGGTGTACGGCCAGTGTAGGAGATCGCTCCCCACACCATGATGCCGGGTGTGGTTTCCAATCCACTCAGATTTATTGTTGCAGTAGTGGATATGGAGCACATGAAATGATTACATTCACAGATCAACAGGACAAGCAGTTCTGAGACACAAGGTGTCGGTCCATGCTGAAAGACGCTTATTACTACGTGGTGTAGCTTCCACGGGTGGGAATGCAGGTGCTGACTCCGGTATCCAGTCTATCGTACAGCTGGCGAATACTGTCCTGGACTACGTTACGCCACGCCTGCTCGTCCTGTGTTGTTATGTCAGTTGTTGGTTGACGAGTCGCTCGAGTCACTTCTCGTGACATCACATCCCACATGTGCTCGAATGGAGACCAGTTCTGAGATCTTGCTGGCCAGGGAAGTTGCTGGGCGTCTCGCACAGCACGCTGAGTTTCACAGGAAGGGTGGGGGCGAGCGTTATCCTGTTTGAACAACATATCACGCTCCAGTTTACAAACTGGCAACAGAACATTCTGCACGTACCGAGCTCTGGTAAGCGTCCCGTCCAATGACACCAAAGGTGAACGAGAGTTTGCAAATGGTTCAAATGGCTTTGAGCACTATGGGACTTAACTTCTGAGCTCATCAGTCCCTTAGAACTACTTAAACCCAACTAACCTAAGGACATCACACACATCCATGCCCGCGGCAGGATTCGAACCTGCGACCGTAGCGGTCGCGCGGTTCCATACTGTAGCGCCTAGAACCGCGAGAGTTTGTATTCAGACCAAAAGTGGAGCGAGTGTGTCTTGGACGAATGCACACTACGAGACAGCATTCGCCAGGCCTATGTCGTACGCTCAAGCGACCACCATTTGCTTGCAGACAGAATCTGGTTTCCAATCTTTGAAGACCAGGGCCCGCCATTCCTTCTTTCGAGTGGCCCTCTGGCGGCATCAGTCGAGCCGTGCCCGTCGATGCTGTGTTATGAGTGGAAGACGGGCGTGCCCGTAGTTCCACAGCAACAACCAGTTCGCAACAGTTCGTGTTGACACGACTGTGTTCACTAGCCCTCTATTTGTACGATCTGCCACTGCTTGACCTACAATTCAACGATCCTGCTTGTCTTCTGTACATCGTGGACGTTGAAAACCACATCTACAGGTGTGAGGATGTTCACACCACCACTGAAACCAGCATCACTGCACAACTGACGCAGCACGTCCAACGTGTGTGGCAGTTCTCTGAAAGGACCATCCTGCCACTAGAAAGGCCACAATTTGATTGATTCCAATGTGAACCACACATCCTTTTAAATAAATCAGAATTCTATTGTGTCACAGGCAGTGCTGCAAAATGGTTCAGGTCATCCCTCACTAACAGGAAACAAAGGGTGTCAGTGCAAGGGACTAGTGAATTAAGTCATCAGTCATCACCAGAATGGGAAGAAATTACACGCGGCGTTCCGCAAGGCTCCATCTTAAGGCCATTGCTTTTTCTAGTGAACATTAATGATCTCTCATCAGTTACACTGCCAGAAGCAGAGTTCGTTTTGTTTGCAGATGACACAAGTATTGCAATAACAACTTGCAATTACAACTTGATAATAAATTCAATTGGTAGGAGCACACGACAGAACTGCAGAAACGCCTTAACAAATATGTATTTGCAATTCGAGTGTTAGCAGACATAGGTGACATAAAAATGAAAAAGCTTGCATACTTTGCCTACTTTCATTCCATAATGTCATATGGTATAATATTTTGGGGTAACTCTTCAAGTCAAACAAAAGTTATCAGAGTCCAAAAGCGTGTAAAACGTATTATTTGTGGAGTAAATTCACGGACGTCCTGTAGAAACCTCTTGAAAGAACTGGGTATACTAACTACTGCCTCTCAGTATATATACTCCTTAATGAAATTTGTCCTAATAAATATATCTCTTTTTCCAACAAACAGCTCGTTTCATTCATACAATACCAGGAACAAAAATGATCTGCACAAGGACTTAAGAGCACTTACTTTAGTTCAGAAAGGGGTACACCACTCAGGAACACTCTTCTTCAATATGTTGTTGTTGTTGTGGTCTTCAGTCCTGAGACTGGTTTGATGCAGCTCTCCATGCTAATCTATCCTGTGCAAGCTCCTTCATCTCCCAGTACCTACTGCAACCTACATCCTTCTGAATCTGCTTAGTGTATTCATCTCTTGGTCTCCCTCTACGATTTTTACCCTCCACGCTGCCCTCCAATGCTAAATTTGTGATCCCTTGATGCCTCAGGACATGTCCCACCAACCGATCCCTTCTTTTAGTCAAGTTGTGCCACAAACATCTCTTCTCCCCAATCCTATTCAATACCTCATCATTAGTTATATGATCTACCCATCTAATCTTTAGCATTCTTCTGTAGCACCACATTTCGAAAGCTTTTATTCTCTTCTTGTCCAAACTATTTGTTGTCCATGTTTCACTTCCATACATAGCTACACTCGATACAAATACTTTCAGAAACGACTTCCTCATACTTAAATCTATACTCGATGTTAACAAATTTCTCTTCTTCAGAAACGCTTTTCTTGCCATTGACAGTCTACATTTTATATCCTCTGTACTTCGACCATCATCAGTTACTTTGCTCCTCAAATAGCAAAACTCCTTTACTACTTTAAGTGCCTCATTTCCTAATGTAATTCCCTCAGCATCACCCGATTTAATTCGACTACATTCCATTATCCTTGTTTTGCTTTTGTTGATGTTCATCTTATATCCTCCTTTCAAGACACTGTCCATTCCATTCAACTGCTCTTCCAAGTCCTTTGCTGTCTCTGACAGAATTACAATGTCATCGGCGAACCTCAAAGTTTTTATTTCTTCACCCTGGATTTTAATACCTACTCCAAATTTTTCTTTTGTTTCCTTTACTGCTTGCTCAATATACAGATTGAATAACATCGGGGAGAGGCTACACCCCTGTCTCACTCCCTTCCCAACCACTGCTTCCCTCTGATGTCCCTCGACTCTTACAACTGCTATCTGGTTTCTGTACAAATTGTAAATAGCCTTTCGCTCCCTGTATTTTACCCCTGCCACCTTTAGAATTTGAAAGAGAGTATTCCAGTCAACATTGTCAAAAGCTTTCTCTAAGTCTACAAATGCTAGAAACGTAGGTTTGCCTTTCCTTAATCTTTCTTGTAAGATAAGTCGTTTGTCAGCAAACATAAAAAGTTTGGTTACAAACAAAGGTCACTTTAAAAGGAGCCTGAAAGACTTACCAGAGGCCAACTCCTTCTGCTGCATTGACAAATTTTTAATAGAAACAAATGATGTATTGTATATATTCATACCATTAGTATTGTTATTTCAACTTAAAAAAATCGACATGTTCCACATCCACGAGGATCTCCTCAGTACGGATCTATGGAACGAAAAACTAATCTAATCTAATCTAAGTCGCCCAGTTTGCTGTAGGAAGCACAAGTACTTCTCTGTGGTTTGGTTGCCTGCTTGCTTCGCAAGCCTGCACCACACTGTGCCTTCTCGCTTTGAGAATTGCCTATTAAAGGGTAGACACAGATGCCCTCTGGTAGCTACTCCAATACGCTGTCTGTTGGCGGACGACGTTGAAACCATTGTCAGTACGTCTGCTATCTCCCAGGTTGTATATGCTGTCATCGGATCAAAATCTACGTCACCTTTCCCGGTGTACTAATTTTTTTGCTGCAGTGTATACTAATAAAACTATGATATATCATGGAAATATTGCCAACAGAAGAGACTTTCGTTGTGCCCCAGGGAAGTGTGTTCAGACCCTTGCTTTTCATCTAGTGTATTAATGACCTCGCAGGAAATGTTAATATTAACCTCAGACTTTTTGCTGATGGTGCAGTTATCTGTATTGAAGTAATGTCTGAAAGAAGCTGCACAAATTTACAGCTAAGATTTCTAAGTGGTACAGAGATTGGCAACTTAGTTTAAATATTCAGAAACGTAAAATAGTGCGTCTCACAAATCGAAAGAAACAACATATTATCCATTGTCAATCTTTTCAGTTAGTTGCATCAACTCATACAAATACCTGGATGTAGCAATTTGCAAGGATATGAAACGAAATGGTCACTTAAGCTCAGTCGTAGGTAAAGTAGTTGGGATACTGCGGTTCATTAGTAGTGTACTAGGGAAGCGCAGTCAGTCTACAAAAGGGACAGCACACTAAACACTCGTGTGACCCGTCCTAGAATATTGCCCACATTTACGGGACATGTACCATATAGGACAGACAGCGGATAGTGAGTAGGAAGGACAGCACGAATGGTCACTCGTTCGTTCTACTTATGGGAGGGTCTTTAAGATGCTGAAAGAATTGAGCTGACAGACGCTTGAAGATAGACACAGACTATCCCATCGTTTCTAGATCCAACTTTGAGTGGTTAATCTAGGAATATATTACAACTCCCTAGGTATGACTCTCACAGGGATCGCCAAGACACGATTAGACTAATTATAGCTCAGAGAAAGACATGTAAGTAGTCATTCTTCGTGTGTTCCATACGTAAATGGTATGGGATAATGCCTTAATAAGTGGTACAATAGGACATACGCTCTGGCATGCACTTCACAGTGGTTTTCACAGCATAACTTTAGACGAAATCGCTAGATCATGTGGCAAAAGAAAACTCAACGAAAGCCAAGGATTTATCAAACAGTTCGAGTCGTGTCCCAGCACAGCACTAATGGTGGCTGTTGCTACTTCATCTCAGGGGGGGGCAATAAGCTGGATTTTGCTGATTGGCTAACGTTTATGACATCATACTGGTATGGCTAACGTTCATGACATCATACTGGTAACGTTAATGACGTCGGTCTCTCAGCCCAGCAGGTCCGTATCGATGCTAGTTTTTGAAACGTCGCTATTCTTCGAACGAAGCCATTAGATTCCTCCGCGCAGCGGTCAGAGAGCTTTCGTCATGAGTGAGAAAACTGGCGTTACGGCGCATGCGCAACAATGGTGATGTACTAAACCCGTGCCTAAATAATCCTCACGCGGGACAAGGCAGCTGACGTTGACGTGGACGCGGAAATTAATCAAACCTCACGAGATCAGCGCCTGTCTCAGAATGGGAAGTGCTGGTTGAAGTGATTTTCGGGTGCAGCACTCTCTGACGTCTTCCCTCAGCTATATCTGGCTCGCAAACCACAGAATTTGTTTAGCATATGGACACGCGTAAAATTCCTGCGTTAGATCTGTTAAAACGCACATTTCCTCCATGGGTAAAATGCTACTCATATTCCTTTGTCTATTGTTGTTGTTGTGGTCTTCAGTCCAGAGACTGGTTTGAAGCAGCTCTCCATGCTACTCTATCCTGTGCAAGCTACTTCATCTCCCAGTACCTACTGCAACCTACATACTTCTGAAGCTGTTTAGTGTATTCATCTCTTGGTATCCCTCTACGATTTTTACCCTCCACGCTGCCCTCCAATGCTAAATTGGTGATCCCTTGACGCCTCATAATATGCCCTACCAACCGATCCCTTCTTCTAGTCAAGCTGTGCCACAAATTTCTCTTCTCCCCAATTCTATTCAATACCTCCTCATTAGTTATGTGATCTACCCATCCAATCTTCAGCATTCTTCTGTAGCACCACATTTCGAAAGCTTATATTCTCTTCTTGTACAAACTATTTATCATCCATGTTTCACTTCCATACATGGCTACACTCGATACAAATACTTTCAGAAACGACTTCCTGACACTTAAATCTATACACGATGTTAACAAATTTCTCTCCTTCAGTAACGCTTTTCTCTCTACTTCGACCATCATCAGTTATTTTTCTCCCCAAATAGTAAAACTCCTTTACTACTTTAAGTGTCTCATTTCCTAATCTAATTCCGGGAGCATCACCCGATTTAATTCGACTACATTCCATTATCCTCGTTTTGCTTTTGTTGATGTTCATCTTATATCACGCTTTCAAGACACTGTCCATTCCGTTCTACTGCTCTTCCAGGTCCTTTGCGGTCTCTGACAGAATTACAATGTCATCGGCGAACCTCAAACTTTTTATTTCTTCTCCATGAATTTTAATACCTACTCCGAATTTTTCTTTTGTTTCCTTTACTGCTTGACAATATAAAGATTGAATAACATCGGGGATAGGCTACAACCCTGTCTCACTCCCTTCCCAACCACTGCTTCCCTTTCGTGCCCCTCGACTCTTATAACTGCCATCTGGTTTCTGTACAAATTGTAAATAACTTGTCGCTCCCTGTATTTTACCCCTACCACCTTCAGAATTTGAAAGAGAGTATTCCAGTCAACATTGTCAAAAGCTTTCTCTAAGTCTACAAATGCTAGAAACGTAGGTTTACCTTTCCTTAATCTATTTTCTAAGATACGTAGTAGGGTCAGTATTGTCTCACGTGTTCCAACATTTCTACGGAATCCAAACTGATCTTCCCCGAGGTCGGCTTCTACCAGTTTTTCCATTCGTCTGTAAAGAATTTGTGTTAGTATTTTGCAGCCGTGGCCTATTAAACTGATAGATCGGTAATTTTCACATCTGTAAACACCTTCTTTCTTTGGGATTGGAATTATAATGTTCTTCTTAAAGTCTGAGAGTATTTCGCCTGTCTCATACATCTTGCTCTCTAGATGGTAGAGTTCTGTTAGGCCTGGCTCTCCTAAGGCTGTCATTAGCTCTAATGAGATGTTGTCTACTGCTGGGGCCTTGTTTCGACTTACGTCTTTTAGTGCTCCATCAAACTCTTCACGCAGCATCATATCTCCTATTTCACTTTCACCTACATTCTCTTCCATTTGTATAATATTGTCCTCAAGAAAATCGCCCTTGTATAGATCCTCTATATACTCCTTCCACCTTTCTGCTTTCCCTTCTTTGCTTAGTACTGGGTTTGGCTGAACTCTTGATATTCATACAAGTGGTGCTCTTTTCTCCAAAGGTCTCTTTGATTTTCCTGTAGGTAGTATCTATCTTACCCCTAGTGAGATAAGCGTCTACATCCTTAGATTTGTCCTTAAGCCATCCCTGCTTAGCCATTTTGCACGCTCATTTTTGAAACGTTTGTATTCCTTTTGGCCTGTTTCATTTACTGCATTTTTGTATTATCTCCTTTCATCAATTAAATTCAGTATCTCTTCTGTTAGCCAAGGATTTCTATTACCCCTCGTCTTTTTACCCACTTGATCCTCTGTTACCTTCACTATTTCGCCTTTCAAAGCTACCCATTCTTCTTCTACTGTATTTCTTTCCCCCATTCTTGTCAATCGTTCCCTAATGCTGTTGCTGAAGCTCTCTAGAACCTCTGGCTCTTTCAGGTTAGCCAGGTCCCATCTCCTCAATTTCCCCCCTCTTTGCAGTTTCTTCAGTTTTAATCTACAGTCCATAACCAACAGATTGTGGTCAGAGTCCACATCTGCCCCTGGAAATGTCTTACAATTTAAAACCTGGTTCCTGTCTTACCATTCTATAATCTACCTGATACCTTCCAGTATCTCCAGGCTTCTTCCATTTACACAACCTTCTTTCATGATTCTTGAACCAAGTGTTGGCTATGATTAAGTTATGCTCTGTGCAAAATTCTACCAGGCGACTTCCTCTTTCATTCCTTACTCCCATTCCATATTCACCTACTACATTTCCTTCTCTTCCTTTTCCTAATGTCGAGTTCCAGTCACCCATGAGTATTAAATTTTCGTTCCCTTCACTATCTGAATAATTTCTTTTATCTCATCATACATTTCATGAATCTCTTCGTCATCTGCAGAGCTAGTTGGCATATAAATTTGTACTACTGTGGTAGGCGTGGGCTTCGTTTCTATCTTGGCCACAATAATGCGTTCACTATGCTGTTTGCAGTCGCTTACCCGCAAGTCTATTTTCCTATTCATGATCAAACCTACTCCTGCATTACCCCTATTTGATTTTGTATTTATAACCCTGTATTCACCTGACCAGAAGTCTTCTGCCTCCTGCCACTAATTCCCACTATATCTAACTTTAACATATCCATTTCCCTTTTTAAGTTTTCTTTTATACCTGCCCGATTAAGGGATCTGACATTCCACGCTCCGATCCGTAGAAAGCCAGTTTTCTTTCTCCTGATAACAACGTCCTCCTGAGTAGAGAAAAGGCAAACCTAGGTTTCTAGCATTCGTAGACTTAAAGAAAGCTTTTGACAATGTTGACTGGAATAATCTCTTTCAAATTCTGAAGGTCGCAGGGGTAAAATACAGGGAGCGAAAGGCTATTTACAATTTGTGTAGAAACCAGTTATAAGAGTCGAGTAACATGAAAGGGAAGCAGTGGTTGGGAAGGGAGTGAGACAGGGTTGTAGCCTCTCCACGATGTTATTCAGTCTGTATAGTGGGCAAGCAGTAAAGGAAGCAAAAGAAAAATTCGGATTAGGTATTAAAATCCATGGAGAAGAAATAAAAACTTTGAGGTTCGCCGATGACATTGTAATTCTGTCCGAGACAGCAATGGACTTGGAAGAGCATCTGAACGGAATGGACAGTGCCTTGAAAGGATGATATAAGATGAACATCAACAAAAGCAAAACGAGGATAATGGAATGTAGTCGAATTAAGTCGGTTGATGCTGAGGGAATTAGATTAGGAAATGAGACGCTTAAAGTAGTAAAGGAGTTTTGCTATTTGGGGAGCAAAATAACTGATGATGGTCGAAGTAGAGAGGATATAAAATGCAGACTGGCAATCGCAAGGAAAGCGTTTCTGAAGAAGAGAAATTTGTTAACATCGAGTATAGCTTTAAGTGCCAGGAAGTCGTTTCTGAAAGTATATGTATGGAGTGTAGCCATGTATGGAAGTGAAACATGGACGGTAAATAGTTTGGACAAGAAGAGAATAGAAGCTTTCGAAATCTGGTGCTATGGTGCTACAGAAGAATGCTGAAGATTAGATGGGTAGATTACATAACTAATGAGGAGGTATTGAATAGAAATGGGGAGAATAGGAGTTTGTGGCACAACTTGACTAGAAGAAGGGATCGGTTGGTAGGACATGGTCTGAGGTACCAAGAGATCAAAAATTTAGCATTGGAAGGCAGCGTGGAGGGCAAAACCATAGAGGGAGACCAAGAGATGAATTGAATACACTAAGAAGATTCAGAAGGATGTAGGTTGCAGTAAGTACTGCGAGATGAAGAAGCTTGAACAGGATAGGGTAGCAAGGAGAGCTGCATCAACCCAGTCTCAGGACTGAAGACCACAACAACAACATATTCATGACATAAATTATAATATAAAACCTACAAAATATGGGCTTCAACTGAAAACAATGAAATGAAATATGGTGTGTCCCAAGTTTTGTTTGTGACGTATAAAGCGTTCTTGCCTCTTACTGATTAAGCATTTCATTGCACGTTGCGGAAATATCGCAGAAGCAATTTTTTGTTTCACGTATGGCAGTGCCTTCTCAACACTGAACAACAGTAAGTGACGTCACAAAACTCGTACCGCTCCACATCAAAGTCAGTTGACGCATCCCGTGTTTGGACATCCTTATGGCTAGTGCTGCCGGAACGTTTCTCGTTCCGTTTCCACTCGGAATTTCAAGCATCGTGGAAACATTGAACAACTGAAGTGATTCTGTGCAGCAACCGAAATTATTACTCATGTGGCGATGACGTGTTAGAAGGTAAGGTAGTTACGTTAAGTGATTTCAAAAAAGGGTTTCTGTGGTATTTTGTATATCAGTTATTTTTGGCAGCAAATATGGAAATTGTGCTCTATAGTATTACCTATTTTCAGACTTCGGCACAATACCACAGTTTCTAGTCTACCATTCATTCTACCATCCATCTTCCCCGCAGGAACCCAAATTAGTAATTATAGAATTTTACAGAATTCATAGCACCCGATTGGGTAAAGCAAAGGAGACAGCCGTTGTGGGAAGCAATGCCGATCCACGTAAATATCAGAATAGGGAGATATTTTGCCCCAGGATAGTATGAGAAAAATTGTTAACGCCTCTTGAGAACCTACAACAGAATTGTAGATAAGAAACAGTTCGGAAGGAGAGAGAAAGGACTTTGCCTCTAAAAAAAGGGATGGGCGAGATGTTTCAAAAGAAAACTATCAGGCTACCTTCCATTAGGAAAGTGGGTGCACTCAGCGACTGTTATGTAATTTATAAAATGATACAGCGCAGCGCGATCAGTCGTCCTTTTTTTTTTTTTTTTTTTTTTTGCTGCTTTTGTTACGCAAATCCAGATTTCAACTAGCCATTATCAATGCACTATTTTTTAATCTCGAGGCATGTTAGTCTCCTGTTACTACTAGTGACTGACGCCCGAACAACAGGAGACTAACATTGATCGAGATTAAAAAATATGTATTGATAACGGCTAGGCACTAGCCGAAATCTGGATTTCCGTAATAAAACATGCAAAAAAAACGACTGTTTGCTGCGCTCTGTCATTTATAAATATAGAAAACTGGTATTCTCAAGGAGGTATTGGTTAATTGGTCAGGTAAGTTACATCATTTGTTCCTTGGCAGATGCCTCATGTTACAACCGAAGTGTATGGTACCAGTGGTTGGCTTTGACCTATGACACATATACGTTATATTAAGTGACGTGAAACTGAGGGTAGCAACAGCTGAAATGCTTCATTCTATTTTCATATATTCCTTTACAAAGGAAAACCCAAGAGGATTGCTCCAATTTAATTCTCGTACCAGAAGCAAGATAAGTGAAATAAGTATTAGTGTCAGTGGTGTTAAGAAACAGCTGAAATCGTTAACACTGTACAAAGCTCGAGGGCGCGATGGAATCCCTACACTCAATTTGCTGCTGAGTTAGCCCCTCTTCTAACTATAATCTGTTGTAGAAGCCTCGAACAAGAAACCGTGCCCAGTAGTTGGAAGAAAGTACAGATCACAACCGTCTACCAGAAGGGTAGCAGAAGTGATCCACAAAACTACCGTCCAGTAGTCTTGACATCGATTTGTTGCAGAATCTTGGAACATATTCTGAGATCAAACAGAATGAGATATGACCTCCTCCATGCCAAGCAGCACATGTTCCAAAAACATCAGTCATGTGAAGCCCGACTCAAACTTTTCTCACACGACATAACGAAAGATTTCAATCAGGGCAGTCAAATAGATGTAGTATTTCTTGATTTCCGAAAAGCATTTGACTCAGTATCACATCTACCTTATTGTCAAAAGTGCGATCATATGGTGTATCAAGTGAAATTTGTAACTGGATGGAGGGTCATCGTTGGATCAAGTAGCTTATGGTGTGCCCCAGGGAAGTGTATTGGGACCCCTGCCGTTCATGTTGTACACTACTGGCCATTAAAATTGCTACACCAAGAAGAAATGCAGATGATAAACGGGTATTCATTGGACAAATATATTATACTAGAACTGACATGTAATTACATTTTCACGCAATTTGGGTGCATAGATCCTGAGAAATCAGTACCCAGACCAACCACCTCTGGCCGTAATAGCGGCCTTGATACGCCTGGGCATTGAGTCAAACAGAACTTGGATGGCGTGAACAGGTACAGCTGCCCACGCAGCTTCAACACGATACCACATTTCATCAAGAGTAGTGGCTGGCGTATTGTGACGAGCCAGTTGCTCGGCCACCATTGACCAGACGTTTTCAATTGGTGAGAGTTCTGGAGAAGATGCTGGCTAGGGCAGCAGTCGAACATTTTCTGTATCCAGAAAGGCCCGTACAGGACCTGCAACATGCGGTCGTGCATTATCCTGCTGAAATGTAGGGTTTCGCAGGGATCGAATGAATAGTAGAGCCACGGGTCGTAGCACATCTGAAATGTAACGAGAACTGTTCAAAGTGACGTCAATGCGAACAAGAGGTGACCGAGACGCGTAACCAATGGCACCCCATACCATCACGCTGGATGATACCCCAGTATGGCGATGACGAATACACGCTTCCAATGTGCGTTCACCGCGATGTCACCAAACACGGATGCGACCATCATGATGCTGTAAATCGAACCTGAATTCATCCGAAAAAATGACGTTTTGATATTCGTGCACACAGGTTCGTCGTCGAGTACACCATCGCAGACGCTCATGTCTGTGCTGCTGCGTCAAGGGTAACTGCAGCTATGGTCTCCGAGCTGATAGTCCACGCTGCTGCAAACGTCGTCGAACTGTTCGTGCAGATGGTTGTTGTCTTGCAAACGTCCCCATCTGTTGACTCAGGGTTCGAGACGTGGCTGCACGATCCGTTACAGCCATGCGGATAAGATGCCTGTCATCTCGGCTGCTAGTGATACGAGGCCGTTGGGATTCACCACGGCGTTCCGTATTACCCTCCTAAACCCACTGATTCCATATTATGACAAACCGATTCCATATTCTGATAACAGTCATTGGATCTCGACCAACGCGAGCAGCAATGTTGCGATACGATAAACCGCAATCGCGATAGGTTACACTCCGACCTTTATCAAAGTCGGAAACGTGATGGTACGCATTTCTCTTCCTTAGACGAGGTATCACAACTATGTTTCACCAGGCAACGCCTCTCAACTGCTGTTTGTGTATGAGAAATCGGTTGGAAACTTTCCTCATGTCAGCACGTTGTAGGTGTCGCCACCGGCGCCAACCTTTTGTGAATGCTCTGAAAAGCAGATCATTTGCATAACACAGCATCTTCTTCCTGTGGGTTAAATTTCACGTCTGTAGCACGTCTTCGTGGTGTAGGAATTTTAATGGCCAGTAGTGTATATTGATGTCCTTGCGGATAACATCGATAGTGACCTCAGCTATTCCAGAAGATGCTGTTATCTATAATGTAGAGTCTCAAAGAAGCTGCGTAAGTATTCAGTCTGCTCCTGATAAGATTTCAGAATGGTGCAAAGGTAGGCATCTTTCTTTAAATGTCCAAAAAATAAAATTGTAAACTTCACAAAACGAAAGAAACCTAAATTTGATGACTCTAGAAATGTACTACAATCCCCCAAGTATCGCTTTTAAAGGGACCATGAGGCCAAGATTAGAATAGTAACAGCACGCGCAGAGACAATCGTTCTTCCAGCGTCCCATACGGGAAGAAACCCTAATAAGTCGTAGAGTGCGACTTACCCTCTGCTATGCACTTTACTGAGGTTTGCAGAGTGATAAATGTAATGTAGATATGTCATTCTATTTAGAAGTTAAAAACTTTAACAGTTCTTGTAATTCTTTTACAAATAACTCAAAATCTTGAAATGGAGCCCAGCGTATTGTGACTATTACTATGAACTTCCCATCAATTCTACTTATGCAGCAAAAGCTTCCAAATGTTAATGACTGTAAAATCTGAAGGTCTTCTTTGTGTTATTGCATAATATAAATGGCTACCTCCGATTCCGCTTCACTTTTCAGAGCAGTTCTTGGTCCCTAAATAACTATAACTTCCAACGTAAAGTTCTTATTCAAAGAGGTCAAAGGAAAACGAAACAAAACTGCATAACCAAGATTAATACCTACAGAGACAAGTCGCTGTGATACTGCCTCACATCGTGGCTAACCAGCCAGGCAGCCGTATTGTGAGCACGAATAGCGTGCGATCCATCTAGGACCCCACATACGAGAGACGGATCGCAGCGATCCGTCGCGTTGGTGACCGATCGCACATGTTTCAGCGAATCGCACCGATCGGTAGCTGACCGCATTGAAATCCCACGCAAGCTGATGGATCGCACATGTGATTCGTGTCTACAGTATGGCTGTCTGGTTGGTTAGCAGAGACTTGTGACAATATGGCTGCGACTCGTCTCTGTACTTATTAAGCCTGGTTGTGCAGTTTTGTTTCGTTTTGCTTTGCCCTCTTTGACTAAGGCATTTACCTTAAAATTTGTAGTTATTTATTTAATACGAACTAGTCTGAGAAGACAAGTGGAGTCCAGAGTTGCCACTTGTATTTAGAAGGAATACACTGAAATGACAAAAGTCATGGGAATACCCCCTAATATTGTGTGAGACCTTTTTTTGCCCAGTGTAGTGTAGCAACTCGACGTGGCACGAATTCAACATGTCGTTGGAAGTTCCCTGCAGAAATATTCAGCCATGCCGCCTCTACAGCCGTCTGTTATTGCGGAAGTGTCCGTCTGCTTAGCTGGATGGGACTGGGTGTTGTGTTGTTCTAATGTTCATCATATATCGGTGTGGTGTAATGATTAGCATTTTGCCGGCACGGTAGCTCAGCGTGTTCGGTCAGAGAAAATGGCTCAAATGGCTCTGAGCACTATGGGACTTAACTACTGAGGTCATCAGTCCCCTAGAACTTAGAACTAATTAAACCTAACTAACTTAAGGACATCACACACATCCATGCCCGAGGCAGGATTCGAACCTGCGACCGTAGTGGTCACGCGGTTCCAAACTGACGCGCTTAGAACCGCACGGCCACACCGGCCGGCTCGGTCAGAGAGCTGGTTGGCCTTTGTAATAACAAAACTGAGTGAAAGGATCAACAACGAACTTGAACAGAAGTCATGTGACGTCCGCAACGAACAAACACAAAAAAAAAAAAAAAAAGAAAAAGAACTGCGTGGTAACGTGCTTGCCTCCCATGCACTGGGCCCGGGTTCGATTTACTGCCGGATCGAAGATTTTCTTTGCTCGTGGACTGGGTCTTGTGTTGTCCTCGTGGTGCCGAATAAAATAAGACTTGCACTTGACGGTCGAACCAGAATAAATGGCCTCCGAGTAATACACAAAGGAGTTGCGGACATCGGCTGTGAGTAGGCATTGCTTTAAATCAATAGAGAAAGTTGAAAATTTGTGGCGGACTGGGATTAGATCCCGGTCGCCTGCTTGCTAGGCAGATGCACTGACGACAAAGCCACCCGGACGCAGTGGCCTTCAAAATTGCACGGACTACCGTAGCACACTTCCCGGCGGGCCCAATTCCTAATTTATCTCCCACGCCCGGGTTCCCGGGTTCGATTCCCGGCGGGGTCAGGGATTTTCTCTGCCTCGTGATGGCTGGGTGTTGTGTGCTGTCCTTAGGTTAGTTAGGTTTAAGTAGTTCTAAGTTCTAGGGGACTTATAACCACAGCAGTTGAGTCCCATAGTGCTCAGAGCAATTTGAACAATTTTTTTTCCTAATTTATCAACTCACTACTAATGCAGTGCGCTGATTCCCGGAAGAATTGCGACCTGGTGTGCATCCGTACTGAAGAGATCATTGGCCATCGTCCAAGTAACATTACCATTTCCAGTTAATGATCGGTTTAATTAGACCAAAGGACGCAGTCCATTCCAAAAAACACAGACCACACCAATATGGAGCCACCACCAGCTTGTACAGTGTCTTTTTGACAACTTGTGTCCATATCGATATACAGGGTGGTCTAATGATCGTGCTCGGGCCAAATATGTCACGAAATAAGCGTCAAAGGAAAAAACTACAAAGAACGAAACTTGTCTAGCTTGAAGGGGGAAAGCAGATGGTGCATTGGTTAGCCCGCCAGATGGCGCTGCCATAGGTCAAACGGACATCAACTGCGTTTTTTTTAAAAATAGGAACCCCCATTTTTTATTACATATTCGTGTAGTACGTAAAGAGATATGAAAGTTTTGTATGGACCACTTATTTCGCTTTGTGATAGATGGCGCTGTAATAGTGACAAACATATGGCTCACAATTTTAGACGAACAGTGGGTAACAGGTAGGTTTCTTAAATTAAAACACAGAATGTAGGTACGTTTGTACATTTTATTTCGGTTGTTCCACTGTGGTACATGTACCTTTGTGAAATTATCATTTCTGAGAACGCATGCTGTTACAGCGTATTACCTGTAAATACCATATTAATGCAATAATTGCTCAAAATGATGTCCGTCTTGGCCGGCTGAAGTGGCCGAGCGGTTCTAGGCGCTACAGTCTGGAACCGAGCGACCGCTACGATCGCAGGTTCGAATCCTGCCTCGGGCATGGATGTGTGTGATCTCTTTAGCTTAAGTTTAAGTAGTTCTAAGTTCTAGGGGACTGATGACCTCAGAAGTTAAGTCCCATAGTGCTCAGAGCGTTTGGCAATACGTGTAACGACATTCATATCAACAGCTAGTAGTTCGCCTCCGGTAATGTTCGCACACGCATTGACAATGCGCTAACGCATGTTGTCAGGCGTTGTCGGTGGATCACTATAGCAAATATCCTTCAACTTTATCCACAGAAAGAAATCCGGGGAGGTCACTTAAAAAAAAAATGGTGCAAATGGTTCTGAGCACTATGAGACTTAACATCTGTCGTCAGATCCGGCGAAGGTGCGCGCCATGGTATGGTGCTTCGACGACCAATCTACCTGTCATGAAATATGCTATTCAGTACCGATTCAACGGCACGCGAGCTATGTGTCGGACATCCTTCATGTTGGAAGTACATCACCATTGTGTCATGCAGTGAAACATCTTGTAGTAACATCGGTAGAACATTATGTAGGAAATCAGCATTCATTGCACCGTTTAGATTGGGGCCAATTATCCTTCCTCCCATAATGCCGCACCATACATTAACCCGCCAAGGTCGCTGATGTTCCACTTCTCGCAGCCATCGTGGATTTTCCGTTGCCCAATAGTGCATATTATGCCGGTTTACGTTACCGCTGTTGGTGAATGACGTTTCGTCGCTAAATATAACGTATGAAAAGAATGTCTCATCGTCCCGTAATTTCTCTTGTGCCCAGCGGCAGAACGGTACACGACGTTCAAATTCGTCGCCATGCAATTCCTGGTGCATAGAAATATGGTGCGGGTGCAATCAATGTTGATGTAGCATTCTCAACACCGACGTTTTTGAGATTCTCGGTTCTCGCGCAGTGTGGCTGCTACTCATGTGCGCATTTGCCGCGACAGCAGCTAAAACACCTACTTGGGCATCATCATTTGTTGCAGGTCGTGGTTGATGTTTCACATGTGCCTGAACACTTCCTGTTTCCTTAAATGACGTAACTATCAGGCGAACGGTCCGGACACTTGGATGATGTCGTCCAGGATACCGAGCAGCATACATAGCACACGCCTGTTGGGCATTTTGATCACAATAGCCATACATCAACATGATATCGACCTTTTCCGCAATTGGTAAACGGTCCATTTTAACAGGGGTAATGTATCACGAATCAAATACCGTCCGCACTGGCGGAATGTTAGGTGGCACCACGTACTTATACGTTTGTCGCTATTACAGCACCGTCTATCACAAAACGAAAAAAGTGGTCCAACTAAAACATTCATATTTCTTTACGTACTACACGAATATGTAATAAGAAATGGGGGTTTCTATTTAAGAGAAAAAAACGCAGTTAATACCCGTTTGACCTATGGCAGCAACATCTAGCGGGCCAACCATAGCGCCATCTGTTTTCCTCCTTCAAGCTAGACAAGTTTCGCTCTTTATAGTTTTTTCGTTTGATGCTTATTTCGTGTGATATTTGGCCCATTTACTATCAATGGACCACCCTGTAGTTCTTGCAATACCGCCCATGACCTTCGTCTTTGAGGATGCACACATATTAACCGAACTCTTACGGGACTCGGTAAGAATGTTTTCCACCAATAATGAGTGTGTTGGGTAGGGACACTAAGAATGTAGTTTGTGGACGTATAAGGTGAGAATGTGTGTCTCGCGGGAAGCGTGCGCGAGAGAGTCCCAGCAGTCGCACTATCCTCTGTGCCCTCGGTGTCTCAGATGGATAGAGCGTCTGCCATGTAAGCAGGAGATTCCGCTTTCGAGTCCCGGTCGGTGCACACATTTTCACCTGTCCTCGATGCGATATATCAACGCCCTTCAGCAGCTGAAGGTATTAATATATAATTCTAATTTCGTTCTAACTTGTGTCCACGGTTTCGTGGGGTCAGCGCCACACTCGCACCCTAACATCAGCTCTTAGCAACCGAAATCGGGAGTCATATGACCAGGCCACGGTTTTCCAGTCGTCTAGTGCCAACTGATATGGTCACGAGACCAGCAGAGGACTTGCAGGCGTGTTGTGGTGTTAGCAGATGCACTCGCGTCGGTTGTCTGCTGCAGAAGCCCATTAACGTCACATTTCGCACCACTTCCGTAGCATATACGTCCCACTTTTATTTATGTGATTATTTCATGCAGTGTTGCTTGAGTGTTAGCACTGACAACTCTATGCAAACGCCGTTCCTTTCGGTCTTCGGCCACTGTCTTGTCCGTGGTGACAGGTGATAGGTAATGCCTGAAATTTGGTATTCTCGACACATTCTTTACACTGCGGGTCTCAGAATATTGGGTTCCCTAACCATTTCTTAAATGGAATGTCCCGTGGATCTAGCTCCAACTACTGTTCCGCGTTTGATACCCGTCGTGAAGCCATAATCACGCCGGAAATCTTTTCACATGAATCACTTGAGTACAAATGACAGCTCCGACATTGCACTGTCCTTTTACACTTTGCGCGCGTGATCCTACAGTCATCTGTGTATGTGCACATTGCTATCCCATGACATTTGTCAACTCAGTGCACAA